>NW_026892626.1:4800000-6000000 GCF_033815535.1 Pezoporus flaviventris | reverse complement strand
CTTGAGATAAAATTGCTTTTACTGCATTGCAGCTCTCAAACTAACATCCCTGTAGGTATTTCATATATACATGTATGCATTTATGTTTTTCCTCTCCTTCAAAAGAGAGAAAAAATTATTGGAGTTTAATTAAGAGAGCTAAAACATCCTCAGAAAAATGAATGTACGATTTCATCCCAGTGGGAGGGGAGTTTTCATTGCAATTGAAAGCATCCAAACACAAAATACAACATGTACACACACACAGTCTCTCTTTAGAGCCTAGTATGTCAGGATGGTGGAGGCGAATAAAGATTTGCTTACTCTTATTTTTGTATACATATCCTTCCCATTCACGAAAGGCTCACGTGGCCCCTTTGTGCCATTATGTCTAGAAGCAAGAAGACATTTTTAATAGTGCTGCTGCTTTTCAACCAATCCAGTGACAGATACGAGTGAATAATATAAATTCTCTAGCCATTCCTTGGCATTTATTTCAATGTAAGTGTATTTTTTTTTTCAAGTAGAAAACCCAATAGTAATTTATCAAGGGACAAATCATTTTTTCTTGGCAGTGGAGTCTGCAAAATCCCCATTTTTAAAGCACTAAATCTCCCTCCTTTGACAGGAGTAAGAAAGCATTAAAAGCTTTGATTTAGCTGGATCATACAAAATAGTTTCTCATAATTATCCTTTTGGATGATATATGCTTGTCTTTTTCCCCCTTCTTATTAAACCTGAGGTCTCCATTTTTCATCCAGCTGTATTACTAAATTAAATTGCCTTTTGTTGTATTCAAGTTAAGCACTTTGCCGAAAGCTTTCCTTGTTCAGGGAAATAACATTTACCCAACGTGCTCCCTGTTTTGCTGTTTAAATTTGCTGTTTGCAATTGTTTGGTTTGCTAAGCAATTTGAGCTTATTGTTTGTTTTAATAAGAAGAATGAATCAGTGGCATTTTAGTGTTGTATCTTCTAGTACAGTTTCTGGGGGGTGAGGGGGGAAGTCCCAAAACACACAAGCCCCACAGCTCACAAGGAATTCTTTCTTTGAATTGAAATGCAGATTGCGAACATGACAGAAAGAGCTTTTTGCATGTCCAGCTTTATAAACTTTCCATTCTTATTGCTGCATGAAAAGGCACTCTCTAGTTGGCTATGAAAGAATTCTGTGGGGGTATAGTCATGCTCATTGGCAAAATAATAGAGAACAGTCAATATGCCACTGTTCTCAGAAAGTTTGCATTTGTGCATTAAGAAATTGCTGTGGAAACCAGAGGTAGCTTCAGCTAGGGTTTTAATTTTGTTCTGCAAGTAGAAGGCTAAAATTTTATTTTAGAATCATAGAATAGTTAGGGTTGGAAAGGACCTTAAGATCATCTAGTTCCAACCCCCCTGCCATGGGCAGGGAAACCTTACGCTATATCATATCACCCAAGGCCTCGTCCAACCTGGTCTTGAACACTGCCAGGGATGGAGCATTCACAACCTCCCTGGGCAACCCATTCCAGTGCCTCACCAGCCTAACAGGAAAGAATTTCCTTCTTATATCCAACCTGAACTTCCCCCGTTTAAGTTTGAACCCGTTACCCCTTGTCCTGTCACTACAGTCTCTAATAAAGAGTGCCTCCCCAGCATCCCTATAGCCCCCCTTCGGATACTTGAAGGCTGCTGTGAGGTTTCCATGCAGCCTTCTCATCTCCAGGCTCAACAGCCCAGACTTTCTCAGCCTGTCTTCATATGGGAGGAGCTCCAGTCCCCTGATCATCCTCGTGGCCCTCCTCTGGACTTGTTCCAACAGTTCCATGTCCTTTCTATGTTGAGGACACCAGAACTGCACACAATACTCCAGGTGAGGTCTCACAAGAGCAGAGTAGAGGGGCAGGATCACCTTCTTCGACCTGCTGGTCACGCTCCTTTTGATGCAGCCCAGGATACAGTTGGCTTCCTGGGCTGCGAGCGCACACTGCCAGCTCATGTTCATTTTCTCATCGACCAACACCCCCAAACCCTTCTCCGCAGGGCAGCTCTGAATTTCTTCTCTGCCCAACCTGTAGCTGTGCCTGGGATTGCTCCTACCCAGGTGTAGGACCTTGCACTTGGCATGGTTAAACTTCATGAGGTTGGCATCAGCCCACCTCACAAGTGTGTCAAGGTCCCTCTGGATGGCATTCCTTCCCTCCAGCATATCAACCGAACCACACAGCTTGGTGTCATCGGCAAACTTGCTGAGGGCGCACTCAATCCCACTGTCCATGTCAGCAACAAAGATGTTGAACAAGACCGGTCCCAACACCGATCCCTGAGGGACGCCACTCATTACTGGTCTCCAGCTGGACATTGAGCCATTGACCACAACTCTTTGTGTGTGGCCATCCAGCCAGTTCTTTATCCACTGAGTGGTCCATCCATCAAACTGATGTCTCTCCAATTTAGAGACAAGGATGTCGTGTGGGACAGTGTCAAAAGCTTTGCCCAAATCCACGTAGATGACATCAAGTGCTCTACCCCGTCCCTCAGTTCTGTAGCCCCCATCATAGAAGTCCACCAAATTGGTCAGGCAGGATTTCCCCTTAGTGAAGCCATGCTGGCTGTCACCATGCACCTTGTTGATTTTCATGTGCCTTAGCATGCCTTCCAGGAGAATGTGCTCCAAGATTTTGCCAGGCACAGAGGTGAGACTGACTGGGCTGTAATTCCCTGGGTCATTCATTTTCCCCTTCTTGAAAATGGGGGTTATATTTCCCTTTTTACAGTCATCGGGAACTTCACCTGACTGTCATGATTTCTCAAATATGATGGCCAGCAGCTTCGCAACTTCATCTGCCAGCTCCTTCAGGACCCACGGATGGATTTCATCAGGACCCATGGACTTGTGCACGTTCAGATTTTTGAGATGGTCTTGAACCAGTTCCTCTCCTACAGTGGGTACAAGGTCTTCATTCTCACAGTCCCTGCATCTGCCTTCCAAGACTTGGGTGGTTTGGTCAGAGCCTTTGCCAGGGAAGACCGAAGCAAAGAAGTCATTCAGAACCTCAGCCTTCTCCAAATCCTGTGTAGCCAATTCTCCTGAGAGCTTCCTGAGGGGGCCTACATTCTCCCTAGTCTGTTTTTTATTTGCTATGTACCTGTAGAATCCTTTCCTGTTATCTTTAATACCTCTAGCTAAGTTTAATTCTAACTGGGCCTTATCTTTCCTAACCTGGTCCCTAGCTTCCTGGACAACATCCCTATACTCTTCCCAGGCCGTCTATCCTTGCTTCCACTTATTATAAACCTCTTTTTTTCAACTGAATTTTCCTCAGGAGCTCCTTATCCATCCAAGGAGGTCTCCTGGCCCTCCTGCTGCACTTCTTTCTGGTTGGGATGCAACAGTCCTGAGCTTGTAGCAGGTGATCCTTGACTATCAACCAACAGTCTTGAGCCCCTCTGCCCTCTAGGGCTGTATCCCATGGAACCTTTCGAAGCAGGTTCCTGAAGAGGCCAAAGTCTGCTCTTTTGAAGTCCAGGGCAGTGAGCTTGCTGCACGCTCTTCTCACTGTCCTGAGGATCTCAAATTCGAGCATCTCATGATACTTTAAAATAGTATAAAATGTTAAATAATATAAAAATCTAAATAATATAAAGATATATATAATATATAATAATATAAAGATATATGCAAAAATTTAATAAAAAATATCCATGAACAGCATGGCAAAATAAGTTGCTTATTTAAGGATTTAGGGGATGCTGTTCAAGGTAATACAAGGCTAGTAATTCAGAGGCCTTTGTTTGTCATGTAGTTCTCTGCAGTGAACTCTGGGTGGATGCTCAGAGAGCACAGTGTATGTCCCTGTCTACTGTCCCCTTCTTGCTTGTGGTATTTCAGATCATGCCCTGGGTCTGTCCCTGGGCATGTCATTGTTTGCCCTTTGCTCAGCTGCAGTGAATGTCTTTGTATTGGAGCTGGTCTTTCCTGGGCTGTCCTAGCACGACTTCACAGCCATGATAGCCAGACACACATTGTTCTCATTAACATTGGTCCCAAAGTTAATAATAGTGTGAATTATACCAGGTCTGATAGGTGTGGAATTAAAGGTAGTAATACAGATCAGTGCAGCTTTAGGAAAAATAGATCACGGCAGACTCGTGATGAGCTTTTGAAGAAATTTTAAATGTCATTGATCAAGACTGGTATCACTGATGTAAGTCTTGTCCTGGGTTTAGCAGTACCAGTCATTTTTTCTCTTTCTTAGTAGCTGATGCAGCGCTGTGTTGTTGACTTTTGGCCTGGGAACAGCGCTGATAACAGCGATGGTTTTAGTTACTGCTCAAATGTTTGGTCCGGCCACGGACTTTGTGACGCTCATGCTCTGACAGGGAGGAGGGGAAGCTGGGAGGAAGCAGAGACAGGACACCTGACCCAAACTGACCAAAGAGGTATTCCATACCACAGCACGTCATGCCCAGGATGTAACTGGGATTTACCCGGCAGGGCACTCACTGCTCAGTCAGGCTCGTTTCGGTGGGTGGCATCGTATTCTCTTCCTTAGTTATTTCCCTTATCATTATTATTATTGGTGGCAGCAGCAGTGATCTGTGTCATAACTTTAGTTACTGGACTGCTCTTATCTCAACCCATGGGAGTTACATTCTTTGGATTCTTCTCCCCATCCCTCTGGGAGCGGGGTGGGGGGGTGGGGGGGAGGGGGGGGAGGGAAGAAAGAGCTGGGGGGAGAGAGAAACTGTGTGGCTGGCTTGCTGACAGGGCTTAAACCACAACAATCTATCTATGGATTTGATTTCTGTGGCATGGCGTCTTCACTAATAATTTACAGTGGTGAAAGATCGGCATCATGCAACACTGGATCTAGCGTTAAAGAAAGCTTATGCATTCTCTGAACTTCACCAGGCTCTCCTGGTATGATCAAGTTGAGGGAAGACCTGAGTTCCTGTTGAAAGACTGGAGCAGAGCAATAAAAAAGATCAGAGACCTGGAAAAGAAAGCACAGAAATCCATATAATAACAAGCAGGCACAGGCTTAAAAAATGTACTTAGGGAGGTGTCATGGAATAAACAGACTGGTTTGGGTTGGAAGGGACCTTAAAGCTCATCCAGTTCCAACCCCCCTGCCACAGGCAGGGACACCTTCCACTAGACCAAGTTGCTCCTAGCCCCATCCAACCTGGCCTTGAACACTGCCAGGGATGGGGCAGACACAGCTTCTCTGGGCACCCTGTGCCAGCGCCTCAGCACCCTCACAGGGAAGAACTTCTTTATAGTGTCTAATATAAATCTACCCCATCGTAGATTGCAGAATTTGTCAGGTATGATTTACCCGTAGTGAAGCCATGTTGGCTGTCACCAGTCACCTTTTGACTGACTTTGACTATAGACGAATGCTAATACAGGTATGGAGCTTAAGTGGGACTGTTCTAATTTGAGGGATTTTTAAAGTTTGGATATAGGTTCCTAACTTGCATAAGGGGAATATAATAGGTTGGTTCAATGATACAAGAATTGGTGACAGAATGTGCAGAAAAGACAAGCGAGGAAACCCAGGGGAAATGGGTGACACCTGGTATGGGTATGGAGCCCCTGAAAGGAATTAAGGCACAAACAACTGGTACTCTCAAGCAGATTGTCAAGAAATATATTAGAAACTCAGAGGGTTCAGATATAGGTGGCAGAACTGGCTCATGTATTTATGGACTGTATTTCTAAGATTTTATTGGAAGGAATAGGGAAGAAGTTATGTGACAGTAGATGGGAAGACTGAAGAATCTCCAGGAATGCCAAAAGATTTGTGGACTGTGTGAATGTGGAGGGTGAGTTTTGGCTTGTTGTGCAGGAAGTTATGGTCACGGTGGCCTTGCTCAGCCCTGAAAATCTATGAATGTGTAATTTCCAAGATAGCATCTCTCCTAAAAGGCTCTATTTGCCCTTTGTATGCTTCATAATAAATTGGAAAGACAGAACTTTAAAGAGAAGCTTTTTCTTCTTGTTCTTATGCTCCCATTTCCCCCCGCTTTTTATCTAAACCCTGCTGCTGTAACAGATGCTGATATAGCTTGTTGTGTTGATAGTTTCAGGCACAGCATTAGTTTGTTACAATTTGGTCATATTTTTAATTATTTAACTTTCAAATTAATATTCCATGGTATTCTAGGGTTTCATTTTTTTTCCTCCCCTGCAGTGCCCCCTGTAAATGCCTTGAAAGGGAACGCAAGCCTTTGTAATAAAACATTGTAGTAAACAATCAGCCTGCTGTAGAAGTTAGGTAGTAGGTTTCTGTGTGGTTTCTAATATACTTGTGGTTCTACTATTAGTGGTTTGCAAGCATCAGAAAGGTTTCTGGAGCTCCATCTCTAGGCAGCTAAATATTGCAAACTGCTTATCAAAGGCTTATGAGGTAGGCCTGGACCTCTAAGTCAGGGCAAGATTCAAATTTCATAACGTGGTATTTTGGTTTAGGTAGTTTGAAGTCACAAATTATTCTTTCTTTTGGCATTTCAGTTTTTGCTTTTCATGTAGATTATATTGATGACAATAATTAGAAAAGTGTGGGCTGAATTACTGCTTTTAAAAAGCCAAAAATCAGTCTGAGGATTGCTGTCAACACTGTGGGTACTTGATGTGATAAAAGTACACACACATTGTCCCATGCTAGTGAATGCTAAAATTGATCTCACAGATTCTCTGAGTGGGGTTAGCACTTTTTCCTCCTGCTGAGGCATTGCAGCATATAAGCCATGCAACGTCTGTCAGAAGTTAACATTCTCTGACCTTTTTTTTGTGCAAAAAACCAGCTCAAATATTTCCAAAATGGAATTTGCCTGCACTGCTCTGGACATATGCTCCTGCACTAATGTTGTGAGATTAATCAAATATTAATAAACTAATAATGAATGTCAGATCTACAGAACTGTCAAGCTTTCTTCTGGATTAACACTTTTCACTGAATTATCTGTGAATCTCCCTTATGGTCCAAAGCTGGTTATTAGTTTCTCAGTATTTTGAAGTCTCAGCAAAGAGGCAGACATGAAAGTAATAGTTTCCCTTATTGAAGTATTTCGCATGAAACGTTCACCTGGTTTCCATGCTCTTAATTTCTGTTGAAAAAGTGTATGCATGATACTACAGAGCTCCTGCCTGATTCCAGGGATTACCATGGTCTAACTTCTGGTTTGGATTTAGTCATGTTAGTAGAAGCATTTAGTTATTAATCATAAATGGGAAGGAAAACCCACCCCACATGAAAGTTGAAAAGCTTCCCAAATTGTCATGTAGGCAATAAGAAATAGGGTGAAACTAGAGGGGTAGGAGACCGTTTCATTGCATATATTGATAACCTGAAGTTCTCAGCATTCCCATGTGTAGTCACATGGCAGACTTGCGTGGAAATGGTAAATCTTTACTTTGTTTATCTGACTAAAAAGATATGGTAGCATTCAGAAGGCAAATTGGACAGTTGAGAAAATGGAATGGGAAAACATTGCTGTTACGCTTGCCATGGGCAGTGAGCACATTTCTTTAACTAGAGAATCAGCAGATTCGGCCTTCAGACCTGAGGGGGTTTTGTCACTGTATGAAGGCTTGTTTAGCCTTGATCTTATTGGCAGACTATCTGTTCTACTGGTTTCTCTTGAGTTTTATATGTTGCCCATCCAAACAAACATGAGAGCTCTCTAAGTAGAGGAAGAATACAAAAAAAACAGGGGAACCAATTGATTCTATCAATGAAAGGTAAAATGCAGCACAGAGACCTTTGTTTGGACGTGTCTCAAGACTTAAGGGTTGGCTGCTCTGCATTCTACAAGTGGATTTTAATCTTGTATGGGGGATCAAGAAGGAGACACTACTGTGTCTGATGCAGAGCATGGGGCTCTTTTCTCAGTGAGCACCTCTGTGAGGTTTGCAGAAAGATGTGAGGAGAGACAGAAACTTCATCTTGCCAGCCAGAACGGCCAAGTCCACTCTGGTGATCAGTGATAACTTCCCCTGTGCTGCTCCACAGTTATCATTAGTACTTTAATGAGGCTCTGATGTCCTCAGGTTATTGAGTGAGTGTTCTGGGGCTTGCTTCAGGTATCTTCTGATCATTCAATTGAATTGTTGCTGTTTGACTCACCGGTTAAGAAATCTGAAAGGAGTGGCAGGAACTGCAATCCCAAAAGGAAAGGTGATGGTGCATAATCCCATATTATGAGAAGATACTGACAGACTCTATGAAGTCTTTGATGTAGGATTTTGCTTTTACTATGGATGAAAGGTACATTTCCTAAGCAGGTAAGGGTTGTGATGTGTGTTGGGTGGCAGTTTGGGCATTCCTGGTGGCTGCTGTTTGGGTCTGTGCTGGCATTTAGCCCACTTCACTGTGCCTATGAAAGACACTTTTTATGTGGTCCTCTGTAAATGAAGTCCTGCTTGGCACAGATTCTGCTACCCTTTTTGCAGACCCATTGGTCTGAAGGCACACACTGTATTAGGATTTAAAAATTTTCAGGATTGGACTCCCTGTTCAGGTGGTAGCACAGGATAGGTAGGATAGGACATTGATGAAAGGGGTGTATTTATGTAGTAGTGATGTTATTTGTTTGATCTTATTGAGGCTCTTACAACTGTGGAATATCTCATGGCCCTGAAAAGGGCATCTGCTTTAAGGGTTGAGTATTTTTATTATTTTAAAGCAAACCTCATCTTTTCCTTAGTACTCAGCTTAATTTATTTCCAATAAAAAAAGAAAGAAACAATCCCCAAACCAAAACCCCTCCAGTCTGCTGAATCAACTTCTACAAATGTAGTAACATTTAGATGACACGTATCATGCTTGTGGTGCATGGAAGAATTGAAGAATAACTGAGAATGGCAGAGAAAGATTGAGGACTGCCACACTTACGTTTAGTGAAATTATGCACATCTGTGATGTATTAGGGAGGATGTAAATTGACTCAAATTCAGACTTTTTTAAGTACAGATAAGAGATGTCCAAAAATCAATATAGAATGTGGTAGGACTACAAGGCAATGCAGGTATTTATTGTCAGGAAAGCAATTTCTGGCTCCTTTGTATCCCATAAGTTGACGGCTTCATTTCTTGCTTTCTGGGAGTTAAAAGAGAAGCTGCAAATGTTCCTCTTATTCCCTGGCTCTGTAATTTAAATAGAAATTTCGCTGTGCATTATCTTTGCTTGGCAGTCTTTTATCTCATTATTTAGGCCAGTTCTTTTCTGTAACTGTGAAAGTTGCACTGATAACAAACAGGCAGGTCAAGTTGTAACTTCAAGATACATGAATAAAGTAGTTATTCTGGTGGTTATTTATGCTGATAGAGAGCCAAACCTGAGTACAGGAACAGTTCTGAAAGTGCCTACCCTGTTCTAGAGAACCAGCAGCTCACCTCAGCTCCTGTTCCTGGGAGAGAATGGGAACAGGGATTGGGAATCTAGTTTGGGATGGTAGACTGAGAAAAGAAATCTGGTTTGGGATGGTAGACTGAGAAAAGGCAATGAAATCGCATGGAATACAGCAGGGAAGATACCATTTCACCATAGTTTATACCAGCAGTTGTGCATTCTGCAGACTGTTTTATTAATGCAATATTGTATAACTTAGGATGAATGTGATAACTTAGTTGTGTATGCTGGAGGCTCAGTCATTTTTAACAGTAAGTTTTTGGTCTGTATGAAGCTTCTTTTATATGGTATATCTCTTCTTGGATACTTTTTCAGGAAGCAGTTTCATGAGGGCTTACCTTTTCCATTGGCAGTCTCTGGTCTGGGCCTAAACTCTCCAGCTGGTGCTGGAGATGGAAGGGAATGAATTGGTGTGGTGTGGTCTGAGGAGCTGTTGTTTCAGTCCAGGCAAACACTGTCACAGTTAAACTTGTTTCGGTTAATATTTCAATGGGAAGTTGTTTCTAACATCTGCAGGTGAGGTAGCCAGAACCTACTTCTGAGTTGCAATAATACTAATTTCAGAACAATTTAAGAATGCAGAAATCAAGACCAAGAAATGAAAATTACCAGTTGTCAATTCACTGCCATAGCACCTGCTTTTACTGTTGAATTAAAAAGCTTTGGCAGCTACAATTGGCTCTACCAGATTTGAAAGGAGTTTTAAAAAATGAATGTTAAAGAATATGTCAGATGATGTAAGGAAGATTAATTTAAAAAGATAAAATCACACTCTTGTCAGAACTGATACAGGATGTAACGCAATATGAAGGACAAGACTGAAAAGATGTTTTCAAAAACAAATTCTTATAGGATAGGTTCATTTAAAAGAGACTTTAATGAACATCAACTTCCTAGTTCTTACAAATAGGGCACAGGTTTCAAGCAGCCAATTCTTCTCATGTACATTGATTCAAATCCTCACTTTCATGGGTGACATGAAGAAAGATGTTTTATTAACATAGTTGTGGGGAAATTTTGTATGGGTGATGATGATTCTATCTGATTGCCAACTAAACAGAAAATCAACTTATGTTGAATATTGTCTTTATACCCACGTTAAATACGGAATTCTGATAATATGTGTTTTCTTATCCATACATGCATGCCTTTAAAGTCCTTGGAGGACATTTACATATTTAGATACTCCCATTAAAACCAATGGGATTTTGATCATGCAAGTAATTATACATTAATTTTTCATTAACAGAAAAGAGGTCGTTAGGTCTAGATTTTATTTTCATTAATGTGTGCTTTTGATGATTTGCTGTGCATCCATGACGGACTTCTGTTCCCTGACTTGTTATTGGCAAAGCATAGGATGGGTAGCAGCAAGGCTGCTGTGTGTCTTAACTTCCAGCTGTGTTTTGGTCTGGAATAGAGAAAGTTGTGTTTGTCTCTGCAATGTCATTGCCTAGTAGGCTGTGCTAGGCTAGAGACTGATACGGAATTTTTTGCCCAGTACTGTTAATAATACAAAATGTATACAATATGTATTCATCTCTCTCCTCTCATACATTTCACATTATTCATAATCTTTTCCCATTACTGCTGAGGCAGAGGTGCTGCCACTTGATCAGGCTGTAACTTCAGCTATTTGGCAAAGAGTTGTTCATTGGTACTGAGCATGGTCTATCTATTTTCAAGGTGAAATTTTGCTATCAAGGAACAATTTCACTATCTATGACATAAATTTCTACTCTGCTATTTCTTACAAACAGTAACTGAAATTGATGGCTTTTACCATTCCTCAACTGGATTAGTTTGTTTAGTTGCCTTCAGCCAGGCACAAATAGGCTATGCAAGTATACAGGTAAAACGTTTAAAGCAGTTACTTACTGGGTAATGCGCACAGAGATCATCTAGGAGTTTGCCTAGGTATCCTCACTGGCTCTCATAAGGCACCCAAAGACTACATGCTGTCACAGGAGCAATCAGTTATGAGAAGAGAGTTTGGCTCCCTAGGCTGAATCTTCAGTGTGGCTGAGTTGCTGTCTCCCATTGAGTCCCATCAGCATGGTAACGCTGACAATTCGACCTGATTACCCAAACAGCCCCCCTGGCTTTTTCCTTCTGAGTTTGTACTTCTCCATGTGGGTATTTTTCCTTTTGAGTCCTTGAGCAGTAGCAATCCCTGGTCTCCCCAGTGCTACCTCTGCTTCTAATGTTACCCTTATTATTCTACAGGTTTTTGCGTATTCCTAGGGTATCTCAGGAAGACTGCTAGGAAAATTTTACAGTAGAAGCTTAATCCACATTGGGGTTAGCAAACCTTTCCTTGCATTTATCCATCAAACTTGACCATTCGCTTAATTTCTCTTCAAAAATACAGAACATGATGTGTAATGCTGCAGGGGCATCCATGGTTCAACCATTAGAAACCACAGATGACTCCAGGAGGCTGCCAAGTCTTAGCACCTTTCCGAATCAAACACATTAAATAATTTATTTAGAATTATATAAATAAATAAGTAGAAATTTATGTTGAAGCATAAATTGTAGTGTTTCATTAAATCTTCTTCCTGGAACGGATTATTTATTCTTCACCAAAAGGGTTGTCAAGCGTTGGAACAGGCTGCCCAGGGAAGTGCTGGGATCACCATCCTTGGAGGAGTTTAAAAGATGTGCAGATGTGGCACTTAGGGACATGGTTTAGTGGTGGGCTTGGCAGTGCTGGGTTAATGGTTGGACTCCAAGAACTTAGAGGTCTTTTCCAACTGAAATGATTCTATGATTCTGTGGTTTGTTTTCTCAGGATAAGAGAAGCATATATTGAACTCACCATCTATACCTCATTTATTGTAAATGCAGGTTGGATAGGGCTTGGAGCAACCTGGTCTAGTGGAAGGTGTCCCTGCCCATGGCAGAGAGGTGGAACTGGATGAGCTTTAAGTCTCTTCCAACCCAAACCTGCTTGTGATTCGATGTTTCAGCTAAATGCAAGAGCAGCCTCTCATATGTGAAAATGGGACAAGATAGTTTAAAAAAATCCTAATTACATTTAAAAATAAAACCAGCAAAACAATTACTTGAATTCATGTTAGTATATTCCGTTGAGTAATAGCCTAAAAATAGAAAACTTCTCATGTAGAAGATTAATTTCTGAAGATGACTATTCTTGCTCATCTTTTTTCTTTCTTTTAGTTTAATAATGGTGCCTATGATGCCTATGAGAAGGAAGGGAGTTGGGATTTTATGGAAATACCTCTCTTTGAATAATTTCCAGTGAATTTTGATGTTTAAAATGTGGTAATTCTTCTTATACATCAGTATACTTCAGAAATTCAATAGGCTTTATAGAAATACCTACAATCTTCCTGGATCATGTTTTGTTCCATTAACCCCAACTCTGTACACGGACTACAGTATTAAAAAAAAAAAAAAAAGAAAAAATCAAGGCGCTTTCCATCTAGAATCCTATATTAACATTAAAATAGGAACAAATCTATACCTGAGTTATTGTAAATGCAGCCCTGTTGTAAATTTGGGTGAATTTGACCAGGGCCATACCCAAATAACTTGTGAGACTCTGTTGATATGTAAAAGATAATGCTGCTCCTGCAGATCTAGGTTGTAATTTCTGTCTCGCCTTGTTCAGATGGTGCTTGCTGTGGAAGATCTGGCTAAAGCATAAATCAAGAACTTGCACGCAGACTAGCAGAGAATTCACGTGATTTTAATTTATTTTGAATCCTGAGAATTGAGAGTTGCCTTCTGGTTTAACAGATATCTGTAGCTACAGGTTATGGTTGTGTGTTCCACCGCACTGTACTTCATGGTGCAGGCACATCTAGCCGTGAGCACTAAACAGTAAGTCTCTCATACTTGCCCTCCAGGGGAAATGCAGAGGGGTCTCCTCAGGCTCTGGAACATTTATAAGCTCCCCTAAGGACACCTGAGGATTTTTATATCTCACCACATCTTCCTGTTTTCTCTGTGAAGCTGGATGCACACCAAAATCCTGTTATCCCTTTGAATCTTTATGGGAGAGCCTTATAATAGGTTGACAGAATTTCTGCTGAGTAGCAATGAATGGTGATGTTGGAGGTCTAATGCTCAGAGTTACCTGTCTTTGATTGCAAGAGCCAAATGTTACGTGGCATTTGCTTACCTTTCTTCTCTATTTCAGCACAGGGAGTATAAATTTTATACACCTAACAAATGACCAAGACTCAAATGATATTTTGGTACCGTTCTGGGCACAATACCCTGTGTATTCCTACTGTTCAACAATGCACAGTGTGCTCATCAGGAGATGACCTTTTCTGGAAATACATAACTTTGGGTTTTTTCCTAAATTTTGTAAAGCTCTATTTTCAGAGCCCCCCACTTTTCAATGTAATAAGGTCTCTAGCTTCTTTTACAGCAGAAATAAATTTGTTTAAGCTGTCTTCTGTGCCTTTATTGTCAATGAAGGCTTGATCCCTTAAGGTGGGAGTCTGTTTTTTCTCTGTTTTAGCGGTGCCCAATAGAAGGGTATGACAAATAATTAATGACCCCCAACTAACACAAGTCACTGTGGCCTTGGGATTCTCTGCATCCCATAAAAATCTGTTCACAGCTCTGTGTTTCAAAGATCTGGATAGATACTTCTTTGACAGCTACACGATACAGTGAAATGGAGAATGTGTATTTGGCCAGCAGAACTTTCTCTGGATCATATATCTCAGCAGTCAGTGTTGCAAGGGCTGTGTAAAGGTAATTGATAGTTTAAGACCTTAACAAAATTCATCCTCTTGGGCTTCTTATAGAAGGCTGGGAATCCATCTGATCTGAACCCTGGCTAGTCCTATAATACACTGTCACTGTTCTTGCCTCCAGCAAAAGCAAGTTGAAAGAAAGTGGTAGATCATCCATCCAGCCCACTGAAGAGAAGAAAAATTGCAATGTGAGTTTTGCCTCTTCAGTAGATTGGTCTTACTTCTGAAACAATTTTTTTTTTTTTTTGCTTTTCTATAGTCCTTTCTTTAATCCATAGGAAAAAACAAACCAAAAAACAATTAAGATAATGAAAGGGGAAAACCCTTTCAGAATGCTTAGTCAAATTAAAACTGGTAGGCAATCAATGTAGTGTGCGTCTAGAAATGGTATAGAGTATGCTTTTTACAGTGCTAGGCTATTTACAAGAAGTAAAGCCTGGAATGAGTTATGGAAGTCACTTCCTCATGCATAGAAGTGAATTTTATCACTTCTCTCTCCAACTTTATGCTTTCTACTTTATCACTAGAGTTTCTGCTGGCTTATAGCCACTGCTCCATTTTAATAAAGAAAGGAGAGAGGGCCTAATCCAGGAAATGCTTTAAGCCCAGTTTTAATTTTAAGGCTGCTGGAGAGTTGGTGACATTCGTGGAGATCTTCATGTTCACATAAAACCTATTATGCATGTGTTAAAGGCTTAGCTGGATTTTTCCCAAAAGGGGTTGCTGAAGTCCTGTGCAAGTGTTTCGAGTAAGACTATTCTTAACATCAGTGAAAGCTTCTCAGGCAATTCAGAAACGTGGTTGGGGTAAACTACAGCATGATTTTTATTTGTGATTTGGATTTGACGGTACTTCCTAGAACTGTTAATTATTTCTATTCGGAGGTGGTGCTGCAAAGAGAATACTGTTAAAGGTTTTGTTGAAAAAATCGGGCCACTTTGGAAAGGTGTGGGAAGAAGAGAGACATGATCTGTTGGATACTTCAGGAATTTGATGGAAATTCTGAATGAGGGGTGTATTTTGGAGCAAAGCTAATCTTTTTTGAAATTCAGAATGAAGAAAATTAGTCTTTTCTACTTTTCTAGTTTGATAAATCATCATTTGGGAGTGTAAACTCTGTTTTCTTTGCTATTAATAACAGTGCTTCCATGTGTATACATAAAAATGTGCCTATTATTTTTTAGCAACGTCTAGGTCAGTTTTATTTCTTCCTTTTTGTCTTGCTACCTGCACCATAGTTCAGGTGGACTGTGAGTAAATCCCAGACTAATCCTGCCTTTTTATATGCTCCATCTATTGTATTTTGTATGTCAAATAATTTCTCATTCTGCTTTGCAGTAGCATTCATGCATGAATGATACTTGGATTTATCATTCTGTTGGACTCATTTGTGAACTCATTGTAATAAAACATAATACAATTTTGGTGCTTTTGGATGCAGAAAATACAGCTGCTGAAGTCTGAGAAATACTGAGCTGACCCACTTGTTCCCCCCTCTGCATCCCCAATATTCTGCTACAGATACTGTGGATTTCCATTTTGCCTATGGAGGGTACTGCATTTAGATGTTGTTCTTCAAGTGACATTAAAACATTTTAGAATTGAAACACATTCAGTGTGACTGTTGTGGTTTAACCCAGACAGCACCTAGACACCAGGGAGCTGCTCGCTCATCCACTGGTGGGAAGGGGGAGAGTTTGGGAAGGGTAAAAGTAAGAAAATTCGTGGGCTGAGGTAAGAACAGTTTAATTGAAACAAATTTAACTCTTATCTCACCCCAAACCAGAACAGTGATACAGTTATTTTGAGTCAAGTTGTGGTTAAATCTGGTCAATATTACAGTTTATGGCTTTGTGAAATATCTGTGAATTTGGTGACTGCTGCCCTATTCTTAACATAGGTAAGTGAGTTACTCCTTAAAATACCTATGTGCTTTTAATTCTTTATTGACATTGCTAGATCTCTGAATTCCCTTTAGAACATCTGCCACAATGTTTTGAAATGTGATCACTCCATATACTGTACTGAATTTCATGGTAATTTAAATGCACTGAGGATCTTGCTGAAATATCTTGATGAAGATAATCTTTTTTCTTGGTACAAATCGTCTGATCTTTGTTATCTTAAAGTCTAAAAAATTATTTGTAAATGGTTTAAGTTGATTGTGAGTACTAGATAATCAAAAGTTGAGGGCTTTAATGGATGTTTTGCTTTGCACTTCTTTTCCCTCAATATTGTAAAGAATTAGCTTAATCTAGTAATGTTTGCCATCCTGATTCTTTAAAGGACATCCCAGAGAAAACCTATGTTTAAATATTCATGCTGGAAAACAAATTCTAAGAATAAAGGTTTTGAGGGAAAAGGCTTATGGATATGGTGAAGACAGACATGTGGCTTGATGGTGTTTGTGCATCTGTACAGCACTGAAATGTGATTCATTTGGCACTGTCATTTAGAAATCTAAATCTTTTGCCCTTATGTACATCTAGTGCTTTTATATTTGCAGCAGTTTTCCTACCAATTTTCTCACATATGTATGCAAAAGTACATGAGGCTGTCCAAACAGCAGTGATCCCTGTGGTCACAGGTTTCTTATAACTATTGCTGCTGCCCATTCAAAGTAGGAATAAATGCTAGGTTAGGTGGCTGGGGATTTTGTTTGGATCTCCTACCAGTCTGCAAGTTGAAAAAAAACATTTGCCAGGTGGCATCCTCAGTACCTTGCTGAGAGGCAACGGGCTTTATAAGGAGGGTTTAATCATCACAGCTACTGCCTGGAAATGGACATAGCAGTTCCATTTAGCCTGTCAGGCATGAAGGAAATTGCTGCAGGTGAAATTACCTCTTAGGGAGGATGAGGCCAGATTTCTAACACTGTGTCAGTGCTCTCCTCTGGCACCAGGGAGAAGAGAACCCAAAGAGAAGAGAACCCCAAAATAGTCCTGTGGAAAAAACCAAACAGGTGACCTTTGCAATTGCCTCTTTTTCAGAGTCCTGTACAGCAGGTGTGGGGGCTGTGGGGACCCTCCCTTGCACCCGAGCACTCTCTGCGTAATAGCGGACTGGCAGAGAAATCCTGCTTCTGGTTGACCTTGCACTTTTAGGTAGTGAACCTGCTGGTGCCAGGGATGGTGCTTGGAAAAATATCCCGAGATTCCTGAAAGGTAAAATCTGTAGTGTGAGAGGGGCTGCTGTGGTGGTATCATTGGATGCAGTACCCACACTGGTTTCAGAAATGTGATGGGTGGAATGGCAATAAGGGGCTGGGAACCTGGAGGGATCTCAGCTGATGTGTCATCAGTAGCTCAACAGCACAAGCTGAGGTCTGGCTGCTGGCAGACGCACAAAGGCCAGGCCATCAGGTCAAGAAGCAGTTTAACACTGCTGTGGGCAGGTGTTGGTAGGAAAGGCTTGAAGTCAGAGGCATGGAAGCTTTCTCTGTCTCCTGTACCTGCCTAAGAACACATACCTCTTTAGTGTGGGGGTGTGAGTTTCCAGGTATGATGATGATTATAATTTTTTGTTATAATTTTTGTTGTTTTACCTTTATGGACAGGCAGCCATTGTTCTTGCACAACTGGACCTTTCGTGTAGTAAAACATAGTCATTATGACTTGACCTTGCTAAAGTTGCTGCATGAAAAATTAACTGAAAGGACACCTGGCCTTTCTGTTTGGTCTGGAAGATCAGGAGTTATCTTAGCTGGCTAGGTGATGCATTGCTACTAGGAAAGGAGTAAGGTATAGGTAGACAATTATCAAACCTCAGAAAAGTAATTTTAGGCCCCATGGACCATTAAAATCCATTAGAATCAAGAATGCTTTTGAGTACCTGAAGATAAACAGGTATTTGGCTTAATAACAGTTTTTTCCACTGCTGTGGAAGAATTTATTTATTTATTAATCTTAACATTCTTTTATTCTTAGCAATCTTTGATGGGGGATGAGACTTAGAAGGTCACATGGGATGATAAAATTTATAGCACAGCCATTGAGCCATTAGAGAATGAAATGAGCAGCTCACGTGACCAGGACATGACCTGTGGCCTCTTGGAACAGAGGTGAATTTCCCTCATTCTCAGGAAAGATGGATTTCTCAAAAAGCTGCTCTGTTGTCACTGAAGACGGTTTTTTACACAGTGTAGTCCTGCATATTTGTAGGAGCTGAAGAGCAACATGTTCACACACAAACCATAAAGATCAGTGTTTTTCCTTCCCCCTAAGTCTTCCAAAGATCCCAGTTTGATCTCAGCATGATTTTGTAAGCTTTGATCTTTTAAGGTTTAATTTAGTCCAGTGACAACATGGTTCTCCAAGGCAATTCACCTTTCCCTGACTTGTTTAAAAGATGAAATTTAAAAACGGGTGAAAAGGAAAGGCAGAAAACACTTTGTAAGTGAGGAACAAAACCTTCATTAGAGAGAATGCATCTGAAAAATCTCCTCTCCAGCAAAATAACCCTTTGCAATCCCATTAGCCAGCCATCAAAAAATTGTTCTCTGTGATGGAATACTCTACACATCTCCACACCCTTGTTAATCCATTTTGAGATACTAAAAGAAAAAGGCAAATAAATAGTTTATTTATTGTTTCAGCTCAAAGCTAATACGTTTAAAAAGTGTAAAATTGTTTCACAGTTGTGTAGGACAACCTTTGCTAAACTCAAATGGAAATAAATGACAGTTCATTGTACCCCAGCTGAATCTTTTTTTTCTGTCAAGCACTCAGATGCAGCCCTCTGTTAAAAATCTCATTATATCTCTCATCACATGGGTGCATGTTCAGTTTAAGTTGCAGCAAAAATTGGCTGCAGTAGCTATGACCATAATAATGAATGTAGCTTTGGAACTTAATTCTGTTTTCCATTCCTGTATGACAAAAGAAGGGTGCTGGTCAGAGTCCTGAAACAGGCTGTTTGCTCTTGGGGGTGCGGTTTGTTTTGGGGAGCACTGGGGTGTGTGATTGCAAGCATGGTCTGTTTCATGGTCATTTCACAATTGCCAAGGAACACATCTAGAAAATAAGTGCTATTTTTTAATGGATAAAGTTAAAAGGAATAAGAGTAGCATGGCTGGAATGCTGGTAACATGTTTATTTTGTACTATACTGGTGGGTAATTGGCACTGTAATGAAGACCCATTGTCCACCTACTCCAGCAAGTTATTGCTGGGTGCCTGTACCAGGGGCTTATAGCTGAAAAACGTACTTGAGTGATTCTGTAATTCTGTTCCCTAGAGGGGAAAAGAGTCTCTCAGCACAGCTGGTGATGAGCTTGTTCCCTAGGGTGTGAAACATTAATCTACATTTCTAAAGCCTCTTAGCTGACTATTAGTTATTGGCCTGTGAACCCAAAAAGGTTCAGAGCAGGGGGAATTGTTGGGGGGTGGTTAGTCCTGTAAGTTTAGTGCTTCCTTCCAGTCACTGAGATCTGTCTGTGTGTGTACTGAATGTTGTTCGAAACTACAACTGAACACGTTAATTTCTAGTAAATTGTTCACTTTAATTTCCGTTTCATCACTTGTTTCTTTTCCTTGCCAATTTGATGCAACAGAAAACCGTGACTTACAGCATTTCAGCTTGCCATCGTTTTGCCAATGTACAGTGGTATTTCCTCTTGCCATCATCTTGCCAAGTGTATAGAGAGGATTATGTGACACAAAATGTATGCTTTTACAAGGAGAAAATTGAGAGTGGGATATGACTCCTCAGGCACTTAGCATGTTGGCATCAACAGTGGGGTTTAAAAAGAGACTAAAATTCCATCTGTCTGCACCCCATTATATTGTATTAAGCTTTTGAGGTTTGCAACATATACTTGAAAAAGGAGCAACAAACTATTTCACATCTTGTAGTCTTTGGGTTGACTGTTTGTCCTCCTCTGTCTAACTTGGAAACACCAAACACTGACTGCAGGGAAAGACAAATAAGGATCAAGTGGATGATGTGCTGTGCTGTTATGCCTTGCACATAACCTTGTGCTGTTGCAGGTTTTTTCTGCTCTTCTGCAGAAAAAGGGTGCAGTTGGAGATGATCTGGAAATTTTGCCTACCAAATACCCTGCTACTGCAGGAAACTAAATCTCTGGTCATAGCTTTGCTCCTACCTCCACCCAGTCTGTGGCATCGTATGATTTCTATATTCTGTTGTTACTTGTTGAATATCGGATACTGCATTTGAGCATTCAGTCCAGTTCCTTTAGCAGTGTTTAATATCTGTTTAATATTAATATTCTTCATCAAAGTCACAATTTCATTTTAAGTAATGATTTTTCTCATTATTTTGTTTGCCATTGATCATGTTATCATGATCTGTACTCAACACGACAGCTTAGACACATTTTTATTTTCTAATAAAAAAACCTCAGGTTCTGGGTTTATCGCTGGCATCTGGAAATGATAGTTTTAGCCAGCATCAAGACTAATGGCTCTCAGAGGCTTTCAGTTTGGTCACAAGAGGTAGTAAAACTATTCATTGTAGCATTTCCAGCTTTTAGTCCAGGTGAGAAATAGAAAAAATATTCTGATGAGTTTTGACTCTCTGCTTTGTTCCCTAAAGGATTAAAACACCCTCTTTCATATTAACTTAGAAGGAAAAGGTTGGGATGTTGTTTTCTCTGATACATTTTATGTCCGTCAGTACCCCAGGTCTAAATAATTTGGAACTTCAGGGATATATGGAATATAAACCAAGCCCAGTAGTAGTGATGGCATCTAAGACAAATGGATTCATACCTTTGTTTTATGCCATGTCTTGTCAAATTGGTAATGTGTTCGCATTAGCTGTTTCTACAAGATATACAGCTCTATGTGCCCACATATCTACCATAAAAATCAAATCCTTTATCTCTTCCCATCACTTGCTAGGTAGTTCTCTCTTACTTCTTGCCTTTTTTTTTTTTTTTTAATGGGAATGATGATAACTTACTGCTTTATCTAATTGTGGAATGGAAGGAAGAATCCACATAATTAAGATTTTAATTAATTTTAGGGCCCTAACTTTCTCATTCTGCCAATAATATCAAAGTGAAGGGAGAAACTTGCAATCAAATGATAATAATAAGTTTGATAAACTGTAAAGAAAATTTACTCTGAAGCATTATTAATCAAGAAGACACCATGACAGGTGTACAGATCTGTTTGTGGTTCTTTGTCTGGTACCCTGATAAAGGTTGATTGAAAGTGGAACTTTAACAGCCTTAATGTATATTTTCACATGATTAAGAATAAAACCACATCATTCAGTTGTTATCCTGAAGTAAGATATTGTGAACGTATTCAAATGCCGAACAACAGCTGGCTCTTCCAAGGTCCCAAAGAGGGGCACTCTTCTGAGAATTTTATTGAGTCACACCTATAAAGTCTTTGTGAATTACTTTTCTTGCACTTGGCAAGGATGCCAGAGGCAGGCAGCCACAGTGCACGTGCCAATAACCTGCCCAGCATCACAGTGTTTAGAAGAGGAAGGGCTTAGTGCCTTCCTTTTGAGATCCCGTGGGGTAAAATGAACGACAGCAGCCAGTGGAGTAACATGCTGAAAAAACAGTGATCAGGACACAGGGTAACAGTGGGGCTCAGCGGGCTGCCAAGGTAACCTGACAGCTCTTAGTGGAACTGTGCACTCAGTGCTGATTAAACAGGTTGAGTTGCTGGCCTGGGGCTCTGGCTGTGCTTGGGGATGAGACTAGAGTGAGGCTTCTGAGAACAATAAATCTCAGATACATACCTAGAGCAGGGAAAAAAAGATGTCACTGCAGCAAAGCAAGAGTGCAACTAGACCACTCTAGGAAACAATTATGTGTGGGGACTGGGGAGTCCCATGGCTGTTGTCTCAGCCTACAGTAAGATTTGGGGTTTGAGAAGGAGAAAACTGAGTTATACAAGGGAAAGCGTATCTGGCAACCAGCCTGTGTGCTCCTTCACAGAGAGCACCGGAGTGTTGTGTGGCTTTAGTTCAGCCTGTAGACAGAGGTTCGGAGGAGGCAGGAGGTCTGCAGAAAGAAGGGGGCTCAGAGATGTTTCAGTCAAGTATGAATTACTCTTAGACAAATTGCCTGTACAGTCTTAGCTTTGAACATCACCTGACTGCCTAACTGCAGGTGAAAAGCGTCACAAACTGTAATGATTTTGACCTCTGTTAGAGGATTTGGTTTATTTTCTTCTTCCAGAACACATGATGTTACTCAGAATGGGTGTTCTTAAAAAGATCAGTGTAAACAGAACAGTTACACCTAGTGTAGGCTTTTGTCTCTAGGATTGCTGTTAGACTTGTCTCACAGGTGTTCAGAGAAGGAAAATGAGAGCCTTATAGAGAGAGTGACTTTGCCAAGGTCAGATAAGAGCTGCTATTAGATACATTCTGTGTGCAGCCTGTGGCACTAGTCTTGGCTCACAGTTAAGGCTAGGCTACTGAGAAGGAGAACTAGTAGACCTCTAGGAAGACTGGGGCTGAGAAGCGATTGCAAACGTCAGCTGGGGTCTCCTACCGGAATTATCCACTGAGCAGTCACGGTCCCATGGTATTAGTCTCTGTCTAGCGTATCTGGCAAATTTGGTAAATCTGATGTTGAGAACTGAGAAGCTGAGTCCCCTTTTCTGTCCATCCTGTCCCTCCCGCCTCAATCTCATGTTTCCTGCTGCAAGTGCTCTGAAGCATGGTCGTGTCTTATTTGGCACCACAGCATACCTGAACTGGTGGTACAGACCAGAGTCTGCAGCACACACATCAGTGGCTGTGCACTACAGCTCACACAGCCCTCAGGATGGGGTGTTATGCCCTAGCTCAAGTATGGTAGAGCTGCTGTTTTGTTAATATGCCCTGTGATTTATTTAGGTAAATGCAGTTTATAATCTACTTTTGTTATGGATGTTTATGTGAATTTTGTGAAATGTCACCTGGTTTGGGTTTTCTCAGTGTTCATTCTGATGATAAGTGGGGCTTTTTTTCTGGTTTGACAGTTTTTCTTGTAAATCTCTTTTTAGTTAAAAAAAAAAAGAAAAAAGCTGTACTTGTGCACATGCCTTCACGCGTGGAACGGAGAGTCATATGTCTCTGCACCTGTCAGGGATATTCAATGTGTGACAAAGATCCCAAGTGTGACACAAACATTACCAAGTTTGGGAATGTAAAAGGAGAGGGGTCCATTCCCCTAGTAAATAGATCTTTCTGACACATAGGCTGTCTTAATGATGTTTTTTTTTTGGATTGAAAGTGTTCTTAGTATGAATTTTTGTTAACACCAGCAGGAAGCATTGGGACTGTGAGGATAAAATAAATGATGTGTCTTGAGTTAAACTATTCATGACCTATTGTTAATAGGTAACCACAGGAAAAATTACTGGAATTTACAATCCTGGGGAAAAAAAAAGTGGGACAACACTATCAAGCACATTAGAAAAAAGCACTACCTGCCTTTTCATCATTCAGAAACATGAAGTGGGCTAAGCTCTGCTTCTGTATTAATTCATAGCATATAATCTGCCCAGTTCTGACACTAACAAGAGTCTATTATATATTTGCAGGCCCCCAAACCTCCCATGGTAGTTGAGTGCATTTCAGCATGATGGCTGATCAGGCCTGCACTCTGACACATCATGCGCTGATCATTTATCACAGTCATATATGATTTATTTACTTCCGACCCTTCCTGAGCCAGCAGGCTGCCTTCGGGATAATATGGCTACTCAGTTTAGTTGTGTTGTAAATTAATACATTTCACTTCACACTCACAGATTGTGCTTGCTTGGGTTTCCTTTCAACTAAAAATATAGTGGGAATTACTACTGAACTTCAGAGTATTCATTCTGACCAAGTTACCTTTAGGTGTAACTCTGACTTGGTACTTCTGGAAAATCTGGTGCTCTCTTCACAGTTGTTCTGCTGCTTTGTTGTATGCAACCATTACAGCTGTTAATCTGTTAGAGTACAGGAGGTTTGTCCTACTGTGTACTTGTATGCTAGTCAATCCAGGTGCATGTGGGATAAAAATGTAGAGAGGAGCTAGAGATAAATTGTGTTTACTACCCCACTAGAGTGGAGATAGCATTAGCAATCCCATAATGTTCCCACCCATTATAAATTTCAGCATAAGAGAGTATGGTGGAAGCAGGGGTTGCAAGGATTGATCCATGGCACAAGCTTCTGTACTGTAAGGGTTCAAGTTACCACCAAGATCTGAAAGGTCTTTTCCAACCTAAATGATAACATAATTCTGTGATTTTATATTGATGCTGGGCATTGTGTTTTCTTCCATGGAGCAGAGTACTGGCAAAGCATGGTTGAGCTCATTTTGGGTTGGTGTTTTTTGTTTCAGTTTTGTTTTGTTTTAATTTAGAAATGTTTCAGCTAATTTTTGGGAGTTACCTTTTCCAGCTGCCTTTTTAATGTACATGGACTTGTTAGTATTTAAACCTCGTCAGGATTCTGGAGTACCATGAGGCTGCTTTGCTTTAGCTCTCCTTTGACTGTATATGTGTGCATATTTCTGTAGGCATCTGTCATAAAATCCTTATGTGGTTATAAAGATTTCCATTCGGCTGAGACTCCAGGCAAAACATCACAGGAAGTATCTTCAGTGGAACCTGTTCCTTTGAAGTAAAGACTCTGCCAGTCCAGCATTAACAAAACAGTATCAAAATATCTGATAAGTGTCCGGGTCTTTGTCACACAGACTATGCTTTATTTGCAATAGACATGAGTTTAGCTCATCTTTCCTAAACTGAGCACAGTAGTAACATAGATCAGTAAATGTTGCAGTCAGTGCTGCAAATGGGAGAATTACAGATCATGTGCTTGTAGGTGCTGTAACCTTTCAGAGTGAAAAAGCAAATTTATTTATATATCTTTCATAATTTTCCCTGATCATTGCCCTTGCTGTGCTGTGTTACAGCTTCTTATTAGCTTTCCCCTTTGTAATGGAATATTTTATGTTGGATACTCAAATATCTATAAAGACACTAGTAAAGAAGTCTACATTTACAGCTTAACGCAAAAAGGGCTGCTGGGATGTCTGTAATGTCCCTGTATTGGTATTGGATGTGGATTTAATAGTAGAGAAATGCAACCAAGATGTTCCAGCAAATGGATATATTCTGGTGCCAGTTAGAGATCCAAATGTTTGCAACCAGGCTGTTACAAGGCTTCCCTGATAACGCTGATTCGAGGTCTCATAAGGCTAGGGAGCTCTGCACCTAGATGTGGTGAGAATTTCAGCATGTAGAGGTAGGTTCCTCTACAAATCAATGCAAAATTTATTTGTCTTTCAGCATTTTTCTTTTCCTTCTGTAGAATCACCTTTCTTTCATGAGAGAAAATTGAGGTCTGTACATTTTGGGTACCAGGCTTGTGGACCTAGCTCTTGTTGCAGCAGTTCGTTCTTTTGCTCTGGGCAGCTCCTGAGCCTTTCTGTATTTCATGACTTTGGGGGATTTTTTTCCCTGTTGTCTCTCTGAAATATGGTCCTGAGCTTTAATCACTTGTTTGCTCAAACACAGTTCAAATTTATCTGTGGGCCTGGGAGGTGTTGTATGACTGTCAAGTTCAAAGGATGTGATCATGTCTTGCTTCTACAACTATGGCATCACATGCATGAAAATCAGTGCTTTGACATAAAGTTCATGATCCACTGACTGTATGATTATCTGCAATAACATTAAATTGGGCTAATGATGCATCCTTATGTGAACTGATATGTCAGGCTTTATCAGCTGTCCCTCTCTATCTCTAGAATTTGGTCAAGAGCATAATATCTGCAGGTTGGGTTAAAGAATCCAAAAGAGCAGTCTGAAATGAAAAAGCTGATCACAGAGCAGTTTTTCGTTAACTGCTTTTTAATATCAATTGCTTTTGAAAAGCCTGTTAAACCATGTTTGTTTTGTAGCCAGAATTTCCAGAGTCATGTTCTCGAATTCTGGCATCTCTCTGTCTTTCTAAGATCAGCAATTCCGTTCATCCCTTTAGCTAACTATTTGTTGTCCTAAGATACATCTGGGTTATTCAGAGCCTTTCTTGACCAAAAATATTCATAGTGCCATAATTTTACTTTATTGGTTCAGTATTAGAAAAGCCAAGTGAAGTTGAATGCTTCAGATTCATTCCTTTAA
This sequence comes from Pezoporus flaviventris, assembly GCF_033815535.1. Classification (NCBI taxonomy): domain Eukaryota; kingdom Metazoa; phylum Chordata; class Aves; order Psittaciformes; family Psittacidae; genus Pezoporus; species Pezoporus flaviventris. The sequence continues at coordinate 5,973,789 of NW_026892626.1, read as the reverse complement.
AACTATAATATTAAACTTCTGACAGTGTATAAAAACATCGCGTTTGAAAAGATGTGTTCTGATTCAACTCTAAGCAATTACAATAAATTATCACTGGGAGAAGTCTAAAATGCTGAAGAACTTACTACAAAATGTGTTCCCATTAAATCATAGAGTAGAAAACAATTTTATCTGTGTCAGTATTTATTGTGAAATTCTTTAACAGGGAATAAAAAGGAGGAGGGAGTTAAAACCCCCCTACAAAACAACTATCCTGTCTCAGAAAAGCAAGCTGTAAGAGTTACTTTACTCCAATAGACTGATCTGTGATTATGTTTAGGTGTTGAAGTGGAGCTTTTTATAATGGCATGTAGTGACAGGACAAGAAGGAATAGCTTTAAGATGATAGAGGGGAGATTTCCTAATTAAACATTATGAAGAAGCTCTTCCCTGTGAGGGTGCTGAGGCCCTGGCACAGGTTGCCCAGAGAAGCTGTGGCTGCCCCATCCCTGGCACTGTTCAAGGCCAGGTTGAACGGGACTTGGAGCAACCTGGTGTAATGTGAGGTGTCCATGTCTCTGGCAGGGGGTTGGAAGTGGGTGAGCTTTAAGGTCCCTTCCAACACAAAGCATTCCATGATTCTGTGTTGGGCCTTTTACTGCATTACTGGAGAGAGTTTGGGTACTAGAGCAGTAAACGTGGTATGAAAAAAATCTGTGAAATAACCAACACGCTGTCCCTTTACAGAGCTTTGCAGGCTGTTAAAACCCAGGCTGCAGATGAGCAAAGGGTGTCCAGGACTCATCTCCTCCTGGGCAGAAGGGTGGATCCCAGAGCCTCAGGTGGATCCCTGGGACTCCGCTCGGTGCTGAAGCCAAAGTAGCCTTTTTTTGCATCCCCCTCTCTTCCTTTTTTCTTTTTTTTCTTAATCGGCTTAGGTCTCTGTCTTAATCCTGGTCTTGTTTTAATCAGACTTTACTTCTGCAGTAATCAAGCTCTGTAGCATTGGTAATTATTTATCAGTTGAGGCCTTTTCCCCTCTAGGCTCTGTTTGATTTATGCACCTGGCACCTTCTTTAACAGCTGCCACCCTGATATGTATTTATTTATAACTAAAGAGGGAAGAAAGTGTGCTAAGTTCAAAGCCTGTAAGCAGTCTGAACATTTCCTTTTAGAAGAACATTACATAGCAATGCAGTGTGGAAATGTAGCAAGGCAAGCTTAGGAAACTGAGAAATGGAGAACACCTTGCCTTTCTGACCAGGAAAAATACGTTCTGTTTACTAAGCCTGTTTTATGAATTAGGAAGATAGCTCTTACTTAGGGAAGAAGTTTAAACTAGGTAAATTTGATGCTTTAGTTTTTAAAGGAAGATTCATGTAGGCAAGTTTGGATATCCCATCCTTGAACACAGTTGGGAACAGTCTGAAAGTTGATAATGGTCATCAGCAATAAGCTCTCAAACCTGGACAGTGACTTGCAAACTCATCCTTAAATACCTGATACCATTCTATAGTCAAGGGTGAGTTAAACTTACGTTTGTGACATATAATGTTATACATATTATTAGGATTAGGGACCTCAATAGACTAAATTTTTGAAAACTTACTATACAGTTTGCTCCTTCCTTTCCTGTTTCCTGGTCCTTTTTTCAGCAAAATGCTTCAATAGTCATTTAACTTAACTTGCATCAGTCCATCCATGTTTGGAAATTCACTGAACAAGCACACTGGGTAAAATTTTGACAAAAACTCCTGACCCCACAGAAGCCTGGTGTTGCTGACTTTGGTGGCTGAACTTCCTAACTCCATTTGTTTTAATGGGATGTGAGTATATCTGTATGTGAGAGAAGAGAAAAGAGGGAAAAAAAAATTTAAAATATTACATAAGAATTGTAATAAAAAAAATTTTATATCAGAATTGTAATACAAAGGAAGTAATGCGGCAGCAGTGATCCTCAGCTCTGTGGTTGCTGTGAAACAGAGAGCTGTAACTGTCATTTAGCTGTAAATTACAGAATCATAGAATAGTTAGGGTTGGAAAGGACCTTAAGATCATCTAGTTCCAACCCCCCTGCCGTGGGCAGGGACACCTCACGTTAAACCATGTCACCCAAGGCATTGTCCAACCTGGCCTTGAACACCGCCAGGGATGGAGCATTCACAACCTCCCTGGGCAACCCATTCCAGTGCCTCACCACCCTCACAAGAAAGAATTTCTTCCTTATATCCAGTCTAAACCTCCCATTTAAGATTGAACACATTACCCCTTGTCCTACCACTGCAGTCCCTAATGAATAGTCCATCCCCAGCATCCCAATAGACCCCCTTCAGATACTTGAAGGCTGCTGTGAGGTTTCCATGCAGCCTTCTCATCTCCAGGATCAACAGCCCCAACTTTCTCAGCCTGTCTTCATATGGGAGGAGCTCCAGTCCCCTGACCATCCTTGTGGCCCTCCTCTAGACTTGTTCCAACAGTTCCATGTCCTTACTATGTTGAGGACACCAGAACTGCACACAATACTCCAGGTGAGGTCTCACAAGAGCAGAGTAGAGGGGCAGGATCACCTCCTTCGACCTGCTGGTCACGCTCCTTTTGATGCAGCCCAGGGTACGGTTGGCTTTCTGGGCTGCAAGCACACACTGAAGCTGGCTCATGTTCATTTTCTCATCGACCAATACCCCCAAGTTCTTCTCTGCCGGGCTGCTCTGAATCTCTTCCCTGCCTAACCTGTAGCTGTGCCTGGTACTACTCCGACCCAGGTGTAGGACCTTGCACTTGTCATGGTTAAACTTCATGAGGTTGGCATCAGCCCACCTCACAAGCATGTCATGGTCCCTCTGGATGGCATTCCTTCCCTCCAGCGTATCAACCGAACCACACAGCTTGGTGTCATCATCAAACTTGCTGAGGGCGCACTCAATCCCACTGTCCATGTCAGAGAGGAAGATGTTGAACAAGACCGGTCCCAACACCGATCCCTGAGAGACACCACTCGTTACTGGTCTCCAGCTGGACATTGAGCCATTGACCACAAGTCTTTGTGTGCGGCCATCCAGCCAGTTCCTTATCCACTGAGTGGTCCATCCATCAAATTGATGTCTCTCCAATTTAGAGACAAGGATGTGGCGTGGGACAGTGTCGAACGCTTTGCACAAGTCCAGGTAGATGACGTCAGCTGCTCTGCCCCTGTCCATCAGTTCTGTAGCCCCATCATAGAAGGCCACCAAATTGGTGAGGCAGGATTTCCCCTTAGTGAAGCCATGCTGGCTGTCACCATGCACCTTGTTGATTTTCATGTGCCTTAGCATGCCTTCCAGGAGAATCTGCTCCAAGATTTTGCCAGACACAGAGGTGAGACTGACTGGCCTGTAATTCCCTGGGTCATCCATTTTCCCCTTTGACAATGAGGGTTATATTTCCCTTTTTCCAGTCATTGGGAACTTCACCTGACTGCCATGATTTCTCAAATATGATGGACAGTGGCTTAGCAACTTCATTCACCAGCTCCTTCAGGTTCCACGGATGGATTTCATCAGGTCCCAGGGACTTGTGCACATTCAGGTTCTTAAGATGGTTGAACCAGATCCTCTCCTACAGTGGGCCTAAGGTCTTCATTCTCACAGACCCTGCGTCTGCCTTCCAAGGCTTGGGTAGTTTGGTCAGAGCCTTTGCCAGTGAAGACTGAGGCAAAGAAGTCATTAAGAACCTCAGCCTTCTCCAAATTCAGGGTAGACAATTCTCCCGATAGCTTCCAGAGAGGGCCCCACATTGTCCCTTGTCTGTCTTTTATTTGCAATGTAACTATAGAATCCCTACCTGTTGTCTTTCACATCCCTAGCCAAGTTTAATTTTAACTGGGCCTTAGCTTTCCTAACCTGGTCCCTAGCTTCCCAGACAACATCCCTGTATTCTTCCCAGTCTGCTTGTCCTTGCTTTCACCTTTGATAAGCCTCTTTTTTCCTTTGAATTTTCCTCAGGAGCTCCTTATCCATCCAAGGAGGTCTCCTGGCCCTCCTGCTGCACTTCCTTCTGGTTGGGATGCAACACTCCTGAGCTTGTAGCAGGTGATCCTTGAATATCAGCCAACAGTCTTGGCCCCACCCCGCCCTCTAGGGCTATATCCCATGGAACCTTACTAAGCAGGTTCCTGAAGAGGCCGAAGTCTGCTCTCTTGAAGTCCAGGGCAGTGAGCTTGCTGCATGTCTATAGGGTGCTTCATCCACAGAGTCCTCTTGATCAGGCGGTCTGTAACAGATCCCCACAGTAATGTCCCCCATCACTGTTCTCCCTTTGCCCTTACCCACAAACTCTCTGTGCACTGCTCACCTGTCCCTAGACAGAGTTCCATACTCTCCAGCCTATCCCTAACATAAATAGCAATCCCCCCTCCCCTTCTGTCGGGCCTGGCCTTCCTAAAGAGCCTGTAACCTTCCATTCCAACACACCAGTCGTAGGAGCCATCCCACCATGTTTCTGTGATGCCTATTATATCATACCCCCGTAGATGTGCACACATCTCTAATTCCTCTTGTTCGTTTCTCATGCTACGGGCGTTTGCATAGAGGCATCTGAGCCGAGCTCCATCTGAACCCAGCTCATTGGCTGGAGCGGCTGGGATATCTCTACATTGCTCTGAACATTTACTATAGGTGCTGGCGAGTGGTTGTGTTGGGATGGAATGATGCCCCCGTCCCTCAACACATCTAGTTTAAAGCTTTCTTGACCAGCCTGGCAAGCCTCCTACCAGAACCGCTCTTTCCCTTCATCAGACCAGGTCCACCAGCCTTCAGCAGACCTGGCCTCCCAAACTGAGTCCCGTGTTCTAGATACCCAAACCCCTGACTATGACACTACCCTTCTAACCATTTATTAACCTGGCTAATCCTCCTAGCTTTTTTAAGGTCCTCCCCTTTATCCCAGAGAATTGATGAAAAGACCTGAGCCCCAGAGCCCCTAACCACCTCTCCCAGGGCTCTGTAGTCCTTCTTTATGTTCTCTGGGCTACTGCTAGCTATATCCCTAGCACCCACATGGATCACTGGAAGTGGGTAACAATCAGTGGGACTTACTAGAGCAGGCAGCCTCTCTGCCACATCCCTGATCCAAGGTCCTGGTAGGCAACACACCTCCCTTGACACTGGGTCAGGCTGACAGATGGGTGCCTCTGCGCTTTTCAAAGTAGAGTCCCCTACCACTATGACCCACTGCTTTTTCCTGGTACCACCAGTAGTGATCTTCCTTACCAGCGCATCAGCTGGCTGTTTCTGGTGCAAGTGTGTTTCCTCATCAGCCCCCAGCAGGGCAGTAAAGTGGTTCTGCGTGAGGACAACAGATTTAGGAGGAAGCCCCTTGCTTTTAATTGTCCTCTTCCTCCTTTTTTTTTGTTGGTGTTTTTTTTGGTTTTGTTTTTTTTTTTTTTGTTACTATTTTCCAGCACCCTGGGTTAGCGGCCTCCTTCTTCCCTCCATGAGCTACAATGGACGCTTGAGGCCCCTGCACAGTTTGGGCCAGGAGCAAGCATTCCTGCTTCCTCTCAGCTTCCCTGACATCTCGCAGTCTATTAACAGCATCCCGCAGCTCAGCCCCTGCTGCAGGAGGACCTCCGCCAGGGAGCACCGAGCGCAGCCCTGCCCGTTGCGCACCCTCCCCTCACCAGACCAGTGCAGGCACTCTCTGCACCCCGAGCTCTGCGCTGCAGCCTCCCCTCTCATCGGCTCTGTCTGGGTGCCTACGCTGGCCACCGCCGGGGCAGCCAGAGCAGAGCTCCCGGACCGGGCCCTGGCCATGCTGCGAGTGCTCACCACGCCGCCCGCCTGCCCGCACAAACTGCTCCGCCGCACTGCCGGCTGCTCGCGCTCCCTGGGGCAGGCTTTTACCCAGTCAGGGATGGCGCCATCCCTCCTGGCTCCGCCCCGTGTGAGTCAGCTGCTCGCTGGCGTCAGCTGAGCTGCCGGCTCCTGGGCAGGCCCTGTCGAGGACTTGAGGCTCCCTCGGTGGCACTTGCTGCTCTGAGTTGAGGCTCCTGGACGTTGATCTCCCCCTCGCTCCGGTGTTGAAGGCTTTCTCTTATCGAGCTACTCACCTCAGCAATTATGTCTATAATCTTAATGAAATTTAAAGAAATATAGGAATATCTAAATAAACCAGAAAAAAAAAAAAAGGCTTGTTTTGCTGATGTATTTAATGATTTACAACTTTGTTAGGGGTTAGCCTGGCATTTAATCCTCACAGCAAATCAGTTGGTAAAACAAAGAGGCAGCCTATTCAGATGGGATTATAAAACTATGGTCAAACAGGGTGTTTTACCCCCCTCTCTCATAGAAGCTTTTCGAAACATTTTTTGAGAGCTCAACATTGACTTACATCATTGGAGACATCAAGTAAAAATCTTCTCTTTTGTATTCAGTACAATAAAGCAAAGACAACTGGAATGTTAAAGATGGTTTTCTTTTATCCATTAAATGAGGTTTAAAAGCTTTGCCTTCTCTCTCCCCGCCATGCCGGCTCTTAAATCTTTTATCACATTACTGCCACTGGCTCAATATTGTGACTTTTTTATCCTGCACGTCTAGCTACTTAACAAAATTAACAGAATACACTGCTGTTATGCTGTTTGAGCTTGAGTGACTGATGAGTCCGCTGACCCTCTTTGGACATCCCTAATATTCTTCAGACTTTAAAATGTGCTTCACTCTCAGTTCTGCCTGTGGAAAAGATTACTGTGTGCAAGTCAGGAGAGGAGAAGTCTTCCACCCCTCAAAAAAAAAAAAAATATACTGGGTAGATTAAAAGAATCATACAGAGGCAAGACATAGGTATAAAAAAGAACACTTGTCTTGGGCTGTTTGTGTGTGTTGATGAGGAGGCTTTAAAAGACATGGAAAGATCTAAAAGGGATTGTGGCCTGAGCTTGATTTGAATCTGGTGTCCAGGCTCAACATCCTGGAGACCTGAAGGGCTTCTCTACTTGCTTTAGTAATATTCCTCTAACTGTCATCTTTCCTACCTGTTTATTGTAGTGAGGTTTTAAGGTGTGTTCCAGGAGAATTGCTTTGTTCAGTTAAGATTTTAGTACAGTGGCAAAAATAGAAGGAGGCATTGCAGCATGGACTGCCGTCGCTCCACGGTGTTCATGGCAGGAGTTTAGAATCTAAAAAAAAATAATCTGCAAATCAGAATGTTGTGAAAGTTGTTTTTTTTTCTGTTCATCTGATGTTGTTACAAAGATGGTTAAGAAGGTTATGAGGGGCAGTCAACATGGCTTCACCAGGGGGAAATCATGTTTGACCAATCTCTTAGCCTTTTATGAGGAAATAACACGGTGGATGGATGATGGCAGAGCGGTGGATGTGGTCTACCTTGACCTCAGCAAAGCATTTGACACAGTCTCCCACAGCATCCTCATGGCTAAAATGAGGAAGTGTGGACTGGATGATCAGGTAGTGAGGTGGACTGCGAACTGGCTGAAGGAGAGAAGCCAGAGAGTTGTAGTCTATGGGGCTGAGTCTAGTTGGAGGCCTGTAACTAGTGGAGTGCCTCAAGGGTCAGTACTGGGACCAGTATTATTTAATATATTCATCAATGATTTAGATGAGGGAATTGAGTGTACTATCAGCAAGTTTGCTGATGACACTAAGCTGGGAGGAGTGGCTGACACGCCAGAAGGCTGTGCTGCCATCCAGCGAGACCTGGACAGGCTGGAGAGTTGGGCAGGGAGTAACTTGATGAAATATAACAAGGGAAAGTGTAGAGTCCTGCATCTGGGCAGGAACAACCCCAGGTTCCAGTATAGGTTGGGGAACGACCTGTTAGCAGTGTAGGGGAGAGGGACCTGGGGGTCCTAGTGGACGACAGGATGACCATGAGCCAACACTGTGCCCTTGTGGCTAAGAAGGCCAATGGCATCCTGGGGTGTATTAGAAGGGGTGTGGTTAGTAGGTCGAGAGAGGTCCTCCTTCCCCTCTACTCTGCCCTGGTGAGACCGCATCTGGAATATTGTGTCCAGTTCTGGGCCCCTCAGTTCAAGAAGGACAGGGACCTGCTGGAGAGAGTCCAGCGAAGGGCAACGAAGATGATTAAGGGAGTGGAGCAGCTCCCTTATGAGGAAAGACTGAGGGAGCTGGGTCTCTATAGTTTGGAGAAGAGGAGACTGAGGGGTGACCTTATAAGTGTCTATAAATATATAAAGGGGGAGTGTCATGAGGACGGAGCCAGGCTCTACTCAGTGGCAAACAATGATAGGACAAGGGGTAATGGGTACAAACTGGAGCACAAGAGGTTCCACTTAAACTTGAGAAGAAACTTCTTCTCAGTGAGGGTGATGGAACACTGGAACAGGCTGCCCAGGGAGGTTGTGGAGTCTCCTTCCCTGGAGACATTCAAAACCCGCCTGGACGCATTCCTGTGTAACATTATCTAGGTGTTCCTGCTCCGGCAGGGGGATTGGACTAGATGATCTTTCGAGGTCCCTTCCAATCTCTAACATACTGTGATACTGTGATACTGTGATACTTTCAGTGGTCAGAAAGATTACATGTTTTAATCTCACAATCAGTCTTGGAACAGCATTTCTTATAACTAAAAAAGAATTGAAATTGTATGTTTTGGTCTCAAGATAAAATTTCTCTATCCCCATGAGGTTACATTATTAAATACATAATACAGATTTTCTTTAGTGTTGTGAAGCTTTTAGTTACCTACATGGGTAAGTCTCTAGTCTTCCTCTAAGTGTATATATTCACACAAAGATGGTATACTATAACTTACTCGATGGCTGCACAAGTAGTAGTATGTGAATGAGCATAGTGATGCAAAACTGATAGACAAATAGACAGGTTAACCTGTGCAGAAAGTACATGCTATAAATATTACTTTAATTTGCAGGGAGAAAGAATAAAGAAATGAACTGACTCTCAGGATACACTTAGAACTTAGGCACTTTTATGTTGTCAGTCTGTGATGAATTCTCTGAATGATGCAGCAGTACTTTCTACTAATAAATTCCTATTAAACTGTCAGAATATTCAACTCTTCAGTCTTCCTCTCCTGATTTTGCTAGTCACGTTGCATATTTGAAGAAATGCAAACATTTCTCATGTTAATTAGGAGACTGAGAATTCTTTGTTATTTACCGCTTCCATCATCAAAGGTGATTGCAGTTTTATGTTAGGGTGTCTGCAGAGAAACTCTCCAGGTGTATTCTATCACTTCAGCTTCCTGCAGACCAGAAAAAAAGGAAACAAACTTTTATTCTTCTTTATTACACTAATCTGGAACAGAGATCTATGTGAAGTTTTTTTATTTACAAAATATGGGGAAATGAACTTGATTCATGCAAAGGAGGGCTCAGCAACCACTGAGGATTGCAGAGAGACCCTGGATGGATTTCAGGAGAGAGGCTGGGCAGTAAAGTCAAGGAGCAGGTAGAGCTGTTTGCTGAACAAGTTAGCTGTGTGCTCAGATGGGCTGTGTCTGCATGTTACCCACTAGCCAGTGATAACACCATGTGAGAGAGAGATCTGTTCTGTTCCTACTCCCTCCCACAGCACTATGGCCCTTACTGTTGAGCATTAGAACTTCAGAAGTACTGAGTTAAATTCCACTGCATTTTAGAATATGATCTCTGTTTGCTTTCCTGCTTCTTAATATGCACTTCCTTATGTCACTTTCCTCCCCACTTGTTTTCCAAAATAACACCAAAAGTTGATGGAGATTTTCAGTGGAATCATTGGAATGGTCAATGCTGGTATGAAAGCTTGCTGAGATTATCCAGGTGTGATGCTTTTCTGTGGTGGGAACTTTAGAGAATTCCCACTACATTGGGCTTGGTTCATAGGGCATTAAAAGATCTCTCACAGCTCTTCTCCTGGTCATGACAGTTGAACTATTTCCAGATCACTCAGTTGTTCAGAACCCCAAAGAACTGGTGTTGCCTCTAGTTAGTGTCTTGTTAAGACCTATGCCCAGATATTTATTTTTTTGTGTGTTTTTTCCTTCCAGTCAGCTGAATATGTAGCAGGAATTTGGTGACTCTCAGAATGAGAGTTAAGGACAAAGTTTATTGAGGATGTCATCTTGTAGGTTGGAAATTAAATGTGTTACAGCTAGAACTACTGCACAACTGGATACCAAGCCAGCCTTGCAAGGTGGCAAATTATTGCTTAGGAGCTTTTGCAAATTCATATTTATGTTATAGCAAAGAAGTTTGCCTTGGGAACAGTATATTTAAACTGTTCTCTGAGAAATTGCTTCAATGGATTTTTACATGGAAAAATATATGCTTCACAGATAATATCTTGTTTGCGTCAGATAGTGCCGTGTAATCATAGGTAATGTGTATAAAGTAAAACATAAATCCCTGATACTAAAGAATTTAGTAACATTTTGTGTGTTTTGATGAAGAGATTTGACACAGCCAGTTAAATAAGCTATTTTGAAGTAGAAAATACTACATGGCCATTAAAACAGGTAGAAGACCTTGTTTAAGATTCAGAGTTGAGCAAACTCTTAAAATAATGTTTAGAACTCCCAGAAAAGGTATGAGTTGATGTTTAAGTAGCAAGGATATTTGAAACATTTTTGGAATATTTTAAAAATTTAAAATAAAGTCTGTGGACTAATATTGGCACTAATCATCTTTATTGTGTCAGTGCTAATGTGTTGGTTTGTATCTACAGGCGTTAGTTACATCCTGAGTCTATAGGATCACTGGGACCGATTGATCTTTCTCAAAGTAACTATATTACCTATAACAGAGAGTCATCAAGTAAGAAATGCAGATAGACATAATAATCCAGGAAGGCTGGTGTGAATGATATTGCCCAGAATTAAAGTTTTACATATGTCCTCACTAATCAGAATTCAGAACAACAGTGAATTCATGAGATGCATGCACTGAGCTATCCACAGTCTGCAACTGTCTGATTACTGCTTTTACCTTTTTGTACATCAGAAGCAGTTAAAAGCACAACAAATATACCAGTGGAAAAGGGAAGAGAACCGGGACACGTTTCTTCCTATTTGTTGCTCATTATAGTATCCTTGTGGGACTATTTCATCAAGACCAACAAAGTTTAACCACTTAATTACTTCCCTGAGAATTCATGTTCATGCAGGAATTGTGCTCTGGGAAATCTTCTGGTACCGTTACACATTTTGTGTTGTACCATGAAGATTGCATTGGTCATAGTTATTAAGGTTCTGTAAACCCTGAGAGAGTTTTCTATCAGAAGCAATAAAGTTAGTTCAGCTTATTGATAGTCTATAATATCCTTTCTTTTCTTTTTAATCTTATCTCTGTTACATATCTCCAAAAACACAGACCTGTTCAGCAGTCATGGATTGTGACTGAAGTCACACATGAACCTACACACCAGAATTTTGCTAGGCTTGGTCTTACCAGTATGAGCTTTTATTTGGGAGTTACATTTAAAGCTTACAATAAATATCATACTTCCTTGTAAGGCTGGCAGCACATCCTCACACTTCACTCTGGTGACCTCATCTTCATGTGAAATCATTGCAATAAAGCAAGGTGACACCACAAAATCCTCTCCTGGGGAAAAATCCAGAAATCAAAGTAAGCAGAAAAAATCATGGCTAGATTGATAAATCTTATGACTCTGGCTTTAAGCAGCTCTAAGGTTATTAAGTCTAACCAGAGTAACAATAGGAAACACACCTGGAAAATGTAACCCATCTTTTAATCAGCAATATGATTTTATGTGTGCTTGACCCTGATAATATATTCTACAGTAATTAGAAAATCTGCCTTTGGTTCTATTTTTCTGTAAAATAGGTGGTTTGAAGAACGAGGATAAGAAGTGACAGGGAGTCTTGGTTGTGTATGTTTGTTTATGTAAGTAAATTCTGTCTTTTTAGATTTTTAGGTTGGATTTCTGGCTTCATTGCATAGGAAAAATATTGTTTGTGTCTTCAGTCTGGGATTTTCATGGAGTTGGTATTGTTTTAAATTGTAATTTTAATAGATATTTGATGACCTAGCCTGACTGTTATTTTAGCTGTGGTACAACATGCTCACTAAAGACAGGAACCTCTTTCAAAAAGTCTGCCGATAACAGATGATCTCCTCTCATACATTCTGATCAAATGGTCAAATGCAAATTCTACCATGATGATCCTTTTACTTCCTTTGCATAATTATGTGTGGAAAAAAGCAGTGTTGAAACAAGAAGTAGAAAGCCATTCTCCTTCAAAACCATGTCCATTAGACCTTCTGTCCTCCCGCTATGCGATGAAGCACTGTCCTGGGTTCAGCAGTAGCAGTCATTTTCCTCCTTCTTAGTAGCTGGTGCAGTGCTGTGTTTTTGACTTTCAGCGTGGGAGCAGCGCTGATAACACTGATGTTTTTAGTTGCTGCTCAGTAATGTTTACTCTGACCAAGGACTCTGTGAGTCTCATGCTCTGCCAGGGAGGAGGGGAAGCCTGGAGGAAGCAGAGACAGGACACCTGACCCAAACTGACCAAAGAGGTATTCCATACCACAGCACGTCATGCCCACCATATAAACTGGGGTCAGTTACCCGGAAGGGCTATATCATTGCTGGGGTCGGGCTGGGTTATCGATCACTGGGTGGTGAGTGGTTGTATTCTCTTCCCTTGTTATTCCCCTTATCATAATTATTATTGGTGGTAGCAGTAGTTATTTGTGTTATACCTTAGTTACTGGACTGTTCTTATCTCAAGCCTGTGGCAGTTACATTCTTTTGATTCTGCTCCCCATCCCTCCAGGAGCGGGGGGAAGGAAAGGAGGGAGTGAGCGAGTGGCTATGTGGTTCTGAGTTACTGGCTGGGCTTAAACCATGACAAGCATGAAGAGCTCAGGTATTGCTAAATGGCTCTCTACTCACATGAAGTCTCATTGTAAGCATATAGGTCCATGTATGATGCGAACACCTAGACGTGCTGTGGGAAATGTATCATATGGAAGTAATCTTTTATCCAGTAAGATTGCAGCTTATTCAACTCACCAGATTTTGGAGTTCCTTACAATTTTCAGTCCTGGTTAGGTTTGTTTTACACATAACAGTTTTTTATAGCTTTAGACTGACAGTCAAAGCCAATCATTCCCTAAACCTTCAACTGAGTAGTAGGTCTTAGGGAAGTCAAGCAAGTTTCTCTTTGGTTTCTCTTGGTACAATCTATGGTGCAGTTTTTTCATTCTTAGTTGTTGGGTATTCTGAGATAAAGATTTTATTCTCTGCAAGTCTTTCTATATAAAAAGCCAAATGTGTAGAGGAGCTATTTTAAGTAAGAAGATACCATATTGACTTAAAAACCTAGTTTGACTGGTTTGGGGATTTAAAGACTTCATTAGAGATAATGAGATAAGCAATAAGGATTCAGCATTTGTTCAGGTTTTTTGTTTTAAATTTTATTACTTTTTCTGTCTTAAGAGCACTTACTATATCTGCTCTTGACTTTGTTATAGTTCTTGCTTAATTAAAACTGCTTATCTACGCAAAGTGTTATTTTCAGTAGTGAAAATGGAATTCAGGCACCATGTAGAATGTTTGCATTTACAGCAGAAACTGAGCATTTACATAAGGCTCAGTGAATCCTCTAGACTGATAGTTCACATTCCTCATTTTGAAGTAGGCGTAGCTATTTCCATTGTTGCACAGTGAACTAAATCCATCTGAAATTACTGTATTTGAATACTTAGAGGGTGTCTATAATGGCAGAGGGAGGCAGGAGTCCTTGTTTAGAGTTCAAGGATAGAAAAGGTATGTTGGAAGACTCTCTCACTGTAACACATTTACTGTGTTCTTATGCTTTGTTGCAAATGTCAAAGCACTACAGTTGCATGGAAAGTGAGTCTTAGCTAATAAAAGGCTTCACCTTTATTTTCTCTCTCAATACAGGACTTTATAATAAATATCAAATAAACCAGCATTTGTTGTTTTCAAGTGTTTCTGATATACAGTGATAACGTTTCCTTGTAGAGAAAGTCTGTTCTGTACAATGCTCTTCAGCATTTGGAAATAACTTTTACAGCTTTTTTTTTTCTAATATTAATCTGCCTTGCTTTTGATATTGATAATTTAGCTTTTGCTGATATTTTTGTAATGAATTCTTCTGACATTTGCCATAACTTACCATTGATCAAGAGGAAGTCACATGGTACTTACGGAAAAAATACGTAACTACTTTTAGGTATTATCTAACCTGAAAATGTAGATCTTAACGATTTAGGGAGCTTAAATGTAATTAATCTTGTCATTGAAATGGATTGGTGGCTGGATTCATGTAATAACATCTGTGTATGAATTACTGCTGTAGGTTGCATTGAATGAAATTAAATTCTTTTAATGAACTGTGTTTTCCATCAGTTCTCTGAACAGGGAGAATATAGTACAAAAGCTAAGAGCGGAATTAGAAAGTATGAGTACTACTCAGCTTTATGGTTTGTCAAATATTTTTCTAGTCTGGAGATGGGCCTGTGTATCTCTGTGAAGCCAACAAAAAAACAAAAACTCTAAACCAAGAAAGCTGAAGATATAGAAAAGATGCATAAAAATATATAAAATTCTGTAAACTCCATTTCAGGATCATGGGACAGTGAACAAACAGTGTGGAGTCTTTGAGATTGCTTTGTACTAAGGAATCATTTAAATGGAAAATTACAAAAAAGTGCTGACTTCCCTGATGAGCTGTCAATAGGAGATTTAGAGCTCCCTATGTGCCATCAGCATGTTTTAATTGATTACAGTGTTACTATCCCAGAGTGTGCTAAAATAAAGGTTACAGAAATCCTGAGGATATCAAGTACCTTTATCAAACTGCACAATTAAGGTACAGTACATAATCTGGGGGACAGAAACCATCATTCAGAAATAAGTGACCTGCTTTGCATGGAATGAAAGTTTTTTCTCAAAGTCATGAGATAGTCTGCAGAATGGCTGCTCAGAGGAGCGGGCTTTACCTGAATCAGTGCACATTTCAGAAGAACAGATTACATACTGTACTGCACATAGCACTTGGGGAAGGGTGCTTGACATAGAACCCACATGGTCCCTGGTGCAAAGTAGCTGAGTTAAAATTGTTCCTTATTTTTGTGAGCAGTTTGAAAGTTCATCTGATTTTAATATATCTACAGAGGTACAGCAAGGCACCTTCTGTGGACCAGTGGTGAGGTTGCATTTGTTGTGTTTATCCTTTGGAATCTAAGTTTTGGCTGGTAGTTGACCTAAATTTGACTCTGACTGCTTTGAACTTCTCCCTGCAAGGTACAGTCCAGGAGCATGCAGACAGTGGAGGGAGATGATCTGAAGTATGTTCTGGGGTTGTGCCTCAAGTCGGAAGGAGAAATAAGCAGGTAATACTTGGCAAGGTTTAGGGACAGGATGCCAGCAGATGGTCTATATAGGCAGTGCCTGTAGGTCAGTTGTTCTTAGTCACTGTGAGACCTCTTTATTCCACACTGTTGTCTATGGGTCAGTTTTCAATTGTAGAACAGAAACACAGAATCATGATATGCCTTTAAGCTCATCAGCTCCAACCATTAACCCAGCACTGCCGAGCCCCCCGCTGAACCACGTCCCTAAGTGTCACATCTGCACATCTTTTAAATCTCTTCAGGGATGGTGTCCATTTCCCTGGGCAGCCTGTTCCAATGCTTGACAGCCCCTTTGGTGAAGAAATTTTTCCTGTTATTGAATATAAACTTCCCCTGGTGCAGCTTGAGGCCATTTCCTCTTGTCCTATCACTTATCTATTGAATTTCTTGAGAGAAACCTTCAGCAGCTGGATATTGAGCAAAATGCTATTTCCTGCAATGAGAAGTTGTGCTAATATTCCTGACTGGATGTGGATTATGTTTAAGCTCTCACCCCTATTTTTAATTTTATTTTCATTTTTGATCAGCCATGTTAGCCCAATAAAGATAAAAAGAAAGCAAAAACATGTAATAATTTGCTCAGGGAAAAGATCAGGATGTCATAGCACTTTATCTCTACAAATGAACTTCACCATTTACATAAATACCTGCTTGAGATGGTATTTTGAAGTATTTAGCATTTTTGAGATTGATTATTTTCTTTTAAAATATTGCCATTTACTCAAATACAACACTCAGAGAATCAAAATTTATTCGAATTTATTATTTTTTTTGGAGTTTTTAAAACACTAGCTTTCATGTGAACAAATGAAACCAGAATTTGGAAATGTTCTGCCAAACGAAAGTTCATTTTTCTCTCTCAGCTCTAAATGTTGCTTGTTGAAAAATGTTTCAAGATATTGAGAATGGCAGCAGTGTGTTGTGGCTTAGATGAACAGCTGCAAGGGGAATGTGGGTGTAATACATTTATGGCTATAGTAATCTTAAATTGTTGCAGACTTGATGTTCTTTTCCAGCCAATAATTAACAGTTTCTAATCCTTAAGTGTTTTACTTTAATGTATTTGTATAAATATATGGTAATAATAAAAGGAAATAAAAGGAGCTGGGAAGATCTGATGTGTGAAAGAGCAGTTCAGAGTTTTGAATCCAGAGAATCGAACTACTGCTGTCTATGCAGCCTTTTCAGAGAATATAAACAAGATGGAGTCCCACATAGTAAATGACTAAAAGCACTTTTGATTGGAATGTACGGTAGCAATCATTAAATATATCATGTGCAGTGACACCAGGGAAGGCACTGTTCTCCATTCTGCTCAATGGACCATGCTGGAACACTTGTTTCGTATCTTGAAACCATTTATGATTGCTGTTAAAGAAGTCAGTACTTCAGCACTGCCAATGAATCAAGTAAAGTCATCACATTCATCTGTCTGTTAAAAACAAAATATTGGAGAGAACAGAGAAACACAAAATCTAACCATACTGAAAGTTGCATTTTAAAAGCCCCTTTTTCTGTTTGTCAGTGCAGTGTGCCAGGGCAGAAAGGAAGCAGGCTGTGTTTTCTTCAGGTTTTAGGTTTTTGCTGCCAGCTCAAGTCCTTATTTTTAAGGTAATTTTAATGAAAGTAAAAGTTTCCAGTGGATAAGATGAGGTTGTTCTTTCAGCAACTGTCCACTTGCAACTTTGGCTCTTTGCAAATAAAATGCAGGTTGGCTTGTTATTTTGCTTATTTATTTTTTAATTTGACCTCATCCTCCTTTGTAACAAGGACATGAAAAGGAAAACAGTTATATCTAATCGTAATTCCTGTGAACAATCTCAGTTCAAGGTGAATCTCTTTGACTGACAGACTTAAGCAAACCTACCTGAACTTACATTCGAAGTAGGCAGGTAATTTTGCATTCAGCCCTCAGCTCCAGAAAATAACAAATTCTAGCCAAGAAGGACAGGGTATTTTGCTTCACTTGTGGGTAGAAAAGGATTGCCTGCAGGATTCCCCCATTAATGCCAGCAAAAGCAGACAGCCAGACAAACTATCCTGCCCAGAATTCCAAGCTATAATGAGTGGATCACTTCTTACTGTTACATAAAATTGCATTTCCAAATGCATCTTGGAAAGACCGGAGGTGGCCCGAGTGGATTTGCTGCAATTCTTAGATCATGTTCTGCAGAACATAAGTGGCATCTGGAGTACATGTCCGTTGAAGACATGAATTCTGGCTGGGTTTTTTTAGACTATTTTTATGTCTACAAGATGTATTTGGAACCTGCTAAACAGATGCTGCACTCATCAAACTCATGCTTCAATTGGTCTTTGTCCAGTTTTCTTGTATCTGCCTTGCACTGAACCAAATTATGCTTCTGAGGTGCCCACATTGAAATACGGGTATGCAGTATCACTAAATGGGGAGAAGAAAATTACATGAATCACATGGAGAACATCTCAAGGATCGCTTCCCACCTATTTGTTTGTGACACGTGTTACATCTGGCACTTTTCAGATGAGAAGAAATAAGAAGAGTGAAAAAACTCCTTTAGTTGCATTGGTGCGAAGCAGAGAGACCTGCCATTAGAAGTACTGCTAGGCAAGTTATGTAGTTAAAGGTGTGCAGCCTGTGTGCTGGTTATGTGCAGATGTGCAGATATGTATAAGCACATCTGGAATAAGTCTAGTTGCTACTTGGTAAGTAGCTTCTTGTTGCCTAGAGGTCACATGATGACTGTTGGTGAATGTTTGGAATGCTGGGAAAATGAATGACAAGGCATAACATTCATTGAATTTGACCTGAAGTCATCAGGATTGAATCTGGGTTCAGATAACTTCTGACACTGGTGGGAGTAATGTGTGTAACTTAGAGGGACTGGGAAGCAGGAGTTTTGATGTCTTTGGGATATGCTGTTAACTGATGGGACCTTTCGTGGAGAAAGGAAGAGTGCGTCAGAAATCAGGGCAAATCTGGGTTTTTTTACATTCCAGATTTACAAACAAATGAAGACAAAAAGCCGTCATGGGTTTAGCCATGTCATTTCATCTGTGCCCTTATGCTAATATTTAGTGGAGATGTAAATTTTCTTGTGGTACTTCCAATGTGTCCATTATTGTATATTCCCACTGAAGCTGTAGTTCAGAACTGCTTTTGATCAATAGTTTGTTACTTATGCTTCATAACATTCACATATTTAGACTGTGAGGTTTTAGGGGAGAAGGACCATGCAAGGTTTTTTTTGTGTTTGCATGGTAGTACTATAATTAGGTTTTATTTCAGAGAGAAAAAAAAAAAATCATGGTGACTCTGAGCAGTAATATTGATGTTCACATTGAATGCAAATGAAAGAGTAACAAGAGGGGTTTTTTATTTCTTCATGATGAATAACACATATTGCTAACATAGACTAGAGGTATACTGCTTAGTAAGTCAGTAAGAAAGTCAGTAAGAAAGGACCTGCATAAAAACATTATGTGGATTTATTAATTGTTACCTGCTATATTTTGAGATATTAGACTGGAGAGAGGAGATTGACTATAGACTGGAAGTTACTGCTGGTTTTTTTTCAGGATTATAACCTGGGATAGGAAAGGCCCATGCATGCTATTTGCCCTCTATTGGAAAAGGCAGATGGAGTGGAGCGCTCAGCATATTTGCCCAGTGCCTAAACAAATCCTCTTGCTTAGTCCTAGGTAGACTCATAGAATCATAGAATGGTTTGGATTGGAAAGGACCTTAAGATCATCTAGTTCCAACACCCCTGTTACGGGCAGGTACACCTCACACTGCATCAGGTTGCCCCAGTCTCTGTCCAACCTGGCCTTTGAACACTGCCAGAGATGCACCATTTACCCCTTCTCTGGGCAGCCTGTTCCAGTACCTCACCACCCTCACAGTAAATAATTTCTTCCTTATATCTAATCTAAAGCTTCCCTGTTTACATCTGAAGCCATTGCCATGTTCTGTCACCACAGTCCCCAATGAAGAGTCCCTCTCCAGCATTCTTGTAGGCCCTGGAAGATACTGGAAGGCTGCTGTGAGCTCACCACACAACTTCTCCAGGCTGAACAGTCCCAAATTTATCAGCCTGTCTTCATAAAGGAGGTGCTCCAGCCCCTGATCATGGCCTCTTCTGGACTTGCTCAAACAGTTCCATGATGCTTTCATGTGTGATTGTCTTTCTTCCTTTGATTGTCTTTCTTCCTTTATGCATGGCAGTTGTTGCAAGAAGCAAAAAATTTGGATTTCTCTTCATCTACTCCCTGAGACAACATTGTAATTATAATTTTACCAATTTGTCAAATACTGCATCTCGTGTACCTGCTGTCGCATTGCTTGTTAGAAATCCCAGACCACAGGAGTCTCAGATAAGATATGTGTGTAAACCAGGTAATAAATGACCACTGTGAGAGCTCACCAGTGTTCTCTTTTAATTTCATCTGACATACAGAGAGTTGTTACTGAGATTGCAGATGTCCTGAGTTCAGCCATAGCAGTCATTTTCCTCCTTCTTAGTAGCTGGTGCAGTGCTGTGGTTTTGACTTTAGCCTGAGAACAGCGCTGATAACACACTGGTGATTTGAATTGTTGCTCAGTAATGTTTACTCTGATCAAGGACTTTTCTGTTTCATGCTCTGCCAGTGAGGAGGGGCACGGGAAGCAGGGGGGACGCAGAGACAGGACACATGACCAAACTAGCCAAAACAGTATTCCATACCACAACATATCATGCCCAGTATAGAAAATGTGGGTTGTTACATGAAGGGCCCACATCGCTGCTCGTGTTGGGCTGGGTATCAGTTGACTGGTGGTGAGCAATTGTATTCTTTCCCCTTGCTATTTCCCTTATCGTTACTGTTATTGCTGGCAGCAGCAGTGATTTGTGTTATACCTTAGTTACTGGACTGTTCTTATCTCAACCTGTGGGATTTACATTCTTTCGATTCTCCTCCCCATCCCTCTGGAAGTTGGCAGGGGGAAGAACAGGGAGGAGTGAGCGAGCAGCTGCATGGTTCTGAGTCAATGAAAAGTCCCTTTCAACCTGGTATTCTATGAAGGAAATACGGCTAATGAGAATCAATTAATTTCTACAATCAAGTTAATTTATATCCGAATTTCACCCAGTCAGTTGCCAGAGCCCATATTAAATGCTTGAAGCAATGTAGAGATATCCCAGTCGCTCCAGCCAATGAGCCGGCTTCATTTGGAGCTCGGCTCAGATGCCTCTATACAAATGCCCATAGCATGGGGAATGAACAAGTGGAATTAGAGATGTGTGCACATCTACGGGGGTATGATATAATAGGCATCACAGAAACATGCTGGGATGGCTCCTATGACTGGAGTGTTGGAATGGAAGGTTACAGGCTCTTTAGGAAGGACAGGCCTGACAGAAGGGGAGGGGGAGTTGCTATTTATGTTAGGGATAGGCTGGAGAGTATGGAACTCTGTCTGGGGACAGGTGAGCAGTGCACAGAGAGTTTGTGGGTAAGGGTGAAAGGGAGAACAGTGATGGGGGACATTACTGTGGGGATCTGTTACAGACCGCCTGATCAAGAGGACTCTGTGGATGAAGCACCCTATAGACAGATAGGAAAACCCTCATGCTCACAGGCATTGTTCTCATGGGTGACTTCAACCACCCTGGTATCTGCTGGAGCAACGGTACGGCCCAGCACAAGCAATCCAGGAGGTTCCTTGATTGTGTAGAAGACAACTTCCTTCTGCAAGTAACGGAGGAACTGACAAGGAGAGGTGCCATGCTTGACCTTGTGCTCACCAACAGGGAAGGGCTCATTGGAAATATGATGCTCCAGGGCAGCCTTGGATGCAGTGATCACGAGATAGTCGAATTCGAGATCCTCAGGACAGGGAGAAGAGCATGCAGCAAGCTCACTGCCCTGGACTTCAAGAGAGCAGACTTCGGCCTCTTCAGGAACCTGCTTAGTAAGGTTCCATGGGGTATAGCCCTAGAGAGCAAGGGGGGCCAAGACTCTTGGTTGATATTCAAGGAACACCTGCTACAAGCTCAGGAGTGTTGCATCCCAACCAGAAGGAAGTGCAGCAGGAGGGCCAGGAGACCTCCTTGGATGGATAAGGAGCTCCTGAGGAAAATTCAAAGGAAAAAAGAGGCTTATCAAAGGTGAAAGCAAGGACAAGCAGACTGGGAAGAATACAGGGATGTTGTCCAGGAAGCTAGGGACCAGGTTAGGAAAGCTAAGGCCCAGTTAAAATTAAACTTGGCTAGGGATGTGAAAGACAACAGGTAGGGATTCTATAGTTACATTGCAAATAAAAGACAGACAAGGGACAATGTGGGGCCCTCTCTGGAAGCTATCGGGAGAATTGTCTACCCTGAATTTGGAGAAGGCTGAGGTTCTTAATGACTTCTTTGCCTCAGTCTTCACTGGCAAAGACTCTGACCAAACTACCCAAGCCTTGGAAGGGAGACGCAGGGACTGTGAGAATGAAGACCTTGCGCCCACTGTAGGAGAGGAAGTGGTTCAACCATCTTAAGAACCTGAATGTGCACAAGTCCCTGGGACCTGATGAAATCCATCCGTGGAACCTGAAGGAGCTGGCAAATGAAGTTGCTAAGCCACTGTCCATCATATTTGAGAAATCATGGCAGTCAGGTGAAGTTCCCAATGACTGGAAAAAGGGAAATATAACCCCCATTTTCAAGAAGGGGAAAATGGATGACCAGGGGAATTGCAGCCTAGTCAGTCTCACCTCTGTGTCTGGCAAAATCTTGGAGCAGATTCTCCTGGAAGGCATGCTAAGGCACATGAAAAACAACAAGGTGCTTGGTGACAGCCAGCATGGCTTCACTAAGGGGAAATCCTGCCTGACCAATTTGGTGGCCTTCTATGGTGGGGCTACAGAACTGATGGACAGGGGTAGAGCACTTGATGTCATCTACCTGGACTTGTGCAAAGCGTTCAACACTGTCCCACATGACATCCTTGTCTCTAAATTGGAGAGACATCAATTTGATGGATGGACCACTCAGTGGATAAAGAACTGGCTGGATGGCCGCACACAAAGAGTTGTGGTCAATGGCTCAGTGTCCAGCTGCAAACCAGTAAGCAGTGGCGTCCCTCAGGGATCGGTGTTGGGACCGGTCTTGTTCAACATCTTTGTTGGTGACATGGACAGTGGGATTGAGTGCGCCCTCAGCAAGTTTGATGATGACACCAAGCTGTGTGGTTCGGTTGATACCCTGGAGGGAAGGAATGGCATCCAGAGGGACCTTGACACGCTTGTGAGGTGGGCTGATGCCAACCTCATGAAGTTTAACCATGCCGAGTGCAAGGTCCTACACCTGGGTCAGAGCAATCCCAGGCACAGCTACAGGTTGGGCAGAGAAGAAATTCAGAGCAGCACTGTGGAGAAGGACTTGGGGGTGTTGGTTGATGAGAAAATGAGCATGAGCCAGCTTCAGTGTGCGCTCGCAGCCCAGAAAGCCAACCGTATCCTGGGCTGCATCAAAAGGAGCGTGACCAGCAGGTCAAAGGAGGTGATCCTGCCCCTCTACTCTGCTCTTGTGAGACCTCACCTGGAGTATTGTGTGCAGTTCTGGGGTCCTCAACATAAAAAGGACAGGGAACTGTTGGAACAAGTCCAGAGGAGGGCCACGAGGATGATCAAGGGACTGGAGCACCTCCCATATGAAGACAGGCTGGGAAAGTTGGGGCTGTTGAGCCTGGAGAAGAGAAGGCTGCGTGGAGACCTCATAGCAGCCTTCCAGTATCTGAAAGGGGTCTATAGGGATGCTGGTGAGGGACTCTTCATTAGAGACTGTAGTGGTAGGACAAGGGGTAACAGGTTAAAACTTAAACAGGGGAAGTTTAGATTGGATATAAGGGGGAAGTTCTTTCCTGTTAGGGTGGTGAGGCACTGGAATGGGCTACCCAGGGAGGTTGTGAATGCTCCATCCCTGGCAGTGTTCAAGACCAGGTTGGACAGAGCCTTGGGTGATATGGTTTAGCGTAAGCTGTCCCTGCCCATGGCAGAGGGGTTGGAACTGGATGATCTTAAGGTTGTTTCCAACCCTAATTATTCTGTGATTCTGTGAATTTAAGGATCTGTTTAGTTGTCTTTGAATTAACTGCTTGTGAAACATCTTATATTCACAAGCCCCCAAACTGTATTTTTTTATCTTTCCAGAGAATAACAGAAACAGAAGCAAAAGAAATTTCCTCTTAGGTCAGTGCCAGTAAGTGAACCTGGAGCATCACTGATGAACACCAAAGGTTTCTACAGCATTGTTGATGCATACCCACTGGGAACAAGAATGAAGCTGTCAACTGTTGCTTAGGGTGGGATAGTGCCTTCTTTTACAATCAACTTGCAATATGTCAATAAATGATTGGGGCTTATAGTGGATCCTTTGATGTAATATTCATACCAACAGCTGTGTGTGAGAAATTTAAAAATGCTAATAGGTTGCCCTAAAAATGATGGAACTATTGTCTATAAAGGATTCTGGTTTTATCTTAGACCTGTTTATCAAGTATTAATAAAATGAGTCATTCTATAATGGACCTTACTAGCTCATCATAAATAAACTTCAATAAGAATACAAAAATAATCTCAAATTGCTGTTTTTCAACCATCTGTTCAACCATCTGAGTAACCATACCCGTAGGGCTGTTAACAAATGGATCCCAGCCTGATATTGCATTTTTCAGCTTCCAAGAAAACTGCCTAGGTTCAAGGACATGTATGCAGGCCAAGTGCCTGTGCAGGACTACACCTCACCTGGAAAACCAACATTTATCAGGTGGCCCTAGATTATTCTTTTGCTTAAAGGCTGATTCTCAGCCTTTCCTTGAGCTTTCTTGGCTAAAATGTTGGGTTTAGTATATTTTTGGTTCAGAGGGAGAAGGCAGCAGTGTACAGGACAGGCATGCCAGAGGCGAGGCAGCATGTGAAGTGGGAGCTGATGTGTAAAAAGGAGTGTGACAGTGAGTTTTGTCCAGTGAGAGCAAGTTTGTGCTACTGAAGTTATTACCCAGAAATACAAAACTTCTTTTAAGAGAAGTTTTTCATTTGATCATTCACTTGATGGAATACAAGGGGGTTTGTGGATTCCTAACTGGAGAGAAGACAGAATATTTAAGGTAGGGCATCAGGAGTTGCACTTGCCTGTTGGTAGAGCTCCTGTCAGATGTTACAAGCTTTGCTGGTGCATGGTGACATGAGCATCTGGGACAATGTCTATGGCTCAGTGCTTCCTTTCTCTCGCAAAGACTGTAGTTTCCACAACTGTTTCCTGTTTATATGGTTAAGGAGAAATGCCTCAGTTCTCCTTTTCATTTGCTTTTCAGCTACTGAAATGCTCCACAGTTTTGAATTAAGTCAGCAATACCCCTCTAGAGAGGCAAAGAGTTCTCTGAAGCCAGTGTGAGTTTTGCTTCAGTTAGGGATGAAGGATTTAGCCAGAGGTGGTAGACTACTTATGTAAAATACTAAGTTTCTTGTTCTGATTCAAGTATCAGCCTGTACTAGGCTGAAGTCTACTTGTTTTGTGCTATTGAACAACCCATCCTTTGTCATACAGGGGAATGATACCTATCTAAGATAAAATATTTTATTTGCTGGGCCTGTTTATGCTTGGAAATTATCTTGCTGTATCCATGTATTGAAAATTTATGAAAGGTACTAACGTATTTCTTGCTATATACTTTTTGTGAGTACGCTTTTGTAACTTTAGCATGGTTTGAATACTATTTCTTGCCCACAGCTAGCAAGAAACAATGTTTTCATATTTCCCGAAGTGGAAGCCAGTCAACAGCATTCCTCTTTATTGCAAAGAGGGGATACAATAATAAAAAGACATTTTCTGATGGAGTATTGCCAATAAAGTACAATAATATATTAAAACAGATACTTAAAGTTGAAATTTATGAGTTTGTTTTTCTGTGCCAGTCAACTTATTTTCATGTGTTCACATCAAAATGCAGACTGTCAGCAAAACCTTTAATAATAAAACCAGCAGCCATCAAAAGCAAGTGGAGAATTTTAACTTTTCATATAAGGAGTTCATCTTGTGGTTTTTGTGGTTTGGTGTTGGTTGTTATTTGTTTGTTTGGTGTGTTGTCTTTTTCCCCTCAGATTCCATTTCATTTTCTTATACTTTTTTTTTCCCCTAATAAAATATCCATCAGCCTGTTCCTTCATACAGCCTTTAGTGAAGCTCTTACACCAATAATGCCTCTGTTCTGCCCCTTCTCTTTGCGGAGGATTAATTTGGAAAATGAATGTTTCACTTAGAGAATAACAAAACTAATCAAAGCCATCAATAATATTCTCTTTAATGAAGGTAAACATCTTATATATTCTGTGTGTATACAGTGCTGAGACAATAACTACCTCTGCAAATTTTATAAGTAAAAATATCCAGTAAAACCCTTTTCTATGGGATCTTTTGTATGTAATAAACCAATGTTGCACTGAATAGTTCTAGAAACAGTTAGTTAGACTAACCCTGAAGAGGCAGTGCAGATTGTCTAGTAGTTCCATGGAGTTGCCTTTTCATTTAACCTGTTGTCACTGAAATAGAGATCTAACCCAGTTTGCCAGACTCCTCAGGCACATGTGTGCAGGCACACACACAGCACAGGGTAGTCAGAAATGAGGGTCGCTGCTTCAGGACCAGAAAAGTGACTTAGTATCAGGTTGTTATATTACTTACCAATTTACTTCCTGAATGCCAACCACTCCATATGTGCAGCCAAAGACACAGTGTTGCTTCTGACATGCTTAAAGAAAGTAAAGTAAATTTATCAGTGCATAATGAGCTGCTGAGGAAACTTAGAGGGAAAAAAAAAAAAGAGGCTTATAAAAGCTGGAAGCAAGGACAGGCAGCTGGGAAGAGTACAGTGATGTTGTCTGGGAAGTTAGGGACCAGGTTAGGAAAGCTAAGGTCCAGTTAGAATTAAACTTGGCTAGGGATGTGAAAGACAACAGGAAGGGATTCCACAGGTACATTGCGAATAAAAGACAGGCGAGGGACAATGTGGGCTGTCTCTGGAAGCTATCAGGAGAATTGGCTACCCTGGATTTGGAGTAGGCTGAAGTTCTGAATGACTTATTTGCCCCAGTCTTCACTGGCAAATGCTCTAACCACACCACCCAAGCCTTGGAAGGCAGACACAGGGATTGTGAGAATGAAGACCTTAGGCCCACTGTAGGAGAGAATCTGGTTCGAGACCATCTTAAAAATCTGAATGTGCACAAGTCCATGGGTCCTGATGAAATCCTTCTGCGGGCAAATGAAGTTGCGAAGCCACTGTCCATCATATTTGAGAAATCATGGCAGTCAGGTGAAGTTCCCGATGACTGTAAAAAGGGAAATATAACCCTCATTGTCAAAGGGGAAAATGGATGACCCAGGGAATTACAGCCCAGTCAGTCTCACCTCTGTGTCTGGCAAAAATCTTGGAGCAGATTCTCCTGGAAGGCATGCTAAGGCACATGAAAAACAACAAGGTGCTTGGTGACAGCCAGCATGGCTTCAGTAAGGGGAAATCCTGCCTGACCAATTTGGTGGCCTTCTATGATGGGGCTACGGAACTGATGGACAGGGGCAGAGCAGCTGACGTCACCTCCTGGACTTGTGCAAAGCATTTGACACTGTCCCACACAACATCCTTGTCTCTGAATTGGAGAGACATCAATTTGATGGATGGACCACTCGGTGGATAAAGAGCTGGCTGGATGGCCACACACAAAGAGTTGTGGTCAATGGCTCAATGTCCGGCTGGAGACCAGTAACAAGTGGTGTCTCTCAGGGATCGGTTTTGGGACCGGTCTTGTTCAACATCTTTGTCGGTGACATGGACAGTGGGATTGAGTGCACCCTCAGCAAGTTTGCCGATGACACCAAGCTGTGTGGTTCGGTTGATACCCTGGAGGGAAGGAATGCCATCCAGAGGGACCTTGACACGCTTGTGAGGTGGGCTGATGCCAACCTCATGAAGTTTAACCATGCCGAGTGCAAGGTCCTACACCTGGGTCAGAGCAATCCCAGGCACAGCTACAGGTTGGGCAGAGAAGAAATTCAGAGCAGCACTGTGGAGAAGGACTTGGGGGTGTTGGTTGATGAAAAAATGAACATGAGCCAGCTTCAGTGTGTGCTTGCAGCCCAGAAAGCCAACCGTATCCTGGGCTGCATCAAAAGGAGCGTGACCAGCAGGTCAAAGGAGGTGATCCTGCCCCTCTACTCTGCTCTTGTGAGACCTCACCTGGAGTATTGTGTGCAGTTCTGGTGTCCTCAACATAAAAAGGACACGGAACTGTTGGAACAAGTTCAGAGAAGGGCCGCGAGGATGATCAGGGGACTGGAGCACCTCCCATATGAAGACAGGCTGAGGAAGTTGGGGCTGTTGAGCCTGGAGATGAGAAGGCTGCATGGAGACCTCATAGCAGCCTTCCAGTATCTGAAGGGGGGGTATAGGGATGCTGGAGAGGACTCTTCATTAGGGACTGTATTGATAGGACAAGGAGTAATGGGTAAACAGGGGAAGTTTAGATTGGATATAAGGAGAAGTTCTTTACTGTAAGGGTGGTGAGGCACTGAAATGGGTTGTCCAAGGAAGCTGTGAATGCTCCATCCCTGGCGGTGTTCAAGGCCAGGTTGGCCAGAGCCTTGTTTGACATGCTTTAGTGTGAGGTGTCCCTGCCCATGGCAGAGGGGTTGGAACTTGATGATCTTAAGGTCCTTTCCAACTCTAACTGTTCTGTATTCTATGGTTCTGTAATATCTTGGAGCCCTGTGAAAGGTATAATTAAGTTCTGGAAGAATTAGTTTCAGATATCAAACTGGCTGAGTCTCATGACCAAAAAGATAATGACCATTTTTCAACCTGCAGAAAAAAAAACCTCTGTTTATAGATGGCCAAATAATGCCGTTGATCTAAACCACTTATCCTTTTGATTTCCATTTGAGCTCTGTGCAAATGCTGAAGACAGCATGCAGCCTGAAGTTCATCATGGAGAAAAATAAAACAGGTATTTTCCTATTGGACTCATCCAGCTGGGTGCTGCCTGGAGAGGTGTATGTAGGGTAACGAAACGTGGTAAAATTAGGGTGTAGTTTTATATTTCTATGAATTTCATGTGATTTGAAGACACAGAGGAATGTCCTTTATTGAAAAACAAGGTGGTGTTGTATGCTTTCTCGTAATTTTTCATGTGCACTGCAACTTTTTGGTGTATGTTACGTCTTAGGAGGATCCAGGTATTAGGTACAATAAGATTTTATTAAGTTGCCAGATTTTGCTAACAGGTGAATGGGGGAACAAGCTGCAAGTCCATAGGAGATTTTCTGAGGGACTGTTGAAAGCATTAGAGCTGAGAGATTTTTTGTACTGGAGAGTCAGAGGAAACAGAGGCAGAACATCTTCTGGTGGGCTTTCAGAGGATGTAAAAGCAACTAGAAGACACTGCTGCTTTTTGAAACAATGACTAAATAACTGTCACTTTTGTTGATATATAAAAGGGGGCAGGGATTCAGCATGGATCCAAGTTGTTACCTGGCTAGTGAATTCTGTGAATCAGAAGTCAATGGGTTTAGATTTATTCACAACGTCCTTTTAATGCACTCAGTTTAGACCAGACAGGTGAAAAAATGCCCAACATCGTGTGTCACTGCAGTTGCTGTTAAAATAGTTCTGTTACTTTCTCTTGCACAGTGAAGTGGGATTGCAGGGACAGATTCACATCTGTTTATAAGCAACAATAGGGCCATGCTCATGTGCGATAAAAAAGTGAGGCAAAAAACATGTTGACTCATAACTTCCAGGCATCTTAAGGTTATTCTTCTGGTTTTGTCGTGCTTCAGAAACTGGTCAAATTTACACCATAGTAAGTAAATTACTAGGAGCAAAAAAAACTTTACTTTAAAACAGCGATTAGTGCAAAAAAGGTGTTTTGCTAAATATCTCCATAGCAGTGACTGCCTGAATCTGACTGTTCTTTTCAGCCAAGAAGCAGTTTCTTTTCAAGGACTCTTCCCCCCCGCCCCCCCCCCCCCCCCCTTTCTATATCCATTGTCTGACATCAGCTTTTGCTAAATGGTAGTAAAGGAAAGGTTACAGTTTTTCAGGAGACTGACTATATCCTTGCTCTTGGCTGTTAAGCATCTATTCTGTGGAGTTCTGCTGTCCATCATCCATCTGTCATTCCCTTGCCCCTGATACTTTTAATATAAATTTTTTGAGATTTCCTTCTACCCAGTGTGTGTGATACAGTGAAAAGGTTTGCTGTCTCTGTTTTGAATATCTAGTGGACCAATGGAATGGCTCTTGTCTGTCACTAACACTATACAGACCAGACTTCCAATCCTGATCAGCTTTCTTTTAAAAGGAAATTCCAGCAAGGAAGCAGAACTTCACTGTGCTTTCAGTCTCTTGGTATTTTCCTTGTGCAAGGTTATGTGCGGCAGATGTTTCTGATCCTCAGAATGTCTAAGTTGAATATGTGTTTAACCCTGTAAGGTAATCAGTGTTTTTCAGATGGTGATGATGTTAATGACCAGAAATTATTGTCTGAAGCGGAACCCTTACTATTATTTTACATTTAGCTTTGCAGGTTTTTGTTGCTAGCAGTTTTCTCTCCTGTGCCCTATTCTAGCTATGTTCCACACAGAATGTCTTTGAAAAATTATTGCATTACTTGCACATTTCTGTTGGCTTTTTATTTTGCACTTTGAAGCTCTGGATGAACCCAGACAAGAAACCAAAATTGTTAAATACCAGAGGGTGAAGGAATCTAAAGAAGACATAATAGTTTGCCTGGGGAACGGTGACAAGTCAAGTTCAAGGTTATTTCTCAGTAAATGCTTCAGAGCAGGAGGCAATGAATGCAGAAACTAGAGCTAACATCAGAATGTCATAAAGGAAGAAGGGAACATACCTGGGTCACTGTCAAGTTTGCCCTTTGTTTTGATCAATTTGATACTGGTTTATTTTGCTATTGTTAGTACTGAGTTAGGTGGAACTTGCAAACAGTTAAGATGCACTGACACATATACTGGTTGCACCTCATGGGGGAAACATGAATGTTACTTAATACATCATGATGATGTATTCATGTAGACCTGTAAAGTTTTACGGTGACACCAGGAGATTTGTATCTGGCTTCTTGTCACCTTAGGGCAAAGTAAGCCCATGGTGCTGATACAGGCTGGGAGCTGGTCAGCTGAAAACAGCCCTGCTTTAAAGGAGCTGCAGTTCAGAGCAGGACAAACAGTGTGCTCTCCTCACAAACACCACCATCCACAGATCTGCCACACCTACAGCATGGCAAACAGGTTCAGGAAAGCTGTTTCAACCCTCCCTGTGGTGTTGCTCTTGCTACCCAGAGCATGAGTCTTGATTTGAGACCCACAGTTCTGGAGGGATGCTGAGAAACTAGACAGGGTAAACCCTGAGGAGGGCTATCAAGATGGTTGGGGCCTAGCATGCATGGCTGTATGCAAATTGAGGGAGCTGTGCATGTTTAGTACAGCAGAGATGAGAATGCATCTGATGGCTGCTTCTAACTGAAGGTAGCAACAAACATGGTAGAGCCAAACTCTTCCTCCTTGTGGCAATACCAGAAGACAAAGCCAGGGACAATGGTCGTGTATGATGTCTTGGGCAGGTCAGCCTTGGTGTGAGGGTTTATCACTAGGTTATTTTGGGCCCCTGATGCTTTGGAGATCCATATTTGTGCTTAGCTTGTCTGTGTGATCTTCTGGAGTGCTAGAGAGGATGGCAAAGTTTACAGATCCTGAAAAGCTTCTGAGTCATGCTGTGGTCTGCTTAAGTGACTGGAAGCCTTCAGGAACTACAGATCTCTGAGGCTCTGGGAGGAAAATGGGTGCTGAAAAGCACAGTGCGAAAGAAGAAATTCTTTACTGAGTGTTGTGGTTTAAACTGGGTAAAGAAGCTCCAAGGGCTGAATTCAGGGTTTGTTGGTTTTTGCTTTGTTTTTTTTTTGTACCTCAGTAAATATATGTATCCTTCATTTATACCAAGTATAAATTTACCAGTAATAATGAACAGGATGTATTAAAGAACCAATTCACGTATGCATAGAAATCACTGCCATGTGATATTTTGCTGATTATGGTCATCTTGACCCATATGAGATTTGGACCCCTGAGAACTGGACACCTAAGTCCAATTTTGAACTCTTCCTATCTTGTTTCCTTTTTGCAGCTGAGTTCCTTTTTGAAATACTTCTCACTGGAGGCTTGCCATACATCACAAAATCATGCTAGAGTAAATACAGCTGGAATATTGAGCTGCTTCATTAAAATCACTGTGATTTGTGAAAGGAACTCCAATCTATTCCAGCCTGACTTGTTAGCTTAGATTCCTTTACTGAGATATAGGTCAGATTTAAATTAATAAGTGGTGACTGCAAAATCTTAATTAAAATGATACAGTGTTTTGAGTAGACAGGCTCTCTTTAATTCATGTTGGGGTGGGAATGTCTTCTTTTTGTTGGTAAAAACCTGCTTGTAAAGGTGTCAGACCAAATTTATTTCTGTCATAAATATTAATGGTTTAATTGAATTACCAAAAATTATAAATCTGACCCTTCAGTTGCAGCTACCTTCAGTTATTTAGGGAAAAACTACTTTTTGGGGGTGTGTCTTTTGTTTTCTGTTTTTCCATTGAATAGCAAAAACCTTAATAACAATTGAAAAGCATCTCACATGTTGTTAAATTATTTCCTTTGTGTGGGTCTTGATTCTACACTGCTTTGCAGCTTTTGTGGTGCACTCGCATGGTGAATGTGGAATGACTCTGAATTCCATATTTAAGAACACGGTGCCTTTTCCCACCCATTTGCCATTCACACAGCACCGGCATAAAGTCTGAAATAGTGTGATGACAGTGTGGGATGAGATCCCCAGGCAATCTGATCTCCTCACACTAGAGACCTGAGGAATCGTGCTGAAGATGCTAATGCCCCTCCAATAGCAATCGAGAGGTGCATTTTGGCCTGCTTTGCATAGGTGCAATGGTCTGCTTATACAGGGTACTGAGGGCAATAGAGAAATAGCACCACATGGAGCTTTGCTTATACTCTGCTAGAATATAGTTCACACAGGTTCCTGAGTCACCTTCAGAGGTACTGTACTGAACAGAAAAATTATTGCTCATCTCCATACAGTTCTCCAGCAGGCAGAGGCAATAAAACTCAGGTTGCTATACCTCTCCCCCCCCTGCCCCTGCCTTTTTTTTCCCCTGTTTCTCCTTTGTCCTCTGCAGAGCTGCTTACAAATACAGCTGGGAAATAATATAATATCTGGTCTAAGAATATATTGTATAATCTACTTTTTATCCCAAGAAGACTTTTTTATTTCTTTGCAATACTTTCCGTAGTAGGCACAGTCTAGATTCATTATGGACATGTAGAGGAAGGGGATTGTGTGGGCTCCTAGCATGACTCTAGTTATTCTTTTGTCTCTTCCTCTCGCCCTAAGTAAGTATAAACAACATGTAGACAAGACAAAACCTCAGCAGTGAACAAAAGCTGCCTGCATGTTATCCATCAGTATTATTTAAGTAGGACATGCTGGGCTGTTCATGATACACTCATACTGTAAGTGATAAGCTATAACATATGGTATTCATTTACTTCTCCATTCCAACAGTAATATAGCAAAGACAATAAATTTTCCTGTTTGTTCTCTGACCCACTGTTCTTGGGTTAATCAGCGTGTTTTGTCTACATTTGTCAGTTGTTACAAGCTTCTAGCTGCTGTGGACTGGGGTATTGATGAACCCTGGAAAATGGAGCCTTGAATAATGTATAAAGCATTAAACATGCAACCATTTCACTGGGAAAAAGAGGGGAAAAGTGTATTATATGTTTTCTCTGTTGTAGCTCCTTCATTTACAAAACATATTTGTCAAGCCTTTTGCTAAGAATAATGCCAGGATGCAGTTTCCCATCATTCTTGTTAATGGGACTGTCTTAGTGTTACAGTAAACAACCATAAGTCTTGTGTCTCAGCCATTGTGCAGCATGCTTAGTTTTTTTCAGCTTCCAATTAAGGGTATTTTAAATTTGCTGTCTGGAGTCATAGGAGGGGTTGTGCAATTTCTGGTCTTGCACCAGGAGAGGGGCACTAAGAAAAAAGGTGTTTTAAAAGGCAGCGGAGTACTTGTAGGTTTACTGTGTGACTGAAGCATGTGTATTATCGGGCTCTCTAAAAGCCCTGAGCTTATTCCTACCTGTTATAGCGATTTATTACTAAAAAAAAGTACTGAATCATGCATTTTGCTCACTGAATTTACATGATATATATCAATATATATTTACATTAGCAAATGGAACTTTCTATCATATTTGTGAGACTAGAGTTCAAGACTTCAGTGGCAGTGAATCAATGCAGCTGTATTAGCTTCTGTGGAATGGTGCTGATTTATATCAGCTGAAGCTCTGGCTTGTTAAATTCTTCCTCTTTTGGAAGCATGTATCAAGGCGGTGGAAAATTGCTGGATCTGGTTTAGCTCCTGTTTGACATACCCCTGAATTCACTATTGCACTTGGAAATTTGAGAAAACGTGGAGATTTTATTGACATGAAGTTTGAATTACCCTCGTATCCTGGCCAGGGTTGAGAGATTTTGTTGAACTCTGTGGAGGACAGGCATGGTGCTTCCATTTGTCCTGAATCAGTTCTGGAGCTAAATGAGAAATGTGATGTTGAGAGCTGGCAGTCTGTTTTCACAAGGATTAAATTCATGCGCAGAATTCAGAGATCTCATTTAGAAAGAGGAAGATTACTTCCTGCGTGTAGGTGTGAGTTTTCCAGTGCTGAGCATTTTGATTTAATATGGTTACCACTATAAAGTAAGGTTATCTTACCACATGTAGGTTTCTGTACATAAATCCCATGCAGAGAGAGTTATATGCATTGAGATGAGAATATAGCCCATCAATTTCTTCAAGCCTGACACTCCGGGAAGCCTAAAGCCCTCTCTGTGTAGAGGTGAAGTGTCCATGCAGGCACAGAGACATAGCTGCACGACTATCCTTAGCTTTAACAGAAGCACACAGCTAAATCCCTGCACATTGTATTAAGTATTTGTTGTGTGTGTGTTTCTCCTCAGCAAATTATTTGTCAACATAGAAACAGAAATGTGTAGGACACAAGGAGATGAATGTGCATGTTATTAAAGGCAGAAATATAAAACATATAGGATAAGAATCCTCTTTTCTGCCTTTCTTGGAGGTCTTCACTATCCTACAGATGGATAAGGAAAGAGCTGCTGGAGCAGATATGTGCTTCACGTGGGTGATGCGATTGCTCTACAAATTATTTTGGCAGGATTATTCATCAGGGAAACAGAAGGTGTTATTAAAATGTTTATACAATAAATTGATATATGTACCATGTATTACTAAGGAATTATTTCAGTTAAACAGGATCAATACAATTGCTCCTAAAGGTGAATGTGATGGGTTTAGACTGAGAGATTTTAATATGTTTTTTGGGTAATTTTTCTATGGTTTTTTTTAGAGCTAAATTTTCTTTCCCTTGCTGTTGAACACACAGCTTTCTGGTCCTCCAATTGTGGTGTATACCCAGTGGTAACTTCAGAAAGCTCTTTGTGGTTATTGGCATTGTTTATTAGCATTTAAAAAGATTAGCACTCTGGGTTTTGATGCATGTAGGCTCTTCCTTCTAGAATAAGTTGTCTGAGGTTTCCTTTTCTTCCACTGACGCAGTTTTATGGTACCTTAGCAGGTGGGTATCTGTGAAAGGCTGCTGTTTAACCTCATGACTTCATTACCAGACTCCATCATACCTCGTATCGCAGGATATTGTCAGTCTGTGATTTTGCATCTCTGACATTACTTTCAGCTTTTGATTTACTGACTATGTTCTTAACATGAACCTTGCTAGTTTAATTCTCATCAGTGCTGCTGTCTGCAATTCATCTTCTGAAGAAAATTACGGATCCACTGAAAAGCAGGAGGAGATCTATAATTCAAGAAGTTTTCAAGATTCATTTTCAAGAAGATGAAGTGCAGACCACATTATACACTGAGTAGGGTTCTTTGAACAGTAACAATGCACCTGCAGCACTAAACATGTATTATGAATAAATGTTTTATTGGAAGCAAGCTGGGAAAAGAAACGGTCAGTCACTATTGCCGTGTCTTTCCCGGCAGAATAAAGATTCTTCTGCAGCTCTAATGACTTCTGCAAAAATGTACACACAGATACAGAACTGGGTTCCATTTTTGTGACACTCACACGTTTACAATCTGTAGCACAGTCCATGCATTTCTAGAGGATATAAATAGAAAATACCTAAAAGCAATGCCGTAAAAGAGTGGAAAGCACATTTGCACTGCAGCAGAATGCATGATTAAAGCAGTACATTCTCCAGAGGGAATGTATGAGGGTATCAGTAGGTGCTGCTACTATCAATAACACTGGAATAACATGTTCTGTTCTCCATCCTACCATGTAATTAAATTAACACTACCCCAGCTTTACATCACTGATGTTATGCAGTAAAACAGAATATGAAGGAAGAAATGCTGAGCATTTAATTTCAGGCAAGAAGCCATGTCTAGGTGACAATGCTAGATGGGGAAGGAAGAGCAGGCTGAATTCTGGAGGTGTTCTGTACAATAGAATATTGAAACTATTCCCAGTGAAACCTGAAGATGACTAGGCTACAACATTTTGAAAACCTAGTGTTTATACTACTTACCTGCCACTTTATGTCTGTGTTACTCCACCAGTTTGAGGACACAGTATTGATGTAAATTGTGAGTGGAAAAATCACTAGTTCCTGAAGACCAGAGATCCTGATCCTGCTTCTCTGAAGTAAACAGGGACATCGCCAGTTTAATCGTAGAAACAGAATCATAGAATAGTTAGGGTTAATCCTGGTAGGATCAAGCAGAGTAAAATCTGAGATTAATATATGGTAGGGATTATATAAAAAGTTACCTGAAAACATTTTTTGATCCTTAGATAAAATGAAAAATGAATAATTTCACATTAAAGCATAAAAAATTCTGTTCTTTTCACCAACTGCCATATAAAACCAATTGGCTTTCCAGATCTTTCAGCTGCTGAATAATTTTAGTAGGTAAGATACCTAATAATCTTATTCTTCCCTTTCACAAATTGTCTGGGAACAGTTTAAGAGCCTTTTAAATGATATCTTGGAGAAGAATTACTTTGCTGCTCTGCTTTTGCTGACCTATAGTTTGTGTGTGAATACTCGGGAATACTGAGCAGAGCTTGGAAGAGCTTTGGGAATGGGAGCAAAATATCTTCTGTAGAGCAGAGGCTTGGCAAAAGAGCCACTCTTCTGAAATTCAGAAGTCTAAGCTAGAGTTGCTAATTATTAAATTGATTATTATATTATTAAATGAATGGGCCCTTTGGGGTGGGTTTCTTGTAGAAAGTTACCTTCATGGTTTAGGATAAACTCTGAGTTTCGTGAATTTTGGATTTCTTTATTGAAATACCAAATCTAAGTCAGTCCAGAAAATTTTTTGTTTATTTTTCCATTCTCATTTTCAGCATTTTACCTTTATGCATATTTTTCCCTTCCTTCCTTCCTTCCTTCCTTCCTTCCTTCCTTCCTTCCTTCCTTCCTTCCTTCCTTCCTTCCTTCCTTCCTTCCTTCCTTCCTTCCTCCCTCCCTCCCTCCCTCCCTCCCTCCCTCCCTCCCTCCCTCCCTCCCTCCCTTCCTTCCTTCCTCCCTCCCTCCCTCCCTCCCTCCCTCCCTTCCTCCCTCCCTCCCTTCCTCCCCTCCTCCCTTCCTCCCTTCCCCCTCCCTCCCTTCCTTCCTTTCTTTCTCCCCATGGATGTATTCTGGAGTACTATAGCAACTGTATGTTCTCCATAAAAATTTACAACAAAATCCTTTGTGAACTTCCTTTAGGGGCTGCTATTTTTTTTTTTTCTTTCTTCTTTTTTTTTGGTTTTTTTTTTTTTTTTTTGAATTTTGCTTCAGGTAGGAATTTTGTCTTGAATTAATCAAACATTCATAATTCCATTCTTTATATTGTCTGTTGATGGTGTGGCCAAGTGGATTGAAAAAAAATGCATGTGATTGGGGTACATATTCCCTTTGATTGGGATGCATACTGGTAGGTATATGGAGGTTTTTCCTTTTGCAGATGAAGTTGTGTAGTGTTCTTAAAAAATTTGCTGAACCTTTTTATAACCTGATGGAATTCTCATCTGCCTATAAAAGTAGTTGTAAAAATAAGTGAAAAGTAACTGAACCAAACAATTACTATAAATACACAACAATTCATGTAGTAATGTTGACGAAAACATTTCATCACACTTCCAAAATTCCTCTTGGGTGCTTTTACTTTCCTCTCAGATTTCTAAAATTAATCAACCGAGACCAAAGTTGTGACTTTTGGAAGAGCTAATGCTTGCTTTGTATGTAACAGTAAGTTGCAAAAACCTCGGCCTGCCACGTCTTTTAAGGAAGCTGATTTGTAATGTCGTCATGATTGATTGTGTCATTCACTTGAGGTCAAATAGAAATATATTGATCATATGAGGAACTCTTCCTTAATTGGGCACCTCCCTCTAAAGTTCTCATTACTTCTTAGAAAACAGAATGTGATTTTTGGTCCTTCCTCATTCAAAGCTGCTGGATGAAAATGAACTTTTAGAAACAATCCAGAATTCATTTGTCAGGATAATAACAATTCTCTGTAACAATTCTTTCTGCCTCTTCTCTCTCCCCCTACCCACATTAATTATAATGCTCTTAACAGAACAGAGCTTGATTCCCTTTTTTATTAAGGTTGTTTCATTCTATTATTGATTAAGCTTATTTCCCATGATAAATAACCTTCCTGTCAAAAAATGATTTATGAAAGCCAGTGGTCTTGCTTTTTCCAGTTTGCTTTTCCTGAGGTTACATATTGCATATTATATCCTGCTGACTGGTTTGTGCAGTCTTTGAATCTACAGTTACTGGTCCTCATTAAGAGAACTGAATTTCATTGTTGTAAAAAAGCTTGGTGATTTATCAGATGAATCATTCAATTTTAAGTTAGAAACACAAATATCTTTCTAGTGTGAGTATATAGTCTTGTGGTATGCCTTTAAATCTTCAAAATGTTAATAAGGTAAGGTCACCCTGCCTTGCAGTTGTGGAGACCAGCTCCTTGGAAGCAGCATCCTTCCTTAATTTTTTTCTGTGTCTTCTGGAATATAACAACCACTGACCACAAAGAAACTCTCCCCAGCACCAACCCCCCCCAAAAAAAAATCTATATATTTGCAATTGAAATCATGCAATTACAGAATGCTAGTCTTTCACTTTGGATGGGAGTCTTTCTTTTTCCATTATAATGTATTTCTGTGTGTATATAAAATGTAAAAGAGCTCCTCTGGAAGAGAATGGTTTGATTTTATGCAGCTCTTGAGATGGAGTAAGTGTGGTTCTGTTCTGATAAGATTTGTTCTCTTATGTCAACAAACCTTTTGTCTTTGGGTTTAAGATAAAATATGAGGTCTTGTGAATTCTTTTTACTACATGGTAAACCTGAACAAGATGGAGGGTGCGTCTAACGTGCTTATTGGATAGGATGTATAGAATCATAAAATCATAGAATAGCTAGGGTTGGAAAGGACCTTAAGGTCACCTAGTTCCAGCCCCTCTGCCATGGGCAGGGACACCTCACGCTAAACCATATCACCGAAGGCCTTGACCAACCTGGTCTTGAACACTGCCAGGGATGGAGCATTCACAACACCCTGGGCAACCCATTCCAGTGCCTCACCACCCTAACAGGAAAGAATTTCCCCCTTATATCCAATCTAAACTTCCCCCGTTTAAGTTTGAACCCGTTACCCCTTGTCCTATCACTAAGTCCCTAATGAAGAGTCCCTCCCCAGCATCCCTATAGGCCCCCTTCAGATACTGGAAGGCTGCTGTGAGGTTTCCATGCAGCCTTCTCATCTCCAGGCTCAACAGCCCCAACTTTCTCAGCCTGTCTTCATATGGGAGGTGCTCCAGTCCCCTGATCATCCTCGTGGCCCTCCTCTGGACTTGTTCCAACAGTTCCATGTCCTTACTATGTTGAGGACACCAGAACTGCACACAATACTCCAGGTGAGGTCTCACAAGAGCAGAGTAGAGGGGCAGGATCACCTCCTTCGACCTGTTGGTCACGCTCCTTTCGATGCAGCCCAGGATATGGTTGGCTTTCTGAGCTGCAAGCACACACTGGAGCCGGCCCACGTTCATTTTCTCATCAATCAATACCCCCAAGTCTTTCTCCACAGGGCTGCTCTGAATCTCTTCTCTGCCCAACCTGTAGCTGTGCCTGGGATTGCTCTGACCCAGGTGTAGGACCTTGCACTTGTCATGGTTAAACTTCATGAGGTTGGCATCAGCACACCTCACAAGCGTGTCAAGGTCCCTCTGGATGCCATTCCTTCCCTCCAGCGTACCAACCGAACTACACAGCTTGGTGTCATTGGCAAACTTGCTTGTATGTGGATGAAAACTTCTCAGAGGTTTGTGTCTTGACTACATCAAGAGCTGAGCACCTTTCCAGGCAGTGGCTTATCCAAAACCGCTGTCATGTACCTTTCTTTCATATTCTCGAAACAAAGGCTTAATCTGCATCTTGGCTTTCTCTGCTGCTTTTCTAAATTGCATCTGCGTCTTCTGTTTTCCATTCATGAAGTTCTAAATATCCAGTCCTCTATTTTAAATATGTGTTTCAGGACAAAAAGTTCAAGTCCAAGGGGAATGTAGCCAGTCTTTTGGGTTGCAGGATGGTGACTGTCTTTTGTTCTGTGCCTAGCATTGCAGAGTTCCGATCCACAGGCACGTTTTCTCTGCAATACAATAATACAAATGAACAGTCTTAAAAAACCCCACTCTATAAAGGAATGTCACTGCTTTTCAAAATCCTGAAGAAGGCTGACTACTGCCCCAGCTTTAGTGACATTTCCACATAATTCGCATTACAATTCTGCATAGATATTGCATTAGACCGACCTAAAAAGAAAAAAGATTGCTCTTACATACCCTTGAACAGTCTCATGAAAATCCTAGTGCTTATAAGTGAAAAAGCATAAAGCAAAACCTAATACTGTCATTGCTTTAATTCTCAGTGTTTGTGCCTTCCAGTCAGGGCTCTTAATAGAAACTAATGGTAACTACATAATCAGGATATTTTCTTTTATGAGTCAGTAGCAGAATTAGAGTCAGGAAAAGATAGCAGGCTGACATTTGATGTTTTTAATACGTAAAGCCAGCTTCAAAGAGAATGAAGCAATGTCACAAACCAAACAAATCAGTAGAGACAAATACTTTTCACCTGTAGTAACTCTGTCCTCAGAATTAATTTTTATAAGAAGCATTTTACAAATATGATTTTTTTTTTCCGTCTTGAATCCTGCTTACCTTGCAAAAACTAAAAAATAGGGTCATTTTTCTTGTCTGCTGTTGTGGAGCCATAATATTTCAACTCTCACAGATTTTGAAAGGACCACTTGATCCTGTGACAGGTGATAAAATCAAAGGGGCCAGTAAAGGACAATGCTTTCTTGCTTTCTCTTAGAGAGTGGTTTCTCTTAACGTGCTGTTCACTGCTTGTGGACAGCAGGTCCTTGGATTTGTGAGATCAGAGGTTGTCCTCGGTGTCAAAGATGTTTCTGTTCTCACATTTTGTGCAGAAACTGAACTCCCAAGATCTTGTCACTGTTATCCCTGTTTAAGAGATGGGGAACTGAAGTACAGAGAGCCCCGCATTACAGGTAGCCTTTAGAAAATTGAGAGTGGGAG
Organism: Pezoporus flaviventris; assembly: GCF_033815535.1. Lineage (NCBI taxonomy): Eukaryota > Metazoa > Chordata > Aves > Psittaciformes > Psittacidae > Pezoporus > Pezoporus flaviventris. The sequence goes on along the minus strand of NW_026892626.1, from coordinate 5,932,644 downwards.
CTAAGTGTCAGGCTCTGATCCTGCCCTCTCACACAGCCTGGGTAGTGGGGTCATGGTTGACAGTGGTATCAGTGTGCTGTAATACTGTGATAGCTGGGGCTATGCATCGGCCCCCTCAGCAGTCACTTTCTGCGTAACTGAGTTTTGTTGCATATTAAAGTAAATTAACTCATGATTGTGAAACAGCTACTCAAATCTCAAAATTTCCCAGAATGCTATCTGCAATAGTTAACAACTCTTGAACTCAAATATAGAGCTCTGACTTTCTGAAATGAAAATAAAAGGTCTTATTGTGCCCTGAGCTTCTGTGTGGCTGTTCATTATACAGAATATACTGTAGAAAGGATCTTCATTATAAAGATGCACTCATAACCTATTTGAATTAGGTAATAGTGAAATGATAATATTAAGTAACCAAGTCAAAGAAAACAAGTTACATTTCAGTACAGTGGGCCAATGAAGTTTAAAAAATATCTGGAGCACATGTAAATTTACCTTCTTGTTGAGCTTTAACTACTGAAAAAAGTTATTTTACCACATTAATTTTAAGCCTTTTTGGTCTAGGTTCCTTTAAATCTGCTTAGAAAGTTGCAAAAATGACTTACTGAGGTCTCTGTTGGTCTGGAGGGAAGATATGTATTAAACACTGAATTGAGAGATTAAAAGGACTGACTTTGTAATGTGCTTTAAGGGCTTAGAGCGACGTGGAAGAGAAGACAATGCATCTTTAAATGACCTGGTCTCACTCTGATTGTAAAATGCTCAGGACTGGGGGAGGCCTCAAGCACTGTCTTGGATGTTCATGATGTTCTCTTTGAGGCGCATAGCATGCCTGGGGATTTGATGCACCATACAGCGCCTCTGGAGCTACTGTCAGGATCCTGTCCTCCCTGAAGCCTGTGCACTGGCTGCTCTGACTGGGCCTCCTGGGGAAAACTTCTAGGGGTGGATCTGAAGAACTTGAAGTTTTGCACTTTTTGCAGGGCTAAGAATATTGCACACTTTGTAATGTACATTTCCAAAACAATGGCCTAAGGCTACACAGGGACAAAGCCATGCACATGACTCTGGACTTGGGACTGCTTCTGCAGTTCTCTTGCTTTCAATTTCATTACTGCTAGCTGAGAAACTTTGTCACTGTTTCACATTTTCAGTGAACATGGGTCTTTATCTTGTTGTGGATGTGTTCTTCCTCACTCCAGATCTTCACTGGGTTTATTCATTGCCCATGTGTTTGTTATAAATCATCATTTGACAGTAAAAGCATTTGTGCCTCTAAGCGTTTAGAATTCACTGCTCTTGAAATAACCCACCGTCCTTGAAATCATGGGGACTGAGGCATCCTTTTTGTTTATAACTTAGAACTGTAGACAGATTTGGACAGAGAAACAGAGGAGTTCAATTGCTTCTAAACTTTCAATTTGAGGTAAAGCCTCAAATGATAATATTTATGGTCACATTCTTTGTCTCACACTAAGGGAGTCCATCTGGTGGGTTTCCTAGAATTTCAAATTGTAAGAGTTTCTTGATTTCCTGGAATTTGTGTTTTCTTGAATGCTGTCAACAGCTCAGAGCTAAAAGTCTGTATTATACACGGCATCCACTGTCTTACCAAAGCAGAAATAAGAAAAGGCCATTTAAATGGTGTGGTTTTGTCTTCCCAAATTTTTAAATAGTGTTTAGATCATTCTTTTTCTGTTGTGCTATATTTCAGTGACTCCTGCCATAAAACTTTTGTTTTAGTACAATGCATAACATCTGAGAGAAGATCTCTGTATTTCAGAGGCAGCAGAGTGTTCCGATTTCCAGAAATAAGCATGGTAAGAACTAACGCTCTGATTAGTTAAAGTGTCTGACATTAGGGATTCAACCATAAAAAATGGCCAAGGAGGAATCGGGAGGCTCTGCAGGGACATTGGAGATTGTCGCGGTTTAAGCCCAGCTGGCAACCCAGAACCACGCAGCCTCTCACTCACTCCCTCCCTTCCTCCCCCTGCTCCCAGAGGGATGGGGAGGAGAATGGAAAGAATGTAACTCCCACAGGTTGAGATAAGAGCAGTCCAGTAACTAAGGTATAACACAGATCACTGCTGCTGCCACCAATAATAATAATGATAAGGGAAATAACAAGGGGAGAGAATACAACCGCTCACCATCTGCTGACCGATACCCAGCCCGACCTGAGCAGCAATCTAGCCCTTCCAGGTAACTGACCCCAGTTTATATAGTGGGCATGATGTGCTGTAGTATGGAATACCTCTTTGGCTAGTTTAGGTCAGGTGTCCTGTCTCTGCTTCCTCCCAGTTTCCCCTCCTCCTTGGCAGAGCTTGACACTCAGAAAGTCCTTGGTCAGAGTACATTACTGAGCAACAACTAAAAAAACTGGTGTTATCAGTGCTGTTCCCAGGCTGAAAGTCAAAAACACAGCACTGCACCAGCTACTAGGAATGAGAAAAATGACTGCTACTGCTGAACACAGAACAGAGATGCAGGAGATGTACGCATTCCACAGATTTTGCAGTGAATGCATTGAGTTCAGCATTCAAAAAGGATGGCTGGTTTTATAAATAAATAGGAGGATATTGCTTAGGGTGTTGTGTTCTGGCCAATCACTTTGGAGTATACAATGATTACTATTACTGTGCTTAGTAAGTCAGATTTGCTTTGATTTTTTTTTTTCCCCCCAGTATCTTGGATTGATTTTAGATTCTTGGTATATTTTATCCAGAATCTTCTAAAATATGATAGTCTAAAAATAAACCCTGAATTAAGACAATCATGCACAGATACATTACAAAATAATTATCTCTGAATGATCACTTGAAGATTATTACTGTGTCCATGAAACAGCTTCGATCTTTTGAAATCTCTAAGTTTAGAACCTCCAGGAAACTTCCCTCCCTTTGCTCCACAGCTCTGGGGGAAGTACAGGACTAAGCTCAGAATGTGGATGAGTAAGAAATGTACTGCAACAGGACTTACTACAAACCTAAACAGGATAGAGTTAGCTTGTTATACTTTGAGTCTGAAAATAACTCAAAAACCTATCTTCTATGTGGCAAATAATTCTCATTCAGTTTTTATATGCTTATGCTGGTTTCCCTTTAGAATGCTTTGGCTTAATAGTTGTGAACAAAATAATGTTCAAAAGAAAAATCTTTAGGAGTGAATAAATGAGGCACTTCCCTTGTAGGCATATTTTTAGATAAGGTAATTTGACCACAATGCATCTCTAGTCATCAGATATTTAAATATCAAATACATGGAATGGATGAAGAGAATTTACTAGGAGAGCCGAATAACCACTGCAGACGCACTTGGCAGTTTTATTACGGAGGTATTTCATTGTGGCTGTGCAGTTTTACATGGCAGGGAGTTTACAGATACTGTACTCAAAGCATGAGCATCATATTTGTCTCCTTGACCATAATAATGGCCCCATAATAAGGGGCCTAACTCTGCAAAGAGATCAGTAAGCCCTCTCTAGAATGCCTCTCCTCTCTCTGGGATGTATGTAGTGCCTTATTTTCTGATGCACTTTCAGTTCAGCTTCTGAAGAACAGAACCCTTCTGGAGTTGAAGACAGTGAAACAGGTGAAAAGAGTGTCCATAAAGAGAGGAAATCCCTGTCTTATGAGGGGAGTAAAAAGAGTTCCTGACGGCTTGCAAAAGGTCTGTTCTTATGAAAGAACTGCTAGAAAACTCTGCTAAGCATGCATTTCTGGGAGACTCCTTTCCTTCTCTTGGCTACTTATGCATAAGGAAGAGTTGGGTCATTGCATCCTGAACTCATACTGCCCTGCTAGAATAAGCACTTTACATGCTGTGCTACCAGAAATCAACACAATTCGGGTTACATGCATGGCACATTATGCATTATATGGAAAAATGTTTCTTTATTTCTTTCATTTTTCCTTTTCAGAAAAATTAAAAAGATAGCTGAGGGGAGAAGTGAAATAAAAGAGGCAGCAGGGTTAATGATCTGTGACCTTGGTTGCTCCCATTGATACACTACTTGACTGCTACTGAATTCAGAAGTCCATTACCATCTTGTCTTGTGTCCATAAGTGCAGAAACTGTGTTTACCAACTAGTGTAAGAGCGAGCAAGTAGAGAAAGAGATGTTATTTTCAAACTCTTGAGAGTTTATTGTACAATCAGTGGAGAGTGAAATGCCTACGTTAGAAACTGTATAAGAGCACTTGACAATGTCCTTTTACTTGGTTTCAGTAAGGTGTATTAATAAGAATTTTATATTACTTGCATTCTAAAGCATGATGCCATTATTTAATCTGTAAGAGAAAGGTCTTACTGAAAAATACAGGTGAAAAAAGCTTTCACCCCTCTCCTGTGTTCACAGTGTCTGCTTGTCCAGTTTCCATCTACCTCCAAATATGAGTATCTTTGTGGGATACTGACGTTTTTATATCTGGCCATGCCACTGATGCGCAGATGTTTTATGAAACAAGGTAGAGCAATTCATACTTCCCTTATTGATTGTCCCTTTGTCAGAACATTCAGCAGCAGAATCAAGTCAAGTCTTCTCAGCCGTGTAGGCAACACTGAATTGCCCCAAAGATGAAGACAAAAATGAGCTCATTTGCCTTCACTGTTGAGTTGGCAGCACAGGATCCTATGGTGATGAATAGATTTCAGAGATGAGACCAAGACTGGGTGAGAACACTGGCTTTGGGGGGGGAATGAGTTCACTGGAGGCTGAAAGGTGTTACACGTTTTTTATTAGGGAGCTAGGAACTGTTGATGAGAAGTCCAGGAGCAAAATCTGAAAAACCTTTAGGGGGAGAATGGACAAGAAGACAGATGTGGGTTAGAAGTGGTGGGTTTTTCTTGGTTGATTTTTGGAAGAGTCAGTGAGTTGCACCAGGGGATTATGAGTACATAATAATTTGTTCATTTTTTGTCTTCCCCATCTACCAGAGTATTAACTCACTCTTTGCTGCTGTATATGGTCTGCCCTCACATCCTAGCAAAGAAGTTCCCAGGAGTAGGCTTTATTCATCTTTCTGTTGTTTTGTGACTGCTGAGAGTGATGCCGTGTGCCTCATCTGGTTTATGTTTGCCTTGAGGAGAGGAAAGATGTTGGGAAAGGGCAAAAAACCTCTGTAGGGCTGCTGGGGGCCTGGGCAGAAAGTCTGGCTGCTGTGCTGCCATTATAGAGGGTACTGCAAATACTGCTGCAGCCAGGGGACCCATCCACCACAGCTGGCTGTCCCAAACATCAGTGGGAGAGAGGGGCTGACTGTGTTAAGCATCTACCTTCTTTGCCTCTTCATGTCTAATAATTTTCAGCAGTGCATATCTTTGCATACTCAAAAAGGGAATATTGTCATGAGGTTGAACTAATACAATTTAATAGCACCAAGACCACTGTATCGAATACTGCCCTGGAAGCCCCCATCAGTGGTGGGACCTCATATTGCTAACCCATCTTATAGTTTAGTTAGAAGATTTCAGCTCATTTCAATTTACTTTTAGGCTACATAACCTAATTTGTATGCCAAGCAAATCTCATTAAACTTTTGAAGTACTTTTGGATCACTTAGATGGAAGGTACTAGGGAGATACTCTATGCAGCCATAACTGCTCATTTAACAAGCAGACTTTTAACTACATGTTACAATTACAAAAACATTCTATTTTCCTTATATTGTTATGATTTATTTCCATTTCTATTTAGAAAGGAAAGCTACAATGCAATTTTTTTTTGTATTTTCTCAAAGCTTTTCAAACAGGCTTGCTGGCCTCCCTTTAAATGTCCTATAGAGGGAAATGTCCTAAATGTCCTGGTCTCCCTTTAAATGTTTCCCATAGAGGGAAACTCGATGTTTCCCTCTATGTGAACCCTTAACACACATAGACAATCAGGCCGAATAAGAAATTGTGCTTAATTAATTCTGTAGGAAGGTGGTTTGCAGTTTTTGTGTGATTTGGTCTATATTGAAGTGATGCGCATTGTATCAGTTTGTTTGCAACAAGGCAAGTAATAATGCTACATCCATGTTTTAAGTAAACCATAAAATTCCAGGTACTCTTATCCTGGAGCTTAACAGTTCCCTCCCACTTCCACTCTGAAGAGTGAAATGTAGTATCAACAGTGTGGCTATGACTAAACTATTTCCTTTAACAAAAGTCTTTAGGAAGTGCTCCAAAATAATCTAAAATGGAGGTCAAGCGATGGCTTTGTAGCACTCCATTGAGCCCTTCTGTGTGCCAGTATACATTTTTCATCCTTAGCTTAAGGTTGTATTAATAAAGAAGAGGTCTGCTGCACATTATGCATCTCCTGATCTCGGCTATTTCACAGGAACAGTAAGCTATGAAACTTCAGAGTGATTTTTTCTATAATAATCTGCTTCTGTTCCTACTGATGAGGATCCAGTGCTCCTCTTTCTGACCTTCCATGTTCACCAGCCAATCAAGCCTGAACAGTTTCAGGAGTGTTAAACTTCACAGCTATTTCTGTTTCTCTGAGGTCTGTCCCCATCGATTTTTCAAAAGTCAGCATGCCAGGAATTCATGTCAGATGTCAGCAAGCTTCAGAGTCACCAGCGATAACCTGCTGTCTCAGCACATCGTAGCAGAACAGAGCATTCACGTTATTCTGTTCCTGATTGTCTAGTGAATTGGGAAAACATTGTGCAAAATACAGCAGCTTCACTGGTGGGAAAAATTGCTGAACAACACCTGCATAGTAAAGCAAGACCATCTGCTTATTTTCCTACCCCCTATTTCTGTTTCTTAGTATCCATCTCGTTTTTGTCAGGCAGGATCACACAGCTGTTTCAGTGAGAATATATATGATTCTATGTAAGGAAGAGAGAAAAGAGAGAAATTGGGAGCTGGACTGTGTTTTCATACAACATGGCATTTCCTTGCAGAACTGACGGCTACAAGATACCAGCAAGAACAGGAATTCAACAGTGCTCATTAAGCTGATTGGGCTATTTATCAAGAAAACGTACACATTTATGATTTTGTGTAGGTTTAAACCTGTTTACTTTAACCAAAAAGCGTTGATGGGATGTTAGTTCTTCTTCCAGAGCATAAATCTTCTTTCTGAGGGAGACGGGAAGAGGTACTTCTATTATCCCTACTTATTATTGTTCTATGTGTGTGGCAGGTTTTGCGTTTTCTTGTACTGTGTAGTAGTGATTGCTGTCACAACCACCATATTACAGCCGATGAGTTTATTTCAGGTTAGTAATTTTTGCACTCTAATACAAGTACTGTCCTTGGACAGTAAGAACACCTGCATTTTCTTTTTGTTATATGACACCTACGAAAGTAATGCTACACTAAAATTTAGCAACTTTTGGTGGTGTGGGAGCAATTGTGCTCCTCCTTACTGTAGGAAAAGATTTTGAGTGAACTTACATAAGCCTATTCATTGTAACACGCTGGTTAAACTGAAGCCATCTTGTATTGATTTTTTTCTCCTTCTCCCTTTTTTTTTTATTTACTGTGCTTATCCATGTGGAGGACAAAGAGAGTTTCTAACGAAGTATTTTTCCCTTAATCAGGCCAAGAGAAAAGGAGGGTTTCAAGGTCAGTTACAGTGCAAGATGCCTCTTATAACCTTCATCATCCCATCTATTTCTTCTGCCTTAAGAAGAGAAGGTTTTTCCATGACACCAATTATGATACAATCTCTCACACAGGATTTTTCCATTCGGGCTTGTATTTGCTCTCACAGTGAAGTCCCAGATCTCCCCAAGTGCTGTTTTGGTGATGTGAGCTTCTGACCTTTGGGAAACTATTCTGAACTTCATGAATTCCTTCATCCCTCGCTTCTCATATTACAGCCAGTGGTTACTATTTGTCTTATGCTGTGTTAGCAAAACACTGTGCAGATGGGGAATATAGATTTCTTTACTGAGGCTAAATTGGCAAAATATATAATGCAGTATCAATTGCCCTTGGTGCCCCAAATTCCTGCTTTCGTTAACTAGGCTGCAGCAGCTGTTGATCTGTCCACTGGCTGGGGTAAGAACGACAGAAAAAGTGAAGGTGCCTGTCCAATTTATCCTTTATGTATTTGGTGTAGTTCTTGACTGCGGGGTTATCTGAGGTCCTTGTGTGCTTTACAGCAGTTATCCTCAAAAATCCCTCACAATGTAAGGTAGTACTGTATGTATCATTTACATACAAACAGTGAAGCGTGCTGATGTTGCATGATTTGCCAGATTTTCTGAGACATCCATGACAGAAGCCTGTGAATACAGACTCTTTGACCAATCTGGTGCTCTCACCTCAGATTTTCCCAATTTGGGACAAAACTACACATTCACTTTGAAAGCAGCTGAAATACTTCAGGACATTCCTGCTTTGCATGTTCAGCTGAGGTTATCACAGAGCTTGTTGAATAGAGCTTTTTAATTTGCCCACTTAATGAAGGTGGTAGGCTGAATTTTCTCAAGATGTGGGAATTATGACTTCCAGGTGAGGGGGTTGTATTGAGAAGGTGGGGTGATTGTGTGCTTGAAACCCCCTCTTTATCTTCAAAATGTAGGAGATATTGAAACATCCAGAGCTTGTTTATATGAACTCTAGTTGATGGAGGGAAAAGATACAGAAAATCTTCCTGAATTTGTGATAAGCAGAGCAGTTCCCACTGCATAGAAACATGAGGTATTAGCAGGGATGTTTTGAAGACAGCAAGAGTTCCTGCTTTTTCATGCTTTATGTTGTCATCGCCATCTATACCTTAATGAGTTACTTTATCCAGTGGTTATACTTTTCTTCCAAATTCAGCTTTAAGCTGATATCTATTTATCTTTGTGTGTCTTTAGCGTGGGAGTCTCTTGACGGCAGGAATGGTTAAAGGTTACCTTAGATGGTAAGTTTAATACATTGATGCATTCAAAAAAGGCAATATCCCAGTCTTCTCTTTCTTGTCTGGTGGACTGACATTTCCACTTACTTGTGACACTAACCATCATCAATGCAGCCTCTTTCCCCACCCTTTCTTTATGCGTTTCAGAAATTTTACCCTTACAGAGTTTCAGAAATTGTACTTTGCATAGGCTTTTTGTACCAGCTGAAGAGTTCAGCGCAGTTGTGCATACAGCAATGTGATAGTTACACCATGTACCATGAAAGATCAGATCAGTGTACCAAACGTTGTTGTGCATATGTTTAAACTAAAGCTCTGACTTGATCATCATACATGATGTGAGAAAATGAGGTGGAATCAGTCATACTTGGAGGTTGGCCCTGTGGTAGTACCTTGCTTGCTTCTCTCTTTTTCACACATTTGGTGGTTGAGTGACGTTTTGTGCTTGTTCAGCTGTTAAAATCACATCTAAAAGGCTATGCTTCATTGCCTCTCTCCCAGAAGCTGGGTTATCTGTCTGAGGTCACTCTTTTCCTGCCTGAAGCACCGACTCAAAGATGCCCACCTCCAAAGAGGGGATCCGGTTCCTGTGTGCTCTTGGGTCCTGTCCTGGAGACGAGCCTGCATTTCTTTTACAGGATATCTCTACTGATTGGCAGTTACACCTTGTCTCCCTCTAGCTTTGGCTTGAAGGATCTGTATTTCCTCTTATATGTCTCACTTAAGAGCTCTTGCCCTTTCTTATATGAAGAAGTCCTACATAGCACTTGAACATCTTACGCACCTGAAGCATCGCACTAGTCAGTCAATGTAGCTGTGGAAAATCAAGCAGAATGTTTCTTGAAGGAGGTGCTTTTGGCATAGGAAGTGATAGGTGGTAGCACTGGCTCTGGGCTTCTCATGTATCCTAGCTACCAATGCTGAGAAAGTGCCTCCAAGGTATGCAATTCTGGTGTGCTTTATTGTTGACACAGCAGTTGAGCCTTAAGACTAGGTCATGAATGGAATGAAAAAAAGGCCTGTATGGTAATAAAAATTATAAAAGGTCTTCACTGCTACAAGAGTGAATGAGCAAAATGTACGGTGAGAGATACCAGGGATGCTAGTCATTTGCAGCAGCAAAAGGAAACAGAGACACGTTTCTGTTTAGTGTGATAAACAGTATCTTGCCTTTGTAGTGTTGTTGATCTAGGATGTACCAAAGAAGTTTTGCTGTCTAATTTCAGGAGGTGCACAAACTCTGTTTCTCATGTCACTGGGAACAGTCAGTAATGGTCCCTTGAGAGCTGACTGGTGTTCTTGGTAAAGAGTGTGTTGGCAAGAGCCATAGGCTTGGGTGCAGGCAACGTACTGTCACTCTTGCTGCTTTACACAGCAGAACCTCTCTATTGCTGAGCTGTCTTTTGGGACCAGATGAGCTTTGCGTTGTCACAGGACAGGTGCACAGGGCTTGTGACTGAGGATGGAGGTGGGGGTTGTTTTTTGTGTTGGGTTTCTGAGGTGGCTGTATGCACTGTCCCACTTCTGAAACACTGCCAAAAGAGGGGCTGGACTTGCAGTGAGAGGGCAGAGGCAGGGCAGAGACATGAGGATAGAAGGTTTCTTTAAAGCTTCCCAAAGACAAAACAACAGATCCACCTTAGGATCAAAGTGAATTTAGACTCATAATGTTTCACCATGTGCAAAATTGTGTACCTGTAGTTCAAGGTGTGTTTTATGTTACTGCCATTATGATCAGAGTAAGAAAGTATTTAGCACGATATAGCTCTGCTTGGATCAGCTGGTGGGTATCTATAATATTTACGTCCTTGAAGCTACTCAGGCCTAAATTCTGAAGTGAATTTTAAGAAATTATAGCTTCCCTTTTTCATTATTTACTGATTTGGGGAATAATAAATAGTATTTTCTTTTAAAGACTACTGTGTTGCAGCAGTTTTAACTATGCAGAGATAAGAAAGATGAGCATACTCAGAATTAAGCATGGGCTATTAAAGTAAATTTTTCTCTCAGGGCACATGCTGTTAAGAGCAATTATACATGGTCATTGAAAGAAGTCTCCTATTTGCAAGTTACAGTTAGCTCTGGTTGCTGCAGTGTGCTCTGTGATGCATTTTGCAACAAATAATATCCTCCGGTTAGGTAAGAAAGGACCATGGCATTGTCGTGCCTATTGAGTATTTATTGTTTCTTTATTCCCATAGTTTGCAGCCACAACCATACTTCAGCATAAGTTTATGAAATGGCTGACTGCCCCAAAGCTCTCGCTTCCACAGCTGTGCAAAATGAGAAAGAATAAAGAGGTTTTCTTCCCATCCTGGATCTCAGAACTGCCAGCACAGCTCTCCATGAGCAGTGTAGCTGGCCCAAGAGCATGGGGCAGTCACAGGGTGTCGCTTCTGCTTTCAGCGTTTGGTTCTCTAAAAGGGGTATTGCCTCTGCCCGGACTGCAGCAGGATGACACTATCTGGTGTGGTTACTTACCACAGCTTGGCTCTTGGGATGGTTCCAGGAGGCACCTCCCACCAGAACTGCAGAGCACAGATAAAACTTGGGAGCCCTTGTATTCAGCCTTGCCCTTTCCTGCAACTGCTCATGGAGGGGGTCAATAGAACTGCTGTGATCTCCTCAGGAGTACAGGAGAGGGTCTCTCTTGCTGTTTTTGGAGGGAGTTTCTTCTCTGCTTGAAATCTTTAAAACTGTTTTTCTTTAAAAATAAAAGCTTCTTACCATCTGGCCACAACCTTGTACGATGTGTTACATTTCAAACTGCAAGGAATTTCTTATGATCAGGTTATAATTTGTCAACTGCTCATAAGTCTAAGTTAAAGATGTGCGGTGCAGAATAAAGTTGCTCTGTATATTGTTTTCTGAGATGAGTGGAAAGAGAAGGGAGGGGAAAAAAAGACACTTGAAAGTGTTTTAATTGCACAGGGATGTCATTGCCTCTAGCAAGAGTTCTCCTGCTTCTGTCATAAATTTTTCATATTGCCGCATGAGAGTGAAAACTGGAAACTTTACCCTCTAAGTGAAAGTCGATGAACCTCATATCAGCCTCAGATCCCAGTGGCCTTGCACTCGGGAATATTAATTTAATTAAGATCGCTACAATAAATTCTGTGAGGGAACTCTCCTGGCACCTAAGGTAACTCCTGCAAAGGAGGAGGGGAAAAAACAGCTGAGCCAGATCTGATGGAGGGAGATACAACAGTACAATGTCCTCAGAACAGTTGTACACTTATAAGAAGTGACAGCTAAGAGACACGTGAGACCTCCTAAAATAGATGACAGAGGCTTTAGTTGGGAAAAAGCTCATGATCACTCCTAGTATGATCATTTTATTGTCACCACACTGACCCATCTGCAGTCTGAGAGAACAAGGCAAAAGGTGTTTAAAATCGCCTCTCCCTTGGGAAGCAGGAGGTGGTTGCACGGGATGGCACAGTTAGGGCTGTCCGCCCCACATCAGACACTGAAACCTCAAAGATAGGAATATGCTCTTGGCAACAGCCTCTGCAGAAGGGAGCTAATGAGCTCCTTTCACTCTGTGCTGTGTATGGAGACAGGGGGACAGGTAAACCAGGGTCACACAGTCCTCAGGCTTCACACTGGGTGTTTTCATTTCCTCAGTTAGGTGGGGGATTAGAACTGGATTACAGGTGATAGTTGAAATGATTTACCCAGGTGTAAAACAGGAGTTGTGCCATTGCAGTGATGGTACTGCATCTTTCAAGTCATGCATCTGAGCCTGGCTGAAGCTCCAAAAGGGGTAGCGAGCAGGTACCCCATGTCAATTACAACTTTTTTTTTTCTTGTATTTTTTTTCCCTCCTGAAAATGGAAACTGGGCCATGGAATCAGTGCCACAATGATACCAGGATTCTACAAAACCCTAGGAAAATGATATCCTGAAGTTAAACTATTTTACATTATTGGCTATAAAAATAAAACAGAACTCTCTGGGAAGTTCAGTCTGAAATGAGAAGTTTAATAATTGGGCTTATTATGTGGCTGTTAAAGGCTGAGATTTGCTTAAGAGAGGGGTTGAGCAGAGCGTGTGCATGTCACCACAAAGGGAGGTAGGAGACTTCTACTTTCAGGCTCTATTTCTAAACCCAAGACTATATATTTCTTTATATTAAAATAATTTTTAACGTAACTAGTTACTGTTTTATTTTCTCAGACGCTATTAAAAGTATTTATTACACAATTTGGGTGTTTAGTGTTGCAGGATGAGCAAACCAAGAAAGAAGTTTTTCTTTGCTCTCCAGGCTTCTCTGTTCTTGCAAATCTGTTGCTCTCTAAAATGATAGGAAGGGCATCATTTGCTAACAGCTGTTGAATGCTGAGACACAACTCAGCACTCTGCTCGAGCTGAGCTGCTCTTCACATCATCTAGTTGGAATCTGTTTTAGTTCATTTTCTTCAGTAAGGGTGCTGATGGTGTGATATGCTCTCTAGAACAGCTGAAGGTATGGGAGACAGCCCTGGTATACTTCCTAGAATGAATTGTCTCCAGTGGGACGAACCAGTAAGAAACTATAGCCTGTGATCTGAGGAGGAGCAAGTCTGGTGAAATAGGCAGAGATGCTTTGAAGCTGCAGACCACCTGTAAGGGGAAAAGGATTATGGAATTCAATAGATTAAGTCTGGTTTTTATTTCCTAAAATGCTCATTGAACATGATTTGTATTTTATTCATGAGATTTAAAAATTGAGTTGAGCAACTAAACTGACAAAGACCACGCAATGGCTACAAGGGTACTAAAAATAAAGCAGCAAGAAGTAGAAAACAGCAAACAGCCACTTCTGTGTCTTAGGCTTTTATTGTTTTTAAACTAAGTAAGCTTGGATGTAGCATGATTTTTTTTTTCTTGCCCAGTCTTCTCTCTGCCCTTTCCTAAATGGCACAGTTCAGTGAGATGCATAGATTGGTGTTACTGCAGGCATTGGTGAGCCCTTAACTACAGTATCTGTTCCTCATATTCCTTCAGGGTTTATTTGCAAAAGGGCAGCATAGCCAAATGTGATATTTGGGCTCTGGTTCCTATTAAAAGAAAATAAATGCAGTGCTGTAGGAAGGCTCCATTGTTTCAAGGCAAATCTAAGAACGTAAAGGTTCTTTCCTGGATTTTAGACTTTTTGTGTGACAGTATTGGTCAGGAACTATAGAGAGAAAAGACGAAAGTAACCATTTTCCTGGATAATCTTGCAGTCACTAGACATCAACAATAAATGCCAATGACTGCTGGACAGTGAAAGTGGCTGCCAGGTTCAAATAGAATTATTGTCCTTTTTTTTTTTTTTTTTTTCTCTCAGAACCCTAGGTTTGTGTTCATTGGATCAAGCGTTCTTATTCCCAGGAATAATGATAACTAATTCTGTTCTTGTTAGTGCCATAACAAATTCTGAACAACTCTTTGAAGCTGCACGTATGTTCTACCTTGGGAATAGGGTAGGCCTAATCTTCCATCTGCTTAAGCTATAATCTTTCAGAATTCCCACCTGACGTGATTTCCGTGGACGTGAGACGCAGTCCCCCAGCCCTGTGAAAAAAGTAAAAATGCAGTAAAATAACAGGGTGTTTGAAACTGTTATGGTAAAACTAGTGTTACTCCTTTAATATTACTGCTGTCACAGTATTATAATGGTAGGCACATTTGAAGTGGATAAAGGGGATTATGCATGACCTCAAGCATTCTTCATGACCTCGAACATTGTGCATGACCTCAAACATGCTTCCAAAACAATGGGATAGCACCTCTTTCTCATGTGAGTGGGCAAATACACTGTTTTATTTGAAAGCTTATTCTGGGAGGTTCCTGGTCAAGTGTGTTGCTGCAGTTGGGTATTTCTAAGCAGTTATTTCTTCTTAAAGGGTTAACAAATTTACGAGCTGGCTTCTAACTAGCTTTCATCCTTCCACATGTACGCATACCCTATACCTTCTCTGTAGCGCATGGAGTTCAATATAACTACTAATGCCTAAACAACTTTTCCTTTATCATTTTAATGTAATCTCATAAGATTCTAGGGGCTTTTTCACTACTAGAAAATTTTCTGCCAAAATATATTTCTTCTTATTTTTTACATTAATGGTCTTTTTTTTTTACTTTCCCCCCTCTGAGCTGGTGTCTGTTTTCATATTAATATATTTAGCTCCTTATCATGCAGCAATACAATATGGGAAACACTGCTGTAATCCCGAGAGAGTTATACCATAAGGATTTTGCTTTACAAGAAACAGTACAGTTTGTAGAAAATATGAGAGAGAAGCCAAGGTCTCCAGATCTTATTGGTTAATAGATTGATTCTGGTCCCAGGGGCCAATCTTATTAGTATTGTTCACTTGGGGGGGCAGGGGGAGGGAGCTTAACAGCTTTCTGAGTCAGCACGCTCAGCACCTACAGGGTCTGGGCTTTCTGCTACTCCTCTGACACTCTTGGGATTTGCTAAGATTTGTAGCTTGGTTCACTGCAAATGAGAATCTTGCTTTTTAATACAAATTCAGATAAATCTCTTCTGGAAAGATGTCCAAAAGCACATTCAGTAGGGCTGAACTTCTGAGTGGACAAAATTGGTCACATCTTTCTTAATGCTTTTCTTTATAACTGTATTATTTGGAGTAGGGAAAGGGAAATATGTCCTGAATCTGGGCCTTTGGCCAGAGCTGAACCCAAAAGATGAATTATATAAGAAACAAAGTAGGATGATAGGTTCCAGTAAATGTGGCAGATAATCTTTTTGTTTTAATGAGCTACCATACTGAAGCTGAAGAATTCTGTCAGAGCTATGAGCTGCCTGCCTTGCAGGCACTGGTGGGTCTGAATGGCCCTGACCAGCCTCACATGTCCCTAACCTCCCTCCACCACCTTGGAGCCAGTGGTGCTGAGCCCCAGTGCTTGGGCTCTGGGTGCCCAGCCCTGTTGCCAGGAGCCCCACACTGCTGCTCCTTTGCTGTGCTCCCTTCTCACTGCTCCTGACAGGGTGCCTCCATGGACAGGCTGGGTTCCCCACCTTGGCTGTGGCTGTTGGTGTCCCTGTGAGGAGCAGGCATCAGTTCTGCCTGCAGCGGTCAAAGCCTGTGGGGCTGCAGCCTGTGTGGAAGGGCAGGTGCTGGCGTCACCCTCCACTCCCAGCTCCCTGACACCCCCTCTGCCAGCTGGAGTTTGCTTAGAGAAACCTCCTCATAGTAAACTTCTCCTGAGTGCGGAAGGTTTCTTACCTCTGCCAGCAACAGTGTGAATGGGTGAAAGAAGACAAGAAATTACGTAACTGAGCGGGAATATTCTGGAAGCTGCTCCAGTGCTCAAGCAGCATGTCATGGGATAAGTCAGGAAGGAGGATATTAATCCATTGTTTCAGTTCTGGCCATGAGCACAGGCATTTGTGCCATACAGCACAGGACACCTTGGCTCATCAGGAGCCCACATGAGCTATGGGATGCCCATAGACCCATGCTGTAGGGCAACGGAGCAACATGGGATTTCACTGTTTCTGCTGTGTGAAGTCATGGTGGGGGCTGTTAGATGGCTGATGATGTATGCTGGGAAGGGACTCTTTATTAGGGACTGTGGTGATAGGACAGGACAAGGGGTAATGGGTTCAAACTTTAGCCAGGGAAGTTCAGGTTAGATATAAGGAAGTTCTTTACTGTTAGGGTGGTGAGGCACTGGAATGGGTTGCCCAAGGAAGTTGTGAATGCTCCATCCCTGTCAGCGCTCAAGGCCCGGCTGGACAGAGCATTGGGTGTCATGGTCTAGGGTGAGGTGTCCCTGCCCATGGCAGGAGGGTTGGAACTGGATGATCTTAAGGTCCTTTCCAACCCTTATTATTCTATGATTCTGTGAGATGGTGGCTATGGATGGCCTGGTGGGTGCCTTCCAGAAGCTGTCAGGGCTGTCTTTTGAACTGCTGGATGCGGAAATTTCTCCACTAGAAGACAACCTGCAAATGGTAGGGCACAGAAAGCAGGGAGGAGATGGTCAGGCGTACTTCTTCTTACAGCATTGGCACAGGCTGGCTCTCAGCCTATAAAGTAAATTCAGACATTGGGCTGACTGCTGTTCTGAAGGTAGAAGGTTTCATAGTTTTGCCTTTCTGACAGGCAGCCCATGGCTCTGCTTGTGCCTTCCCAGAGCTATGCCTGCCTTTTTGCTCCCCTTCTTCCCAGCTGTGGGTAAAACACTAACAAAGCCGCCAGTGTCTTCCTATCAGATGGGTCTTTATTTTTCCCCTTGTGTTGCTATTGTGCTGGCAATTCCAGCTGCAAATGTTGTGTTTGACCTTCAGTGAGGGAGCCTGGTGATTTGAATTCATTTCAAGCAGTTTTTTGACAGCAAGCCTTAACCAAAGCCCATAAGGTTTCCTCTACAAAAGCACCATGACAGCTTTGCTTGAGGCTTACAATGGTCAATGCAAGTGGAAGTAGTTTGTAAACTGTAAATGGCCTTATTAACTTCCTTACAGTACTGGAATGAAGCCCAAGTCTTTCCTAGGCTGAGTCTCAAGAGCTGAAGCAGGAGCCCCCTTACACTTCTCATCATAGCAAATTAAACTCTATGGGAGATGCATGGTGCTGCTGAGACTCTCCTGATGTGACGGAAGATGGGAATATTTGGAAATGTATGTTAATTAATCAGAGTTCACCCTTTTGCTTATTCAGACTTCATAGAGCTGGACGATTGTCTGTTTTCCTGGTAAAACCAGGTGGTTGCACTATGGATAAAGCAATGTGCTTGGCCACACTCACTATCAGTGTGATAATGCAAAGGGAAGGCTTGCACTTGATCCTGCTTTTGGCTACTGGGCTCCTTGCCTGTTGGTTTGTATTCCGGTTCTGCAGCCACAAGCATTAGCACACCTTCATTAGGAGGTCCAGAAGGAAATAAGTAATGGTTAGAATCCTTTCTGAGTTAGGTGCTGGGACTCAGCAGTTTGGCTCTAGTACATCAAAAGGCCGTTGGTTAAGATGCTTATTTTGCACCTACCTTGCCATTATTCTTTTCTTCAGTCCAGGTGCCTGTAAATACCGATTATGACTTCTAACAGTTCTGTCTTACTAACCATAATGTTATCATCTATGCCTTATGTCATATTTGTTACTCACCAGACCTGCTATGAATATGTATGACAAGTACAAAACAGCATTCTGTCCTTAAAACTAATTGCACTTCTTATGGGAGCCAGAATTTTATTCTTGGTTGCCAGGTAGGCAGCCACAACCATGAATCGTATGTTTCTGAGTTAAAATACAGGTGATAATTTGGATCTTGGGACTGGACGATGCCTTGAGTCTGGTCCTCTGCTGTTGTAGCTGGTGCAGTCCCAGAATTGCTCTTCAGCCATCTTAACAGCACTTGAATAGGTTTTGATAGTGCTTTTTTGTTGTTGTTGCTTGGCGTGTTCGTTCATGGGGTTTTTTTGTTAATTGTAAAACTATTTTAGGCTGTTACAACTCTAATTGGTCAAACCCTTTCTAATCACTGCCGTAAACCTGTAGCTGATTTATACCTACTTGTCCTGCTCTATGTACTTTCAGGTGTCAATATTTTGCTTCTCAGTATTTACTGTTTTCTTGTCCTGCTATGTTCAGGGAGCATCCTCTCAACTGTTACCATTACTTTTTCTCCTTTCAGAACTTGCAGTTACCCGTCTTGCCTTTAGATTTTTGCCTCTTAAATTCAACATTTGCTATTCTCCAGCTATACAGTAGCAATTCAACATCAAAGGCTTATTTAAAATGCCCTGAAGCCAAAGGAGTGACTTTGGAGGGAGCAGGCTGATCCAGCAGTTTGCATCTAATGTGAGGTCAGCATTGGCTCCTTTTGTCTAT
This sequence comes from Pezoporus flaviventris, assembly GCF_033815535.1. Taxonomy (NCBI): domain Eukaryota; kingdom Metazoa; phylum Chordata; class Aves; order Psittaciformes; family Psittacidae; genus Pezoporus; species Pezoporus flaviventris. Next base: position 5,913,961 of record NW_026892626.1, on the reverse strand, counting down.
TATATTTTGTATTTCCTTGGTATTGTGGGCTCAGCACAAGTTGGAGCTGTCTTCTAACAGAATTTGCAGTCCTTGTGGTTGCATTTATTTTATTTTAAAATGTTGGTAATACAAGAATAAGGTTGGAAATGAGGCATTCCTCTACAGAGAATATTGTAGTCTGAGAACATACCTCTATAGTATTTTCAATTTTGCTTTGGAAACTAATTCTCTTGTTTATTACCTAATGTAATGTAGTAAGTTGATGGGAGAAATTCTAGGGAAGCAAAAAAAAAAAAAAAAGGATTGGCACCCCGTATTTTCATTATATAAAGTAATAGGAAAGTTTTCATGGTCAGACATTTTTCGCCTAGGAATTAGAAGCAGATGAAATATTGACTTTGGCAGGATTCTGAACAAGAACATTTTGTCTGGAAAATTCTCAGGGAAAAGATTGTCATCTACAGCAGGCAACATGGTCTACATTGCTCATAGCCTCCTTGTATCGGTTGTAATGAATAAGAAGCATTCTCATCTTCTTTTGAACTTTATGCAAGATTTTAATAAAACCTTTTAATCTGCTTGATACAGAAATTCTCAGTATGACTGACCAGAAGTTAAAAGTCTTGTAATACTTGTATTTGAGAGTACCTGCATTACTTTTAGTTCAGTTTCTGGATTCAAACCAAACCTCTAATCTTTCCCAGTCTGTTTCTAAACTAGACCTAAAAACACATTACAACATGGCTCTTTTTAATTAGTTGGTTCTTCATCTCGGGGAACTTGCAACAGTCAGGCTCTGTACTGAGCAATCTCAGAAGCAGGAGCTTGAGTAGTCCCAGCTGTTCTGGGGAGCTGTACATAACTCATGGAGCAGAAATTGAGTCAACTTCAGGGTGTTCCAAAGAAGCTTGAAAGACTTCAGCTTACTCACAGTTAGTATTTTGTTTTAATGTTGGTAGGTAATATGTCCTGTATGGATTAGTTAATTGCTAATGTTTTAAATAAAGTCTTCTAAATTTAAAGAGATTCAGGATGTCTCGAAGAAGCAGATAGCGAAACCTGCAGCAAAGGAGAGCCAAGAACAGTCTTGCTTAGTGCATAGTAACTGGTTTTACTGTTTTACTTCTGTACTAATAGCACCAAAGATGTTTATACGGCTGGCTGTTCAGCTAGCAATTCTAGACAGAGCAGTAGGGCTCCACCTGCTCAGTCTGTTTGTAAATAGGTCTAGAATTATTTTGGTGCTGATAGGTGACATTTCACAGAGCTTTTGAGCAAGTTCATGGCAGTCCTTGTGGGCCGTCCAGTGACAGCACTATATTTCACTGTGAGTGCCAGTTTCCCAGAGCGAGCTCCTAACCTTTCTAAAGCATGTCCAGGGAGACTTGTCAAAGATCTGAATGTCTTTCTCCTCAACTCCTTCCCCCTGTAATTTTCCCTTATGGATATTACTATCACATCCAGTTTTGCTATGACAGAAAAAGCTTTTCTAGCTTGTTCTCTGGCAAGAGAAATGACTTTTCAGAAAAACTCTCTAAGTTGTAACTTGCTACTTTCTTAGTAGTTTGGAAATGCCTAACTTTGGATGTTTTATTGACAGTGCAGGTATTCATGATTATGTTTTCAGGAAAGTTACTAGCATTTTATATACCTGGAGAACTTGCTTTCAATAAAAGGCTGCAGTGGGAAAAAAAATGGAAAGACATGTTATTGATCTGGGAACTGTACCTGTCACAGAATCTGTTTTCTTTCTCTTCCTTGCAGCAATTCAGAAATCTCTGTAGAAATCTCTAGAGAAGAATGGTATCGTGGCTGATTTCTCTCAGAATAAGCGTATGCACAATGTACTTGAAATCTGTCATTTCCTAAACACTGGACATTGCCTAGGAATATCTTTCTATTTAAACACATTGCACCCCTCAGTTGTGGTTCAGAACTCTGTGATCTGGCCTAGTCAGTGGAAGCCTCGTAGGTGCTATAGAGAGGTAAAACCAAATCTGTGTCAGATGCAAGCCTCTTTGTTTAGTTAACACAAAACATTGAGCTACAGATTCTTGGTCCCTGCAAGAATTACTGGCTCTACAGGCAGAATGGGGAGGGTTGCAGAAGCCTTGGTTTTGCTGTCTGAAGAGACCCTCTTGAAGGCTCTTCCAGCATCCTGGAGCACAAGTCTGATGAGGAACAGCTGAGGGAACTGGGGGTGTTTAGTGTGGAAAAGAGAAGGCTCAGAGGGGGGAGGTTGTAGTGCGGTGGGTGTTGGTCTCTTCTCCCAGGTAACAAGTGACAGAGGAAAAAGCCTCAAGCTGCACCAGGGTAGGTTTAGACTGGATATTAGGAATGCTTTTTTCACCAAAAGGTGGTCAGGCATTGGAACAGACTGCCCAAGGCAGTGGTGGAATCACCATCCCTGAAGTGTTCAGAAACTGTGTAGATGTGGCCCTCAGTGACATGGTTTAGTGGTGGCCTTGGCAGTGCTGGTATAATGGTTGGACTTGATGGTCTTAAAGGTCTCTTCCAGTTGATTCTATGATTATGTGATTCACTCACCTGAATGTTTCACATGCAAATTTGAGAAGGCTTTTCAAGCTTTAGCTTGATCTGTGATGGCAGGGTGTCTAGTGATGTTTCATCGCCTAAGCTATAGGGTTAATGTGGGCTAGTGCTTTTTCTCTTTTGGAATTCATGTGCTGTCATGCAACTACAGCAGACGGTGTTGTGTACAAGTATTGAATTATGAAACCGAAGTTGGATTAAATCTGAACTTCCTAACAGAAAGTGCACTTAAGAAATCATTTTGTCCTCGGTGGAGGGTCACCCACGGGAAGGAGCACAGATTTTCTGTTGTCTTTCATTTTGCTTATATGTCCAGTGGTAAAAATCAGAGTTGGATCTGTGCACTCAGTATGATCCTAGGGAAAGTGCTGGTTCTGCCATCTGCAGTAACAAGTTGGAGTCTGCAGAAATACTTAATTAACATGATAAAATATTTACTGTTCAAAATTTTAAGAAAGTAACTGCTTTAATGCTGTAAAAGAAACACTTTTGTTGTTGTTAAAACTAAGTGGATAAATTGCTTAAGGCACCACATACTTAGAGAATTGAAGCTAATGGAATAACTTCACTTTTGTAGTGTTTTCCTAGCTGTTAGAATTAATCTAGAAAATGCTTTTAAGAGGCACACTTTGTGCTTTGTGATTCCCTCTGCCTTTTTTTTTGTGTGTGAAGAATTAAAATGTTTTCAGAGCTCTTATACTGTTCTTAAAAAAATACAACAGGATTTATCAAAAATATTGCATTCATTTCAGAGAAACAAATTTGTTGCTAAACATTGGATTTTTGGAAACTTCCAGTGGAGGGAGGAAATACTTGTCAGTGCTCTCTGCAGACAGAAAGAAACTCTTAATTTAATTAGGATCGTGAGCTGATGCATGTGTGTGACAAAAGCATGACCTGTATACGTGACTTTTTATTTCTTTCGTTTGGGATGACGGAGTCTGGAACCGACTCTGAGCTTGTGACATAATTAGTACAATAGTGCAAATCAGCCATTTTCGAAAAGAGTAATTTACTCCATCTGCAGCTTCTCAGCAAGGGCCCTCATTAATCAAAGAAGGCCACGTACATCAAAGTGTTCCTTGCTTGCTACAACAACATCCATCATACAGCTAGTAAATGTGCTGTGGCAGGGTTTGATAAATATAATGCCTTTGATGTGCTGATAATTCTGTGTATTGGCATTCTGCTGCCTGGAACTTCCTGGGTGTGTACAAAAACCTACACCAGCCCAGGTCTCTGTTCTGAAATTGTACCTAGGCTCACACCGAACTCTCTTGGAAGCCAGCTATGCCTGAGGTAGAGCTCAACTGATTTTCACTCTCGCAATTCAATGGGGCCCATTTTTTTTTGATCTCTTTATTTTTAATCTAGGTTCCCAGATGCTACACTATTCCTTTGTGGATATATTTACGTATAGATGCACCTTTAGTTGACAAGAGCTTCTGTTTGTTGAGGCACTTGTATTTAACATGGTATATTCATTATTCTGTATAAATGTGCACCAGAGATTTGATAAAAAACTTGTAAGAGATCTTGTATGAGAAGGTAAAGCTTAAAGTGGTAGAAATTGGAGGGGACATGGTGTTGAGGGGAAAAAACCTCATACATAAGCTTCGTTAGATGAAAATTAATTTGTTTTTAGGAGCTCAGTCCTTTAGGCACACAGAATGTGATCCATTCATTTATATTAATTCACTGCCCTCTCTCCAGTTTGTCTACTGTCAAAATGAATGACTGAAAACTGATCTTTGGCAAATAACACAAATTATTACAGATGAAGATTTGTGACATGCTAGAGAGGGGAACTCAGATTTTTTGCTCTTTAAAGCAAATTGTGATGTTTCCAATCTGAATCCTTAAAGAGGAGCTGAGCACTTAAAAGCAGTACTGGTGCATTTTCAGTCACACTGCTTACTGAATTATAGCTTAATCAATTTACTGAATTATAAAGAATTATGGAAGGACAAATTACAAAGTGGGCATTTTCACCCTGACTCTGTTACAGGTGCAGTATGGGAAGTTCATGATTCTTTTGCTTCCTCACAAGCTGTAGAAGCTTCCCTTCCACTGCTGCTTGCATTTTTCCCTAGAGTAGGGCATGAAAGCAAGCAGGGAATGGGCTTGGAGAAAAATCTTTGCCCCCTGGGTGTAGCAGAGCCCCTCAGCAGCTGCTACTTCAGCCTGTGGTTTAGAAGAACATCTGCCATCCTTCCCTTCTCTGTCATATGTGGCATGTTGGGGATTACAGGCCCAGTGTAAATTAAGATCCCAAAGCTCTCTCCTCCCACTTTCTAGCCTGCTGGGTTCTACTTTACCTGATTGGCCCTTAAAGAAAGCAGGGTCAGATGTAACCTGCCAGTGCGAGAGGTATTTTAATTTACTCAAGAGGTAGCTGAAAAGAAAGGGAAGGATGGGGGGTAGTGGGAAAGTGTTTCTCTCTAATGTCTCAACTGGCTGCTCCTCCAAGAGGTTTAACCAACTTTTCTTGCACCTCTAGGTACTTTGGGCAAAATTTGTCAGCCTTGGGTCCTAGTAGAAACTGGTAGGGAGGAGAGAAAATGAGACTGACTTTTAGGCAGCAGGTCTTTGGTATTTCTCCATTCTCAGTAAGTCCTGATCCTCATGTTAGGGCTTCCAGGCGTTACAGCAGTATGAGTGATTTGGAGGGTGGGAGAGAACTATCTTGCTCTATGATTTTATCGTTATGCCATAGTTACAGGGGAGAGAGTCCTGAACAAAGCCTTCTGTTAACCTTGCTCTTGCATGGGTGTTTGGTACAACAGCATTTGCTAAATGCTGTCCTCCTGTGAAAGTCGGGACTGCTGAATACCAAGAAACTTTCAAATACATCTCAATTACAATGCCAGCTGTGCTGAGCAACTATATGCTCCTCCACTATTAACATTTGTAGAGTGTTCAATCATCCTCTAAATGTGTCATTTGTTATCTCTGATAGCTTGCAGTAGGAAAGTATGGAAGGACTTAAAAGGGTGCTTTATAAGCACCCAGAAATGCTTTTTTTGCTTTTTTTGTGTATCTTACGGCATAGCAATTACTCCCAAAGAAAGTAAAACTTAAAAGTGAACAGATCTTGCAGTAGAGATTCTAAAGGAGACTTCTCTGGAACATGCTCAAATTACAGTCCAGGCAAGCCACTAAATACATCTCAGTAGAAACAGTGGTATTGATGGAAAAAGATAATCAGTCTAGCTTGTAGCCTGAAAGTTGTTGGCTGTGTGCTTACTGCACACTTGGTTGGAAGGTATCTGGAAGTTAACAAATACTAATGCCATGAGTCCTGCATTTTGTTACTTTGAATATGGATGTCTGATGTGTGAAGTGGAAAAGTGCTGTTTGCATTATTGCTTCTCTGTAAGCTAGCTCTGCAATTAAACTGCAAGATATTATTAATTAAGCAGATTGAGGTTTCACTGGGGTTTTCTCTCATTTCTGTCTTTCTTGGTATGATCTCTGGAGTCCTTGGATGCTAATTTTGATATTGAATTTGTTAATGGCAACTGGCTAAACAATTCCGAAATAGCTGGGGCTCTGCTGAAGAATGTGTTTATATAGGTAATTGATTAAAACATTTATCTTGTACCACTGTATCATGTAAAAGAAATTAGGCACTATAATACTGTATTGTGTGCGTAGGGTTACTGATGCTAAATGCTATTGCAAAAGGTAGGATTGGGTAGAAAAAAGCAATTAAGTTGAACCTACAAGATGCCCAAAGTGCAAGTCTCCCAGAAATGCAAATAGACTGAATAGTCTGTGCTTCATGTGAATAGGATGGAAATCAGCAGGAGGGTTTAGGAGCTCCTTATGAGATAATCGTAAATTAAATCAGATGTGCTTTTATTACCTCTGTTCTGAAGGTTGAGATGCTGGCCTATTGATAACAGGGTAGCTTAAATATCATACAAGAAACATCTATCACAAACACGTATCTCACATTTCCTATTCAATCATCTCCCTTCTTGATGGACACCCTAGTTTTGAATAAAGCTGGGAAGAGCCAAATCTTTTTTGCTTTAGACACAGTATCTGGAACTACAGCTTGTTTTATTTGTCCTTCCTGGTAAAGCTACTGAATGATTTAACAGTTGCCTAAAAGACAGTAATGGGTACATTAAAAAGTTATCATTTTGAAACTGTGTAATATCTGGCAAAATATATCCATTTTAATGGAATAATCTAGCTACCTCGTGATAAAGCCAAAAATGTTCCAACTTACATTCTTTTTTTTTAATAAATTCTAAAGGCATAGAAATTTAATCTTACTCTGTCAATCATTCAATTTAAACAAAGCCCAAACTCCAGATTTTGAAATGCTGAGGAGCCACAGAAAGTGTAGCCATGTAAATTGTTTGACATTTCCCTTTGCCTTACCCCAACTAGTTTGATGATTTCTGATACCAACTTAGCAATCTTCATAAAAGCCAGGAGAGCAAGTAGATTCAGTTAAGGGAAGGTCTCACATAAATATATAAATATGTACATTATGACCAAGCTTTTTAAAAGTGATAGCTGATTTTGATAACTTGATTAGCAAGGATAGCTGAGTATCCATCCTCAGAAGCTGGGATGTGACCTACATCATAAACACAAGAAACAAGTCATTCTAAATCAGTTGATTACTTTTGGCAATCTTTGTTTGCCTGTCCTTGCCTGTTCTGTAATACTGCTGCTAGGTTATGTGCCTTCATTTCTTTGGGTAGCATGCAAAGTACATTTCATGTGTTGGAAAAGTGGCTTTTATTCTACTTTGTCACAACCTGAGGAGACAGAAAATCATTTGTGGTGAGGAACCAACTAACTGTGAGAAGCAGGGGGATTTTCAGAGGAACTTGAACGTGGACAGGATATAATGATTACAGTACTAACCATGTTTCTTGCTGTTGTAATATTCAGAGGGTGAAAGATCCAGTGAAAATTAGCTTCTATTGAATTTAAGCCTCAGGTATGCCATACATAAAGGTGTATAGCAATGAAAAAATGTAACTTGAATTCATATAGCAAAATAGAGAATATGGTGGTGGTCCTTTACTAATTTTAAATTGTCAAACGTGATTTCTTCATCTTCAAGCGAAGAAAGTACTGATCAGAGTTTTTTCCTTGGAGTGATATGGCAGCAGTCTGATTATTTACATTTTTCTTCTTTTTTAGATGATGAATATTCTATCATGATCTGTGCATAACAGAACAACAGCTATTCGCAATACAGCAGGCACATTCATCAGCGTATTGAGTCTGGCTGTTCATTGCCAGGCTCTGGAGGTTGTTCAGACAATTCCAAACTTCTTCTGTATAAAGAACATTCATTGTTATTATTTACCTGCTTTATGGGCAGAATGCAAATGATGATAGTTGCAATCAGTTTTTGCCTCTTTCTTTGTAAGACTCCCCATCCACTGTCTGACAGGCTTGCGTGTTGTCTACCTAAGGGAAATAGAGCAAACTTGATCTTGTGAAGTGGGGAACGCTCCCAACTGCAGGGCACTGGGTAACATGAACTCCAAGGGAGAAATCATTTATCAGAAATGTGCCTGTACCGATGTTTACTGAACTATTATTAAATCTTTCCTTGCCCTACTCCTTCTCCACCACCCCAGATACCATATTCCAAGCATGGGGACCCTCATATTGTGGGAGGGAAGCACTGGCACCAAAACCTGTTCTCAGACATTTTGAGACTGTGAGTCAAAATTATTTTGTTCATCGACATGAAGCACTCTGAGTTGGGCCACTAACTGTTCAGCTCCACTACTGTTATGAAGGAAATCTCCCAGCTTTTTCCTTAGGGAGTTCTGCTTTAGTGCACTCATGATTTGGGTACCTTACAAATGGACCTTTACTGGAAGATACTCTCTAGGAGCATGTGTATTGCACCACAGTGCATGGAATTAGACTAAAGGTAGTTATGAGTTTTACCCACAAACACACTGTTGTGTGGCCTCAGTAATGACTGCTTCATTTGTAGATCTGCTCCTCATCTATGCTACTTGCTGATGAAAAGTAAGTCAATGCGTTGTGAAGATCAGGATTAAATTTAATTTATTCTCAGTATCTCTTTGAAAGTGAGATAATGCGAAACTAGGTAGAGGTAAAGATGTCTTATCAATTCCCTGTGTATAGTTCAGGTAGCATGTAACTGAGCAATGAGAATTCAGTACTTTTCAGATCTCACTTGAGATTCAGATCTCACTATTGCAACATGTTTTTTAAAACTAGGATGATGTTCTGAAATATAGAAGAATAAATTGTATGAACAATCTCAGAAAATATTCAAATATAACATTATTTGTCCAACTGTAACTGTCAACTTATTTTGCCAAATTACATTACACTGGCATGAATTTAGAGAGCAGGAGACTAAAGTTTATGGCTCATTAACAATAACTGTTGTACACCTACACTGTAATTCCTGAAAATGTATTTTCTCCTTTAGTACTGCATATACTGTGTGGAATGACAGTAATTACAGAAACTAATTGAATGAGATAGTCATAACTCTAAAAGTCATATTACTCATTTCAAAATGGTTTATTTCCTGAAATAAACAATCTTTACGGAGTGAACAGACATAACATCCCTTTAAGTTTATTAAACTCATTAAATTTCCTGAAATATGTTGAAAAGTGTATGCTGTGCATTTAATAGAGGATATAGATACATGCAAGTATGACATTCATAAAAATTAAAATCCTTAAAATGAAATTGAAGCAAAACAGTTTTTCTAAAAAGTTGCTTTTTTTTACATAGCAAAAGTTTGTTGAAATATGAAAACTTTTTTTGTCTTTATATGGGCACAGGCGATATCCTCACCCACTGGAAATTTTAATGACTGCATGGTCAAAGCAAGTCAGTCCTTTCTCATTAATATAGTTACACTTCTTCAGGTGTGCAGGTGGAGGTTTGAGGAAGAGCTCCCAAGTTCTGAACTCAAGGGATGTGGGTATGCACATGTGTTTACCCCTTTTCTCCCCAGGTGTTAACGGAAACCTGTGCCCTGGATGTTCCCGCACTGGAAGGTAGAGAGATCAGCTGTGGTGCTTTGGCCAGGCTCAGTGTGGCATGAAGCAGGTGGGAGAGGCCTGCTGCTTCTGGGTAGTTGGGCCCTTCTGATAATCATAGAATAGAATCATAGAATAGTTAGGGTTGGAAAGGACCTTAAGATCATCTAGTTCCAACACCCCTGCCATGGGCAGGGACACCACACAGTAAACCATATCACCCAAGGCCTCAAGACCAACCTGGTCTTGAACACTGCCAGGGATGGAGCATTCACAACCTCCCTGGGCAACCCATTCCAGTGCCTCACCACCCTAACAGGAAAGAATTTCCCCCTTACATCCAATCAAAACTTCCCCTGTTTAAGTTTGAACCCATTACCCCTTGTCTTGTCACTACAGTCCCTAATGAAGAGTCCCTCACCAGCATCCCTATAGGCCCCCTTCAGATACTGCAAGGCTGCTATGAGGTCTCCACGCAGCCTTCTCTTCTCCAGGCTCAACTTCCTCAGCCTGTCTTCATACAGGAGGTGCTCCAGTCCCCTGATCATCCTTGTGGCCCTCCTCTGGACTTGTTCCAACAGTTCCATGTCCTTTTTAAGTTGAGGACACCAGAACTGCACACAATACTCCAGGTGAGGTCTCACAAGAGCAGAGTAGAGGGGCAGGATCACCTCCTTTGACCTGCTGGTCATGCTCCTTTTGATGCAGCCCAGGGTACGGTTGGCTTTCTGGGCTGCAAGCACACACTGAAGCCAACTCATATTCATTTTCTCATCAACCAGTACCCCCAAGTCCTTCTCCGCAGGGCAGCTCTGAATTTCTTCTCTGCCCAACCTGTAGCTGTGCCTGGGATTGCTCTGACCCAGGTGTAGGACCTTGCACTTGTCATGGTTAAACTTCATGAGGTTGGCATCAGCCCACCTCACAAGTGTGTCAGGGTCCCTCTGGATGCCATTCCTTCCCTCCAGGGTATCAACCGAACCACACAGCTCGGTGTCATCAGCAAACTTGCTGAGGGCGTGCTCAATCCCACTGGTCATGTCAGTGACAAAGATGTTGAACAAGACTGGTCCCAACACCAATCCTTGAGGGACCCCACTCGTTACTGGTCTCCAGCGGGACATTGAGCCGTTGACCACAACTCTTTGTTTGCAGCCATCCAGCCAGTTCTTTATCCACCGAGTGGTCCATCCATCAAACTGATGTCTCTCCAATTTAGAGACAAGGATGTCATGTGGGACAGTGTCCAACGCTTTACACAAGTCCAGTAGGTGATGTCAGCTGCTCTGCCCCTTCCATCAGTTCTGTAGCCCCATCACAGAAGGCCACCAAATTGGTCAGGCAGGATTTCCCCTTAGTGAAGCCATGCTGGCTGTCACCAAGCACCTTGTTGATTTTCATGTGCCTTAGCATGCCTTCCAGGAGAATTCCAGGAGAATCTCACCTCACAGAGGTGGAGACTGACTGGTCTGTAATTCCCCGGGTCATCCATGTTCCCCTTCTTGAAAACGGGGGTTATATTCCCCTTTTTCCAGTCATCGGGAACTTCACCTGACTGCCATGATTTCTCAGATATGATGGCCGGTGGCTCAGCAACTTCATTCACCAGCTCCTTCAGGACCCACGGATGGATTTCATTAGGACCCATGTACTTGTGCACGTAATCATAACGTGACTTTGGATAAAATAGCTTCAGAACATTCCATTTCACTGTCATGAGGCCCTTTTAGGCAAAAGACATAACCCTCCTCATGCCTTAGAGGGGAGATGGCAGTAGGTTGAGGTTTTAACAAAGAGGAGGTAAAGACGTAGCCTTTCATGATGTTATAAGGAGGAATGTGACAGACTATTATATAGGTGAGTTCTGGTGGTGCTGTGAGTGGGGAGCACAGAAAACAGTACCCTGCAGCTCCTGATAGCAGATAGGTGTGAAACGGGGCATTGCTCAATGAGTGTGTGGCTGGGGGTGGATGTGTCCACCTTCGCTCTACAGAAGGGTCCTCCAGGATAATCTGGTCCAACTTTGCTGGGCAAAACATGGCCTAGATGTCCCAGCACCCTATAGTTGATGATGAGGGGTTATTTGTAGGAGTTAGTAATCATTTATAGAATTCTAACTTCCAAGAGTTGTTTCCCATTTCATTTGAAGATCCTATATATGAACTCAGACTCTTGCTAATCAATATGATGCAGTTTAATAGTAATGGACTGCTGTAAAACAGTGTAATGTATAATGTGTTTACAGATAGAATAGACCTGCTCTTCCCACTGCACACTTCTGAGTTTATCCTTGATTGTGGTTGTAGTGTATTTATTTTACATTGGCTTTTCTTAATGACTGTATTATTTGCCAAGGTTTTGGTCTGATTGCTGTGTGCCTACCTGTCCTCAGTAAACAGGAGCCAGCATTTAGAACAAAATAGAAAAACTGGTCTTTAATAAACACTTACGTGCTTTGCTCCATCTTGTAGGTTGCTTATTTATAAAGTAATCATGTGAATTTTCTCCTGGTGGAGAGTCTTTTAATACAAACTCTTTTACTTGTGGAATTGCTTTCACTGACATTGATGCTGACAATCTACATCAACAATGATCCAATGTGTCATATAAAACAAGGTGATAAATGTACCTCTGCACCCTAGGGTGTTACTTGTGCGGCCATTTTCCTCCACTTTGCTTTCTTTTACCAGTCACTGTATCACTGGACTGCAAAACCTAATTGTAGTGTCTTTTGCTCTCCTAAACAAGCTCATTTTTCTCCAACCTAACCCATTAGAGATGCTGTCAATCAGTGAGAAACATATCACACACAGATCAGGGAGGCAAAGGGCTGCAGTGTTTAGGCTATTCACAGGAAATACTTTAAACTGTTTTCTGTTAAAAGCTAGATTTATCTATTTGCAGTCTTATCAAATAAATCCTAGATTTTTATCTACTCTGCCTTCAACAACAAATTGTAAACAAAACAGACTGATGCTAAGAGTAGGTTTGTATAATACAAGAAAAAAATCTAAGGCTAAGAAGGTATTTCCTCCTCATAATTTTGAACATGGTACCTGGATACAGCCAATTGCCCTGTTGTCTCAAAAGTGACTATAATGGAATCTAATAACCATTGGAAATTATATTAGTCTGCTCTCTCCCTGCATCTAAGGGGGACAGAAACCTAAATGCAAGTGGATGGGTCAAAATAGGGTGACTTTGACTCAAACTCATTGGCTACAAGTGTTCATTATAAACAAAATCTGTCAAATCCTTTCACTAATAAGGGTGTAGATCTTATTACAGCCTCAGGACAGTAATAACTTATTCTCTGACATACTATGTGAATTTTATGTGCCTACTCTATAAAAAGTGCACAGTTTCCATAGCAATTTTGATACTTCTATGATACATGATGTGACAGCATGTACCATTTTTTCCTCTTCCATGATAAATTGTCCCCACCACTCACACACTAGAGTGCTGCTAGAAATCAGAATTTCATTTTCATGTCACTAAAAGCTAATGTCATTAATTAGGCTTAGGTGTTTGCTCTGGCAAGAAGAACTTCTTTATTATTATTGCACCGCTTCATTACTTACGTTAGCAATTTTGAAACCATAAATCAGGAATGAAAGAGTGAAGTCTAAGAATGGGTTTAGAAAACATTGGAGATAATCCCAAATTTACAGGAGGAAGAGGTCCCATATTAATGATCACTTCAGCTGGGAAATTGAAACCAGTGGATGCTGTGTAATTTGTTTTAAACCTTTGGGTGTTCAGTTATAGACAAAACTAGCAAAACTGTTATTTCCAGCTACTGTTTTTTTGGCAGAAAAACCAAATCACAATATTTCAGCCTTGTTTACTCCATGCGTACAAACGTATTACTTCCTGAATTTCAGTCTGGACATGGAGTCACTTTATCTCACTTGAAATGTATCACGGTGGACTCTTGGACAAGGAGCATGACCACTCACTGAACTATAGTTAGAGCAGCTCCTTGTTTGGTGAAAGATAAGACCTTTCTTTGGAAGCCATAGGTAACTTGCTGGGTGAGTACTTGTGAACTGAGACAAGGAGCTGTAGAAGTCTTGTAGGCTTGTAAAACCAAGGCCACAGGCATATATCTTACATTAAAAATTATTGCCATATCATACAGAAGTATCATCAGGTGTGTCTGTCTGAGATTAGATCCCACTGTCTCCTGCAGTAGTTGAAATGAATTGTTAAGGTTAATTTATCTGGGACAAACTTTGTATAACTAGGTAGACCATAACCCACCAGCCATGCCCATGGTTGCTTTGTTTTTAATGAGTTTGCTGCATTTTCAAAGTTACATGTCAGATGGGGTTGAGATGAAGCAGAAATAGGAAAGATACTTGCTTCTAATGGATGTGGTCTTAACTTTTGAGAGTGGAGTTTGTTTCTAACACTTCTGTAGTTCTTGTATCTATTTTACTGTTATGCTACTCAGTGGATCGATGTGTCAGAATTTTAAGGCTGCTCAGGGGTTGGTTGTTTTTTCTTATCTGTGAGACATGAACATTGTTTTGCTTTGTTTTTTGCTTTGCCTGGTGACTTTTGCTATAGCATTTTTCCAGCTGTAACATTTCCAGCATTATGGAAAGTCAATTAGGAAAGAAGCTCAGTAGATGGCTAATCCAAAGGACATCTGAATCCCAGAGTAAGGAGTAGGACTGGAGGAAGATACCACGGCTGAATAGGAATCATGTGCAGGATGCCTTTGTCTGTAAAGCAGATTTTAAACGTGTGTTTAGTGCTGCCCATGTTAGTAGCCAGGGTCTTTCTGGATGGATCAATGTTTATTTGTAACAGATCATATTAAGGGTAAAATAGGATTTTGCATAAAAATCTCATTGTTTGATGTTATTAAATTACACAGTAAAGAAGCGACATCGATTTACAGGTGTAATATACTGTTATGTCAGAAAGCTGTATTGGTTTCTGTTAAGTACATTTTCAGTAAAAATTATTCTACATAAATATATGGATTAATTTGTGACACTTAGAAACTTTAGATTTATGTTGATTTTTATGACAAAAAGTGTTGTTCCATAATGCATACCAGTAATATTGCTTTACAATGCTTCTTGTATTAAAAAGTTTATCATCTCTCATTTATCGATTTAGCAGTTAATTGTATTGCTTTTACAAAAAGGTCTCAAATAGACCGTAATCTAATTCAGATAGGCTAACAGAGATTCCAATTTATGAAAAGCGAAACAGGAGGAACTTGTCAGCATTATTATTGCTTTTATTATAGTTGCAAATATAGGCTTGCCGTATTATTTTTCAGTGGAACAAATGCTCCTAGCAAAACAAATTTAACATGACCTTGTTACTGCACAATCCTAACTAGATAAACATATTTTTGAGGTTCAACTACTGACATTCCAGTTTTCTGTTTATCTGGAGAAAGCTGTGGAAAAGTTTGGCAACTCTCCATTAAAGAGGTGAAAATGGAGCTTTGGAAATATAGTCTGCACATGATTTTTTATTATATCCTTTATTTCTTCTTCAGTTTTATGTATCTTTATGGAGATAGTGGGGCTGTGTTCTAGGTGGCATTATTATGTGCATGTATATATATGTGTGTGTGTTAGCTGTGTCTTTTTGCTGATGGAGTGGGTTCAAGCTCTTGCTATTCCTGAAGCCTTTTCCCTGAGGGCAGGGCAAGCACAGAGGTGGAGGACAGGGAGAAAACAGGGACAGACGAATGCAGCCCCTGACACTGACTCTTGTTGGTGAACTTGGTGTAGGAGAGAGAGCCTAGTTTGCCCTGCCCCTTGAGAGACGGTCTTGGAGAATGCCAAGAGAGCAGACTGGGAGCACAGGAATTTAGGGGAGGAGGGCACAGGCTGAAAACGGGTCTTCTGGTTTACTGTCTATGTGACTTCAAACTTCTGTTATCTTGGAACCAGCTGTTTCAGTTGATTTGCCTCACTACTGGACTTGCAACATAGCAATATAAATCCTGAAAAAATTAGCCTGCTTCTGATGTATGTTCCTTTGGGGGTTTTACGGATTTATTTTTGCTTGGGGTAGGGCATGCTGGGACACTGACCAATACTCTTGCTAAAATTTAATCTGTAATCTCTTGGGTAGCAAAAGCCCTTCACCTTACCTTGTTTGCATTTTACTCTCTCCCAGCATATGTCCTAATGTGATGACAGGTTTGTTCCTCTGCACCCTTTGCAGGTGTGTAGTAAAGGAATACTGAACTGTATGACAACAGCTTGCCTTATCTGAGGACAAAAATGCCAAGGCAGACAAAGAGGATGACTTGGCAGAGCTCTGTCGAAACCTCAGTGAATGCGTGAACTTCGCTTTGTTAAGCAGTAGGGCAAGGCTTCTGTGGTTGATGCTGAATTTACCATTTCTCCCTTTCTGTAAGGAGAGATTTTGCTATGGGGCAATGATCTAATCTTCTCTGATATTCTGCTCTGCCTGCTGTGCCTGCACCTGCCCCACCACTCTAATTGTTTTGCCAGTGGACAGAGCTATGTAAGTCAGGTGATTATTTAGCGGTTACTAGAAAGCTTGTTTATGATTGAATGGAGGCTTGATGACGCATTTCATCATGGCTTTTTCCTGGGTGTAAAAATCCAGGTTGGCATGATCTTTCAAATTTAGACAGACATTTGGTTAAATGGAAAGTTGCTGAGAAATTTAGAGGAAGTTGTAGTTTGAACATAAGAAAGCTGATTTGATAGAAGTCAACCCGTTTTCTGCATTCATTAAATCCAGATTTGCTTTAATAATTTAATTTGTATCTTCAAAGGATTAGAAACCCAATAATTCATTTTGTTCATAGTACATTTATGGATTAGATGCATCCACTTAATTACCTTGGTAGTTTTCAGTTCTGTATTACAATGTATTTTAACTGCAACTGTTGAGAAATGACAAATCAGAACTGACAAGTATTGATCAAATATTTTCAGCAATCAAATTTTTTCAAGCAAAACTGAAATGTGAAAAGTGAGTGTGTTTCTGGATCGTATCTCATTTCAGGAAGTTTTTCTATGAAGAAAACTAAAGATTGCACTTGGTCTCTTTTTGCTATGATTAATTTAATTTTGACGTTTCGGTAAAGTGTAATCAATACAAATACCTTATGAATCATTATAATATTGTAGAATGTGCTCCACATACAAATACCTTATGAATCATTATAATATTGTAGAATGTGCTCCACATAAACCAAATTATATACACGTAGATCACTGAACTACACAGTAAAATTGACTCCAAAATAACTGTAAAGCAACAGCCTGGTAGAGATCTTGCATAAACCACCTTGTTTCATTGACAAAGCAATATATTTGGTAGACAAAATCATACGTAACTCTAATGAGGTGTTTAAATTTCAGTCCATGTTTTACTTTGTAGTATTTCCATTTTATGAATGAACAGAACCATTAAATTAAGAAGGAAATGAGGTGGTAAATCATTGATTTTTATGGTATGGGAAGTTGTATGCCTCTGCATTTTTCTGAAAGGCAAAAATAAGCTTGCAAAGCTGTTCTACGCATGTTGCCTTCAGCTTGGCTGTTTTCCTTTTGTTTAACTAAAACTTCATTCCTTCTTTAAGCTCTGGTCTCTAGGAAATCGCCAACAAAACATTAGGCACTCTAACTAAGCATGGCTTAGTTTAATGGTCAGGGAGCTCAAACCACTGGAGCTTTGGTTAGCTCGTTGCTTTGTTAGCGAGTGGCACTCACTGGTGTTCCAGAGATCTCTTGTTTCACTATATAATGGTTCCAACTTTTCCAAGGATTCTGGCTGATGTGGAATAACCACAATTTGAATGTTGCAGTTTTAGGCAGATGTTTACATGCAATCAGATGTTTTGCTGCATTTGCAGAAATCCTGGTTGACACTCATGGTGTCACTTGCTGCACTGTTAGCTTGGCCCCTGGTTTCAGGAGTGCAGTGGCTGGTCATCTTCCCATAAGGGCTTGTTCTTCTACTGTCCCTTCAGAACAGCCCAGTCTCGGGGCCTCCCTGTAAACCAGTTGTTGTAAGATTGAAGTCTTCATGGTTTTAAAGCCATAGTGGTGTGGATCTGATTTCAAGAAGTGTCTGAGGCCTTCTGATGCTCTGGATGTTCAGAGGGAGCACTGAAATGGAAATCTCGCACAGTTCTGATTGTAGTCAACATACAGAAATCTTTAGGCTGCACAATGATCAGGATTTCTGTTCAGGCACAGCATGGTAGAAAAAGGTCTCAAGGTCTTGGCTTAACAACTGGCTGTCTTCCTTCTGCTAATACTCCAGTTTCAGCACTTGAAAGATTATGTACTGGATGCTGATGAAGCAGGTGACACTGATGGGAGAAAGCCATTTCTTTGGGCAACTGATGTTTGCTTCAGGCAAGTTGCCATAACTCTAGTAGTTGCCCATCAACCTTCAGTCCGTGTCTCTTGCTGGAATCTGCATCTTCAAAACATCTCTTAAATCAAATATCCTGTCAGAGAACCAACAGTTAAACCAAAAGACACCTACTTTCTCTGAGAAAAGTGATCATTCTTTTCATCTTGTTGGTGACCCTAGGTGAAAATCATTGTGAGAATCCTGAGTCCCAGCAAGACTGTTATGACACCTGGCTCGGTTCTCTGTCTTCCAGTTTAGCTCAGAGCTGCTTGGTGGCCTCCAGCAGGTCACACATAAATCATTCCATCCAGGTAATTATTCTTTTTCTGCTGTTAGAATAAAGTCATGACAGTTCTCTACAGTTCTAGCCTCTGTGGCATTTAATGACTTCTTTAGGGTCAGCAGCCACAAAAGTGAGATTATTAACATGGATTGTGGTGGTCCCATAGTCTATAGCTTTCACCTTTGGGTGAAATAGAAGCAAATGCTGTCTTTGGAAAACTCTTGATGGGCATAAGATATAAACGCCTAAACTTCTTTGTGCCATGAAACCCCAGTAGTGCTGGCCTCTCCAAATAACTGCTGGTATTGCAGCTGGGTTAGTACAATACTACAGCCTGTTCAATGGTAGCATTTACATTTGAAATAGCAACTACCTGATAAACTTCAAACTTAATGGGGAGACTCTGAAATTAAAAGTTCTTTTTCCATTAAAGCAAATGGATTAATAGAAGATACTACCTCTTCAAAGGCTCTTGAACACTGTCATTTAAAAGTAGACTTGATTAAGCACGTGGTAAGGATTTTAGTAACTGAATTTCTACATCCAATGGTGTGGACTTGCATTTCAGCTTTCCAGAATTCCAGATCTGTGTTCACTTCCTCTGAGCAGCAAGACCTGAGTTTTTATATTTAACATTATGGTTTTGATGTCTAAATTATCATGTTCCAAGAAGCTGTGGAAGGAAACTACTTTTGCTTCTGAAAATCAGGCTTTCTTAAGTGCCTAAGAGCAGTGGCTGTGGGAAACTTGAACCTGAAACAATAAATCTTTACTGATACAGACTGACCTGCAAGTAGCTAGCATTGTGTACTTGATCGTAAAATGTATGTTGGATACATAAGACATGACATTTTTGTTCGTGCTTTTCCCGATTGCATGATCTATGTACCTTGCTGTCACATGAAGAACTTCAAATATGCATATGCTAAATGGTATATTCTATTTAAATAAATTGCAGAGGATTGTGTAATTTACTTGCACTTTGTAACCAAGCAGTCTATAGAGAGAATAATTTGCAGGAAAAACAGGTAATTTTGAGTGACAAAGTTGAGAAAAGCTCTTTTGCAAAATAGTTCATGAACAGAAAATGACAAGATATGTTGGAAATATTCTTTGCTTTTGTTTAATATTAAAAAAATGGTGGTTCTGCATTCGTATACTTACTAAAGTGATTTCTGACAGCTGGGTACCTCTGGCATGTTCCTTAAAGGTTTTGAAGTCTGGTAATCTCCTGATCAGAAATCAGAAAAAGCAGAGACCAAAAGGTAAATCCTCAGGACAGTGAGAAGAGCGTGCAGCAAGCTCACTGCCCTGGACTTCAAAAGAGCAGACTTTGGCCTCTTCAGGAACCTGCTTCGAAAGGTTCCATGGGATACAGCCCTAGAGGGCAGAGGGGCTCAAGACTGTTGGTTGATATTCAAGGATCACCTGCTACAAGCTCAGGACTGTTGCATCCCAACCAGAAGGAAGTGCAGCAGGAGGGCCAGGAGACCTCCTTGGATGGATAAGGAGCTCCTGAGGAAAATTCAAAGGAAAAAAGAGGCTTAGAATAAGTGGAAGCAAGGACAGGTGGCATGGGAAGAGTACAGGGATATTGTCTGAGAAGCTAGGGACCAGGTTAGGAAAGCTAAGGCCCAGTTAGAATTAAACTTAGCTAGAGGTATTAAAGATAACAGGAAAGGATTCTACAGGTACATAGCAAATAAAAAACAGACTAGGGAGAATGTAGGCCCCCTCAGGAAGCTCTTGGGAGAACTGGCTACACAGGATTTGGAGAAAGCTGAGGTTCTGAATGACTTCTTTGCCTCGGTCTTCACTGGCAAAGGCTCTGACTGCACCACCCAAGTCTTGGAAGGCAGATGCGGGGACTGTGAGAATGAAGACCTTGGGCCCACTGTAGGAGAGGATCTGGTTTGAAATCATCTTAAAAAACTGAATGTGCACAAGTCCATGGGACCTGATGAAATCTATCCGCGGGTCCTGAAGGAGCTGGCAGATGAAGTTGCAAAGCTGCTGGCCATCATATTTGAGAAATCATGGCAGTCAGGTGAAGTTCCCAATGACTGGAAAAAGGGAAATATAACCCCCGTTTTCAAGAAGGGGAAAATGGATGACCCAGGGAGTTACAGCCCAGTCAGTCTCACCTCTGTGCCTGGCAAAATCTTGGAGCAGATTCTCCTGGAAGGCATGCTAAGGCACATGAAAAACAACAAGGTGCTTGGTGACAGCCAGCATGGCTTCACTAAGGGGAAATCCTGCCTGACCAATTTGGTGGCCTTCTGTGATGGGGCTACAGAACTGATGGACAGGGGTAGAGCAGTTGATGTCATCTACCTGGACTTGTGCAAAGCGTTCAACACTGTCCTACACGGCATCCTTGTCTCTAAATTGGAGAGACATCAATTTGGTGGATGGACCACTCGGTGGATAAAGAACTGGCTGGATGGCCGCACACAAAGAGTTGTGGTCAATGGCTCAATGTCCAGCTGGAGACCAGTAACGAGTGGTGTCCCTCAAGGATTGGTGTTGGGACCGGTCTTGTTCAACATCTTTGTTGCTGACATGGACAGTGGGATTGAGTGCGCCCTCAGCAAGTTTGCTGATGACACCAAGCTGTGTGGTTCGGTTGGTACGCTGGAGGGAAGGAATGCCATCCAGAGGGACCTTGACATGCTTGTGAGGTGGGCTGATGCCAACCTCATGAAGTTTAACCATGCCAAGTGCAAGGTCCTACACCTGGGTCAGAGCAATCCCAGGCACAGCTACAGGTTGGGCAGAGAAGAAATTCAGAGCTGCCCTGCGGAGAAGGACTTGGGGGTGATGGTTGATGAGAAAATGAACATGAGCAGTCAGTGTGCGCTCGCAGCCCAGAAAGCCAACCGTATCCTGGGCTGCATCAAAAGGAGCGTGACCAGCAGGTCAAAGGAGGTGATCCTGCCCCTCTACTCTGCTCTTGTGAGACCTCACCTGGAGTATTGTGTGCAGTTCTGGTGTCCTCAACATAGTAAGGACATGGAACTGTTGGAACAAGTCCAGAGGAGGGCCACAAGGATGATCAGGGGACTGGAGCACCTCCTGTATGAAGACAGGCTGAGGAAGTTGGGGCTGTTGAGCCTGGAGAAGAGAAGGCTGCGTGGAGACCTCATAGCAGCCTTCCAATATCTGAAGGGGGTCTATAGGGATGCTGGAGAGGGACTCTTCATTAGAGACTGTAGTAACAAGACAAGGGGTAACGGGTTAAAACTTAAACATGGGAAGTTTAGATTGGATATAAGGAGGAAATTCTTTCCTGTTAGGGTGGTGAGGCACTGGAATGGGTTGCCCAGGGAGGTTGTGAATGCTCCATCCCTGGCAGTGTTCAAGACCAGGTTGGACGAGGCCTTGGGTGATATGATATAGCGTAAGGTGTCCCTGTCCATGGCAGGGGGGTTGCAACTAGATGATCTTAAGGTCCTTTCCAACACTAACGATTCTATGATTCTATGATAATTAATCACTTCTAAAATTTAGACTGGTTTCTTAATTTTTAACATCTATGTTGTTTATGTGGGAACATACTGAAAATCTAACGTGCTGTTTGGTTTGCATATGTACAGTTGATCCTTGGTTTTATAGCAACCCAGCACAGAAATGGGTGGTGGTCCTGTTGCAGAAGAATGTGCCTGTCTCCTGTCCCAGTGAACCCTGTCATTGATGTGATGTGGCCTGGATTTGCCTAAAGGGGCTGCCAAGCTACCATTTCTTGGTCTTTTTTCCCCTGGGGGTCAAAAATCAAGTGGAATCATTCAGTCATTTAAAGGGGAAGGGAGCAGGGGGGAAGGCAAAACTGATTTGCATTGACTTGATAAAATCCTAAATGGGGCATTCTGTGATCATTATTCTGTGATAATCCATTTACAGCTGGCATTGGAATATTGTGGAAACTGGGGACTTGATGTGCGATGAGACAAGCATAGTCCTGTCTGGAAGGCAAAATGGACACAGAGGAATGGGAGGAAAAGGGTGAATATGGAGTGAAGCATACAGACCTCAAATGGCTGAAGGTCATAGCAGGAATTTGTGCCAGAGCTGGGAGCTGTACATTGTCTGAACGCTGGTCAGTGTCATGGTCATGAGGTTATGTAGTCTCCTAATGATACAGTGTTTTTTCCTAGTGAAAAGCTTTGTTTATGTTTCAGTATGTTTACTCAATTCCATTAATGTTTATAATTATAAATATTAATTTATTTTAATTTTGCTGAATGGATACTTACCACAGTGTCCAAGATCCATATTATTGTGAAAATATTTTTGTCTTTTTTTCCTTTGAAAACACCCTGAAGGTCAGGGCTGAGGCATGGTGGTGAAAGGAAGGAAACCTGGTTCTGCCTCTGCTATGCCAGACCTGTCTGCAGGTGGACTCTGCCATATCCACAACCTCTTCCCTGGAATTTCAAATGAAACATAAAGAATAGCAATGTGCATTAAAAATCTTGAAGATCAGTTTGCTTCAGAGATCACCCAACAAAAAAAAGTTGGGATAATCTCTAGCCTTTATGGAAGGTTATTGTGTTGACTCTATTTTCACCATGCAGTGTTAATACAGTGTTGAATGCTGCAGCACCTGCAGCTGACTGGCGTCTTAGAAATATACGTGTGTGTGTGTGTGTGTGTGTATGTGCATATCTCTATATATATGGGGTCTGGTTGGGATGTAATTAATTTTATTCATGTCATCTTCTGTGGTTCTGTGTTTCTGATTTGTGACCAGGCCAGGGCTTGTTAAGACACCAGAATTTTATCTGTTGCTGAAGAGTGCTTACACAGTGTCAAGGCCTTACCTGCTCCTCACTCTGCCACCCTCCAGCAGATAGGATGGGTGTGGACAGGAAGTTGCCAGGGGTCACAGCTAGGACAGCTGGCTTGAACTGATCAGAGATATTCCACACCATTTAACATCGTGCTCAGCAATAAAACTGAAAGGAAGTGTGGTTAAGCTTTGACCAGCACCATCTTCTTGCTCTGTTTTATTGGGTGGCGTCTTACCAGCACTGTTTTAGTGCAAGATGCAGCACTCCAGAGACAACTGACTCCATCCCAAACAGCCCCGATACATTTTGTGATCTCAGCTTGTCTTTGCTGAATGCAGAGTTCTGGTGTAATACCCCTGGGTTGTGTGAACAACGAAATGCATAGCAGTTACAAGTGCAGGACCACTCATAACTGTGGAGAGTATGTGGAGAGGGATGGGAGAAAAGACCACTAAACAACTATGCACAATCTTTCAAATTAAGTGACCTAAAACTAGCTTTAAGAGGCACGTGAGGCTTTCTGGTTAGATTACCCTTATTCTACCTCATAGTCTAAAACAAGTTGTTTCTTTTCTGATCCAACTGCAGAAATGGACTAGAGGAAGGGGTGGAAGAGAATGGGGAATTTAGATCTGTGAAACTGTTACTATACACAAACAGGGTCTTTTTTTGATATTCCCTTTACATGTTCTAAATGTGCTTAAACTTTTGTGTCTCCAGCTGATGAATGCAATTTCACTAGAAACTCAGGTTTCTGAAACCTAAGTCCCTTTCTCCTTACCTTTGAATCTTCCTCTTAAACAGTTGAATCTACAAATGATTTATATTATTTCCTTCATTTTCCTGTATCTGCCTCCATTTTGTTCTCTTTCTGAGTCCTAACAGGACCCATTTTTCCCACAAGGTCTGTATCAGTACAGTGCCACCAGTGCAAGACATTCCAGTGATGTATTGCACCTATACATCATCAAAGCAACAGGGTTTTGATAAACAGCTTTCTAATACATCATTAGATCATCACTGATGGCACTTTGATGATGTATTATATTAGTACATCATCAGAGCACTGTCATTCCAGTGATGTATTTATAAACAGATGGTGCTGTCACGCAAGGAAGAAGGGAAGGCAGAAGAGAACACTTCACTCTGT
The DNA here is from genome assembly GCF_033815535.1 of Pezoporus flaviventris. Lineage (NCBI taxonomy): Eukaryota > Metazoa > Chordata > Aves > Psittaciformes > Psittacidae > Pezoporus > Pezoporus flaviventris. The sequence continues at coordinate 5,889,802 of NW_026892626.1, read as the reverse complement.
TACAGCACAAAATGCGTCCCCAGCATTCAGTCAATGAGATTAAAGACAAAGACCCTGTGAAGGCCTAATTGTCTCATTAGGTGTGTTGGCTCTAAGTCCATTGACTTCTCTATCCAGTACCTGGTGAGGAGGCAGAGAATCCTTTTTTTTGCCAGTAGTACATAGAGCTTTTCGAGTCATATTTTCATGTTCGTTGTCAGTCATAAAGTCAGGGTTATATATTTTTTCCTAGTTGCATGTACAATTAGAATGAAATTTGTTTTATGTAGACATACTAGAATTGTATTTCTAGCATAGGGGGTGTGCTCAAGCAATCAAGTTGAGAGACTCTAGCAAGCAGCAGATGCACTTGGCAAACTTGGATATTTACTTCAAAAGCACACTAGAATGTTTTCCCCTAATTCTGGAGGATCATATTCTCCCCTCAAAGCCATTGCTTTACAGGAGTTTGAAACTGCAAGAGAATGTACCGTTGAACCTCTAATGTGCCTAAAAAGAATTCTGTTTTGAAATTCCTGTGCTTGTAAAGTAATCTTCCTCTCTTGTGGGGGCAAGATTTTTCAGGTACAAAAAAAAAGAGTGAATTATTATTTTAACAAATACAGATCTTGTTCTATGTAGTATCATAACTGCCAAGATATTATTGGATTTACAGTCAGTACCAACTGTTTTGAAAACTAGCCGTGTAGATGGTCAGATAAACTCTTCTGCTATTGTTTCCCTAAATAAATAGGATCATCGGCACATTCATTTGCTTGGTTTGTGTGTTTATTTCTTTTGTATTGTCTTGTTGAACTGTATTACCTGACTACTTTTCCTGAGGAATTCTTTTTGTGTTTCTTTTTTAGGTGAGGAAACCAAGAAAGACAAAGTTTGGATGAACCTTCCAAATCACACAGAAGTTTACACTGGGGCTGACAAACTTCGAATACTCACAACCTTTGTTGAATTTCATGATCTGATGTTCTTACAAGGCTGAGATTTGGGATGACTGTAGTGAGATATGACCAGAATTCTTATCTGATGTTATTGTTGAACATCTTTTTTGGACATTTGATTTTCATAAACTTTTGGTTGAGTTCTTTCTTTTTCCAATTAAATCACAAATATTTTTCAAAAGATGTATTTCAAGTTTCTTTCCAAGATCAGTCATCAAAATGAAAATTGTGTTCTCCCAAAAGATACACTTGCAAATATATACGTATAAGAAATGGATGAGAATGGTTATAACAAAAAATTTATTCCAAATACCTGAATATGTTGTTAAAGAACAGGAGGTGATAGGCAGCGAGATTTGCTTTCTTCATTGTGTCTTATTCCTGTAATTTACAAATAAAAACTTACTGTGCAAGAGGGACTTCAAGGTTAAACAGTTTCATTTTGCACATAGTGAAATTTGCCATTTCTGCCATGAACTGTAGATGCATCTGTGCTCTCTGAGAAAGGACATTCCATCAAAATTGCGCATGCCAGTGGATACATAGGGGAGAAAAAAAGGGACAAGTTTGTTTCATCAAAGATTGGTCAAAAGGAACATAAGTGTGCTGCTAATCAAAATGGTGGCCAGCACAATGTGGTATCTAGCTCAGACTTAATAAAATCACTCAGTGTGGGGCTATTTTCCTGGTTTTTATCATTTGCCTTGCGTAATTATTGTTCTAATTCTTGTATTCCAGTATGCCTTGTAAGGCTACAGAATAGAAACAATTCTGAGACAGTGAATTTTGTAACTGAAATAAATGAGACGAAAGAAAGGGATACTGTTATATTCATTCTACAGATGGAGAGCTGAGCACAAAGAAATAGAATGTTTTCCCTGAGGTCCCTGTGTGTATAGTAGAGATAAGACTTAGAGATTAGAAGATAAGCAGATCTTCAGTGTTTGGTTATACTGTCTCCACTCTAATTTTATTGTGCTGCTTTGCACATGTAGCAAAAGCACCATGTGTATACAGAGGAAGCAAAAACAAATCAAAGATGTACTGCAGCTGTACTTCTTGATGCAGAAGTCTCTTGAGCCCCTGTCAAGAACTGTGGTGTTGGACTCAAGAGCTGGGGCTAAAATCCTTACTTCACTGAGAGCAGGGTTTGGAATATTTTCCCATCCTGCATTTTACCAGCCCTGAAACCAGGTCACAGAATCATTAATGCCAGTCAGCAATGCCACACATCAGTAATGCCAATGACATGGCAGGTTGTGTTAGCAAGAGTGTAGAAGCAGAAGAAGGGCAGCAATCCTCTTCTGCCAGGCCCTCAGGAGAGCATGCCTGGAGCCTTGTGCGTGTTCTGCACTACAGTACAGGTATGGGCAAACCAGAGCCAGTCCGGCTACTAAGAGAGTCAGGGCGCTGCAGCACATGACATACGAAGGGAGGCTGAAAAACCTTCATCTTCTGAGGAAGACCCTGAACTTGTGCAGTGGCTCTTCAGGGACAGCTCAATATGCCTAAATACTGTGCAGCTTTTTTTCCCCAGAGGTTCTGTTCTGTGTTGTTTAGGGATTCAACCAATATGATATGAAAAGGGTAAGACAGTGTTCCAGCTCTGTTCGGTAAAGGCAGCAGATCTTTTACTGTGGAGATTTGCTGGCCAAATAAGGAACAGAAAACTTGCATATATGCAAGTCTCATGAAATTCTCTGAAGCTTAGCATTTGGAGAAGGATAATTTTGTTTATTGGAGGTAATGAAAAATATTGCTTGGCAATCACTGTTTAATGGTGTTTTGTGGTTGGAGAAGGAGCAAAACTGATGCTAAACCTATTTGTGTTAAATTTATGCAGTCATTAAAATTGAAACTAGTGAGGTATTCTGTACTTACTGTGTTTTCTGATGTGGGGATGCAAAAATCTTTATAACACTGGTGAGCATTTCCACCTGCAAGGTCTATCAGGTTGACCTCAAGTGTGTAAGCTACTATATGACTATTCAAAGAGTGCAGCAGGGTCTCAATTTTTCTCAGCTCTTCCTTCTGGCATGCTACAGCAGCCAGGACATTTCTGAGAGCAGGCAGGGTCATCTAAGTCATAGTAGCAACCTGATTAGGTGGCTTTAATCACACACACTGGTTTAGCTTAGTAAGGAGTGGGGGACGTTTTTCTGTAAATCTTCCAAAGGTCAGTTTTAGGAGGATATTGTGACAATTATTGTACCAAAAAAAGAATAACATGATATAATAGAAACAGATTCCTTTCATGAGAAAAGTCTTAATGCTAATGAAAAGATCCTGTAGGTCATTAAAGCTTTTATTTTCCCCCAAATTACAGACAATGCGGTTATCTGATCTAAGATCTATTCATATATTGAAACCAACATTTGCTCAGTCAAAACAGACATTGCCATCAAATATCTGATTGGAGTTTTTTATATAAATGGAAATAAGAAAATGTTTTCTTAATGGTCACTATTCCATCATATTGTACAAAAGATGGATGAAAAGGAATCTGAAATTCCATTCATGTCTTAAAGTTTGCATTCATCTTCATCTGCTTCTTTAGGTTACAGTTTACCTGTTACAGTCTACCTGTTACAGTCAAAGACAAACACATAACTAAATGGAAAAAATCAGCTTCAAGGAGTTGATGACTATAGGAGCATAAACTAGTGCTAGTTCCTGCAGTCACATCAGGCTCACTCCCAGATGAGGTGTGTTTTGTGCACAAGAGTGAAAGTATAGCTAAGAGTGCATGAGATATTCTATTTCCTTTTTTTATTTTCCCTCCCCTTTGGTGACACTGGGAGGAGGAGGAGTGCTTGGCTGCTTGAAATAGATTACCCTGAAAACAGAAGTTCAAAACAGCATAAGGATTTCTGCTAAGTGAAAGGAGGTAGGATCTCTGGTAGACAGAAGTAGACTAGTTCATGCAGATAGAAGGACCATGAGGTGCAAACGTTTCTCCTTACTGGGCACTTCTTAACTTGGATTTGTGATACTGTGCCCAGTACAAGATGCTGGCAAACTTGATCAAACCCAGAGGTGGGCCTGCAAGTCAGGGGGCTGAGAGGGAGGGAAGCGAAGGGAAAGAGGCTCCACTGAAAAAAACTTAAAGGTAGCTTTGAGTTTATAGCTGTAGTCTCTCCTGAAAGTTTTCTTGTTGGGTAAATGAGTCATATCCCATTTAAAAGACTATACTTTATGAATGTTACATTGAAAATTACCTATTGTTTTCTATTAATTTGACATGTGAAACTTTCCTTTTTCAAACAGTGAGGTTTAAATTGGAAAGGCCAAGATTTTCTTTCATGTGGGCAATCAGGAAATATCTCCAAAAATAGATGTCTCGGGAAGTATGTGAAAAGATTGAAAAGATACTTTAAGTGTGCAGAATAGAAATGTGAGCTATTTGGAGTCATGGGAGGATTTGTCAGTTGCAAAGGGCGAGTATTATTTAATACCAGTTATTAGTAAAATGAAATAATTTGTTATTCGCAGCTTGTCTCATTTTGGTTTTAATCCAGCATAAAATGAGTCCACAAGTTTTCAGGAATTATTTTCTATATTTATCCAGGTTAGGGAAGTAAGTACTTTTGTGGTCATTTGCTTTAAAAGTCAAATGCAAGCACTGGGGGCCTGAAGTACAAAAGAATACAAAAGAACATTTATATCAATATAAGAATAAAGAAGTAGATCTGAAATGTTGGTCAGCCAACTGTGTGTGTTGAAATTATTAGTGAAAATGGAAATCATGCCATTTGTTACTGCAAATGGACAGACAAAGGGAAATCATGCTTTCTGTCAGAAACGTGAAATGAGATTGATACTGGGTAGTATTCCATTATTTCAAGATGCCAACAGTTTTGACACTCCAGTTGCAATTACCAGAGATAGTGGCTCAGCAAATTGAGAAGGAAATTAGGTTTGATCGCATGAGAGAGCGCACATGCCATAAAGAGCCCTTCCCCTTTTAAAGGTATGCAGATTTGCCAGGAAGCTTTTTCCTCAAGGAGGAGGGGGAGACAGAAGAAAAAAGTTGTAAATCAGAGAAATCTCAGGCTGTATGGAAATGCAAGCAAGTTCATCACCTCCCTACAAACAACGGTGACAAGCACATTCATTAATGCGGCCTGCTGTTCTATGTCATGTCTAATTTCATCGAGGACCAGGCTGAGGCTAGCTCCTTGTGTCTTCCAAATACACTCCGTTAGTTCAAACAGCAACATAGAATTTTTTCTTGTGCTTCAGATACCATCATAATGCTGAGTTGCTTTACCTATTGACATGTGAAGGTTTTATACAGTACCTGTGGAGATCTCTGTAAAATTTCTTTTTCTGTGAAAGAAAGTTACCGTTATCTGTAAAATTTATTTTTCAGAAAAGAAATTTCTGAAGGGGAGGTGGGAGGTTTATTACATGGTTGAATCAAGAACAAATAAAGGTGACATGTATGACAAGATACCTCAGGCAATTGCAAGTATTTGGGAATCTAAGTAAGCCTATTGCTTTGCACTGGGTCTGCCGAACTGCTGTAAAGAAAAAAGGGATCCTCTTTGTTGTATGGATTCAGTTAGCGTGAGTCGGGCTTCTCAGTTAGCATAAGTAGAGCTTCTCTGTAAGTGGAAAAATACTAGGCCAGAGGGGAGGTTAGCCAGAGATAGCAGTGGAGGAAATGAAATTGCAACGTTAGCGATGAAATTGCAAAGTTAGCAATGTTAAGAACAAAAAACAGGATGTAAAACTGCAGTGTATGGATGTTGAGGTTAGTGCTAAACATAGGTAACTGTTGTAACTTGTATTAAGCAATTTTGTGTAAAAACCAATCAGAAGCTTGTTGGCAAGGCATGTTAACCAATCAGTGTGTAATCAATGTGTGGATTTGTGTATAAAAGATCATGTCTGATGCTCAATAAATGGCAATTGCTTGATCACATTGATCGTCTCTGCGTTGTCCACGACTCCCGCGACAACACCTCTTGACATCTTCCCTTGTAATTTTGTAAAATATATTTAATTGTTTTGATACTGGCACTGGTAAAAAATGAAATGTAAAGATAGAATGCAATATTTGATGTGGAGAGTGGGAGAAACCCTGCAAGCCAAAAATCAAAGCCAAAGCAGATGCCATGCTTTCCAGGCTGGCTGAATTTAACACTCATATTGCTATGTATTTAGGGAGGTTATTTTGTTAAAGACTAACAAAAGTCCACCGTACTGCCAAATAAAATCATCATTCAGTTGTCCAAAAGATTAAAAAATACAATATTAGAGGCATAAAAGCACACTGTTGCATAGTCACATCTGAACTGCTGCTGTTGTGGTTCTGTAACCTGGGTCATTTTCTGGTCAGCTGCTATACAAACACATTTTTTTGTGTGGTATTTTAAAGTCTGAATTCAGTGTCTTCTTTTGCACCTAAGTGTTGATGGCCAACATGTAATGTGTCTTAACTATGTACTTAGATGAATATGCTTAGCAATCAATTTCATCACTGTTTATTTCAAGCCAGGATTTTTATGTAGGGCCTAACTTCTTTTTGTAAGTGAGCAGAAGATCTAAACCATGTGTAACTGTGTAAATTCACCTTCCCCAGATCAGTGGTGCCCTGTGCAGAATCCAGAAGGTCTTGGGAATATGGTGAACCTCTCCTGAGAGTCAGTTTTGTGATAGCCAAATGTCATCTCATTTCACTTTTCTCATGCACCATTAATTACGGCTCTACACACACAGCCTTTCCTTAATGCAATGTAGGATTCTAAAAGCTTATGCAATTAAATAGCATACAAGGATCAGCAGATACTACAGTTCAGAAGAATAATATTTATTTACTTGCAAAAATTGCAGTGATTACAATCCAAGTAAAGGTTACAGAAAACATGAGAAGCTCTGTTTCTGCTTCAGCCTCAGTGGTGAGGAGTTCTGCATCCCCTCCCTCCAAGAACTGGACCTCACTAACTTAGAACAAATTTGTTTTCCCAAGCAATCTGCCCAAGAGATAAAACATTAAATAAAAGCCATTGCTGTGGGCCTCCTCTTCACAACGTACAAACAGCAGAGGGTTCTTACATTATTAAGCAAAATGATACCAACATCTGTAGTTAGGTGAATGCAGCACATGATGATGCTGAACCCAGAATGTTCTCAAACATCCTGTGTGTTCTTGGAAATGTGGGCCTCTGATCACCTCCAGTGCTACCGAAATAACTGATGAAAGAAGTAGGCTTTAAATGTCATTAGGCATAAAAGAAAGGTTGTAATTAAAACAGAGTGCTGTGTGGTCACGCAAGACATCGAAGTCTGAGGTGATTTTCCTGTAGCATTTATGTAGCCTCCAGGGAACATTATTTAGGGCTATTCTAATTGATGACCTTGTTAGCATCAACTGAACTTCCCTGTCACCTTGGTGGTGGGGGTACCCTGCAGGTAGTTGTCCTGAAGACAAGAGTGTATGCAATTTCTGTATGAGAGGTTTTGGGGTAAATCTGCAGTCAGTGCCCTTCTTTGTTCTTCTGACCATGCGTTCTTCTCTGAGAGGAGTTAACTCTGATTTCTGAAGCAGCAGGCTGTGAGGTGGAAATAGAAATTCCGTCTTTGCCAGCAGTGAAAGCAGGCGGTGCAATTCACTGAACAGAAGCAGCAAGAGGAGGTTTTTGTCATACCAAGGCTGTGAGAGGGCTTCATTTGTCTTGGGAAGGAATTGCATTCGGAATGTGGTTGTGCAGTGTACCCTGCTGGTTTGCGTCCATGTCTCTGTAGAAGGGGGCAACTGCGGGTAGTGTGGGCAAAAATAGGTGTGGGTTTGGTCACTGGTATTAAGTTATTTCCTCATAGATACCAAAAGGTTTGTTAATTGACTGTCACAATGACAACATGAAGTACTAGTTCTGAAACACAAGATGTAAAGTCCTGTTAAAGCTGTACTAAATAAGTATGCAGGAAGAACACTTACTGCAGTACCTTAGGTATTGGCTTCCAAGGTGACTTAAACTGCTTTCCTACGATACAAGTTTTTTGTCTAAGTACTTGTGTAGTAATTAAAGTATCTATCAAAAATTGTTGTAATTTGTGGTTCCAGCACTATCTGACAGTTACAGGGGATGATCTGTGGCATGTGTGTACATAAAGACACAACTTTTGCAGCAGCTTCAGACTAGCATCTGGTTGTTGTTGACCTTTATTGACATTTTTGTGTTGGGGAGTTCCCTTTCTAACCTTTTCCCATTTGTCTGCCTGCCCACTTCAGTCCTTTTCTGAAGGACTAAGGGAGGTAGTATTAAATGCCTCCCAAAAGCTTTGGATGAACAGAATAGAGGTGCATTTTCACCATCTTTTAAATAGAGGAGGTGGCACTTGCAAGGGTGGGGTTTTGTTGTTTTGTTTGGGTTTGGTGTGTTAATATAGAGTCTACTCTATTTAAATAAAATTATCAGAACCTTACTAGGTAAGATTTATACACCATAGCAGTGGGAGGTTTGATCTAATGACCCCAAAAGGTCCTTTTTGGAGATGTTTCGGTGCTATCTGACAGTGCTCTAAAAATGACCAAGTGAGTGCCTTTACTATCAACACATGTAGATTACTGCAATATGCAGAAGCAATAAGTATATTCTAGACTGTGGCAATTTATAATAACTCTTGAGGAAAATAATCGTGACAGATAGGATTAGGCATTTTTAGGTAGCAGTCCAGGGGTGAAGCTTCCTTTCTCAGAAAGAAATAGTTTTAAATGTCATATTTAATTTTTGTCATTATTGTTTCTTAACCTTACATTAGTAGTAAAAAATGGGGATGCAGAGAACCAAGTTGGCAATCATAAAGAAAAAATTACCAGAAATTTTAGGGCTTAATTCTGTCTCTTTCGTGAAACAATTCATCATTGGAGAAATAGTCATTAGAACACAAGAGCTAATTGTTACGGGCATTGCAGGTATGAACGAGAGGTGGCATCTATGCATGTATTTTTGAGAAGAGATTCTCTACAGTGAGTGATTAAGAGACAAGATAGTTCATATTCAGAATGTTACAGCTCATATTTTTTTTCAGAAGTACTTAGCACACACACTGAAACAAGAGATGCTCAGACGAGAGATCACGGAATTATAGAATAGTTAGGGTTGGAAAGGACCTTAAGATCATCTAGTTCCAAGTCCCCTGCTAAGGGGAAGATAGGGAAGACATCACCACCACAATGACAGTGAAGCAGTGGAGCATGTTACAGAGAGGTCGTTCAGCCTCCGTCTTTTAAGGTTCTCAAACCCCAATGGGATCAAGCTCTGAGGTACCTGAACTCACAGTGGACCCTGCTTTGAGCAGGAGCTTGGGCTCGATACCTCTCAAAGTGTCTTCCAGCCTGAGTTTTCCTGATGTCTTGGGAAGATTTTGGAGTTTCTTATATCACAGATTGGCAGAATTAAGATAGAGTTCCTCAATTTACCATTGCATATCTACAAAAATTAGCAATTTCATTCTAATCCTAACCAAAATTCATGGCTCACTAGAAATTCTTGGCTTTTCTGCACCTATGTATATCTTGCACATAAGGTACCAAAATTGGCTCCTTAAATTAATTCAGAGCAAGTTTCTATCTAAAAACTTGAGTATCAGTTGTAATAGAGATTGTATGTTAAACTCCTCAGTACAAACTTTCATTTAAAATCTGCTTGCTTTCTTTTATTTCTAGGTTGTTAAAAACTAAGTTACTGGTTTCTCAGGTGGCCTTTTGTTTGTTTAGGGAGAAATGACATGAGCACTCCCAGAACACCCAGGCCATGGAAAGAAATACATATTGGTTTATTCTGAAATTGAATGTTCTACAATAAACAGATGATATACAGGGGCAAGAAGATAGCAATTCTTCAGCGTTCTGATTAGCTACTAATAATGTAATGGTGCATTATTAAGTGATAATTGTTTAATTTCTGTGTTTAGAAGGAAATGAATGGTTTGTGAATCGATGCACATGGAGACCACAAAACAAGTTGCTTATTGATCAGCTAGCTGTTTGTGTCAAAGTTTGCTGCTCAGAAGAGAAAGCAAAACCAATGTAATCCGGGGGTGCTCATATGGATAATAATTTTATAACCATGGAGTCTGAATTTACATCCTAAATTGGCTCAACTCTGCTCTTTAAAATACTGACTTGAAGCACATTGCCATGGAAAGCAATGCAGAGTGTACCTTTCCCTGCCAGTGACGTTCATCAGCCATCAGTGAAACTTATTTGTTTCTTCTTTTCCTTCAGTCATGTCATTAGTATATTTTGTCATTGTTTTTATAACATGGTAAAATTCATTGCTAAAAAAATCTGCTGGTGAAAACAGATTAGTAGAGGGGCACATTTCCACTTTTTCAAATGGAGGAATATTAAGGAGCACAGAACTGTTGGCCTACAGACACACAGGGTGCTATATCAACTTCTAGTTTCAAGAGTAGTGCACTGAAATATTCTACCAATGTGTTCTGTCACCGAGCTTCTGAGTATTGCAAATCAGTGTCTTTAAGAATTCACATCCACAGACAAATCACTGAAGCTCAGTCCATCACTATCCATATGCTGAACAGGAACAACCTTATTTACAGGGTACTGTAGTTCAGCTTATATGTTGGAAACCCTTAGAAAAAAGCTTCAGCAATGTCAGTTTAACTCACAACTAAGATTAAAATAGACAACACAGAAATAGATCCTGAGCTTAAGCAGGGTGATATAGTGAATCTGCTTAACTCGGCAAAATGTTTGAATCTGCATGGTCTACACTGAAAAAAATCCCAAATCCCTCTCTCTCTGAAGTCATATTATATTGTACATGGAAGAGAAGGTTTCTGTAAAACTAAGCCACCTGAAAGAGGAAAAGAGAGTTGAATGACGATTTGTATCTGCGCATGCTTGGTAGAATAGCAGTATTTTCCTTCAAGGCTAAGGAGTAGCTGTGTTTCTTTGATGTCTGTGTTACTTCTTTCATAAGAAGAGCTCACATTTGAGGGCCTTCACAGACAGATGCTTGCTTGTGTTCAACAGCTTGATCTTTTGCATGCATTTTGTAGGCACTGTTATAAAAAAAATGTGGATGTATTGAAATGTCTCATTCTATTTCCTTTAGAGATGTTTTTAATCTAAGCATAATTTCAAGGAATTCATTAACAGATGAGAATTTTGAAGTGAGAGTTATGGAAAAAATACAATCTGTTAGAAACTAAATGAGAAAAATCTTGAGTTTGATTGTATATAAATACAAGGTAAGGCTTTATAAAATGCAGATAATCTCACAAATGTGTAATGCATTCTGTACTCAAACCACAGGGTTTGAATGACATGATCATGTACTGATCATCATCTGCAAACTCCTCATTGCAATCAACAGGAGTTTTGGGAAGATTAAACAGACAATATAAAACTGGGTTCTGGGTTCAGCAGTAGCAGTCATTTTTCTCCTTCTTAGTAGCTGGTGCAGTGCTGTGTTTTCAACTTTAGTCTGAGAACAGTGCTGATAACACTGACGTTTTTAGTTGTTGCTAAGTAATGTTTACTCCGATCAAGGACTTTTAGTTTCATTCTCTGCTACTGAGGAGGGGCACAGGAAGCCAGGAGGAAGCAGAGAGAGGACACCTGACCCAAACTAGCCAAAGGGGTATTCCATACCACAGCACGTCATGGCCAGTATAGAAACTGGGGGAAAGTATGTAAACCCGGGAGGCCCAGATCGCTGCTCAGGTCAGGCTGGGTATCGGTCAGTGGCTGGAGAATGGTTGTATTCTCTTCCCTTGTTATTCCCCTTATCATTATTATTATTGGTGGCAGCAGCAGTGGTTTGTGTTATACCTTAGTTACTGGACTGTTCTTAACCCGTGGGAGTTACATTCTTTTGATTCTGCTCCCTGTCCCTCCAGGAGCTGGGGGGAAAAAGGAGGCGGAGTGAGCGAGCGGCTGCATGGTTCTGAGTTACTGGCTAGGCTTAAACCACAACAACTGTAAATTTCAACGAGATGATAACTTGATTTTTTTTTCATCCTGAAGCTTGTGCATGAAGTCCAAACCATGAATAATTTTACTCTAGAGTCCTTTAATTATTCATGTACATAAGCATTGTCAGGACTGAACCTTTGCTTTCATTTTTATAGTGTTTTTTTTTGGTTTGTGTCTTTATATATCACTGAAACCTGTTAGAACAATTCCAACTTCTTGCTTCCTAGTTTAAAAATTGAATGTTAAGTATTACTTTATTTCAGTTCACTTTATTTCAGGATTTTATTTATTTTTGTTAAAGCTGTATGAGCAATGCTACACAAATGCTAAGGGTTCGTTTGGTATGTTTAGACCAATTGGCATAAAAAAACCCAAGTAGGGAAACTTTTCCAACAGTCTAAGAATTATTTGTTTTAACTCATAAATATAGTCTTTTACTACCTGTTTTTAAGAAAATTACTGTTTTCATAGAGCAGAGGGAGTAATAGTATTGGGTTGAGAGCTATAGGATTAAAAATACTTTAATAATAAGGGAATGGGGGAGGAGGAGACAAAAAGACTTTCCAGTGCTACATCTTTGCAAGAATAGTTACTGTTGGATTTTCTCTGGTCTGTTGTATAACCACCCAAACCTAGTACTCCCTCCATAATGCAACAAAAAACCTGCGTCTTCCCCTTTGAATTTCAGAAGTGTTGAAGTCTTGACTGTCTCTACTGGTAGAACTCCTTGTATGGTTTTAAAAGGAGGACTGACCTTGGAAATTTCTCCCTTGTTTCTCTAAATCAAAACTTACGTTTTTCCAGGCTTAAGTCAGGGTTAGCAGATAATTGCACCGTATCTTTATGTTAACTTCATTTTCTTAACATCACTGTTTCTGAAAGTCCCTAATTTATCCATTCTGTGACCAAGGGAGACAGCTTTTTAGCCACAGTGATCTGCCATTAGCCTTTTCCTCACTGAAAATCTGACTAACCTCTTAACAAACCACATGTTGTAAACAGGTCACTACTGTGTCCCAGCTTAGACTGCCCTCCTGCCTGCTGTCCCACACATAGTGCTCCTGCAGAAAGCACCCATTACGCCTATGACCCTCCAGCACCTTTTACAACAGGCACAGCTGAAGCAGTTTTGAACTCTGCTTGCTACGTGAAGGCCCAGTTTGTTACAAGGGAGGAGTATGTTGAAAGCTGAATGCTGCTCACTGAAAAGGAGAGGGTGTGCATCTATACAGTTTGTCATCACAGGAATCTCTTAGATTTGCAGTCAAAGGCATTGGACCAGGGTGAGTCACAAAGTGTCAACTAATACAATCTTTTTATAGAATCACAAACTTGCAGACTGATGGAGGTTGGTAGGCACCTTTGGAGATCATAGAATCATACAATAGTTTGGGTTGGACGGGGCCTTCAGAGGTCATCTAGTCCACCCTCCTGCACAGAGCAGGATCAAATAGGGCAGGTTGTTTAGGGCAGTGTTCAAATGGGTGTTTAATATCTCCAGGAATGGCAAATTCACAGCTTCTCTAGGAAACATACCAGTGTTCTGTCACAGCTGAGAAAAAACGCTCTTGCATTTCCACTGGATACCACTGAGCTCCATGCGGCTTAGCCTTCACTGCTGGTAAATAAGAAATGGATAGCAAGACTAGAAAAGGTCTGTTGATCATTATTATTAAAAACAGTTTTCAAGCCAATGAATATGCAAAGGGAAACTACAGCAATGAAAAACAGACAGTGAAAGGAATGGTACAGGACTTTCTGGCACCCAGATTATGTGTGTTCTGCATGGAGAGGATCAACTCAAGAGTCTACTGTGTAGTTATGTTCTTACTGAATAATTTAGCAACATATTTGGCAAGATCTGATTTACAAACCTTTATTACCTAAGTGCATGGTTAGAGAGCCAATTCTTTTTGTTAAATAAAAGCCTGTGCTCCCAGACTAATCCACAAACTTGTAAAAACTGCTTGTTAGCTGCTTTCTTCATGCACTTGTGGTCTATTTTCTCTAAAGAATAATCCTGTGGAAACATTTATATCCAACTGATGCCTTCCTTTCTGGAGACATGACCAAAATCCTTGACTGTTCCATCAGTAGTACATCAGTTGTACGCAGCTTTTGAAGCGTTTTCTCACTGATCTTCCCTCCTTCAAGAACTTGTGGAGTAGTTGCTAATAGTATCATATCTCTAAAGACTTCAGTAGATGCCAGTTCTGATGCCAGTTTGTAAAGCAAATGTGGCACGTTCATGATAATACTCTAAAATCACAGTAATTGTAGGATGAGTATTCTCTGTTCTCCCTCTATGAAGACTTCTGTACTATTAGTAAGAGTCACAGGATCCCAAGATACGCTCAGTAGACATTTTGATGAAACTTAATGTATAATATTATTGTGCTGCATAATTCTTTTATCAAAGATAAAGATCCAATCAGGACAGACTAAATTTATGTGGAAAATGAAATATTATCAGAGTTAATTGGGAAAAATCATTCAGTGGAATTACTCAATTCAATTTTAGGTTTTCTTCACCCTGGGTACAAACTGAAGCATGAAAGGTGAATAATGGCATCTTATGTGATTTTGGGTGGAAATTACTGTCCATATATTGTTTCTGATAGGACTATTAGGACATCCAACATTTAAATCACTTCTTTTACTACATGTTTTGAGACACAGAAATGTATTGTGAGCAGTCCTAGTTACTTTGCCTCATTAAGTACTGATAATAGCACTGCCCTTGAACCATTTGACATTCCAGCATATCATGTGGTGTTCAGAAATGCATCCATTCAGAAATACATAGAATCATAGAATCATAGAATAGTTAGGGTTGGAAAGGACCTTAAGATCATCCAGTTCCAACCCCCCTGCCATGGGCAGGGACACCTCACACTAAACCATACCACCCAAGGCCTCGTCCAGCCTGGTCTTGAACACTGCCAGGGATGGAGCATTCAGAACTTCCCTGGGCAACCCATTCCAGTGCCCCACCACCCTAACAGGAAAGAATTTCCTTCTTATATCCAATCTAAACTTCCCCTGTTTAAGTTTTAACCCATTACCCCTTGACATAGAATCATAGAATAATTAGGGCTGAAAAGGACCTTAAGATCATCTAGCTCCAACCCCCCTGCCATGGGCAGGGACACCTCACACTAAACCATATCACCCAAGGCTTCGTCCAGCCTGGCCTTGAACACTGCCAGGGATGGAGCATTCACAACCTCCCTGGGCAACCCATTCCAGTGCCTCACCACCCTAACAGGAAAGAATTTCCTTCTTATATCCAACCTAAACTTCCCCCATTTAAGTTTTAACCCGTTACCCCTTGTTCTATCACTACAGTCCCTAATGAAGAGTCCCTCACCAGCATCCCAATAGGCCCCCTTCAGATACTGCAAGGCTGCTATGAGGTCTCCACGCAGCCTTCTCTTCTCCAGGCTCAACAGCCCCAACTTCCTCAGCCTGTCTTCATACAGGAGGTGCTCCAGTCCCCTGATCATCCTCGTGGCCCTCCTCTGGACTTGTTCCAACAATTCCATGTCCTTTTTATGTTGAGGACACCAAAACTGCACACAATACTCCAGGTGAGGTCTCATGAGAGCAGAGTAGAGGGGCAGGATCACCTCCTTTGACCTGCTGGTCACGCTCCTTTTGATGCAGCCCAGGATACGGTTGGCTTTCTGGGCTGCAAGCACACACTGAAGCCAACTCATATTCATTTTCTCATCAACCAATACCCCCAAGTCCTTCTTCGCAGTGCTGCTCTGAATTTCTTCTCTGCCCAACCTGTAGCTGTGCCTGGGATTGCTCTGACCCAGGTGTAGGACCTTGCACTTGGCACGGTTAAACTTCATGAGGTTGGCATCAGCCCACCTCACAAGCGTGTCAAGGTCCCTCTGGATGCCATTCCTTCCCTCCAGAGTATCAACCGAACCACACAGCTTGGTGTCATCAGCAAACTTGCTGAGGGCGCGCTCAATCCCACTGTCCATGTCACCAACAAAGATGTTAAACAAGACCGGTCCCAACACTGATCCCTGAGGGACACCACTCGTTACTGGTCTCCAGCCGGCCATTGAGCCATTTACCACAACTCTTTGTGTGCGGCCATCCAGCCAGTTCTTTATCTACCGAGTGGTCCATCCATCAAATTGATGTCTCTCCAATTTAGAGACAAGGATGCCGTGTAGGACAGTGTTGAATGCTTTACACAAAATCCAGGTAGATGACATCAAGTGCTCTACCTCTGTCCATCAGTTAACATCTGCTACATTAATGCATTACTACTTACTTCTAAATCATTACGCATAATGTGATTTTCATGTAGGTTTACAGGTACATCACTAAGCAGTAATGACTTAACTCATTTGAGTGTATGCTTGGGAAGCTTTTGGGGTGCATCAAGCTTTTATAACTGTGATGAACTTCTGTTTTTAGTGGGTGGGAAAATTGGAGACGTGTCCATCGAAAGTAACTGCTTTGTAAAAGCTCTTAGGAAAGCAGTCAAACCCTGAGACTTTATAACTATTCCCAGTGACTAGTGTCACTTGACAAATTTTTGTGGCCCTGTTTTGGTATCCATTCCTTTCTCTCTCAGGGTTTTCGGTTATATGTTACTGCTTTTAAAGATGAATTTGCAGGTTCCATAATTCTTAATTTTTCATATAGTCTAAATGGGAAATTAGATCCACAGTGATGGAGATTCTTCCTCTGAGTCTCTAGTATTTCAAAATCTACCTGACTGTGACCCAGTTGTAGTTTCTTTATGCATTTTGCTCAAAGATGCAGTGTTACATGTTGGTGTGGCATGTTACATGTTCACCTTGGTGTGTTGTCTGAAATTGTTGTTGACCAAAGGATCATATACAGGTGTGGCAAAGAACTGCTTCTATAAACTGGATCCTTAATACAGCAGTTCTGCATTTATCTTTACTGAGCTCCCTGTATTCTCTTCCTCTTCAGTGTTATGTTCTCTCTGCTCACCTCATACAAAATCTGTAGCAAATATTAATTACAATAAGCATTGCCATTACTTTTTTTACTTAAGAACTCAAGCACCCCCTTACAGTAACCTCCAAAAAAGCTAGGAAATTCTTGAACACTGAAGTTGAAGAGCAGCATGATATACAGTGTGTCAGCCTCTTAAATCAGATTCTGCTTCCTTTACTTCCTTTAAAATTACCGTAGGACTGCAAATATTTTTCCTACGTAATAATCATCATTTAAAAGGTACATGTGTTCTGTAAGTGGAAATAGGAAAAGCTTGGGTAACGTTGTGTATGGACTTGGAAGTGGAATAATATTTGATGTTGAATTGAATGAGACAAAATCCTTTCACTCTATACAACTGTACCTACATATGTGTACATATGCATTGTTTTTTTCTCCCAGCAGATACATTTAAGTTAGGTTCCCATGGAGGTTTCTGTAACATACTCCTCCTTATTTCCAGACCTGCCCGTGTCTCTTGTATGTTTAGCAAGTTGTGAGCTGCATTGATCACAGCAGACCCTTTCCCATAAAATTTCACTGAGTGTCAGCGGCAACAGAACACTCAGTATTTCAGTACTGTGCTCTGTGACTGGGAAGCAGGGAGGAGGAGAAGCCATGGCTGAAATGCATTTGCAAAGGCTCTTTTATCACCTCTGTGGTACAAATGTCATTTCAGGCCGTCTTTTACCTGCTGAAAATCAGGCCTCTGATTATACTGCTTGCCCAAATGCTTTTGCAAAATGAGTAACACTTCTGATTTTCTGATTTAAATGAAAATTTTCTTCCCTGCAGTTTTTATTGTAATCAGAATATAGAATATAGTGTGCTTGGAATAGTGCTTTACAGAGGAGCCTCCTCCTCCCCGCAAAGGTTTTATGTGTGCTGATGCCCTGCGCAAGGCAGAAACAAGTAACTTAAACAATACAATAAATTTTACTGAGACATAGATACAGGTCTTCCCTGGCTTGTCTATAAAGTGAAAAATATGGAATGATTTGCTTCCCCTTTAAGGAAGTTATTAGCTTGCTTGTATCTACCAGAGGAATAGAGGTGCACACAGTCTCCCATTATTCACCAGGTTTTTAATCTTGATCCCTGGCTTCTGTGATAAGTTATTGCTGGGGACTGGAATTGCTTGGGGAGTGATGCAGGTGCCTGAGGGCCAGCAAGTGGCTCTGTTATGAGAACTGGCTCTAATGATTAATGGTAGGATGCAGTGCACTACTGCTGACTTCATTGGGAAATACAACATTGTTAATTTTATCATTATAAACTCCCAGCACTGCAAGAGAATGTGTCTGCCTCCAGGATGGTGAATTTGATAAGAAAGCTTTTCTGATAAGGTATCTCGTACTTCCAGGGACAAGCATTCATGTTTAATCAGGGAGTATTTAACTTGCAATCCAAATGTTACCAAGTAATACGTACAGGTCACTTTAAATTTGTGCTCTGCGGTTCAGGTCATAACATTATAAATGAGTTTGTATACACACTAAAGAAAGAATCAATATAGCACTGCTCTTTACAAAGACTGTCATAAGCCAGTTAAACTAAATATTTTTTCACTTGAAAGGGGGACAGACTTTTTAATGAATAGTAACACTACAGACGGATAAATACATATAACCGGAGCCCAGGAACCATACTGTGAAGTACTCAGCAACTTCTGCTCTTGCTGATACCAGTGTCTGTGATTTCAAAGCAAACCATTGAGGAGAAGAGGGATTGCATCCTCTCCCTATTGAATACATAAGCCAGGTCATAGGACCTGCAGTACTGGGGTAAGACACAGTGTGCCACATTCTTATCTAGGTGCTTGTGGGATCAACCTGTACACTGCTGTCTTTGCAGAGACTTTCGTGCTGGGGTTGGCTGGGTAGAGTTAATTTTCTTCAAAGTACTTGTATGGTGCTGTATTTTGGATTTGTGATGAAAACAGTTGATACCACACCTGTGTTTTAGTTATTGCTGAACAGCACTTTTATACAGTGTCAAGGCCTTTTCTGTTTCTCATGCTGTCCCATCAGTGAGGAGGCTGGACGTGCACAAGAATTTGGGAAGGGATGCTGGAACAGCTGGCCCCGACTGACCAGTGGGATAGTCCATAATATGAGTTGTGGTTTCATATAATACGTACATCATGACATCATGCTCAGGAATAAAAGCTGGAGGGAAGGAGGAGAAAGGGGTACATTCCCCCACCATGAAATTCCTCTTTCGTCTCAGTAAATACCTGAGAGGTATTTACCTGAGGATTTTGCACAGTCTTCGGTCAGATACCATGAGTGTTCCTACTTCTTCACTGCTCTTAACATTGTTTTCACCGTAGTTTAGATCTGTACTCTTCCTGCCTCATCCTCATCTCCCGTGCCTCCCCCAGTGCTTTGTGTGCTCCTAGCTACCTTTTCTGTTTCCAAAACCTGTTGAATGATCAGTATTTTGTTAATCCTGCTAGTGTGTCGCATGTCTTTCTCCTATGTGTGGGGTGGTTTTTTTCTCTCTTTAAATTAAAATTCTTCAGGTTACGATCTTTCTGCCTTTTTAACAGTGCCTGGAACAGTTTGACAGTTATTTAGTAGCTCCTTAAGCCAGCCTAATACATATGGTGAAGACTTTATCAAATATGTCAAGTTTTCCATGAAGGCAATATTAACAGATAGAAACTTTTGAAATAGTGCATATCTTTTCATGAAAGATATCCAGCCTAGGAGTTATGATATAAAGCAGAGAAGAGCATTTGAAGTCAATAAGGTGATTTTTATGGAAAACCTAATGGAGTAGTGTCACTTAGTAGGTCATTCTAGAAGTAGGTTACTTGTCTTGAAAAGTGGAATAACCTTATAAAACTGAATACCGAATGTCTTTCCCTGTGACTCATTATTTATGTGCTGTGTTAATCATTTGATCTGACTTTAACAAAATAGATTTTGTTTATAATGTAGATATTGCGCTTGGCTTTTGTTTGACTGTTGTTGTGTGCCTCATTTTGTAACCTTGTCATACAGTTTAAAGTGACATATTTAGTACCTGCATGGGAAAAAGCTGTGGAAACTGAGGGTCCTGTCATTCAGTGGACCAGCTGAATGAAATATGAGGGTGAGAAGAACATGTCTGGCTCTTCCATTCTTGTTTTGGTCTACAGCAACTGTTTCTTTTGTGAGGGAGAATTTTGAAGCGAGTAATGTTTACCCTACTGATAACCAAGAAATCAAAGTTATAGTTAGCCAATTTCAAAGCTTAGGTTTTGCTGTTTCAAGTTGTTTTATAAGCTCTAAGCTAAATGCTGCAGTACTTTCTGTCTTGACATCCTCTGGAACAGGGAGGAATGGCGGATTGATGTCTATCAGTTCCAGTGTTCATAACACAGAAGTAATGGCAGCTGGTAGTATCAGCTTAAGTTAAGTAGATGATACAGTAAAAGCATGTGGCTAAGTGGATAATGGGAATGCCATCCTGAATCTCCAGAGAGATGGTAATCCATAGCAATCGAGATGACTCAGAGGCACAGAAGAAGTACTTAGATGACTTGGATGCTAATGTGTGCAGACAGAAACTACTGTGCACTTTTCCCGATAGCCCTGAAACTGTTGTTATCTGTGTTGTGTGTGCATCTGTTTGTCAGTCTTGGAGTAGTCTTTGCTGCATAGTTGGAAACGCCATTTGTGCATCTGCACAAAAGAACTTCATGGTTTAGTAGATGAGTAGTGGAGAGAGACAGCTGACTCCTTCAGAGTCAATGCTCAAAAAGCTGAAACTTTAGAAGCTGTCACAGGCAGAAAGAATTGATCAGGTTTGAAAAGGGAACATGTGCTGAACTAGACCAGATTTCGAATTGCCTGACATCTTGTGCAGAATAAACACTGGTGCCTTGTGACTGTGAACAACTCTATTGGATCAAAATAGTGGGAATGTTTTAAACTTATTTTTCACTGGTCTAGTATTAGACAATATACAGAACTACTGGAACTCAGGCTTAGATCTTGTACTCGGTTACTAGCACCTTAGTCTCCTACAGGCATTAGAAGGAATTTATTCCTCCAGTGTGTACTTGGCTGTATGTGTCCTGTTTGTTTTTCTCCCTTCCTCTGAAGCGGTAAAAATCAGACATTGTTTGGAACAAAACACCAGATAAGATAGGACAGTACTTCGAAGCAGTACAGAGAATCTTGTGTCCTCAGTGTCTGAGGGCAGAAATAAAAGCTTGTTTGGTTCTAGGGGGGTGATTCTGTTTTGTTCTCCCTTTCATATGCTCCCTCCTGCACCAGTAAAACTGTGAGAGCCCTTGGAAGGAGATTTATTCTTACGGAAGATGGAGAATAGTTTAAGAGCTGACTTCATTTAGATATATCTCTCCCTCAGAGTGTGTCTAGTGTCCTTAAGAAAAAAGTAGTAAAGTGATGTTTACCTCTGACAGCTTTATTAAGAGATTAAACATTAACTTTTATGTGATTCTTATGAAACTGATGAGCTAGGGAGCAACTAGTCCCTCAAAAAGGCTGTTGCCTGACTTGCTTACGGCTGGCAGCAGCACTGGTTGTACAGTGCAGGTTAGTGCAGTGTTTGGGGCAGACATCTGCTGTGTGGAAGGCTTTATATATAAAAGAATATAATGAAAGACAAGTGTGCTGGTGTGAAAAAGGCCAGGAGGTAGTAAAGAAACACCAGGGTATTTGAATCAACATGAACCATGTTGATTTGCTTCATTTCTCCTCTGCAAAATCTGTCTCTTAGTTTTAACTTGAAGCTTAACAAATGAGAATGTGAGTAGAAGCACGTTGGTTAATACTGAAGTTGTTAACGAGACTGCACTATGATCCTGTTTTGGGAACTAAGGCAGGATGCGTCCACCACATCACCCCAGGCAGTAAGGAATGTTTGTCCTTATCACTTACCTACTTACTATGTTCTCAGATACCTTGTTGGTTATTTCACAGCAGCTGAGCTGCAGTACTTTTCACAAATATGAGGGAGAATACTTAGGTTCAACCCATTCATTTAGGCTAATACGTTTAGAGGTGTTTGCTGCTGAAAGCTATGAATATAAAAACAGCACAGTTAAAGCAGTGAATCGTAACTAAATAATGGATCCTGAACTTCTAGTCTTTCTGCCTGTGCCATGCTACTTAGTCTTCTGATGACTAAAGATTTAGGAGTAAGAGGACATGCAGATGAAACATGACAGACAGTTGGAGTAGATGGTCCATTTTCTGTCTCTAAAAACAGGGCTCTAGGTGTCATGTAACCCAGTACAAGTATTGCTGTCTTTGAAGTGTCACATGCATGCATACATTATACTTCTGATACATGGTTGACAGGTCTGAGAGAGACAGAGGTCTTAATAGTACTACAGTCCTCTTTGAGTCGCAGTGTATCTTGAAAGTGCCCAGAATAGCATTCTGTGTTTAAACAAAAGTGCCAGTTCTGTAGCCCACTGTTCCCATATCTACTTGCAAAATGCAGCTCTAACACTACTATTATATGTAATCCTTTCTAAAAGACTGAAATTTCCACCAAAATAGTAATATTTCATCCTCACCACCATAAAGCTGTGCACTCTGGTTTTTGAAAGAGGGAAGAGCAGAACTTTTTGAGGCAGTATCTCAATTAATCCTGACTATAGTAATTCCCCTGCAGTTCTGGGGCCTGCTGTGCTATTAGAAATATCATTCTTCCCCTTATTTTCTCATTTAATGGATAACATTTAGCAGCACCACATCTTCTAACTACTCAGGAATGCTCTTGATGGTATAAGACATAGCTTAGAATTTTTACCTTAGCAGACTTTATTGGACAGTCTGTTCATGTGTCAGAGTAGTTAGGAAGTGATGCACTTCTCAGCAGAAACAAATTTGATCCAATTTAGAGGAGGCAATATATATTGAAATACAATTTCTAAGCTCCCTTGGATCCTGAAGGCTGTGTCTTTGCCAGCTCAGGTATTCATGTACAGCTGTAGAGTCGAGAAGCTGACACTCTGATTAGCACAAGTAGGAACAACTGCACAAAGGGTATGGCAGTGGAGATTCAAACTGTGCATTTTTGCTAAAAGAGGAAAGTTTTGTTTTTGTGAAACACTTTTAGATTTTAAATGAACGCTGGGAAATAGAAGTATGCATCCACCTCAAAGCAGTCAGTTACCCTATTCTTGGTGGTCAGGCTTGGTGATCTGTAAGAGCAGTTTTCTCTCTTTTACACATGGGTAGTTACTGCAGCTATGCACGAACAGGAGTATGAAAAAGGAGCAAGGAATGGAGGTTTTTTCTTTCCTTTTGAGACAGCAGCATGAAGCCAGGAGGCACGCTGTGGGCTGGTGTGTTTGTACGTCACAAAGAAGTTGGAGAATGATGAACAGAGGTAACATTAGCATTTTGCTATTTCATACCCTGTGGCATATGAAAAAGTCTGATTTAGTTACTGGTACAGATAGGCTTGACACCTTGAGTTTCCATTTTCAACCTCATTGTTTGAAAAGCCCTTACATTTCTCAAGGCATCTTCTTATCCAGAGTTCTTCATAGGAAGTGGGGAAAAATAATTGTGTCAAAGTTATGATTCCTGTGACCTATTTTAGATGTCCCTCTTTGGACATGATGATCCATGCTTTTGTAGAAGCTTCAGTTGCTTTCTGCTGATAATGCAAGGATAACTAACTGAGATGTCAACATCTACTTTGTGAGTACCTAAAATTAGGCAAGATGAATCCCCTTGTGACTGAGTAATAAGCTGTGAATCAACATAGCCCTACTCCTAGCAGTGGGAGGAACTCAGGTGCTGGACTTTTCAAGTACTAGTTAACTCTGTATATCAGTGTCTCCCTGGAGGCATTTGTTGTCGCTCCTTTTTACATACTTAGGATCATTGTCAAGAGTTGCACTGCTTTGGCTTTCTACTCCCATAGTCTGAATAGCTGTGTAATGCAGCATCTAGCCTAGAGTCTTATTTGTAGAGGCTCGTGTGTGAACTTAAGACAAAACTTACTTGCCCTGTCAGCATCCTCTGCACTGCTGAATGTTTAGAAAAAAATGTGATAAAGAAAGTAGAAATGCAATTAACAAAGACCAATAGATACAAAAGCCCAGAGCCAGTTTTAACTATTTGTCGATCCAGGCTGCCATTGTACCAGTGCTGAGACATGGAGTTATTGCACAGTCAATAGTAGTGGCATGGCTTTTGGTAATGATTTTAAGTCAGTTGTGATACGCTGCAGAAAGTACTGCAGTCAGCTCACAGTGTTCATCCCTGCTGTAAGAAGTTTTGCAGCAGTCTTTTCTCCTTGTTCTGGTGACATATGCTGCCTGAAAGCTTTGTAGCCTGCCAATGTATGCCACACATCTCTTCATCTGCTTTATCCACAGTACGTGTGCCTCTTTGGATAGAACTTATCAATTTACTTTTCACCAGTAGCCATAAGGATTTGTCAACCCCTTACCTGAGGACAGATGCTATCCTTTAGGGAGACCTCATTGTATTTTCCTACAATATTTTGAAGATTTTTAGAAAACAGTGAGTTTCCACTTTTGGTTTCAAGAGCTGAAATGCTAGGGTAATCCTTGTCATGCAGTGTGTCTACACTGTGAAGATGAAAGAGTCTTTAAATGAAGATCAGAGGAGAACATCTGGGTGTATGTTAATGCCCTGCAGTTGCGCTGAGCTCTCTAAACAGTAATGAAATTGGAAAGCACCTCTAAGGAGCGCCAGGAGCCTTGTGGCCTGAGGGCTTAAAGTTTACCCTTTGTGTATCCCAAACACCATTTAGTTTCTTACAGAATTTACAGTGCTTCTGGTATGCAGGAGTCTCCTAAGACTCTGTTCAGTATGTCGTAAAAATATCTTGAAAACTTTCATCATCTACTGATAAGGTTTTGCAAACAATATCCCTGTTTAGGTTGCTCAAATACCTTTTCAGAAGTCCAGCAATGTGACAGAGGAGAACTGCATGCAGGTCTTCAGTAACAAGCGAAGATACAGTAGAGAATGTTGTAGATATATGTGATTTTTTTTTGTTTTGTTGCTCCATAAAAATACAAAGGGACAAGGTAATCCTTGATATGAAAAATATAAAGGCTGAGAAAAGAAGAGCTGTGAAAGGGAAAAGGCTTTTTTTTTTTTGATACAGAAAATTCAGTGCAGTAATAATGCTAGCAGTGTGATTTATACTCTACCACAGTCTCACCACAACTAAGTATCTTGTAATGCTGTAATACACTCTCCACAGTGGCGGGAGGAGCTCTCATTACAGAGGTTGGGACAAAATAATATATTTAATTTTGGAAAAGCAAACTGCTTATTTCCAGTGAAGATGGAGGCCAAGTTGGGCATCAAGGCTTTCTCTTTAAATTAAGATTTTTGTGACAAGCTTTCTGATTATTTTACTTGTTGCAGTGGAGTACCACGTTCACAGTCACAACAGAGGGCCATGTAAACCAGGATCTGCCTCTTTGGCAGAGACCCTTGGGGATGGGACTGGAAAATACCACACACAACTTGTGGGGAACCTCCTTTCTTCAATTCAGCAGTTTTGGAGACCGGTGTTCTTGCCAGCTAGCCCCACACCTGAATGCCTTGTAGCAGTCAAAGAAGTGCAGTTCTTAATTACTTGCTAATTTCCTTGAAGCTGTTTCAATGAAGGGTACCAGTAAATCCAGTCCTTTTCACACATTTCTTACTTCCAATCCTCTGAAATTGCTTAGAACTAAATTTAGAAAAAGGAAAACTCGCTGTTAGAAATTTTTGCCATTAAAACAAAAAAGTCTGTACTTGGCCATAGTAAACACAGGATAAACAGGTTGATCTGGGTTTGCAAACTACAAAAAAACAGAGTACGTAATACTTAGTACTTGCCCTTTCCTGATCCACCATGAAACCCACATATTACTGGTAGTTTATAATTTGAAAATAATAGTCAAGATGATGCAATTACTTAGGTTAAAGACAAGGTGCTTGTAATTTCTACAAGTCTGATCTACAGAAGGTGGTAAATTCCAGTTTAAAGTCAGTTGGCTGTTAAGTAGAATTGGGCACATCAGGAAGAAATGCCAAAAGCCCTGTCTCCACATTACAGCTTTTGGTTTTTCTGTGGTAGGTTTTAAAATTAGCTCTGGATAGGATATCCTCAACTGAAGCAAGTGAATCTGGTCAGCAGGAAACAAAAACTAAGCTTTATTGAGAGGGGGAGTTGACTCATGATCAAAACAGTAGCCTTGATTTCAGTGTTTTGAGGCATTGCTGCTTAATGCTTTTCATTTACAAAAAAGTCTTATTTTGTAAGGAAGTACCTTATTTAATCATGACTTTTATCTGTCATGAGGAATAGGATGCATTCTGAGTACATTGGCCTAGTCTGATGCAGAATTAATAGTTTAAACATATTTGTGTCTTGAAAAAGGCAGCTAGAATCAAGAATTAGTTCCCCTTCTTCTTCCCTTCCCCATAGCAAGATTTCAGAGTTTACACTGTATTAAATTTTAATAAAATCCCATCACAAAATAGTAATCTGTAGGAAACAACTTTATGAACTCTCCTGTGCACTCAACTGCTTCCTTTAAAGAGAAACAAAGACAACCTCTAAGAAAACCTTTCTCTATTAGAGCTAACTCGCCTCCACTTTCCCAGAACTGTACCTGGATTCATAATAAAACAACTTTCTTGCTTTACCTGGTTTCTTTCTGTCTGCTGAGAAGGACACAGGTGTGCAAGAGAAGTTGCTACAACAAAACTCTCAACCTGACTTTTTTCTGTTCTTCTTTGATTTTCTTTCCTCCGCCCCACCCGCCCCTTGCCGGCATATATAACCATCCTGCTTCTGGGCTGTAAAATCCAAATGCTGCTTCTCCCTGTCATTGGCCCAGAATTTAACATTATTCTTTTCTCTGGAAACCTTTCCCCTTTGTTGAATTTGGAGCCAGTTTAACTTAATCTCTTTTAAACTCTAAATACATGAAGTGCAAGTGAGAACACAGGTGTGAGTAGAGCTCTGGCTTAAAATATCACGCAGTAGTAAAGTAGCTGCTGCTCATCTGGGAGAACATAACAAATGAGACTTCCCAAGAGTCAGCAGTACAACTTCACAGTGCTTCTTGTCTATATAAAAGATCTAAATAGAGATAGCAATGGTAAACAAGCAAATTCTACTGATAGTAAAAGTATCAGGGAGTAATAAGCGCAAAGCAAACACCAGAGTGTTCAGGGGATTTTGATCTACTCCATCTGCAAATGCATAATTGTCAGTCTTTCTGGCAAAAATAATAGCATAAGATAATAAGCACAAATAAATGTGACCGAGCTGCTGCATGCTGCAGCCATTTTAGCAAAGACCTTGAAATAAAAAATCAGAACCTTGATCTGAACTTTAAAATGCAACTGAAGTGCTAACAGTGAGCCAGGATACCACAGATAAAATACGCAGGTTTGAAGGGCTATTGTTTGTAAAGCTGCACTATTATAAATAGGGTCTTTCTGAATATGAACAACATTGTGATTAAACAGCCTGTCAAAATTAAAGGAAAGTTTCCACAAGGTTATTTATCTTTTGCATGGGGTATCTTATGTAATTATTTTGATCAGAACATTAGAACTGATTTAGACAAGTGAACAAAAGATTGGTCATTAAATATCAATATTTTGCTCCTGTTGGTTTTTAAATCTCTTTTAATTCTACAAGATAAGTAGGTATATTCTGATGACCTTCCTGATACTGCTGCT
This sequence comes from Pezoporus flaviventris, assembly GCF_033815535.1. Classification (NCBI taxonomy): domain Eukaryota; kingdom Metazoa; phylum Chordata; class Aves; order Psittaciformes; family Psittacidae; genus Pezoporus; species Pezoporus flaviventris. The sequence continues at coordinate 5,862,212 of NW_026892626.1, read as the reverse complement.
TATTGTAAATACACATCTTTGTAAGCTCTGTCTCATAAGCAGATATTTTCCTGAGTCTCTGATCATTTTTCTTTTACTCTGATGACCTTCCTCTATCCCTGTTGTATGTTTTTAGTGAAGGGCAAGCAAAATGGCACTCAGTGGCTAAAACATCCAAGAGTAGTAGCATCTAGAAGACTCTAGAGTTATTGCATAGCACCAAGTCATATGAAGATATATTGCATGATCTTAAGATATGCTGCCTGTATCATGGATCATGGGGTCTGTGAACAGGCAGGTAAAAGTAAACAAGTCTACACACATACTTTTTTGTAAGGGACATATGCAAGCTGTTTATTTTAGAAGCTGAAGGATACCAAGCTCCCACTGAGCTGTGTTACTTGGCTACATATTCTTTATCCTTGCTTTGTCTTGGTTGGGTGCTAGTTGGTTGAGTTTGTGTGGTTAGCATTCAGTGGGCCCTTAAAAAAGGATGAGAGAATCCTTTTCTTCAGTAGTAAAGGATCATACTCATGAATGGACAGATGACAAGTGGACTGATGACTTGTTCGTTAAGAGTGGAGTGAACTGAGCTGAGGAGCAAGAGAAGAGCACATGCTAGAAGAATAAGAATGAAATAACTGGCACAGCGATTCAATGACTGTGCTTAAAGACAACAAAAATAAATAATTCAGGACAAATCTGCATTTGTAATCTGAAGGTAGGTGAGGCTCTTGAGTGTCTGAACCATACTTGAGAATAGGAGAATTCTGTGGATTTCTGTTCAGGTATATAGAACCCTGAGCATGTTGGCCAACAGAGGTGGAAGGATGAGGGAAGAAAGTAAAATATGGTTTTGCTGAATATCAAAGTATTGATCTCCTGATACTGCAAGATTTTTTTGTTTTATTCTTTGGTATCTCAGATGCTCCCCTCCAGGATGAAGGCTATCCCTGTTAGGTGCAGCAGGGAAAATTCTAAGCAGCTGCAAAAGCCCTTTGCCAGGGAATTGCCAGGGAATACCCACAATGTCAGGGAACAAAACGTCATGCAAAGGAAGTTTCTAGGTTTGGGGCACATGTTCTTTCTTATGTGCATGAGATACTTTAATTGTTGTTTGGTACTTTTTGTGTTGCATTTCAGACTGTAGATCACCTTTGCATTATCCCTTGTTTCTCTCTTTCCAGCCTCCTCTGATCAGTTCTCAAGAGCTCTGCTTAGTTCCATGTGCTTAAAAAGCCCACCCAGCATCCTCACTTTGTGTGCTGCCGCGGAAATCTATGGCAAATTATTAATAGCTAATAATAACATGGTACTAGGGAAATAAATTTAACATAAGATTAATGAAAGCAGTATTGGTAATGATAATTACCTGAAAATCACAGTCTGTGTTAGAACCAGGTTCTTGAATTTGATTGTCATCAACTGTTAGGAGTTTATTCATGGCATTAGTGGTTGGGTTAGCCTAGACACCTCACTTTGTATAGAAGCTATGAAAAAGAGCCAACAGGTATCTTGGCAGTAAATTACTGGCAGCCCAGACAGATGTGAGGATGGAGAGAACAGCCAGCTGTCAGGGGATGAGGAAAAAATTTTTTATGAGTATATATATGTTTTAAATTTTCTAAGTAATGTTACTTCGGGACATTTCAGGCTATGAAGATAGGCTGAGAAAGTTGGGGCTGTTCAGCCTCGAGAAGAAAAGCTGTGTGGTGACCTCATAGCTGCCTTAGTATTTAAAGGGGGCCTACTAGGATGCTGGAAAGGGACTGTTCATTAGCAACTGTAATGATAGGGCAAGAGGTAATGGGTTTAAACTGAAACAGGAGAAGTTCAGGTTACATATAAGGAAGAAGTTTTCTACTGTAAGAGTGGTGAGGCACTGAAATGGATTGCCCAAGGAAGTTGTGAATTCTCCATCCCTGGAGGTGTTCACGGTTGGGTTGGAGAGAGCCTTGAATGACATGGTTTAGTGTTAGAGAGGGACTCTTCATCAGGGACTGTGGTGACAGAACATGGCAATGGCCCGGAATGGGTTGCCCAAAGAAGTCGTAAATGCTCCAACCCTGGCAGTGTTCAAGACCAGGTCGGACAGAGCTTTAGGCGACATGGTCTAGCATGAGGCATCCCTGCCCATGGCAGGGGTGTTGGAACTAGATGATCTTAAGGTGCTTTCCAACCCAAACTATTCTAGGATCCTATTCAGTTTTCCTTGAACAGAATGCATTCTTAACTGGACTGATGTTGTGTTGTTCTGGGAGCTCCAGAAACATCAAAAAGAAATAGAACACTGAGCAGAAAGAAGCCACAAGACAGTCTTGGTTAGTCTCATCCTGTAGCTGTTGAGATTCTTTAGGCAGTGTTAGAAAGGAGCTGAAAAGAGAGGAGATGATTTTGATGTTAATGGGGGGTAAGGATGGGAAGCCATTTCACTTTTAGAATGAAAATTAGGAAAAAAGAAAAAAAACCCACCAAAACCAAGCAAAAACCACCCCAGCCAAAACAAAAAAAAACAACTCTGACAAACAAACCAAATTCCCAACAGTTTGAAAACTAAAGGTTTAGAACTTTTCACCCTTTCCTCTGATATATCACCTCATTAGAGTATAAGGGAAGAGAGAGGGAAGATATGTACTTACACAAAATTCTATACTGATACTGACCTAAAATATTGAGTGCGGATAATCCATCCGTTGGTTTTCATTTAATTGAAACAAATGCATTGAGGGCAGTGTGGTATAATCCATCATTGGACTAATGGGAAGGAGAAAAGCTGCAGCCCTAAATTCTATCTAAATACACTAATTTTCCATTTTATCACCTTCTGATTTTTACCTAATTGTTTTGTGGAGATGCGTTTTCTCTTCTGCTGGATATGCTGGCATATTATAGAAACCACCCAAATAAAGCGTGTTGGCCTGATTCCAGCATGTGCTCTGCTCTGTTGTTACGGTAATTCAAGTGGCAGAGGAATAACATCCAACTGAGCAAGCGCTGATTTTCACTTTACAGAACTTCCTGGGAAACAAAAGCTGTGAAAGACTTAAGTCTGATGCAGGAAAATGTGGGGCAGAAGGAGGAACCAATGTTTTGCCCCTATGCACGTCTACAAGCCAATCCACCTGCGGTTTTATATGTAATTATAGAGGAAGCAGGTTAAGATTCTGCTCTATTTTACCTATAATGTGGGTTACCAGATTTCTGGAATTTTTTCTACTTAACTTTTTTGGAAGTAGTGTTCTTCCTCTGAACTGCCAGATGCAGTGTGCCATCAGAATGGCTCCTGTAACTGACCTGGATGCGTACAGGGCTGTTTTCTCTCGGTGGTCAGTACCTCCATGAAGTCTTAGGAAAGAAACAAAAGTTTTCTAAGTAAATTGCAGCATTGCTGGACAGGTTTCACTTCTAATTTGTGGTGGTTTGTTGTTTGATTTTGTTTTTTTTTTCCTTTAGCTCTGGAGAAAGAGCTATACCAAATTGTAAAATTAGATTAATTTTCATGTTTTTTCTCAGTCTTTTAAAGTTTATGAAAATGATTCTTAGAGGTTTTTTGCTGCCAATTTCTGTGTCCTATTGCTTGACTGGCGCAAAAATAGTGTGATATATATAGCATAACTAAGCAGCTGTGAGATAAAAAGGTACATTTGCACTCTACATTTGCATCACACAAGGTTAGACCTTGTAAATCAGTTGAAACACCATTAATAATCAGACAAATAAGGTCAGATCCATTCTTCTTTTTAGTCTCTTCACATCTGTTACAATAATTTTACACTGCTTGTGCTCTGCAATTGAACAACTATTATTTTCCGAAATACTACACAAGTTTTGACAAAACCCCTGCAGAAATTTCTATTCACAGAAATTATTTTCACATTAGCCTGCATGAGATATTATACAACCCAATTATTACAATATGTAGACATGTATAATAAATACTGTACGGGAAATCTAGTGCATGGTGGTGTTGTATCAACAGTGTTTTGCAACAGAAATGTGTAATGGTCCTATCTGTATCCAGTGAAATGTGGGCTGTGAAGTAATACATTGCTTCCCCTAGCTGAGTTCTTGAAACCCGAGAAATGTAGCACTAATGGTGGGGCTGTACGTCACCAGGGCTGCCTGAAGCCTCTGGCATTTCCTGTGAGGCTCTTGGCCAAAAGGGATGCACTAATATTTCCTTAACAGAATGTTCATGAATGGTAAAATGTGGTCTAGATTTATGTTTGGTTGAGGGTTTTGTGGGGTAGAGGGACAGGGATGACCGTGTTAAGGGAAGAGGAAAGGCATGGCTTAGAAATGTCAATAAAAGCAGTTGTTTCCACCTGTGAAAGTGAATGCGATGGTGGCACCGGGAGGAGATACTGCTTGAACAACCCAAGCTTGCATCAGGGCTGGGGTAAGCGTGAAGCTCATGGAGAATGACAGAGTTACGGAAAATGCTGTCTGTCCCCTTGTCTGGTTTCGTGGTGCAGGTTGTCAGGCAAACACAAGGGAGCACAGATGGTGAAACGGCTTAACCTTAAATTAAACTAGACAAGATGATCAGTATTAAGGGGGAAGGAGAGTACCAGGATCGAGGGGAACTTAAATCTCACAGTTCCTGGAAAGACATGATGAGACGTACAGGCTGCGTGTGCCAGGGACTGCGGGCTCTGTGAGGCGCGGGCAGCACTGCCTCAGGCCGGACAGGGCCAGTTCCAGCCGACTGCCCTCACAGCCCCACCTCAGAGCACAGCTGAGTGCCTCAGGAGGTGCCACCGGCAACAGAGAGACTGGGGAGCAGGGGAAGAGCATGACGAGGAGGGAGCAGACAGGAGCCTAACCATGCCCCCCATTGCCCATCCCTCTGTGCTGCTCAGGGTCAGGGGGAAGACGGAAGAGTCAGGAAGGAAGGAGCAAAGTTGAGCTTGCAAAGAAAGGAGTGGTGGAGAAAAGGTGTGTTAAGTGTATGTCTTTGTTTCTCACTGTTGGATGCCATTTTAATTGGCAATAAACTAAATTAACGTTCCCCAAGTTGAGTCTGTTTTGCCCATGACAGTAGTTTGTAAGCAATGTCCCTGTCAGTGTCTTGACCCATGAGCTTTTTCACCCTGTTTCCTCCCTCTGCCCTGCAAGAGCTGCTGGGCAGGGCCAGGCAGCCAGCCACAGTCAGCCTGCCTCAGGAGACAGCATGGAAAGCTTCACCACCAAAAAAGCAAGGAGCAGATTCATTGCACCATACACTGTAATGTAAAGTGCAGCTTTACATTACATCAGTGAAAGGCTGGGTTCTAGTTTATATGAGAATCATCTCTGTCTGTTGAAGTTGTATCTGAACTGAAGTTAGAACTGCACAAAATGAATGTGTTAGATATCGTTATTACTTGTAATGGTTTGTGCAATGGTTTGGGTTGAGTCCCTGGATGAAAAGTTCTTTGCAGTGTCTTTTCTAAACAGGATGTCACATTCTGCTTTCACTAAAGCTTAAGGCAAAAGGCATCTCCCCTTTACTAACTAGATACTGCTGAAATTTTGGAGGAAATGTTACAATAGTTAACCCTCATGGTAAGGTTTCCGCAGGTAGCTTTATTTTCATCTGATGGTGAATGTCACAAACTCCAGCTTAGGAAGGTACAGTTAGGTGGACTTTTTTCCAAGGGAATGCCTCTAAAATTACAACATGGTGGATGACTGTAGCACTTATTTACCCCGAATATTCAGGTACCTAGATTCTTAAGCCCATGAGAAACCTCTGAATGGGCAGGGCAGAACTCTGCAGAACTACTTTCCCAGCCCTTATTACCATGGAGACCCAATTCTGAAGGACATGACACCTTGTTCACAACCAGTGGCAGAAGAAAGGCATTATTTCCTTTTATGCATGAGTATATAATTTTATCTCATAAATTAGACACATGTTAGGAAGCTGTAGATTTGTTATCTCTGCCCTTCCTTTGCCTTTCTAATTAAGCTTAGCTCATGTCTACCTTCATCTTCCGGTTCCATTCATTACTATTTTATTTTCTGGTTCTAAAATGCTCTAGTAGTCCATCCTCTCTTTCTGGCTAATTGTGTTTGCTCTGCATGTTTCCACTTTTGCCAGTTCAGCACCTTTGGGAGCAAAATCAGCTGTTGGACACTTGAGACTCTTTTCTTTGAAGTGCTTTATTTAACATAGTTGGACAGCCAGAGGACAACAGGAGAGTCAGGATGAAACAAAAAGGAATTTAATGGCCTAACATTTTTCGGCTAACTGTTCTGCGTAATGCTTCACTTTTATTGCATGTGTTGTAAAACAGTACTAAAGTTAATCTGCTTTCCTTCCTCTTTTGCCCTATCCCGTGTTGTTTTTTTCCAATTATCTATTTTTTTTCCTCTCAAGAATATTTTTCACTACAAGTTTTACACCAAGACTGCTTTGGCTTATTCTTGTCCTCAGATCATTCATATCTCAAGTCTTAGCAGTAATTATCAGTATTTCATAGAATTTTCACTGCATGTTTAAAACAAGAAAAACGAATTGCCCAAAAGACTGAATTACAAAACAGTTGTAACACAGCACAGTTTTATTTAAACATACATGTTTAAAAAAGGGGACTTTCAGAGCTCTAGAGCTACATGGAAAATCTAGATCTTAATTTGCTGGGGTTTTTTTCTGCTGATAAAGCTGTTCTTTGTTTCTAGTAATTGGAAAAGTGTATTTGCAATTAGTCCTAAAGGGAAATAGATTTAGGAAGGGACTCATTTGGTGAGTTTCAACAGAAGATCTGGGGACATTGCAATTAGGCTTGAGATGAAAAGCACTGCCAGGAAGTAATTTATCCTTGTTATGGATGTGGTGTGTATTATTGAGTAGTTTCACACTTTAGTCTACAGAAAGGTAGCATTCCAAAGATAAAGGAATCTCGTTTTCACACATATGCCTTATGTTTCGGAGCTCCCAGATACCTTGGACAAAGTGTGAACCTTATCCCTAAGCAAAGTTTTAAAGACTTGATGCATTTCATTTGGTTTCTCTCACATACCAATAGCCACACACAAATCTTAATTCATTGGTGAAGGGCAGAATACAGATGTCTAAGAGAAGGGGGTGGAGGTGTGTGTTTCAGTCCTCTACTAACTGTAACCAGGTTATCTGCTTGGCATAACACGTTTATGTAGATCTCACCAGAAAAAGCACTATTATACTTTCACTTTTGTGGGTTTTTTTTATGCAAGCAAGTTTACCTGAAACAAGTGATTCTATGAGTAAAACTTTTCTAAATTTGTGCATGTTGTGATTGACGATACTGTCAATAGGATGTGAGATTCAGTGAATTCTGTCTGAGCTACTGAGTGACATTTGTACTGCAGCTTCTCGCTCTGTTTTGGCATGTACCTTCTTTACCTAACAAACTATATCTATAAAACACACGTGAAAAAGCTCTCCTTGCACTTTTTGTCTTAGTTGAAATGAGCCAGTAGGTTCCAAAGTTTTTAGATTAGGCATACTCTTCACATTCAAAAGCAGTGTGAATGTGTACCCTTTGCTTTAACAAGACTTATTTCTAGACAATACCTGGCTAAAAATGGTTTTAGAATGTGCTAGACAAATCCGTAGAAACCTTTTCACGTCTGAGTTATAAGCCCTCATAGACCGATTTTCATATTGAAAGTGCTGAGACAACTTTAATGTAAAACCTGAACAACATCATTCTAATTAGAGTTTACCTTTTCATTTTATCAGAATTGAGCTGCTGATTACTTTGGGTAAAGATTCCAAAAGAAACAAAGGATTAAATACTCATATCACAGCTTAAGGTCCCTTCAGAGGTTTATTGACTTTTGTAAATTCACATACTGTGGGCTTGTAGAGGATTCAGAATCCTTAATGACAGCTATGGTAACAAATAATTATCTTATGGGCTAGCTGCCCTAGCTAAGAGGCAGTCCAAGAGAGATCTAAGGTTGATTTTGTCAAACGTAGTATTCCACAGGACAATTTTATCCATGCTGAACATGGTGACAAAATGACACAAGGGACAGGATGAAGAGAGAGAAGAGGAGCAATAAGGGGAGACCACTCCGAAATTACATTAATTTAGCTAGAGATTACATTATGTGTGACACTAACACTAGGATTCCCATGAATAATAATAACATTCAGTGATCAGTTGAAGCTTAGCACTTATTTTAACATATCTCCCTGAGAAATACCGTCTTCTCAATTAGAGATGCAAACATTTAAGAAAAGTTAAATGACCTTGTGTAGATCAATATATAGGAAAATTTAAATGTATTGGGCTTGACTGTCCTCTTTCTTATAACTATAGAACACTTCTGTCTTAATTAATCAGTTTTTGCTTGACTGTAAAGAACTAGTGTTTTTGTATAACAACCTAATTTTCAAGTCCTGGTTTAGTTATGTTAGTGTCCAGACTTTACTTGGATTAAAGTATAGCCATGGTTTTAAATTAATTTTAACATACCTTCAACTATTCCCTTTTTGTTGAAAACTCTTACAAATACATAATGAAACATGTTTACTAATTGACTGTCCTGCACACAATAAATAGAAGCATTTTTTATTTCCCTTACAGTAGGTGTCCTTTTCATAAGCAGGTGAGAAAGCATCTTTATTGACTGTATCATCAAGTTTTCCAAGGGGTAGCATTCAGCTGAACTGTGGTTACACTGCAGTTTTTATGTTCTAATGCTATTAACACATCTATCTTTCTAGTTTCATTTTATCCTCATAATCTGACTGATTCTTGGATAATTTACTCAGCAGAACTAAAATCAGCTTTGAAAAGTGATCAAGGTTTGGAAAACTTGCATAGGGAGATATGTGTCCTAAATCGCATTAGAGTATGGGATTTTTATCCTTAAACTCAGTATAATCCTAGTTTATAAAGAACTCCAGTGGCTTACTCTTTAGCAATAAGCCAAGGTCTATATTTCTTTTTCTTCCAAGGCATACCATACAGTAATTCCCAAATAAAAAGAGATCCCTAAGCATGTTTGACAAATTGAACTGTTTTTTCCCTTTGTAGTAGCCCATTGTGTCCATACAAGGCTTCCAAGTACCTTCATAATTGTATCTTTTGAGGCATACCTGAAGGTGCTTTATGACTGACTTCCTCAATCTATATGCAGATTTACACTAAGCCAGTAAATAACTTGTAACAATTCCTGTGGTTTGTACTCTTTGCAGTCCAAATCTGCTCATTTGTAAACTGCTTCTATTCTTGTGCACATCAACAGTAATAGGATTGCTAATAAAAAGCAGTTAATATATAATGGGAATACCAAGTGTAACTTAAAGGGACAATTTTTGACACAAGAGCTTTTCAAGCTTTTGGCAAAAATAGATTAATACAATTTTAGTTGTTCTTTTGTTTTGCTTTTGCAGTCTAAATACAGCCTTGTGGCAAAACTTCCATTTCTAATCCCATTTCTCTTTCTCTCCTGTATGTTATAACCCTCTTGTTAATTTTAGTATTTCTGTGCTTTGACAGTGTCTTGAGGTCGGGTGCCAAAATGAGTCAGTTGTGCACTTCTGAAAATGTTCACATATTGTTTTCAGTCAACTTTGTTGTTTCAAAACAGAAGCTATTGAAAATGGATCTCCTCTGTTGTTGACTCTTGAGTATAAACAAAACTTGTGGCTGCAAAGTGTATGTACAGAGACTTCCTTGGTAACAGCATTGTTAATGGTGCCAGTGCAATCTTTTCAGGTGACTCTGAAAATTATTTTGCCATCTATATTACTTCAGTTTACAAGAATATCAACATATGTTGATGGGAAGGGAATATCTCATCTACTGTAAAAAAACCTCCAAAACCTCCAATCTTCCTCCTCTGAGGCAAAACTCCTCCAAAAACTAGTTTACTTTCAGCCTTCCATTAGTCTGATTTGTAAGGCCTAAGGAGTAAATTGTCTCGCTGTAGTGGTGAAAGTGCAGGAGTAAAATATGAAAACCTGTTTTTTTCTAACCAGTGCAATGCAGACAATATGTGCAGGTTGTCTAATGTCATGTTGATCATGTGCGTCCGTGCTATTGGAATGGCTTCTCTTACCATCACCACCACTGCAGACAGACTCCTGGCATTTTGATTGCTATTGCCATGTCCTGAGTGGCTTGAGTGTTGCAACCTGATTTCTTAGAATCCTCAGATCTCTGCACATAGTGAAGTTGCTGAACTTGTCTCCATCTAAACTTTGGAAGAATATGAGAGAACTCATCAGGAACTGATGTGGTATGGGTCTGAGATAAGGCCTTGTCAAGGGACAAACTGCAAATGCACATTATTTTTTCAGTTTCTATTTGCAGAAGGAGAAACCTCTTTGAAGTACAACCTAATAATTGTGGCTGTTGGTTTCCTTTGATTTTAATGCAAGACCTTTCAGAACTGTTAACATTTACTTAGGAAAGACCATATACCCCTGATCCTGTAATCACATATATATATGCTTATATTTGAAGATTCCCATAGGAACTTGGGGACTTTAAATGGAACCCGTTTCCACAAATATAATTATAGGTGTGGGCTTCAGAACATATTCGTGTTTGGTAGCAAGATATCAAGAGACGCCTACACTCTCACTTCAGCAGTTGGATCTGTGTTTTAATATTTTCATAGAACAGGGAATGATTGAGAGTGGGAATTGCAGATCAGAGGAGAGGTAGTGAAATGTCATTTGTGTTGCATAATTTGTACTATCATTTGTCAACAGTGATCCCCTTAATGCCATCCCTTTGACAGATGAGCAAAGAAAGCTTTTAGAATTCTAAAGGGTAAAAGCTGGGATAAAAAGACAACCATGTTTGATTCCCTTCTGCAGTTGAAAGGATTTGAAAGTCATGACACTGGTTATTACTGTGGTCTTTGGAGAGATGCACAGAAACTTAATCTATCTAATCAGACTGTCTCAAAAGATAAATCTAATCAAACTTTTACCTACACAACTTCTACTATGGGTTTGTGGGGCTTTTTTCTTCAGTATTCATCATTAGCCAAGGGGATAGCTTATGTATATTAATATTAATTAACTGCTTTGCTGCTACTAAATACATTAGATATGTTTGCTTTGTATGAGCAGCCTATGCTTGTGAGGACCACAGTGATGTAATGGGCAGATTTTAAGTGCAGAGAAAGATATCACCCTGAAAGTCCTGGAGAAAAGGTGGAAAGTTTGGTCATGTTGTCAGATAAAAAGTCAGATAAAATGTGATTTTTTCCAGTTACCATACTTGTTCAAACCAAGTGGGAGTCCAGCAAAGAGAATCTGCAGTATGAAACCAGGATTAGGGTTGTATTGCATATAGATGCACATATGTGCACAAAAGGAAAGGCTTCCAGTACCATCAGTGGGCCTTGGACTAAGCTGAAGAAACTTAGGTAGGCTAATGCAAAGACACAGGCCACTTCCTCCTCATTAAAACTCAGAGAATATGGACAGTCATCATAACCTCACTGGTTTTATCAAACCTCTGGATAAGGCCGGTCTAATCTCTCTAGAACACATGATAGACTGATGCACAGAGACTAGTAAAGCTTATTACTAAAATAGGTTCATGCAGTTTTAGAATTTGCAAGCCATCTAAAAAGAAGGACTAAGATCATTAGAAAGAAGTTGATATGAAGATATGCAAAACACTGCATAACTACTTATATTTAGAAAAGATGAGCGTAAAATGAAAGAATGCCTTGAGGATGACCAAAGGAATGGAGAAGCTCTTTCAGGTGATGAGACTTGAAGAGCTCAATTTTGCTTAACCAGACAAGAGCTGTATGTGCATATGCTTATTGGTTTAGAAGTAGGACAAGCATAGTAGTTAGTACCAAGTTGGGAAGAAAAACAGTTCAATTAAATGGCAATATTGGCATAAATATTGCAATAAATGGCAATATTTAAAGCAACCAAAGTTTCTAACGATCACAAAAATGAAGCTCTGGAACTTCTAGAACACAAAGCAATGTAGAACAGAGCCTATTTGGGCTGGGGGGGGGGGGGGTGTGGGGGTGGGGCAGGGGGTGGTGTTTGGTTTTTTTTTTCTGTGCAGTATTTAATTAAATCCATGTGAAATTGACTGTTAGGTGTTTCCAGTGTACTGCATTTGTTATTAATCCACATTGCAGAGTTTTCAGTTGCGGCTGAAAGTTAACTAGTTAAATTTGGAGTGAGAGTAGTCTTTGGAGCATCAGAAATTCTCTGTGTTCGGGTGTCACAGACTGAGCAGTTAAGCAATACTGAGCAGTTTCTGAGGTATGTACTTACTACTTCCGGTTCATATGGAACAATTAACCCCATTACCACATTTAGCAGAGGGAAGGTTTGCAGCTCCACTCTGCTTTGCTGGGACTGCTGGTGGTGTATTGCCACTGTGATCATTGATCATCGATTACATCCTTAGGTTGCTTTACATGCATGGAATTTTTTAGGCAAAATATGCCCAAAGTTGTGCTTTTGCGTTTTTTTGTGGCAGGTTGTAGTTCTGAAACCCTGACTCTTTGAAATATAGGTTTTGCATTTATTGCAATGCATTGAAGTATATTTTATGCCTATTGTCACATAAAAAGAGTTGAAGTCTTATGTATTATGGAATTAATCTCAGTGACTTAGACACTTGTCCATGACATAAGACTGTCTTTCCAACCCCAGGGTTTGTAGAGAGTATCCACCACTTCTCACATCTGCACAATTACCAGTTGCTGAAATTCAGTCCAGAGTGTATCTTTTAATCTCTGAGAAGTACAAAAGAGTTAGTTACCACTGCCAGAACTGCTTTTGTTCATGGTATGTCTACGTCCTACATCACATCATGGCCACAGCTTAAAAGAGATAGATTTCACGCCCTCAAGCCACTTTTATGTCTTTGAGCAGAGTCAGAATGCTTAGGCTTCAGGAATGTAAAGTGAATTTCATGGTAAGACAATAGAAATTAGTTGGCAAAGTAGTTGCTTGTTCCTACATACTGAAAAATATTTTAAGTTATTATTTTGTGACTTGATTCTTGAACTCTCATGTACTGTGTAATAAATTTAAAGTCAGGTAGCTGTAAGAGAAGTTCCTTTGCAGCTTGAATGGCAGCTTGCTTGTTTTCATATCTTGTAAACGTGAATAAATAAATTGGGAGGGGGATGTATGTGGCTAGAATTTTGACCACCTTTTTTTCTTCTTTGTGTCTTTTTTAATTGATTCTGTCATCAAGTAATAGATGTTTTTAGTAAGCTGTAATATAGTATAAGGAACTACAGCTATAGTTTCGTCTGTCTAAGAACAAACTTACTTGACACTAGATAGACTGGTATGCTCAAAGTGTTTTTTGGTTTTAGCCATTACATAATAACTGTACTGCCTCATGTACTCAGTTATCTTTGCTATGTTAATGATTAGTTGAAATTTAGGGGAACTTAAAGGGCTCAGGGTTGGGGGGGAGGTGCCACTTTTTAGTTAGGATGCAGGTTTTGAGGACAAACCTGAAGTGCTGAATAATTTGGGGAATGGAATGATAAATATGGCAAAAGGATTCAAAAGAATTTCTAATTTATATCTTTTTTTTATTGGAAGTCATGAGGGATATTTTCAAAGGTCAATAGAGAGGTGGAATGCAGAATTAAATACAGATTATTCAGAGGAAGATTGGAGGTTGAAATATGAGCAGGTTAAATTTGTATCAATAAATACTAAACATAGGATGATGTTATTTAATTTCAGTCCAGATTATATATCACTCCTCAACAAATGAAAATGATGTATAACTGTGGTTTCAGAGCTGCATATTTAATGCAAGAGAAGGAGTGAAGATTTGATGCATGTGATTTAGAATACAGAAAGATGACCAACTTGAGTATGAAGAGGACTTGCACAGTGTATGATTTAATCCAATATTTATACTTGTGCGTTAAGTAAAGTGTTAAATAATTGAAATTTGTGCAAAATGCAGGGGCAAGGGCTAGACAGTTTATATCTCATATTGGATATCTGCAATGTGTATTGACTATTGAACAAAACAACAAAAAAATCTGTTCTTTATAAACCAGAAATACCTGTTTAGTTTGAAGATGTTTCGTTGTTACAAAAACTGATGTGAAAACAGAATCAAAACTCTAGTGTGGCACGAATTAGGAGTGTCAATGTATATTTCCAATTAGAATTCATTACTTGGTGATAAGATGGGGAGGCCTTAAAGAACATCTAAGACCAGAATCCAGTTTTAAATACGTTGTTTAATGAATGAGTAATTTTGCTGGTAAGGTTCTTACCTGATTCATCCAAGTAACAGTGGTTTTTTATGTGTAACAGTATTGTTCTTGTAAGCATAGAGGTTTAGGAATATGCGAGATGGAATTTGTAGGGAGGCAGTATCTTTTATTGGACTAACTGATGAGACTTGCCTGTGCACCTGCCAGCTTCTCTGCTCTTTCCTGCTGTTTCAGTTGATCTAGCAAGTAATATTATCTGCAAACCCTGCCTTCTTCTTATCCATACCCAGAGGTGGAGGGGTTACATGTGTGTGCATGTGTGTACATGTCATACATTAGTAAAATGAAAAAAATGTTAACAGAAAATAAATTCTTAAGCATTTAACCTGAAAACTTAATATTTTCAGTTATTTCACAAAATTTTGCCTTAAAAATCTTTCCAGAATGGTGACTGGAATGACAGTAGCAGGAATTGTTACTGATGATCCTCTCTGGACTATTCAGAAGTATTGCTGCTTCACAGTCCTTCTGTATTAAACCCCTTACGTAAACGGCTGAGATTTATGTTCAGGAGTGCATCTACTGAACTGCCAGAGAGGGACTCTTCATTAGGGTCTGTAGTGATAGGACAAAGGGTAATGGGTTTAAATTTAAACAGGGGAAGTTCAGGATAGATATAAAATGTAGTTCTTTACTATGAGAGCGGTGAGGCTCTGGAATGGGTTGCCCAAAGAAGTGGTAAATGCTTCATCCCTGGCAGTGTTCAAGGCCAGGTTGGAGAGAGCCTCAGGTGACATGGTTTGTGTGTGAGGTGTCCCTGCCCATGGCAGGGGGGTTGGAACTAGATGATCCTAAGGTCCTTTCCAACCCTAACTGTTCTGTGACTCTATAACTCCTTTTTCAATTGTTAACTTCTACAACCATACCACTCTGGACTGTCTGGGTGCTTTGCTACCTAAGTGACTTTTCTTTGCTGGACTGGAATCTTTAGGTGGTATTTGCAGAGACAATCTCACAAAGTCCAATTTGTTATCTTACTGAGAGCTTAAATATAAGTAGTTTGCTAGTCTTCTGCTTGAAAACCTTTGGATAACCCCTTAGTACAGATTTACCTATGACCCTAATGTGAAGGAATGGGACACTAGTGTAAGGGACTTAATGTATTATGTCTGTGTAGAACTAACACATTCAGTTCTAAGTTTACCTTCTGGAGAGCTGGTGAATGTCTGTCCTGTAACACATTGGTGGAGGTTGGCCTGGTACCTTTAGGACTGCACTGATGAGTTACCATCACCTTAGGCTGGCTGCAGAGAGTGGAAACTAGAGTGCAGAGCTGAGGAACGCTGTTCCCAAATCCTCTTTGATCCCATGGCAAAGCCTCATGACACTTTGTGTTCAGGCTGCTTCAGCTTTAGCTGTGACTCTGGTCCAAGTCTTTATTGCACCTTCTCAGAAAAAAAAAAAAAAAAGTGAAGATCATCAAATGTAGTTTCATAACAGATGACTACTAAAAAGGTCTTGTAGATTTTTCTAAATTACATTAGTATTTTTGACAGCTCTTGGCCTAAGTACTACCCCATCACCTTTCATGGTAGAAATTATTTTTATCTTGCCTAGGCTTGCTTAGGAAGCAACATTTCTTTGTATACTTTTAATAGGAAAGCCTTGTTAGTTTGTTGGTTTTTTTTAAAAGTATAATTGTGAGATACATCTTGTCCAGTTAGTCTAGCATACATCTACTTCCTGAAACGTATGTAGGTCTTTTGTATCCTTTTGTTCATTCTGCTCAGACTATCAGGCAATTTGTCTAAGGTTTTCTCCTGTGTTCTTTTTCTTAAAAGTAATACAGCTAAATATCCTACATGATTTATAGAAAATTGTGCACATAATTTGCAGCATTTCAACAACAGCTTGTATATGACTGTCTTAATCTAATAATATAGCTCTTAATTTTGTGTTTCCCTCTTAGTGATTTTTTTTTTTCTTAAATATACTTTTAGAACAATCCTGTAAATATTGTAAAGTAGAAGGTTAGAGAGTATAAGTGTCCTGGGTTCAGCAGTAGCAGTCATTTTTCTCCTTCTTAGTAGCTGGTGCAGTGCTGTGGTTTTGACTTTCAGCCTGGGAACAGCGCTGATAACACACCAGTGTTTTTAGTTGTTGCTCAGTAATGTTTACTCTGACCAAGGACTTTCTGAGTCTCATGCTCTTCCAGGGAGGTGGGGAAGCCGGGAGGAAGCAGAGACAGGACAGCTGACCCAAACTGACCAAAGAGGTATTCCATACCACTGCACGTCATGCCCAGTGTAGAAACTGGAGGGAGTTACCCGGAAGGGCTAGATCGCTGCTTGAGTAGGCCTCGGTACTGGTCACTGCGTGGTGAGCAGTTGTGTTCTCTTCCCTTGTTATTCCCCTTATCATTATTATCGTTGGTGGCAGCAGTAGTGGTTTTGTATTATACCTTAGTTACTGGACTGTTCTTATCTCAACCCACAGGAGTTAAATTCTTCCTATTCTTCTTCCCATTCCTCTGAGAGCTGGGGGAGAAAGAAGCGGGGGGAGTGAACGAGTTGCCATTTGGGCTTACACCATGACAATAAGATATGCTAATTTTTTTTATAATAAAAAAATAACCTTAACAATAAAAATACTGACAGAAAATGAGAAGAACATTAAAAGAGTTCGATGTAAAGCCTGTTTCCTGAAGGTAACATGCCACAGCACTGGATGTATTTGCCCAGGGTGCTCTGTGAGGACAGGCTGAAGTGGCCCTGGCCTGGACATAGCCTGTTCCAGCTGACTTCCTAAAAGAGTGCGAGGAAGAACAAACAGCAGAGAGGAGCTGTTACAAACTGCCCTCATTGCCCATCTTTCTGCACTACTCGGGACAGGAGTTAAAGGTGTCCAGAATGAAAAAGTGAAGTTAAGCCTCAGAAAAAAGCCAGGGTAGGAGCCGGGGGAAGGTTTTTTATTTTTTGCCCTTGGTTTGAACTGTCCAATTTCATTTCAATTGGTAATAAATTAAATTAATTTCCCACTCTAGTGGAGTCTTGTTTTGCTCAAAGTGGTAACTGGTAACCAATCTCCCCATCTTTGACCCACAAGTTTTTCCATCCAGTTAAAGGGGGGGGGGGGCATGTGCCAGAGCTGCTGGGTGAATGCCAGGCAGCCACTCTGAGTGTTTTGGCTCGTTATTTAAGGAAACTGAATTTTGATACGTGTGTCATTTTGTGTCCTAATCTAGTAGTCTAATCCAAAAGCCATCCCGCTTTTCTTAAATATGTATGTCTACTATTACCTATTATAATAATATAAAACATATGCCATTATCTTTTCCTTTTGGTCTTCTCTTTATTAAGGATGAGGTCAAAATCATGTTGCAAATTGATGGAATTGTATTAAACAAATTTTTTCTTGTCCTGTTCTTTTTTCTTGCTCCTGCAGTAGAAATACATGTGTTTGAACTGTCTGTGAGTGAGCTTTGTAATGCCTCTTACACAGAATCATAGAATTATAGAATAGTTAGGGTTGGAAAGGACCTTAAGATCATCTAGTTCCAACCCCCCTGCCATGGGCAGGGACACCTCACACTGAACCATGTCACCCAAGGCTCTGGCCAACCTGGCCTTGAACACCTCCAGGGATGGAGCATTCACAACTTCCCTGGGAAACCCATTCCAGTGCCTCACCACCCTTTCAGTAAAGAACTTCTTCCTTATATCTAAACTTCCCCTGTTTAAGTTTTAATCCATTACCCCTTGTCCTGTCACTACAGTTGCTAATGAAGAGTCCCTCCCCAGCATCCTATAGGCCCCCTTCAGATACTGGAAGGCTGCTATGAGGTCTCCAGGCAGCCTTCTCTTTTCCAGGCTCAACAGCCCCAACTTTCTCAGCCTGTCTTCAAATGGGAGGTGCTCCAGTCCCCTGATCATCCTCTTGGCAATCCTCTGGACTTGTTCCAACAGTTCCATGTCCTTTTTACATTGAGGACACCAGAACTGAAAACAACACTCCAATTGAGGTCTCATAAGAGCAGAGTAGTGTGGCAGGATCACTTCCTTCCACCTGCTGGTCATGCTCCTGCAGTATCATTACTTGTAGCACCTGTTACTATTGACTCACAACAAGGGCTTCCAGTTTGTGATGGCTCCTCCTAAATAAAGAATCAAGAATGAGGAAGTCAACCATTAATTCCATATTCTATGAATTATCTAACCATCCGTTACATTTTCATCAATTACCTAGGCGGTTAAACAAGGCTAGGAGGTATGTGAGTCCAGGAGGCAAAATCAATTAGTATTTCCCCCAGTTAATAAATGTTAATAAATTTATTAGGTGGAGTAAAATAGTTTAATGACATACCTTACTGACCATAGAAAAACTTATGAAATTAGAAATACTCCCACTTGTCCGTGTGTATATATATATATATATATATATATATATATATAGTTCCTCCATATACTCTCTATTTGTATGTTTAAATATGAATTACATGAGACATGCAAGAACCCCAAAATGTTTTACCAGATTCATCCTTTCTGTGGATGCAATTCATCCCTGACGGACTACCAGTGCCATGCAAGTTAGTAGAGGGAATAATGGTATTAAGCAACTCAACCCGTCACAGTGGAGGGAAATTGCTTAATGCGGAGAAGTCAGAGTCAACTAGTAGGATAAAGTGTTTTAAGACTAGTTTGGAAATGGGCTCTCTAAAACTGTGCAAGGCTGGAGCCATCTTTTTGTTACAGACTTTCAATGATTTTTAAGAGTAGTCCCCATTTTAAATTAGTAGTTACAAGAGGAAGATATTTTTCCCTGTAAGGAGTGCTGTGAATAGGAAAGCAAGTATGTTGGTTAATTTTTCATAATTCATTCAGTTTATATTCTACTGGATTGTTTTATATATATATATATTTTTTTTTTTGGCAGCATTTCAGCTGTTTTATCATCTGTCCTAGGTTCAGCAGTAGCAGTCATTTTTCTCCTTCTTAATAGCTGGTGCAGTGCTGTGGTTTTGACTTTCAGCTTGAGAACAGCGCTGATAACAACGATGTTTTTAGTTGCTGCTCAGTAATGTTTACTCTGACCAAGGACCTTCTGAGTCTCATGCTCTGCCAGGGAGGAGGGGAAGCCGGGAGGAAGCAGAGACAGGACAGCTGACCCAAACTGACCAAAGAGGTATTCCATACCACAGCACGTCATGCCCAGTATGTAAACTGGGTGCAGTTACCCAGAAGGGTTAGATCACTGCTTGGGTCAGGTTAGGTATTGGTCAACAGGTGGTGAGTGGCTGTATTCTCTTCCCTTGTTATTTCCCTTATCATTATTATTATTGGTGGCAGCAGTGATCTGTGTTATACCTTAGTTACTGGACTGTTCTTATCTCAACCCATGGGAGTTACATTCTTTGAATTCTCCTCCCCGTCCCTCCGGGAGCTGGGGGTAGGAAAGGGGGCGAGGGAGTGAGCGACTGTCTGTGTGGTTCCGAGTTACTGACTGGGCTTAAACAACAACATCATCTCATCCTGAATTAACCCCAAATTTATCCTGATCTGTGAAACTGCATTTCCTTCCCTTTATTCTTGAATATTTGATTACAGTTTGGCTCTTAGTCTCATTGCCTTGCATTTCCATACATTGTATAATTTGGTTATCAGACCATAAACATAATTAATCCAAATACTTTCAAATTAATTTGCATTATTCCTCTTATTTTCTGCATATCTAATTGTATTTGTGTTGTCAAAGCACAAAACCTAAGCATTTGTTTTCTCCTTCTTTTATCCTTTATAATCCCTTTCTTGAAGATTATTTTGCATTGGAACCCTGATACTCAAATGCAAGCTCACAGAGGAATCAAATGTAACTCCATGGTTAAGGTGCTATAATGCTTGACACAAACTCAGCTGCCTTTATTATGTTTAAATTGCAAATAAAGAAATCACTTGAGGTATGATTCTCTTTTTGCACTATCTAAGGTGCTAATGTACGCTCCTTAAAATATAATCAGAAAGGACTATAGAATAGTAACAGATTACCTCTGACTGAATGCTTTTAAACATCTGACATTCATTATTATTTTTAACCACTCACATAGTTCTGTGAACAAACATGGGGAGAAAAAAAAACACACATGAAGAAACAAGTCGAATAAATAGAAAAAAATGGAAAAGGCATAAAGCATGTCATTAAAATCCCTATTGCCCTGAAACAGGAGTAAAGATCACTTAATCTGCTCTTTGCTCTGTTATCACTTCTGCATGTTCTCATGTTGCTTTTTGTGAATGTCTGATGAACACTCCCTCATTACCGAGTGGCTGAAATGAGGGCTGATTTTGTGAGGTTCTGCCATAATGTGTTAAATAATGTAATCCTTACAAAAATTGTGCACCATCAGGTTTTTCTTAGAGCTTGCACAACATTGAGCATGTGAGACTTGATCATGAAAAAGAGTTTCTACAACTTTGGTTCTTTCGCCAGTAATAACAAAACCCTGCAGAGTGAGGCCATGAGAGATGTGCAGTTGTTTTCTCTTGAGGCTGTGCTGGTAGGTTGGCTCTCATGCAATCTCAGGAAGGCAGTGTGGAAAAGTGCAGCTTGCTTTTGTTCCTTGATCGGGTGCTTGGTGAGACACAGGCTCTCCAGAAAGGATAATGTTCAAGCAATGCACATATCAAAGTGGAGTTGTGCTCCCAGTTACACATGGGTAGCTCTTGCTTGATGTCTGACAGATGCAACACAACACTGTTGTGAAAAAGATGAGAAAACTTGTCACAGTGAAATACCTCAGTAGTTGTAAGTTGTTGGGACCAAATGTTGTGCCCCAAAGAAGCTCAGCCAGTGAGCACCCGTCCTCTTAGCTGCCAGAACAACTTTTTGAAAGTTTGGTTGGGTGCAGCAGAACTCTGTGTTCTACTCTAAGGCTTAGTGATGGCATGTACAAACTGCTCAGACCCCATTGGAGTCAGTTGTTTGGAGCTGTGCTGTTAGACCTGCAGAAAAGCTGACCATAGCTTGCTTTATGGTGCTTGTGTAAACTCATGCTTAAGCTTGGTTGTGAAACAGGTATTTCTGGAAAGCATCTGAGGACAGGACTCCAGAGGTATTTAGCATTCTGACTCCTGTCAGTGGGGTTTGCTATCTAAATGGTCATTAGCCCTCTAACTACTTTTGGAGATCAGGTTTTAAGATACTTTCATGCTGAAGTCTCCAAACATCTTGTTACTGCTCCTGAACCAGTATTACAGCATATTATTCCATATTTCTGTCAAAAGATGAAGAAACTTTACTTGCAGGTTCAGGGTGAGTTGACTGTTTTTTCTTTTTGTGGCTACAGCTGAATTATATTCATTCTGACTTTCTGAACAGAAAAATATTTTTATTGAGTTTTCCCTAAATCACTTATGGGGAAGGGGCAATTTTGAGAAGCATGTTCCTGGAACTTTTAAGTATTATGTGAAGGAGAAGAGCAGAGGTAAGGAATTCCTTCAACTTGGTATCTATGGGTCAGTAGCTCGAGAGAGGACGCCTTCAACACCGGAGCGAGGGGGAGATCATCGTCCAGGAGCCTCAACTCAGAGCTGCAAGTGCCACCGAGGGAGCCTCAAGTCCTCGACAGGGCCTGCCCAGGAGCCGGCAGCTCAGCTGACGCCAGCGAGCAGCTGACTCACACGGGGCGGAGCCAGGAGGGATGGCGCCATCCCTGACTGGGTAAAAACCTGCCCCAGGGAGCGCGAGCAGCCGGCAGTGCGGCGGAGCAGTTTGTGCGGGCAGGCGGGCGGCGTGGTGAGCACTCGCAGCATGGCCAGGGCCCGGTCCGGGAGCTCTGCTCTCGCTGCCCCGGCGGTGGCCAGAGTAGGCACCCAGACAGAGCCGATGAGAGGGGAGGCTGCAGCGCAGAGCTCGGGGTGTAGAGAGTGCCTGCACTGGTCTGGTGAGGGGAGGGTGCGCAACGAGCAGGGCTGCGCTCGGTGCTCCCTGGCGGAGGTCCTCCTGAAGCAGGGGCTGAGCTGCGGGATGCTGTTAATAGACTGCGAGATGTCAGGGAACCTGAGAGGAAGCAGGAATGCTTGCTCCTGGCCCAAACTGTGCAGGGGTCGGAAAGGTACAGGAAGTAATTCTCTTACAACTTCTTATTTGTGGCTTGGTTTTCTACTGGAAAAGTAATTCTGATGTTTCTTGTTAAGGAGTTTGATGGTTCTTAATAAGTAAACATGCTTATAATTTACCACTGTTCTCTTACAGTCTCTGAGTTTTACCTGTGAGCAAAAAGATCCCTCATATACCTGCAGGGATGAGGCCAACCTGAAAGGTGGCACAAAGCCAGCCCTGTCCCAGGCACTGTCTGTCTCTGCCTAACTTACTGTTCCTTGGCATTAGATTATTCTTGCAACATAGAACTGTTTTATTCTTCTACAAGTACCACAGTGCTTCTCACCCATTACCTGTTGGAAGAAAGCCAACCAAAACTACACAGTGTGTCATGTGTAGTTTGCCTTTTCTATGGTATATTAGAAGCTTTTAAAATCAGCTCACGTCAGAGTTTAGCTGTGTTTAGCTTCCTGAAGCTTGTATTTCACTGGGGAGGAGGAGCTCTCATTGTGCTGCCATGATGATGGCCATTTGTCAAGGAAAATATATGCAGAAAGTGGTGGCAAAGATCTACCTTGTAATTAGGGTGGGAAAGTAAAATCAGTGTAAGAGCAATCTGGTGGGATTTTACTGTTATTAGACACTCAGACAAATGAGTGGATAGTTCCTGCTTGTTTTCTTACCCCCACAAAAAACAAGTTCTCATCAGTGTTATCAGCTTAGCCTCAAAATGACTTTCCTCCCCATTATTGCTTATAAACAAACCTTTATCACAGATAGCTAGCCTGCTGAATTAAGACGCTGTATTAAACAGTATATTGCTTCTGTCAGGGCCGATCGGCTGTTTGTGCAGATAATAATGCCAACTGCAACAACAACAATCAGCTAGTGTAAATTAACTTAACTGTGTGAAATAATGCCTCCTATATCAGATTAGCTTGCTGAATGACTTTATCCTTAAATTAAAGCTTGCTGGGGCGTAATAGTAAATCATTTAAATGGCGCTGGGCTTTTCAGGTAATGTCTTCATATATTACTGTAATTCCAATTCGCCAAGGCATGCAGATGGCTGTAGTCTCCAGCTCCTTGTCTCCAAAGCCTCTCCCTCGCTGCCATTTTGTAATTACAGTGCAGGCATGCTCCTGCTGCTCCTAGATTTCCCAGGGTGCACCAGCAGCCAAGGCAATGTATTTTAAAATTATTATTCTTGTGTGGCCCTCATAACATAAATGTAAATCTTTTATGCTAACTCTGTCAGGGGTTTAGCACTAGGGCTCCAAGGTGCTCTGATGTAGAAATCACCAGCAATCCATCAACCAAATATCATTTGAGATCCAGCAAATGACTTGCATTTTGGGAGGACTGTAAGCAGAGCATTATTGTAAGGTTAGAGAGTGATTTTGTTACTAGATGCTTGGAAGCCTTGAAGGTGTTCTTTATTTATTTATTCTGCCATTGTACATGGGTGTAAGAAATTCTGCCCCAGCTCAAATGCCCAGTGTATGACTTGATGGAAGTTTACTGTACTTAATATGCTGAAGATAGTATCTGAGCAAATAACAGCTTCCAAATTAAAAGCCTTAAAATATATCAACAAGACCAGACTAAGATAGATAGCTGTTATAAAAGCAATATAGAGAAAGAAATTCTCCTGGGTCTGTGCTGTGAGAAAGAATGGGATTATTTAGTCCTTCATACTCACGTGCAAAGGTTCAGTGATTGCTTGGTATTAAGAATTCAGGTTTTATTGCCTACTGTTTCATAATTTTTTTAATTTGCATTTTATAAAAGGGCAACAAACTGAAATGGTTTGAGAAAGCTTCCTGATTGCTGTTAACTCTGTGTGAAAAATTCCTTGCCACTGAATGCTGCCTGTGTTAGAGCTCTTCTCAGCTAAAGGTGGCATCACCAAGTGCTGCTTCCTGACCAAGTGCTTCCAAAGGACAGTAACAGGACAAATGGCAGTGAAGGTGCACCCATACATTTATGCAGTTCAGAGTATAATGAAATTGATGTAAGACCTTTAAGGTAAATAGCTGGAGAGCAGCGTAATGTCTTGTGCAGCTACAGGGCTGCTTATGCTGGGCCAGTGTTAATTCAGGTGGACACTTCACTGCTCTGTACTTGTTATTTTCACTGACAGCTTGAGCTGCCCATATGTCTATGGCTGGGTGACATACCCCTGCATTTTCAGAACAGAGTTTTGGGACCCCTGTTTTCTGTGTCCGTTTGCGGCAGGGCTCAAGAGAAGAACCTGCTTGCAGAAAACCTGCAGCTTGCAGGCAGTCACTGCTGGAGGAGGAGGCCAGGCTGCATAGATCTGAGGGTTTCGTGCAGCTTTGTGCATAAATCAGTCCAAGATTTTTCCAATAGTTAGCCTTGGTTGGGTCTGTGTACAAGTAAAGATTTAAGAGCATCACTTCTCTTGCAGGGAGCAATAAAATTCAGCTGTTTCCATTCCTTCCACCTGAGCACTTCTGAACCTGTGCACTATGTTTTGCTTCTCCCATGGTAGTTGTAACCCCCTTGCAAATTGCAGGTCAAAGCACATTAGTCTCTTTACACAGTGCGCAGGTAGAGAAAACAGTCCTAACATTTGTAAGCAATTGTGGCACATTGTAGCTCTGCGATTCCCAGGAAAGAACAGAAAAGTGCTAGGTCAACTGCCTCTTGTCTTTTGGCTTCTCTCCAAAATTTGCACCTCTTGGCTTTTGGAAACCATCCAGACCTGCTTTGAATAACATAGAGCAGAGTATTTGAGGATGGGGCACAGACACTGCCACAGAGTGGCATTCCCTCCAGTTTTATGTGATGCTGTATGTGCGGTCTGAACCTCATGACCAGATCATTCCTCTCCCAGAGAGACAGTCATGACAGCAGATTCTTTAGAAGGTGCTGCTGAGCCCAATCTGTTTGTCTTTTTGTGACAGAATGTATTAGGCTTGCAGCTGGATAAAACTGTGGGTTGTGCTAACTAGTTGATGTATTTAAAAACAAAGATGAACAATCAGATCTTCTCAGCATGTACCTTCATCAAAAAATTATATCACTTATCAAAAAAAAACCCAGATTGGGATAACAGCTTTTTCTTGCAGGCTACAAGTAGTAGCAGAGTCTCTGCTACAGATGAGAACTCAATGGAGTCTGGTGTTTGGAGGATGTGGAAGTTAACTGCAACAATGTAAACCTGCTAAAAGCTTGTAAAACTGAAGAGCAGAGGTACGGGGCAAGGAAAGTATCAGAAGTCTCACCACTCCTTGCTGTGCTGTACATCATGATAGCCATTACTGGTTTTCATTTTGCTTTGTCCCTGTCCAGTAGCAGCTTCATGTCAGTGCTTGTTTAACATGAATATTGGTTTCTTCCTCTGTGTATCTCAAGAACTCTGTCTTTTCTCTTCTGGAGGGGGGCAACATAATACTATGTTACTCTGATTCTACTTTCTGAAATTTTTACTGAAAGTGTTGTTAAATACTGGCATTATTGAGGTATTTATGGTACTGGTATCTGGCCCCACACTTTTTCTGTGGAACAGGGTGGAGTAATGCTTTTCACACAGCATCATAGCTCCAGTAATAGGAAGGGTGAAGTCTGAAGTGAGCTGAACTGTCCTTTCAGCTCAGCCTAATGCAACTTCTTTCATCTGGCGAAAACATAGAGCAGAAGAGAGTGGCTCTGCATTTGGGGTCTCTGGGTCATGAAGGATAGGGGTAACAAAGGTTCTGCAGAAGAAGCCTTTCCTATAGAGAAAGGAGAACAACAAAGCGGATATGCTGGTATCATTGATGTACCATTGATGAAGGGCTCACTCGTGTCCTGGTGGATGCAGCTCTGTCCTGCAAGGGCAGCCCCAGCCCTGCATCCCCTGCTGCCAACTCCCCCTACACCAGACTTTCACACCAGAACTACACTGCTCCTGCTGAAGATACTCTTCAGATGAAAAGATCAAGAATTTGGTTTTAGAAAGCAATAGCCTGCATTGAATTAAAATGACACTTTTGAGCTGACCCTATATCAGTCTCTCTGTCATGAGCAATCTAGAGGCCAACTCTAACGAACTTGGTCTGAAACCCTGCACATGACTCATCAAAAGTGACATGCTAGTGTCATATATGCCAGGAGGCAATGAGATTAATGTGCATGATGTTTCTTGCAACACTATAGCCAAGCTGAGCATCAGACAGTGCCGAGCTGTACTCTTAAATATGTTGTTCCCATACAGCCACTGACTTTGATGGCTGGGAAGCAACTTGCTCATGGTTACCTTTCTGCAGGAAATACTGGCAGATACAGGTATCTTTCAGTATATGTTGAATGAGAATATACTTCAGCTGCCATTAGCTGTTCCTGAGTAAATTGAAAAAGGAAAACTTCTATGTTTTAATTGAGAATAGATTAATACGCAATGCAACAAAAGAACAATAAAACCTCCTGATGTATTACCTAGAAATAAGTGCACAACAATAGTAAAGATTGAGAATACATGCACTAAAAAATATGACATAACATTTGTGATGTCCTGCATGATAGAATCATGGTAATGAGAAGAAAATGGTTACACTGTCATTTTTAACTGGTGTTTGAAGCCAATGGTCTTCCTGGGGAGGATAATGGAAGACTGATTGCTCCTCAAAAACAAGTTCAGAAATTCTTGCTTCAGTGTCACTACTCAAGAGAGATCATTGAATATTAAGATCTGCTTTTCTTCTTTCATCAGCTCTAGCAGAGTACATTGTATGATCACTGTAATTTAACCGTAGCTAATTAGAGCTGGGAAAATGGGAGTTTTGCCGTTGTTTTCAGTGGAGCCAGGATTTCTTCCAACCTGTTTTTCTGCAGAGATCTAATACTCCCTCAGTGGGTTTGAGATTTTGATAATGATAATGACATAGCTGTATTATATCTCTGGGGGAGGAAGACTGCTAATTGTCAACC
Source organism: Pezoporus flaviventris (assembly GCF_033815535.1). Taxonomy (NCBI): domain Eukaryota; kingdom Metazoa; phylum Chordata; class Aves; order Psittaciformes; family Psittacidae; genus Pezoporus; species Pezoporus flaviventris. The sequence continues at coordinate 5,835,032 of NW_026892626.1, read as the reverse complement.
ATGACAAAAGTGTGATTACCCTTTAAGTGTGTTCTTATAAAAAGGCATTATATGTATTTCCTGTTAATTGCCTAAGCACAAGAACTTTGCCCTGAAATATGTAACTTTCTTGTGTTGGAAGACCATAATAAAGCAATTAACTTGGGATAAATTTTTGTTATAGCACAAAGAACCACCTAAGGCTCAGTCTTCACAAGGGTTGTATCCATTATTTTGGTAAAAGTGGTGCTTTAGGTATTCACATAATCCAATGGGACCACAGATGCTTTTCAGACCTTGATATTTTCATAGTTCTGATGTTAGAGCAGTTTCTGCCATATAGTGTGAGCTTATTGACTGACAGGGATCTGAGTTACCTGTAGAATGTCACCCTGATAGGATTTTTTAATATTATCAAAAGTCACATAAACTTTTCAATCTAGCTTGGGACATAAAAGTATAGTCAGCTTTAGATTTTTTCCCAAGCTACTTTTCAGATAGCTTCCATGTAATAATGAAAGTGTTACATTCGTAGGCCTATTTCACTCAGGTAGGTTTTCGATCAGACGTTGCGTTTTACACCTCTCCTCCTATGCCAAGTGCAAACATCTGTTCTGGAGTCCACAGCACTTCCTCTTGTGTCATGTTTGCCATTCCCAGCCTTGCCATCATCTCACCTGGGGTACTTCACTGCTCTGCGGTCACTGTTCTCTCTCGGAAGTCGATAGGTAATGGCAACATGCCCATGCCAAATTTCCTAGTGCTCCTATTTCAAAGTGAGATTTTTGCAAACTGCATTAAAATCAGTTTACAAAAGTTGTAGTTTTCTTTGAAATTAGGAAGAATTCTGTATATCTTTCCTTTTAAAATCTAGATGTAGGAACTTGTTGTCTTTTTCTTTATAATCTTTACTGTATATGTAATGGAAACTTGTTCTCCATTCTGTGTCTGAATTTAAAAAAAAAAATGTAAAAGTTTCAGTATGTCCAGTAAAATCTCCTTATTTTCAGCTACTTAGGTTGGCATCTGTGATAATAATCGTTAATATAATCTATAGGAAAAGTTAGCATCCTTGAAGAATAGTAGAAGGCTAAAAATGTAAGTTCTTGAAAAGTTTTGTTAAGTGGAAATTATGATAAAAAGAAAACTCCAGTACTGAAAAGGACCCTTCTCTCCTTGAAATTGCAAGAATATGGGCAAAGGAAATGCTAATACCAGTCTCTAATCAAATATCATAGTAGGCTTTGTTTACACCTAAAAGATTGTTTGTTTTGAATTGAAGCAAGGTGCACTGAAGAACAGTCCCTGCTGACTTTTCAGTGTGGGCTGACTGATCTTGCCTCTTTCCCTGTTAATGGATATTGTAGTGACCTGATGCAAGTAAAGGTAATCCAAGGCTTTGGGGAAGTAGAGGGAAGAAGAGTTTGAAGCTCCATGTGCATGTGTTTCATGTTTTTCTGATGATGATTTACCATCCTCCCTACTGCTGTAACCTAAACAGAACTGGAAAAAAAGCAAGTGAGGAGAGAATCCTGTTGAAGTGTGTGTGTGTGTCATTTATTTATACCACTGATTGCTAGGGAAATAGATGGAGCAATTAATGGAAAAACACCTGCTCTTGCGTATTCATGTGTTCTTAGTGAGCCATCAGAATCCTAAAAAGATTTTATTATCATTAGTTAATTGAAACTGAGTTCAAAATAAGAAATAATGGCTATCATTCTTTCCAGCAATAAAGCTTGGATTCGCTGCCCAATCATTGTTTCTAATTGTAGCCTCATCTACTGATTACATTTACCTTCTTTTTCATACGATCTGCTGGAAACACTTTTTTATATGGTGTTAATGGAGAGTATATCAATTGCAAGATACAGGAAGCTGATTTTCCATAGTAACAGAGATAGCATCCATTCCTTTTATTTACAAATAATTAGACTAGTTCTGGCCTTTTAACACACACACACACACACACACACACACACACACGTTCTCTTCCACCTCCCTCCTCATAAACAGCATTTTTTAGCTACTCCAATGGGGCCAGATTTTCACCTTTACATTTTATGCAGGTTAAAAAAATACTGTAGTAAAGGAACAAGGCTTTTTTTGTTTAAATCTGCTATGGGGACGTCTGCCTGTAAATGCTACTGCTACCTGCATGAGTTCCTACTAAACTAGGTAGAGATTTTTGTGGATGGCAGGAGTCACTGTTGTTAATGACCAGCTTCAAACATCAATCAAAACTCTGGCATTTTGTAAGGTTGATGTGCAGCCCTTTTTCTTAGCCTCCAACACCATCTTTCTTCCTGAGACTTGGTGATATTTTATGAAATCTATCATATAACCTCAGCTGCTCTGGACATTTTCTTCTAGGTCTGGAATGCAAGAGTCAGCAGCACACTACTATCAATTGTGCTAAAAGATACTGACAAGTCATGTATTACGAGATTTGACCTCTAGCCATGGTATAAGAAGCCTGTGCAATGTGCCTTGAATTTCTGACCCTGAAAAACAAATAAAGAACAAAGAAAGTGTTTCTTCAGCTTCACTTCTTACAGGAATGAGCAGGGAGTAAGTGCCTTCTGGTTTATTGTGGGCACTGTTGGAACTTTCTTTTTCTCTAAAGTCTAAAAAAGTATGTGCCCAGACTGCGAAGCAGCAGAGCAGACTGAATAGCAGAACATGAAAAACATGAGGAATCTCTGTATTCATTTCTAAATCTACATGAATATTTGGGTAATTTCAAGATGAAATAGTTCTTGCTTCAACTTAATGTTAATCTTGTGACAATGACACTGTGTTACAAAAAGAGTTTAGTGACCAATGTTTAGATAAAAAAAATTAGCCTATATATGGGGCAGTCTCTCACAGTATATGCTGAGAAAGCCTGTTGCCATGGTCTGCTTGGAATATTGGATTTGAAACCCTCTCAAACCAGCACATACCATAATTGGAAAAAATCAAAGGTGTAACTGTTGCTGTGTAGAATGGATTATGTCATGTGAGAGATGGTTCTGATGATAATTTTCTGAGCAATGAATCTTTGGTGTTAAGGACATGCTTATCTGGCCATATGATTTCCTTCAGAAAGAGAATGAGGGGACGCTTGGTACAGACTCTGACTTGTACTTCATAGGTAGAAAGTTTAGGCCTGAGTCGTGGTGACTTTGCATAGTGCTTTTTTTTTTTAAATGCAATTGCAAAGAGGAGTTTCAGAGGCTTTTTCCTGTGCTTTGCCTTTCTTGGAAGGAAGATAGCCTGGATAAATTCCAAAGTATGCAAATGAGGTCTTGGAGCCAGTTTTGGGTGCAGTCCTATGTGTTATAGGAAATGAAATGGAAAGGATTCTGGCCCTCATTTAACGTTATGGTATGATGAAAATGGGAACCTTTATTAAGCAATTATTACAAGCACATATTAATCTTATACAGCTCAGGTTGCAAACAGAGTTATGGTGCACTAAAGCCTTTGACAGGTTTTTAAGTAAAGGCTGTGCTAGACTACAGAGAAAGAAGAAAGGCTTGGGGATTCTTCAAATAAACTGTGGTGAAGAATAATTGGCCTCCGTTACAATTCATCTATGTGAGATGTAGGACAATGTCAGATGCTTATTGGTGCAGCTCATGTTATCCGTATTTAATACCTTAATGTATTATTGTGCAAAAGAGTTAAAGGTCTCCCTTTCCATCTCTTCAAAAATGCATCCTATGCTAAGCTAGAGACAGGGTATTCTCTTTTACCAGTGTGCTTCTGATATTAGTTCAGATTGTTGCTCAAGCGTGGTTTTTATATTCTCAGAGGTGATCAGAAAGCAAATGCCAACATGGGAAGCAGTTAAGTTTTTAGGGTTTTTTTGTGTTCCATGAGAGTGAGGCTTCAAACTGATCATTGTGGGGAAATGTAAGTGCTCCTATAGCAGTCACCTCTCATTCTTTTTTTGGTGAGATTTCCCATCAGCTGAAACAAAATTAAATGATGGTGATAACTAAACCAAAGTGACAGAACAGACTTTGTGGGGGAAAGTACTGTATTCCCTTACCTTTACTGCTTCAGGAAAGTGTTTTTATAAAAACTCTTTATATAAAACCTCACTGTAAGATATGGCTTCTTAGTGTAGTAGGTAAACAGCCTGCCTTTTAGTCAAGCACATCTTTAAAAATATGACGCCTCACCTTACAAAAACAGTTGAGGATTTAGAAAAGAAAATAATAAATCCATATCTTGTCCATAAGTAAGAATGTTATATGATGAGTACTTCCTACGTTATACACATCCCTGTAATGTCCTTCTTGGTCAATTTTTGTTAAGAAACAAAATACAATTTTTATTGAGATCAATAAGAGATTAAGGTGACAAAGTGATTTATCAGCTATACTGAATGATCGTTTTTCCCCAATAACACCAACAGCCAACCAAGAAAAGAGAGGATGCCGTGAAGTGTTTTGTATTTAGCTTTGTTTTTACCTTGGGTCCTTGAAAAACTAGGAAAACAGAGCCTTGCCATCCATCAAGTCTTAAAATAGTGCTTAAAATGAGTAACTGCTGCTCTGGCCCTCAGATTACAACATATGGAGGAACTTATTATATGACCCACTACACACCAAAGTCCATGGAAATGCTCCCATTAACTTCAATGAACATAACTCCAGTAGTGCGTAATGAAAGCAGGAGAGAAACCAATTTATCAGTGCATGAGAGATGGTGCTCACCATCAAGTCTTCCTTTTGATTACTGCAAGGCTGCAAAGCCAGTTTGCCTCCTTGATGTATGATTTGATGTGCCTCTGAAGAAAACTTTATTTAAAAGCTCTCAAAGAGCTGGATTAAATGTCCCTGGAAAAAGATCCCCCAAATGTACTTCTTCCCTTATGATCGACATCTCATATTGGTTTCCCTGCGTGTGTGAATTTAAGTTGGGTCTGTAATGAAGCAGTATTGAAGTCACCGTTTCTGACTTCTGCAGCTCCTCCCCTGTGCTGGCAGGATTGGTTTCAGTGGCAGATACCACATGAATCAGGGTGTTGGAAATGAAGCAGTGTTTGCTGTGTTGTTGCTGAGTATTCCAGATGAGCTATCACCACAGGGGCTCTGAGATGCTCAGGGCACTGCAGGAGAAGCTTCAGAGGCACTCGAAATCGGTACAGCCTGACTCTCACTGTAGAAGATTTTTGCACTGTCTGTTCATTAAGTGGCAAATATCTAAATCTTCTTCTGTCTAGTCTGGGAAGGAAAATATTAGAGGAATTGGTTTGTACCCTCAGCAAAGTTGTTCACACTTTGCTTACAGCCTGACCAAACAGAATGCCAGGGTGATTATAGCTGTCTTGTAGGTCTGCAAATTGCCATTGACTTGCAAATATGTTTTACATATATGCCAACAGATAGTGTGCTTTAAGTGTATGAACTGAAATTAAATGCAAATTTGACTTATTTACGCTGGAAATGTTTGCTTGAAAAGTTTCCCGTAAAGTGATGTTGTACCAGATATATCCAAATCCAGGACTAATCCTTACAGGATAAGGTGTAAATTTTGAAGTTTAGCAGAGTTACCATGAAAAAAAGCAGTAAAATTAATCTGAAGTCCTAAAATTGGGATGTCAACTCCACATATAAGTAAAATTTACCACAATGATCCATACCTCATTAAACATGTGTTCAATCAAATATATAGCATAAACCCTAACTATTTATACCTACCTGTGAATGTAGTCATTACTGTGCTCTGCTTTTAAATAACATTTTAATTTTATGTATATTTTACTGTGATACATTCTTTATCAGGTTCATAGAGCACTGCTACAACATTTAATACTAAATTTAATGGTAAATGTAATTTCATCTAAATTTCCGTCAGTTGATCTTTTATGCATGTTTATTTCAACTGTTGCTGCAGTTGAAATTGTTGGTACCATTGATTGGAAAGGAGAACAACATTTCATAGAAGGCTTTGGGGAAGGCATGTTGTAAATAAGAAAGCTCAGGCCTATTTTCATGGTTGTCTTCTGTTTGAGTGTAACAGAAGTGTTTGTGCTTGAACCGTTCTGTCTTTTGGCAGTGAGATTCCCAGCCCTGTGAAGTTGCATAGGTTGATTGTACCATCCATTAGCTATTCTTGTCTTTGCATGAGCATGAGATTTCTTTTCCTGCTGATTGTGTCAGTTACAAGCGACTGTAGAATATATGGCAAGAGGGAAGGGCTATTTCATGGGAGCGTGGCAGATTGAGGCACTACAGTTTGCCTGAACTGTTCCTTATCATGCGGGCTACTTGTCCTCTGCAAGGTCGTTTCAACACACAGCAGAATTCCTTGAACTTTAAAAGCGTTGGTGCACCAAATTTTTTCAAAAGGTTATTTGATGCACCTAAACAAAAAGGAACTTTTGTTCACTGTTCGTACTGAGCATCAAAATTGGAGTTTTGGAGTTTAAGCATGAATTAGGCTCAATCCCTAAAGAAGATACAGAGTTGGAGAGAATCCCTTATGTATGGAAAGTGTGGCCAACTGAACAGCAGTAAGAAATGCCTGGAGAGAGGAAACCAGGGCAACACAACATGTGGTCCACTGCTAAAAGCAAAACAGTGTGGTGGTATCAAGCTTTTTAAATATGCAGTAAAAAATATTATACACAGAAAGTACATGTTATGTGCTGCTTGTTCTCATCTGGAATATGTAGCGTCTGGGTGTTTATCAAGTTTGGTAATTCCTGAGACTTCAGAGTTAAAGCAGCCATCTGTACATTGCTTTAAAACGAGCACTGACTTTTCTGTATGCATGTTTATCCAGTTCTACCAGAGAGAAAGAAAATGTGAAATGTGTAGTATATCTTTGAATTAGACAAAATCTCAGCTGGCAAAAAACTCTGTTGGGATGCTACTGCTTTTGAGTGTTCTGCATATTTAGAATGAGCTAGTTCGTGTATGCTGGGATTTATATGCAGCAGAAAAGCTTGCATGAGCCTTCATGCTTTCTGCAGTTTTGCTGCTATTTGACAGGCCCTGAGTCCAGTTACAACAGGTAACATGGTGTGCTACTTCAGTGGGAAGCACTGGAGCTTTCTTGCAATAGAGAGCAAAAGCAAGTGGAGTAGAACAGGACAGTCAAGTCCAGTTATTAGTTTGATGTTCTGGAGACCAGTTTCTGCCCTTAATCTTCTCATATGACTATTGGTTGGGTCATTTATATCTCTGAGCCTCTGTTTCTCCCACATTAAAGGAGCTAGTAGCATTGCTTTACTTCACAGATGTGGGGTTTGAAGGTAAATGAAGCTCAAAATTAAATTTTAATAATTCTATTTTAAACTGTATGGTACAATGAAGAAATAAAACCGGGGTTATTGTAATTATTGAACAGTTTATGTATTTCCCCTGAGATAACTATTAATTTGGCTTAGCTGTGCATGTAAAATTGTAGGACTGCATTCCCATGTCAATGTGTATCACTACTTTGGCATATTAACCCTGGCCACGAAACCCTATAAAGCATGCTTGTAAAATGAGGTTTTTTGTGTCTTAAGGCCATCTTGAAGCAAAAGCAGGTTAAGATTCTAGACTATTCCCTAATACTGTGTGGGTCCTTAGCACAGATTTATGATATGGGCAGTGTTTCCCCTGCATCATCCTTCACAGAGTCTTTGCCTTTCAGTTTGGTAGAGGTACTAGCTGCCAGTCTAAATGTGCCATTTTCTTTAAATCCATTTACACATCTTCCTGCTGAGGTAAACATTTTTGTCTCCTCCATCTTCTCTTTCTTACTGCAGAGAGAAAGGCATATTAACATCATTTTCTCTTTATGCATCCTGTGCATGTTAATGAACGTGTGTTCTGTATTTTGTTTGTTTGGTTTGTGATGTTTTCCAATAGGATAGTAATCAAAAGTCTATGTAGCAAAATGTTTCTGACAGCATGTGAATTGAAAGCCTTTGCCCATAGATGGTCAAATGCTTTTGTGCATCATTTTGGAAAGAGCAAGAATACCTCCAGTGTTTTGAGGAGCTAATCTGATTTGCACAGAATTATTCATAGCAAAATATGTGCAGATGTGGAGCTCTTACCTGTAGATATTGTAAAATTTATTACTTTTTAATTATTTGAAACTACATCTTTCTTAAAACAAGATTCAAGGAAAGTTACAGACTGTTTATTGGTATATATGTATTTTATAGGAGAAAATTAATAGCTTCTGATTAACTAAGGCAGATGAGACGTTCAAAATAGCACTATTGCTAATAGTTGAAAGTTAAAGCAAATGTATGGCTGTGTTGCCAGGATTGAAGAAAACAGTCAGGCTTTTATTATTTTAACTGATACAACACAATCAGCAGGGAACTCTTACTTAGAGAACTAGCTAGATTCTGCTCTGCTGCTTAAAGCCAAATCTGGGGTGCTTGTAATAATGCAGCTCATGAGTTTAATGCATAGAAATCATAAGGCAGAGAAAAAGAAAGCAACGTGAGGTTTTATATTTTAGAAATAGGCTACTCCTGCTTCACATACGTTATTTGGCTTGGTTAAAGAGCAGTACTGGAGGACAGAGGATAAATAAAGTCACTTTTCTAACACAGCTGGTTTTGCATTCATGTTGGGAAAGACCCATTGTGCTATAGGGGGGTATTTTGAAATAGCACACTACCTCAATGTCCTTCATACAGGTGTCATTGCAGAAAGACATAGCTGTTATATGGACTTCATATAGCTGCCTGAGAGGGGGAGTGTAGCAATACTGCCAGATCACTGTATAAGATGGGAAGTTAAATTGCAGGTGTTCATGGTCTCAATATTTATGTATTAATTACTCAGATATGCAATTTAACTCGTAAAAAACCCTATAAGGCAAAATGGCTGTTAGTGTCAAAGATGCATCCACTTGTGGTCTCTCTCTACTCCTTTCTTCCCATATAAAATTCTACCAACTCTTCCTTGAGGGGAAGAAAGCTGTCATCATAAAAAGATCTGATAAAGAGAGGAGAATAATAATGGCAGCCTTAGCAAGAAGCTCTGTGTAATACCACTGCTTCTGTCACAGCATCTCTGTCCTCCCTAGCAGGTTCCCTGAAGCAAGATGCAGTATATCTCTTAGTTTGAATATTTCATTTCCAGGGGTACATCTGCTTTTCTTTCATGTTATATTCAGCATTACCTATTTATAACACTTTTTAAAACCAATTTTCCAGCTTCTTGATATGGTACAAGAAAAACAGAAGCTACGTATCAAGTGTAATGATTAAAAATGTGAGGAAAAGGGGAGGGTAATAATTGGTTGCAAATCAAGTTATGAATCTCAAGTGAAATAAAACTGGAAGAAAGAGGGAAGAGAGTTTTATAACCTCAGTAAATTGCAGAAATTACAATGTGCTATGTGCATTTGGTTTGCACTTTTATACCAAGTTAGTGGATAAGGATATTTATCTGATGTTGTTTGCCCTCACATAAACTCTTCTGATTTAGATGATAGATAGAAACCATTTATACAGATAAACACAGTAGGGGTCTAAACATGGATCCCTGTGGAACACCAGATGTGAGTAAATGAACATTTGATTTTCCTCTTGTCTGCTTCTGACAACCTGATGGATAAGAAACCATCTCGTGTATTCCCTTAAAACCTGATAGCACTAATGCAGATAATAACGTAGAGTGAGATATGGTATTTATTAAATCTGCTCTCTAAATATTAAAACGACAGCAGCTGTGATCTTTCTACTCTTTAACTGTACTCTTTAAGCACTGTGTCACTTACTAACACTTGTCACTTGCTAACAAAGATAAATGCACGGAACTGATGTAGAGGGTTTAGGACCACAGGGGTATTCAAATACTTAAGATTCATGCAGTTTAGAAATTAATATTCTACATCACAATTGATTAAATAAAAGGCGTATGAGAAATTTACAAAATTGCTTTTAAAATGGAAACAGATTGTGTGAAGGGAATAAAAAGTGGCTATGTTAATTCTTTTTTGTCCGTTGTCCCAGGTGGATCTCATGCTAACCACTGAAGAGTGTATTAGCGGAAAGGAGCTTTAGCATTTCATAAGTTAGAAATATCATCTCTGAAGTGTCAGCAGTTTTATATCAATTTTTCTCTCCCTCTCCATTTCCTCCATATCTCTGAGATGAAATTCTTACAGAGGAAGAGGTCACCAGGGGCCATGTCTTGGCCAGATGCTTTTATTCACTGTGTCATGTCTTTTCCAGAGTTAACTGTCAAATGCACTTGTAGTTCAAGCATTCTTAGATGGTGGGGCGTAACTTCCAGTGCTATAACTTCTTACCTAAAGCTGAACTTACCAGCTCCCTCTTGGCAGAAAAGCCTATGAGCCCAGCACCACTCCCAGGTCATACATGCTTCTTATTTATTAGCCCAGATTGATTGACTTGAACTGAACTGGGTTTCATATTTATCAGTGCAAGTGTAGTGAGGATCAAAACCAACTTTTGCATAGGCAGTAATTGCACTTTCTTTTATGCAGCATAAATCCGAGTCTAACAGAACAGGGAAAACTGAAACTGGTATCACCCAGACTCGGGAGATCTGTTGCCTCAAGCATTTGGTTTCTTTATATCTCTGGGAGAATGTTAGTGTCCAAACACAAAGTGTGGATCTTGAAGAGCGATCATGTGCAGCTTGCATTAACTACAAGCAGAGCAGGGGATGGTATGTAACATCAGTGTTCAGATGACTTTTGGTGCTTGTGTTAAGTGTGTCGTTTTTGTTCAGTTGCATACACATGGGGAAGAGGGGGCCCCATTTATTTCATATCAACTTCTCTGGAAAGAAACCCAGTCCACAGAAAAAAGCTCCCTTTGTTTACACCAAGTTTAAATTGCTGAGTTGACAGGTTTAAGAGGAGAAGACTTCTTGGAGACTTTCTTGCAAGATTCATTAAGGATCCTTTCAGCTCAGTTTTGCACAGCTAACTGTCCTGATTTGAGCTGTTACATTCCTGGGTACTAGCTGACCTTCAATCTGATGTCTCTGATACCGCAGTGTTTGTGGGTGTAGCTGCCTCTGCTCCATGTCAGCACAGCCTCGCTCTTGCTAAGATAGTGCACCTTTATAGGCTCTTCTGCATCAAGTCAGTCAATCCCAACTTGAATATGCTGATCAGTGATTTCATTTTGGATTCAATAAGCTCAGTAGCAGGTACTTCGAAGAATTCTGCTGTTAGGAATGAAAAGCTAATTTGCTTTGAAGAAAGTAACCCCCGCACAGTTTGTACCACTCCACCAGTCAGAAACTGGACCATGGATAATTGAGATGGTATGAAACACCTACTGACTCATGCTCAAAATTTTTGGATCCATTAATTCCTGCAGAGTGTTGCGCTTGCCTATGGGAGGATGTAACAGCAGCTTAATTCATTATAAACAATTCTGCCCCATTTACTTTATAATTTTGTGATTGTTAATCCATAAATGTGTAGAATGTAAACTTGCAAACATAAGGGCTTCAAGACAGTGTCTTTTTTCTGTAATCCACTCTTTCACTACGATGTTAAAGATTAACATTTTATAAAAAGGTGAATCACATTTTCACATAGATTCCTGTATATTTATACTTGAGCCTGAATGTGAAGACTTTGGATGGTAAGTGGTTTGGGTTAGGTTATTTAGAGGGGTATTCTATTTGTATCGCTATGTTGTCTTCTTCTTTGAGGACATGAACTCCAAAAATTGTGCGCTTAGTTCCAAAATGAACTAGAAGTTTGATGTGGGTTATGGGAGCATGGGGTTTGTGGAAGTATAATTACATCTAATTTTATACAAATAAATAATGGAATGAATTCAGTTTCATTCAGTAAAAATGTTATTCGACATTGTTATTGCTGCTCCCATCTGCTTTGCAGAAAGGGAAAGGAAGTATCATGGTGCTTGTGACAGAAAGATTCAAAATGTCATTGAGCATTGTTATTTTCAGTATGATTCTAATGTCAAATGAGGGCAGATTCTCACAGATTTAGAATTTTGTCTCAATGTAAATTGTGTATCTTAAATTATTTTCTCTTTATGGCTTTTGTTTATTGGTACCTTTTCAAGTCTTTGCACAGCATTTCAGGATGCTAATGAATAGTTCAGATGCCTTTCTCCCAGAAGACAAGAAACTCTATCCCACTGTTAAGTAACCAGCAGATTTAACAGCGTATTTTGTACATGGGATTTTCCTAGATCAAAGTTGTTTCAAACATATTTGATGTATGGTTTATAAAAACTTTGGAGATCTAAAGTTCTGTAAGGAAATTTAAACTCAATGATAGTAGGCTTGAGTTTCATGATTTCCTTTTATGGATCCCTTACAAATAATCCTCAGATGCCATAGAGTAAAACACTTAGAAACCACTGTTGTAGGTTAAAACAGTCTTGACAGATAAAAACATCTTGTTTAAAAGGGAAATTTTTTCATCAGATCTGGTAAATTTATGCTAACCTCAATTTCTCAGCCAAACTGGTAACAGAGTAATTGCAGGGAAGTGCACTAATTCAGGTTCTGACGTTAATATTAAAAGAGGAAACCTTCTTGGAATATTGAATTCTTATTTTCACCTGCCATTTGGTTTGATATCACTATTTTCACCAGTACAAGTCTAGATAAGAAAATGCTCATTGGAAATGGTATCCTGAGTGAATAACAATTTCTGTCAATGGAGAGGAGTAACCATATTTTTTTGTCTCGGTCTGCAAGAAGCTGATCCAGTCTAATGGGTAGAGAGAGCAGCAACATTAGTTATAGCAATATGTGAAGTACCCTCTTGGGTTCACCATACATTTTATATTTCATTATCAAATTGACACTCCTGCATGGGTAGATTCATTCGCTGGCAGGGAATACCACAGGCTATATTCCTGTACTTTTTCTCCCTCCGTTCAGGCATTCTCTTAGTGCCTTGGTAAATCATGATGTTAAATCATTAACAGTGAAGAAAGACATGCTACGTAAGCATTACATGCTGATTAATGACTGAGTTAAACCCCTTTCTTCAAAGATATTGCTGACCTGCTGAGTATCTTCATCATATTCATTTTCTTTGTTCTTTGGTAGAAGCTGATAGTGTAGCAGTCTGAGCACAAAGGCAGGAGTGTTCTTAGGTTCAAATCCTCATGCACAGCACTGAATGTGAGCAGTTGACATGCTCTCTCAAATTCAATGTGGGGAGGCACTAGGGCTGAAAATCTTCAGTAAACCTTTATCTAGCTGGTACAGTTCTGTGCATGCCCTCAAAACTCTCGTTCTTGTTAACATCATGGCAGTTCCAGTGGTACCAGCAGTGCTGGGAGCTCTCACAGAGACAGGCCATTAGTGCTGGCAGTACTGCATCAACTCAGCCTGCTGTGAGTAAGTGTTGATGACATGGTGCTTAAAATGTGGGCAGCTGTAAGTGCTTTACTTCAGTGGAGCTCCCAGTGTTCTTACTAATATGAGAACAAAACTGGCATTGGCTTGTATAGGAATGGTTTGAATCACTTCATTATCCAGGTGTTAGAGACTGTACAATACAGGTAGGGAAAAAATAGAATAAAATCCTGACTGGTGGGGCAAGGGTGGGATTCAGGGGAAAGAGATTATATTGTGGTGTTTTCATAGTGATAAAAAATAATGTATAAAATACAGAATCTGTTGGAATTCCCCAAGATGTCTCTGGTGCTCAGTCTATGTAAATACAGTGGGATTTATTCTGAAACAGTCCCATGTTAATCCTTACATAATTTACTGTAGGGTGGCCTTGCTGGGCAGAGGAAGACACCCACCAAAACCATGAGCCCCTTTTGCTGCATTGTAGTAACAGTTTCAAAACACTGAGTTCTCCTTGCTGTATGTGTAAATGTTTAACCACTGACACGCAAAAGAATGGTGACTTATGCCACAGAAAAGTAAGCCTGTGCTATCAGTGCTTTGGGATATAGATGGTGCTTTCTTTTTGTGCTGAGGGGTAAATTACGTAGTTATATAGCCAAAGTGAAAATATACCTTTTAGTATGGCCAAGGATAAGCATTCTGTCAGACCCACTGAGGTGAGAAACTGTCACTTTGGAATGGTTACTTAAGCTGTCTGTTGTGCTGTTAATGCTAAAATACTCCTTGTATATTAATTTCTGATTACATTGCTACCTTATGACAGGTTCTGCTATAGCCCAGAGACCACATGGTATTGTAGGGCTGAAATTAAGTTGAATTTATCTTCAAAGGTACTCAGCTGCTGTACTGAACTCAAGTCCAGCAAAAGAAGATCTGTTCCTTTTTGTTTGTACAGTGAATTTCTATGGCTACACAAATACAGCTCTGCACATGTTTAACAATACTCACTCTGTTTCTTTAAGGTGGCAGTTGTAATGTTGTTTGCAAAACAAAATGCCCCTGGAAGCTGAAATTTGTGCTACACTATTTCAGCCAGTTTAGTCCACGGTTTTTGGCAATACTGATTACCTGTAAATCTCTCTGCCTGTTTTTCTAATTAAAGTTGTTCAACTCTTGACAAAATTGACACTGGACAGGGAATCCAGAAACATTGTAATCATTAGAAATTTTTCTTTTTACATGGTACCATATCTGAATAAGGATTTTCAGTAAGTCACTATGAAGCACCACAGTAAACTGTGCCAAGTTTGCACTGCTTGAAAGTGCCACTACTCTAACGCTTTCTAATCTCCTTCCCCCAGCACCTATTACCACTACCATCTCTGTTATCAAGCCAGGAAAATCTATATTCTGTGCAGGCATGACTGTACTAGCAATAAGGAATGGACAGCCACAGGCAAAATCACTTGAGTTGACTCATGGTAAGGCTGCCAGCCACACTCCTTATGCACCTCCAGAAGGCCCTATGTAGACACTAGCCCGCCCATCCGATGAGAAGGATCCTTGCCATACACCCTTGGGCAAAAGCTGCTGTCCTGCTGAGGCCCACCTGATTGTTTCAGGGGTTGAAGGGAGGGAGGAGGTCTTCTTTAGGCTCTAACCCCACTGCAGGCACCTGTGCAAGCCAAAGGAGAGCATTAGCCTTCTGGATTAGCTCAGTTAAAGTCAACGAAGAGTGGAAAAGCAAGCACCTAAAGTGCTGCAGTAGGCTGGGGCTCATAGGTCTAGAATAAATGAAAAAATGAAATATTCAGTTGCTGCAGTAAGACTTTCTGTGAAGAACGTTTTATTGCACACAGTGTTTCTCCCTTTCACATTCATTTTCTCCATCATTGGTTGTTTTCATCTGATGCTTTAGGGTGAAAAGTGTTAAAATAATGGTGTTTAATGTTTGAAAATATTTCTTCATCCTGTCTTTCCCATTTTCTCCACTCTCTCACACACGTACATGGACCAAAAGCACAAAACAAGATCACCCACAGGAGGAGGGCTCCTGGGCATGCCAGAGTTTGAATTACTGACTGGGTAGATGAACAGCTCTTGGTGTTTTTCAGAGAAGGCTGGCTGACTTATAGGAAAACTAATAAGTCCTTTCAGGCTCACAAGAAAAGGTGAAACTACAAGGAAGTAGCAATAAACAAGTAAGATTTTAGGGGGTCCCAGTATTCTTGAGGCAAAAATGTGGCATGGGACTAGAGGAGACAAGAAAAGGTAGCTCTGCTTCAAAAGAAGAGGCAATAGGCTATCATCGTTCCAGAAGTAACATAAAATTAATAGCAATTTGAGGCAAAATATTCTCTCCTAAGTGATGTTTGAAGAATATTATGCCAATAAATTCAGTGCCTTTTTAAAAGTCTATTAAGTTCATCAACTTCCTCAATGATTTGTGAAACAGGATGACTTACAGATAGTGATGGAGCTCAGGACACGTCTGATCTCTGATTTGGGTTTATTTTCCTTGCATTCAACTAGTTGTTTGAGCCCTTTGCACCTCTGTTTTCCTTACCTCCTTTCCCCAGTTTACGCTCTGTCTTTTCTACCACAGCATGTGCACCACCTGACACAGTATAGCTTCCATACAGGGCTTGATTCATTTGGTGCTTCAAAGCATTATTGTAATTTAAAAGATTCCTGGGTATTTTTATTAGAATGAGTAATAAACCTGCTGAATTCTAATTTTAGTGATGATCCCTTTTTTTGGTCAGATCAGACAGTTCCTCCCCTAAGTTGCCCCTCTTCCTAATAAGCTGCTAATATTTAAAGGGAAGTGATCACTTGTATTACATTGACTCTGCAGCAGAAGTTGTGTTAGTAAATTCTAAGGAAAGCAATTGAGGCTTTGGGGAACCAAAGCCTGTTCAGTTTGTCAGAAAGGAGAACAACATGGGTGTAGGTTGTTTCATGAAACACTGCAGAGAAGTGTGTTTTAAGCTTCCCTGTAATCATGCATTAACCTTTTCTGCTGTGAATACTACAGACTGTCTCACAAGCACTCTTGCTTTAGTGAATGGATAGCATTTACAAGCATATATATATTTCCTGTTAAAGCAAAAGCCAAAATGTCTTCTAGGCTGAGATGTAATTAATATTATCAAAACTGCAGGGCCCACTAAATCTAGAGCAAATGAAAAGCAACTCAGTTTTTATTTAGAGATGCAGTGCAGAGGAAAAATGAAACTTAGATTACCAATTGATGGTAGGCATTGGAGCTCATCCTGTGGAGCCAGAGCCAGAACAGCAAACCACAAGGAGAGAAGAAAAAAAAGGCAAAAATATGTTATTTGGTAAGAAAGTAAACAATTATAAATCTTAAAGTATTAAACAGTGAAAACGACTGAGTAATGCTTCAGTAGAACATTCAAAGGTTTGTGAGATGCTATTAGTTTATTTCAGGGTCCTGAAAATGTAATTTTATTACTTGTGCCCAATAATGTTTTTGATAGTCAGAATGTTTCCCAGATCTCAAAGGACTTCTCCAGACTTCACAGTTTAAAATAGATGGGAAAAATATTCAGGGAACATTAACTTCAAGCGGGCCTTTCTGCTCTGATTGACAGAATTCATTACAGAAGGTGTGTTAGAGTTTTCGTGCGCTTGCAGCTGCTCAGCTGGACTTTAAGTCTCCTTTTTCCAAGTGTGATTCAGCTCAGATCCCCCTCCACCCTGTACTGATTTTTCTCCCCTGCTCTTTACATGGCAACATGGAAAATTAATTTTGGTTAGTTTCTTAAACAGAACCTTGCTAGTTCCAAATTCTCTATTAAATTTGAAACATAACCTGGTCTGAGAAAGTCTTTTATTTCCTCTGCTCTTGCTCTGCCTTTGCTTGTTGAGGTTGGAGGCTCCCTAGAGGCCAGAGGGGTCTCTTGTTTCTCACTGCTTCAGCTTATACTTGTAAGCACCACAGGAAATTTAGCCTTATCTGCGTAGGAACCAAAAGGATTTTTCACATCCCGTGAGGGCTGTCCAGGCCTGGTGAAATCAGTCACTAGAGGAGGCAACTCTGATAGCAATGGCAAAGTGCATACTGAAAGATGCAGTGTTTGGGGAGGTCTCCCAAGGAAGGAATTTGCCTACTTACCTAATAATGCATATTCTGTGGTTTTCCTGGAGGGCTGGCTAGGAACTGTAATTTGTTCTTCATTTATTTAAAGGCTTTATTTTAAAAGGGAAGCAACAAGAAAACCGCCCCGGGCATTTCCAGTTACAAAGATTCCTGAAGTTTGGGCATATTTCAAAGATATTTGAAGCTGGTAAATCTCAAATGCTGTGACCCTCTTGCAAATCAGTCCTTCCAAGATGGGAGCTGTACTGTTAGGTCTTTGTCCATCAGCTGCTCATACCAGACTGTTCTAAGGTGATGCTCAGAAGAGAAAGCCCACACAAGCTAATGCTAATTTGGAGGTCAGCCTAGAAAACTGTAAATGTTCTTATTGGCTTTAAAAATCCATGAATCGATAGCAAGTGCTGGCAAAAGGTCACAGATAAAAGGCTATCTATCAGACCATCTAGCAGAGCTGCTAGCACTTTTATTATAAGGAGGTTAAAATAAATCCTAGATTTGGTTGTCAGATACTGCTCAGTCACTTTTCTTCCCCTTGAGCAGTCTCTTGCAGATGTTTTCTACCTGTGGGCCGCTCCTGACAAGTTGCCAGCTACTCCAGAGCACCATACAGAGCTTCCTGTGAGCCCATCCCAAATATTTCCCAAAGTATTTTGCAGCATGGAGTAGAGAAGCCCTCCAGTCTGAGTGCCTTATGATTTATGAATAATAATGGTTTCCATTAAGCTGCAGAAAGGGGATAGTGTGTTTCACCCTGTGCTGAGAACCCCATTTGTTTCCGTTCCTGTCAGCAGTTTGCATAAGTGAATGATTTTATTTCATGTGAGAGAGAAGGCAAACACACAAGTTATCCCAGCAGTAGAAGATTTGTCAAATAAAGCTTTTAATAATGGTGTTATTTGACAGTTTTATAGTGCTTCAACTTTCGAGCAGTTTGAAGGTGGTAGGTTTTCAATAAAAATTAAGTCCTTATCTAGAAGAAACTCAGTCCCTGTTGTTTTAAAAGAACTGGTCTTGGCTGCATTGGAGCACCTTAATCTACGATTGGAAGTAAATCTCAATCCTTTTCCATATTAATATATCTTACAATCCATCATCAGTAGGTGTTCTGTGTATTTTTTTGCCCTAGTATATCAAGGTGGCCTGATAAACCACCTCCCTAACCAGACTTGTTGGGTGATCATTATGTTTCTCACAAGAATAAATTATCCAGTGTAGTTCTCTGCGGCTTACTTAAATAGTTCAGCAGTGTTTCCAGTCACTCTTACTTACTTCTTTAATTTGTTTAAGGGGTCCAGTAAGTTATTCAGGTGAAGAGAAAAGGAACAGGGAAGTTGCTGGCTTTCAGAATGTCAAAGTTACTCCTATCTACATTCATAAATCATTGCACATCATAGGATAACCACATAGCAACTGAGAACTTGTTAATAGATTTTAGTACAAGCCGTTTACCAAAATAATTTGAGAAAGAGAGGGGTCTATAACCCTGATAAGGGTTTGATTTGGACAACTGGAATGATAAGCAATGGTATGAATAGAAGCAGGATATCCTAAGGTTATGTTATCTGCCCATGTGAGAGCTGAGAGAGGTCCTGCCTCCAAACTGTCTTACAAGCAAGCCCCACTCAAGCTGTATGGACTAGCTTCATTAAGCACAGAGCCTTTTCTCATGCCTAGGAATTCAATTTATATATTGCTATACCAACTGATATTTACAGGAAGAGTGTGTAGCTAGTATATCCTGGCAAAAATTTATTCCCATCCTTGTCAGACAGAACATGCTGGGTCCCAACAATTTCAGCTACGTTTCAGGAGTCATTAGGATGAAGCCCACTCAATATTCTCGTTAGCAGAGCTGCTAAACCAAACATGCATATGGCATCTTTTCAAAGCAGCACCACAGGTTTTGTTCCAGAGATCTTACAATCTGGCCCAGTAAACAAAATGAGCAAAAGGTGGGAACTGGAGGGAGGAAAGACAAAAGCCAGCAACAAGATTGTTAGCTGATGTGCTCTTTACAAGCTGGTGTCTCCCCTAAGAGGGCTTAGGGGAATTTTTATTTTCTTCCTTTTGCTAGAACTTGATGAAAAGATCTTGAAAGAGATTGTTCTGTTCAAAGGCCTTGAACTCTTGCAACCTGCTATGGAAGGAGTTGTTGGTTAGATGTGCTCAGTCCTGTCCAGCAGCCTCCACTTCCCCTGTTCAACTGGGGTGTGCCAATGTGGTATGGGGAGCAGCCAGGTGGTTAAAAGCAATCTCTGTGTAATTCCAGGGGAACCCTTCTTACTCTTATCTGATGGCTTTGATTAGCAGGGGTCCGACTTAGTCATTCTGCGTTCAACAGCCCCTCGCTATTGTCAAGCCCAGGAGAAGAGAGGAACAGAGCCTGGGTTTTATTTACTGATGGCTTGAGGCAATGCCACCAGAGAAATCAGAGGAGACTTTCCACTGACTTTGTGAAAGTTGAATAGTGTCTTGGACTTGTGCCGTATGTGTTGTTTTTCTGTTTTATACACAGTCAACTCAGTCTCCCTCATCTCTCTTTCTCCCAGAGTGCTCAACTCCTCTCTCTTATCACAGAGAAGTCTGACAGGAACTTTCTGCTCTTATCTGTCTTTTCTCTGTGCTCTCCTCCCCCTCCTTCTCATTCTTTACCTCCCTCTGTCTCTCTCATTCTCTCCCCTGCTGCTCTCAGATGTCTGGCTTTGCTCAAGGTCTGCAGGATGGCATAGAGCAGGCCTGGAACAATATGTTCCTATTAAATTTATCCTCTCTCATTGCTTCCTGAAATTAAATTGAATTTTACTCTCAAGTTTGTTTGTTGAAATCACATAATAAAAACATCAGTGAATGCAATCACATTTAATCAGAAAGCTTTCCAGCATTTAGAATGATAAAACATTATCTAAAAGTGCTTGTTCTGGTGTTTTATAGAGAATATGCATGTTTCTTATTTACAACCAAAATAAATCTCTAAAAGTCTCTCCAAAGTCTGGGTTCCCTCCATGGGCTTTCTGCCATGGCTTTCACACCACTTTAGCAACTCCACGATCACCAAGTTAGAAACAAAACTTTAGGTACTTTCAGTCTTAGTACTGAGCTTTATTTTGTAGCACGTTAAAATTCAGACTGGTATTAATTCCCTGCATATATTTGATCAGTATTAGTATGTTCTGCATTTGTGCTAATGACTGCATTATACTTCTTGTAAGACTGTTAGGTTTGAAATTAGTCAAAGGCCTCACGAAGAGCACAGTAATGCTGTTGAGGGCTGGACCTTTAAATTGAATAAACACAGATCACAGATTTTGGGGTGCTGAACCACTATAGTTGTGTCAGTGGAAGTAAGGAGTTTACAGCACTCCTGAAATGCTAAGAGTTTGCACACGTCAGGATCAGATTTGTGACAGCTAGGCAGGAAGCTGTTCACAGTTTGGAGAGATAAGTATACAGAATAGTGTGCATTGCACAGCTTAAAATTGCTACGGTGTTAAAAAGCCACAGGAATATTTTATTGTTTCAGAAACAATCTTCTTTGATTTGACTACAATTTGAAACAAAACTACAGCTCTAGCACCATGCTAATATATAATAGGATGTATTTCAGGGAGAAAATAAGATGTAAAAACTGCAAATTGAACACCCTGAAAGGTTCTGCAGGTTTGGGCCACTCATTGACAATTCCAGCATCTCAAAACTAGACTGCTGCCACCAGAATAAGCAAAATTCCAGAGCCATGCTGTGCCTTTCTCTCATGTATCCTGCACTTATTTTATATGCTGAAGACATCTTGACATCAATGGGGTATTTTCAGAGCAGAGCATGTTTGAAGTCTGTAATAGAAATCCATTGTAGAGAAAAGAGGAACATGTGAGTGTCAGTGACAGTTTGACAGATCTTTTTCCAGTAGTGCTTCAGAAGATCCAGTGATCATTGTTTTTATTACAAATGCTGGTGTTCATCAAAGCCGACTGAGGAGTCTCTGGCCAATTACGACTTTTCAGTAGTTTGCCTAGAATTTGTATTTATTCCCTCAGCAGAGTGGGCACCGCAATACAGAAGTATCTTCTGCTGGGGTTGCAGTGTACTGTACAGACACACACATGGGACAGATCTATCCTGGCAACCCCATGGTGTAAAGACAGCAGTAGACAAAGGGTTAAGGCTGAGATGGAACCAGAGGATCCTGAACTTCTTGGTACAGCTTTCTTAGTTACATACAGAGTATGTTACTTACAAGTAGTCAACAAGGAGAAAGAAAAATACAACTGGCTGCTACTTGCAGGCTACCTTATTAAGTTGACAAAGCAGCTCCAGTGGGTCACCCTGACAGTGGTGGTGTTGATGAAGTGATCTGAAGAAGTGTGTGGTGTTATAGCAACTGTTGACAGTTTGTCCAAGAAACAAAGTGAGAGATCATGGAGGAGCAGAGAGAGGAAACTTCCATCAGAGCGAGTAGGAAGCAGCAAAGAAGGAAGGTGGGCATTGACATCTAGAAACATTCAGCAAGTACCTACTCTCCATTTCTACTGCCAACTTTTCCTCATTAAAATGGACAGGCTTGACAGTAACTGGTTACTGCTCCAGAAATATCTGGATAGCTTCTTTTCTCTGTTATCAGAACAAATTTCCTTAATAAAAGTCCCAGAGTAACTCGCAGTGGAAGGTAGCTGATTTCCATTGGAGAAGTTTTATAGTTTGTTCTGGTTTTAAGGGGAGATGGTAGCTAACCTGGGGTTATCTACTGGCACAAAGCTCAGTTATAAATAGGAATGAAGGCAGCAGTGTAGGCCCAATCACTGCTAAACAGTTTGAGAATAAGCTGAACAAACCTTTGCTTGGAGAAATCAAAGGATATAATCATAAGCTGCTGTTGCAGGGAGAAAGCTAATGATGTGCCAGTGATTTTTATTGCCTTGGGTTATAAGACCTTCAGAGACCTTACGGTCTTCCCTTGGACCTGAAACAGTTCCACAGTTCAGTGCTACCCAGTAGATATAAAATGGCAAAAGATGACTTCTCCATCACCTTAAAGATAAATCTTGAGACCTTGGCAACCTTTGGGAGAAAATATAATTGTCTTCCTAATTAAAATTGATTTTTTTCAGTGAATGTGCCCTTCTATTGCTGTCCCAGCTGTATAACTGACTGTATCTCCCTTATTACAACAGATATTTATGGTCACCAATTGACAGCATACTCAGCACAGTACACGGTGTGTATGATACTGGCTTTGGCAACAGATCACAGACAAGTTAATCCCTTTGGAATATACATGTCTCCCTAACTAGTGCTACAAATGGCTGAGTGATGTGCTTTGACTTGTTTATTGGACTTTACCTGTGTTTCAGGTGACATGTTAAGTAAAACTATCGACAGGGGACTAGGTTCCTCAATCCTATTGTCAAATGGAATTAGGTACCTCCCTCCTTCAAAAATCTTTGAAAATCCTGGGATTAGTAGTTTGAGTGTGAATACCAGTCTTGAATGTAAACGTTTGCAGAACTGAGATGTTAGTATTCTTCGTGGGTTTCATTGCTTTTTTAGCTCTCTCAGGGTATAACTTTATCTTCACAACAGTCTCCCTTATGCTAGTGCTTCTGAAGAAGGTTGTAGAGGTGCAAGTGATGTTGTAATTTGGCCTTCAGCATCTTCTATGCTGTAGCAGAGGTAATAGATGTAACTGTAATCTGCATCTTACTGTAATTTAAAGGATAATAAAAGAAGCACTTGTATATGTTTCGGGGGCTCTCACTTTTTTAGGAAGAAACTGGGAAAATAAAAAAGAAAAAGGTAAATATTTCCATCTGTGAACTAAAGAGAAGTCCTTTGAATACACTGAATTATGACAACTGTGGTAGCTGAAAAGGCATTTCAGAGTGATACTTCAAAATACACTGCAAGGGTAAAGGTAATGGGAAAAGCAGCATGAGAGGAAGAAAAGCCAGAAGGAAATGCTTGCAAAAGTTTTCACTGAGTAGAGCTGAAGAAGTGAAGCAACCTAAAGAGGACTTTTTTCCCTACTCTTCATGTGTAGTACATCCTCTGACATGCTGCAAATGTAACAATCTCCAGACATGAGTTGCCAGCAAGGACAGACCCTCTCCAACACTAACAATAAAGATCTCACTCACTGAGCCTAAGGATCAATTCTCTGCCTTTTAACTTGGTATCAGCCAGCAGAGCAATACAGAGGGAACTCTGAACCACTGATTTATTCAACCTGGTGGCCCTCAACTTGACATGATTAACCCGAGTGCAGTAAATGAGTTCAAATAAATGCTGGCATTACAGAACGCCCCATGTCTTATGACATATGGGGCCTGGGGGCTGGTACCTTGGGCTACTAGTCCTGAAAACAAACCACTCCATCACCAGCATTCATCTGGTTGAAAACTGAGCACAAGAGGATGCTGTGGTTTACATGCTAGTAGAAAGAGATGCCTTTTCTTTATCTTTTATTGTCAGAGTGTTCTTTCTTTTTAGCATGACAGTTAATTATTTAACTACCCTTCCAGGAAGTAGACTTGAAATCTTCTTTTCAACTTGTGGTGAAAGCTGTATCAATACTCTCAGAATGTAGGGCAGTGGAGGTGAGGGAGAAATAACTCAGTAGCTTGGCTTAAACCTAACTGTGAACATATTAGTCATGAAATATTTAAACCATCAATATCACACATTGATGTGCAAAATGTTTAATTATGCATCATTTCAGTTATTATTCATGTTAGATCTTAGACCTTAAGATGTACATACATTTAAAAAATAGCTCAGGAGATGTATCAGGAGTGTAGAGCAGCATGAGAAATCTGAAGGCTGGCTGTACACTTTCTTCTTGAAAGTATGTGTCAGAGTTCTTTTTTTCCCCTAAAATACTGAATCCTTTTCTAGGGATCAGCGCAAACAATGTTTCTGATTTTAGTAAATGTCTCTGGTAAAACAAGACCATTTCAAAGGGAAAGCTTCAAAGTTTTAAGCTTAATGCCTCTTCTATTCTATTTAGGTCCATATGCTGTTTCCATCAGTGTATCTTTAGTGTGTGTAACTAAGTGTCTTCTGGTGTTGCGTTAAGCAGCACGACCACCATCTGTCACAAATGGTTTGTTCTCTCTTCCCAACAGCAAAATTGTATATACCATGTCATGCTACATGTGCATATCTGCTAAGTATTGGCTAGAGAAGGCAGAAGCGAGGCAGATTGTTTGGTACTTGCACTAGAAAATGGTGAGGGCTGTGTTTGGTGGCTCTGCTCTGGGCCTGCTAATCCTACCCAGGGCAGTGGAATCTTTGCCTTCCAAAGGCACCCCATCACATCCGCAGTGCTGACTTCTGGGGCAACCTCCTCACTGTCTGTAGGATGGCTCATGTCAATAATAACCATAATGAGGGA
Organism: Pezoporus flaviventris; assembly: GCF_033815535.1. Taxonomy (NCBI): domain Eukaryota; kingdom Metazoa; phylum Chordata; class Aves; order Psittaciformes; family Psittacidae; genus Pezoporus; species Pezoporus flaviventris. The sequence goes on along the minus strand of NW_026892626.1, from coordinate 5,810,251 downwards.
ACAGGCTGTTTGGGTTCTGGGACTGAATTCTTCTGTTGCTGTATTTTTATCGCAATAATTTCAGGAATGCTGCTGTGAAAAGCACTCTACCTGTTTGTTTCTGTAGCAGCCTGTGGTGCAGCTGCACGCCACTAAAAATTTGCACTGCCAAACCTTATGCTGGCAGTTGAAGAGCCAAATGAAGGGGACAGATGAACAGCAGTTGTGAGGAGAGCAGCTTTTGGAAATTTTTCTTTAGGAGTTTTTAAAATACTGGAATAAAAAAATGTCAGAACCATTTATCACCTGTACAGTAATAAATAGTGAAAAGTGTAAAATAGCATTTAGACTGCTGGTCTTGAGATTAGGATTTGTTTACAGGGGAATAAACATACATCTAGTCCTGCTGTATTAGAAGTTTTGTCCAGTCATTCATATGCAGCAGTGTCATGCAGGGGCTACTGAAACAAACACTAATGAAGGTATCTTTTGTTTTTGTAGAGATTAACACATTACTTTGTTCCCATCTTTAGAAGTCATTCCAAAAGACTGGATTGCTGATGCCTATATCCAGTTTCATCTTTCAGTTAGCTGTTTGCTATTTCTTACAATCCAGGTGCTCATGGAATGAGCCTAGGCTAATTATCACTGATGGACTGATCTTTCTGCAAAGCCTAGAAAGCAAGGCTGTCATATTTCATCTCAATTGTGCATACACATTTGTTTTATGATTGGATTTCTCAGTTTTGGAAGTCTATTTTAAGGCTTCAACAGGCTCAAATCTCAGAGGCTTCACAGATTTCAGCTGCAGCAGCAGCATCTCTGTAAAATAAGCTTTAGGTGTATTTAATCGGACACCTAAACTGTGAGTTATAGATGCTTGTTGGACATGGTTTGAAACTTTGAGTCTGGGTTGATGATTATTAGTCTGGTGTTGCCATTTTTTCCTTTGAGAGGGCTCTCAGTAGCTGTCTGATATAACTGCTGCTGGTGCAGGGTGTGTCTATCTTGAGCAGTGTCACAAGGTGCAGTGTCTGTATGTCTTACTTGCACCCGTGTAGGTGTATTATCTGCCACAGGAGTAAAACAGCATTACTATGGACTGTTCAAATCCAAGCACAGTCTTGACTTCTCTTACTTCTCTCCTGTCTCTTATGCTGTCTGCAGAAAACCTTCAGTTTCTATCGAGACTTCAGGTGACAGTACAGACTGTTAATGGGGCAAATCAGCTGAACTTCAGTTCTTGATTTTCTTCTCTGGGAGGGTCATGAGATCTCCTTGTTTGTTATGTACCTCACTGGAGCAAAGCAAAACCTTCCTTCTTGGTTATATAGTGTTCAGGTAACAACAGGAGCGAAACTATCCATGTGTCCATGGGCTGCCTCAACACAGCTCTGCAAAATAGTATTTGTAGATTGTACTTGTAATACACTGTGCATTCTCTTGCACAGAAGGCCTTACTTGCACATCCCACCACTTTAAAGCTTTTGGTAGGTTTAACCACATTAAAAAGTAGTGGTTTAGGGAAATTTGCATTTTATCTCTATAATTTACACTGTTTCACAGTAAAATGACACTTTCTTTTCTGCCCAGGCAAGACCTGCAGCTTCTGAAACCTATTCAGAATGGCTGCACTGCATGCCAGTTGCCAACTTGTAAAGCTTTTCTGAACACTTGAGGCTCCAAAGGATTATTTGCTGAACAGTCAAGTTTGTGAAACCTTCCCAAAAGCTGCAATGCAAAGCTGTCACAAGCATGATTCTATTGAAAATTCCATACAGAAGTGTGATCTTCCAGGAACAAATGGGGCATTACACTCCCCCCAGCCTTGTAGGAGCACTTCCTTCCCATGAGTAAGAGCACTAATAGAAACATGCTACACAGAAACAACACGATTCTCCGTTGCCTGGCAGAAAGGTTTCTTACCTACTGCAGGGAACTGCGAGTATAAAACATTTTTGTGATGGAGGTGTTATGTCTATTTGTGCCCTGTCTACTCAAAGGTATATATAGTGCGCACTGGAGAGAATAGCCTAAGAGCTTGACTTGTGAATTCGTGTGTGTATAGTAAGTACATGATGGACATGGTCAACAAGCAGTAAAAGTAGCACATGCTGGTAATAGCTACATAGGTGTTTTAACACTTTTCTTTTTGATTTCAGATACGTTAGTGACAGCTGAATATTACTTATTCTCAAGTATTAGCTGGTTAGGTCTGTTCCTTCTTTTAACATGATGCTGTTAACTGTAGTAAATAACATAGGTCATTTTAAATTGAAGCCATTTTTGTACTTAATTTTGTCCTTTCTTTGCCTTGGCAGTGTTATTTAACAAACAAGTAATACCCATCCCAAAGAAAGATGAAATAATAACACCATGATAGTCATGGGGTCCACAGATGTTTAATATTCTTAATTGCAGTTGTTCTGGTTTACTTCACTTGGACCAAAAAATTCACCTAATAAAAGAGCTCTGAGAAAATCTAGGCAATTTTTGACTTTGACCAGTCCTGAAATAAGATTAGTTTATACACACAGCTTCAGTTGGAATGCAGTGTGCAGGAAGTACTGTAAACTGTGCCAGCCGGGGGCATTTGGTGTATCTTGTTTGGTTTTGTGTGCCAACAAATATCTAAAAATAACAGATACTGTTGTACAATCGAGAACATAGAAGGCAGAGCATAGCAGGTGACTGCCTACTGTGATTTTTACACACAAAGGGTGGAAGGACCAGTATAGACCTAACTGTGGGTTTATTAGATACATGCCACCATAGAATCCCAAGAGCACACTGACCTGTAAAGCTCTTCATAACAAGTTGTTCCCTTGGCAACAACTCCTTTGCATTCTCCACTCTGGTGCTGATTGTAACACAGATGGCAGTAAGTCTACACAGCAGCACCCCGCAGCTGGTCAAGTTGGAGTGTGAGATGTCCCTGGGTCTATCAGCTTGGCCCCAGGGACCATTTCACCCATAATGCAAAGTTTCAGTTGTACTTGATGAGATTCCACCTGTGGGGATTAAAAAAGAGAAAGCCTGCCAATATTTTTAAGTTTGCTAGGCTAAGAAAAAACTCTTTTCTTAAGTATAATCTTTCCTTTGCAATTATAACATGGGTTCCTTTAGCAGGAAACATCTAGAATTTAATATGTAATTCTTAATGGAGGGAGGGGATAAATAAAAATAACGCTTATTCCCAGCACCGCGCAACAATCAAACTGACTTCTGTACCTGTGCATGCATTTTAAGTGGGCAGCTTCAGTGCTGGTATGGTGTAGTCAGGGCACAAAATTCCACTGAGATGCAGCAGACCATCTGCCAGAAGGAAAACTGTGAGGGTGAGTGGCGAAAAGCTGCTAAACTGGTGGGGAGGGGTGGGAGCGCTGATGGTTTGCTGGAGTCCAGAGCTCATACGCTGGTGGTAGGTCTTGCCAAAAGGAGGAAAAGAGGCAGCATAAGGGCAGTGAGTTGGATGGTTTGGAGAGTGGCATTCTTTTGTGTCAGAAGTGGTCAGTATTTTACCAGCTGAGTTCCATAAATTGGCCCTGGGCTGCCAATGCTAGTGCCAGCTGTTAACTTTGTAGCAGCCATAATCTCAGCAGGGACAAATAGGGAAAGATGTATTGACAAATGGCACTGAGCATAATAAACTGCTCATCTTTATGAATGCTGGGATCCAAATTATCAAAGCAGATGTACAGTTTCCAGATCTTAGCTGCACTGTCAGAATATTCCTGGTTTCCTCTTGCATAGTCATCCATAATGAAAAGGAAACAAGCAGATTTGCCTTTCTCTTGGGTCTGTCTTTATTGCTCACTCAACATTAATTACAGAATATTGTTGGGATAGCAGGCTGGCAGGCACTAGCACCCTGAGCAGAGTATGTTGCTTATTCCTGTCACTTCTGCATGTAGCATATAGCTAAAATTATCCTCAGCACACACACAGCATTAACATGGTAATGTAGGAAAGCATCATTTTTGTCCACCCTTTTCTAAATTTGAGTTATCTCACAAAAACACGTCATGTTGTAAGACGTGGGAAAGAAAAATGAGTGAAGTCTGCCATTTTCCCATTGAAGCCATAAAAAGGAGGAGGTAGGGAAGCCAAAGTGAAAAAATGTTAAATTCACATCAGTTAACACAATGATTTCTTATATTTTCATGTCAAGGGAATTGTAGAGGGTGAAAAAGAAGACACAATGGAAATATACGCCTTTAAAAATATTTGGACACAAAAATTCTCTCCTGATTTATATGTGATTTGCAGGTTCATCAAAATTACTTTTATACTTAGTGTTGCCTGAAGTGTTTGGGGTCATTAGGGACTTTTCAGCTTATCAGATAAATCCTATGTATCCTGCCTTGCTGTTTGACTCTAGCATTTTTTAACAGTCTTGTCAAGTCAATGGGTTACCACATCCCTAAGGCAGTGCATTTAATAGTTACAAAGTGCTGTCCTTTGCTAAGTGAAATACCGAGTGCTCAGAAGAGTATACAGTTCTTAAGCCATAAGCAAAAAGATGAGTTCTAATATATTTCCCCTGTACAATAGGCATAAGAAATTCAGAATACTGTCCATTTTCACTCTGCCCAGAATGCTAAGCATATTGCTTATTAAATATTAATATTATCAAGCTTATACATTGTTACAAGCAGAAGTGACTCAAAAGTCAGCACATCTTTAGTCTTGGACTTCCCAGTTAATTGAAACCTACCCTCATGCAAATGGTATGACTAGCACAATTTCCTGCTGGACTTAAAGCCAGCTTCTCTGGTTCTAGGCTCCCAGGAAAGACTCAGTTTGAGAAGCACGTAGTGCATCCTGTGCTGCCTAAGGCCTTCCTCAGCAAGCCACAAAGCTGGCTGCATGGCGCTAGGCATTTTTAAAGCCTTAATGCCCATGGACAGAAACTTGCAGTTTTTGCCAACTTCTCTTCTGCCAACCATTAGTAGCAGTGATGAATCTGAAAATCTCCAGATCCTTGTCTTCAGGTGACTAATGTTTAGCAAGCAGCCTCAGCAAAGCTGACGAGAACTGTGCGTTTCTGAGACCTGAGATCTGCAACAGCAGCAGCCTGCCGAGTGCATGGCATGATGTTGGCAAGCTCCTTGCAAGTCGGAAGCTCCACAGTCTCCAAGACGTAGTATTTGTGTGGAATTTAAATCCTCTGACTTTCAAGGGGCTTCTGTTGTTTGGGGGTTTTTCCATATATCGATGAGAGAAAATACTTTGAGCTGCACAAATATTTCTTTTCCTCCACTTTGGTTTGCTTTCCATATAGAAGCCTGAGATGCTGGAAAATTATTTTAAAACACTCTATCACCCTCCAGTATGCCAGAACCAGGAGCAAAGTAGGAGAGAATCAGGACTCATGTACACAAAGGGGATGTCTTATGCTGTGTATCCTCTGGTCGGCAGTGTGAAAGACACTTTAATACCTGAAATAATTTAAAATTTGTTAAATTAGAAATAGCAGTTATACTGATCTTTTCTGGGTATCTGCTGTCTCACCCCAAGTAAAATCATTAAAACTCTCTCCTGCAGTCTGTTGAGAGAAATAATATTTAGTGGGTGTTGAATTTCATATGATTCAGCTCAGTCTTTAAAATTGGCAACCTTTTATGCTCAATTAGATTTCAAATCTGCTTTCAATACCTCATTCTTCATACACTTTGCTTCTAATGGAACTCAGAAACAAAGCAAACATTGACCTCCTCAAGTAGGGCTCTCTGCTCTCCTTCCTAATGTAGCACAAGTCTCAGACAGAACCACTGTCTTTGTGGCTTCAGCTGAGCAGTTCAGAAGAATGATCTGTTGGGCCAAAATACCATAGATAGCATTATGGAAGAGTAACTGAATTACCAGATTGTTCAAGTCAAGCATGCATGAAGTTACATGGAAATGCCATCAGACTTTAATGCATTATTCTCTTAGTAGCTAAGTAAGATAAAGTTAACCATAGCACAGATTATGTTATGGCACTGCACAGAATTAATATTACTTGTATTTTTAATATCCTGCCAAGTCAGGATATCCTGCTGAGAGGTTCAGTGAGGTTCTGGCTGCACATGGCTTATTTTTCTTTGCTTTGCTTTACATTCATAGGAAAGGTAAATTTCAGATCTGCAACTTCCTCTGCTGCATTATACTCTGTCTTAACATTTCTGGTTTTGTCCATGTGATGTTACTATCTGACACCAACTCAACTGGAGCACCTGCTTTACTTTTTAAGACTGTGTGATTAAAACTTCAGTTAGTGTCTTTTCTTTTTGGCTTTATGATGCTATGTACTCCCTTTAATGTCCCACTTTGCCCAAATCAAAGTCATTGGACTGACAATAAATTTTAGCTCCTCTAACAAGGAAAATGTGCAGACAGAAAGGATTTGGAGAGGATTTTGGTAGGCTATGAAATTTGATGGTGTGGACATTCAGTTTGTGAAAATTGTTCTGATATTTTAATGCTACTTGATCTTCTCCAGGGGTTAGAAGCAACACATGGGATTCTGTAGAGATTGTAAATCTGGCACAGCTACATTTTACTCAAGACCAAAAGTAGAAATTACTTGTCTCCTAGATAAAGATGTTCTCACAAGTGTCCAGCACAAATTTAGAAACCTAAGAAATGCAATTTAGTACAGCTATACATTTTAACGTGTCTTCAACTTAAAGCACTTAAAAGATATTTATTCTAACAGTATAATCTTTATCTGGTTCATTCTACCATCAAAAAAAGCAAGTCTTATCTTGGAAGTTTACCGTCTAAATAGACAAGAGAGACAGAAAACAGGGGAATACAAAAATTACTATCCCTGTCTTGAAGGTAGGGATGTGACAGGCTGCTTTCTCTGCTCTTTCACATGGACCAAATCTTTATTTTTCAAGACTAAGTCAACTGTCTTGACAAGAAACCTATTTTGTTTTGCTTATACTGCCAATAAAAGTCTCATTATTTTTCTAGAACAAGTGATGATACCGCAGCATTTTTATTTTTAATCAACCAAGCAATAAACTCCATACAAAATCCCCAGAAATACTCAGGATTAATCCCAGTCTGTTTTCGCTTACTGCACTGAGTGTCCACTATTGGTTTTACTGAAGCAGAGTTTGGCCAATAAGTGATCTCTTGTGAGTTACCATGTTTAAAATCCAGTGAAGCTTAAGTCATGGACAAGTGTACTCACAAGTTTTTTTTTATATTTAGTTGCCTTCTAAGCATCTGGCATTCTCCTTATATGTGAGTCTTGTGTAATGAGACCTGTTGACAAGCATTCACAGAATTCTGCTTGCCTGAATTTAATATCTGAAATTACTCAGCAATGTGACTCATTATATGACTACTGCAGCAGCTTTCTGCATGTTTTTTCTCCGTGTATGTTCTGCATAATTGCAAAGTTTCTGCTGCCGTTGAGTTATGAGTTACTACCTGGCATTTAATTATTAAGGTAGTATTGTTGCTGCTGGAAAAGTGAGAAAATAGAAGGGAGAGAAGAGCCCAATATTAAGTCATGTGTGCTATTTGCTTACTATTGCCATCTTCAAGAGGACACACAGTCATTGCTTAGAGTGAAAAATGACACTGGAAGATATGATTGAATTTTAAGACTTTTGTCCTTTCAGATCATATGGATCTATCTGTTTTTCTAAATGAGGTTCTCTGGGAAATTCACAAGCCAGACTTGAGCTTTGGGGCCACTTCTTTTCCTGTGATCCACAACTTCTAGCCACACTGTGCACTGAAACCGGTTTCCTGTGGAATTCTGCTTTAGGGCTGACTTGTTGTTTGGGGTGAGCTCTGCCAGAAGCTGCATAGGCAGCTTTTCCTGGAGTCCAGTGAAGTGTGGACACACTCTGCAGTTGTTCTTGCTGATGGGTCGCTGTTTTCTACTCAGATTTCTGCATCCATGAAACACCAAGATCTCTATCAAATTTGACTGAAATCAGGCAATGTGTCCAAAAGGCTTAAAAACAGAGGTATAAAGACTGTACAGATGAAGATGTCTCTCCTTTTGGAAACCAGACAATAATGTCCTTCATGACATGGCAGGTAGTGAGAAGTTGAGTCTATGTTGCTGGTGTGTTAAGAATTCCCTAGTCAGGGCTCACAGAAGCTTATGGTACAGACTGTGTAAAGCAGATGAAATCCTTACTGCTTCAGGTTCTTTAATTCAAGAGCTGATCATATCCTGCAAGTCCTTTTCCTTCATCTGTGGAAATGGGAATCAAGAATGCAAAACTGCAAGGGTGCACTCCGCATATCCCACCTTACTGCTGACTTTTTTTAATCTTCACAGTGATCAGCTCTATTATTACTGCTCATCAATTTCAGCTCTTTCAATTTCTTGTAGGGTTGGCTTTTTTTTTTCTTGAAGTGACAGTTTAATATACTGCAACTTCAAACAGTACTCCTAAAATCTAGCAGAGCAGCTGTGTGGGGTATTTGCCTGAAGAAATATGTTCCCTACAGAAATTACAGTTTGGGTACAAGGGTTACATACCTGTATCCTGTCCTTGTGTGCTGCCACAGGAATAAGAAGCTACCCTGAGAGGAGGGCCAGGAAACATACAACCCCAGGTTCCAGTATAGGTTGGGAAACGACCTGTTAGAGAGCAGTGTAGGGGAGAGGGACCTGGGGGTCCTAGTGGACCACAGGATGACCATGAGCCAACACTGTGCCCTTGTGGCCAAGAAGGCCAATGGCATCCTGGGGTGTATTAGGAGGGGGGTGGTTAGTAGGTCGAGAGAGGTCCTCCTTCCCCTCTACTCTGCCCTGGTGAGACCGCATCTGGAATATTGTGTCCAGTTCTGGGCCCCTCAGTTCAAGAAGGACAGGGACCTGCTGGAGAGAGTCCAGTGAAGGGCAACGAAGATGATTAAGGGAGTGGAGCATCTCCCTTATGAGGAAAGACTGAGGGAGCTGGGTCTCTATAGTTTGGAGAAGAGGAGACTGAGGGGTGACCTTATTAGTGTCTATAAATATATAAAGGGGGAGTGTCACAAGGATGGAGCCAGGCTCTACTCAGTGGCAAACAATGATAGGACAAGGGGTAATGGGTACAAACTGGAACACAAGAGGTTCCACTTAAACTTGAGAAGAAACTTCTTCTCAGTGAGGGTGACGGAACACTGGAACAGGCTGCCCAGGGAGGTTGTGGAGTCTCCTTCCCTGGAGACATTCAAAACCCGCCTGGACACATTCCTGTGTAACATTATCTAGGTGTTCATGCTCCGGCAGGGGGATTGGACTAGATGATCTTTCGAGGTCCCTTCCAATCTCTAGCATACTGTGATACTGTGAAATAGAGGCTTTGGGGTACAGTCGTGTGAAAGAGGAGGAGGAGAACCTGCACACGAACAAGCACAGATGGCGTGGCACTGTGGGACAGCAGTGCTTGTTGGAGGCCCTGTTAAGTAGACAGTGTGGGAACTGGCTGGGAGCTTTAACAGCTGATTCAATTGAACCACCTGCGCAGAGAATCATAGAATGGTTGGGTTGCATAGCCTGGTTCCAGCTCGTTTTGCCTCCTGCAAATGAGGAAGTAGAGGGGTTACTCTGGAAGCTTGTACCTGAAGTATTAGATGCATAGCTACTAATACTGCATGAGTGCATATAAAAGCCTGTATACATATATACATGATTAAATATATGATTAAGGGTATGCTTTAGCAGTGTAAATAAGGATGTTAATTTGTCTTCTTTTCTCCTCCACCTTATGATTTGATCCCAAGATTCTATTTTTAATATAGGGTTGTAAAAACACTCAAGACAAAGAATTAAAAAACATTCAGGTCTTTACTATATTGATTTGGGTTTTGGACTACTAATTAGACACTAGTGATCTAGGTTTGTAAGTGGCATGGTCATAAAACTGTAAAATGTCTTAGATCAGTACATTTTGTCACCTCTGAATGCATTGAGTTTCAGAAGCAAAGGTAAAATAATGGTCTGTGTAAACTGAGCTCTCCTATAGTAATTTGGTTAAGAATTTGTCTTCTTCCCACTTTGTAAGTTCCCAGGTGGATTTTCTTAGAAGGGTGCAGAAGTTTAAAGGTTTATTTCTAAGAAGCTACAATTGGCTTTTTGGGTACTTAGTATCCTCTAGAGACATTCATATCTAAACCATTCAGGGATAATTGCATTAGTTGTCTTTTCTCCCAACTAAATTATTTGAGTGCATTAACAGTCAATTTTGTGTTGACAGGGCATAAATTTCTACTGATAGGAATAGAAAGCTTTGTATTATCTCAAGCAAAACATCAGTCTAAACTTTCAATTCTAAGAGTATATTGTTGGATCAGGGACTTTATAGATGGTGTTTTGCAGATGGGAGAGAGAGATCTCATTTCAGCAGTAATGGGAAACAGTGGATATTGCAACAGATAAACCACGTTTCTTTGTGGAAGTGTTGCTTTTAACCCAATAAAGCTTCAGATCACAAACCACTCCTTTGCATTAGATTGTTAATTTTTAATGCATGTAGCAATTACTGGTGTGACAGATAGCAGACCTGATCTCACTCCCATCATACTCTGGGAGTTCAGGCATTGATCTCACATGGGGAGACAGCAGGTACAAATGCAGTTAACAGGGCACGATGTATGTCATCTACATATATTTTTATCTATATATGTGAATGCTAGCAATATGTTCCTTGTGGCTTTTGACATTAGAAGGTCGTTCTGACCCAGTCTAAAAAGCAGTTTAAGAATGGGTGAGTATCTTTGACATAGCAATTCCTTGTTTCTCATCCAACTGCATGTGAAAATTTCAGTCTGTCCACTTTTTGTTGTAATCAGGCAGCAGGCAGAGTACGGTCCAAATTAGAAATTGATCCCATCGTCCTAAATTTTTGCTCAGTTCTGTGTTTTCCAATCTTCCATCTCTTTGACAAGATTATTTGTCCTTCCTAGAATAATACTCTCATTCTTTCACAAATACCCCTTCTTGTTGTCTTCTTTTTGCTGCATCTTCAGATGCCAGTGGCAGCTCACTACCCTGTAGCCTACTCCCATCCTTTTGGAATACAGACAGTGTCTCATAATTGTTCCCACTTTCTCTCTCTGATGTCCAGGAGAGCAGCCTTTTCCTGACCTTGCAGGTTCATTGCCCAAAGATGCTGTTCAAGTAATGCAGTTCACCTGCCAACAGTATGGACTATTTTGAGAGCTCTTACTTACTATGCAGAGCAGCTGCTTCCCAAATCTGAAAGAGATAAAAATGTATGAGTAGCCCATAAGCCTTGCTCTTCCCTCCCCACACACATCCAAAACAATAATGTAGTATTCATTTTGCTTCTATTTTGTCGAAGCAAAGGGAGAGACAGACAGCAAGGCAGAACCCACAGTTCACTCTTCAACTAGAATTCAGCACAGAAAGATGCGTACTCACTGTTCAAGTAAATCTGAGGAAAGACTGGCTGCTACAAACCTCTTGAGACTGTTTAAATTCATGTAGCACTAAGCTTTTACCTCTTATTAAATACTACTACATGTAAAAGCCAGCAAAGGCAAACCCCTTTTGTTAAGGTGTCTTTTCTATTAGAAAATGATAAGAAGCAAAAATTAGGGAATATCACAGTTGTAGTTGACATTCTTTGTCTGAAGTAACAATTTTGTGCAATAAGACTAGAAAATAATTTTATAATTGAAACAAATTTCTTGCACTAGGAAGCAGAATCGGTGTTGTATATAATTTGAGAAATTCCTGTTTAGAAGCATTAAGGATGATTCATCCCCAGCTGAGCTGATTATTTGCACTCCCTCCACAGACACTGCCACCTCCATCCCATTCTGAAAGTTTCTAAAGCACAGAGTGTTTGCAAAGCTGGTAATATGGCCAGTTCCCAACTCCTGAATATTTATTGCACTGCAAAACTCTGCTGCACATCTTGGTGGATGTGATTAACAAATTGGGAAAGTGTTTGTTACCTTATAAGCTTTAATATTTTTATAAACTGGGATTATGTTTGCAGTATTTTATACCGGATGGGTACTGTCAATGAAGTCTAATTATGATTGCTCAGGTTTTAGTGGAATGTGGCTTTAACTAGCAGCTGACTGATGAGCAACAGATTGTCAGCTTCTGCTTTTACATAGAGGAGTAATTTAACTTTTCACACTAAAGTAAAATTTGTCGTCCAAGATATTACAGACTGACATTGTTTTAAATTCTAAGCTTTTCTAAGTAAGCTTCTCAGCACTGCTAGGCAAACTATTGCTGTATTGTATGTACAAATGCTGCATGTGTGGATGTAGGACTGGATGCAGCATATTAGTTCTGAACCATTTAAAAGAAGCTGTTATAAATCCTAGATCTAAATCCAGATCTAAATCCAGATGTGGATGTTGGGTAGGTACTTGCAGCTGAGGTTTTGTTGTAGACCCCTTCCCACACTTGTAAATGAATAGTAGAAATTAAGGAAGTGTTCACCTTTAAGGACGACCTAAAACCTTGTGTACATGCTTTTGTAATAAAAGCTAGGGCCATGCTGTGGCATACAACGATTGCTGTGATGGGACAGAGGAGTATGGAGAAAACGTATTAGAAATGCAGTGAGTAAATGAAGTTGACATGCCACATGGGATATTTTGAGCTACATTTCACATTTCAGAGTAGAAAAATCAATGTGAAGGGAAAAGAACTTTCACAAAATTAGTATCAGAGGCTGATTACTCCAGGAACTTCTTTTGGTCTCTGTTACCTAATTCGAATGTGTACTGAGGGGAGCTTTTTCTGTCTGTAATGTATTCTGCTGCTTTCTTTATAGTGAAAGAACAGTCGTTGAGCAAAAACTCTGCCTTTGGCAATATGTGTTAATTGATGTGTTTCCTCAAAAAAAAGACCAACTCACAACAACACTAAACAAAATCATGCAAGAGAAGTACTGCAGGGTGTTTGATTTCTGAATATATTGGCTGACCCAAACCTGGTAAAAGTATTTAAGAAAACAATTTTATTGCCATTGTTTGTCAGAGGCATGACCTAGTCTGTGTTGGCTTTACAAGGGGCTCTAGATGGGTCATGGCAGCCACTTGGGTTCTGCTGATGTGTGTGCAGTGTGGTGTCGCTGGCAGAGCTGCTCCCTGGGAGAGACCGGGACCCCCCTTTCCCCTCATAGGGAAAGCAGTGCCAAGGGTAGTGCTTTCACAGACAGAGATGCTGCTGGTGGCCAGCGCTGTGGGAGAGGAAGCCAATGTTCACTGGGCATCTGGTTCTTCAGCTGGCCACATCCATGCTAGTAGCTGTTTACTGTGCAGGAAAATTCAACATGCTGGAAACGGATGCTTGCATTAGGTCATCTTATTTGCCCTCCAGTTCAAAATTGTCCTCTATACCAGTGATTTTCTTTGTCCAATTTCAACTGACCCAAATAATCAGGCTTTCATTTTATTCTATTTTTCAACCCAGTTGTGCTAAATCTTAGCAGCTGTTTCCAGTAGCTTATCTGAATGTTCCTTTTTAAAATTGTCTGGTATAAAGGCAATTGACTTTGTGGGCTTTTTTCTATCTTTCTAATTTTTGCTTTGGAATTAGGAATAGCTTTTTCATCTTGTCAGAATGCTGATTTTACAGCCACTAAGACACTTGGGAAACAAGAGGAAATAAACTGATTTGGTTCACATTCTGGCTGGAGCAAGTCAGCAGGCTAGGCCTTGAATGCAGTACCTAATCAGGAAAGAGAAGAGCCAGAAAAACGCTTCTTGTGAAATACCCATAGCAATTTTGCTGATAAAAGTTGTTCTGATAAGCTCCAGATAACCATCCAAGCTTATAAGTGCTCATCTGCACCATCTCTAGGTGGTTTTGAGGTTCAGTCATCACTAATGAAAAGATGTGATTGAAAGCAAAAGAAGATATGAAATGCCCTCTCCTCTAAACCAGCAGCTATCACTCACTGTAACAAAACATCTCAGATAACACTGCTGGCCACTTTTCTCTATCCTTCGCTTCAGTACCAAGGATATAGAGTGAGCCATATTACTGATTTTACAGTTCAGAATGCAAGTAATTCATTTTCATCATTACTTATCAATAATTATTCATTTAAGTCTTGGCAAAAGAGGACCACAGAATTCCAAACTGATGGAAGAAGTTCAAAGCTTTACAATGTGCCATGAAATCTCATGCAGCAATTATGTCCTGTAAAATCTTTGGCCATGGAAAGTTCAAATGTCACCTCATTGTAATTATAGCCTTGGTTTCTGAGAGGTTTATTCAGCAGCAGAGAGGATGCCGGCATGAACTGAGCGTTCCTTACTGGGCATGGCTCTCAAACCTCAATATTTTTCTTTTAAATTTGTTCATAAGGATGTTTGGCGCTTTTTTGTTTACTTCATTTTTTAATGACAACTACTTCCTTTTATTAGTTATCACTACTAAGTCCTCTAAAGAAAATGAAGGTGTTTAAATTTGGTCTGTATTATGCCTCCAGGAGGTAAATGATAAATTATTTAGTGTCTAAGTCACCTTCGTACCTTTTGGTATCACAAATTTGGATCCTATGTGCTATAAAAGCAAATTCCAAAATGGCTAAATCCTTAAAAAAGGATTTTCTTCTCTGCCTCTGGGTTGTGCTGCAGACAGAGCTCACTGTTGTGCCATGCCTTACAGGCTGCTACCATTCTGCCCTGGAATTACTGGAATGCTGGAATTTGCTATAAACCTGAGCTCTCACAACCCTGTGCAGTGCTGTGCTGTGCCCTTTCCACAGGGAAAGCAAACATCCCATGACCCCTGACCGGAGTCTTTATCTGTGAAGTGGCTGCACAGAACAGTTCCTCGGCACTTGCAATTGCTGTGCTGGGGCAGGATGTTACAACCCCTAGAACTGCTTTACTGAAAGGGAGCTGTAACCTTTCTTCATTCTCTACAACACATGTTGTAGAATCTGGACACCTTGCATGCCCTGTTCTCTCCTGCAGAGCAGGGGTTAGGACCACATTAAACTGTTAAGCTGGCTTCCTTCAGCTATGGCTCAACAGGCTAGTTTATGTGGACACATTCTATAACAAATAACTCCTGATTAATTTTTAATTGAATTTTCTTCTTCTTGCTATGGTTTTGTGCCAACATATTTATTAGATGGAGCCACTTTCTGTGATTTGGGGACAAAGAATCCTCCTCTTATTCTTCTGTGAGTTTCTTTTAACATCAGTGAAGGAGAACAAAATTGGGTTCCAGTTTTCTAAGCAGCTATAGTTAAAGGAAAATGGTTCCTTAAATTGACCCATCCATCCTACTCACATCACTTACTGCTCTTCCTCCTCCTGATTTTCTTCTAATGAGGAGGCATGGATGGTTACTCCTGGCGAGATTCTTTTACTGAAGTGGCACTTCTCAATCCCTTCTGAAAGCGTGATCATGTTTTCAAAGAGTGTCTATTACAGATTTTCCATGTGAAATACTTCAACCTGTATATGCACTTGGGGATTTTTGAAAAAGCTTCTAAACAAGTCTGTAAGGTTGGGTGAGAGAATAATTACCGTCAGCTTCATACACTCGTGTTACCTACTATGGGAACAACTACTGGAAGAATTGTGCATCTGTCTTGGAAATAAAAGCTTTCAAGGGAGGCACTATGGAAAGACAGGCTCTTGATTAATATTAATCTTATTAATTATCTAGTGTGAATGATAGCTGTGAGTAAAAATGTGTACTTTGCTTTGGTTTGGGTTTGTTTTTTTTTTTTCGTGTGTGTGATTTTGGTCCAGATTTCTGATACTTAACATTCTGACAGAGATGCTGCATGGGGGTGTAAAGGTTTCAGGCAACATTTGACTTCCCCTGTTTACTTTTTTCTTCTCTGAACAGTTCTGACTTCAATATGAGGTTTGAGGCTGTTCTCAGTAGTGTTTGGATTTATTGGGTCCTTAAAGATTGCTTTGAGAGAAGAGAAAAAGCAGGCCATGGCAGATCTGTAAGGGAACCAGTTACACAGGCAGCGGGTTGCTGGGCTACTGGATTTCTGAGCTCCTCCAAGCTTTTTGTTAGTGTTCTGGGGAAGCAATATCTCTAATTATGCTATTTCAGCAACTGAAATGTATACTGTTGTTTGTTGAGCTTTTTTGGTTAATGTATGACTGTAGACTTTTTTGAGTATCATAACTTTCTAGAACAAATCCAGGCTGCAGAACTTAGGAGTGATTCCAAGTAAAATATCACTCATGTAGCAAATAGTGTAAATATTTAGACTTCTACCCACCCAAGCATAAGAGCAGAAACTAATCATAGGCAGACATTTTAGGTACATTCCAACCTCCAGTACTCAGCTTTGGGAGAGCAGTGTTTCAAGAAGAATTTGCTGATCGGTTAATGCAGAGAGACATACATTCGATTAATGTCACAGCTTGTGCTCAAAAATACACATCGCAAAAAATAACAGTACAAGCATTTCTTCAGGCTTCTGTATTCTTGTGCCAAAAAGGGAATATGTGAGTGGATCTGGATCTGGGCAAGAAATGGTATCTTCTCCCATGAAAATTGCCATGATTTACAAATGTTCCCACTCTCTTTTAATATGAAACCTTGAGCTTCAGTTTTCCATGTCTCAAAAAAGAACCCAAATCACCAGATATCACCTCTTCTTGAGGTACTGGATATTTAAGAGACAAGCCCTTCTTCACGCGAAATTCTCAATTATGTTATGCTATAACCTGGTGATTTCCAAAGTAACACAAAATTAAAATCTATATTCAGAAGCACATGTATGCTGGTTTCTCTGTGTAAAAGCAGGAATAGTCGTGCTTCTCAGACTTTGTTATATTGCATAATTGTATTTTTAACTCTATGAGAAGGCTTGTTCATTTCTGTAAAATCTGTTTATGATGTTCAAAGCCTAGCCCAATGGCATACAAGTAAAACAATGAAAAGCTCCTATTTTTCAACTGAGAAGTAGCAGCAATATCAGCAACACTATATAGTGGGCATATGCTGACAATACGAACAATGTGCTTTGTTAGGAGGGAAATAGGATCAGTGGCAAGTTCATGTTAGGAGTTTGGATACCCCTGATTGTGCCCCCATCTCTGAGTCTGAGCACTGACATAGGGAAAGAAAATAACTGTACTTTTTGAAGCCCGGTGATATTAATGACAAGGAGGAGAATCTGGCATGGAGCTGCTCGTACAAGACAGCTGTGAGCCACACAGCATGAGAGCCCTGGGTGCAGCAGGCTATGTATCTGTAGTGCAGCTAGGGAATGGGTTTGCATTAGTGTACAAAGAATGGTTGCCATCTGAGCAGGAATGCTCTCCTGTGCTTCTGGTCATCTGTGCGCTCAAACAGATACAGAAACTAAAGCAAATGCACAAAGTGTTGCTACAGCAGTGACAGGATGGATAGCTCCTCTTCTAATTGAAGGCAGTGAGGGAAATCAGACCACCACCAAAATAGTTCCACATCTGTGCCAGGAAAGAAGAATTTACACCAAATGATGGTGATACAAGAATAAGTGAATCTGAACTGGCTGTCAGTGATTCTAGACTGGAGATTAATGGAGAATTCCTAATCACAAGGATCATTCTGGAATAACGTTCTGTTGGAGATCATGGCAGTGAGGCAAAACCCCACCTTTTGGCAATAGAGCAATCTTATGCATTGGCATGGCAATTTCAAAGAGCAGGATTTTGCTTCAACTGTGTGCAGTGCGACTTAATAGTAAACTGCAGTTCAGATTTGATTGTTTTCCATGTTGCTCTGAAGAATCAATGTAAGTGTTAAAGTCTAGTGAGTAGCTTTACGTAGAATCAAGTAGTTTTAAAATGAAATTTAATTCACTATCTGATTTACAGCTCTTACAACTTAGGTTAGGTGTTAGCAATATTGCAAGTAATATCCCTTCTATGAGAGATTAATGTAGCTTTAATTACAAGTAAAGAATGCATACCTGAAACTACTTGCTGAATTTTATTTAACTTCCATTGTTATGTCTTCATTATTGCTGACCAAGAGCTACTCATTGAATACAAAATGTCATAATCAGCATATAGATGAACAGAAGAGTTTCTTACACTGTATTATTAATGTAAATGAAAAGGAAGATTGCAACTAAAATAGACCCTTCTGAAAACTTCATTAGTACTTTAATTTCTCTAGGAAATAAATTACGTGATTTAATGGGTACATTAAAAATAGGTCTGGAAACACACCAACTAGTTTGCCAAGAATATTTGATAAACAGTGTAGTGTGTTGTACCTAAGATTTCCAGTAGTGGAGCAGAACTGGAAATGGTTCTACAGCATGTGTTTTGTTAAAAATCTTGCATTTTCAAACATGAAGATAGTTAAGTTGCACTGACAGCTCCCTTCAGCTTAAATGATACACACACACGCGTGCAAAAGCCTGGCCTAGAGCCAGTGAAGGAACAGAGTAGATGAAGTACAAAAAGGGACTGCCAAATCCCCAAATACTCCTGTAGTAAACAGTAAAAAAGCCGTGATGTTTTGATGTCAATAGCACTCATTCAGAACTGGTGCCACACTCTTCTTCTGGGTGATGGGAAACTTATTCTGCCATTCGGTTCAGTTCCTTCACAGGAATGAGCACAGCTTGAGGCTCTACGGTACCCTTGGTGATAAAGCAGCCAAACTGAATGGTTGGAAAAGAACGTAATGACAAACTTCCTAGCATGAGCTGGTAATCAGAATTCCTGATAGCCAGGGTCAGGTTTTGAAAGCTACATGATCAGCCAGAAATTGACAACTAGTACCAGGAAATCGACATCTGGTTCCAGCTATGGGTGTCTTTTGGGGGAGCATCACAAGAAGACAGGCAGTTAAAAATAGGCAGGTTGTACCTCGAGTTTTTAGTTGCAGGTGATCTTCCACAAGGATGAATTTGAGGTTATCCTGTGAAAATCAGGCTGACGCTTCTCTAATACACAGATCTAGATGATTATTTCATCCACAGTGCTTTTAGATAAAGGTCAGTGGTACGTTTTGCACATTCTCTTCAATTTTGCTAACTATTCAAGCTTGGTCCTTTTTCACATTAAGAGAAGAGAGAGCTGGGTGACTGAATCTATTCAACAATATTAATGTTTGTTGCATGGGATAGCTTTTATATTATAAAGTGGATATTGACTCTCATGGAGGTGAATATTAAGGTTTAGCAACCCTAAAGGTATGTATTGACCAAGACAAACTAGAGGTCACTGCAACATCAAAAGTAAATAAATCCTAATGCTGCCAAAACAGGAAATCAATATGCATATTTTTCCACTTATTTCGAATGTCATTGAACTATCTGGAAGTATCTTGATTATGTACCCAAATTCCAAGATAGTGGATTTTTTATTGCTGTGCGTAACCCTCTAAAGACAGGTCACAGGCTGGGCAAGGGCTCAAGAAAAGCACTGGTTAGTGTTGTCCCTTTCTAAATAAGATAGGAAACAGGCTCTGCTGCTTTAAAAACGTAATTTTTTATATTTAACCTATGTTGAAGCACTCATCTATACTAATTCTCAAGCCAAAATTAAGATTTTATCTGGGGTGAATTTACTCAAATTATGAGAAATTGAGTTCACAACCTGTAGTGACAAAACCCAACTCTGTACTGTTGCAGTAGCCTGACTCTTCTTCATGTGACTAAAATGTGAAGTGCTGAGATGTGGCTGTGATTTTGGAGTCCTAAACACATACATTGTTATATCCTCCGACTTTCCTAGAAACAGCTTTTATATTTACGCCCTCTGAAGAAATACAAAGTCCTTTGTGATTTTTTTGTATGTATGTGGCTAGACACTGTTCAACAGCCATTGGCAGTACTCCTTCAGAATCTTGAGCAAACAGGAAGAAATCTGGCTTCAATTCTTGCTAAGCAACCAGGTACCAGGATGTAACCTTATCTAGGTGTTCCTGCTCCGGCAGGGGGATTGGACTAGGTGATCTTTTGAGGTCCCTTCCAATCTCTAGCATACTGTAATACTGTGATGTGAATTGGAATCCTAAATGAAAATAAAACGCAGTTGAAGTAGACAAATAGAAACTGAAAGGCAATGGCTTATAATAAAAAAAAAAAAATACTGTTTATTTAAAGACAGGAGAGTCCAAGAGATTAAGGCAAATAAATATACTTAACATGCTTTTAAGCTCACATGTGAGTAATTGGGTGAGGAAGAAAAAGGGATAAGGGAAGTGGAAGCAAAGGAAAGATGACTGTGACTAGCAAATGAGCTTTGCTAGTTTAAAAGGTCAGCTAGAAGAAAGGAGCTGCTTCAGGTAATGGTGTGTAAGTTCATGATTGAGGATTTCAGACTGATGATAAACCATCCTGACAGAAACTGAATTTTAGCAGCACAAGGCTCATGGGGAGTTGGCTTGGCCTGGGATTAAAATAAAATGGGAAGTGGGAAAGAGGCTTGAGAAAGATTATTTATTCAGGTTTTTTGAATGAAAACATACAGCCAAGTTCATGAAACCAGCTGGCATTATCCCATAGCCCAACTCCTAATAGTAAGTTTTTGGTTTCATCTGATTTTGCTTTCAGAAGCCTACAATTATTAAGAGGTAAATTTCAGCAAAATATTCCAAAGTTAGAACACCTGAAGACTTCCTCTCCTGTGTTTTTCAAACTTCCAAGCACATGCTTTGATTTCAGGCTGCAGATTGTACCAAGAAAGGTTCTTCATCCTCTATTTGACTCTTGCTGACCTTGTTACAACAGAGGCTGTTGCTTAAGAGAAGAAGGTGCTGAAGTTTAGTCTATATGCTTAAAATCTGGTGTGTTTGTTGTTTGGCATCTAAGGCAAAAAGTTCATTGAAAGTAAAACATGAGCAAGTGTGACCTTAATTTAGAGCCCAGGGAATCAAAAAGTAGTTAGGCCCTTGTCCTGACTGTTCTCATCTCTGCAGTCGGAGCTGTGGGATTGCTCCTACAAACAGCATGGCTGACATTACAGCTCATGCAGTTCGTTTTCTGCTTCTGCTTCTGCTGCTTCCTTGGTGACAGCACTGTTGCTTGTCTGACCTTGCAATAAACTGGTTCAGAGAATTAAATAGGCATCAGAATAAACGTACTGCAAGTAGGGAATAGTCTCCTGCCAGCAGGGTCCAGTCCTCACCAGAAGAAAGAAAAGTGTGACACAGAGAGGCCTTGCGGTTGCAAACATGTTCCTTTCAGGGGTGGCTAGCTGCAAGGTCATCTTGGTTATAGTGTGATGTGCCTCTAGAGGCAGGGTTAGAGTCACATTAGTTTGGCATAACCCTGCACTGCTGCTGAGAAAGGCTGGTCCCTTCATACCCTCCTACTCAGCCTCAGGATCTACCTTCTTTCCACCACTGCTGTTCACTCAGTAGCAGCCTGAGTGGGAGAAGGGAGCTCATCCGTCTTCCCATCTGCTGACAGTAAAGAAGGGGAGGAACAAGCAGAGGACTGGGAGGGAAGAGTGGGATCATTGCTTTTGTCAACAGTTTGGATTCATGGTGGGTTTAAATGGCTGTGTGATCATGTCCCTGCCGTTGTCTGTAAGGCTTGTCAAGGCACATGGGGTCACAGGAGATGGTCTGGGTGACATGTAAGGGACATCCCAGGGTGCTGTTGTACAGATCTGACTTTACCACCGCAGGAGCTCCAAAGAGAGTGCCATGGGGTGATCCCTCTTGCTCAAACTTGCCAGCCTGGTGGTGAAGTAAGGAAAAGAACAAGGAGCTGTGGAGTCTCCCTAATCCCACACCTAGCTCATGCTTCCCTCTCCAAGTTGTGCTAGCTACTTTCAACTAAGGACCACGTATCTTAGTTATTTACACAGTTTAAACACAAACCAAGCCTATTTTTCCCTCTGTGTGTATTTTTTGCAATTAAAGCCTTCTGCTACAAAGAACAAACCACGTCTCCCTGGACCTGAGAAGAATCTTTTGAATTGGGAGAACTTATTTTTAAAGCCAAGTAATAAGTTTGTCAATCACTTCTTTATTATCAGTCACTCTCTGATGAACAGCATTCAGAGTTTAATATCAGCAAAGAGACAATCTGAGGAATGAATGCTCAAGTAATAACATGTAGGAGTTTTTATGGCCTGACTCTGTTTCTAAAGTGTATACACAATGGCCTAATTTAACATCAGTGAATGTAACAAATTCCCTGTGGCAACTGCAGCATATGGGAATTACTTTTTATGCTTTTCTTGAAGTGCACAAAACTCCCATTAGCATTACACGTTGCCTATCAGGGCATAGGGTGGAGGGAGAAGACCCTTAATGTTTGTTAGGCTTGGACTGGGATATTTTGTTGGGTTGGGCTTAGAGCAGTCCTACATGCTTCTGGATTGATTGTGTGTGATCATATTGAAAGAGATCTCATGACTACATTATTCAATGCAACTGTTGTTAGAGGAAGACATTCCCTTTTAAAATTTGTTCTTGGTTAATTTTACAGTTCAGGCTCTCAATGCTTTTTCGGCAGCTGATTATTCAAGTATTTTTTTGCATTAACAACTGGTTTCTGGGTTTAACAGGGGAATCTACCCAATGCAAGTACAGAGATACTCATAGAGCCTCAAACACTTGCATAATTAAACAGAGCCTCCAGACAGCCTCAGAAGGGTCCTGCCTCTGTTTTATTTGAACTAGATACAAGGCAGAGTTCTTTCTGCTGAATTCAATAGTTGTCCTGATAAGCTATACGAAAGCAATTTCTTGCTTGTATTGAATCTCACTGGGATTTTCTAGTAATTGTACTGTCATTAGTTTTGCTTTGGCTTTTTAGAATCTGAATATGTGTCCTGGGTTCAGCAGTAGCAGTCATTTTTCTCCTTAGTAGCTGGTGCAGTGCTGTGCTTTCAGCTTTAGTCTGAGAACAGTGCTGATATGACACCTCTGTTTTAGTTGCTGCTAAGCAGTGTTTACTCTGATCAAGGACTTTTCTGTCTCTCATGCTCTGCCAATGAGGAGGGGCACAGGAATCTGGGAGGAAGCACAGACAGGACGCCTGACCCAAACTAGCCAAAGGAGGGTATTCAGTTCTGAACTGAAGTAAGTTTGACCCAGGTAGACACAATTGCTGTTTGATATAAATACATCCCTAGCATACATCATGTTTAAATTTGGTTTGCTCATGCTCAGTGAAGAGAGTACCAGAAATTCTTTTAACAATTTACCTGTGGTTATCTGGAAATGGGCAAAATAATTGCATAAAAAGAGTTTTGTGTTAGGTTGATGTCAAAGAATTCTTCCACAGTACCTGTTACATCTGTTTTTTTAGAACCTTTTAAAACTGGTTTCAAAGCTCTAATGAAAACATGTACAGAGGGTATGATCATATTTCTTCTTAGAAACAAGGACTCTGACACAGAAATTGCAACTCTAGGGAAGGTTTAGTGAAAGAAACATCAGAGATTTGAAGACCTAGTCCAGGAGCATCACAGCTTTGAGTTGTGAAGAGCAGCTATCCTGACTGTCATGGGTCTTTCACAGTAATCATTAAAAAAAATGAGATTCTGTTGGTGGGAATTAAAGATCTATAGTTTCTCATAGGACCCAGAGCTTAGCATCGTGTTCTCTGGCCAGGTTTTTCTCTTCATTAACTGCTTGGCAGTGTGCTAAACATCCAGAGGTTGTATCCAGCCTTTTGGAATCTGTGCAGTTGCTATTGACTATTTAACTGAAACATGATTTGAAGCTCACAACAGTCTTGTTGGGTTTTTTGTTCTTGTGTTCTTTCATTATGTATTCAAATCAGGAGGCAATCGTTTTCTTTTAAGCTGTATACAACTTAATGTTGGGGGTGTGGACTGACCAAGGAGAGCAATTGTCTTCATGTGCAATCCAATTCTGAATATGCAGAGTAAGGGCTGCTGCAGTAGTTAACATAATTCTGGCTTTATGAACAATTTTGTCAGGCTTTTCCAGACTCTCTCTGTATTTTTAATGTGCCTTTAGCAATGCAAGTCTGATCAAAGGGAATAATTTGTGCCTGTTTCTAAATGGCTGGCAAGAATTTTAACAGCTATTTTGAGTAATAATTAATTAGGGATATGGTATGATAATTACTACAGAAACACAGGTCTTTTATTTAAATAGGATAATAATCATTGCTACATTGAAAGAGTTGTTTGGATTATTCGGAGAATCTCATTTCTCAAATAGAAATTTGTTTTATGGAATGAAAAGAAGTAAGAAAGGATCTTGAAACCTTCCATTGTCAGAGCAACATTTCATTTTAGTGCCTTCTTTTTATAATCAGATCTTTAAATTTCAGAGTTTTTCTCATTTGTTATCCTTGCTCCCATGGGGAATAAGTACCCAATTTTCTACTTTTGCCATCACAGTAACTCTAGTACAGATTTGGGGTTGCTTCAGTGTGGAAAATAAAGCTCTTATAGATTGATTCATGTCAGTAGATCATGTAACTGAAATTTCCAGTTTGTTTTTCTGTTCTGAATTTTCAGTCTCAAGTCTAAATCTGGTTATCACCCTACCTTAGCCAGAGACTTTTAGTGGGTTATTGTCCTGGTTTTGGTTAAACCATGAGAGTTCTGTTTCTACATTATATGCATTTTCCTATCTACTGATGCAGATAAGGCAAGAGATTTTGATCTCATTAGATGTATAGTGTAAGGCCCTAAAACTGCCAGCTAGCACCAAGCTGGAAAAACTTTAGTAAAGCCATTTTTTGCCACAGTTTGTCTTTTTATAGAACTAGAATGGTTAAGTTGTCAATAGCTCTGAGATTCTGCATCTGCAAAGAACTAGGACAAGGGAAATGCTGGCAGTATTAAACCATTCTGTTTGATGGTATATAATGCTGGGACCTGAATTTTGAGGTTGTAATCTCTTTAGAGCTGCGGTCCGCTTTGGAAGAAGTGGAAAAAGGCAAAGAGGAAACTGTTAAAGTTAAATGTTCCTCTAAGTACAGCTGCGCTTTCTTGCTGTAATGCTTATTCTTCCTATGCAAATGAAATTTTAAGTAGGGAGTTTCTTCATCGTACTCCCATGCCTAAATTGCTGGGCTGACTGTGTCCAGCTGCAAGGTGCTGAGGTATTGCCCGTAGTCAGTACATCAGGACAGCTGGCTACGTAACATTGTTACTTGCATTGTAATTAAACAACATGGAACATCTTTACCTTTTGACAAGGGCCTGTAGTGACATGCCAAGGGGGACTGGCTTTAACCTGCCAGAGGGGAGATTGAGATGAGATTTTAACCAGAAATATTTTAAATTTGGTTTGCTCATGCTCAGTGAAGAGAGTACCAGAAATTCTTTCAACAATTTACCTGTGGTTATCTGGAAATGGGCAAAATAATTGCATAAAAAGAGTTTTGTGTTAGGTTGATGTCAAAGAATTCTTCCACAGTACCTGTTACATCTGGTAAGCTCTTCCCTGTGAGGGTGCTGAGGCACTGGCACAGGTTGCCCAGAGAAGCTGTGGCTGCCCCATCTCTGGCAGTGTTCAAGGCCAGGTTGGATGGGGCTTGGAGCAACCTGGTCTAGTGGAAGGTGTCCCTGCCTGTGGGAGGTGGTTGATCTAGATCATCTTTAAGGTTGCTTCTAAACCAAACTCTAGATTACATGATTTTCAAGGGAGCTTTTCATTTGACAGTTCTGGAAAATATTTCAAAACCCAAAGCTATCAAAGCCAAAGGGTTTCTTTTTCCATTAAAAACTCACACAGATTAAAGGCAAATGCTGTACTCCCAGAATCATTGGCCAAATGACTTTTGCATCTTTTGTGTATGCCCACTGATAGCACCATGATCCTCATATTCCAAAGGAGACTACTTGCTCAGCAATCAGGGGCATGATGGGATGAAAAGGCTTTGATACACCATTCAGGAACGATGAGTACATTGCCTTCTCCCTGGAACAAGCCTGCTGCCTATTTTCTAACCATTAAACTGTTATCTTGAAGCCTTTATATACTGTATTATGAGCCCTAATTTCCATATCTCTTCCAAAAATTCCTGTGTGACTTGGTGCTCTGCCATTTTCTTTCCCTTTTTTGAGAAAAAGAAAAGACATTGCTTTGCACTTTTGGTAGCAAGTGAAAGGAGATGAAGTAGCATTGTTTCCTGGGGTCTGGCACTGTGACTTCTAGCTGAAGGCCAGAAGGAAGAAAATCATTGTGGTTAGAAGGCCAGAATTTCTTTCAAGAGCCACCTTAAGCCTATAATTTTTTATCTAAACTTAGACCTCTTGACATGTCATCTAGACTCTTCAGGGTGCCTTCTCAACTACTTTAAGACCTCTTCCTCCAAAATCTAACTGGCTTGGTGTGAGTGACAAAAGAATTTGAAAAGCTGCATTTTCTTGCTGGCTTGTTCATGCAGAGGAGTGCACAGTGCTTCCCTCCCCTTTCACCTCTGGTTAGCAACAAGTGCAAGTGTGAATTCTCACAAGTGAGGGGCTGAGCAAAGAGGGTTCCTGTGCTCAAATATAACCTGCTTCATTTTTGTGCAGTCTGAAAAGACGCTTTCACTTTTTTGCATGAGCCAGTAGGCAGAGCAAAGATGAGTTTTCTTTTAGCATCTCAGCAAATTTAAGCCTCACAATTCTAGAGCTAAAAAAAGATGAGACTGAGCAGGAAATAGTTTGGGTACCACTAGTTTTAGGCGGCTGTTTGTGGGAATGCCCTATTCATTCAGAGCTGGGTCCCTAATCATACAGGTTTTTACAATTTGAGAGGCAGCAGCTTGTGTGTATGTGTGGAGATGAGATTCCTGTCTCTCGAAACCTGTTATTATGAGGCCAGACTTTCTTTGAATGCTGCCTGATGCCAGTGCAGATGAAATCAGCAGATTGTAGTGTAATATGGTAACTGCTTACAGAAACTGGTGCGAACGGGGAGGCGGCAGCTAATCGGATTAAGGAAAAGTCTATCACAGCCACAGCTGTCAGTGGATTTTAGCAGATTTTTTTATCACTGTTTGTGTGGGAAAACACACAGTGGAGGGAAACTAATGAAGGAGATTGAACTAATAAACAGAAGTACTTTTTGATCTGATAGTTGGTTTTCTGAGTACATTACTCTAGAGAGGTTCAGGGAAAGTTTTGATGTAACTCTTATGAAGAAGAAATAACCCGAAGACATTTTAGGAAGAAGAAGGTGAAGTGATTGAAGTGTTCTCTTCTGTTGTGGTTTAAGCCCAGCCAGTAATTCAGTACCACAGCCTCTCACTCACTCCCCCTTGAGCCCCCCCGGTCCCGGAGGGATGGGAAGGAGAATCGAAAGAATGTAACTCCCACGGGCCGAGATAAGAACAGTCCAGTAACTAAGGTATAACACAAATCACTGCTGCTGCCACCAATAATAATGGTAAGGGAAATAACAAGGGGAGAGAACACAACCGCTCGCCACCCTCCAACCAATACCCAGCCCGACCCAAGAAGTGATCTTGGCCTTCCGGGTAACTCCCCCCAGTTTCTACACTGGGCATGACGTGCTGTGGTATGAAATACTTCTTTGGTTAGTTTGGGTCAGGTGTCCTGTCTCTGCTTCCTCCCGGCTTCCCCTCCTCCCTGGCAGAGCATGAGGCTCAGAAAGTCCTTGGTCAGAGTAAATATTACTGAGCAACAACTAAAATCATCAGTGTATTATCAGCACTGTTCTCAGACTGAAGTCAAAAACACAGCACTGCACCAGATACTAACAAGGAGAAAAATGACTGCTACTGCTGAACCCAGGACATCTTCACATCACAAAAAAAAAAAAAAAAAACACAACAAAATTAACATGAAAGGTCACTGTAAAATCCCAGAGCTCTGCTTTAGAATCCTGGGAAATTCTTGGGACCCAGATGCAGACATTGCTGCTGCTCCATCCTGCCTCATACACATGCTCTGACCCTGGCTAGGAGAAAGCAAATGTCCCCATAGCAAAGGCTGCAGCTGGAACAGAAGGCATATGAAAGAACTGTTCTGGGAAGCACAGCTGGGATTAAGCACGCCAAAAATGAAGCAGAGATGGCCACCATGTCTGAAGTCCTGAATATTTTCATACAGGAATGTCCCAAGTGCTGGCCAAGTCCACAGCTGAGATGGGGCTTGGAGAGGACATGAGGCAAATTACCAGTGTTAGTTTTAACCTCATGTTTGAAAGAGGCTGACTTGAATAGGTGGCACAGGCATGATGGACAGGGAATAAAGGTGCTTTGAACTCAGGCCAAAACTGAACTAATAACCAACTTCATGCTTCTAATTGGAGATCTTTGGGGCTTGGTGTTTCAGGGAACATGTTGTATTGTACTTATTGCATTCAGCACAGCCCCACTGACTTGAGTTCCTCAAAAAAAGAAATATATCCTTGGTGAACACCAAGAAAAGTTGATTCTATAAACCTCCCTTTCATCTTGCAGGAGCAATATGACAGGGAGGAAAAAAAAATGCCAAACTACAAGTGAGAGCAGTGTTTTCATGGGCACCAACCCTAGGTCATTTGTCCTGCTTCCTTGCAGGACTGCTTAGCTCAGGCAGAGCTCCGTGCAATGATGGATAGACATTTTCCACTTTTAGGAGTGTTGTTTTGAGAGACTTAGTATCTCTTTTTGTCCTGGGTTCTAGCCAAAGGGGTATTCTATACCACAGTATGTCATGCCTAGTATAGAAACTGGGGGGAGTTACCCGGAAGGCACAGATCACTGCTCGGGTCGGGCTGGGTATTGGTCGGAGGGTGAAGAGTGGTTGTATTCTCTTCCCTTCTTATTTCCCTTATCATTATTATCATTGGTGGCAACAGTAGTGGTTTCTGTCATACCTTAGTTACTGGACTGTTATCTCAACCCGTGGGAGTTACATTCTTTGAATTCTCCTTCCCATCCCTCCAGGAGCAGGGTGGGGATCAAGGGGGAGCGAGTGAGCAGTTGCATGGTTCTGAGTAGCAGCTGGGTTTAAACCATGACACTTTTAAAGCTGCACTATAATAGAAGTTGGTGCTTTGCTCCAATTTTATGTCAGTAGGAAAACAACCAGCACAATCTGATAAACAAAACATGCCATGATTAAGAAAAGACTATGGGATGTGCTTGAGGTCTCCATTTAAAACAAGTACTGGCACTGCTGGTATGAATCAATGAAATTAAGACAGGAGCCAGCGTCTGTGTTTTAATAATTAGACCATGCCAGAAAATGATCAAAATAACATTCACAGTTTTGTTAGTTAAACTTCCATACTGAAACAGGTTTTTCTTTTGTTCAGATTCGTGGCTGTGTGCAGGTTGGGGTGAATGTACTTTCAGTTCTCTTCATCATATATTTATATCAGAATTGAGCAGGAACTAATTGAAGTTAGTTGAGGCAGAAAAGCACTTTGGATTTGCTGGCTACTTGCTGTGGATGAGGCTTCTAAAATCAAGGCAGAATCCTTTAATCCAACATTTTTCTTCTTTTCTTTTTTGTTTGTTTGAATGCATGCAAAATAAACTGCTGTATCAGGGTGCTCAGTCCTGGAACTAATTGAAGGGAAGAGGTTTATTCTGAGCTACTAGTGAATTAGAGGAGAGGAAAACAGCCCTTATAGTACATGTGTTGCTTTTTAAAAAGGGTAAACAAGACCAAAATTGAAGGTTAAAAACCTCACTTGGTTTTCCTGAATATTTTTGTAGTTAAATAGAAAAATATCTTACTAAATACTCATCATTTTACTGTTTTGCAAGTTCTTCTTTCGTCTCTCCCGTGCTCTTTGTTTACTGTTCCACAGTCCATACACTGAGGACAGTCTCTTAAGAGTTAATGAGGTCAACTTGTGTCACACTGTTGAAAGTGCAGGCACCTCTGCAGGCAGGTCATTGCAAACTTTTGGTCTCTGGAAAGGGCAAGGCTGGAGTTGGGGCTGAAATGGGTTGTTCCTGAGCAAAGCTGAAATGCTAGTGCCAAGGAGCAACAAATGGCAAATCAAAACATTCTGCCATGATTTAAACTTGAATGTGGAAAACCAGGGTTTTGCTATTTGGATATCTCAGTGCTTGTCCTATGGTTTTGCCTCTTGGCTGTAAGGTCACTGCCAGGTGTTGTGGTTTAAGCCCAGCCAGTAACTCAGAACCACACAGCCACTCACTCACTGACCCACCATTTTTCCTCCCCTGCTCCCAGAGGGATGGGGAGGAGAATCAGAAGAATGTAACTCCCGCGGACTGAGATAAGAACAGTCCAGTAACTAAGGTATAACACAAACCACTGCTGCTGCCACCAATAATAATAATGATAAGGGAAATAACAAGGGAAGAGAATACAACCACTCACCACCCAGCCCGACCTGAGCAGTGATCTGCGCCTTCTGGGTAACTTCCCCCCAGTTTCTATACTAGGCATGATGTGCTGTGGTATGGAATATCTCTTTGGCTAGTTTGGGTCAGGTGTCCTGTCTCTGCTTTCTCTCATCTTCCCATGCCCCTCCTCACTGACAGAGCATGAAACTAAAAAGTCCTTGGTCAGAGTAAACATTACTGAGCAACAACTAAAAACATCAGTGTGTTATCAATGCTGTTCTCTGACTGAAGTCGAAAACACATCACTGCACCAGACACTAATGAGAAAAATGACTGCTACTGCTGAACCCAGGACACCAGGCTAAGAAAAAAAGCTGTAGCTCAGTACAGTCAGATCTCATTTTAATCCAGCTCCTGTACTGGCTGCAAAGCTGGATGAGATTTTCAGGCACTGTTATGTCAGTTTCCAGCACCCTTTTTGTAGGATTTATTCTCAGGAGTCCAATTCTTTGTGCTGAGAACCCTTTATGGTGCCAAAATGACAGAAAAATATCTTGGTGTAAGACCTGCTTTTCAAGGTTAATATCTCTTGGCTCAGTGGAAGAGTCCTTTGGCCTCGGGGGCTCTTTCTGTCAGTTTGCTTTCTTTTTCCCTTGCATACACACTCATCCTTTCTGTTCTTTTTTTTCTCTTTCAATGTTCAAACCAAGAAAATTGCATATATGTTATGTTAAAAATGTATGAGAATAAACAACAATTCGCAGCATTCAGTGTATTTTTGATAATAAAATAACTAGAAATGCATCTCTTAAATAACTTTCCACATCTTTGGTTGGAGGAGGAGAGTGGAGAAGAGAGTAAAAATAGAAAAGCAGCCAAAGTAGGGAACATCATCTCTTCATTTCAAATGCCTTAGTGCTCAGCTCCATTGCACTTTCATCCCAGACCCGCCTTCACAATGTTCAAGCTTTGGCAGGTACTACTTCACAGGACTTTGATTTCCATGAGCAAGAAGCTGTGTACAAAGATGCTTCTGCAGGTTGTCCTTTCAAAACATGGGCCTTTGCTTTCTAAATTTTCATCTCATCACAGTAGTCATATGTGTGGAGGAGATGAGGTTCACTGAGATAAGAGCAGAAAATTAAGCACTGGGTTGACTGCAGAAATGTTGCTATTATGCCCAGTAATGGTCTTGTGTTGAGTAAATTGATCTTGCTAATGCTGAATGATCCAAGAACAGAATTTTTACAGCCAAATCGGTCTTCACAAGATGCTGACAGCAAAGCACTATCATGCATCCTACTCGGGCAACCACTAAACCAGGCAATAGTAGCAGACCTGTGATTGGTGTTTTCAGCTGCAACTCAGCAGTGTATCTGTTGAGTACACAAGAAGGAATTGGTGTTAGCAGAGACTAAGAAGAATATTGTAGCTAGATAATGTTTGCAAAGTGTCATGACTTAAATAGTTGTTTATTTAGTTTATCTCCAAGCATAAGCATCTTGCACTTGACATTGATTTGTCTTACAAATAGTAATTTGGTTAGTGCCAGTACTTCTTAGAGAACAGGGTTCCAGGTTCTTGTGTTTTTCCACAGCATTACCCAGAAAGCCCAGAAGTTTCTTTCTCTGGTAAACAGTGTGGAGACTAGAAACCCTGAGGAGCACCAACTTCACATCTTTCAGACATTGCTTTGGGTTTGAGGGCTCTTGTATGCCCTTTATATTGCTTGGTTAACAGATTGACTATTGGATCAACTTCAAGAAAGCTAACTTCAAGGGCACGTGGCTGTCTGGAAATTAAGAACTTCAACTCCTGGGAGCCAAAAGGTGCCCAGTTCATTCTCCGCAGCAGATGTGCCTAGGAGAGGAGCCATGCAGCGGGAGTGAGCTGGTAGGAAAAAACTTCCATGATCTTCAGTGGTAAGGGTGAAAATATGTCTGCTCCCATGAATTGTCTCACTTTAGGAGAATCAGTAAATCTGATTTAACTTTCCTAGTCTTTCAGAGGTGTTTTCCCAGTGAGTTCCACTCTCCATGAAATACATGCAAATTATGACACATCACTACTTCCTTTCTTCAGTTAGGTCTGTGGCAAAATTCCTGTTACCTGTAGTGAACACAGGCTTGAGCTTTTGGTCGTTCTAGAGGCATATCCCTTTAGGAGTATTTTAAACAATACTAACTTACCACATTCAACTTAATGCTCCAAATTGCACTTGACAAACCAACCCTCTGTTATCCTCTTCTTTCATCAGGCTGAACACTGGAGAAAAGTTGTTCAAGGATCTTCGTCTCAACTCTAATTTGAGCTGGTAGTGCATGTATTTTACCCTGCTCTGAAAACATGTGAAGACTGTGTATATGCTCTGGTGGACAGAGGGGACATAGGTGATCTTATGCAAGATTTCAGAAAAAGTGGTAACTTCCTTAAACTTGTAAAAGGAATATCTCCTGGATTCTTCTCCATATTTTTGTGGAAGAAGAATCCAAATAGTGCAGCATCACTCAAACAGGCTGCATAAAGTACAAAATATCAACCCCCAGATTCGAGGTCCACACGAAGTAAGAATGTAAAATCAATTTTTCAGCCTAATAATAACACATGCAAATATTATCCCTTGGTTTGGGAACAGATGCATTTGTTTAAGATGTTACAACCCCCTGCTGTTTGTGGCAGTCCTTGTTAGCTATGCCACCATAACAGAATGTCAGACTGAATTAGGTTTGAGCCACTTAAGAAAAAGGTTTAAAGTCCCTGAAAGACACTGGGAGCATTCATGCTGGCAGCTGGTAACAGCTTTAAGATGCCAGGGCTGCACAAGTCTGTCTTTGCCTTACGTGACATAGATACTTAAGCCTTATTTTCAAAAGTGGTTCAGGGGTTTTCAAACCCAAGTCTCATCCTCTCCTACATATCCATATTGCTTTTCCCACTCTTCTTTCTAAATAAATAAATGATTGGCTCAGACTACCCGTGCCAGAACAGATATCTGCACTCTAAATATATTCCTCACTAACTATTTCAGGACATATCCTAGAAGCTCTTTGTTATTAAGCAGTTTTGTTATTCTGTGAACCATCAGTTACCAAACAGTAGCTTAAAAAAAATAATATCTCTTGTATAGTATAAAATGTAGCTGTTGTTTTAACTCACAGCTGTATTGCCACATCCTCTTTCTGGAGACTTTATTGTTTAGCCTGCTCTGCTGAACTCTCCCAGCAAAAGGAAATTATTCTCCTTTCCTTCTTTATGCCTTTCTGTAGCACATTTGCATCCTTAAATGTTTAAAAAAAACAACTTGAAGTATATCAAATTGAATAATATACCAGCCTGTCCAATTACTTGATTTCTCTCCTCAGCTAGTCTGGTCCACACTCAAGAGTTTTCATCTCCTTTCTCCACTAGACCCTTAACAGGGCTCACCTCTACCCTCTCGCCATAACTCTGTCACCCCCTCAGCCAGCATCGGCTGGTTGACAAGGAAAAGCCATTCAGCACTCTGCAATCCTTCAGGGCACAACTCATTCAATCAGGACGAGACAGATTTATGGCTCCTCCACTTGTGTCCCAATTTCCTGCACTGACATCCTGATTTGTTTCTGTGACATTAGGGAGTTGCCAGGAATGGTGTTTGCACACTCTCTAGGTACATGAAAGAGGTGGTTATGCTAACAGTCTAGGACTGCCTGAAAAAGGGTAGAAAAAGGCCTGACAAAAAGGGACCTGATGGAGTCTGGGACTTCCCTGGGGTTTAAATGCATTTTGTTAATCTGTTTTTCCAGTTTCTAACAGAGCACTGATAATACCAGTAAGACTTTTGTGAGGGGGCAGCATGAAACTAGTAGCAATACAAAAAATACTTTCTAGTATCCATCATGCTTGTCAGATGTGTGTAAAGTATATGCCATCTTGTGTTGACAAGCCCAAAAAGCAGCTGTGATTTTGAGAGCTGAAATTACATCTACCGTTTGCTGTTTGAAAATCAGGCAGTACAAAATACCACAGAAAGATTTGATACTTCCCAAGTTTCATCTGAGAGCTTTCCCTCAGATTTCCTGGAAGAAACATGGATATGAATGCATAAAACATCCCAATAACATTTCTGCTCTCTAGGGCCATAAGGATAGGAAGAGAAAAGAACCACAGTTTTCCAAGAACTTGTATGTTAAGCAATGGCAATTGTGAGAAATCTTTCAAAAGTGCGCTTAAGAGGAGCTTTAAATGACCTGAGTATGAAATGACCTCTCATTTCCCTCCATAGAAGTGCTCATTTGAGAGATTTGCTCCCTGGAAGTTTATTAGACCTGGAAAAGCATCAGAAAGTTCAGTGCAGGTATTGTCATCTACATGGACAAATTCTGAGTACTGAAACATACTGTTGAAAGTTTCTATGTGTGCTCTAGCTCTGAAACTCTGTTCCTTTTGTTTCCTTGATATTCATAAGTTGTGCCTAGCCTGACTCTGTTGATCATAATGGTAGAACATCAGCACAGCCAGTTTGATTTTATAAACCCTGTCTTGGGCTGATAAGAAGTTCTATGCTTAGAAAGGGCTGTTGTAGTGATCCTCATGTGCCCTGGGTATGGAACCTGGTCAAATAGTTGTGGTTGGACCAAATGAAAAAGACTAAACCAGAATTCACTCAAGGCAGTTCTCCATGTCCCAACAGAGCAATGGGTCCAGACATCTTTTTTGGTTTTTGTTGTTGTTTTGCCTCTGCAACTCACTGGCAGACGTATTCATGTCCATCACCCCAATATTGGTTCCAGGTTCAAAAGGAAAGTTCCTGTTACTATGAATTAGGTTCCATTTCTTTTGTAGTATTGTTTGTTTGTTCAATGGTTTAGCTTTGTTTTAAATATTTATTGTGGGGGGTCATGCAGCTCACATATTGTCACATGCTTCTGAAAAGGCAGGTAAAAACTGCAGCTGCAGTCCTTTTCTTTGTTAGCAGAAAAGGCATGAGAAGAAGCATCAAAGTGTTCCCAGTGCACCTAACCCACTGCTGGCTTTATGGCACAAGGCTGGTTTTTCCTTCTGTGTGATATACTCTTGCCAGAGTTGCTGCAGTCAGAACTGTTCCTGTGGGTGATAGCGCACACCCTCGTGAATCTTAACAGCAGGCAAAAGTTCTGGGGGTGTTGATTTGGGATAGAAGAACAGAAAACAAGACTCTCAGCTAGATCAGTTAAGGGATCCTGATTTTTGGAGGGGGTTCCTTTCAGTAATTTCCTGTGGCATCCAGGACAACTTGGGTACAATCAAAAGCGAGGGTAGCTGTGATGAAAGGCCACAGGGCAGCAACATGGACTTATACTAGATTACAATAACCATGTTCCCTGCTGATGGAAGGTTACCTGCTGCTCTCCCAGTCTTTGCTACTGCCCTAGATATGCTGTTTTCTAGGTCTTTCACTAGCAGCTTTCCAAACATCTCTATTGAAGAATGCCAGGGTGTCCCCAGGGAGAGCAGTCCCACCCTTTCGTCCAGAGCACGTACAACCAACACACTGGTCAGCATAAATGTATTCCTTGGTCCCCAGCAATGCCTTTTTCACCCCATGTATAGTTTAACACAATACACCCACACTGGGAAATGTCTCTGCAGTATGTCTGATTCTGGTGAGGAAGGTGGAGGAAGGGGAGGGGATTAGAGACAATGGGGTCTGAGGGAAAATGGCCTGGGCAGTAGGATGCAATAGGAGCTCAAAGCTTTCCTGCAGTAGAAGTGGAGCAGAAGTTTATGTGGGGTTGATGCTAGGCTGTAAGGACCTCCTGGGGAGGGAGGTATGAAAGAGATGTGCTTTCAAAAGCAGGAGTCTTTGCTCCCCACCCTAGAGAGGAAGCTTTCCCCTCCATGCCTGCACTTTCCTCTGGTGTGGGTACATCTCCCAGCCTGGGAATGGTTTGGGTTGGGCTTCACACTCACTCAAGACAAACAGGTTGGTCATGAGGGCTGAAAATGCACTCCCTTGTGAATGAGATGAAAGGGTAAGATAGTCTTCTATTAGCAAATTCGCATTCAAATTTATCATCCTCCCATGTGTAGCCCAGGTGCATTGGTTAATTCTGCATAGGGAAAATTGCCCTGGAAAATCAAATACTTAGTCTAGCCCTAGTTGCTTCCTTAAAGTGAACATTGCACAGCTTTAATTATAGTTGAAAACCAAAGTCTGACATCTTTTACAACAGAAGTTTCTTTTTGAGTTAAACAATGATGAAGAGATTAATGGAGCTCTGTAGGAAGATGAATTCTGATGGAGATGAAATAGTGTCTGTGCAATTTCAGATGATTGATTTTTGTTGATTAGGTACCCATCAAAGTGCAGTCAGTAATGCTCAGGGTATGATCATAATACACTGAAGAAAGGGGCAGCTTATTAAATGAAGAGAATCATCCTGCCTGCCAGTCACCCAGCCCCCCATATTCTGTGTTATTGCCTAAGGAATTCAGGCCTCACAAGACTTCACTGCTATTTGGAAAAGGGTATGGTATATATACTAGACTGCAATGAGAGAGTCCTTGATATGCAAAATGAGGCATGCAAAGATTTCTCTTCATTTATTTTATTTATATTTGAAAGTTTTGAACAAGCATAAATTATGCTGTGAATATTCCCTACTTTGAGAAGAAGCAGTTCACTATTATCGGAAGAGCAGTCTTCAATTTGGCTATTCCCAGAGTAGGAGTATGCTGCTAAATCATCTCTGTTATCAGTGGAGCTCTAAAAACAAGGCTGTTGACCATGAGATGAATTTTGTCACAACCTTGATATAGGAGTCGGTTTTGACATTGCTGTAAATGTTCTCTTCTCAAAGAAAAGCTCTATTGAGAGCAGATGTATAAAAGTTAAGCAGGAGATTTTAGATTGCATAAATGAGAATGAGACATCTGATTTATCCAGGCTTCCACTGAGGGTTGAGAATTTCACTGTCCTTTATGCCTTTGAAAAATCTTCCCTTAAACCACCATCTTACAAAATGTGGTAGGAATCTAGTAGCAGGATGAGTCAGTTTATATCTGTACAGGTTTCTTGATTTTGATGTCACAGTGCATGTTCATAACTCTTCCAAAGGACTACAGTGTTTTCATGTCACTTATCCTATGCTCTGTGAACCCTTGCTTTCACATGTCCTGTAGGATGAACAGATTTGATTTCATTTGAGAATGTTTTGGTGACCTCAGATAAATTTGTTGGAAGAAACCTTAGCATGTCTTTTTGTGTCATTCAAATCAGTGAGGCCATTGCACACTGACATATCAAACCACTGGGGTCTACCTTTGTGCAGGCTTTCAATTTGGTTTTGCCAACTTCATTTTGGATTCATATTTTAGAAGCACAACTCATAATAAAAGTGAAAGTTACGTTGACTCACCGCTACTGCTGTGCATTGGGGAATTTGAGAATTTAATACATAAATGAATTTGTGTGAATATTTATGCTTCAGTAGTTACTCACTAGTGTGGAACATGCTATTGGAACTTTGTACTTACTGATTTTCTCAACTTAAACTGCCAAACTGTCCATGACTGATATTCCCGTATTAAGTGGGTGCAGCTTTTAACACTTGACTTAACAAGTACCTTTAATTTCACTGAACATAAGTTATTGATCATGGTGCTTGTTGCCTGGAAGCTCCATTCCTGATTGTTAATTGAGCCATTGATTTTTTTTAACGTTATCATTAACAAAAGGCAAATGCTGTATTGCATAGTGCTCTGCTTAAATTGGGCAGGGGAGCACTGTAGCTGACCAAAGAAAAAAGATAGATTTTTAAACCTATCGCAACTGAAATCAGTTCAAAAACTCCCTTTGACTAGAATTAAGAGAGAATTTTGCTCAATATGGATTTGATTTGGCAAAAATAAAGTTAATAGGAAAGTTCTGTAGATTGAGGATGCCAGGTCAGACCAGATGTTTGGTACAAGTTCTGCATGTTAGGTTGCTTAGCATGACACTAAATCCAACCCAATAGGCCTTGCTGAGAAAAAACGCGGATTTATAAGCTCAGGCTTGGCACCACATTCATACAGCCAAATAGCTCCCTGTTCAGAGCTGGCTTACAGCCAGCCTGCTTGCAGCACAGGCAGAAGAAGCTTGCCTCTGTCTGCAGAACACCGCTTAGTCTCTGCCAAGGTTAGTGGAACCCCACTGATGTGTCCCAGCTGGACCAGCCCACTGCCTTGTCTGATACTCACTGCATTCACTGTAAGGCGTCCACACGGCAAAACACACCCAAGAGCAATGCCACATCCAGCTGTGAGATGGAAAGTGATAGCTCCATGTTAGATGTAGAATGTGACGTGGACATGAAGGCTTAGTCCTAAACTTAGGATATAAGGTGAACAATGATGATGCTGGCAAGATGGGCGCAAGTGTAATATATACACACATCATAGATACATACATGTGTGTGTGTCTGATACTATGAATATGAGCTACAACTAAATTTTGTGTTATTTCTGGTGTACAGTGGTATGCACTATGCAAGTATCTGTTTAATTACAACTATCTAATTGTCTTAGAATTGTTATTACTGTCTATGAGGTCATCTCAAGTGCCCACAGGCTTTGGAGGAGGTACCTCAGTCCACTAAAAGCCTTTTGCTTCTATTCTGTCATGCGCAGCTTTCAAGTGTTTTAAAACAGAGCAGAAACAATGCTCTGTCTTGAAAGCAGATGATGGAATTCGTTTTCTTCCTCTCCTATGGACACTTAGTAAGAGCACATACTACGGGATTTAGAGAGCAAACTCTTTCTTCTGAGCTGTCTTGCAGACTTACATGGTAATTTTTAATTGGCATGACTAGTAGATGCAGGCTGGCTAGTTTAAAAGGATTCATTATTGCTATCCTTGTAAAATCATGTCTAGAAAAATAAAAATACCTATTAGAGGCTACTGCAGAGGTGCTCATATTCATGAGCCCCCTGCAAAACACTATTGCAGTTTGACAACTGTGGTAAGAAAGTATTCATGAGTTTACGATTTTGAAGGGTTTCAGTTCTTTGTAGTTCTCCAAACAGTTTCGGGAAACTATTTTATGACAGTTTTAAAAGACTTCAAAGACTTTTACTTTTGGGTATACCAGCTTTCTCTGGAAGACAGGAGTGTGGAGAGAGGTCTAAGCAGAGGTAATAATGATTCAGGTGACATCAGCTCTCCTCATTTCCTGACCTTGTGGGGCTGACAGTTTTAGTGAGGATGGAAACAATGCTGATTTCTGAAGACTGTCAAGTGCGAGCAGTTTTCTGCTGAGTTGTAGGAGGCTGGAGATCTATAAACCTTTTTAAGTGCTGGGAGGAATGAGAGGGCATTGTTTTCATTGCAGTTGGTCTTTGAGTCAGAAAGAGAGTAGTAACTATTGAGGGACAGACCTCTGCAACAAGACTAAGCTTTATTTATTAACGAGTAAAATCTCTTAAAAGGAGAGTGAGCAAGCAAAAATTTTAGTTCTGCTGCTGTGGATAAATAAATAAGAATGCAGAAATTGTTACAATAGCACAGCATGAAATTATATTGGTAAGGCAACACAAGTTCTTCTGTTTTGAAAACTCAACAGAAATGTGAATAGCATTTCAAGACTGTCCAAAACCTAAGATACTACTGGAAAATAACACCCCAAAAATTTTGGGGGAAGTAGCATAACAATGATTACTGGTTGCAGTTTCTTCAAAGGGTTCATCTGACTTGGGCTAAGATGTTTCTGTATTAAATCCTTGGTTCTATTCCCAGCCCAATCTACTGGCTTTTTGAAAGAGCTTAGGATGTATTTATTGAAATAAAAAGTCAAACATGAAACTGGTGGGGTACCAAATAGGCCAAAGATGGTCTGAAACGGCACCTTGGGAGTTGTTTGGCTTGTATTTATTCCAGTTTCAGGACAGTGTGTCAAACTAACCACAGTGAGCTCTACTGAAGACCTGGTTACTCTCTTTATGCCTGAAAAAAAGATGAAGATGTGAAATTACTCATGACCATTTTGAGGTCTTTCTAGACAGAGGACTCGGCTGTTTACTTTTAGCATGTTAGGTAGCTATATGTAGAAACACAAACTGGGAGAAAAGCATGTAGTGCACTTCCACAGTATTTTTTGCCCATAATCTAAATACTTCCTGAGTTCAGCTGCTCACCTCCATGAAAAAATGCATTTGTGTCTGGGTGGTTTTTTTTTTCATGATTGAGTAAAAAGGCACAAAGGAGAACTTTTAGGGTAGCGTGTTACAAAGCACGTTTTGTTTCCTAAATGCTCTTTGGTTCTGGGGTGGCTGTACAGAGATTCCCGTTTTCTGAATGTTTTGGATCTGTGATCAGACCTGGCAGTGGAAATGGTCATCATGAATCCTTGCCTTTTACATGAAGGGAACATGAAAATGTGCAGAACCAGGTGGAGGTATCTTTTTTTTTTTTTTCTCAAGGGAAGCCTAATCCCTGCCTCTTTGAAACAAAGGAAAAGAAAGCCATTGGCTTGGGACTGGTTCTCTTCCTCTCTCTTCCTGCTCCTGGGATAGACAGAGTTAGTTAGGACTGTATCTCCCAGGCTTAGAGAGCAGGAGGAGAGAAGTCTTATTTGGGTGTTGGTTTCAGCTCAATGACAGTGTTGTAAGCTATCATTTCCCAGCTAAGAGTAATACCAGACTATGCACATAACTGCATAAGGTGTGTCACCTCTTTCAGAGAGCAAGGTGCAAGGTAAGCTTAATTTACAGTAGTCACATGTGACACCTCTTCCTACAGTAACTTCCCAGGATCCCTCTGGGTAGTTAAAGTCTCCCCAAAGACTTGACAGGATTAGGTAGAAAGGGCTCTTTGAATACTGTGGAGTTCTTTCCCCACATTTTTGCCTATACTGAACATGCGTATGCTTTCAGATCCTGGCTGGTCAAATAACCCCATCTCTACTGCATTCACAGCTACTTTGTTCCCTCCATCCTGTTGTGTTAAAAGTGATAAAAATCTATAAATAAATAAAAAAAACAGCTAGTCTCTTAATCAGTTTGATTTCTGTCCATCTAACATTATTAATGGAACCTGAGGTCTGATTTTGAGCAATCCACTGAAAGACACTGGCACTTGGCTTCTTGCATTTGACCTGTCCAGCTGGAGAAATAAGTTCCAAATACTGTCAGTGGAGTTAATATGAGCAGCATACAGAATTTCAACCCACCAAAAGGGATTTGTTTTTAAGCTTCTCTGAACTCCAGTATCTGGATGAAAGCTCTGGTGTTTAGAATTAATGATGTCTTGGGTTAGCTCACACAGCTTGCAGCAGTCTAGGTGCTGCGGTTTGATGACTGTCACTGTTGGTTGGGTCAAGAATAGCTGCCACAGACATAATCGGTGTGTTTCCTCATTTTATCAGACTGGTGCAAGAGGTACTCATTCTTTCCAGGGGACAAAATTAATGGGTGAATGTGCTGTGGGGCTGGCACATGCTGCCTCCAGTTTAATAGCTGAATTAGAATCTTTTTAAAACCTTGGCACCAAGAAATGTGATTTCCCGATGCTTAGGGCACTATGCTGTAGTAAATGCTGGGAAATCTTGACTGATAGTGCTGAGAGTTAACAGAGACAAAAAATAAAGCACAATAAATCTTACCTGAAGTGTTTGGCTATGTGTGAGTTACATATGTGCATATATGTATTGGTCTGAAAGGTATGAACACACGCAGAGAGATTAATTATAGTTTAACCTTCACTTAAAGGGATCATCAAATGCAATATTTCTTCACTCAATATTTCAGCGTTGCTTCTGGTGGCCAAGCTTGGGGGGGATGGGGTATGTGTGTGTGTGAAGATTTATAGCCACTATATGAGATGTCGAATCAAATAAATAATGGGGCAAAATTAAACACATTAACTATCATTCACTATCCTGTAATCTCTTAATGGCTAAGGTCTAATTTAAGACAAACTAGAATCAGGATTAAATTCTGAATTGCTATTATTACTACATGTATTCATTAGGTTCTAGAGGAATCCAGGAGAGATTAAAAAGGCACCTGTGAATTAAGACCAGCTATTAATGAGCAAAGTTGAAGGACTTATCTCATATTCATGACATTTTTCTTATTTAGATAGCCTAACAAATGGAAGCATTAAACTTCACAGATTGTTTGTGTATTCATGGTTTTTGTCAGTCTAATTTATTGTTAGAAAATCTGTAGAGCACCTGGAAATGTAATAATGGCCACTGTGTTGCATTTACTAATTGGAGTAGTAGAAAGCTAATTAGAGAGCTTTTCGGGGCAGTTGAAAGGGATAAGATTCAGTCCCTTCTGTAGGTAGTCCCATGAAATAAGATAGAGGAAGAATGGGAGAGGAGGGGAGAAAAGCACTGCTTTAGTTAGCTTGTGAATGAAGCTCTTTATGTTTTATTTATATTGTTATTTATATTTAACACTGTGAGTTTCAGACTAGCCAAGGTGTGCCAAACCCAGGAAAGCTGCTAACCCATTTGAACCTGAGGGACCTCATCAAAGACATGAATAAGAACCTTTCCATTAGCTTTCTCATGCATTTGCGTCAGAACAGAGGCAGACACCACCACAACTTTTGTTGCAGTTTCTGGAGCTCTTGTATCAATGATCTGTGAGCTAGGTGCATTAGAAATCCAGGTTTTCCGGCTCCAGCCACATCTTTGCCTCCATGACAGCACGGCCCAACTATTTGGCAGCTTGGATAGTTAGAATTGTAAAACAGCATCGGTATCTTCTGGGTGTATTCAAGTGTTACTAGAGCACTTCAGTCTGTGTGACCGCATCGAGAGGGCATTTCGCTGCCAGCTGCTGTCAGCTTGGTGGGCATTACCCTTCCCCTTGGAAGAACCTGTCTCCATTGACAGCCTCGGCTCTACAGAGTAGAGACACAAGGGGTTGCTCAAGTTGTCCTGGGTTCGGCAACCCAGGACACAAGTCCAGATCATGCCTAAGAAATCAGTACCTGCACAGTTTTCTCTGGACCCCAGAATGCCTGGAATTAAGTAAGTAACCTTACATGTTGGTGTTTTGGAGTTGCAATGAAACAGAAGTACCAGTCAATTCTAAGAGTTGACTTTTAAGATCATATATGTCCGTCTCTTGCTTGATTATCTTTTTTCACACTTTGCTTTCCCAGGTATCTGATGCTTTATGCCTACGTGAGCATTGTCTATCTTTAATACAAAGGTAGGCTTGCAAAAGTAAATATAAAATGATGCTGCCCTCATCAATGGTAGCTTCCACACTTGCTAATAAAGCATTTGCTATCTTCCAACCCTCCTCTTCTGCCATTTTTAAGCCAGTTTTCTGATGTTTTGCTTTCAGTAAAGAGGCCGTTATTCCTGCAATCTATCATTATAAGGAGTGCTGCCTACTTTAGAGAACCTCTTGCAGCCTAACTGGAATCACTCGATGATTTGGATCATTAATATATTGCAAAATGACAATAAGAACTGAAGTGAGGGGGCAGGCAGATGCAGTGTGCTGATGAAGATGTATCTGCTCTGCTGTCAAAATTCCACTTAGAAATATAGGAGACACCATTGGATTTTTTTAGCTAGAAGGTGAAGTTTTAACACGCCTAAGGAGTATTGATTGTTTAACCCTATTGCTCTGAGGTTGGGAGCAGACTCAGAACCCTGAAGTCTTTTGCTTTTCCTCTAGGTTTTTCATTCCTGGATTTTAGCATGAGATCTTTTAAATCATTCTACTACTGATACGGTTTCTTGTTATTATGATGACACTAAAAATGGACTTACTTTTCTAGGTGTTTCCTCCTTTGGCACATGATTTTGAGTCCTGCCTCTTTTCCTTTTCCTACCGAAAAAAAAAAAAAATTCTGAATTAGATTTCATAATATCCATGATTTTTTTAAAAGGATGCAGCAGTAGTTCATCTCCTCATCTGCAGCAGCTGCACTAATCTCATACCCATTGGCATGCACACAGGGCAATAAAAAGTGACACGATGCAACATTTCAGTGAAGAATTGTAGGCACCGGAGCCAAATCCTGTCATTTAAGACTTTCTGTGAGGGATGATTTATTCTCAATTCGCCAGTGTGGACTTTTCTGGGAGGGAGAGAAATTGTGTGAGTGTTGGGAATTATGCCCACACTTTTTAAGCATTCTTAGTGACTTCAGGTGTCTTTGCCTCCGGTACCCAACCTGATGTGGCAGAGAGGCTTGGCTCTTGGCACACCTATGTTCAGCTTGTTTAGAAAAGCTCTTCCTCAAGCAGAACACCCCAAATCAGTGGGTCTGACTGTCTGTTACCTTCTGTTCTGAAGATGCCAAAGGCGATGGCAGCAAGGGACAGCATTTCAGATATGCTCTGACCTATCAAAAGAACTTCCAAAACTCTACATTTTCTCCATCTGCACAGATCTTCAATAAGCAGAAATCTCCTTTTGCTCCTAGAACAGGACCTAGGACAGAGGCTGGTGGGACAAATCGCTTTTCACATTAGTCTTCTGAAGGCATAGATCAGTTGCCCAGAGCTGTTTCTTCCTTTTTAGAGGCAAATATATAATCTTATTAATGATAATGTTTTCTTGCCAACAGCATGATATTCTATATTGTTCAGTTTAATAATCAGCATGAAACCTATTAACTGCAGGAGCTATGGTGT
Organism: Pezoporus flaviventris; assembly: GCF_033815535.1. Lineage (NCBI taxonomy): Eukaryota > Metazoa > Chordata > Aves > Psittaciformes > Psittacidae > Pezoporus > Pezoporus flaviventris. The sequence goes on along the minus strand of NW_026892626.1, from coordinate 5,765,523 downwards.
TGAAAATCTGGGGTAAAATCTTTGGCACTTGAAAATATTAACTAACTTGTTTGCAGTGCTGCAATCTCCTACAGTTAACGTTCTGACAATTACAAAGATACAAGCTCTTAAAGATAAGCTTTCCGTTTTGTACTATGTCTGTGCTTTACCCTGTAGTCAAAATCCAAAGTAAGCCTTTTTGGAAGCTGTGAAAGCTTGAAAGAGTTTAATCTAATTTAATTTCTTGTGATTGTGAACACTTGGGTACCTCCTGGTTCTAACTGAGTCTAGCAATGACTACATCAGCAGAGCATCTCTTCTCAAGCAGTGTTGATTTTGGGGGAAGTAAATCAATTACCCAGCTAGGGATTTCATCTCTATTGTGTTTTGATGCTTTTATGTTACATTTTGTGTTCCTCCATTGCCATTTCACTTTCGGCTTGCAGTAATGTGGAATTAAGCTGCTTTTATCAGGGGCTGTTTCTGCTTAGAGTCAGTTTTCTTTTCCTTGCATGTGCCTGTCTCAGTTGCTCAATTTTGCTGATGAAAGTTTGAAACTTCCCCTTCATGAGAGGTCAGCGAAGCTTGCAATTTGTCACTTCAAGACACCAGCTCCTATAGCAAATCTCTCATTAAACTTTTCTTGCGCATATCAGAGGTTAAGGTCATATGGCCCCAGGTTGTCTTGTCTCTGAGGGGAGAGCTGGCATTGGAGTATTTGATTGCTCCACCACAGCTGTGAATTTGAAGAAGTCAATCTTTTCTGGTTTGCACTCCCTCTAGGGCATATTTCCTCCTCTACACAATTTAACAGTGATTGGCTTTTTTAATAGCTTTTGAATAAGTTTGTTCTTAAACGTTTTTCCCCATTTCTCCTCTGTGCACAGTATGGAGTTTGCACTCTGAATCACTTACTGGTTTGCCTTGGTGCTTTCCATGGCCTCTGCTCCCTGTAATCATCTTTTTAAGTATAGCAATAATTAATTAAGGAATGTCATTTACACTCTCCACTTCTGGTGCCATGAGAAGAATTGATGCTTATAATGGTGCCTAGAAGTACCCTCCTGTCTTTCCTGTTAAAACTGTTCTGCTATCTGCCAAGACCTGAATCTCTCTGTAATTACTTTCCCAACATTGTTCTGTTAGGAAGACTATCTGTAATCACTCTATGACAAGTTTCCTTCTTATCCTTCCCGTAGAATTCCACTTGCTAGAGCCTATTGGTTTAGATTTCTTCACTTTTCTGAAACTGGGAAGTGAAGGTGCAGTTTCCACATTCATTTAACTGTTCCCCTGTTCTCTGGATGTCTATGCAAACTTTGAACAGGATCTTTCAATGGAAGGCTTTGGTTTGCACAATTTTTCATCTACGCTTAATGCCTTTGGCTGAAGTAGATGAGATTTTAGCACGTTAAATCACGCCCCTCTCTTCTTTTGTTGCATGGCATTTGAACTCCCTTTTCTTCTCAAAGAAACCTGACCATAATGTTTAATGGAAAGCACATCTAAGAATTAGATTTCCTAAATATCATTCACACAACCAGCACAATATTTTCAAGATATTAACTCGTAATACTTTATAGCTGTTTTAACAGAAAATAAGAAATACAGTTGTGGCTTGTATGGCCATACAGTGCTCATGCTTCTTTTTAGGCTGGCACTGCTCGGAGTCTCCATGCCCACTCTGCTAGCACCAAGACTTGTGCGCCCATAGTTCAGTGGAATTTGCAGTCAGAGACTCCTCCATTCTCTGGGGAAGAACAGGCTGTACTGAAAGAGAGTAGGATTACAGCTCAGCTACAAGTCACTCATGCAAATCCACTAAGATATTGGGGCTTCTAACTCTTGTTGCTTACTAAGGGATTGGGGTACTTAAATCTTTCTAAGAGGTCAAGTGGGATGGGAATCATTACAAAACAATTAGCATAAAATTTGGTCTGGAGAAAAACAGGATCTTTTCCCGGTTTTCCTGTGCTTTCCACTCTACCATGACTTGCAGCAATTTCCATCCCTGTAAGAACAAAGCCAATGTTACAGGTTACTGGTTCTTACTAAGCAACCTAATGTAGTTTGTTGTGTTTGCAAAATACCTCCTGCAGCTTCTCATACAGGGTCTCTGTGCTTCTCTGCACTTGCTCTTAATGTAAGCAGTGCCTCAGACACCTAGCTGACAGTGCAAGTCTGCTGGAAAGAAGAAAACTGGGAGAGAGGGGAGAGCAGCATAACCTGTTCTTTTGCTTGGGGTGCTGAGCTCTAAGGATACAACAAATGAGTGTAAATGCTTCTGTGGCCAGAGAAGCAGGCAAAGGGGCCAGGGGCTGGTTAGAGAGCGCATCCCACTGGTTCTGGAGAGAGAAAATCCAGATGATTGACAATCAGAAAGACATTTTGGTGATGGTGCAGTGACTGAATGCAGGCATCAGGCCAAAGGAGCAGCGCTTCAGTTACAGAGCCATGATTCCCCCTCATCACCACCACCTTGAAACAGGAACAGGCTGTATCAAAGCCCATAGCTGGAACTGTCCCTGCCTGCTGTGTCCTTGTGAACAACTGCTGTGTTGTTCTCACAAGTGTCTGGGTAATTGAAGTCACCCTTGAGGCCAAGATTCTGTTGGCCCAAATCTTGCTTAAAAAGCCAAAGTAAGGTTTCATTGGCCTTGTCATACTGATTAGGGTGTGAGTAGCAGATATCATACATAAGATCCCCCTTGGTAGCAACCCTTCTAGTCTTCATCCGGAGGCATTCGATAGACCATTTGTCATCTCAGCTCCCCTCCATAAACTCAAATTTCTCTTTTACATAAAATGCAACTCCAGTTCTCTTCTTCCCTTTGTATCTTTCCAGAATAGCTTGCAGCCATCCATTGTGGTCTTGCAGTCGCGCAAGTTTTCCCACCATGTTTCTGTAGTTCTTAACACCATGTAACTTTCAGACTGGGCATGAAGTTCCAGTTCCTCCTGTTTGTGCATTGGTATACATGCACTGGAGGTGGCTGGACTTGGGGTTCTTCTCTTTGAAGATGATTAAAAAAATCATTAACCACAAAAGATTTACAATCCTGCTGAGGCACTGGATGCTGATTTTCCTTATCTTTTGTAATTGCAGCATAAAGAGTCAATTTCTACCTGTAAATTTTTCATTATATGGTCACAGTAGAGTATGGGAGAGACTGTAAGGGTATCCTGTGCTAATTCATAGCAGTTCTAAGTGCATATACAAAGCTTTATTCCTGGTGGTGGTGGCAGGCCTTATAACTGTGTAGGTGGGGTGTCAAAAAGAGGGCAACACTCTTTCACCTAATAGTCAGGAGCTGAACTACTACCTTCAGTTTCCTTTGAAAATCCACGCAGTGCAAGTGCTCCTGTGAAGTTTATTTGGTTGCATAGTCTTTCTCTCCTCATACTAAAAATAAAAAAAAAGAATACTAATTTAATAGGATTTAGGGTTTTTTTTAAGGAAAAAAAAAAAGCAAGTAACATGACATTTGTCGCTAAGCAGAGAAGCAAACTATTTGTGTTTCTAATAGCAGCCACTGGGAAAAGAAATATTTGGGGGAAAAAAATCAGCCAGAGGGAATAGGTTGATGAAAGCTATAAGTTCTAAGAGGGTTTTATTTCTTTGCTGCTTTGTAGTTCCTGTGGGTAAGCAAGTAAACCTGACAGTTCAAACTACATTTTCCTCAGTATCTCAAAATTCATTTGACTTCCCATGTTACTAATTATTTTTCCACCTGAGAATCAGCTATTTTGTTTCAGGCTACAGCAAGGAAAAAAAGATGAAGCTTTATTACAAGGGTCAAAAAAAGAGAACTCTGAATCCTTGATGGCATGCAGCCTTTTGTAAACAAGAATATCAGTTCCTTTGTTTTTTAGTGCTTACAGTAAGTTTTTAGCACTTACAAGGTGAAGAAAAGAAAATTCTTTGCCTTCTTGAATGAATGAGATCTTCTATTTAAAATCATATTGATTATTATAACGTTAAATACATAATATGTTTGGGAGATTTTAACCAGCATAGGCTGATGTTGAGAATTGTGGAAAGCATGAACATTAATTTCACTTCTTTTTTAGGAAGCATCATCCAGGCATTAATTAAGTCTCTAATTAGGCATCCTATTACATTTTGCTTTAGAGACGTTAAAGGCCTTGGAAACACACTCTTGGAAATGAGTCGGAATCTTTACATTGATTTCAATAGGATTTGGACAAGTCACAAAGTGGGTGATTAGATTTTTTTATGGGGTGACAAAGAATTAGATTGCAGATATCTGACCTATCCTTTTCTTTTGCTTTGAGTCTTTGATGCTCAGAGAATGTACTCTGAGAAAAGTTAGAGTAAAAATAAGACATCCAGAGCAATAGCTTAGTGCTTCAGTTGATCTGTGCAAGTTCTGTTGTCATTAAGTGAATAAGAAATTTAAATGCATAATTTGTAAAATGGATGCAAATTCAGGTAGCCATCGGTAATTGTTTTGGATTTATGGTTTAATAGAAAAGGTGAGGGACCAGAACTGAGGTGGTGTAAGGACAGTCCTTCCTAACAGAAAAAAGTAACAAGCAACTTGCAAACAGTAACTTGAGAAATTATTTATAGGTGTAATTTATAACCAACCTTCAGAAATGCAACCTTGCAATAATGAAATGGGATTATTCATAGAGCAAAAGCCATACAGTAAGGTCAGAGCTGAAATATGGAAAGAATATATTCCGTGGCTTTACAAGGTCCTGGAGCACCTTAAAATATAAATTCACACTCCCTCTGGCCTGCCTCCTGTGGAGCTGCTACTTTCACTGCCTCTTTCCTAGAAGACAGTTCTAGTCCTGTGGTGAGAGGGATGCTGTTAAAAGTGAGGAATGGGGGTGCTTGGTATCATTCAGGGGTTATGCCTCTGGATTTTCATGGGCATCTAGAAGACATCCATGCTCTGCAGATGTTAGTGAAGACTTGTGATTACTGCCTCATAAAACTTGAGGCCTGGGCTGGTGAAGTTTTTCATGAGAATTTTCAAAAATTACGGAAATTCGGCCAATGTTCTGAGGGGTGGTTTTTGTATCTCACATCTCTATTATCAATGAGAAGGTCTGATAGTTAAGTTGGGGGAAAGACAATAGTAACTTATGACAGAAATTGTTTTGTCATCTATCTCAAGTGTACTGTTTTTGCTTTCACCTGTATTTTCAAAGGTCTATTCATACAATTGATGAAAATGAAATCAAACTTTCACCTTAATGTATATTATTAATAGGTTTGATGTCCTTCTCTGATTCATTAGATCAATTAAGTAGTTTAGGAGAAATGGTAACTACAGTGAAAAATGTAAAAATGTTTTTCTTTTGTGCTTTCAGAGGGAAGAATGCCATTTTAAAGTCAATTATGCTGAAGGTCTAGCAACTTAGTCCACAATATGAAGTTTCTGACATGTGGAGTGTGGAAGTGACAGCAGAAGATCATCTCTGATCCATCACTGGAATTGTTTGATACACCAAGAATCCAACTTCAAAAAAAGAAGGAAGGGAGCATCATAAAACGTTCCTTTGTAGGTAACATAATTTATCTAATTCTTTTTATAGTCTGAGAATAAGTGAATCTAGAAAATTCAGTTATGTAATGACCTCTGAGCAGAGATCAGGTTCTGTCATTTCATTTGCGCATAAAGGCAGATGGTGTTTGTACTAGTCTGATTGTCTGTAATTGAACTACCATTTCTTATTGCAATAAATGATTGTGATGCGATGGAGAATATCAAGACAGTTGACAATTTTATCCTGTCCCTTGACTGCTCTTGTTTCCAGAATTTCACTGTATTGTTGCCAGTTAATATCAGGGGATGATCTGGTCACAGATCTGTCTGTGGTCAGGCCACGTTGAAATGAAGTTGACAGTTTTGATGCTGAGCTGTCTCCTTACCTTCTGTCCACATTAGCATCTTTGGAAAACGGTTCTTTGTGATTCTGTGTGGTTAGCAAAAAGAATATTTTTTATAAATATTCTTTGGAAAACGGTTGTTTGGAAAACGGTTCTTTGTGATTCTGTGTGGTTAGCAAAAAGAATATTTTTTATAAATATTCTTCATTCTCTTTTCATCTGTGATAGGCTAAGCAAGAGTAACTTTGATAAAGAAGATGATACTCCTCACTAGTTTCTTATTACTTTTTCCCAAGCCTGGCCTGTCTTGAGGGATACTTGGCATATCCTCAAGAACTTTCTTTGCTCAGACATTTAACAACTTACTGTAATTAAACAATGTTCTTGCTTTTTCAAGCAGCTTAAACTGCATAGATAGAGCAGCCACTGGGAACTTAAATGTTGAAGCATATTAAAGAGAAGGGTGTCTGCACTTCCTTGGGTGGGTCTGCACAGTCTGTGTGCTGAGACGGTGGTGGTGAAACAACTGGTATAGTGAAAGTAGACCACTTGAATGTTTCCAAATAAGGCTTTCAGACAAGATGCTGTTGCAATAGATTATTAAGGGGATATCTGCAGAAATAGGGTTTTCTCTTCATTTTCCATTTCTTTGAGGAAGATGAAAAGAGGGGAGAGCAGATCTAAAGCCAAATACTGCAAGGGAAAGGGCCCTTTAGCTGTTTACAGTGATTTAGATAACAGAGCTGTTGCCCTGGCTTTTCTCAAGTATTTGCCATGTTTAATGAATTTCTCAGACATTTCGTTTTCTTTGTAATTACCAGTTATGTCTGAAGCAATGGAGGATGGTTTAACGTGAACTGTCAAGGAAGTTTAGAATATTATCATGTCAACGCTGTACTCTTTTAGCAGAGTTAGAGAAAGATTATAAGAAAACAATATTGTCATTTAATTAAACAGTATGCATGTTAATATTTTGCTACTACTCATAACTTATTGTTCATACTGACAACTACTAGCTGTCACTTTTTGGTGCCATCAGTCTGTTGCACTTAGTGCATCACCATGCACTTGGTAATGTTCAGTTCTTTAGATGGTCTGAAAACTTCAGGTAATAAATTGGAGGGGGGCCTTTGTGTACTACAAGTGGTGATTTTTCTCACCCTAATACTACCCTAATATGATGCTAAACAAGATTTCAGCCAGAGTTGACTGTTCACATATTTTAGGTGTGATTTCCTGTTCTCACTTTTTCAGCCATCAATGGAAGGAGTACTGATACCTCAACTAACATCTTTTTGTTAAGGTATAGTCTCAAGTTGTCTGTACTTTTAGGGTTCCCACATTTTCTCCAAATCATCAAGTTTATCTGTTGTTTAGGTTTGTATTTAATTTTAGATCTGAACACACAAGCTCCTGCCACTCAAAAGTCTACTGGCTGGATAAGCAGGGAAAGCTAGCTAGGAGGTCCATGCTCATTTGGGTCACAAGGCACAAGCACTGCCTGTGGAAACCATGTGAGCTCTCCTGGAAATAGTGCCAAGAGTAGGTACAAAAGACCTTGCTGTAGACCAAGGATGCATGTAAGAACTAGCTAACACCCAGAGTGGCAGAGAGACTAGGCTCAAACTAAGTCACTGGTACTAATCCCAGCTGCCACCACTACAGAAAAACTACTTTGAACCTAGCTTTATATTTTAGGTCAAAGAAAATGAAGGTTCTTTCCAGTAGCGTTGATAGGTCTTTGGCAATACTAGTTAATGAGCATTCAGTTTTCCCTGTGGTAACAATAGCTTTGCTCTAGACTTTTCAGAACATTTCTGGCCTCTCTTATGGCTACCCTCAACTATTATTTTTTACTCTGAGATTTGTGTCAAAATAAATCCTGCTCTTTCTGGAATGCTTATGGGCATTATGGAGTCACCATCCCTGGATGTGTAAATGTGATTATTTGTGGCACTTAGGTGCACGGTTTAGAGGTGGGCTTGGCAGCACTGTGTTAATGGCTGGACTCAGTGAGCTTAAAGGCGATGTAATCTATAGGTGATGTTTGAGGTAGTTTCAGCTGAAGGACAAACTGTATGTTACTATTCTCTTTATGCAATTGATACTTCTTTTGTGTGCAAAGTCAGGTTTCTGGCAAGTTTACTGCTTGTAAATGGCTGTTTGAGAATGCGTGTGGCACCCAAGAGCAGTTTGGATACCTCAGTGGGACCTCTCTGTGCTGTTGTTAAATGAGTAGATGTTAACACAGTTGCAGTTGTTTAATTGGCTGTGCTATAGAAGTGCCTCCTGCTCTCTGGGCACTTTTTTCCAACCCAAACAATTCTATGATTCTATATTGAGCATTTCTTTATTGGAGTCTAGAAGGACTGAACACTGAGCAAAGCTTTGAATCAGGGCGAGATATAGGGCTGTGAGTACTCTTGTGTTCTTGAATCATGGCCCTATTCTTGGGAGATGGGGATTGCTTGATTGGAGAACTTCCCTCCTTCCTTCAAAGAACAGGAATTTCATTGGGATCTGTAAATGCTTAACATCCCTATAAATCAGTCCATGTGCACCTCCTCAAACCTAGAGAGGGGTGCTCATGTCAGTTCCCATTACTAGAAGACTGTTTATGTCTAGCAGAATTTGGCCTTCAATTTTTAATTCATCTTTGCACTGGAGGCTTTGTAATGTTATGCAAGCAAGAAGAAAGTGACTTCTTCTTGCTACATACTTAATATATCTGTTGTTACAGGTACTTCTCAAAAATTAGCAGAAGTGAGTAGAATCATAGGATAATTTAGATTGGAAGGAACTTCAGGAGGTCATCTAGTCCAACCTCCTGCTTAAAGCAGGGTCAGTTAAGAGTTGATGTGCTTTTAAGTTTTGGGGTTTTTTACAGTTCCCAGCATATCACAGGTTAATTCCAACACAGTGATAATTTCACCGCATGTCATTCATTTCTTTAGAAATTCAGCTGTTATCACTTTTATATGCATTTAATTCATGGGTTAACTATGTGAGCTCAGTAATGTATAGTGACAGTTCTGTAGTCCTTTAAAATGCTACACTCATTATTATACCACCTTATAACTTTCTTCATAGTTCCAACAAGTACTAGATATACTATTGTTATGATAAGTTATGGATCCCCAACAGAGGCATTTAATTTCATGGTATGTTAAGGGCTATAACAGCCTAGTAAAATGGGGGGAATCTTACTATAAAAAAAATAAAATAAAATAAAATAAAATAAAATAAAATAAAATAAAAGCCATGGAATGAAATGCTTAGAGGCATTTCTCCAAGAGAGCTATTTATCAAAACCCAAATCTTTGCAGTAATGCAGTCCCCAGGGACTAACAATGAGAATAGTGTGGCCATCCTTTTTAACAAACAGTGACTACCATTTTAATTCAGAAGAGATATCAGTGGCAGATGAAAAGAGACTAAGCTAATACTGAAGTTAGCATATGATTTTCCTTTCATTATAATTCTTAAAATAGCCAAGGAGTTCGGACAATTAATGATTCTGCTCAGGCTATTATCAGTGCACAAACCTGTGAAAGCTTGCTCAGTGCTTAACTTTGATCAGATAAATATTCCCTTTGGCTTAAAAACATCAATAAGGCCCTAGTGTTTGTGCTGGCCTTTTGGAAGTTTTCATAATGCAGTTATCCCTGTGTGAACTGAGAGCAGCACTCATAGGTTTGACTGAGAATCTGAAAATAGGGCCCCATGCCAATAGAAGTGGCAGAGCCCAGCTGCTTACTTTTCAGCTCCAAAACCTTTGGGTTTTGTTTGCAGCTGTCTGTCATAAATACTTGCTTTGGAGAATGTAAATAACTAAAGATGAAAGGTGATTTCTATATAAGGGGAAATAAGTAAATAGATGAAACCTTTCCTAAACTCACTATTCTGTTTAGCTGTCTGAGTACTCGTTGCAGTAGCTGTTGTAGCCAAGGGTAACCTTTCATTGGCTTTAGCAGACATGGTACTGATCCCTGGAATTGTAGCTGTAAGTGTTAATGAAGAATCCTGCAGAACTACCAGACCTGAAGATTCAGGAATCTGGAGTAGGATTAAATAGTAATTTCTGCCTGGTTGGTATCATCTGGGACTTAAGTTACAGAGGGCATTAAAAAACACATTATTAAAATAAAAAATAAGCCCACAGCCTGAAAATCAGTGAAGTCCTTCCCTATCCATTCCCCAGGAATACAATTCTATTGTCCTTTATTATTAAAATATCATAATAGCACCAGATATGGCCTGAGTGGTTTACATTGTGGAGCAAGATACAATCCACAGTTAAAAAACTGTCAAATAAAATAACAGAGGGGAGCTGGAGAAAGCAGAGAGGTGAAATTCACAGGTTGCAGTTAGATAATGTTATTACCTTGATGATGTTTTCAGCACCTCTATGATGTCTTGGAAGTACTACAGTGTGCAACAACAGCAAATAATGGTTTGGAGAGTCAAGGAGTGTTGTCAAGCAAGTTCTGAGTTAGTTGCTTGGGAAAAGTTGTAAGGAAACTTGAAGACGGGGGCATGGAATTACTGAGCTAATGGAAAAAGACAGACTTTGGTCACCATCATTCCATGGTAATAATAAGAGCCTTGAATATGAGGACAAGCAGTCTCAATCTGGAGCAACTCAGAGCAAATCAAATTTTCAGTAGTTAAGGTGGGAAATAATTTGCGGCTTTATCAGCAAAGGAGCTGTATGTTTAGAAGGAACGTGGGGCCATGAATTGGAGGCAGAATGATGTAGTGCAGCAGGATTCTTGCAAGAATATAATGAGCTTCTGCCCTTAAATTAAAACTTTCCTTTAAAGATTTTGAATCCAAAAATAACTATCAGGGGAGTTTCACAGAAGCATTAATTACTTTCATTCCTAAATCTGACTGTGATCCAAATTCATGTTCCAACTACCATCCCTTTTCCCTTATAAATTAAGGTTGCAGAGCTAAATTATTGGCTTCAAGGACTGCAAAGGCAATTTTCTACATCACATCTTATTCCCAAGTTGGATGTTATACGTAGATTATGCACAAACAATGCTGAAAACCTTTATAGCAGTATCCCTTGAGCCCGTAAACTCTTTGTCTACTAAATAGAATTTCCTAATGACAGTGGGAAAGTATGTGACTGCCTACAGTGGGATTACCTCTTCTCTAACCCTTCACTGCTCTTTGGCCCATATTTGATGCAACTATTTTTCTCCTTTTTTTATAAGGCTTACAAGTACTATGATTTTGAGAGGTACTTTCTCATGGTCCTTAATTATCCTTTTTCTTCAGGCTTCAGGTAGTCTTTTTTTCTTAATAACATAGAGAGATGTCACACAAGACATAGATGTGTCTTTCAGATGTATCTTCTCTTTCAGTTATCTCTAACTTTGATTGCTTTCTGTTTGGTTGGGAAAAAATGTAGGTTGCCTGGAGGGATTTTGTTCAAATATAACAAGGAATTGGTATTGCCATAATTCAAGACAGATTTTGGATCCATGTCATACCCATGTGCTATTTAACCTGTCCACTGGTTGAAATAGAGTATTTTTTATTTTCAGACCAAGATTAGTGATCACACCTGGGGACAGCTGAAGTTGCTCCCTCAAAATATAAAGTGTAAAATACCTTGTGCTTATCTCTGTCATAAGATTCCAATACAGTAGTCTATCTAGCTTCCCCTTGTTTCTTTGATATGCTCTATGCTAGTCTTCAAGTGTAGAGCCAAGGAAGCCATGAAGAATAACAACTGGATGTGAAGGATAGGACATAGGAACCATTCTTATTTTTCTCCTATGGCTGAGTAGCGAAGAGTGTCTCCCTCCTTTTGGCTGAGACTGATGGACTCCTTCACTGGCCGCAGGTCACTTGGGCACCATGCTGATGCCTGCAGCTTGGCTGGCTATGGGTGTCCACTGTCAGTAAGTCCATTTAAACCACCATCTGAATATGGGCATAAACTTCTTTCAAACTCCTTCCCCCTCCCCCCCCCATTTAAGTGCATCCTCTTCTTTTGTTAGATTTTGCTAATGTACAAATGTGATTAAAATATCGCAGACCTAGAAAGCCTGTGAATGAACAGCAGCAGCTTCTTGGGACTGCTTAGCTTGGCTCAGCCCCACCTGGGCTGGTTTTGCAGGCTTAGGTCTGGGAAATAAATTCTCTTGCTAGAAACTAAAGTTTGGATCTAGCTGAGCTTCAAGTGAGCACAGACATCAAAGTAGGTGGTGGTGTTTGGTGGTTATGTTTTTAAGCTCTCACTTGGTGCCTTGGCCTACTGCTTGCACATATGTGTGTATACCCTCACAGTCACTGTCCTCTGTGCTTTTACCCAGAGAAGCTCTTTGGTTTTCTGCCTTGATGGTATCAGCAGTTGGGAACAGATTCTGGATTTTTTCATTTTTCTGGTTGATGCTGGAGCAAAAGTCAACCCTAACAGATCCCCCCCCTCCCTGAGACTGCTGGTGCTTTCTGAGAGACGTATCCCTGCTTTCCTGCAAACATTATAGTACAAAAGTTACTAGTGATCTCCTGGCACAGCATCATTCTCCCAGAAATGTGTACTTAAAAATAAGACTGAAAAAAATATGCTCTAATTCTACAACTGGCATGTTTCAAAACTTCTGACAACATTTGGCAATCCAGAGGTATTTAAATCCTAACTCAGTAGTTAACTTCCACTGACATAACTGGATCCTGGAATAGCTTGAAAATGTGGGCTGTTATTTTTAAGTGGATATTTTTTAGGTACTACAGTGAAGTTAAGGGTTTACCGGGAAACACCACTTGTATCTTTTGCCATTTCCTAAATCATTGGTCTTGTATGCACTTATTAAAACATTTAATATTTAAGGTTTAAGAAAAATGATTTTACGTTTCTCTGTAGTCTGGGACCATTCTTGGAAGGCCCCCCCAGTAACTGGGACACCTGAATGGTATAACAGTTTAGTGTAATAAAGCTGAGACATGCACATCACAGGCACTTGACTCAAGGCTATCAAAATATATGGAACTGGTAATATGAAATCCTTCCTGTTTCAATACCAGTTTTTTTTTCTGACCCAGTGTTCTTAGCAAGGGAAGCTGGCACAGCCTGTTTCCCAAATAGTGCATGAGCCCCCAGGCTTTTCTGGACATTGAATTCTGATTTTTCTTGGGTTTTAACTAATTCATTGCTCTCTCTGGCATTCGTTCTGCTTTGAAATGTATAGAAGGGGTGGCAGAGCAGTTTACTGCAGTATTCCTACTTATTCTTTGGCAACCAAGGAGAAGAAGAAACAACCTGGGATCTTCTGCGAGGTTATGGGGAAAGGCTTGTTTACCAGATCTCACATTTCTGGCAAACAGCTGGCTGTAGTTTTAATAATGAGCTGCCCATAATTGGAATGTATTTAATCCAAGTTAACACACATGCACTAAACTTGCTAATTGGGAATTTCTTTTTATAAGCACATTATTCTTGCTTTTTCAAGTAGTGTTAACGTGCTGATACAGCAGAGAGAGTGCACCTCGCTACATGAATGCAGCTAGCCGGCCCCAGTGCATGGTAATTTTTGAAGAAAACATATGGTAAGAGTAATGGCTGAAGCCTGTAGACAGCTTGCCTAAATTACAGTGTATCCATTGAAACCAGGACACACGCTAAGCTGCTGAAAGCAAAGAGATGTCATTAAAAAATGATTCATATACCTTTGCCTTAATGAGTGCTCACACTTGAGGATTGCCAATTGCCTGATCAATAGCTTTGCTGCTGCACAAGGCGAAGTTGTTTTTACAAGTGAAATATTTCCATTACTGAAGTGGGGAACTTCAGCATATACACTTTTGCCTTAAAGGAATTTGAAAATAATATAATTTTTTTGTGTTTCTGAAACGTGCCTATATTTGAATCTAGTAAATAAACAGTCATGCACTGCCATATGGAGCGATTTCATAATAGCACATGGTGAGGTTCTAATGAGTTTTACCATACTGTGCCTGACAGGTGAATTCTCAGCTTTGATTACGGAAGACCAAAAATAATTCATCGAGTCCAATAAAGTTTGATTTAGATAAGACTCGATTATTTTTGCTATCAGCCATTAAGAACCATTCTGTCTTCATTTTCAGGAGGCAACAACCAGCCTGTGCTCCTGAAATGGTTATTTATTGGGCTATCAAATTCAGAGAGACTTGTTTACTTATCAAGTACTGCAGTTGTCAATATTCTGTAGTCCACTAGCGATGCAGAGCCTATAGATCCTATTATGCCAGCCAGGGTACAAACAGAGTAAGAGACAAACTTGCCACAGAGAATGCGTAGGCAGTTTTTTGTGCTTATTGACAGGCCCAAACACTTCCAAAGCAGAGTCAGCTAGTCTCAGTCCTGCTGCAAGTGAGTGCCCCTTCACCGACTTAATGGCAGCTTGAGCTCTGTCAATGAGATGTATTGTGCTATTGAAGGATTACAACATGAAGCAGCATAGGTGCTGCCATGTCAAATGGAGCTGAGTTATGTCTACTGCAGCACTGCACAGGCAAAAGCAGGTGTGATAGAGGAAGGCTTAGAAATCTTGTGTTAAGTCTGTGTCATAAGCTTCTGGTTCCTTTAGATCTCATCCTCATCTCTTGTAATTAAATAATGGCCTTAAGCCCTGAAAGCCAAGTTACATGACCAAGGCAAAGCCATGGGGTTAATTTTGACGAAACAAAGATTATTTTACTTCATTTTTCACACCATGAAGACATGCATATTAGTGTACTGTTTCAGATAGCCCAGTTTCTCTGGTTTTCCAGCAAACTGGGGCATTGAATTATTCACAGAAGGGAAGTGCAAAAGTAGGTGTGTGCCACCTAGACCTCCTGCTGCTGCAAGAATAAGTAAGTGGGATTGCCTTAAAATTTGTAAGTTTCTTCCTTGGTGCTTCCCAAAATAGCTTAGTGGTCCAGGAAGGCTGGTGGGTCTCAAACTTCCAAGATTTCACCTTAGTACTAACTACTGTTTTTTAAATATTCTGGGTGAAAACACATGCTGGTTGTCATCTTGATCTCTCAGAGGCCCTTTATTCCCATTGCTTTATTCTTCACTAGTCTCTTCCTCCTCCTTCTTCTGTTCAGCAGGTGATAAATGAGCATTTATGCCTTTTCAATAACCTGGCAAGTAGGTAGGCATGGCAGTCCTGTGTAGCGTGTGACATTTTATGCAAAGCTTTATCTCTTATCTCTGACCTTTCTTTTCTTACCCTTGGTTCAATTTCTTTCTGCCCTGGGGTTTGAGACAATGAAAGTTGATTATGACTCCTGTTAGGACCTTTGGGGGGGTTGGCTCTTCATATGCATCTACACAAAAAAAGTGACCATGAAGGTCCTTTTTCAACAGTTCCCTATCACACTTCATCTCCTTTTCCTTCTTTTTCTGTCAGCAGAAAACTTTTGTTAAGTGAGGGTCATATAAGAATTCAGTATGATTAAAAATTAGTCAAATGAAAGTCTATTTGTTAATTTCTAGGGAATAATAATCTTGGGATTCCTGCTCAAGGAATTCAGAAATCTTTGCTGAAAATTTGGATTACCTCTAAATCCCAAAGTAGAAGTCCAATTTGCAAGCGCATTCCCAAAGATGCTGAGGTTCAGGCAGATCTTTTGGGTCCCCTATTTAAAAATTAAGTAAAAGGGGCTTCTGATGTTTTCCAGAATTAATATGAGAATGACTTGGGTACTCATTTGAAAATATCACCAGTGGCTTTGAAATGCTTTTTCTTTGCATTCACGAGCTGTGTTGCAGTCTGATGTCCTACTTACGGATTAAGCACTTAAGCCAGAAGCTATGAAATAAAACCAGCATATAACTGAGCCAATCTTAGGTAGTATCTCTGAGGTAATTAAGAATGGAGCAACACAGTGATCAAATCAAGGTTGCAATTAAAACTGAATCAACAGATCAATGGGTTCAAATGAGCAAATCATCATGTTAATATAGCAGGTAATCAAGTAGAATTAAGAGGTTGGCACTGGAGGGAATTTCTGTTAGTCTTAAATTTCTGGGAGAGATGGGGAAGAACCCATTTTCTTTTAGCCTGAGATTTGATAGCAGTGATCACTGGCCTCAAGAAAGAAGCATGTGTGACCTTTCTGATCATAAGTTTGCACCTAGTGTTTTTCATCCAGTATTTGTGACAATTTGATTTTGGTTCATTTTTAGAAGGTGCAGCTTACCACACCTCTCTTCTTCTAGCTCACAGTTTAACAGTTCTGTTTGTTCTTATAGGTTATTGATCCCTAGATCACTACAGAATCCAGTCCTGGTTTTAACCGTCATCTGTGTATTTAAATACATCCAATAGCAGCATTTGGACTACCTACTGTTAACTTCTATTGCTAATATACCTTGGAAGTCCAATTTTGAAGCAGAACTCAATGTACAAGAAGACTCAATCTTTTTTGCCAAGGTCATACAACTGAAAAATAATGTAACAAAAAGTAATTAGGAAAGCTCAGGGAGCAGCGTAGCTGGTTTAAGTGCGTGAATAGACAGAAGATGCTCAAAATCGTATGGTGTTTTGGGTTGTCACATCAGACAACCTCCAGTTTGGTTTTCAAAAGCCGCTGTAGTGATTGATCAAGCATAGCCTAGATGTGAAAATGTAGCAAGAAGTCTAAATCAAGAACATACACAGGCTTTGGGCTATAAGAAGATATAAGTGGAGTCTGTAGTGTGAAAACTGAACTTGATCATCTGGTAAAAAAAATGAGATTACTTCATTAATGTCAATGTGCTAAAAAATACATTTTTGTTAAGAGCCTCACTTATGAAATGTACTGGTTCTGCGATGTTCTTCTGCACGGCTCCTTCAGCTTCTTCTACTGTGCTGGAGCTCAGAGGCAACCTTTTGCTGCAGAGAGAATTTTTGTAGGTCAGTTTCATCCTTTCTTTTCCAAATTGTTGGGAATGCCTGTCTGAGATCTCCACCATCCTAAAAGTAAAGCTAAAACATGTAGTTTGTCTCAGAAGTTAGTAAAGGCATACAGACAGGGCAATAACACAAGGCTTGCCTCCTCAGGTAAGAATAACAGGACCTTTTTACATTTGATTATCATTAATTCTCTTCCTGATGCAAGTACAAATCTTCCCGGACTCAGTTACAATGTGGGCCTTCTCTACAAGTCTTCAAAAGTATTTTGCCAAATAGGTGTATTTCAAGATTGAGTCACGTTTATTCACTGATATAAAATAACCCTAAACACAGGTCATAAACACAGAAGTAAGTCGTCTGTCCCCGTTTAGTATGATAAACTTGTTTTGCTTTTTCTCTGTTAATGGGGATGGCCTTTTGGAAAGACTGTAAAATTATTATGTGAACAAGAGATTGTTTAAAATTCAGCATGGTCTGGGGAGTTAGGCTGTGCTTCTCCAGTCAAAAAGGATGCCTACAAATCTTGCCATCTTAATTCAGAGACCAGATGCAACACAGGTCAATTTAATTTCATTACTGTCAGAAGGTCTTCTGGAAAGATTATAATGTTTGCAAGCCACTACCTGCCGCAAGGTGATGCCACATGAGGGGAGTTCACGGGGGACCACATGCTGGAGTGAAATTAATTAACCCATGTCAGCCATGGAGAGGTAAAAGCAGGCCCATAGCTTCTTCCTTGCTCACCAAAGGCAAAGTAATAATCAGTTTAAATTTCTTACACTGTTAAGAATCAACACATGAAAAGTTATATAAGTAGGTTTTGGTGGGTTGGTTGGTTGGTTGGTTTTTAAATTGGTAGACAATTGTGACAAAAAGGAAAGACTGAAAAAGTAAGAGAAGACATATTTTTATTTTCTCTTTTTGTGGTAAATACTCACTAAGCTTAAGTTAACGGAAATGCAACTGCAGCACTTGATTGCCCATGATATCTAATTTTTCAAACAGGCATAAATGCTACGGAACAACTTGTCATTTTAAAAGGGTAAACAAAAAAATCATATAAATTAAGTGACATTTAAGAAATTCAGGGTTTATATTACAGCCACCAGGGAAATCAGAGACCCAAGGAAGAAATGTCTCTTTAGAGCATTGATATTATCAGGCTTGGGAGAGAGATACTCTTTTTTTTCCCTGTAACTGATTGTCCGAATAACTCAGAAGCATGATTTTGGATTCAGATTATCACAAAGGATTAACTGTTTCTTCTTAATTATGGACCCTATATTTGGAATTCATTTTTAACATACTGAAAATTAGTTCACTAAAGCAGTGAGAGGCTAAATGCAAACAAGTGGCTGTAAAAACAAAAAAGCCCCACTGAGGCTCTGTTGGTTTTTTTTTGAAAACAGGAGAAATAATGCACACCAGTAATGATTATTTTGGGTCTTTACCTAAATGTTTCTAAGGCCCGCAGAGCCTGCACTGGGATAGAGGAATACTTTAATCCCATCCTGAGGTCCATT
Source organism: Pezoporus flaviventris (assembly GCF_033815535.1). Classification (NCBI taxonomy): domain Eukaryota; kingdom Metazoa; phylum Chordata; class Aves; order Psittaciformes; family Psittacidae; genus Pezoporus; species Pezoporus flaviventris. The sequence goes on along the minus strand of NW_026892626.1, from coordinate 5,747,266 downwards.
CAGAACATCTGCTACGTAGCCAAGTCTGTCCAATATTAATGGGTATCTTTGCACAAAGACTGCCTCAGTCAAAAAGACCTTGAGGTGATGAGTTAAGTACCATGGTGTTGTCTGCAACTAACTGAAAAATACATGGACAGCAGTCTCACATTTGAGTTGTTCAAAGATGCTTGAGGCCAAGCTCTCTTTAGGCTGGATGGGCTGGGGCTGGAAGGGAGACAAGGGAGTCTCCAGCTAAAACTTCATAAGGATGAGTATGGCATGAGAGAGGCTCCCCTGAAGTCATTTGGGTCTTAATTGCACCCTTGGTGAAATGCATCCTGTGAGGGGCATTTCCCCATTGTAGCTGGGAGCATGTCCTGGTGCATACTCAGGCTTTTGCTCACTCTGAGACTAGGTCAGGCCTGAGGGCCCCTGCTGAAGAGACTCGCCTCTTCTGGGGCATGGCAGCAGAAATGAGCTCCTGCTGTAGCTGAGAAAAGCATCCTCTGGTATGTTGGTGATGGAGAGCAGCAAAGCATCCCAGGCAGGGAGTTTTGCTCAGAGTGCGGACTGTAGCCATTGGTGTTACACGGTATAAATGCTGATACCTTTTCAATACTGGGATGCTGCTGTATCAATGAGCAGATGATGAGAAGAGCAAGCAAGGGGAAATGTCACCTCCCATACTGTCACAGCACATCAAACAGCTAGCTGGTATTTCTAACCCTCAAGTGCAGGAATTCATCATGCTTATCTGAGAACAGTGCTCTGCACACCAGACAGCAGTTAGGGCCTGTCCTCACTGCTCACATTTATCATGTTAGAAGATGACCTTTGAAGGATCAAGCTACCAAACACCATGCTGTCTGCAACTTTGCAATACATATAGCCAAGAGCTAGCTGTAATGCAGTGTTATGCCAACTTGCTTAGCCCAAACAGGACCAGAGTTTGACCTCAATATAGAGCATGACCCATTCTTTGCTGTATTATCCAATTAGTCATTAATTTGTCTCTTTAAGGTCTTGTTCTAATGAGGCAGTCTTACTGCCAAGATAATCCCTAACATTTTACAAACATAGCTTTATAGACAGTTCTGATGAAAGGCAACCTCAAGGGGGTTGACTAATCCTCCCCCATCTTAAGACAGGATCAGCAAGACATTTAAGCTTTTCACAAAAGATATTTATCTAACCCGTCTTTAAGAGAACCTATAATTCAGGGGAGAGGGCTGGGTTGTACACCCTGCCCCTTACTCTGTCTTTCTCTACAGCTTCTGGTTTTGTTTTGGATTGAGGGTTTTCTTGACATATTTCATCCAATAAATATTTGGCTATAGATAGTTGAAAGCATGCATCTATATATTGCCTGTTTCAGTGGCTTATAGTCCATTAATTAACAACCTGAGGCAATCTGTAGTAACTTTCACTGATGTGTAAGAGCTCTCTGTATACGTACCATTCAGATGCATCTTAGAACATCTCATTCACTTAGAAATTAAGGCACATTCGCATTTAATAGAATAAGGGTTCATATTTAAAAAAAAATCTTTATCTTAGTCCTTCCATTCAAAAATGTTTTTCATTGTTTTTTTTAGAAAAACAAAAAGTGCCTCTGCTTTGTAGAGCATTGTCTGGAAAACAGACTGCACTTTAACTTTTCTCAGAGGCATTTTACACAGATTTTGGGCAGCAACTACATTATGATGACTGGGAAATAGAGCTATGAACTTCTGTGGTCCTTGTTTACTTTTTGTCAGTGATGTCTCTGACTTGGAAGACTCTCATCTACAAAATTATTTGTACGTGAGCAGCGAAGGTGTAAGCTTTTTCTGTCCTGAAGGGTTTCATAAAATGTTATGCAAGTGTCTGTTGCAGATGGAGTTGGTAACACTGCTCACTCTTAAGGTAGTCCAGCATTTGGTATTTTCACTTGCCAGGTTTTAATTATTCAAACTGAAACTTTTTATGCAAATATTTGCTTCAGGCTAAATATTTTAGAACTTTCAGGAAGAATAGTTCAGCTGCATCCAAGAGTACAGAAATCCGAGGAAAAGAGATTAGCTTTTCCTCACGATAAACAAAATGTTAAAATTATATCATTAGAAAGGTTGGTTTGCTCTTTGTTTAGAAATGTTTTGACAGACAGATTTGCTCTAGCAGCAGAGATCTGTCTACTCCAACTCCTTGAAAATCCAAGACGAGTTTCTGAAAAGCCTCGACCTGATGATGCTCTGTGCATTGGAGTAGTCACTGAGTTTTCCAGGTAGCTTCTGCTATTGGCTTTTGAGAGGCTGTGTAAGATCATGGTCATCTAACTAACCTGTTTAATTTGCAAGAGCAGCCAAAAGAAATTATAGAAATCCACGCATGTTTTCCGTCTGCCTCGTAGATATCGATAGGGCAAGAATTGTTTTCATTATTCCAGCCTACAGATGATCTGGTGGCAGTGGGCACTGTGGTTTATGCATTTCCATTTATTCATTTTTGTGGTTTATCCATTTCCTGAAGGAGGGTGGGGGAGATGTGCTACTGCCAAACATTCAGTGTCTCCTGCCTGCCTCTGATCACTGGGGTTTGTTCTGTGTCTTAAACTGAGGAGTATGAGCCAGCAGCTGACATTTTTTTATATATCATAGATTCACAGAATGGTTTGGGTTGGAAGAGACCTTAAAGCTCATCCAGTTCCAATCCCACCTGCCATGAGCAGGAACACCTTCCACTAGACCAGGTTGCTCCGAGCCCCATCCAACCTGGCCTTATTAAAGTTACTTCAGAGATATCCAATCTGTTTGTATTTGTCTATTACACATTTAGCCCACCTGACCAGCCCTCTGCAAGTGCTTGGCAATGGCAGCTTTAGTCAAGATGAAGTCTGTTGGCAGTAACTTCTGGAGGGGTCTGGTGAGGACAAAGAAGCGATGTAGCCAAGTACTTGCAAGTGTTAAGCCTAACTAGGTTCAACTGCTTATTCTAATGTTCACTTGAAAATAAAAGAAAAGCTCTCTGGATTCAGTCCAGAAATTGTCTGTGTTGAGCATACCGCATCACCAGACTGCAGGGACTGTGCAGGACTTACCCTGGCAGCTGGAAGAAGCAAATGCAGAGACAATTATGGTGTTAAGCACTGAACCAGAGAGCAGGGAGACAGTGAAACCCTCCCTGCTTTAGGCACTTGATCCCTTGTGATGATAACAGTCTGCTTATTGTTGCCAGACATCTCATCACAGCCAGCGGTAGAATCTGTGCTATGTACCCAGCTCTCTGAGACTCCAGCTTAAGGGGTCTTTCTCGCTTCATAAAATTCTGTGATAAGTTGTTTTATGATATTTAAGCCTATTTTCCTTAACATTATAGATATACACACAAACAGCCTCACTTAGGTTTGAAAAGAAACCAGCTACCTAGTACCTCAAAACTATTGTGTGCTGAATTATTTTTTGTTCAGAATCTCATGTAGCTCTCAACATCTGTATCAAATTGGAACCATAGGGGAAACTTGGACAGTGGGACATAGTAGCATTTATTCCCAGTGCTACTTAACTACATGATAGCTTAGGTAACCAGTTTCTGCTTTAATGGAGATTGTACTGACTAGTGTTGCTTCAGAAGCTTATTTTTTCAACCTTTGGTTGCTATTATGCAAAACCACCACCTCCAAATCAGCCTGCTCATTGCTGATGCATAGGAACTCCTGACTCATTTGTACTTCTGTAGCATGGAATTGCATGGCCTTAGGCATCTGGGTCCAGTTGAAACATTCATTACTTGGATTCACATTTATTGTCATTAGGCAAAGGGCCATTAATTAGCAGTAATTCTGACAATAGGAATATATAAGTTTTTCTATTTAAAGCGTAACACCAGTGTATTTCAAGAGGAACGCACTCTATCCATTTCTTAAACTTGAAAACAAAAAGCAATTACTTTGTAAATCACTATACACCGCTGTACGAATCCTTTTTTAAAAGGAAATCATGATGACAATACTGTTGAAAGGGTAAGCTGACTGGTGCTGGGTTTAGATGCAGGAATTTGAGACACTTTGGGCCTCTGCTTGCTATTGCTTGAGCATGTATCTGTGCAGCTAAAGGATGTGGCTCTTAAGAGGTTTACTGCTGCTCATAGTTAGAAACACGCGAAATGAGCAATTTTGTTGCTGTTCTTCTGTTGCACCCACAGTGGCTCTGTTTAAGGTGAAGATGGGAGGTGCTTTACCAATGACAAGCTTATGCAGAGGGGTTTTCTGGAAGTGAGTTCTGAATCAGAGCGAGTACATCTGGTTCTTATAATGAAAAATTGAATGGATTAGTCTAAGTAAATAGGCTTTCAGTTTAAATTGGAAGGGATTGTGGGATTTGGATAAACAATTACAGGTGTATGTTTTGCTTTTTTCTTTTTAAAAGAAGGCCTGTCATGTACTATTAAAACCCAAAAAGTCCTTTTCTGACCGAAGAAGTATCTTCCAGAATGTGGGACAGGCTTCATAATATACCCGATAATAAAACAAGCAGTTTTATTTCAACATATTTGTCTCCACAGTGTAATGTACGTTAGTATGTGTAATGACTGCAGGGACTGTTCAGATGTGTGATAGAACACACGGTACTGTGCTGCTATCTTGTTTTAATTACATGCAGCATTCTTCTTCAAAATGAAGAAAACAATAGAGACAATAATCTGTGGGCAAGCAGATATGTGGATGCAAAAGAGATGCCTACAGTATTCCTCTGTTGGTAGTACCAAGAAGAAGGTCATGAAAAGCCCCATAAATAGCCTCTATTACCCAGAAAGAATGCCTCGGTAAGTGTCAGACAGAGATCCCCTGCTCCCAGCAGCCATTAAAGCAGACTTTCACTTTCAGACATTAGAACATAAAGCTCCTTAATGAAGGGAAGATGGTTTTAGTCAAATTGTTTTCCTTTAATATTTGTTTTCTCCATTTGAACAAAATGTGTATGACAAATGACTGACGAAGCTCACAAGAAAGATCATTGTTAAAATGGACAGTTTGTATCAAAAACTCTAAAAAAATTCCTATTACACTATTTAAATGGAAACAATCCAGACATCATTAAAATAAAGAAGGATTCCTTCAGGGAGAAATTATTTCTGGTTTGATTTCTGTCAAAATGACTTTGACTTTCAGAATACTTCTACAAAATGTTTTCCTGAGGCTTTGCCTTTGTGAAGGGTTTTTAAACAAAGGAAGTATTTGCCACTAAACAGAAGTAATCAGATAAAAGATGGAATTCAAATTAAGTATGCTGCTTTTTTAATGGAAAAGATTCTTTATTATTTTATTTTGTTTTCAGACATGTCACCTAATCAGCACATAAATCTTCATAGAATTCCTCTGACAACCTCATTAATTTCCTGTGAATATTGCAGTACGAAGAAAAGACCATAATCTCATGAAGGTGATTTATTCTAAAATCAGGTGCCTCGTATTTTTAGTTCCATGAGTTTGTGTTTTAATGAAGCTGATCTCAGACATAAACACATCCTTGTGGACACAACATAGTTGCATCCTGATTCTGGAGAAAGCCTGATCCTGCTCTCACTCCTGTGGCTGCAGACCAGAAGTAACTTGTGAGGACACATGACCAAATGTAACCTGGGGGAAAACAACCTTAGGGGGCTGGAAGAGCTTCATTTATATCACATTGCAGCAAAAATGGTGTAAAGGACCCCGATTATGAACATGAAATAACTTGTCTGGCAACTTCATATTGTTAGAGCAACAAAAACCTGAACTGATGGAACCTGGAGTCAGATCTCTTGTGGATGCCAAAGCTCTTGTTTTCCTCCAGCCTCTCCCTTTTAATTTCAAGTTCATTCTTTGAAAGTCTGTCCAGTATCTGAAAAAGTTGAATTCTCTGCTGACAGGCACATTGTCTAGGGCCTGGTTTTCAGTTCCTTTCCTTGGTCAGTTTTATTTGTACAATGAATCTGAATTTTTCCAGTAGTCTGAATAGATTTTTTTTTCCTATTTACTTTATTTTTGCTGCGCTTTTGTGTTTTCGTTGTCTGTGGCTAGGCATAAACATAGCAGCAAAGAGCAGGTGTTTCTATTGTCCTCCCAGCTTCTGTGGAAGTGAACTTAACAGAGGAGTGACTAGATTCTCCTATTGCCATCCTGAGCCTGGGGTTACACCAGGGCTGCATTGTGTGTGGAGATACTATAGCCTCTCCTTGACTATTCTTTTCTGCCCTACAGTAGAAGTGATCATGTTCTGAACCTTAACTCCCTAAAATTTGGGCAAATCATCTATTTAATGTCAGTGTTCTGTAATGGGCTTAATAATGAATGGGAAGATATACAATAATGTTGTCTGAAGTAGAAGATAGGCTATTCATAAAGCATTGGAGCTCTGCTATAAATTGATATACATTACAAAGCACTGGCTATGGAAAAATCCCAGGCTCTCGCTCGTAGTGAGCTCAGGTTTCAATAAAGCATGGTTCATCCCATATTTCTGTAGCTTGTGTGTCTTCAAAATTCTGCCCACTTCTCAATGTTGTCCTTCTGTGATGCTGCTTAAAGCTTGGTGCTCGCAAACCCTGTGCAACCATTAAAAATAATGAGATCAAATTTCAGAAAAGAGGGAGCAATTTGTGTGGAAGTATCTTGGGCTCCAAGCAGGTGCAAGGAGAACCTGTCTCATTGTCAGGAAAGTTTCAGAAACTTCACATGCAGAGTGTACAGAAAATATCTTTCAGACATGATTTTAAAAATCGCTAATATTTGAAACCAGCTGGCGTAACAAGGTTACTGAGGTGAGGAGAGAACTGCTGCCTGGAGGACATGTATTAGAGAGATCAGAAGAAGTTGCAGGCAAGTTTCAATATCAGTAGCTATTTTTTACAGTAATTTCATTGCAACATTGACCACTGAGAACAACCACCCGTCATTTAACCAGTTCTACAACTTGTTTTCCCCCCACTTTTAATCTTCAAGTGGAGGCAGCTGAATAATACCTTTTTCAAGGTAAGTGTCTGATGTGTTACATCAATCACTAGAATTTCTTCTAAGATCCACATTATACTTTAAACCTTGACCTTAACAGCCATATCAGCATAATAATTTTTAGGTATCTGAAGGATTTAATACTTGATCAAGAGAGAAGGTGTTGGGGGCTCTTTTTATGACCCATGGCAGGTAGGAATATGATTCTGCTACTGCCCCTTGCATTATTCTCCATCATCAAGCTTTTAGAGGCAAATAGTTGTGCTGCATGGGTGCAATCTTATCTGTATGGTAATGCTTTATTAAGGAATAATAAACAGTTGAGATGAAGAGTGGGTAAGCTATTCTGGAGGAAAGTGTTTGGTTTCTAGGCCAAGTACAGCCTGGAGAGGAGCAATAAGCATTTCATCCCCTTGTCCTCGGAGAGAGAGAGCTCTTCCAGTAGCAAGTTATAGTATTCCAGGCTTTGGAGCTGCTGGATGATTTCTGAGACTCAGAAAGAAAAGTGGAACAGTGGTCTCTTTTTAAATGGTGGTTTCTATGATGTGAACACATTAAGTAAAAGGTGACCAGGTCATTGCATGGAGGCTACAGAATGTCCAGATCTTAACCAGCTTTGGTCCTAAAGCTTGTTTGTACCAGCTTCATTGACCAGCCATTCTTGTAGAAATGTCTCACTTTGCAGCCATTTTTGAATGTGCAGAGTCAGTTCACTTGCAAAGCTGTTTGGTAATGATAAGTTACTCCTGTTTCCATTATGGAAAATCTGAATTCTTTCAGTATTTGTCTGGAGTTTATGATTTTATTTTGGGGGTTGAGGAAGGTCTCCAAAGTTAATATATTTAACCAAGACATTTTACAAAGAAAATAATTCTGAAAAACAGGTAAAAGTGTCATTTTCCCCTTCCCATCACAAGGGAAGCAGATACTAAGTTTTCTTTTATTCAGTGCCTAAGACATGCAGGCTGTAGCTATAATAAACATGGTTCAGTAACAGGGACTGGCAGTTTGGCCTCTGTCATTTCAGGCCAAGACTCTGGCTCTACCTGAATGAAACAGTCCGTGAGCAAAATGTGGGTCAAGCCTCGCTCATGCATTCCATGGATACCTTTCCATTAACATCCGTGAGACGTGGGCCAGGCTTCAGTGTCATAATCATATTCTAGTTATTCTAGCTATTGTGGTAAATGAACTTGTTTGCAATATTTATACTGGGACAGCAAGTTCTCAATTAAAATAGTCCTGTTTGGCTGCAGGTTAAAATGCATGTGTAATAGGCTGTTAATTCCTCCTGGAATTTACAGGCTACTGGTTCAGAAGTTAATTCTAAGTACTACACAGCTTGACACAGAGTCAGGCAATGTTTTTTTTTTATGTGAAATGGCTCTGGAGTTAGCCAGCAGTATTACTGTAGTGTTAAAAATGGGTGTGTGAGTAGGGATTTCCATAGCAGAAAATGATTCTTTCAGAACATGTATGGATGTGCACTGCATGCACTTTACAAAAGGAAATGCTTTTCTACTGTTATAATCCCCTCTGCTATTTCTAGCAAACATTCATTTGACTTTTAGGTTGATCCATTTCTGTAAAGCTCCTCTGTTCTTAACAATCACGTCATGTGGCTGTCAGAATCCTGTTTTGATGAAGCATGGTTTTCCTGGGCTTTATCTTGTCACAACCACAGTAAAGCATCAGACATGCAAAAGCAGAGTTGGGAAAAGCACAAAACCTTTGAAGCAGCTTTCCATTTTTAGATTTTAGTGATTAGGAAGAAGATGCAGTGTATCTATAATGACATATTTCTGTACTGAATAAATGCTTTTTTATGTTCTAAGACCTGTGGGTTTTGTTTCGGCAGCATAAAATGTTTCAGCAAAGGTATATTTGAGGGAGGGATTGATTTCTTTTTTTGTACCTTCTATAATAAAACTGAATCCTAATTATTCTCTCTCTGATTGCTATGTGGATGGCTTGAGTTGTACATAGTGCAACAGAGTCCATGCAACTGCTTTATGATCCTTTTGTACAAAGTAGTTTTCTCTGTGGCCAAGCTGAGAGTGGTAGACACATGGTACGAGCTTTATCTCAGCATGCTCACAGACTATGTTGGAAACCACAGGATTCCTCAGTGCTTTTAATAAATAACACGTCATCCATCTAGCACCTGAATCCCTGTGCCCTGCCTAAGCTGCAGCAGTCATATGGCCTGTTTATCTTCACCCCACCTGCTGCATTCAGTGTGAGCAGAGCTATGGAACCTGTTAAAAAAAAAAGCCATTAATAGAAGAGAGGCAGAAGATGATGAATTAAGGGAGCCTCCATTAATTTTTCATTTTGACAGATTACGGTCTGTCAGAAGGCAGAGGAAATGCTTCTCGTACACAGAGCCAGGGAGCTTGCTCTTTGTAACACAGACTTATGTTTTTTCGCATGAATTAGGTAGTGGGCACCAAAAAGAATGAAAAATTCATGACAATCTATAATTTACATGCTAGAAGATAAATAATGAACTAAATCCTGTCATTAAATTGGTCTTTCGTTTTTTGTTAATCCCTAGGGTGATGAATCTGATTCTGCAACAACATTTAATATAAATTGATTTTTTTTTTTTTTTTGGTGGGGGGGCAAAGCTGTTTAAAATACTTTTTGTTATAAATAGCTTGAGCAGCACAGTACGTTGCCTTAGGCTGAGTGATATGCCAGCCTATTAATGTAATAGTACATTAAGATTGACATTAATTAATGTCAATATTAACATCACCTTTTCTAAACCACATTGAGCTACAAGGAAAAAAAAGTCATAAATATTGTAGGGTTTGGTTTAATTAACTTTGAGTTTTGGTCAGAAAAAAAGAGAAGTCTGACATATTGTGAAAATTCCTTTATTCAAATGGTATTAACATGGATAAATGCACATTAGGATAAATGGGGGCTTTTCACATCACTTAATGTATGTCAAGGGACATGACCTCATTTCTAAGTGTGTTTTTTTCAGATAAGACATTAGGCTAAGTGAAGTTGTGCTGTGTATCATAAATAATAAAACCACCAGCCTTAAAAGAAAATCCTAACAATTTTAGTTGTGCTGTAGGCTGGTGACCAAGAGCTGGTAGAACTGTGTTTAACTTCCTTTGTGTGCACCTTGTAGAAGGCAGAGGAAGAAAAGCACAACTCTTTCTATATGGATGTTACAAATTAGGTTCCTCTTAATTTTTTTTTCACTACTTCTTTTTTCTAGAATGTTGTGCAGAAGAAAAAAATGCTTGTGTGGAAAAAAAATTGCTTATGTATATGTACACATGTACACACACATATAGGACATGAGCTTGATCAAACTTAAGTGCTATTATTGTCTGATCTGATGTTCACAAAACAGTGCAGAGCTCTTTGGGAACTGGACTGTTTCTCTAGAATAGTTTTCGTTACAAATAATGAGGCTTTGACTACCTGTGCATGCCAGATCTCTGCATGACTCTGAAGTCAATGGGACTTAGAGCCAATGCAGGAGTTTCCTTGAGTGTATGTCCCTTTCCCTATAGCATTGAGAAAAACTTGGACTTGCTTCCCTCTGACCTGCATTTGTGGGAGAACATCCTTACTGGATGACTTCTGTTTCAGATGCTTTCTATGTCTCTGTGGCAACAGCAAGAGCAAAACCACATTATCCTGTTCAAACATACCAGGTGACTCAATGGAAGTGGAGCAAATCCTGGTTATGGCCATGGCGGTTCCCATTCTGTGTTCATACCCTGTGACTGTCGCATGCTGTGGGATACAGGGAAGCTCTGCATGGGAGCTAACGTACCACATGTCTTTTAACTTGTGTCTGTAGATTCTCTTTTGGCTTCTAGCTTGCAGGAAGTACCTCCTAATCAGTTGCCATATAGAAAGCCAAGCTAGTGAAAGACTGATTTAATGCAAGTTCATACCATTAATTTCTAGCGATTGATATATTGAATGAGGTTCCTGAAGAGTATTACAAAAATGTTTCAGTTAATTCTAGCCGTTATCTGGATTAATGAACAGTAGCTGCTGCTCATGGCCTCCTTCCATCATGTGGGTTTGAGGATGCTATACCTGGGGCTGGGAGGCTTTCTAAGTGCAGCACAGCCCCACACCACCTTCTAAGACCTGCCTAGTGCCATTGGGATGAGTATGTCAGTAAAATTGCCAGGTCAGCCGTTTCTCCCCATGGAGGGCTGGTAGCAGTGGTACATGTCCCAGGTGTACAGCAGAAGCTCTGTGGAAGGAATCTGGCTGCCAGGTATTCTGTCAGCCAAAACAGTTGTTCCTTTTTCTTCCCTAGGACACTGGAAACAAACTGGCCCAAATCATCCTATGGACTAGATTTCACTTCTGGTTGTCCCAGAACTGTAAATTTCTGATTCTTTTGGCTTTTAGCCTTCCAGACAACTGAATCAAGAAATAAAAGTATTGAAAGCAATTAATTTTAAAATGTTCTCAACCTGGCAGTGAAAATCTTAGGCTTCTAAATCATTCTTGTGGCACTGTCTTTAACTGCTTAGAAAGCCACTCAGAACACTGTATTTTGATTTTGTTCATAACATATTTTGCATTTACATTTAATGATCAAGCAAGATATTTTGTTTCTGTTCCTGAAGCTTACCAGTCTGTCCATTTTTTCTGGATTCATTGAGAGAAAAGTATTTCTTTTGCATGTTCCTGCAGTTATTGAACAGGCTGTAGATTAAATACCACATGCCCTATGCTTCTAGATCCAGGCCTTTTTCCAAGCACCAGACCGCTCCCCAGATATTTGGGGTTGCGGGAGACCGTGCTGCTGGGGCTTCCCCTTGTCCAGTGCTGGCAGCTGGTCTTGTTGCCAGAGGGCCACAGGGTTGCCAGGCAGCATCCAGCCTGGGTATCCAGAAGGTGCCCTCTCATCCCACCTTACCTGCCCACCGGCATTTCCTGGGGTCTCAGCATAAATCACATTGTTTGCATTATCTTACTGCAAAACAGAGCTTGACTGACTCCCTCATCTAGCCCACTGTCAGTCCACCAGGTTCAGGAGGGTTTCACTTTGCTAATGCTGGAGCAGTATCTTTTGGATAGAAACCAACCACATTTTTGCTGTGTTAGGTCAGTCTCAGCACCACAGCATGGCATGTTCCAAAATCCCCTGGAAAGCTGAGCCAGAAGGGAACATCATGCTAGCTTATACCAGCTAAAGATCTAACCTAATTCTCTATGTACAGCAGTACATTTATTGCTCTGATTAGCAATGCCAGTCATGGTATCACTGTGAAACGAGGCAGGTAGAATCTCTGCTTGCTGAATGAGACGTTCTTTAGCTTGTGCTGTCTGTACCATTGGGGCAAATGGGGTCTGAATTTCATCCTGAGTAAGTAGGTAGGATTTTTCTGCCATTGACGTCCTCCTGGCAGCAGGAGGCCGTGTAATATATTTTTAACACATCTGGGCTTTATAGCTTATTTCCTGTAACAAATGTGCAGGAAATACTGGTGGGCTTTCAGTGCAGATAATGCTTTTGTAGCTGTCCAAATTATCTTGGCCTATTTAAGCACATTTAATGCTATTTTAGGCTTGTTGGTATTCACGTTGCTCACTGCTTTAAATGTAGCCTGGGGGGCCCTGTGGGCTGGAGCTAGAAATGAAGTTCTCCCTCTGGAAGCCCTATGGAGTCACACGGTAGATAATAGGATTGATCCAATTTCCATTGAAGTCTGCGGTGGCGGGATTGAGTCCAGGATGTTGATTAAAATTTTGTGCTTGCTCACGAGACTAGGTATGCAATCAATAAGGAGAATGACATGAAATATCAGAGGAAAATTTATGCAACAGTTTTTCTGCAAAAAAAAAAAACAACAAACCAGTAAATAAGGATACATTGTTCCAGGACTGCCTCCATTTCCTGTATATATTTGTTGCTTTTGAACCTGTAGAAGCACCACATTTGAAACCTAATTGTTGAAACGTATTTTCTCCTTACTCTCTTTAGAGTCAATTTTATTTCTCACATGGGGTCTGTATTTGGACTTTACAGGGTAATGGGTGGTTGAGAAGAGAGACAACTTTGAGATGCTTCACCCTTGATCCAAATGCAGTGTTACAGTTCAGACCTTTAAAGCCTTTAAAATATGTCAAACTGTAAAACCTCTTTTCCTCTGGCTCCTCTTGTTGCCTGTTCTGCCCCCTGTGTTGAACACAGCTCGTCTAAGATACCATCCTACTACAAATGTACTTTTGGATTTGTTTACTTTCTTGTCTACTTTTGATACTGACTTTTTATCCTGAATAGGAAATCCTTGTGATTCTAGCGATAGAATTCTGATTAAATTCTTCAGGGTTTTGGTAATCTTCATTACTTGTCAAGATTAGTGAAAACTGAAGTCAGCTTAAATAAGGCAACATCAACTTTAACCACGTCTTGGCTAATTATAAGGAAAACTGAACTTGTTACAATGCTGACTGAGCTTGATTTCTTATAGTGGAAGTAAATTTGAAGTACCTGCTAAGGCTTATGGACTTTCTAAGGAAATTTCATAGCTTGTTGGAAAACCTTTTCCTAAATCCAGAAGTTTGAAAAGAATACTCAAAGTGGGTATTTCCAATTCTTTTAATTATTTTTTAATTATTTGTTAGTTTATTATTGATGCATTTAGTTTTGCCAGTTCACTCAAATGGACCAGGACCAGTCATAGCACTGCAGTAGGAAAGGGCATCAGGAAAATTTCATTTTAGTTTTCCTAATGGCAGATTCCCATGTGTACATGAGGCAAACCCAGAACATTGAACATTACAATGAAAAAGAGCACTGTCCTGAGAACCAGCCATGTGCTGTTGAAAGCTGACTAGCATTGGAAAACAGCTAGAGACAATCAATCAATGGATGAGTTTTCACAAGACTAAAGGTAATGGTATGGTGTCATACAGAATTAGATTGTGAGTGGGTTTTTTGGACAATGCACTGCTTAGCACCCCAGAATTTTAAAAATGAAGTGCCAAGGCATTCAGTATCTTTTCTAAATGGTAGGGTATGACCAAACACACTGTGTAGTGTTTTGACAGACATTTTAGGATAGTTCTGTATGACACATGATTTCCCTTTTATTGTTCCTTAAGCTGAACCATGTAGCATATATTGTATGCATTCCTATAAAAAAAAAAAATGCAAGATTTAGTAAAAACAAAAAAGCAGGGCATCCATTTCTACAGTGTCACCCAATGAACTGGGTGACATAGGTATAAGAAAAGGAATTAAGACATATGGCAGTAAGGCTGGGTTTTTTTCCATACGACATGGACAGAGTTTTGTATTCTCATCTTGAGAAGCATGAAATTGGGGTAATTTTGAGTACTGGGGAAATTCACTTCTCTATAACTTCAGTGCATAACATTTTCAGCAGTTAGTGGCAGTCTTACATCTGATCTAACCACTGTTGAATTTGATGGGGATGTTTGATGGCAATGCAGTTAAACCAAACTGATTGCTTCTGAAAATTCCAACCTTATGAAGTCTTAGAAGATATTTAAATAAGTCAGAGCAAAGTAATACAGTGTGACTCTCAGAAATAAAACTACTACCTCTAGGGAGGAGATTTCAGCTGTCTCTACAGTTATTGTCATTGTTTGTCTGTAATATGATAGTATCTTGGAACCAAGCCATAGATCAGTTTTCCACTGTGCTACTGCAGTGCAAACACAAGAGAAAGGAAGAGAACTCTGCAGAAAGGGGCTGCTGCTTGTAACAAGACTTGATATAAAGGAAAATTGCACACAGAGAAAATTTCAAAACATAAACACACCCTGATGTTAATTAAATGTGTGACAACAAAAACAATCAACTTGTTACCTTACTGACAGGCAGAGACTGTGTACTGCAGAAGCAGTAAGAACAGATAGTGTTGAATACAATGGAGAGATGCCCATCCAAGCTGACTCCTACAAAGAAGAGAACAAAGCTGGCAAAGATCAAACTGATCATGTTTCAGTTTAATGTTCTGATAACTGTCACTGTCAGTAGGAAGGCACTGCTTCTTCAAAGATACCAAGTCTTGCTGTGAGTTGCAAGATGAATATTCATATTACTTAGCACAGAAGGGAAAAATAATGATTGAAGAACTTTGGAAAGACAATGTGAAGCTGATGAAAAATGCATCTGTAATCAGCACAAGTTCTAGAACTGTAAAGCAGAATGGTGTGAAGTAAGGAAGTTGCTTATCATGTTGGAAGTAAAAATGCACAAAGCCTTTGGGGTTTGCTTGGTGGATATTATACAAGACACTTGGAGGCTTTTGGGACACTGCATCGACTTTACATCCTAAAATTTCCTTGGGAGCATATTTTCTCCTGATCACAAACTAATTTTATTCTAGTGAAGGACAACAAATGTGACCGGTATGACCATTTAGAAAAAAACTCTTGGAAAAACACATAAAAATTAAATGTGGTCATGACAAATGACTAAGCATTTCACTTGATGAAAAACAGAAAAATTTAAGTGCCTGCAAAACAGAACAATAAAATCTCAGTTTCACAGTAAATGAGAGCTTTGTGAAGTTTAGTAAGAATGGAACCTCTTTCTCTGTTTTTCTTGGAATGTAGTGAAGATAAGTTGAGACTTTATAAAATCTACATAGTATGCATCTGTTAACACTGGTGAAATCTGAACCCAATTAAAAAGACCATGTCTGTGTAAGAACAAGTTCAGTACCACTGTCAAAAAGAAAGGCATCTGGCTAGAACCAGAAGTCAGAATTATTTTTTTCGTTTCTCTTATTCTTCTATAAATTAGAATTCCTCATGCCCCAACCCTAGCAGTGTTCAAGGCCAGATTGAACAGGGCTTTGAGCAACCTTGCCTAGTGGGAAGTGTCCCTGCCTGTGACAGAGGGTTGGAACTAGATGATCTTAAGGTACCTCCAACCCAAACCATTCTGTGATTCTTTGACCCCAAATGTTGTTGTGTTCTGAATATTTATTATAGCAAGCAGCATTTGAGGGGAATAAAGTATTTCTTAGCGTAGCTGCTTATATTTGGTTTTTACTTTCCCTGATATAAATACATAAGCCAAGGGTCTAGTTCTGCTCCCATGCCATAAACCCCCGCATTCTGCAAGCTCTGACTGTGGCAAAATGTAGCAACAAGGTCCACTTTCTGTTGTTTATAAAGTCTCTCAGTCTTGGGGCTCAACTTTGCTTGACAGATTCTCCTCTGCATGTTAGAGTGTCTACAGACTTCACCAAGTGCTTGTGGCTTCCATGGGATTATTTTTAGTGCAGGGACTGGAAACTGTAAAGAAATATCTTCAGAAAGCACCCACTGTTGTTGAGCTGATATGTTCTTTAAGGATTCCTTTTAACTGGGGAAATCCAACTGTAAAGTGGTTCATGCTGCTTGGGCATGACATTTTCACCTTCTAGATTTTAAAGAACTGTATTTGGTTTATAGAAAGGCCAAGAAGACCCAAAAGATAAAATCCTGCCCCACAGAAGTTTGCTAGATCTTGAACTACATTTATTTGGGATGGAATGTGCTAAGTGATGTTTATCTTGTGCTAAAACTGCCATGTTCTTAGCCATGCAAGAGCTGTCAAAATATGATATTCTAAAAGAAAATACAGAGGATGGCTAGGAATTCTACATGAAAGCCTGTTTTAAAATATTTTTAAACACACTGAAATAATTATCTTGCAGAGGAGAAAGTCTCAAAATGATTCTACAATTAGCATATTCAGCCTAGCATATAAATGATTTACTTAAGTGTCAACCTGCAGACTAATATAGATATATTTCAGTCAAGAAGAAGGGCAAGGAGTCTTTATCACAGAGCTATGAATCTGGACCCTAGAAGAGTTTGGAAAAACAGACAGCAATTAAGTTTGGCCTTCAAGGATTATCAGAAGGCTTCACATAAATTAAGAAAAAAGCTGTGGAAGTTAAGAAGGTAGGCAAGTGTGCAGTGCTGGAATACCAATGACTGTCCTTGTTTATCATAAAATAGAAGACTCAGTTATAAGAGAACAATGAATTTCTATAAGTATATGAAGCCAAGCATTTGCCATTAGTCTTAATTTGCTCATAATAGAAGCAGACAAGATCTTTGTGTTTTGAAAAGAAATACTTTAATATGGAGATTGACTTGTTTGTTGGTCAGTAGGAAAAATGCAGTGCTCTGATATAAAACCACACTAGCGCAGCATTGAACTTTCATGCAGCTGATAACCCAAGAGGAAAAAAATGAAGAAATATACAGCTTTAAATAACGCCAACGCCAACTCCAATGGGGTTTAGGTACATTCCAGAAAAACATCATTTTTCATTACAATTGGACAGATCTGCACCTGACCATACGAATACTGAGATCAAACTCTGATTTTGAAAGTACATGCACAATTTAGTGTCAATGTCTTCATATGAGAGAGAGACTTGAACATTAGGATAATGCTGATACTATTACCTGCCTATTAATGTGTTGGAAAATCTATGACAAGTAATCATAGTCTCGATAAATATAAATCCCTTCTTCTACATTCGGTATTCCTGTTTTGCCTTCATTAGTATTCCTTCAATTAGTAAAAACAGTCATACTGCACAGAAAGAAAAATAAAAAAACTGGGTAAAGACCAATCAGACACCCTCTGGATGTCAATTATCTGGTTTTATGTGATCTCCTAAGAGCCACTAAGTTATCATCCAGATTTTGTCCTAAAATTAGTATTAGCAATAGCATCTTTATGTAGTGAACTTGAGCCATCAGTCTGAAGAACTATTTTTGGTTTGGATTATTTATTTAAGTCTGAAGTTTATATTCCCACAACACTACATTCCCCTTGGGGTATTGTTATTTTTGCTAAATGAAGAAGAAATAACATTTCTGATAAAAACATTTCATGACAATAAAGTTCTTTCTTTATGATGAATTAAACTGCTAAGCGTTCATTTTATGTTCTAATCTCAACATGACAGAACAGCACAATTCCAAAAGCTAAGGATTCGAGCTGTGTAGTGTTTGTACATCACACTGCTGCTAAAACTAATAGGTTATCTAAACCATTTTTCAGGAGAGCAATGACCACCCAATTCAGCCTCCTCTTATGACACTCATTTCAGTGGTGTAAGCAATGAGAGAACCTGCTGCTCCATCCCAGGCCCAAATGCTATAACCAGCACACTGGGCAGATGCACAGGCAGAGGGGGAAAGGGGAAAGAGGAGTCATATCTTGCTGTCATCACTCTAGGAGTCAGATTCATTCCTGCTACAATTCATATTCATTCCTGCTACAATTGAAAATGCTGCCAGAAAACTTCATATTCTCTAGCGTGTAAATTCTCAGTAAAACATACACCACTGAAGCCTTACAGAATTGGCTGTTTGAGGGCAGGCTGGAAGTTGAGCAGCTTGTAACAACTGAAGTTCAGTCCCAGAGATAGAGTCAGAAATAAAGCAAACACTTCCTGGAGTATTGTCTCAGTTACTTCTGGCTCAATGTTTTCCTTTGTATTTAGAATCTGTTGTGGCTTTTTCTTCCATTACTTTCTCTAGCTTATTTTTGAATCCATAGAAAGAACCACCATCCCAGAATATTTACACATTCTGTGCCGAAGCACCTCCTTTTGCTTTTCATATACTTACCTTATCTTTTTTGTTATCGTGGACCCCTCCCATTTGCAGTGGAAGAGGGATGAAGCAGCTGTTGGCTTCCTCCATTAGCACTTTCTCTGTGCTAGTTATGATTTTATAGACATCTGTCATGTCCCTTCATTCACCTCTTTTTCAGGCTCATCTAAGTTATAGTCTGCATGACAGTTCTTTGTGGGGAAGCTGTTTTTGAATGTTTTGCACATCCTCTGTTGATTTTCTGCGTTTACTGTATTATATTTGGGATGCTACTGAGGACTGGGCTGCCACTTTAATAAAACCAGTTTCTCATAACTTAACGATCTCTTAGCAGTAAGTGGTTCAGACCCTCTTTCTGTGTATGTAAAACTTAGGAGTTGCTGTATGCATTGCTTTATGCTTATCAGTATCGAAATTCGTTTGCCGTTCAGTAACACAAGAGCCTCCTGCATCTCTTCACAGCTGGCTTTCAACTTCACTGGGAAAACCAAAAAGTTTCACCTTGAAAAACTTGGTATCCTGAGAAAAATTTGTCCACTCACTGTTCAAGGCCTTTGCTAGGTCAGTTTTGGACACGCTTAGTTTGGCTGCCTGGGGAATCCCTTGGTGACACCCTGCTGCTGTGAAAACTGCCCTCCTTTTGTCCCCTATCTTTCAACCAGCTCTTTATCTGTGAGAGAACATTCCTTTGCATCTCATGACAGGATAGTGTCTTTAAAAGTCTTTGTTGAGGGACCTTGTCAGATACCTTTTGGAAATACAAATAGATTATATCAGCTTAAACTCCCTTATCCCCATGCTTGTTGCTTTCTTCAAAGGACTTGAGACTCATGGCAAAAGCTGTGTTGACTTAATTCATATATACATTAATGCTGTTATTTTATGCCCATATATACATTAATGCTGTTATTTTATGCCCATTGTCCAAGAAGATGGCTATGTTCTCTCTTTTTTTGGTTGTTTTTTTTTTCAATTTTACTTTTTACTTTAATTTTACTTACCAGATTTGTCATCTGTCTCAGATTACCATGGGTAATTTGCAGAGGAAAGGCACTGACAATAAATCCTGGGTAATCTGCACTGAATTAAAGAGACAAGAAGAAGTCATACCTGGAGAGATACAGTAGTTGCATGTGTGACCATAGAGCCTTTAGGGTAGAAGCAGACTTTGAAAATTTGAGTAATGGCAGGGAAAGGCTTTGGCATAAACTACTTACATTGCCTTTGCATACACATCAGTCGTGACTATAAGCCATCCTCTTTCCTCTGCGCTGCTCCTCTCTATGGGTTGGAAAGACTTGACATAAATGATAGCCTGCAAGATGTAGGTAGGATAAACTGTGATCCTGCTAAATAACAAAAGAGTAGGATAATTGCAGAGTTGGGAGCAGGTATTCACATGTTTGCAAGTGTAGCCACACTGGCTGTGCAGTAACAAGGTAGGTTACCTTTCTGCTGCGACTACCACAGGGATCCACGTTTGTGCCACTGTACATGTGGGTCAATGACCTCTTTAAAAAGCTTGATCTTTTCCTGCTTTATAATAAGTGCATCTAATATAAAACCACGTGGGTCTGAATCATGTTCATGCTTACTCAAGAATGCATAGGAATAGGTGATGCTGTAAGATAAAGAATCCATCCCAGTAATTGCACTGTGGACAGTAAGATGGTGGAAATCAGAGTAGTTCTTTCTTTGAAGGAAGATCTCAGGTGCTTAATTCTGCAGCTGCAGAGTTGGGAAACAGATTCAGGTTTGCTAAGACCAGTGTTATCTTTGTAGAAAATACAGCATATTTCTGTCTTCATAGAAGACAGGTTTTCAAGTCATTTAATATATCTGATTGAAATTTAGATGCGGAAATTAGCTTATCAGCATTTAAGAAGTAGAGAACTACATAAGAAGGGGTGATACAGAGTCTGTCCCTGAGGCTGTCTTACCTGCCCTAAACCACTGAAATGGTGAAATTACACTTGAAGCTTCTGAAAAAGTTTTTAATACTTCTGATTACAACACTCAATAAACATCACCTGAACGCATGGTTTCCAGTGGCAGCTCTGCATTCCCCACTGAAATGCCCCTCTCCCATCAGCCTGTAGGGAGGTTTGGCCTTTTAAATCAGCTTCAGCTGATTTAGCTCCTCCAAATGCAAGGTGGTTTTCCTAAATTCATTTCCTCCTCCCCAGGCTTCCCAACAGGTGCTCCTGCAAGTGGTTCTCTAGACCCTTAAGTCCAAGGCACTGCCATCCTAGAGCACGTATTGGCAGTAAGCAGATTCACCTCCCTTTTTGTGTTTTCCAGATAAGAAATACCTTTTAAATTTTCTTTTTTTTTGAGCTGGCAAATCCTCTTGTGCTGCATAAACATAGACAGTAAAACCTGTCTTTTTTTCTTACAGAACTACAGATTACAGTGATGGTTTCCATGTTTAAAATGAAATCCAACTGCTTGCATTGCAGCTCCAACTCCATGTGTGTAAGCAAACATCTTCATGGGTTTTCTGCTGTCTTTGATAAGACTGTGTGAGTTGGTTTGTTTCCTTTTAATCCTCAAAACACTATTTCCTGCTGAGAGATGTAACTTGAATTGGTACTTTATCCTTCTCCCATGCCTTTTGCCGGTGTGTGTGTATCAGATCAATATGTTTGTAAGCTCACACCTGCAGTCTTGGTCTGACTCAGAAAGAAACAGAACTCCTCCACTCATGTCAAAACCAAATGACTGTAAATCAGCAGGGGGTGCCTGGCAGTAACAATAAGTGCTACATACTGCAATGAATAGGTTACTCATCTTGACTCCTAATGCATCAAGTTGTATCTGCCACAGCTATTCTTTGCATGATACATGCATCAGTTAAATGAATTTGAATCCGCTGCTTGCATCCTGATGACACGGCAGAGCAGTTCCCAAAGTCCGTTCACAGCATTCAAATCCTCCCAGAGCAGAAGGAGAATGCAGGCAGATGCTAAGGCATGTATTGACAATACAGGGAAACTAAAATCTATGGGAGATGGAAGGGTTGCTGTTAGGACGTTGAAAACAGGAAACACATGAAGATCACTAAATATCTCTTCTATTTCTTTGACCTTAAGAGAATTTTAAAGGAGATACATTTCAAATACATAACCTTGAGTGTTATCTGGCTGTCTGTTGGTTACAGCAAGCTAGTTTTATTTCTCGTATGTTCTGAAGTGACTTGGGATAACAGCAATGAATAACATCCATTAGATCTGATACAGAAGGGGACTGCAGTCTCCAAGGAACACACAGGCACATTCTTCTTAAACACTTGAGCAGATCTACTGAGCCCTCCAGGTTTTGCATTCCCTTTGGTGCTGGACAGTGTGGCTCCATGTCTGGGGGTTCCAGCAGGGATGAATTCTCTGGGATTAGCTATGTGTGTAAATCGTTTGCTGAAGTGGGACCTGCAGAACCAGTGAGTCCCTTGAAGTCCGTGTAATTGCCCAGGTATAAAAATTGAACTAATAAGAAATTTCTTTGGGCACCTCTAGGTGAAAAGTTTCTTACATGTAGTGTAATTTTTACATCCCTAATCCAGAGATCATAATTATTTTGGTGGTTTTTGCCTTCATTTTGTTTTTCCACAAAGGATGGGAGAGGGTGCTTATTTATAGCCAGAAAAAATGATCTGAGCGATCTAGAAATTCAGAAGGTTCTTCAGTCTTCTGCGCTGTCTTTTCATTATACACCATGACTACACTATAAGGTCTTATAGTTATTTTTATACGAAGTTTATTCTTAATTTTGAGGTCTTTGGTGAGCTTTGATGAACTTAGTTCTTTGATACCTCCAAGAGACAAGTAAATGTATTCTTGTCTCAGAAACTCTTCTCTCAGAGAAGAGATTCAGAGCAGCCCTGTGGAGAAGGACTTGGGGGCGTTGGTTGATGAGAAAATGCACGAGCTGGCTTCAGTGTGGGCTCGCAGCCCAGAAAGCCAACCGTATCCTGGGCTGCATCAAAAGGAGCGTGACCAGCAGGTCGAAGGAGGTGATCCTGCCCCTCTACTCTGCTCTCATGAGACCTCACCTGGAGTATTGTGTGCAGTTCTGGTGTCCTCAACATAAAAAGGACATGGAGCTGTTGGAACAAGTCCGGAAGAGGTCCAGAAGAATGATCAGGGGACTGGAGCACTTCCCATATAAAGACAGGCTGAGAAAGTTGGGGCTGTTGAGCCTGGAGAAGAGAAGGCTGCGTGGAGACCTCATAGCAGCCTTCCAGTATCTGAAGGGGGCCTATAGGGATGCTGGGGAGGGACTCTTCATTAGGGACTGTAGTGATAGGACAAGAGGTAACGGGTTAAAACTTAAACAGGGGAAGTTTAGATTGGATATAAGGAGGAAGTTCTTTCCTGTTAGGGTGGTGAGGCACTGGAGTGGGTTGCCCAGGGAGGTTGTGAATGCTCCATCCCTGGCAGTGTTCAAGGCCAGGTTGGAGAGAGCCTTGGGTGAGATGGTTTAGTGTGAGGTGTCCCTGCCCATGGCAGGGGGGTTGGAACTTGATGATCTTAAGGTCCTTTCCAACCCTAACTATTCTATGATTCTGTGATTCTATGTAATTTCCCCTTTGCACACAAACAAGAAGTTAGATACTGAAAGGTCTAAGAAGTGCTGATATCACTGCCTCTTGAGCTGCATTGCTGTGTGCCTCAGTTCTGGTATCATCCCTTACCCCATTTTGGGAGTGGATCTGCAGCAAATCTCTAGTGAAAGCCTTATACCATGTTTTGGGGAGCTGCAAAATCATCTTAATGCTGATCACCTCTGCATGTTTACTCCTCTGGTTTCATTTAACATCACGCACATCATTAGTCTGACCAGGCTAGATTTAGGTTTGGTTTGTTTTCTTTTTCCTTTCCATTAATTTTTATGACAGTAGCATTCATGAATTCTCCCCGTAGGGAAAAAGGAAAATAAAACTTTGATGGAACTAAGGAGAGCCCATGTATGCTTTAGACAGGAAAAGACTATATTTATATCTCAGAAAGAAAATACCTTCAGTTAAAGGAATGTGGTTGCCTAAGACTAATTAAAGTACAATGATATACTGTGTGTATAACAGGTCTATGTGTGTATATTTGTATGCATATGCAGATTTTCTCTGTATAAAAAATAGGAAGCCAAACTCCAGTATTTGTATGTCTGCATCTACTGCATGTATTTTTAGGCATAATAGAAGTAATACAAAGCATTTATTTACACATGCACACACAGTGATTGGGCTATAATCCATCTTCATTTATAGGCTCATGTAATACAAAATAAAATCAGCAGATTCATGAAATCAAATACAACGAGATGGATCTTGCTGGAAATTCCTCCAGGAAACTCCCACTGGCATGAACAAGAAGCCTAGTCTACAGGACTTGCCCAGTTCTTGGCCAGGAGCTGCAGCTCACGCTGACCTTGTTGTGGCACAGCTACAGTGCTAGCTAAATAATGTAAACACAGTCAGAGATGTATAGTTCAGATCTAGGATCAACAAGTTTGGATCAGAGTACTCATGAACGTAAGCTCTTCCAGGAGGATTTATGCTCCAGTCTTTCCAGGAACTGAACCTTGTGCAGGGGGTGCTATCATCTGTTGCATTTACTTTTTGCACTGGTTGCACATCTTCAAAGAACAAGTTGTGTACGCAGATTTGTGTGATGAGCTGAAGACTCTGATGAAGCTGAAGTGAACCTCTACACAAGCAGGAGAGATTGAGGGAGCTTCTTATAGTTTTCTGAGTTATATTTGGTTCTTACTATTAAAAACTAAAGTTAGATGCTTGCTTCTAAAGTTAACATTTTTATCTCTGTTTAATCTGCTCTCTCATCTTCCCTTCCTTCATGTGATTGATTGCTGTGTTCTGAAAACAGCCACAGAGCTCTTTGGCAGCTTGAGATTTTGAATTGTGCTGTAGTGGCAGGAACAGTTGGCAAGGGTTTCTGGAAGGTTAATCCACTGAGAATTTATGGGTTTGTGTTAGTGAGAGAGCTAACATTATTTGTGTTGTCATGCTATAAAACTATAATCTGACATTGATGGTTATTTTGATTTTGCTTCTATTTCAGTGAATGGGAATTACATAACAGCAGCTCTTTCCTATGCAGCTCTTAAAATGTCTTAGAAAATGCATAAACCCCTTTCTGCCAGAGATAAGGAAGCAGAGAGGCTCCCAAGGTCAGACAGAGAGCAGAGACTGGAAACTGTGTGCCAGGTTCCGGCGCCCATTGCGCTGCTCTGAGGCACGCTTCCAGCTTTCTCCTGACTGGCTTCCTTCAGTCTTCCCTGCAAGGCCACAAGGCAATACTGCATTCAGCCATGTATTTTTGTTGCTGGTCACATTTCTTTCTAACTCAAACTCTCAGAACAGTCATCTTCAAATTAGCTGTGATACTGAAATACTAGTATTAGTATGTTAAAACTTAGCCTTTGTGGTCTGGAGGTATGAATTGGATACATATTTTAGATGTTTCATATCTATGAGGATAAACACATTCTAAACACACAATCTTCTACATTCAGCTGGGAAATACTGGACACTTGCTTTACTTTTGACATGATGTGCTGTCTGTCGTGGCAAAGCAAGTTTTCTAGGTCTCTTTTGTTCATCATATACTATCACCTGAATAGGATGAGTACGCATTAATTTCTTGCCCCATACTTCAGAATCAAAGTGTTTATTGTCTTGTTAAAAGTGGACATGAAAAGGAACTGCTACAGTGGTGGAAGATGGTAACAGTTGCGTCATCTACCATGTGAAGAGAAAAGAAAAGCAGTGGGGATCTCAGGAGGAGCTGGACAAGAAGTCCATTTCCTTCTTGGCTCTGAGAAAGGAGTTAAAATAATGATATTTGGAGAACAGTCACTATTAGCATTTGGATGCTTGACGGTTACCACTGAAATGCCATATTCGAAGCATATGGAATAATTGCAAACCTACTGCGTTGATATGTTGGCAAACATTGACTTCTTAATGGCAACTGCTGTGCAAGTGACAAAAATGCTTCTGTGCCTTCTGGTGTGAGGAAACTGTTTCAGCAGCAGACTCCTGGCATGGTTCAGTGTGTCTGTAGGAGCCACTCCTGTACTCAGCAGTGATGAAAGGTGGCTGCAGAGCAAGAAACATCTGCCACCTGGGTGAAACTCGTGGTATCCTCACAGCAGAGAGCAGTACGGCCTCAGCCTGTTGCGACAGTATGGACTCTGGGTCCATCTCTTGGACCATAATCCGTATACAGCAAACACCTTCAGTGGATCCTAAACCTACCTGTTTCACTGTACTGAGTGTGGCATCTAGAGTGTCAGTGATTTGCCAGTGCCAAAGTGGTGTCAATTAGCATTCCAGTGTTGAAATCACTAACAACCATTTTATTTCTAAGATGCGGCCATTTCTCAAACTCTTTTGAGCTTTGTCTTCTCTTTCTGTCCAACCTGTTTGTATCAGGAACTTTAGATTTCATAGGACTTGTAATAACATAGTGTTTTCTGTGATTGCTATAGGTGTATCTTTACCCTGTTCTCTAATGGAGAGAAATGGGAAGTGATATTCTCATTTTTCAAGTGGAGAGCAGACCCATAGAAAACCCTAACAGTATTGTCAGATCTCAGGAGGAAAACCATGGCAAAGTAGGTTCAAGTTGCACAAACTTCTAACTGTTCCAGGATTGTAGTTTGCCTTCAGTGTTTGTCAGAAATGCTCCTTTCACCTTCATCTTTTCACTTTCTTTATACTTAGTTGATGCTCCAGATGATACCTGGTCTTGTCCACCCAGCTACATAAAACCAAAGGCTATAATGGATTGCAAAATGTTAGTATCATTTTCCAGCTAATGTCAAGAGTCCTAGTACATAGATAGGGCTTTAAATATTTCATACCTGAAAATCTGCATAACTGACAAATAAGAAAGCTGCTTGTATCGTTAATTCTTAATTTATTTAATATAAGAAATTGAAAGAACCTACATGTGTAAAAGGAAAAGATGGGTATCTTTCGTGAAGTGATGGTACTCTCAAACTGAGGTAATTAGGTCCAAAGGAGACATTTCATATTTGTAAACATAAAGGGCAATGCTGGTTGTCTTAAAATAGGTTTGAATGTTCATAAAGAGTAGCTTGAACTTTCTAGTTTGGTTGTAAGATACACAATGCCCTCTAGTTCTTATTCATGGTAGTAACATCACTTTAAAAGTGAAATTCTAAGAAGTACAGCTGTGGTAAAGTCTGTAGAGCCCAATAATATTATTGGACAGCAGTTATTTAGAGGCCACTTATTTTGATTTAGTTGAAATTATTTTGAGAGGCTGGATGTATCAATTAAAAATTGAAAGCTACAATAATCCTCCTCTAGATTTAAAACTCAGGTAGGCTGAACTCCTGACCTCATTGTTTCCTGCCTTCATCCAGTTCTGAGATGCTTGCAACTTCAGTTGAAATTGCCCTTCTACATAATTAACTTCTGCCTGCAAAAATTTCCACCTTTGTAGGGAAGTTCAGTAGCAGAGCTTTAATGTCATGTTGTGGTTTAATCTCAGAGAAGCAATTACTGTTGCTTGGTTACTAGTGCCATTGGTAGCTCATTTTTAAACCAAAACCCAAGCTAATAGCTCATAGTTTTAGGTTTAAGCCTTAATAGAAGGTGCAAGTGAGGGTTAAGTCTGATTTAAGTCTTCAAACATTTTTGTCAGAGCCTTGGTGTTTTTCTGTGCAGGTACAGGAAATATTTTTCAGTGGGCTGCACTTTGGTATTTTTTTCTGCTTTGTTCTTATAACTTCCAGGGGATTTTTGTCAGTAGGATGAACTGCTGATAACTGCGAGGGTTCTGGAGCTGACCAGAAGCCTGATAGCTCTGAGCTCAAACAAAAATGAAACTTAAAGGTTATGAAAACATATGAAACATAGAAAAGACAGCTGATAATCTTGGGAGCAGAAACTCCTGGCTTCAGTGTCCTGTTCTGCCAGTGGTAACTTGACTCCCTTGTGGCAAGTTTAATAGATTTCAAAGTCTTTCTAATGTGGATTTCAGCAACAGGGAGAGAGGATCTGCTGGTCTTGGGTTGGAACAAAAGATGCATCCCAGTGATTTCATTGGAAATCTTGGCTAAGAGGAATATGCCAAATGTTGTAATACTTGTTCTTAACGGGCCACCTTAAGAGCCTCGGATTTACTCTTACCTTCATTAGAAGAACATGGAGATAGCCAGTGTGTATTTGACTGGAGTGCTTTTTTGTAAACAGTGGGAAACTTACGTTGCTGGGTTTGTGTGAAGCATGAAATTGAGGTAGACAACCACAGCCATTCTAAGCCACTGTTATTAATTCACCTGCAACGTGTATTTTTCATGTGCAGCAGAGCTGTCCCTGTTGTGTGCTTGTCAGACTTCCCTTACGTAAGTGAATAGGTTAACTAGGCTTTTGCTGGTTTGCTGGTTGTAAGTCTCCCTGTCATTAGGTAGAGAACTCATGAATGCTACAGATTTATAACCAAAGTTATTCCAGTATTCTGAAACTGTAAATTATGCCTCACTTCAACACCTCTCCCCTTTCACAAGAGACAATTTTGATACTAGGGGAATAAAGTGTTTCTCTCATGAATAAGGATATAATAAGACCATCAGTAAACGACAGAAAAACACAAGCTCTGAGCATGGTACATATGATGAACAAGGCTTGAAAAGAGAGCAAATTCAGGCTTATTGCTGAAACTGAAGATGAATGACATCCTTACCCCTGCCATTGTAGGAAGAATTTTAAACTTTTCTTAAAGCTGAAATGGTAACCACGGTATTTTTCCCCTGCTGTAGATTTTCTGGGTTTTTCACCCAGCTGCAGTTATCAGGATTTTTAAATTCTTGCATGGATTTACAGAGCCTTATAAACAGAAAGTACTGTGCACTTTCATTTTGCTTAATGTCTAAAGGTTGTACTTTTTCTTTGTTTTCTGGCTCATTCAGCAGTGGGATTGGAGAGTTTAAATCTGGGACCCCGGTATTGTACCAGAGAAATATATGCATTGCTGATATCCATGGGATGATCCAGAAGCTTCTTGCATCCAGTATTACATGTAACCAAGTGCTGAAAATTTGTATTGTAGATTAAAAAGGTGCACTAGTAAGACAACTTAACTGCAAGCTTCTCTGCAGAAAGTTTAGTCATAGAGTTGGTTGGCTCAGTTGCCCACAGATATGTTGTCCTTTAAAAGAACTATATTAAAAATACAAAACCCAAAATAGACAGTGAAATGGGAGGATATAGGGTTGAGTAACTGGCTCTGTTTTAAGAGGCATGGTATCTTGGGATAAAGTTTTGTATTTGTCGGGAGCAGTGATCAGTTCTATTATTGTTTTCCTGTTATCCATACTAATAGGCTTTAGTTCAGGTCTGTGCAGTTAAACAACAACAAAAAATAGAACCCTGCTGTAACAATGGCTAAACACTCCAGAGTTATAGCTTTAAAATCAAACTTAGATCTGCAAAAAGCCACTTTAAAGCCTTTTAGAGTAGGTTAACTGGAGCACGATGTTGCTCTGGCCCCCTGCTCCAGCGCTGAGCAGACGGCTGAGGTGACAAGCCAGCCTCGCATGGGTGCAGCACGTGGCTGATGCTGCAGGTGCCCACCCGTCCCAGCGCTGGCAATGTCACATTTACCTCTGGTTTACCCCCTCCCCCCGACCAACTGACTGATGATTTAAAGTTGGCATGTGAAGCACCCAGATGTCCAGCTCCAGGAGGAGTCTCTTCAGTAGAATCATCTCATTGACAACTCATTTTTCTTTGTCTGTTTCTTGGCTCTGTAGCAGGGACCTGCCTGTGTGTCTGGTGCAGGGTTTGACTGCTGCAACTCTGCAAGATCCTCCTTGATGTATTTTATTTTCCCGTAAGCTTATTAGCGATGCTGTTTCCTACAGTATAGGTTTTGGGGAGAAAGGAATGGGTTCTGAATTGTGTACCCAAAGTGAGGAGAAAGTTATTCTCCATTCCATAATGAACTTCCTGGGTTTTAATGTGAATATGTATACAGACCTGTACTGCTACACATGGAACAGATGAAATGTGGAGAAGTTTATCCCTGTGCATATAAAACATAGGAGTCTTACAACACTGCAACACCAGCTGCCTGACAGCAACAGATTCATCTAAGTTAGCAAAGAGCACAGTGACACTGTCCTGCACAGAAGGACCTGGTGTAGTGATAGGGAGTCAGGTGAGTGGTGGTACCTCCAGAAGACTTTGCTCTGTAAGGTGGGTGCCTGATACTTTTCCAAAGCAATATAGTGGTTACATTTTGTCTAAAACTGTTCACCTGAAGCTACTAATTGCAGTTAGAAATTGTCATCCCATGTGACATTATGCACTGTTGACTAATTCTCTCCCTCTGAAATTATAGCAGTCATTGTACTCTCTTCAGCAGGTAACTGAACCTTCATTCTCTAGTACGGATAGCCAGAACATGATCTGCGTGTTTATCCCTCCCATGTACTCAACTTCGTGTGACAGTCCTTCTTTACCTACTGAAAGCAGTTTGTGTCCAATGGCATTGATGGGATATTGCATTCATTTCTGTGTTTCAGTGATAATTTGTATCTTGGTACTAATAGGAATTTATCTAGATATGCTTAAAACTGTAGATTCCAATGGTGGGGGTGGTCTTTTTAATGATAGAAAATATATTCCTTAAAGGCATGCTGTATTTAGGAAAGTAGAACAGCACACTGGAAGCCTAGATGTATACTTTCTGTCCTTAACCCTTTGAAAGGCAGTTCACTTGGTTGGGAATGTCAGACTGCCCCTCAGGTTATGGTATGCATGTGCCTTCTTGCCTTGTCCAATCTCACCTTTTTCTGACGCTCCTTAAGCACCTCCAAAAGATGTGCTTGGTACGCTTAAGTATCAGGATGGTTGGGTTACACAGAAGGTAACCTAACAAAGGAGTGCTCTCGTATTGTTCCTTGTCAACATAGGCACTGAGAAAGAGATTATTCACAAATTTGTGGCATACAATTATGATACACCCAACCTGTAATGGATTGTGCCAGTCAGACTACTATGCTGTGTCCTTGGGACTGAACCATCTCCTTGCCTTGCTAATCATTTTTACGGCTTGTCTCTAAGCTGAATTGATTTGGATTCAGGTATTTTTTGAATCAGACAGCTAAATCCCCAGAAACAGTGGAGAGCATAAAAGTCTTTCTAATAGTCCTGTAATATCAAAGCAGGGCTGTTTCCACACTGCTAGATTTTACTGGAAATGTATGTCCTGTTGGTGAAACTGCACACTAGCTCTTCTCTCGGGACAGTCTTTCAAGCCTTAGCTTCTTCTCCTTTCACAGCATGTCTCATGCTTTCAGCAGGACTTCAGGAGCATGGGGTTCTACTTAACACCTGGACTACTTATAGTGCTCTTGCAGTGCCTGAAACAGGCTTACCCCTTCTCACTGCTGTGCCACAATGTGGAATTGCGTGAGCTGGTAAAAACCCTTATACACTCTGGAAGCCTCTTCTGTGCCTCTTCAGGGAGGAACCTGTGCTGAAGCACCTGGCACACAGGCATGTTGTGTGTTTTCTGTGCAGCTGTGGGGGGGCACAAGGCAACGCTTTTCTGGGATGTGCAGTTTGGGGGGGAGGCTGAGGAATTACTCAGTCGTGTAGAAACAAATATGTTTCTCCTGGCAGCAGCAGAAAGCAGATATTAACCTGATCAGTTATCGATGAGGCAGAAGGACAATATGCAAATTGTAATAGACTACAAGCAGTATCTTATATGTGGTGAAAAATATAAAAGGAGAGCAAGCTTTCATATATGGAACAGAAATAAAAATTGTACAGGCATATGAAGCTTTCTGAATTTCAGGATAGATTTCTGCAAAACAGCAAATGAGCCACAGTTCACTATTAAAACTGAAATGCATTTTGCTGGCTTTACTCAGCCTACTAATTGCCCATGAAAATTCAGGTCTGGTATTTGACACATTAATTACTCAAAAAACATTTACACTACAGTTTGCAGAAAAGAACAAAGAGAAAATGTAACTGAGAGAATAAAAAGCTGGCAAGCGAGGGGAGGAGGATTTTAAGGCAAGTTTTCTGATGCATTAATCACACAATATTCTCTGGGGCCAAATGCTGACCGCTGTAATGCATTGTGGAAGTGAGCGAATGCCCCTTAGCTAGACCAAAACAGAGTGAGGGATGGCAGCTACCCAGCAGACATGGGCACTGGTACCCACACCACGCATGCTCAAGTCTTTGCTAGATACAGAGGTAAAAACATCTTGAGGGGGGAGACCTTCAGGAAGTTTCCACTTTGCAACTGCATTTTGCTAGGGATGCAAGGAATAACCGATGCCACAGCATGTTCCCACCTCTGCAGGATTATTCAGTGTCCCTGACTGTCCTCTGCAGAGTTGTAGCTTGGTAATACTGGCTGGTTTTAATGTGGTGACTGATATCAATGCATTGCCTACAACAAATTTACCATCACATCTTAACTCTTCTGAGATCGCATACACTGTTGGAGAAACTGCGTGGTAAATCTAGAAGAGAGGAAGAGAACATGAACAGTGTGTCCGTTAATACATCTCATTACAGATCCAGTGTCATTTACATAGGGGTAAATAAGAGCTTTGGGGAAATGGGGTCTTTATGAAGCCTCTTAGGAATAAAAATGTTTTTGTTTGTTTTTTTTTTTTCTCCCAGATTCCATTGATTGTGGTGTAAAAAGTATTTATATTGTGTACCAGAAAGGAGGGAGGGAGGTTGTTTGCTGTGAGGAGAATTAAGGCATGAGTTACTATTGAAATTAGTACTCTATTGACTCAATCCAGTCACCTCCAATCATTACAGCTTTACAGAAATGTTAAACTACTTTAAAACTTTCATTTCCCCTTTAAAACTAAATTACTTTTGCGTTTTCTCTGGCAGTAGTGCCACTATAAGGCAAGCAAGCTACAGTGGAGCAAACACATAAACAACAATCAAGGCATAATTACTAAATGGGAATAACACTTTCTAATGCTGCTTCTCCCAGCCCAGCTCTGTGTGTACTGTAATGGAAGCTCTCTCCTGTTATCTGCAGTCGAGTTCTTCAAGCAGATGTCGGATATGCTTGAGCAGTTCAGGATTGTCTGGTTCACTGATTATGCAGTTCAATCCAAAGCTCTTTTATTCTTTTTCTTAAATTGAGAAAAATCCTTTGTTGGGGCAGATAGGAAACTCTTAATAAAATAATAAAACACATGAATATTCCTTATATTATCTGTAGCATTTACTTATTTTGGAAAAATCTTATTTTGGATTCCAAGATTCACTTCCCTCATTTTCTTACTATTACCTAATGTTTCTGTCTCAGTCATGAGCATTAATCTAAATTATGATATACTTTCTATGGAATGACACAACCAAATTCATCTTGGTCAAGAAGGAACATGGTCCCTAAACTCTGCTTTACAAAATACGAATTTTGCTTCAGCTTCAGATAGCTTTTCAGAAGCTGTGGTGCATATCCCATCAGAGAGTAGGTTCTGAACTTTCTGAGATTTTCATCACAAATCACCCCATTCCTGTTCATCTTCTGATATTTGTCCTTAGAAAGAACTCGCACCGCGCAAGTTTTATAAACACAGAACACCACAGTAAAGGATCGCAAATCACATGAACTTTCAGGTACCTCTCAATACCAGAAGCTCACAGAGGTTCTCTCTAGACATATATTGGCTTAAACTTTTACTGCAGAATTCAAAAACTATCTATTTAACTGCTGTAAACAATTGAACTGCAAACTTTCAGTCCCATTTATTTCTAATGTTCGAGTAGCTTAAAGCCCTAATCAAACACCAGCGTACCATTTGGCAAGACACTGTACAATAGCAGGGGGAAAAAGTGTTCCTGTTCCCAAAGAACTTTAAATTTGCATCTTAAGGGGGAAATAGAAGGGAGCAAGAAAAAAAATCTGTGCAGTAAGAGACATGCGGTTCTGTCAGGGCACCGGCAGACTACAGTGGGATTTGGTTGGTTTGTGTGTTTGGTTTTAGTTCTGAGGGCTATTTGGAAATACTTTCAAGAAGTAACTTTGAATGGTTGGAAGGCAACACAACCGGTGATGAACTTTCTGACATAGGAGCTGACATGTCAAAGAAAAACAGATTAGATATTGGAGACAGCTACTAGCACAACAAATGACACCTTTCTAGACTTTGTTAGAATAATGTTAAGCAAGAGGTGGCCTAATTTAGCTAGGTTTCCCATACCTGTCCTCAGTTGTAGAGGAATACATGGTTTAAGAGGTCAGTTTTCAGAGACTGAGTTTACTAAGCCTACCTGAGCAGTCTGCCGGACTGACCTGCCAGTGGGAAGCTCCCATGGCCAGGAGTCATAGTGCAGGTCTGGCATCTTCAGTGCCTGCGTGGTGTGAGTTCTGTGGGTCAAGGAAAGTGTTCAGAACACAGGGAAAAACAGTTCTGTTGACTGCCTTTCCAGGTGGCTCAAAACCTTGGCTCTTCTCAGCTACCATTGCCTGTTATTCTGGAACTGGTATGTGGATACAGGACTGAGGAAGAGAGACATTTCTTTCCTGATCAGTATTTTTCAACGGATGAAAAAATTACTTCAGTTTTCTGGGATCACAATCACAGACTAACAATTCATTTCAAATAAATCAGCTAAACATTGTGACCAGTTGAGCCCAGAGTTTTCAAATACTGGGTTTCACATTGTAAGGACAGATGAAAGGAGCTAAGTATCTTCATTCTTCACTCTGTTCTTAAATTTCCATCCCAAGTGCGGTCAGATGTAATCACAGTGCCAATACTGGTAATTATCATTAAAATCACAAATAACTATTTAGAAATAACTATAGAGAAAAAGTGTCAGAGCCCATCACGGTGCCATGCAAGAGTCCTTATGCAAAGAACCGATGTGGAAGCATTCCTCAATTAGGCACTGCAGTGGAGTAACTGGCTTGACTTTTGTGTATTTCCCATCAGAAGCACTTTGTGTGAGAGTGGAAATGTACACCCGGTGTGTGCTGTCTGTGACAGAAGTGCTTCAAGCAGTAACAGTTTCAAAATAACACTCACAGAAATCAAGAACTGCAGAAAGGCATCAAATCTGCCCAGAAATGCCCACATTCAGAGACCACCCCCCCAGCCTCCCTCTGCTTGTCCTCTGCAGAAGGCTTTTCAAAAGCCTGAATAAGGTCTTTGGAAATACTCGTGCATAGCCTGTGACAAAATATTTAATCTTCTTTTTTCCTTTTTTTTTTTTTTACTTTTTCTAAATATTCCTGTTAAAAATGAGCTTTATTTCACTGCTGGGAGAGAAGTGGTTGCTAACAGTGTTTTATTCAGCAAATGAAACGAAGGCATGTTCAAGGGCAGCAGAGGAACCCAAGCAAATGCGCAGGTGGACATAGTGAGATGTAGAGGGAGACTGCCTATAATTCATTTTGCAGTGTAATTGCTGTCTGATCGTCTCTAAGGATCTATGTGTACTTTGATCTCTAAAGAGTTGAGAGCCAAACCTAATGCTTCACGCATATATGCAAATAGATATAAACTTTAATGTTCAGGGGCATTGTGTCATTCACAAAACATAATGAGCTAAATTATCCTTTTCTTATAGTGTGAAGCCAAAATTCAGCAAAGCATAGCAGGACACACTTAACTTTCATTCTGAAGGCAGTGACATTTAGATACATGCTTAAAAGCTTTGCTGAATCAGACTGGACTTAAGCATTTGCTTACCCGGAGGTGTGCACTGGAGAGAGTTGTTTGTTTGGAACTTGAAATAATGCTCTGCTCAGACTAATGGAAAATATAGTATTGCTTTCCTTTCTGTCTGAAAAAGAAAGATTGGGAACAGGAAGATCCAGTTCATTCCTCAGAAAGCCTATATTACAAAACATCAAAATGGATTCAGCCCTATAGTGTAAGTGCCACTCTTTAGAGGTCTCAGACACAAGGAGCAGTGGGCCAGTCTTGGATGTAGGGAGCAGTGAGCCAGCCATTTGAGCTGGAATGATGATGAACTTGCTTTCCTTTTTGACAACAGCAGTTCTTTTTAATTAAGCTATAATATTGTCAAAGGACCTAAGGGACAAGCAGGATGCATGGCAGCAGTGTACTCTTGCCTCAGAGGCCAACAGCATCCAGGGCTGTGTGAGTAGTATAGCCAACAGGTCAAGAGAAATGATCCTTCCCCTGTTTGGCACTTGTGAGAGTACATCTGGAGCTGTTGTGGGTACAAAAAAGACATTGACAAAATGGAACAAGTCCAGTGGAGTGTTACCGAGGTGACTGGTGGCTGCAGCACACAAGGTATGAGGAGAGGCTGAGACATATGTTCAGCCCAGAGAACAGGAGGCGGGGGGGGGGGGGGGGGGGGGGGGGCAGTGTTTACTGTGGTCTAAGCTCCTGCTGAGGAGGGTATCGAGAAGATGGGTCCAGGCTTCTCTCAGAGGTGCACAATGGAAGGTCAAGAGGCAACAAGCACAGGGTGGACATTAGAAATACTATCTATTTATATATAAGAGCATTTTCCCTATGAAGGTGGTCAGCAAGAGGCCCAGGGAGGCTGTGGTCCCTCCATCCTTGGAGATACCTAAACTGGACTGAACACAGCCCTGAACACTCTGTTTTACCTGCACTTTCTTTGAGCAGGGGGTCAGACTGGAGACCTCCAGCAGTCCCTTCTGACCAAAATTATTCTGTGGAGAAACACTTTTTTTCTATAAAGCACCCCTACAGTCTCACTTCTCTTTTGCCTTCTTTAGCGGTGTTAAATCTGCTTGAGTTGCACACGTTTACCACAAGTCAGCATTTTCATCACTGTCTTTCTGTTTAAATGAAGTCTTCTGACCTGGAGCTATTTGGTGAGAGGAAAAGTAATTATGCACTGAGCTCTTGTCGACTGCAGATTTCCCGCTCATTTTTATGTACCTAGTCATAATCTAACTCTCACAAAATTTTAGCACTGCTGCATTGCTAGCATTTCCATTTTGCTTGGTGAATATTTTTTGTTAATACTGTGCTACCAATTTACTTGAAAGAGAAGCTGGAGTCTCCTCTTACAGGTAACATGTCTAAATGTTGGGTTTTTTTAAAAGATAACATGTCTAAATTTTCTTTTGATACTCATAGAAACAGTGAAAATAGGGTGAAAAGTCACTGGATTTTCTTCTATTGTATTCCTCCCAAAGCAATCAGTTGGTTTATTATTCATCTGCTGACTTAAAAGTAATGTCACCTGCTGAAACTCCTTGTTCAGGCAAACTGAATTATTTCTGACAAGGATTCATCTGTGTTAGTGCTGTGTATTGAGCAGTCATTGAAATAATATGTAGATTTAGCTACTTCTTTTAGCATAGGTGGGGTAATGAAAGCCCATCTGTCCTGGGTTCAGCAGTAGCAGTCATTTTTCTCCTTCTTGGTAGCTGGTGCAGTGCTGTGTTTTGACTTTCAGCTCAGGAACAGAGCTGATAACAATGATGTTTTGGTTTGGCCAAGGACTTTGTGAGCCTCATGCTCTGCCAGGGAGGAGGGGAAGCCAGGAGGAAGCAGAGACAGGACACCTGACCCAAGCTAACCAAAGAGGTATTCCATACCACAGCACGTCATGCCCAGGATGTAACTGAGAGTTACCTGGAAGGGCTGGTGGATGGCAGGGTTGGAGGAGGTATGGGTCGGTGCTTGGTCAGGCTGGGGGGGCGAGTTATCAGTCGGCTGGTGGTGAGATGTCGTGTTCTCTTCCCTTGTTATTTCCTTTATCATTATTATTATTGGTGGTAGCAGCAGTGATTTGTGTTATACCTTAGTTACTAAACTGTTCTTATCTCAACCCATGGGAGTTGCATTCTTTTCGATTCTCCTCTCTGTCCCTTCGGGAGTAGGGGGAGGGCAAGAAGGGAGGGAGCGAGTGAACGAGTTACCTGACTGAGTTTAAACCATGACACAATCTCACCCGTGCACCTCAGAAATCCAGGAGTAATTAGGGTAACCTGCCCTGGATTTGGAAAAGCTGAATGCTTGTGTGTGGTACTCAGTGAAATGAATGAATACATTGGTATTAGGTTTTACTTGCTGCCATGAAGCGAAGGAGAAACTGAAAATAAGGAAATGAGAATAGGAGGTAATGTGAGAGACATGAGAAAGAAAACTTCCTCTGAGCAATGTGAGAGCAAGGACGTTTTCCTTCTGTTGTTCTCTTCCCTCTGCAATGGAACAGTCACTATTCTATGTTGAGCTACACTCAGTAATAACCTCAATGAAGATCAATGAGCATTTTAATTAATATTCATGTATATCCCAAAACTAGGAAATTTTATCAGCCACTATTTGGAAGGCTTTCAGGAGATTCACAAATCAAATCTGTAAGCTAAAGAAATGGGAGTGATTGTATAAGGTTGTTCACCCACTTTGAACCCAGACTCATCCTTCTCTTTTAATGTAAAGCTGAGGCATGTTTAGCAAGAAACTTTCCCTCTATATCAGATCACCACTTCATTAATTCAGGTTTAGGACTGTATCCTTTAATGTGTTTGTATAATACTTGTCACATTTAAATACCATTAGAAAGAAATCTGGAGTCTTGATATAAACAATTGCTTTATAACTACAGTAAAAATATCCAGTTCTCATATAATGCCTGGCAGAAGAGGTTCAACTCAAGAACAAAACCTAAGGCCACCCTTGTGCAGGTATGTCCAGGATTTTTCAGGTTCCCTTCTAATTTTAACCACATTTGTACCTATAAAGTTTGTTGAGATGTATGTCTGTCTGGTGACTTAGAGCTTCCTGCCGCTAACATCAACTTTGCTAACACACTCACTGCTAAACTCAGTCCAGCTGGTGACTAATGGGGTAATAAAGAAGCCTCCACTACTTTTAAAGTCTTTATTCCTAGACAGTTAAAGCATATAGCCTAGAGGACTTCTTAAGTTCACATGAGACACCTAGCTTTCTCGTATTTCTGTATTGCTATGGCCATTAGATTATTCTTTATATATTATGCTCACCAGTTCTCCTCTGCATCTGAGAGAGCAGGAAGGCTGGGACTCTGCAGTCCCCCAACAGCTGTAGCTGGGCCGGGGTTGCTGTTAATGAGCTACTTCTGTCCACCCCAACACTGAGGGCAGCTCTGGAGGGAGGTTCTGAAAACCCAATAGCTTTTGTTTTTGTTTAGATAGTTGAGAAAAATGTGGTGCTTCTATAGATAAAAAGGGGAGCAGCAGAAAGAATCTGCAGAGTTTAGGAAAATCTCTGGCAGTTAAGCTGGAGGCTCACATTAATTTGTAAGGTGGGTTGCAGTGTGAGAGGATCAGCTGGCACCATTTCTGATGCCATGAGTTTGTGTCACGAGAAGAGGAGAGGACGTCTGCATAAGTGAGCTGCTCAGGCTGCGCTCTAGAAATGGAAAGTGTCTGCTCCCTTTTGCTGGTGTACTGTGTTGAGTTTTTTAGACCAGTTCAGTTAACATGTGGGAGATGGGTATGACAAGTCAGTATGGGGAACCTCTGAGAACACAAGCTCTCCACGTGCTCACAGTCTCAGATTTGGTCCTGAGCTCTGTACATGACAAGCCTCTGCCCTCCCCTGTGCATTCAGAATTTTTTTGTCAAAGCTATTAACTCCAAAACCAACCAGGGGATAGGAAATTTTTGTGCTATTTTCTTGAAAGAAAGGATATTTCTCACAAAGGGCATAGAAAATCTATGTATTTGCCAGCCTTGTCTTTCTGAGGCAGTTGCAAACTGTCTCCTTGGACACAGTGTAAGAATATAAGAATCTGGGTAAAACATTCACTAGTTCCTCCAAGAGAGCCTGTAACTTTTGATGTCCTTTTCATTTCATTATTTAAAGTGTCAGATGTGTGATCATTTTACACATGTCAAATATTTACAATGGGTCAAGTATTATTTGGGCACTTAGAAATCTCTCCCTTCCCTTTGCACAAGATGTAGCTGTTGTTTCTGCTACAGAAGTGAGCTGCTGTGGTAGGAATGAGGGCTGCTTAGCCACAGAGGTTCACTGGATAGCCAACTTGTGCCAAAGCATATCTAAAATAATCACCACCATGGCATACAAGTGATAAACTCTTTTCTTCGTGCAAAGCAAGATGACTGTCATTTGGCAATTTCAAGCAATGTGACCTCCTACTGTAGCTCTCTTAGCTTGTTCTTTCCAGTTTTTAGTTATTAATACAGACACTTTAGTTATCAAAGATTTGACAGGTATGAAGGATTGACCTCCTGTGATTGAAGATGCAGACAATCTCAGCTTGTTAAAATAATAAATGGGTACCTGTCAAAAAGACACTCAGCAAATGTGGCCCCTGTAGATATCTCTATTGTAGATTTTTAAAAACTCCTTATGCTTCCTTGTATGGATATTAATTAATAATAATATTTTCTTTCATTGAGATAGATGAAACTGCTAATTACTCTTTCCCCATGAATCCCTCACTAGTACCATTTATCCTGTAATAATTAAACATTTCAAGGCAAAAAAAAATGGTTGGTTAGAAATAGTTAGAGTTCTCACTGCTAATAAAGAATTGGCACATAAATTACCACAAAGGAGGATATGGTTGTTTGTAGGATCTGTCTCTAAAGCAATTAAAAATAACAATGGAATTTTGCTGTCTTCATTTTCCTTGCTCTGAACAGAGTAAAGACCTGCCTGATGCTTGAAGCATGGCACGCTGTAAATCCCCAGGGCTATATAAACCCTTCAGAAGCCAGCACACAGCCTCAGGAGACAGGAGCAGGTCTCGTGGCTGCAGATGGGTTCCCTGATGGGACCATCTCAGCTGGCTCTGTACCAGCATCCCGGTGGCCCTGAGCTCAGCAACCACAGTGCAAGGGCTAAGGAGATGGAAAAGACCCCAGTCGATCTTCAATGGCTTATCCACAGAGACACATGAAAGAGCAGCACAAGCTTTTCGCATGCCTTTCTCTTCTAGACCATGTCTCATTAAACTCCATCACCCTGAAATGTCTGGTACTAGTCCCTGCATCCATTGAAGCATTGTGTGTTGCTGTCAGTGACCGCACCAAACCAAGGGCAGCTTTTGGTGCAGACATGCCTTAAGTTCAGTTGTGACCTCACCACATACAAGCAATGTCTTACCCCCACCAGTTTCTTTGCTGTCAGTGTAACAGTGCCCAGGATGCCTGTTCTTCAGCCAGGTTATTCTGGTTTTACTGTGGGGCAAGTAACATCAGTAGCAGGCCCTAAATACCTTTGAACTGAGGCAAGTCTTTCTCCCTCAAGTGTTCAGAAATATTGGCATTACTGGAATGTAAGACTGCTCAAAAAGGAAAAATAAATCTGGGTTGCCTTAGTCTGTGGGTGGGCAGAGATCCTTTTATTGGAAAACATTTCCGATGACTGCCTTGCTCTATTGTCAAGGTCCTAGTACTGTATAAAAGGGAGGCAAGATAGTGTTTTGCGAGAAAATAGACGTTCCCAAAGTAAGGAAACCTGTAATTCTCTACAGCAAGTAATTGAATATATGTGTATGGTCTTCCATAATAACTTGTTAAAGAACATTAGGTTTGGACATTCAAAGCATGCTGAGTTGGTGTGGAGAGAGCTAATGAAATGAGCAGGTATTAAGAAATGGCCATCAGAATCTCTACTGGAAGCAAATCTAACACTTACAGGTATTTTTAGGGTGATTATTTTTAGCTATGGGTAAAAGTGGTATTTGTTAAATTGGGTGTATGTGGAGGGAAGAACATTTTTCATTTTTTTTTTTTTAAGTAAAAAAAAAAGGAAAGAAAAATAGATGGTCTGGGTGGTGTTTTGAATTTTCCTTACGCTTTTCTTTCTCTGTGCAAGAAATAGAGCACTAAATGTCATCTTCCAAAAGCAGGAGAAAAAGGAGGAAAGGCAAGTTTCTTAGATTGATTTTCTTGAGCATATATTTAGGCTTTTCTTTAGTTCAATATAAAACTCTTGTGTTTGGATAACATCCCACAAGCTTTATTAATTATTACCCTTATCTTTGTGTGTGGACAGTATCCCATAAGTATTGATTATAATCACTCTATACAAGTCTCTTGAACTTGTATCCAACTTCTGTCTCAGAATACATGAGCTTTGTAAAACTTTACAACTCCGATTTAAATATCCCAAATTGATGCTTGCAAATCAGTTACAATCTCATATCACAATGGTTTTGAAAAATGGGTCCTCAAATAATAAAAATTACAGAAACTGGTCTGGGAAAGTTGTGATCTGTTGGTAAACTGATGGCCATGTAATATCTGTTACTGGAGGAAGGGGTGAGTCTTTTATTTTTTTATTTTTTTTTCCTCAGATACTGAATTCATTATTTCAAGTATTTTGTGAAGTAGTGTCTGGTTGGAAGCCCACAGGGAGAATTAACACATCATCATTTATGCTCCTGAAGTAAATACCCTGTAAAGGAGAGGATCTTCATCCAGGCTGATATACGTGATCACAAACAGAGCCTTTGTGGAAAGAGCTTCATAACAAATGACCTTTGAGTAAAGGGCTTGAGTCACAGTGACTGAGAAGTTACCATTTCCTTTACTATAAGCTACTGCTCTTTTAATGAATTTCAGTGACTAATGATGTAACAGCACCTGCTCCTTGAATATGAAGTAAGGTAGGTTCTTGTGGACAACTTTCAGTGGCTTATGTTGCATGTGAGGAGGCTGAGGATAGCGATTTTCCTCTTTGATGTTATTGTTTCTTGTAGGACCCAACCTCTAGCTGAGTTCCAGGAGATGGAAAACCAGGGAAATGGTGCATGCCCAGCTTTAGCAAAAACAGGCAGAATGATGCTGCAGTAGCGAAACTTTAGCAATTTATTCATTTGTGTTCTATGCAAAGAAATACCTGTTAAGAGAGAATAAGAAAGAAAAATTAGAGGAGTTCTCTCAGGAATCAATATGGTGGCAGAAATCAGACCATTAGCTTTGAAATACTGAGAGTTGGATGTGAATAACTTTTTTAACCAACTGAGGACAAAGGAACTGACTCCAGTGTTCATTAGTCTAGCCAATAAAACAGGATCACTGTATTGGAGTCTTACTAAGATTGATGGAGATTGAGACACAAATTTGATTTTTGTCTATGGCTAATAAAAAATCATTTACCACTTTCCAGCCACTGCAATATCTTTAGAACTAAAACTAGACTTGGAACTCAGTAAGTATATCATGGTCTTCAAGAAATACCTTAAGTTCTTCATTTATCAAAGCATTTCTAAAAAGTTTCCAAGATTTAAAGGTTTAAAACAGCCTTGTGAGCATCACATGTGTCTTGGGGAAAGAAGGAAGAAAAGTTCCAATATTCTCAGCATGTGTATTTTTAGATTTGGGATTCTGTACTGAGACACAGTAGTCAGACTTTGCGCGAATGTACTTACTTATAGGAGTTTTGGAATAAATGTGTGATTTACCCTGGTTTCAAAGCAAGCTTGTATAAGCTGTGATAGTTTTGTTAGGAATGTGGTCCTGCATGCTGTGCTGTGAGGAGAGCTGTGCTGGGAACAGCACTAGGCTTTTCTGGAGGGTGTCCTTCACAACATGTTATTCATGAGACTGGTGTTGGTAACACTCAGTTAATCTGTTGTGTGTATCTAATCATAGGCTGTCATTATTTTAATATACAACCTAGCTGCACACAAAAGGAACAATAAGGTTTTTCAACTGTATTGTAAATTCAATTTGCCATCAATTGCCTTAGATTGTTCGGAGTCTACATGTCAAAACATAGGGGCCAGTGTTTGGAACTAACCATCAAGGTGACTTCCTTTCTTGGAGCCTAATCATGTCTGTATTAAAATGTTTAACATGCACAGGTCCTCAAGCCATGCCCTGAAAAAAGAAGGTATTATCTCTTCTCCAACAGGAAGAAGTTAGGCTTCTAAATTATTTTCCTGGGTTTTGTTAGATTTACTACAGTGCTTTATTCTGTGTTTGCCAGAGACTTGAGGCAGGCAATTTTGTTTTTTCAGCACCCATTCTTAGCCAACTATCCAAAGTGTAAAATGTAAAGTTGCATGTCATATCAATAAGGTCAAAGAGCAGGTAACAAGTGAATGGCACATTGGATTCCAGAGTGTAACGAGGAACCTGTACTTGTACCAGTTGCAAGTGAGGCATTTGCTGCTCAGCAGAAGGATTTTATTTGCTTTCACACAGGACTGCAGGGAGAACACTTTGCACACTGAGTGCAGCCACGTCTTTTTCTTTCTGCTGCCTTAAGTTATTATTCCCTTGGACCTTGGCACTGTTCTGAAATCTAGAACACAGTGAAAATAAATATATATGCAGCAGCTATATGTTTCCTGTTTCATCTTCAGAGAATGGATATTGTTACAGATAAGGAGGAGAGTATAAATCATAAAATCATTCAAGTGTCCTACCTTACCAGCACCATCTCTTTGCTTCTACACTGTCTTCCAGCAGTGTAGCACCATCTCTTTCCTCCTCAGTCTGGAGGAAA
The DNA here is from genome assembly GCF_033815535.1 of Pezoporus flaviventris. Classification (NCBI taxonomy): domain Eukaryota; kingdom Metazoa; phylum Chordata; class Aves; order Psittaciformes; family Psittacidae; genus Pezoporus; species Pezoporus flaviventris. Next base: position 5,703,234 of record NW_026892626.1, on the reverse strand, counting down.
GCAGCAATTTCTGATTCTCACTTCATCAGCTGTCTAACCAGGCAAGCTTTTAAACCCCAAAACACTGTACTTGAAATTCTGGATCTGCTGAACACAATGCAGAGTTGTCATACCCTTCCCTGAACCCAGACTTTCATTACTTGAAGCATGAATCTAGAGCTTCTGAATTGTTTTTTTTCTTGTAGCTTTCTCGTAGCATTCATTTTTTAGCATAACAGCTCTAAAAAATGTCCAGTGAGATCCCATTCTGTACTGGCAGAAGCTGCACCATCTTCAAAATAGGACTTACCTGAAAGACCTTTCAGACAGGCAAGACGAGCTGGTGAGGAATGTTAGAAAAGTAGTGCTGTTACCATAGTCAAGTTCCTGCTGCTTGCAGAGTATCTTCTCAATAGCACAGAGCTCTCCAAAGACTTAGTCTTTAAGCCAAAACTGCCTTAGGATGGATGAAAAAGTTTAATCTGAAGCTATGAGTCAACTCCGCAGCATGCAGGCCTTAGTTCCTTTGATATCAGTGGACTAGCAACTAATTACTTTACATTTAGAGGGTCTATAGGTCTCTTCATTTTACAGTGAAACTGCTCAGGTACTGTCAGTTATTAGCAGGTCTGTGGGCGTTGCAGGGCAATGCTTTCCATTGCGGCCTTGGGGCAGATCATGCACATCAAAGGAAGACTGTCAACAAAGCAGAGCTTGCTCATACATACATCCAGTGTGCTCATCTCAAGCACTGGAAATAAAAGTAAGCAATTCTGTACCCAAAGTAAAGCTTACAGCATCCCTTAAGCTACCACAGGAGGATGAGTGCACAAAGGAAAAAGAAATCTGTTTAATGGCAAGAGCATCTTGTGAAGGCTTCTGCTGTTTGAAGCATCGGGTGTGGAAGTAGTCCGCTTTTGTGGTGATCTTCTCATCTTCTTTCTCTGTGACTCAGAAGAAACACTCAGAGATGATTCCTAAAGTAGGGCTCAGCAGCCAGGAGATTCTCTCATCTTTTAAAAGTGCTGTTGAAAGTCTCACGTTGCAGTGTTATGATGTCTGTGTATCTTTTCCTTTCTTCTCTAACAAATACTGATGGCCCAAGTCCTTTTTTTGTCACTAAGACCAGATGGATTTTCTCTGTTCTTGCCCTGCCTGGTTAGCCAGGATCCAGCAAGACTCATCTAAAAAGTCTCCAAGGTCTGTTCAGTTCTTGGTTCCTCTTGCAGACTGCAGCCCACTGATGTCTTTTTGCTCTGAGGCCATAACCCCTAGGAAGCTATAATCAGGCTCTCTTATCTGATAATCCTGTACTTTAAATTGAGCTATTTCATATTATTCTGAGGGCAGAAATAGTAGAGCTGCTGTTTCATTGCTAGTTACATCTGGCTAGTGAGCAGTTAGTGAAAGGCAGACCACGTATCCATTTGTCTTGTTTTATGGATAGAAATCTAGCATTCAGCTGTGGAGGGTTCTGATTGCTTTCATCTTTATGTGGGTTGTTAATCTAAGGACAGAGGTTGCATATCCTTACTGTTAGCATTGATGAAAAGAATTGACTAAAACCCAGTTGTTCTGTAGTGGTTTTAAGTGTCACCCATTTTTCATTCCTCCTCTTTTTGCTGTAGAAATTCTGAAATCTATTCAGATCGCGTAAAGTGCAAACAAAGAGAAAACAAGTGTTTTAGTGCAGCGACCGTCATGCCTTGCAGATGGGTTATAATAAGATGAGAGCTGTCTTTGTCAGAACTGAATCCATACTTTTCATGTACAACCTTTACAAATTGTGCCCATGTGGCACAGTCTGAATTACTTTTTTTACAGCTTTAGAAAACAAATGCAAAATGCAAAAAGTGTGTTCAAAGTCATTACGGTACTTTGCTGGACTGAATCAATTGTCGTAACCTCTGTGGGTGTGTAAAATATGAAATTACCATCACTCTCGTAGTCTTTCCGAGTTTGTAAATTAGAAGGAATTGATTATAGGTGCTTTTGGAAAGGACTCTGGTGTATTAAAAGTGTCTTGATGACAAACAACAATATATTATTTGCAAGATCTTGCTTGATGAAACTGTCTTGTCCACTAATGGCTGTTTGTCTTTGTTATTGTTCTGACTTGCCTTCTAATAAATTGATGTGTGGGCTGAGATTTATCATGTGATGACTCGAGGAAAGACGAGACTTTGCCTATTAGAACAGTTGTAATACTTGTTTTATTTGATCATTTAAGATTTTTTTTAAGGTTGTTAATGTCAGTATTTTCCAATTTAGTCACTCTTTCCCCAAGAGGAAATTTTATAAATATTTTCTGTAAATTTATTTTAAAATGAAGAAAATTGTCTGGTTCTCCAGCTACCTATTTCAGTATTCATATATTTTATTCACTTCAGAGCTTCTATAAATTATGTTCTAGCACTTTTCTTTATGGATTAGAATTATTTCATACTTGCTATTTTCTTATGTCTTTTTTGTTCTTGTTCTCTGAACTTCAGTTAATAGAAATATGTGAGCCTCAGAGCAATCCTTTTCACTCAGATTACTAACCAAATTTGGCTAAAAGTCTGTGACAGTTTAAGCATCAGTATCAAAATTGCCACTTCCAAAATATTTTCTCCAGTTTCAGAAAACAGTAAATCAAAGAAACATAAAAACATGCCATATGTTGAAAAATCTTAATGAGTATAGATAGGTGAAAACCATTCTTCAATTTCTACTTAGTAATATTTAATTCTGAATCTTCAGCTTCTTATTAAGCAGAACCTGCGCTGCTTGATTTTATTAGAACCAAATTGCTGTTTGTTCATTTTCCAATGCAGACTAATCTAGTCTATTTGTTCTGGATTTTGAATGGTTAGCAACTGATAATACTTAACTGTGGCAAGAGGGAATACATGTAGGTGATGACCTGTTTCTCTCTGAACACCTTCTGCAGGCCACCAACAAAACACAAAGTCTGCTTTGACAGACTGACCCATTAGGGCAGTTCATTATGGGCTGTTAATCCCAAATAATTACAAAGAAATGCCATAGGTCATAGGTACACAAGTGCAAGGTCCTACACCTGGGTCGGAGCATTCTCAGGCACAGCTACAGGTTGGGCAAAGAAGAGATTCAGAGCAGCACTGTGGAGAAGGACTTGGGGGTGTTTGTTGATGAGAAAATGAACATGAGCCGGCTTCAGTGTGCACTCGCACCCCAGAAAGCCAACCGTATCCTGGGCTGCATCAAAAGGAGCGTGACCAGCAGGTCGAAGGAGGTGATCCTGCCCCTCTACTCTGCTCTCGTGAGACCTCACCTGGAGTATTGTGTGCAGTTCTGGTGTCCTCAACATAAAAAGGACATGGAACTGTTGGAACAAGTCTAGAGGAGGGCCATGAGGATGATCAGGGGACTGGAGCACCTCCCGTATGAAGATAGACTGAGGAAGTTGGGGCTGTTCAGCCTGGAGAAGAGAAGGCTGCGTGGAGACCTCATAGCAGCCTTCCAGTATCTGAAGGGGGCCTATAGGGATGCTGGGGAGGGACTGTTCGTTAGGGACTGTAGTGACAGGACAAGGGGTAATGGGTTAAAACTTAAACAGGGGAAGTTTAGGTTGGATATAAGGAGGAAGTTCTTTCCTGTTAGGATGGTGAGGCACTGGAATGAGTTGCCCAGGGAGGTTGTGAATGTTCCATCCCTGGCAGTGTTCAAGGCCAGGTTGGAGAGAGCCTTGGGTGAGATGGTTTAGTGTGAGGTGTCCCTGCCCGTGGCAGGGGGGTTGGAACTTGATGATCTTAAGGTCCTTTCCAACCCTAACTATTCTATGATTCTATGAGTCTACACTGATACAACAGAAACATATTTTAGAAATAATCAGGCAGTTAAATATATATTTTCCATGTTCTTCATTGTGGTGCAACAAAACTTTATGGGAAGCTGTGGGATTGTGATTTACATCATGTAAAAGAAAATCATAGAAACTTTGGAGCCACACATTATACTGCTGTGGTTTAATATGTCCTGCGAATCACCACAGCGGAAGATCGGAAGCTATCAACAGGGAAATGTTAAATCAGAGATAATGGGATTTTTCAGGGTTAGAATCAAGTTTCATGTATCTCATCATTTGGAATCATCCCTGTTGTAAATTACTAGCAATAACACCAGTGGGTTATGATGAGAAAGGCTGAACGCCACCACTTGGAAAGAACTGAGAGAAATCTGCTCTGTGGTATATGGAAAGTTTTAAGATGTGTCAGGTTGTTAAGGATAATATTCCCATGTTTTCCATTGAAGCTTTTAGAGGTGCATGTAATGGAAATAGAGGATATTGTTCATCAGGTCGGTTTTCTCTGGGTTGTTGCATCTATTATGTGTGTATATCAAATGACTGCGTGTGTTGTACAAAAACATTACCTGTTATGCTGCTATTCAAAACCCATCACATTTAATTTTTTACAGACTGAAAAATAGCAGTTACAATCTAAAATGAGGGGTTAAATAAGACAGGAATATCTCTGTCTTATGAGTACAGTGTATGTCTGAATGTGACAGGGAAAAGCTTAAATACTCTTACAACAGCAACAAATGCAGGAGCTCTTCAGAGACCTTTTAATGCTTCCTTAGCATTGTAAGCTGACTAGGCAGTGAAAATGGTGACAGGTGGAGTTTTTACAGCTCTACTCTGTGTGTGTGCCAAAATTCAGACAAGCTCTAGTTCAAATGGCAGCTTGCATCCTCAGATGACAAATTATACCTGGTCAGCACCAGAATGAAAACAAGCAAGACAACCTTTTTTCTACCTCTGGGTTCTTTATGAAACTAAAATAATGCTTTCCTAGAGCTTGCTTGAAAAAAAACACCACAACTGCAGCAGTGACAAATGTCCAGGCCAGTAAGTCCAACTGACCAGTTCAGAGAGGTCATCCAGGTGTTCTTGTCAAAAAACAAATAAATGATGCTTCCCTGTGTGATCCTTAGTTACTTCATGCAGTGCCTCACTGAAACATTTCAGCATGTAATAGCTGTCACTCCTTTCAAAACCATAAGCCTGTGATGTCTTTATATAGCTTCAGAAACACTACAGCAGTTCACTGTGGCAAGCTTTATGGTTTTGACAATATATGCCTTTGCTCTTCCTTAAAACAAAAAGGGTATTGTTGAAATCCCTGTGGCTTTATTACATACAAGTGGCAAGCTCTTTGCATTTTCAGTAATCCACATCTGTCAGCCACTGCTTACGAGATAGCCCAGGGGTTATCTGCCCTTTGTTATTGCTTTGATTCCTTTCATTTGTTTGCTTGCCCAATTTAATAACAAGGAGAGATCCAGCTTCTTGATGATTTTGTTGGCATAACACCAAGCTCATCAGCACTTAACTCCAAGGTGCTGCTGTGGTTGCAGCTCTGCGTGTTGGAAGCTGCTATATTGGGGTCAGCATCTTTGCCTAAGTATCTTGCTGTTTGGTTTATTCTTTGTTCTTCCTCTTTTGCTCAGTAGTTGCTGTGCAGCAGCCATGTGGGCTTTATCACCTCAGAGAAACGTTTTGTAAAGCAACAAAATTTCCTCTGAGTGTAATGAACCATTCTGTTATATGAATTTTGGGGGTTTGTCTGTCTAAATGTTTTAAATACGAGGGGATACCACTGCTGTAGTTCCTTGTTCTTTACCAGCATGCAAGAAAGCTGAGGTACATAAATAACAGATGCAGAAGAGAACAGAGCAGAAAATTGCCAATTAAAGGACATTGTATAACAACTTCTCCATCTGGGTCACCAGCAGGATTTGAACCCAGAGCATGCCGTGCAGGAAGCACCGGGATGCTGTTAGCCCTTTCTGCACAGCGCTGGGAGAGAGATACACAACAAACCTGCTCTCACTTGTGCCGCTTTCCTACTGGTCATGAGGAAGGAGGAGTTTCTCACTGAAGTAGCACCATGCAATAAAAATGTAGCCAGTTTGCTTGCTGGTGTAGTCAAAGCAAAAGATCTCTCCAGGCTGTCCCTTTCTGCAATAGAGCAGGGATTTTTTTCTTCTCTCCTTCGACAGGTGCAACCGTAGTACCTAATTTTTTTTTTCAGGTGTTGATGTGTATTAGCTGATGATGTGTGAATGTTTCCCACCTTCCTCCAGGTGCTGTTGCTCACTTTCATGAACTTCTCAGCTTTGCTGACGTGTATCTCCTCCTTTCTTGCTGCACCGCAGAATAGCCGTCACCAGGCTGCCTCAGGCCATGCAGCTGCTTCCCTGCTTGGCAATACAGCGTGAGAAAGGGAGAGTGAAAAGCACTGCCCTCCCTCCCACATGGTACAGTCCTGTCTGTGGTGCTCTACAGAAATCATTGTCTTACAGAGGGAAATCTGCTCTGGTTGTTGGTGCTGAAGATTTCTCTGATTCCACGAAAACAAACAAAAAAAAATGATCCGGACGCTTGCTACAACTTCTGGTAATGTTTAAGGACAAAAACTAAGTCACCCACCGGTTGCCTTCCAAGAAGAGAAGCAGTCATGGGTACTGCAAAACTAATACACTTCAGACTGCCTGTTTCTTGTTTGGGGAATCTGCCTGGAAGCAGCTCATGAGTTTTGCTACCCCTGCTTTCCACAGCCCAGTTTCATAGCAGGCACATCCTATCAGATAACCCTCAAATCCCCTCCTCATGACAGAATTGTCCTTGAGTGCCTGAGCAGCTCTCACTTCATGGGATGCCTTGTTGCACTATGTGTGGGGGCAATGCTTTCATCAGGTAAAGAAGAGGGTTTCTGACTCATGAGTGTGGAATGGCTCCCACAAATCCCCATGTCAGGGTGAATGCGAGGGTAACTTGGCACTTGCATGCCAGCAGAGGTGTTAGCCTTCATTGTCAGCTTGCAGAGTGATTTACAAAATAATTTAAAAAATTCATGAACCACCTTCTTTGTAAAGCATTGTTGTGAAGTTGAATATTTTATTACACAAGGCAACCATCATTCATTTCTAGGAAGGAATACGTGACTGCAGTTTTGAAAGGCCAGGCTGCTGGGATGGTTGGTGTTGGAGGAAAGGAGCTCTCACATGGTATTTGGTGACTGGTCACTTAAACAACACTTCCATACACTGGCCTTCCGTGAAAGGGCTCTTTCTATTTGGTGTGTTTCATCAGGTTTCAATTCTTTGTGCACCTCGTGGCTGTGATATTTTTCTTTTTGTAATTACCTTTTTTTATGGTTACATATTCTCATAAATTAAAAGCTGATCTAGTTGGAAATAGTTTTCTAGTTAACCTTTTCAAGGTGCAAGTTTTCCACATGGTTCATTGCAGCTACAACTGCAGGTGAAATCTTCCTGGTCAATAAAAGAAGTAAAGACAGCAGAACAAAAAAGCAATCAGTTCCTTATTTGCAGCAGGGAAGCCCTGCAATGTGGTACTGCCTTTGCAGCTAATAGGCCATAAACTTTGTCCTGAGTTTGTAAGGTCCCAGAATGGAGGCATATAAGGTCTGCCTTGACTGAACTCTTCTTGATCTACCTTTGTTTTACCTATTTTAGCTGTGACAGCAATTTCTCTTAACTGATCAGGTGTCTGTCTCTGTCTCTGGTTTGTCTGTGATGGAGACCTACTCTTTGGTATAGATAGCAGCGACAAGCAGGTGTTCAAGGTAGAATGGGATATCTGTGACTCCAGCACAATGATTCAGTGGAGAGAAATACAAGCTTGGTACGACAGCAGGGACACTGAGAAGGAGATGCAGCAGGGGGTAAGTCAGACATCAGAAGGTAAGAGATAGGGCACAGGCTTGGCATTGGAGACACAACAGCTGTAAACAACTGTAGTGGTTGGCTTAAAAAGTGCAAAAAGGTGTGCTTTCTCTTTACCCATAAATAAGAATTTCACTAACATACTGTATATTACTGTGTGATATTACAATAAGAAATAAAATACTTGCATGCTATGGTAGAAATGAGTGGCATCCTATGCAAACGTGGTCAGGAAAATAAAATCCAGACCACCAAGGATAATTTAGGGATGACACCACATCTCCATGAGCCATATAACTCCATACAGCTGCACTGAATCAAACACGTTCTGACCAACCAGAGCGTGAGCACAACCTGCTGACCATGATTAATCATGATAAGGGCAGTAGGCTGGGTTTTATTGCTTTGCCTCTTATTGAAAAAGCAACGCTTCCCCCACCAGTTATTTGTTTAAAAACTGACCTAAATTTGAGATTTGGTAGAATATAACTCTGTGCCTCTGTGATTAGTTACAGTGCAAACACCTCCAAGTTCTCTTTTTTTCAGCATGTGAGTCCTACACCTTGGACTCCATCTTAGCCACCCTCAGGCCAGTGCAGCCACTCATACAGACCAGTAAAACATTCCTTGGGCAGAATCCCCTCTGCCCCCAGCTTGGGGTGGGCAGTCCTGTTGTCTTAGCTCTCGGAACACATTGTGTTAAGCACTGGAGAATGGGGTCTTGGTCGGGATCCAGGGTGCAGGACTTGATGCACTGAGTTTTATCATTCTTGCAGGCAAATTGCTGTTTTTCAAGACAGTCGGTATGTGTGTGTGTTTGTGTGTGTGTATGCAGGGAAGGGGTTGTTTTATGAGCTTTTGTTAAATACTTTGAGAGTCTCAAAAATACTTTGAGGTGGTGGCATGGTAAAATTTGAAAGTGATTTGACAGTGATCTCTACTTAGGTATTTCAGTAATTCAAAACTACTACATGTCCCCTCGGGGCAGGGGTGATTTCTGACCTTTGCAATACTTGAGCTTCGACAACTGCTCAGGAGAGGTGCCTCTTCTCATGGCATAAGCAGCCTGACAGCAAGCACTTAGAGGTACTAAGTGTTAACGTTTCATGCTTGAGAGACCCTGGTCTCCTCCGGCCCCTGCTTCCTGCCATGAGGGAGGGATGTGGTCTGTATTATCAACTGATATCACAGTGAGCAGCAAAAGCACGTCCTTGATGTCCTCCAGTAGTAACAGTGGTGATGGGAGCTGACAGGTGCTGGCAGGTACACTGCCTTCTGTAATACTGAACGGGATCCTGTGGTTATGGTTGCATAATAGAGAGCACTCATACAGCAGCATTCCTGTATTTTAACATGTTTTATATCCCACTGACTTCAGCTGTGAGCCACTGGCCGAGACACCCTGCACCTGACAGTGACAGTGAGCCTATTAAAACACGAGGGGTGAAGGATACCTTTTGAAAGTTTGCTTTAAAAGGGACAAGGATCACTCACAGACAGTGAGTGATCACTTACCGCATCATAACTGTGGAGGGCAGGTTAGCCATGAGTTGTGACTACTCTACAAGCAGCAAATATCCCATCAGGTGGGTAAAACAAGCAAAGGAAAAAGCATCATCCTTAAGTGTGGGTTTAGCAGTAAAGACATTTAACCATAAAACATTTCATCAAACCCCAAAAGTGCTATTCAGTGTGAGAACATAGCCTGTTGCAGGGACCTGTTGCACCTATGCAGTATAAGCATATTAGGCAAGTATTATTAACCTGGACATAAGCATGCTAAAACAGTGTATCTGATGACAGGTGTAAGTACGCCCTGATGTTAAAAGACCACTAATAGGGTAAGCAGCAAATGCAGAAATACAGAAATAATGTGTAGCAGCAAAGCAGTCAATGGGGAGTTGTATACTTGCACAAATGGGGTACAGGGAAATGGGTACCCAGTAAAATCTGCAAGAAAAAGGGGTATAGGACAGACAGGAAAGAGGTATGGTGAAACAAAAAGAAATATGTTTCTTGTACTTACTGGGGAGTATGGGAGTGGGGGTTATATATACGCCATACTGAGCAAGCAAGCAAGATGTTTGGTGAAAGCCAAACAAGTCCTGGTCCCCCAAAAAATAAACAGTCAGAAGGTCACTGCTTTTGAAAAAGTGAGCTATGAGCAGAACAACGGGAATGATAAGCAAAATGAAGATAAGGAAGAGCTCATAAGCCTGTACTACCCTGAATCAGCACTAACTACCTGCACCACCCTCATGGTTCTCAAGGACTAAGTGATTTACATTTGTAATGATAATTATTCATGAAGACTAATAATTAACCATTAGCATTCTACCTATATAGTGAACATTAAGCCAGAGTGTTCCGAAATTTCACGCTGGCCTGATCTATCAGCCTTCCCACCATATTGATCTCTTAATTGCCTGATAAGTACATGCAAACATATATTAAATATGTGTGTTTTCAGTTGCAAGAAGGAAGAGAGGAAAAAACTCCAGGATGTTGAGTTGCTCTAGCCTTGAAACCCAGGTTAGAGACTGGGACATGGCTGATGGCAGGTTCTGTTACATAGCTAAGATAGGCAGACAGAAAAGTTACACTGACTTAAGTGCTACCCACAGCCAGGAGAAGGGGCAGCCAAAAATCCTTGTAGTTCCTGATTCTGAATCAAAGGTTTCTTTCCATTCCTCTATTTTGCCACCAGCTGATCAGCCCCTATTCATTTTTGCTGCAAGCGCTGTGAGGAATGCTCTCTATTGTAAGAAATGCACATCCCCTGCTGAGGTCCATGGAATTGATAGCTTCTGCCTCATTAGAGACCGTATCAAAGGTCAACTTCTGTAAAGGAATAGATTCAACCTTCATGCCACTGATTTGTAAGTGGAGAAAAGGAGGATCATTGGTGCTACAGGCACAAATTAAACACAACTGCATTTTCAAATTGGCAGTACCCTTCCCTTCATGGGGTTTCATATACCACAGTTTAATGTATAATACATACATACTATTTTAGAAGTGTGCATTATATAGCAAAAGCATTTAACATACCTGTTCAATCCATTCCTCTGCCTCCTCTTGTTTTTGATTAATTTTTCTACCCCTGCACAGATTCTGAAACACTGAGCAGCTGCAGAGATCTTTAGATAGCATCAGTATTCAACCTGCGGTAGAAATGTTCTCATGTTTAGCATTTCCTCTCTAAACTTGCTTTCATCATGGGCAAGTATGATTATTTATGTCCATGACTGTTGTCTGTATTTGTTACCTTTGGAAGTACCAGCCTGGGAACAGGTGTACTACTGTTTGAACTGGGCATTACCGACCTTGACAGCACTTCTCTCCCTGCAGTCTTAGCACACATTTTTTTTTCTGGGACACCTTGTGCTGCCTAATCCTACTTCTCAGATATGCTTGCTCAGCACAAATGTTTTCAATCAAGATGTATGTATTTATTCAGAAGGGTACAATGTTCATCCCAGCATGGGTAGATACTGTTATTTTTTTTCCAGCCTCATGAGATTTCACAGGATGGTTAAACTTGTTTGTACTTCTGGCAAAAGGCATGGATAGCTATTGCTGACAGACCAAGGCAGTAGCACCTGCATATGTGCAGATGTACCATGAGCCAGCAGAAGACAACTGGAGAGCCCAGGGCCTGAGCAGTGTGCACAGGTATCCTGCCTGTTGCCCCCTTGCACAAAAATACAGCATTTCTAGGCACTGCATTTAGGATTATGCAGAGGACCCCTCTGCTGTGTAAACATGCATCTCCAGAGGGAGGGAATGAGTCCCTTGTGTGACATCTCCCTGCGTTTACCTTCAGAAATTCCTGGCAAGCTATGTTCCAAGTGTAGAGAGGAATGCTGCTCTTTATTCAGTCACTTATTACATGAGGCTGTGGTACTGTTTGAATCATAAATTGCATGCTAATGGCCTAATTCATAAGCCATTGACATTTTTTATGGGTCCTTAACATTCAAAAGTGAAGAATTTGTGTTCAAAAAATAATTTGCATTGCAAAATTCAATAATTTAGTTTCTCATATTCATTAATGCCTAGGCCCACACCACATAACTTATCCTACTCTAACTACACTTCCCAGCACACTGATAAAAGCAGGATACTCACTAGTTCATATAAAGTGCTTCTATTTGCAAGTAACTCTTTACCTGCACTGATGGATTATATTTGTAGAGAGGAAAAATCCAGCTATGCAGCAACTGTGATGAATGCACTGTGCAATGGCTGCTTTGAAGCTGCTTTCTGCTCTAATCATGTTTTCCTCCAATGGCATTAGCTACCATAAAATATGGGATCATAAAGGGTAATGATATCAGGCAACAAAATCATCCTACAGGCTGCTCAGCCCCACTCTATTAGGGAAGGATTCATGTTCCATTAATGAAAACTTGTTTTGCTTTTGACCTAATGTCACTAGACAAAACCAGACAAAAAGACAATAATAATGTATAGTTCTTACATTGATGACAAATTCCAAGTGCTGTATATCACCCCCTTTAACAGAGAGGGAAACCGAGGCTTATACAAAGCAAATCGCCCAGTAACTCTTGTAGGACTGGGTAGACCTCTCCAACCATCCGGTGCTCGACACACTTCTGCCAGGTGTGTACATGCAGGGTGCTACAAGGCAAGTAGTGCTACCTAAACAAGTTTTCTAAGTGGTATTTTGGGTACTAAAAGCAGAGTAACTGTGGCATACTGGGCCTCTGTTCTTTCAGGAGAGAGCATGAGCACATCTGCAAGGGCTGCCCATTTGTGGCTGGATGGTATTGCACAGGCGCTCTCGTTGGGAATCCAGCCTCATGGGGAATATCATGGGTGGAGATGGGGGTCCATGTTGTACATGTCCTTGCAAAAGTATCTTCAGCTGGTTTAGGTGAGACTTTCCAAAGTACTGTGTGGCTCAATTGTTATAACTCAGCTGCCCTGCAATCTTACGGGAGCACTTGCTTAATTCATTGCTATCGGTAAATCTTAACTAAAACCAAAACATCTCTTAAAGAGCTTAACTACATACAAATGACTTTCCACATACCATTTCTGCAGCAATATTTCTATTAACTATTTACAAATCTCTCGGTGATGCACAATTTGATCCCTTCTGTGGCAGAAATCACCAAGGGGAGTCTCTGGAAGGCAGGGCCAGATTCTCCACCCAAGATGTTAACTATCGCATTTAGGCATTCAGAGTGAGCTAAACACAGCAGGAGCTGCCTGTGGCAACTTCTGCAGCTGTCCAAAATTCCCTCCCAGAGAGCTCCTATAATAATCATTCAGAAATGTAATTGTGGTGACTCTGTCTGTCACCTCCTTTCCAGCTGGCCTGTTGTCCCAAGCCAGCCCCTAGCCCCAGCTATGCTGAGGCTGACTGAGCTTCCCAGGCCACCCAGAGAACTGGTGGTACTAGTGCCCTGGGTATGCACACAAGCACAGACCTGAAACCCAGCTACACCACGAGTACTGAAGTTATTTCTACTTATGTACTTACAACTGACTTATAGCTTATGTCCACTAGCTCTTGTGCAGTTATTTCCTATTCAAAACTGTCTTCAGATACCCTTGCACAGCACCACAGCACACATTTTTTGCATACAGGTACAAACCCAGTTTTACTAGATTGTTTTCCCTTTGCAATGACATATTAAATAATAAATTTTGCACACATCTGAAGGCTTTTTCCATTACGTTTTTGTTCAGTTCTAGTAAAGAGAATGATAATTGACAGGATAAGTCACCAGCATGCAATCCATCCCAAAACAGGGTCTGATCTTGCAACAATAACTTCAGCAATGTGTGCCTGAGCTTGTGTAAATAATGACTGCAGTAGACAACCTTACCTTGTTTATCCTGAAGTTTTAGCCACAGCATGGGAAGTACAACATTAGGAATCACATAGGTGTGCCCTTGCTGAATGGTCTGCAGGATCCTGGCCTTTTGCTGTTCGGCTTTTTTCTTCATTTCAGTCAGTTCTTCATGTTTCTTTTGAATATTGGTGGCTCCTGAAGTCCAGCAGCAGAAGTTGCTGACAGTTAATAAAGAAGCAGCTCCAATATATTCGCAGAACTTTCTGTCTGAGGTTGGTTGCTAAACAGACATGAAGCACAGTTCCATAACTACACAATGGCAAAGGCTTTGGGAGCTGCTGAACCATGGATACTTCAATTTTAAAGGTCAGATGAAATGCTGATTTACTATAAAACAAATCAATACAAAACAAAAAAAGGGGGGCAGGAGAATAAAAAAGGCAGAAAAATTTGAGTTTCAACATTGCCAGTAGAAAACACACAGATTTGAAACTGGAAGGTAATGCATGTGGGTAGTAAGTGGACGTCACTTCTTTCTTTCTCTGCCAAAGCTAGAGTGGCATGAGACCTCCAGGGCACTCCTTCCCATGTGGCACTTGATGTTTGCAAGGAGGATTGAGTTGGTACCTGGGCTCAAAGGGACCAAGGCAAAAGCTGCCTTTGCAGCTCTCTATATGAGGCATATTGCAGTGTGGCAAGTTTGGGCTTTCTCAAAACTCCAGGTAAGCTCTTTTGTTTGTTGCTTTTCTGCCATGCAAGATACTAATGACACAGGTACAGATCTGTCAGTGATGCAAGTTTCCAAATCCTTAATGTGGTTTGGTCATTTATTTTTTAAATATCCTTGCAAACTAGGGAAAGCAGCCTTGAGTGTTGGCAGTTCAGGCCTTGGTCATCTCCAGGCGTTGCTCCCATTAGGTCTTACACCAGAAGCAGTGAGCTGATTTACTCCTGCGGTGGAAGAGATGTGCAGACACAGAACAGCCAGCCATCCCCCGGTGTTGTACCCCCTGGACTTCCACATCCTGCTCAATGCTGCCATTTTCCCCATCATTGTAAATTTCTGCTTTACTGGGACTCTTTTCAGGTCTGGGGGGAATTTAGAGTCTATTGTGCATTTTGATTAAATCTAAGATTCTAGAATGTGTCTCGTGGAGCAAAAGATAACTTTTAGACCCCAGTTGTGCACCCTTAATATTTTATGCACAGACTATTATTATTTTCTCATCTTGCAAGAGGACCTGTCTGTGTACAAGAAGAAGCTGAAATCTCGGTAAGATCCTGTTGTGCTCAGGTCCACCTGGGATACTATGAACTGTAGCACCCAGATCGAGTGTCATTGCATACCTGTGCCTCTAGGTGCAAATCCAGCCAACCTAGTGTATCATATTCGCAGTCAGAGACTGGGCAAGCCTCCTGCCTGCTCTCAGACCTCTCATATTGCTGGTTTTGATGCTGTAATACACATCTAAGCCCATCTCACATGTGAGAATTGACATGAAAGGAAATACGCAAGTCTGGCTCCAGAGAAACCTAGAAGATTGTAATTCTAAAAGAATTACATAATTACACAAAACTGACAGCAGTAAGAGGAGGAGGGGGCTGTTTGCTGGGGTTTGAGGCATTTGAGGGTCAGTCATATTTTCCTACTTTTCTGTCTAGCAATAAGCTCTTGAAAAAATTCACTCAGAAATGAGAACTAAGTGTTCATATGATGTGCTATTTCAAAGTTTATTTATTTGATTTTTGTTTTTTTTAAATGAGCAAATTAATGAACTTGCCTTAGTTCCAAAAATGTGAGGTAGAATTGGCCAAATCTCAAATGCCACCAGTTTAACAATACAGTCCTAAAAGGTGATCAGTCTGATTTTGGGCAATACTTTACAATTTGTCTCTGACAGCCAAATAATTGGGTGACATAAATGCATGTATCTCAGTAGCATTTTTCTGACCAATATATGAAGTTTAATTTTTCATAGGCACATTTCAACATGCCCTCCTCTGAGTTGAAACTGTAATTATGAGTTTGCCTTTTATAAAGCAGGCTATGTTGCCCTTAAAAATGAGTAAGCCTTCTTATTACTGCACAGCAGATGGAGTGGCAGAACAGAGCTGCCTTGTGGATCGTTAAACCAAACTGTTGCTAAGAAGAAAACAGCACTGAAGACCAAGATCAGTAATCATTTCAGAAAAACAGGTTCCTGTGCCCCTCCAGTAGATTTCTATGTTACATCCAAACTGAAGACAGATGAACATATGTATGCCAAAAGCAGCATGAGCTTAATGTTGCAACTGCTTCTAAGTGAAGATTGCATCTGTAATTTAAAGTTGTTTCAAAGTATTGAAGGGAACTAGGGAGTCGTTTGGGGCAATAGATACGGAATATCATTACAAGCACATGCAGATCATATTTCGCTTGAACTAATCCTCCTGCTATTTTAATATCAAACATAACCCATACCAGTTTTACATCTCAAATATATTTGGTATTTCAAAAAAATTAATAGTGTCAGTTTTATTAATGTGTTAAAATATGAATTAAAAACATGACAAATCAACGGGAAACAGCAGTCTGTTTTAATGAATATTTCATACTGTACATCAATAAATCATAGATCAAAGGGAATGAAGCACATTCTGCAATATTTCTTTTCTGTCAATGTGGGGTTACTAAAAGTTTTACAAGTTGTTTTGGCACTTATTTAGTTGCACATTTGAATTAACATTTTACGAAGGAAATAAAAGAAGTCATGGCTTTGAATCCCAGAGCACTCTGGTGTTCAAACCAGATTGTCCTGTTTTCTCTCTTTATCATTTCATTGCTTTAAAAATCCATGGTTGACCATATAATTGCAGGTCTGTGTTATGTGTGCAGGTAGCTTGCAGTTCTTCCTTCCCAAACCAAGCTGTTACCAGGCTCTTCAAATGGGCAATAGCAGAAGGTGAAAATGTTCTTAACAAAGCTTCTTGACCTCATGTCCACCTTTAACGACTGATTTGTTGTATATTGTTTGAATTATGCCTATCTCTTTCTGATGTCTGTTTTTCCAGACTACAGGTGGATTTAAATTTAAGGGCTCAAACATGAACCCGTGTCTTGTGTGTGCATATGTTTAGCCCCTACAGATCCTTTAATAATGCATGTTGTATAAACAGAAAACTCTACCTTCTTTCTCACAGCTGAAGCAGGAATCAAAACTGCATGCGAAGCAGGAGAGTAAGATACTCAGTACGTCTCCTAAGCTTTCAGTTCAGTGGTTGATTAGCACTTGGGACAGGTAACTGTAGATGAGGATATGGGCAAGGCATCTTCCCTGGAGGAAGCTTCTCATTCACAGTCTCGGTTTTTCTCTAGTTATGTAGTTAAACTCTATCTTTTAGGCAACAGAAATGACCTTCAGAACAGGAGCCGAACTGACATCTGCAGCAGTGTATGCTTGCGTTTGTGTAAATAATGACTGCAGTGGACAAACTTGCCTTGTTTATCCTTCAGAACTTAAAGCTTGATCCAGTCCAGGTAACAATAGTGCAATTGTCAGATTCCATTGTCTACATTTTAAGCAAAAAATTCCTGGGTTACCAAAGATCTCATCAGGGTATTAGAATCTATGTTTGCCTGAGTGGATAGATTCAATTCATGAATCATACTTGAAGTTTTATGCTTCTGTCCATTTTTATCAATTATCTCCTTGAACAAACATTGGATTGACCCTATCTGAGGTACTTGGTCAGTCTCTGAATCTCTTAATTAGTTCTTGGCCCCTGTTTCTATTATCAGAAACACATCATGGGTGACAGTTTACAATCAAGACATACTAAATCCTGCAAAAGGTCAGGGAATTCAGTAGGCTAAGGATCAGGGCTTTTTTGAAATGTGTTCATGCCTTCTGGTGTATGAAGCTTTGGATCAATTAGCCAGGAGCAGCAGAGGAAAATTTCCACCAGTGAGGTTCACTGTGTCTACTTCTGCAGTGGCATCTTCTTCCAGAGTAGAGTAGTCAACAAGCTTGTCTGTATGACACTTTCTAGCCAGGAGCATGGATATTCAGCCAGTCACCTAAGAAGTGGCAATAAACTGCAAATGAATTGCCATTTAAACTAAAAATAAAATGGAAGCAAAGAACTGTTAAAAAGCAGAGCTCTGGCCAAATGTTCTGTGCAGCACCAAAGGGCACAGATGCTGACATCCTTCATTCTGCAGGCACATGGCAAGAAGGGTCAAGGACAGCAAAAAGAGCTTTTTTAAATACATGGCAGACAAAACTAACACCAGAGGCAATGTAGGCCCACTGATGAACGGGATGGGTGCCCTGGTGACAGAAGATAAAGAGATGGCAGAGTTACTGAATGCCTTCTTTGTCTCTGTCTACTCTGCTGCGGGCAGTCCTGAAGAGCCCTGTACCCCTGAGACCTTAGATGAAGTCAGGTCGACGGAGCGGTTTGCCTTAGTCGATGAGGAATGGGTTAGAGACCAGTTGAGCAATCTGGACATCCATAAATCCATGGGTCCAGATGGGATGCACCCGCGGGTGCTGAGGGAACTGGCGGAAGTCATTGCTAGACCACTCTCCATCATCTTTACCAAGTCTTGGGAAACGGGAGAGGTGCCTGAGGACTGGAGGAAAGCAAATGTCACTCCAGTCTTCAAAAAGGGCAAGAAGGAGGACCCGGGTAACTATAGACCGGTCAGCCTCACCTCCATCCCTGGGAAAGTGATGGAACACCTTATCCTTGGTACCATCTTAAGGCATATCAAGGATAAGAAGGTTATGAGGGGCAGTCAACATGGCTTCACCAGGGGGAAATCATGTTTGACCAATCTCTTAGCCTTTTATGAGGAAATAACACGGTGGATGGATGATGGCAGAGCGGTGGATGTGGTCTACCTTGACCTCAGCAAAGCATTTGACACAGTCTCCCACAGCATCCTCGCGGCTAAAATGAGGAAGTGTGGACTGGATGATCAGGTAGTGAGGTGGACTGCGAACTGGCTGAAGGAGAGAAGCCAGAGAGTTGTAGTCTATGGGGCTGAGTCTAGTTGGAGGCCTGTAACTAGTGGAGTGCCTCAAGGGTCAGTACTGGGACCGGTATTATTTAATATATTCATCAATGATTTAGATGAGGGAATTGAGTGTACTATCAGCAAGTTTGCTGATGACACTAAGCTGGGAGGAGTGGCTGATACGCCAGAAGGCTGTGCTGCCATCCAGCGAGACCTGGACAG
Organism: Pezoporus flaviventris; assembly: GCF_033815535.1. Taxonomy (NCBI): domain Eukaryota; kingdom Metazoa; phylum Chordata; class Aves; order Psittaciformes; family Psittacidae; genus Pezoporus; species Pezoporus flaviventris. The sequence goes on along the minus strand of NW_026892626.1, from coordinate 5,684,487 downwards.
GCTGGAGAGTTGGGCAGGGAGTAACTTGATGAAATATAACAAGGGAAAGTGTAGAGTCCTGCATCTGGGCAGGAACAACCCCAGGTTCCAGTATAGGTTGGGGAACGACCTGTTAGAGAGCAGTGTAGGGGAGAGGGACCTGGGGGTACTAGTGGACAACAGGATGACCATGAGCCAACACTGTGCCCTTGTGGCTAAGAAGGCCAATGGCATCCTGGGGTGTATTAGAAGGGGGGTGGTTAGTAGGTCGAGAGAGGTCCTCCTTCCCCTCTACTCTGCCCTGGTGAGACCGCATCTGGAGTATTGTGTCCAGTTCTGGGCCCCTCAGTTCAAGAAGGACAGGGACCTGCTGGAGAGAGTCCAGCGCAGGGCAACAAAGATGATTAAGGGAGTGGAACATCTCCCTTATGAGGAAAGACTGAGGGAGCTGGGTCTCTATAGTTTGGAGAAGAGGAGACTGAGGGGTGACCTTATCAGTGTCTATAAATATATAAAGGGGGAGTGTCACGAGGACGGAGCCAGGCTCTACTCAGTGGCAAACAATGATAGGACAAGGGGTAATGGGTACAAACTGGAACACAAGAGGTTCCACTTAAACTTGAGAAGAAACTTCTTCTCAGTGAGGGTGACAGAACACTGGAACAGGCTGCCCAGGGAGGTTGTGGAGTCTCCTTCCCTGGAGACATTCAAAACCCGCCTGGACGCATTCCTGTGTAACATTATCTAGGTGTTCCTGCTCCGGCAGGGGGATTGGACTAGATGATCTTTCGAGGTCCCTTCCAATCTCTAACATACTGTGATACTCTGTGATACTGTGATACTGTGAGTCTTGTGTTGGTACCCACCATCCAGCTCATCCAGAAGTAGGGGTTTGCCCCTACACTAGCCTTTTACTCTTGTTCATTCCAGGAATGCTATGCCTGCAGTTGGCCCCGCTAAACATGCTTCCAAGGTGACTTTTGGGAAAGGTACTATTAAGAGTATCCTGCTTTCTCTTGAAGTTTTGTTTCATTTTCCTCTCTAGGAAGCTGAGATACTTGTCCTTTTTTAGACCAAGGTGTTTACATGCCAGCTTGACTGATCAAGTACTTTTATTTTCAGGGGTATATTTATTTGTTAAACCCCATGTTTCTAAGTGACTACTGAGCAATCCATCAAATATACTACATAACAGAGCAGCCTTCCAATATCTGAAGGGGGCTTACCAGAGAGGGACTGTTCATTAGGGACTGTAGTGATAGGACAAGGGATAATGGGTTTAAACTTAAACAGGGGAATTTCAGATCAGATACAAGGAAAAAGTTCTTCCCTGTGAGGGTGGTGAGGTGCCAGCACAGGTTGCCCAGAGAAGCTGTGCCTGCCCCATCCCTGGCAGTGTTGAAGGCCAGGGGTTGAGCAACCCGGTCTAGTGGAAGGTGTCCCTGCCTGTAGCAGGGAGTTGGAACTGGATCGTCCTAAGGTCCTTTCCAACCCAAACCATTCTATGAAAACAGCAAGTTTTAAAATTTGGCCAAACCCCATTCCCACCAATAAAAAAGCTTCCCTGATGTCTGTGGGATTTGATTCAGGTTCAGGCGAGGTGAGAATTAGCTCACAGTCAGAGCTGAGCAAAGTATTTGCTGCAAACAACTCTTTTCCAGTTTAATAAACTTTTGTTTTCATGTATGGCCTGTGAGGAGGCCATGAGTTTCACATACTGAATGTTGCTTTTAGGCACAGAGAAAACATGGTTTAGTTGTAGCAGATGTGGATCTTTCCAGGAAAGAGACTGAGATACAGACAAACAAGCCTATGGCGGTGTCCCCTTTTATCTTTTTCACAAAGGTGTTGCTTGCTTATGCACAAGTTTATAATGTTTCCTGCCTTGAAATATTGTCTAAAACTTGATATACTGATCATTCATACTAGCCCAGAGCAGTCAATAAACAGGATTAAGCCCTCCAAATATACACAATCATTAAAATCTTATTTTTCTCACAGTAGGTGAATATTTAGGGTTCAGGTTTGTGTCTTTTTTCCTGCAGTACTGGGAACTAGAAATCTGTGGTGTCTTGTGTTTTTAAATGCAAGCAATGGGTTCAGACCATTCAGGCTTGAGTAAGCTAATGTTCTGCATTGCAGCTGGAGGTGAACGAGCTCTGCTGCTCCTTGGTGTCACCTAGCAGCCACCAGCTCAGTTAACCTTGCTCTACTTCCTCAAGCTCAGTGCCAAAATGATCCCAGAGCTTCTGACTCCTATCCTCAGAAGCTGGGAGCACAGCAAAGATAGGAACAGATCTACAATTTGCCAGTTAGATATTCCCATGCAGCATATTTATCTGTGTACACCACCCCACATGCAAACACATTTTTTTTAAATAGAAAAGTAGAGAGGATTGCATATATTCATTTAGTTAAAGATGCAGGGCTATTTACAGTAATTAGCTACCACTAATTAAGTAGCAAAATCGGGGATAGAAAGGAAGACAGGAGTCATCGAGTGCGTAACTGCCGAGTGATGTGATTTTGCTGTAATCCACTGATGTTCCACAAGAACGATAAATCCCCAGACCTCTACAGTGGACAAGAAGGAGTGAGAGTCTCAAAATTATACTTATGCCAGCAAAGGCTATAGGAGGTCTTTGAGGGTCTTGGTAATGGGGTCCAGCCTTTGTTACTCATCTCAGAGGAAACAGTACAATTGATTCCTTTAGTAGAGCCCTATCTGTGTTGTAACACTGAGTCCCTGTGTAATCCTAGCTAGCAGGACAAAAAACCTACTCAGGAAGGGAAAAACCTATTGACCAGCAGCACAGGAAAAGCAAGTTCTGTCTCTGAAGACAGAACTGGAATGCCAGAATGTGCAGAGGTTAATCTGAAGCTAATATCAATTGCTTCCCATCAGGTTCAGTATATTTGACATAATTACCTGAACAGTCTGAAAGCGTTATATTGTTAAAGCTGCTGTGTGGAAGACATGCTCTACTGATAGCAAGCACGTCAGACAATGATATTGAAAAGATTTCTGAAAAGTTTTAATTAATCTTTCTCCCTTTTTTCATATGGTTGACATTACTTTGAGCTCATTTGTTCCATAGAACCCAAGCACTTGGCTCCTGGTTACAGGACTTTAATGGATAAAGGTTTCCCTGAAGAGAAATAATAAAAGAGGAGTCTCTCAGCTCATATGAAAGCTACAGCAGGATTCCCTTAAAGAAAAGATGGTTTCCTCCATAATGTGAAGCAAAACTTCATATGATGTTGACATAAAACGGTGCTAAATGGGTGATTTTTTTTTTTTCAAGCATTTATCTTTTCTGGCTGAGACCCATAATGTTATTGCACTGGTTGGAAACCACCACACTGCATGACACAACCATGGTTTTAATTCGTCTGAAAAGTTTTTATTGGGAAACAAAGGGAGATACCTTCTAAATTATTATTGCAACCTTTAATTGTCTGGCTCAAGAGACCGTTAATTATCTTGATGGGGAGATGATACACCTCTCTGAACTAAGACACTCATATTTACAGCAGCCTTTGCAGAATACAGTACCTGTTGACTTTCTTCCAGCCTTTCATTAAGGAACTGCTGTGATAGGAATTAACTACAGTAATTCCATTACAAAACCTGCTGTCCAGTGGAATTTTTCTGGAAGATTAGATTTCTGAAAGGGAAAAAGGCCATTTAAGCTAAGCATTTCCTCAAGGCCCAAAGTAAATAACTGATGAAGAAGGTCAGAATGAATTTAGAACTCTTAAAGGTCTGCTAAATGCTTGCATGCAGTGTATGAAAAATAAACAGTGCAGCTTTCCAGTACAGTGATTTTTATTGTTCTAAATGTTTCACATTTCAGTTTAGTGAGAGATGAGAAACACAGAGGACAGAATCTGATCAAAATGATTTCACTTAAAGGAAGAGCAGCATTTTAAGCAGACATTTCAAGGTTGAAGTGATACTGTTAGCAGTTGCTTGGGATTAATACCAGAAGAAAACACTTGGTAAACCCATTGGGGCAGAAAAGCAGAGAGAAATATGATGACCTAGGTAAGGCTTGCTTCATGGCACAGTGCATCCCCCATGCATAGGGCAGGTACAGAGCACAGGATCTGGGTATATATTATGTCTGTTTATTATTAATTTAGCAGGGTACTGGTAGCCAGCATGTCTGCAGTGGGTGGCATTCACCGCTTCCTTTCAGCTAGCTGCTCTTTTGCAACTAAGATGCTTTCAGTACTTGGTTGTTTTTAGCAGGTCTGTAATTGAGTCTGTATTGAGTAAACTTGTTGGAAGACTTTTAACTTTATATTGTCCTCCTGGAAATTCAGAAGATTACTTTGAACTGTCTTAATATAGTTGCTATTGGGTTTTTTCCTGGAAGTCTGCAGTGCCTACTCTGTTCCTGTGGAAGGAAATTAAAATATTCCTGGGCTACCACAGGCTAACTAGATACTGAGTTTGTTTTAAAAACGCAGCCAGGTGACCTCTTTTTTTGACCAGGAGCAAGTGGACAAGCTGTGGCTGAAGCTTTGTTCTCATACAAACCCTCTTCCTTACCAAGCTTCAGCTCATACAGTTCAGTTCTCTTGCTACTGGGACTGGATTAATGAGGAAAGAAGGGGTTATGTCTGAGTCGTAGTACCTCGCAGGTGTTTCTGAGGGACTTGATCAGAGATGGAGCTAAAACACAATTTAAGTTATTGTTCCTATACACAACAAGAGAGGCAAAGCTAATTCAATCAAGCTGTGCGTACATTGTATCACAACCAAGAGTGTACATATACATACAAAAAATTGTAGAAATGGATCCCCTTTGCGTGTTCTCTGACTTAGAGAACAAAGAGTGGGAAAACAAAGTTTCAACATGTGCTTTCATTTGGGGAAATCTTTCCACAACTACAGAAGTCATTACGCTGCATCTGCAGTAGCTACAGTCATTGGAAGCAAAGTGGCTATCAGTGATGCTGGAATGTCATCTACAGCAGAGCTTTTGCAAATTAAGAGTCTGATGCTGCATACTGATTGAATGCTGCAAACTACTTCCCCCTTCACTGTCCTTTATTTCTTCTTCTCTCAAGTTGCTGTCAGTAGTAATCCCTCTTCTAATATACTGAGATGGGGAAAATCTCTCTTCAGGGTTTTTCTGGTTGGTTGTTTGCTTTTCAATTAATCTCCGCGAGGGCTGTGCTCAGTTGATGACATTGGATTGCTATTCACATGCAAAACTGCAGACTTGACATGTGCTGTGGGCAAAATGTGCCGGGAGTAAGATGTAGACCTCAGGACAAATTTCTCTAGAGTAGTGGCCGTTTAGGCTTGACATCAGCTACAAAAAGCTACATGTGGCTGAGTTACTGGATACTCATTTTAAAAGACTGTTCAACTGGTGGTGAAAAATACTGTTCTGTGGACAACTTCAGCAATGAAGTAATTACTAGCTGATTCCATCTAACAGTGATGGCACAACTTGGGGAGCCACAGTATCACTGCAGAATGCCTCTTAGTGCAATGGCATGTACAGGGCTACACATACATAATTTGTGAGGAAGAAATAGTGTATGAATTTAACTTAATAAGCTGGGTATAAGCATAAAGTGGGGGTTTGGGTTGTTTTTCTTTGGTTTGGGTGTTGTTTGTTTTTTTTTTTTTATTTTGATCTGTTCAGGTGTGATCCAGTTTCCCAGCTGAGAGATGAGCTGAATGAGCAAAGCCAGTCTGAATGCCTTAAACTTCAGGGAAATCTTCCTTCTTTGAAAACTGTGGCAGCTTCACATCTTCATGTCATTGAAAATGGGATCAGGGATATGCCCATTTATGATATGCCCATTTAATCCATTGTACTGGAAATACAGCTATTGTTTTAGGATTTAGTTAAATACTGGAGTCCAGTAAAAACTTCCTTGGAACCACAATAAATGGAGGAAAATGAAACTTGGTTTATAATAATCCTAAGACTGGACTTTAATATATTCTTTGGAAATTCTATTTAATTTGTCTCATCTGTTAGTTTTATTAACTGACACTTAAATGTTTAATTTGGGGGGAGAACAAATAATAGAGCATACAATGAAGACACCAGCATGAATAGATTCCCTGATTCTGTATGCATGTCAGTGCTGTAGGAAGAAAAGTACAGTACACTGGACTGCAGGAATACTGTGTAATTACTTCTTAAACTACAGATTTTAATCACATGCTGAACCACTTCTAATGTTAGCAGGTTTTAACCATATGAATTGATGCAATCTCAGCTCCAAAGTTTGATGTCTCCAAGATGACAGAAAAGATTCATGAAAAGATGTAGGTATCAGTGACTGATTTTCAGCTTCATGTGGCTGACAGACCAGATTGTCTTCTGCTTCCCCTATCCGCTGTGATTGATGCTGGAGAACTGAATGTAGATCTAGGCTGTTCTGGGCAAAAAGGAAGCCATAATCATGTAGGGATCTCCTAGGCCTGGAGGGTCACTGTGACAAAAATTCAAAAGCTTTGAACCTTTTGCCTTGCCCCCTCTTTCTTGGTTTTGTTGTGGTTGTTTTGTATTTGGTTGGAGCTGTTTTTAATATATTAAGGCTTTTTGCATGAATGGAGATTTTCCTTGTACTTTAGTATATCAGAAGTTGAAAATATCATCTAAAACTCTTTCTCAATATTGTTTTTTTTTTTCCCTTTGTAAGCAATTTTAGTTGCTGCTACAGATACATTATGGAAATAGAAATTGCCAGTTTTAATCACTGGTGAGAGAGAGGAAAGATCATGAAGGAGACTCTCACTTAGCTGTAGTAGGCTGTACTTTAGGGTTAGAACCACATTGCTTAAAAATACCTTCACTTCTCGTACTTACTTGCACTTGCCAATGGTTGGTTCCTATTTAAAAGCTAATGAAGCCAATGGAAACATTCTCATAGTGGTCTTTGGCCCCAAAACAAATTTGCAGACCTGGGGTTTCAGGGTACTAAAACTAGATCAGTAGAATTACCTAGTTTCAATATTTTTCACCTTTCAAAATCTAGATGCCTTTTTTTGAAGTGTTTGGAGGTAAGAAGGTACATGAGCAACTCTGCTCTAAGACCATAAGGATCCTGCTGTCTTTGATAGGGTTCCTTGCTCACTGGAAGCTTAGAGCTTTACTAGGTGCAGGGAAAATGTGAATGACTCATGAAAAACTGCTCTGAGAAGGCAATAGGCTCGTGCCTGTACAGAGCTCCAAAGCAAAATCACAATTTTGTGTAAGAAGATGGTGCCTACAGCCGTGGCAACTGAAAGAGAAACAGTCCACTTTGGCTTTCTGTATCTTGCCCCCCTGACCCTCCATTTTTTACATTTGCAATGGTTACTGATTATTTGAATATCCTCTGTGTGTTTTTCAGGAAAGACAAAACTCACCAATAGGAACTGAAAGCCTCCCAAGCCTACAGTCCTGGAGAAAACACTGAATGTAGTAAAATTGAATAATAGGTAGGATTATTTTAGGCACTGAATTTATGAAGTTTATGGCATTACTGGTTCATAATGAATCATGAAAGGTGGAAAAAAGACCCTGTAAGTAACAGCCAAAACTAGTTCAAGGTAATATGAAGCCTTCACCATTTTGGACCATTTAACTCCTACCTGTGATACACCTCTACAGCTTTCTCCCATTGGCTGAAAAAGGACTGCAGGTTCCAAACATATTTACCTCCAGGAGTAGCTCATGTCCTAAGCCAGCCAGAATGCTGGGGTTTATTATGTTTGTACCTAAACTAGATTTTGAACTGGCTCTTAAGTGGGAATTCTCAAAGGAAGGACTGTCATGGTTTAAACCCAGTCAGGTAACTCGTTCACTCATTCCCCCCCCCCCTTCTTTCCCTCCCCCTACTACCGGAGGGACGGAGAGAAGAATTGAAAAGAATGCAACTCCCACAGGTTGAGATAAGAACAGTTTAGTAACTAAGGTATAACACAAATCACTACTGCTATCACCAATAATAACAATGATAAAGGAAATAACAAGGGAAGAGAGTATATCACCTCACCACCAGCCAACCGATAACTCACCCCCCCCAACCCAACCAAGCACCGACCTATACCTCCTCCAACCCTGCCGTCCTAGCCCTTCCAGGTAACTCTCAGTTACATGCTGGGCATGACGTGCTGTGGTATGGAATACCTCTTTGGTCAGTTTGGGTCAGGTGTCCTGTCTCTGCTTCCTCCTGGCTTCCCCTTTACTCCCTGGCAGAGCATGAGGCTCACAAAGTCCTTGACCAAACCAAAACATCAGTGTTATCAGCTCTGTTCCCGAGCTGAAAGTCAAAGCACAGCACTGCACCAGCTACCAAGAAGGAGAAAAATGACTGCTACTGCTGAACCCAGGACAAGGACTCTAACAACAGTCAGATTGAAGGGAAACACAGACTAAGTTTTATCTGTATTTTTAAATCATAAAATAAAGCCCAAAGGCAAGGCACAGTTATCTGGGACACTCAGCCCTCTTGATGCATTCAGTTAAATGTCTCTTCACCTATTTATAGTCCAAAATAATTTGGCTGAGATTATTAAGTAACTACTTTGTGCTCTGAATGGTGGTGAAACTCCCTTATTTCCTGAGTTAGCACTGGAACATGCCTCCATTGGGTTTGTCACTAGGGGTTTTTTCCACATTCCAAAAAAGATGTGTAATGAAGCTATCCTGACACATTGGGATATTGACAAGCAACATCAAATCTCATGATAGCATTTAATGACTCTCATTTACAAACAAGAAAGAAATGGTTGTTATTGCAAAATGTATTAAATCTTGCATAGTAACAGTGTAATTATTATGTGTCATCTCTGGCTCAGTAATTTGACAATTTGGTTCTTTTCGGGGGGGCAGATGGCCTATAACATACCATATTTTTATAACTAGTTTATTCTCTGCAAACTCAGTATGTAATTACTCCTTCATTCATTACTAGTTTCTTTGAAATCTTCCTTTTCAAGAGCTAATAAATCCTCCAACACAAGCTTAAATCTCTCCTTGTACTGTTCTCTATCCCTCCTAAGGAACTTTAGTGCTAAGCACCCTGGTTATTTCACACTCCAAATTAGCTTTAAATACGTCTTCAGTATCACCCTCTGTGTGACACTTGGCCACCTTTCTTTTTTACCCCTTTCATTCAAAGAATAGTGAACTTACTCCTACCTGAGAAGCATGCAAATGTAAGCTGAGGTTTTGTCGCCAGGATGGTTAGGTGCATACATGGGCAGAGTCTAAAATGCAAAGAGCTATAGGTAGGGAGATACATACGTACGTGCTACATTCCAGTATATGGTATATGATCACTAGCACACAGTGCCAGTACAGCAGGCATCTGTATAAATAAAACTCGTGGGGGATTTTTGTTAGCATTTGAATTCCTGCTGCAGTACTTAGTTTGTTTTAAATTGTCTTAGGTAGTGACATAATCTTCTGGCAATAAAGTTTCTTTCCAAATCCAGAGTCTCCTGTGGAGTTGCAGGTGCTTTAAACTATCTCAACCACTCATCTGAGCAAAGCTTAAAACTCTGCTATGAGCTTTGGTCCCAAGAACAGCCCCTTTGTTGTGGTGCTTATCTGGGTACTGCCCGTGGCCTGATGCTGCTGCTCCAAAGCTCTTCCCATACTGAAACCACAGCTTCAGATTTTCAGTTTGCCCTCTAAATAAATTCCCTCTTAAACTACAGGGGAATTCTGGCTTTTCCTGCTCCTCTTTCTTTTGGTGAGATTGTGTTCTGTCTATTTTCAGAATAACCCTGTTATCTTAGATGTAAACCGTATCATGGAGGCTGAGATTTTCAAAGCAGCTTAAAGGATTTAGAGAAATTTTCTGTTCAAATTAAGGCTCTTTCTTTCAAAATCCTTTTGAGCAGTATGTTTTGGTGTTTCCTGTAGTTGTTCTTTAACCAGTGCTTCACTTCAGTTGCTTAGAAATTCTTTATACTGCCACTTAATGTTTCCCAAAAGGGGAAGAGGAAAAGGAGTGAGAGAAGGGGAATGCTGTGCATTGCATTTGCTGTTTGTATCATCTCACTGGCTGAGCAGTGCAGCACAAAAGTGCTTTAAAATCATCCCTGCCCCATGTGAAGCTGACTTCCGGTGTTCTCTTGCATCTGAGTACATGGGAGAGTAAAAAACATTTCCAAGATTTAGGATGGCAGCTTCATCTCCTGCTGACTAATTTACTTAGTGTCATTATCAGTTGTTCTTTTGCCTATTTCTTAATCCCTTTCCGGCCTGAAACAGGATACTGATTCATGCCACACTGTGCTGCACAGGGCTCCTTGCTGCATTGCACCTGTTGGTGTTTATGTGCCAAAGCACATTACAGTGACTGCAGTGGCAGGGAAGGTATGACTGCAGCCATGGAATAGGTTCATCTCTGCTCCTCCAGGAAGCTGCAGTCAGAGCTCACTGCCTTGCTTGGTACCACAGAGAGCAGTGCTCGCAGGCACGGGACAGGAACCAGATCAAACATACCTAAGCCAAGTCGGGGGTGCGTGTAAGTTGTTTCTGTGCCTTACAAGCCAAAGGCATATCCCTCCTTTTGACCCTTTTAAACCAATATTTTCTACCCTCCCTCATAGTCCAAGGCAAGAAAAGAGGCATTACGTTTCCACATGAGCCTTGCTTTCTACTCTGCCTGTACAAGCTCCAGAAAACAGATGCGTTATAGGGAACTGTCTTCTGCACCATAACTGATGGTTGTGTAGGGAATTTGTTTGATTTGTCAGAGGGACAGATTTCTTGTATAGGGAAAATGTTTGATTTGTCAGAAATGACTGGTGGTGAGCTGTATGCCATTAGAAATCCAGATCTTTTGGGGTCAGAGTAGTCTTGCTATATTATAGCAGTGACCTGTTTGGATCAGAAATGGTGACTGTGACACTGTGGCCTATACTAACATTTGAAAGCGACTCTACGGAAACCATTCTGGAAAAACCTGCACACAAAAGAAAACATTTGACATTTGCTATAAATTGTTTGTACTGTAAAGCTTGAGCCCTGAAGCCTCCTAAATTAGTTGGGATGTTTTTTTCTTTTTCCTGAACTTGGCAGTTAGTGTAAGCATTAGCATTTAAGTTCTGTATATCTTTTAATGTTAATTATGTAAGTGTCCAACCTATTTTAAGATGCATTATATGTATTAAAAGCAATCACATTTAATATTAATGAATGCTGTTGCAGCGGGTATCTGAGACTATCTGAAAACTTAGTCTGAATGATTTTGTCTTTGTTTAGGTTCAAAGGGTGTCCTTATTTCCACAGGGTGCACACCAGGAGTGACACACCTACTGATGATACTGTGCCAGCACAGACCACCTGCTGTAAATGGACAGGAAAACACCACTACAGAAGTAAGAACATGAGTATAATTGGTGTGTGTGTGGATCCAGCACACAAATACATAAACCAGCTGGAACGAGTTTGTCCAAAACTGCTCATGCTAAATAGAAAGATGGCCATCAGCCAATTCAACAGCTACCAGGGAATTATGGAGTTTTTTAAAAGCCATGTAGCACAAAGTCAGCAGGATTTAGTTCCTCTTCCAGAGCATCACCACCCAAAGACTTCCACTGATGTGTTTCACTTTTTGATATATAAAGAGTCTCTGCTGTAGTCTGTAATCTGGTGGTTTGTCTGGGCAGGTAGTTTTCTGCAGAAGTGCCGGCATAAGCTTCTTACAGGGACAATCTTTTGGATCCTGCAGAGTCACAAATAACTCTTCAGGAGCTACTTTCTTGCTGCTTCTTGTAAAGGAAATAGGAAAGGCATCTGGTGAAATGATCAGGCAGCATCTTTGAGACAGGCAAATCTGTTGAAATTTGCCTAAATGAGGTAGAAGCCATGATAACAAAGTTATTCCCACTTGGTTTTTACTGGACTCTAAATTCCCTGCCTCAAAACGAGCTCAGCCCTTCCTCCAGCAACCCAGACACTGGTCTGAGCTTTTCGGTAACTTGGCTGCTGCACCTTCTCTGGTAACCCAGGCAGGTCCCTCCAGACAGGACTTTTTTCCCCATAGATACACTTGCCCACACCTGCTGCAATTTAAAACAATGTCCCCTTTTGTTTGGTTGCTTTGTGTATCCTGATTAGTGAATACCTACGGCACTAAACGCATGATGGCTGTAATTGTATCAAGGACCTCTAAGAAACTGTATTTTTATTATGAACCCATTATGAACCCTGCATTAAACCATCATTTTTTTTTGCTTTGACACTTCAGTTTCAGACCATTTCTCCCCAAATTGTAAACATGCAGCTCCATGAGCAGTGCAACTAATGAAGCCTGCTTTCCAATAGATTTATATCTCGTTGGTTGGATTCCCTGGTGTCCAGGATGATACAAGCTCCTTCTCAAGTTTTCATTGTACTTGGGGCTGGCTTCTCTCCTTTCTGCCCACCCTGTATGCCTTCCCCTTGTGTGTGAACTCCTTGTGTCTAGTTAATGGTGTGTCACACTGTAGTTTTCCCCTTTGCAAGATCTCTTTCCTCAGTGAAGTATCCTGTACTTGCAGATCAAGTAGGTGTGTGCCTCTCAAATATGGATCAGATCAGTCAGTAGGTTCAGAAAGTATTAGGAACAGATGAACATGCACAGTGGAACTATAAGAAGACAGAATAAAAATACAACTTCTTTACATCTTTCCTTTCTCTTCTGGGGCTTTGTTTTATTTTCCTTAGTTCCAAATTTGCTCCATAGCTCAAAATCTTTACCTCCCCAATTAAGTTTTGGTGATGCAGCAGTAGTTATTAAAGTGCAGAGAACAAGACACCATTGTGATTGGAGGGGGAAATGTACCAGCCTTGGCCCTTCTTGAAAACTGAATTCAATTATTTATTGATAAAATCCCCTTGACAGTTAATTTGCTGCAGTATTTGGCTTCCTCATTGCAGTGTAACATAGTGACGGATATTGGAAGGAGAAAGAGATATAATGGAATACACTTCCTTTCTCTTACTAAGCTGCACATAGGGAGAGGATTCTTTTAATTTATTTTTCTTCTTTCGCTATGTTGAAGCTTTCTAAAAAGCTGCCAAGTTCACTGTCAGTAACTCTTTTAAAAGCCTTATGAAACAGAGCTCCTTAAGTTCCTTTCAAATTAATTGTATTATTGGAAAGTTAGTTTCTGAGTCTTTTCTAGTAGTTTCAGGAAGGAAAAGCTAAAAACTGAGCAGGAATTTGCATGATCACTTGCTCTCTGTGCTTTCAACAATCACTACCAACTGTGATCAGCAGTGAGACAGTGGATTCAGCAAATCTTACAAAATACTGTATATTATAAAATGGAATTTGGGTCTTTCTGTTCCAAGTTCAGCAGAGCAAGATTTGGCTCTCATCAGGTTCTTTGCTAAAAAGGACAATGTGATTTGAGGTGTAGCAACCTCTACTAGGCAGGAAATTATGGATAACCTAGCTATAAAGAAAGCTTTGTCTTAATTGGTACCCATTAGCACGCAATCCAAAGCTACACAAGTCAGTATTAAGCCTTGCATGGATTAATGTGGGCTTTGTGCCCAGTCTGATCATAGGCTTTTTCTAAGCAGTCTTATTTATTTCTGTAGTTGTTCTGTTCCACAGAAATGTTCAATCCTTTTCTGAAACTTGCTAAGCTAAACTATACTTGCCTGTTCCTTATATGTTGCTTAAAAAAACAGAGTTACGGAATGTTTTTGTATTGTCTTTGATCTTTAAAGTTTGCACTGATAGCCTCTTAGCAATAACCATACCCATGAGATTTCCGATACTTCCAGCCCTTTTACATGGATGGGAGAAACTGCAGTTTGCTTTCTTGTCCATCCTTGTAAGGATTTAGCTGGGTAACTTTTAGACCAGATCTTGAAGGAAATTCTGCTGGAATTCAGCATAGATGTGTGAAGAGGGGTTTACCTTGTCTGTGTCAGTTTGTTCGACTCATTCAGACATCCCTAATTGTTACAAAATAAATATTGCTTTGTGATCTTCTCAATGAGCCTTGACATCATATTTAGCATTTGTAGATAATGAAACAAGTCAAACATGAGGGAACTGGTGTATCTGAAAATGCTACACAGTTTGTAGTCTTTGCTGAGCAAAATATCTCTCTCTATCTATATATATAAAACTATTACTGAGGTGTTATAGTATCATTGGTGTGACCACTCCAAAGGGAAGGTCCGCTGTCATCTCTGATTCTTGTAAGAAAGAAGTGTATGAATTCAACAACTTAATTTACTCCACCAATATTGATTAACAAATTCTTTAAGAAAAATAATAATATTTTTACAATAACAGCACATTGACAAAGAATTGGACTTTTGGGATTCCTTGCAGCACATAACCTGAAATCCATGACCACAGAGGGTCTTTAAGCATTTTCTGCAGTAAGGCATAGTACAATACCATGTATTGTAACTCAGAGAAGTGTTACTGCCATTCTTTTGTCAACAGGCTATTATGCTGGTTTACAGGACCTGTAAAGTCCAGTGCCTTGTGCTAGTGTGGCTAATCCTTTACTAAAGAAACATGGATGAAAGGATAGTATATGGTTCAAGAATCCCTAGTTTGAGTAAACCAAAAAGTATTCCAAAACTACATTCCTTAAAATACATTTGGGAGAGGAATTTGAAAAGTGGTGTGGTCTAAAAAAGGAGTAAAGCCAAGACAGATTGTCAGTTGGCTGAGGGAAATAAAAATAACTACCCTAATGAGCCATGGATTTTAGCCCAGTCTTTTTGCTAGCCACCTTCTGAGTCTGAGTTTTAAAAGGGGAAGAATCTTCTGTAGCACCTGAGCGCCTCTCTGCATCACTCACGGTGTGCCCAGGCAAGAAGTCATGTCACCTCCATTCCTAACTTTTTTGATATGGGCTTTTTTGTCTTTGTTCACGTTAGACTGCTGTTTGTTCCCTTGGCCTCATAGCAGCCTTGGCATCCTCACAGCTAGAGCCAAAAAAAGCTGCCACGGAGCAGAGTAGACAGCACACCAAGTAATGGAGCTCCTTGCTTCTGATGAGCCGGACCTCATCAATAATTCATAGTTGCCTTTTCCTTCGTGCCTTTGTCTGCCAGCCCAAATGAGAAGGTGCAACTACCTTGCATCTCCAGTAGCAAATAGCAGTTGGTGATGTTGGCCAATTATTTGCAATGCCCCAAAGAAAACTGGGAAAATCATCTTTGGAAGCACACAGATTTTGCTTCCTGTCACCAGAAAGATTACTTTCTTCAGTATCTGAAGGCTTTGGTGGATCAATTCTTTTGCATGGGAGAATAGATTAGAAACATGCCGTCAGGTACACTGCACAAGATAGACAGATGGAGACAGTGGTATCTATCTGCTACAGGGAATTGTCAGAGGGGCACAACTCATTGCATTGGTTCTTAGAGGGCTCAATTTGCTGCTGGTAAATAATCTATTTTTTATTACCTCACATCCCCAGATTGTCAACATTCTCAGCTTTTTGCCACAGCTAATTAGACAGGCAAAAGCCTTATAGCCTAAAGTACAAGTCTGAGCTAAGCACCTGCCAAAATATCTGACTTTTTTTAAGAACTGGAATGTCAAAGAGTGAAGGGGCTGCAGATCACATTTAAATGCTTTGAGCGTCAATAAGATGATTAGACCCATGAGGCAAACATTCAGAATTTCTCTTAGACTCACCACTGAGAGAAGGCAAGATAAAACTCTGATAGATAAAAACTACTGTGCAATGGTACCAAAGCTAATTATTCTGCAGAACTCTTGGAGAAATCTTGCAGGGATGTGTTGACAGCATGCTCTGTGTGGCCACTACTGTTCAGGAAAGCAATATTTAATTGCATATTTGAATGAAGTCACTTTGTGTAAAGTATAGCTTTGGAAAAGAATTTGCCTGAACCAAAGCAATGAACGACCTCGCTGTTAGCCAGACATGGCAGATTTGGCAGGGAATGGGGCTTTTTATTATTTTTATGGCGGTTTGGGGTTTTTTTTTTCCATCCATTATTTAAGAATTCTGTTTTCAAACAGTGAATATAGAAATTTTTCCAAAGAGCTCTGCACCAAGGATAAAAGGCACTGAATGATGCCCTTGTATCAGGCATGTCATGATTAAAGTATACATATGAATAGCAGCAAAGGTATCCTTGCAGTCTCTGTGTATCCACAAGGGATAGACTAGCAATGTTAACCTCTCTGTGTCCCCATTTACCAGTGTTCCTAGGCAAGGGTGATTGTCAGAGAGTGTAGTGACTGCAGCCCTGGCTGCCTGCGGCACCTCCTGGTTTTCCCACTGAAGGAACAACTTATTCTTCAAGGCCAGGAGAAGCTATAGTGTATTCATGTATTTGGAGAAAGAGATGATGTAGAGATACTGGAGAGTGAAAATGGCTGTCAGCTCCTTCAGACCTGAGTGGTAATTCACCTCAGTGGGGCTGTCACTGTTTAAATAGAGCTGTGCAGTCAAGCTGTTGACTACCTTTAACTTTCCATGGTTATGAGCCCTAGCACCTATTTGTGCCTTTGGAAGTCATCCCAGAATTTGCTGACTTGTGATTTTTCATCAGGGACCCTGCTCTCTCAGTTGAAGTGAATAACTTGCCTTTTCTTTATATTAACTTTTAATGCAATAACTTTTTGGATTTTAATGTTTCTGATATTGCAGAGGTAGAGATGGAATGGAGTTCAAGCAAGGAAAATTGGGATATATCATCTGCCCACATTCAAGTATAAGCATTCACCAGTTAATGCCATATATTGCTTGATGATGATGGTGTTGCTGGAAAAAAAGAAATCTAGGACTGAAAATAGTAATGATAAAAAATTGGCAGATTGTGTAGTTTCTGGTCCTGATTAAAAACAAGTTGATACATACTTTTTTGTTCCATTTGTAGCCCTAGTCCTGGTTTACATTGATTTTCTGCTCTTTGAAAGAAAAAACCAAATCAACTGCAAATAATTTAGGGATACAAGAGACCTGACTTCACTCTGCCAATGGCTTTTCACTTAGTAAGTAGCTTTTTCTTTTTGTCCTCAACACTGAAGACATTCTGTCTGCTGTGTAACTTAAGTAATTTCCATCTGCAGAGATTTTACATATCCTGAAACCAGCAACACCTTGAGAAATGGGTTAAACCTTCTCTGCTGTCTGAAGTAACTCTGCTTCAAGCTCAATTTCCAATGCAAAGACACTGTATTGTTCACAGAGGAATCACTAATGCAGAGCTTAGTGTTGTATCACCCAGCCAATGCACAGGGAAGGGTTTTTGACCATATATGTACCAGTGATGTTTTATGATAACCCTATTCTGCCATTGCATAGGAGTCTTTCACACAGTATATAATTTGGGTGCTACTAGGCAGTACAGGCTTCTCTGAACAGTTTGTTCCATAGACAGACTCCAAAATCTCCTGCTGAGGAGGAAGGATAGGAGAGCAGCTGGGTGGGTGTCTGCCAGCTGGCCAAGGTCAAACCAGCACATGTTGGTAACTGTCTGCATGATGGAGAAGAAAAGTCAAAACGCTGACTTTTTTTTCCCAACATTTAGGGTGGAATCATATTTAGTACTTCAGTTATTATCATTTACCTGATTACTCAAAATTCAAGTTCTCAGTTTCATCCCTTTCTGTTGGAAGGAAATGAGTGAATTCTTGTCTTTATTCCTTTCTATCTGAGGTATTTTGTAGTCTTTGCTAGGCAGAAATGTCAGTTAGAAAGTGGCAGATCTCTACAGCGGTGGTCCGCTTCTGCTGTTTGAAGTTTTTAGTTCCGCTGAGAAAGCTGTAAAGATTCCCAAAGCAATAATGTAAAAAGGAAGGTTGAGCAGTGGACAGATTAAAATTGAACGTTATATTGTATGCCCATAAGAGAAAAAGGATTTTAGAAGTCTGGCTAGCTTCTAGCATAGTGTGTCATGCAGAAGTGTCAGACTATCTTTTGAGAAGTACCTCATCCACATGGACAGTTACAGCGAAGGGTGGGAAAAAAAGTGTTGGAAACAGAGGCAAGGAACTGAAGTGATCTTACTCTCTCACATGCAAACACGCATGCACATATATACGTGTGTGTGTGTATTTATATATATGCACACAACATGCCCTTCATGTGCATAGATGTTTCTTCATCCTTCCTGGTGTCTTTTCCATACATTGCCCTGTCAACCTGTATTTGTAATTAAACATTTTGCATTTTTTAATTAAACATTCCACGTATCCTGAGGCCCACCTTGACTTGTTGTGTGATTGTCACTGTGCTACATGGCTTCCTTGCGGTGCTGCTGCTTCAGCAGAGGTGTTGCAGTGCTGCTGGGTGCTTGGATAAGAGCTCAGCTGTGGGGCTGTGTTCAGATTACACACAAGGGAGCCAAAGCAACAATTTGTAGAGTAGTCTCTGATGCACTTCCACCTTTCCTGGCAGTCAGGTTAAACCATCTCAGAAATCCCAGCCTTGGCAGGGAAATCACTCAGTTTTCTGGTTCCCCTAGCCTGGAAATGCATTCCTTCTCTGCCAAGACTTGAGAGAAGTGCATCCGTAATCCACTGCTTCTGTTTATAGGAGCAAAGCTTGTTTTACTTTGCTTGAATTTAAATAAAGGTATTTGCACATCCCTGAAGAATTTTTTCCACCTGTATTTTTATCCATAATAGACTGTCTCTACACTAGCAGTAGCGGATCAATTGTTTGGGGGTTGTTTGTTTTCAAGGCAATGCACGGGTGATTCTCGATTCTCTCTTGTGGCAGAGCATGCTGTTATCAATATGTTACTTTCTTTTCACTGGGAACACAGCTTTCAGAAGGCATGTAAAATAAATGGGGTCTGCTTTAATTCAAGTGATGGTTCGGAAACGTGTTTGGTAAACCAACTTCCAAAGCCTCTTCCCCGGCCAGTGCAAGACCTGCACTTGCAAGGTCTGAGTTTATCTTTTTCTAATTAACAGGAGTTAGTCTTTCAAAGGATCTGCAGCAAGTGAAAGCCGAGAGGCTTCGATGAGTGCTCTCTGTGGTCTCAAAAGAAATGCATTTGCTTTTCAAGGGGAATAATCAGATTAGAAAAGGCCTAACTTGGGCTGTCATTTCTCTAAAGTAAAATCCATGCTGCAGTGGCTACAAACTGATGGGGCCAAGAAAGCAACACTCACAGAAATGTGTGAGAACAGCGTGTTTCCTCTCCTTTGAGTTTAGCAGATGCAATGCTAATATGAGGTACCTGAACACCAGAGCAGAAAGCGGCAAGGGCTCAGGTCAAACAGAGCTGTTACCATCAGGATGCCAGTACCTCCCTAGAGCTGCAGTGAGGACATATGCAGGGCTGGAAGAGCATTTCAGACTCCAGCATCCCTTCAGTCCTGGGCAGAGCATGTCAGAAAGCTGTGTCCTGCCACAGACTGGAGATGTGACCTCTGGCCATGCTCTCTGTATCTCCTTTCCCCCTTTCACATTTATTTGCTTTATCTAGACATAAGAAGACTAGCCCTCATTCAGTTTGTAGACTTGCTACTGCAGAGGGGATTGTGTCTCATTTAGTGACTTTAGGCAGTGCTGAAGTTCAACAAGGAGGAGCAGGGACTTGGCTGGAAATGCCAGCGTGCCTGTCACCTGAGGTGTTTTCAGATGAGGATGTCTGCAGAAATTAACTGAGGCTTGGCGTCACCAGACAAAACTACTCAAAACATCTATTGCTGACTAATACAGACAGCATAGTCTGTTGCCCCATTAAGAAGCAGCAGCTATACTGAAAAAAAAAAAAAAAAAAAAAGAAAAAAAAAGAAAAAAAAAGAAAGAGTGGAATTCTTTAGGAGCAACTTATATTGCCAGAGGAGAAACATCTCTCACATAAAGAGTCAGTTTGCAGCTGCAAATTTAACTTTTGTCCTCATATTTCCCCATCTGTTTCACTCTGAAATGATGCTATTCCTGCCAGCGGGTGCTGATGCCAGGGACTGATGCCATTGCCATGGAGGAACCTGCCCTGTGCCTCAAGTGCTCATCACAGCACAGCCTCTGCAGTGGGTCTGTCTGCATCACTGGTACCCACAGCGCTGCCCGTGGATAGCTGGTGTGCAGTCACCCAGTCCTGTATGCCACTGCTGCTCAGCCCATGGAAGGACCCCTCCATGCCCCAGGCAGCAGTGGCAGGAAGGACTGGGCACCCTGCAAGTCCATCAGTCCACATCTTGAGGCCGGTCACTCCAGCTGTGCAAGCAGTTTAAGTTATTCATGAGTCACTGCTGTGCTCTTGCTGTTGTCAGACTGCTAAAACTCAGTTCACCTTGGAAAAGGGATTTTGAAAAAGTGCCATTGTTCACCTCAGTGTTTAGTGTCTTGCAGAAGTCTTCAGCGGGGAGTTTGTTGTTTTATGTATAAGGAGAGGGTATTCCCCTGCTCATCCACCAGCTCAGCTGGGCATCTCAGTGTCAAGCTGTGCCTTTCTGTCTCACACTTCGTTACTGGTAATAATAAGAGTTTTCTGAGCAAGAGAAATCTGGAGGCTTTAGTGTTTTTACCATGCAAATGTAAGGGTCATTATTTCAGTTGTTCCTGAAGACCTAAATCATCCTTGCCTGTGTGCCATCCTACCTTAGTGGCACTAACACAGCTGAGAAGAAACAAGCACGAACCTTTCCTACAGTTACAGTTTCAAGGGCATTGTCTCATCCAGTTCCAGCTTTATGTGCCTGTGAGATTTTTCACATCAAACATCACCTCTTCAATACATCATCCTCCAGACTTCTAGCTTCTTCCTATGTAATAGCCAATCTGTATTTTATTGGTTTGTGGAGGCCTTTTTTCTTTCTGCTTTATCCTTTTGTTAGTTTCTGAATTCCCAGATTTCCTCTGAGGAGCCAGCTGAGGTGAAAATACATCTGTTGTCTCTCTTAGCTGAGAAGCCTTCTAGTAACAATTTCTGTGCTGCTGCTCTGGAGGTTTTTGGGGGATCACTGCAGGGCTGGCTGCTCCCATGTGCTGAGGCTGTTGTAGGAAACGCCTGGTCTTCTTCCTACTCCCTCTTACTGTGCACTGCAGTTGAAGCTGGGTTTATTGTCAGATTTAAAACAGCAAGGAAAGGTTGCTGGTTTGAGTGTGAGGAACATTGATTGTTTGTTTGGGGGATGCTTGAAGTTTGTTTGAATACAGTGATTGGTAAGAACAGGATTACTGGAGGAAGTGTGGACTGGATGATCAGGTAGTGAGGTGGACTGCGAACTGGCTGAAGGAGAGAAGCCAGAGAGTTGTAGTCTATGAGGCTGAGTCTAGTTGGAGGCCTGTAACTAGTGGAGTGCCTCAAGGGTCAGTACTGGGACCAGTATTATTTAATATATTCATCAACGATTTAGATGAGGGAATTGAGTGTACTATCAGCAAGTTTGCTGATGACACTAAGCTGGGAGGAGTGGCTGACACGCCAGAAGGCTGTGCTGCCATCCAGCGAGACCTGGACAGGCTGGAGAGTTGGGCAGGGAATAACTTGATGAAATATAACAAGGGAAAGTGTAGAGTCCTGCATCTGGGCAGGAACAACCCCAGGTTCCAGTATAGGTTGGGAAACGACCTGTTAGAGAGCAGTGTAGGGGAGAGGGACCTGGGGGTCCTAGTGGACGACAGGATGACCATGAGCCAACACTGTGCCCTTGTGGCCAAGAAGGCCAATGGCATCCTGGGGTGTATTAGGAGGGGGGTGGTTAGTAGGTCGAGAGAGGTCCTCCTTCCCCTCTACTCTGCCCTGGTGAGACCCCATCTGGAATATTGTGTCCAGTTCTGGGCCCCTCAGTTCAAGAAGGACAGGGACCTGCTGGAGAGAGTCCAGCGAAGGGCAACGAAGATGATTAAGGGAGTGGAGCAGCTCCCTTATGAGGAAAGACTGAGCGAGCTGGGTCTCTGTAGTTTAGAGAAGAGGAGACTGAGGGGTGACCTTATAAGTGTCTATAAATATATAAAGGGGGAGTGTCATGAGGATGGAGCCAGGCTCTACTCAGTGGCAAACAATGATAGGACAAGGGGTAATGGGTACAAACTGGAACACAAGAGGTTCCACTTAAACTTGAGAAGAAACTTCTTCTCAGTGAGGGTGACGGAACACTGGAACAGGCTGCCCAGGGAGGTTGTGGAGTCTCCTTCCCTGGAGACATTCAAAACCCGCCTGGACACATTCCTGTGTAACATTATCTAGGTGTTCCTGCTCCGGCAGGGGGATTGGACTAGATGATCTTTCGAGGTCCCTTCCAATCTCTAACATACTGTGATACTGTGATACTGTAGATCAAATAAAATCTTGAGGGGTTTGGAGATGTTTTTTTCTTTATTCTTATAAATAAATTAGCCTTTGGCACACAGATCACAAATTCCAGAAAATCTGAATCTCTTGCTTGAGCCTCTGACAGGGTATAAATAAACGTAAGCTCTGTTGCAGCATGTTTGGGGAGTTAAAGGAATGTTTTTGGTTTGCTGACCCTGATGTCTGATTCTGTATTTACCTCAGCATATCCTGACGTGTGTTTCATTATCTGGGGGAATGTCAGTGCTGTTGAAAAATTAAATATCTCATATCACCTATTTTAATGTCAGTAATACTCCACCCAAGGGATGTTACACTGTTCACAGCTTTATGCCCAGTAGCAGCATTTCAGGTCTTTACTTGCTGCAAATAGCCAATTGGCTTGTAGAGTCCAGTATTGCTGACTTTCTGTGTAGGCAGAACAGAATAAAGGTATCCCCCTCTATTAATGCAGGTATTTATAGTTGGATGTGAGTTTCCTAGCCTTGCTTTGCTTGTGTGTTGCCGTCAGCGCTGCTGGTAGCAGTTGTGTGCATGGCTTAACTACAAGGAGTACTCAGCTCTGCAGATACCATTTGTACTCTTAGTGACTAGTGATTTTAGTGATGGGACTAAAGGAGCCTGAGTATTACAAAGTACTGGGAACTTGGAAATTTTTTAAGTGGTTTTTTTTTTTTCAGCCAGACTCTAAAAATTGTCTCACCCCTTCTGACAGCAGCTGGAAATTTTACAGTCAGGTTTCCTATAGAAATGCTTATGGAATTTCTACAGATTAGTTAGCTTGTGTGTGTGTTTTTCTTCCACCAGGAATTTCTAAACCTGTTGACAGGCTTCAACTCAGTTTGTCACAGATTAGAAGTCCTAAAAGAGAAATATAATTAAATTCCTGCATGTATTTGTGGAAATAGATGCAAGAGACTAATGTTTGAGCATTTGCAATAATAGTCCTAATAACTTCTAAACTCTGCTTTGGCATAATCCTCTCATGCCAAACGATCCTCTCATATCCTCTCCAGCCTAACATATTTTATGACAGCTATCAACCTTAGCATAATTGACTCATGGGTTGTTTGGGGGGTTTTTTGAAGTCATCCAAGAGACACCAACAAATACCAAGCAGGACTTCCCCATTTCTTTTGCTAATCAAACAGATCATCTTTCTTCTGGAGTGCCCAGGGAATTTGGATCCGCACTGAGCTGATGAAAGGCAGTCTTTAGCACAGCTTCCCATGTTCTTCATACCCTTTCAAACAGAGCTCTGATTCTACCTCTTAAGTCACTTTGGTTAAATTTGTCTTTCAGAATTAATTTTAAACCCAAATAGTAATATTTCTAGTTGCTGAAAGAGCCTATTTCTTTCTTCAAAAATATGCATCCCCAAAGCTTAGATGGAAAGAGAAAAAATTCTTAAATAAGTCAAAGATTAAATTTGGGGAATCAACTATTCTCAGCATTTAAAAGGAGAAAATAACTTATTTAATAGATCTGCTCTCTGTGTTGGTAAAAGAAATTCACACTAGGGCATTTATAGGATTGTGGCTTTAAACTGTACATTCTTTATGGGTATTTGTTTTTATCTTTAAATCGTCAACAGTGATGCTTGTGGCACATTTAGTGGCCCTAGAAAAACATGAGTTAGGAGAGCCTGCTTGGTAATTGTAGGTCCTCAGTTTGTAGGTGGTAAGTTAGCAAATGTGAACCCCATCCAAAATGTCTGACAGTCATAGCCCTCACTGCACATGTATCGACTCTTCTGCAAGACAGATGAGGGTGTATGTACAACATTTGTCACTGTTAGGAGAAAAATATGTTAATCTTTAAGCACAGGGTTTGTCTAACCAAAGTTGTCTGTAATACTTAATGAAATGTCACACAGGATAGCTGGAAATACTCCTGGCTTTGTCACTCCTGATGAATCTATTTGCACTCCCTTGTTTATGACTGCATAAACTCAGCAATTGTCTTTATATATTCTGAGAATCTTGATTTCAGGCATATGAAGAAAATTCTCCATATCTTGAAACCAAAATCATAATCAGACAAATGCTATTTGCAACTCAACTAGCAAAGCTGGAAAATACTTGCTCTTGCTGCCCAGCCCGGGTGAAACTCTAACAGATACCGGCTGTGCTGAGAAAGAAATTAGATTCCTTAGAATTCAGACTGGAAATCATCTGAGGACAAGAACGTGTGAATTTGCTTTACTTTATGCATGTTACCTGCAGTCAGCCGGTCTCTGAGGAGCTATAACTCATAGCTAAGTGTTTGCAATATTGTAATACAAATACCAGGCACAGTTGTGCCAGCGGGATGGCCTTTCCTGCACAGCATGGCCTTTCCTGCACAGCATGGCCTGGTGCAGCAGGGCAGATGGGGATGCTGTGCTGTTGAGCACAGAGCAGGGAGGGCTGGGGCTCATGTAGCACTGATTGTACTTAGATGGGGCTGCCCAGGGAGGCCTCACACCGTGGTCCCAAAGGAAGGCAGAGAGTGTCCTCACATGTGGGACAGCTGAGCAGTGCATGGGTAGTGGGTGGGAGGAAGTATGGAGGAAGAGGGGCATGGGTAGCATCAGTGTGTCTTCATTTCTTGTTCATGCACACCTGTGAAAGAAGTTTGAGGTTCAGCTACTGCCAGGAGTTTTACTTAATTGATAGCTATTGATTCCCAAGTGTCTAGTTGAAGGCTTGGGGTGCTTGAGATTCAGGGGATTTAGTGACCCTCCCTCTATGAACAAGACCCAGAAGAGATTATACTTCCGTGGGTCAGGAAATGGCAAACCTGAGGGCTGCTAGGAAAATCCTCCCTGGCCAAAAGAAGTTCATGAAGTTTGGTTTTGGGGTGCTTTATTATTTTTCTGTTGTTTGGGTTTGTATTTTTATTCTCCTGCAAGGTTCAATCTAGACAACGCAGGATTGCTCCCAAATCTGAAATCAGTTGTGCATATCCCTACTCCTCAGCTGTTTATTCTTTTTTGACTTCTGGGCATTTTTAGAAGGACATTGAACACAGAGAATCGGAAGGAATACGTAATTTGTTATAGGTGACTGAAATATGTGAGGAACATTAGAT
This sequence comes from Pezoporus flaviventris, assembly GCF_033815535.1. Taxonomy (NCBI): domain Eukaryota; kingdom Metazoa; phylum Chordata; class Aves; order Psittaciformes; family Psittacidae; genus Pezoporus; species Pezoporus flaviventris. The sequence continues at coordinate 5,659,204 of NW_026892626.1, read as the reverse complement.
GTACTTAGTAGACAAAGGTCAGAATTAACATTCAGGTATCTGAACACATACATTTAGAGGAAATGGTGTGTTAAACCTGAGCCTCTATTAGCAATGATCACGAAATTCAAATAAAACATTTTCTTATTAGGAAACAGGATTTTCTCACCAATTTGTTGCATGCTGGCAGTTCTGGTATCCCCATTTATTTCAGATGCTCTTCAGAGAGAGCCCTGTTTCTGAAAGCACCAGTTCCAGATAAGCAAATATAAACTCAAAGGCTTTACTGAGCTGATTTTCAGATACAAGGTCTGAAGCTTTTTATTTTTACTCTGTGTGCAGACCCTGAATCTCTGAAACATTTGTGATTCACTTAGAATTCATTAAACTTGTCCCTTGTCCCCCTCCACACGGTTATTTTCTCAATAGCTTTATTTCTTTCTTTTCTCCCTAAAAAATGAACATAAACTAAATTGAATAGAAGGTAGTCACTCTGGCTGGCACAAAACACTCAGAGCTTCATTTTGATGTGAAGCTATCACTGACCAGGACAGCCTTTCAGTGTGCTGACCCTAATCCTACAATCCCCTCAATACATCTAAACCTGCCTGTCTGATTTCCATCAAAGATTGGGATTCTCAGGTCTAGTTTCTTGGGTTTATTTATTTTGTTCCAGTTCAGCTTTTCAGCACATCACAAACCCATTTACAAATACCTTGAATTATGTATTTCCCATGGGATGAAGAATCTTTGGTCTAAACCCTTTGTATTTTCTTTTTCTATATCTTATTCTGGTACTGTTCTCCTTAAATGGTAGTTGTAAAAGCTAACACAGCACGGTGATACAGTCAGTGGTTTCTGGGGAAAGGAAGGTAGAGGTTGCAATGCTGGGGAGGTTTGGTGGTTTGAGGGGCTGCAATACAATGAGACTTCTATTTTCCTCTGCACTAAACCATAAACCCCACAATGTCTATCCCGCCAGGAATGAATTACCTAATCACTATGTAGAAGTAATCTGTGATTTGTAGGCGCCACCATCTGGGCATAATGGCTATTCGCAACTGGAATGCATGGAATCACGTAAAGAGATTATAAATTTTTTTCAGGCCTAGCCAAACCTGAATATTGTTCCTACTATTAAAATTGCATTTTTCTCTAAATAAGCGTATACCTGCATATACCCCTCAACTCAGTCTAGAGAGAGTTTAGAGATGATAAATGCTATGCAATAAAGATGGATTAATCTTTTTTAAAAAAGATTTAGTTACATCCTGTTCTGTTGGGACTAAATCCACTAAATCAGGAGGAATTTTCTGATCTATCAGCATGCCTGTTCCAAGCGTGCTGGTCTGCAGCACAGCCAGCCAGTCAGAGAGATGTAACACCCTGGTTCCAGGTAGCATGGAAGCTAATGCCCATGAGACCTTCTGGACCACTGATTCATCTTCTAGCCTTTTGGGTATTGTGCTCACTGGGGTTTTTTTCACCATTGTATGCTGGAGAATGAAATGGGGTTAAGTGGAAACCCAGACCATCACTGCATGCTCAGGAGTTTCAGTCATTATCTGATTGTAAGGAAAGGAAGACTATCCTTTTGTGGTCAAAAAAAATGACCCTTTGTGCACTCAGTGCAAAGAAAGTCTTTGCCCCCAGTGCCACTGCTCCTTCCTGGGCTGGGAGCAGAGGCTGAACTTGAGTGACTTCAGCCACAGCAGCTAGGCCAGGGTTCAGCAATTTCCTTCTGAGATAAAATCCTCTGAGAGGAAAGTCCCTTCCACAATGAACTGAAAAGACAGGGTTTGGTTTGCCTTTCTGGTGTTATAAACTTCCCAATGTGTTTGCAGGGATTCCCTCTGGCAGAATAGCTCCAGGGCACTGCTGTTTCACAGCCGTTTCCATAGTTGTGACAAGAGCAAGGCAATGGGCAGTTTGACCCCAAAGGTGAAATCCTGGCAGTTTTGAAGTCAATAGGTCCTCCTAATACTTCAGCCTTAGATATACTGCCCCTGCAGAGTAATCAAAAATGAATAGAATATCTAAAGAAATATAAGAAAAACATTGGATTTCTAAGTGAGAATCATTCTGAAAACAGCAGAGGCAGTGTGCTGGGACAAAGCAGATCATACACACATGTTGTTACTGTTCCTTCCCTCCTGCTTTCTTTTCTGAAATACCTATCGGTCCCATGAGGAGCAGGAGAATAAACCCGTTGTCAGTTTTATTGCAGAGCTGGCTGCCTAAACTGATGTCTCACTGCAACATGGTTATAAAAAGGAAAAAAACTGCCAAAAAGCCTCGCTGATGTAAATGATATTCCTGTTGGAAGACTCTCCGGGAAAGGGCCTCTAAAACAGGAGAAGCCAGATACATACAGCCGTATTTTCAAAACACCAACTTAAAAATTTAAAGCCCTATGGCTTTTTTTCTCACTGCTGTAAGCTGTAAGGAGAGCTGCCAGGGCTCTATCTGAAAAGGATGGAGAGAACAGACCAATACACAGCAAAACAGAGTCTGGTGGTGATATTAATTTAAAATCAACCTGCAAGAAAAATATTTTTCCATATTTGGAATACAGCCTGACAAAATTATCCCTCACATGCTCTCCATAGTTGCAGAAAATTACCATCACTGACACCCCTGATTTTTAGCATCAAATATACAATGCTCTTTCTTCTCCTTTTGCTGAGGGAGGCCTTTTGGTTATACAACTTCTTGTGTCACTCTGATGAGGCAGACTGTTGGTCCAGGTTATCCCAAGGTCTGGCATGATTGCTCAGTTGCAGGCTGCGTGTGCTCTCTTCCCAGGAAGTGCTGCATCCCTTCCCAAGGTCAGGTTTGTCAAGTTGCATTCGCCAATGTCAGTACACTTGGAAATGTCATTAAAATCTTAACATTGTCTTTGGTTTGCATGATAGGATGGAAATCTCATGATAATATTTTTCCCTGTGATGCTGCTATATTTTTTACTTCTAACCAGGCAGAGCTATACCAATACAAAGCTTACTGAAGTCATGTACATGAAAGTGAAAAATGAACAGGGAAAGGTACCGATTTCTAAATTTCCAGAGTTCAATTCTGTTTATTTTGGGATCAACATACTGAACTATTCATTTTTTACAGTCATTCCAACTGTTCTTTCACTGATGAGACACCAGCCTTCCCAGAAGACAGCTCAACAGTTAAGTCATGCTCTCTCTCATAGCCCTTAATGCCACCTGTGAGCCTGAACTACTGCTTCTGTGCAGTACCAGCTCTTTTCCTATTCTTCATGGCTGGTGCTTCCTTCAAAAGGGATTTAATTACTGATTTTCACTGGTCTCTGCTTGAAATTTTAGAACAAATAAAATTGTGTAAGGTCCCATTTGACCTCCTTTCTGAAAAGCAGTGATGTGAAATGAGTATTTGTTGAGCTATTGATCTGTGCTGGTTCTTAAATACACTGCAGCCTTAATAAATGCCTTTGGTCCATCCCTCAGCTGGTGTAAATTACCACAGCTCAATGAAGCTAAGCAGATTTGCATCATCTGAAGACACAGTCCTTGGCGTGTGGTAGCAGCCTGCTTTTTCAGAATGGGGCGGTTAGTGTGCTGTTTACAGCACATCTTACACTGCACATGCAAATCCACAGCTGGACTGTCTGGATCACCTGGTAATTCCTGGTGCAGAAGGGCAAGATCCTTGCTTTTTGTGATGGTTTGTATCCTGTTTTGTGTGGTGCTTTGCTCAGCTACTGTGAAATAGCAGCGTGAAGGTAAGTCTGGGGAGCCTGCACACACGGCAGCACTTGTGCCACCAGTCAGGAATATTGCCTGTTCTGCCCTGGCGCCTGCTGCCGCTCACCTGTGAACCAACCCCATTTCCAAAGTTATTCAGTGTGCAAGTGCTCTCACTGCATTTTTTGACTCTTATGGTTGGAACATATAATTGGAATGGGTGGAAATCAAATTAAATATAACCCCCACTGGACCAGTGCTTCTTGTGAAGACAGTGGAAATTCCCTTTGCTGCATTCCTGGCTCTCCAAACCACACTGACCTCTTGGCCTCCAATACTTTTTGTGTGCAGTGGGAGTCCAGAAATTAGTGCCATTAAGTTCTGCTTTGCTACAACGTGCTATTTCACAACAGTTTGGATTTTCATGAAGGGAGGAACTTAACTGAAAAACTGTAATAGTGTCTCCACAGCTTCAGCACACCTGCACACTGTTGGACAGAGGACTTAATCTCCATTTGCAAGATACTCATTGTAAAGTCTTGCAGTAAAACCGGGTTTGTGCTGGGTTACAGAAATTCTAAATAAGACAAGCGCATACAGACTTTGAATTTTAAGAAACCTTTGTCCATTGTTTGGATGTATTCCTCTGCCATGTGAGATAATCAAACGAAGTTGGGAATGATTGGTCCAATATAAACTTCATGCTTCGGATACCTGCCCTGTTGCTGCATACCTGATCTCTTCTTCCAATCCTGCCAAATACCTCTACATTGTATGTATTTCTCGACATGCTTCTACCTCTTCCGAAAGTCTTCTGTTAACTAGTTGTAATACAAGCAAGAAAATGTTTTTAAAAGTTATATTGATTTGCTCATTAGGTACTGCAATTGTGAGATAACTATATGTTGGTAAACACTGTTTGCCATCTCTAAAGTAAAAAATAGATTAAGATTAGTAAAGACCATAAAAACAGCCTGAAGACTACTCTGGTATCTGCTGGAAAGGCTTGCAGTGCACAGTTATTTCAATAAAAATATGTGTGGGGAAGGTGGGCGGGGGGGGCATATTTCAGGTCTCCAAACACTGTAATACTGTTATTGCCTTCATATTATGTATGCCTCTGCAGCTTTTCCTCAGATGGAGGTTCAGTGGAGAACGTAGGTTCTGCCTATGTTTGGCTAGTCCCTGGGTTTTTTTAGGTGCATTAACTTCAGTTTGGTTATAAGCCAAAATAGCACATTTTGTTGGTGGTCTGGGCTCCTGGTTTCATAATACGAACAATTCAGCACTGCTGACTGGCCCTTTTTTCTAATGTCTCTTTGCTGTACATTTATGAACACATGTGAAGATGCACTGCTGTGTGAACTTGCAGCAGCTGTGGCCTGACATCTTAACACTCCTCAGTGCTAAGATGTGGTATTACTTACATGCCTGTGTCCCCATGATATCAGCAGTGTGGTCTTGCTTGTCATTTGGGAGGCTACTGGGGTGGTACAAGGTTCTTTAGCTCCCATCACAGGATATCTTTTTTAGCTTGATGTAATACTCAGCTGGGAAGCAGTGATTATGACATACAAATACCACATACAGGAAAGTGAGTGGAAATTGTACATGTAGCAAAGGACAGCATTTGGTGAGATGAATGCACAGGAAAATCCCCAGTCAAAGGATTTGCACCAGTCATGACAAGGTGCTGTTATGCTTTCATTATTGGTGGCAATTTGAAGGTTTAGAGTTGTTTGTTTTTTAAACCATGTTTAATTTTTCGTACAGATGCCACCATGCTCCCCTCAGCAAACAAGTAGCAAGATTTCCAGCTCTGCTTTTCAGTTCGATTTAAAGGAGCTGAGCCAAGCACTTGGACCTTGGTGCAAATGCTATATGCCATTGAGTCAGGCAGCTGGAAAGGCAAGTCTGGGGTTTAACATCTTTCCAGATCTGAGGACTCCTTGTAACTAATCTTTCTGTCCCTATCTACACCCTTTTTGAGAGCATTTCTCACTTGAAAGTTTCAGTTCCTTTCACATGAATCAAACTTTGGGTCTCCAGTGTGGCATATAAACAGCTCCCAGGCCAACTGTGTAATCCCCATTGGCACCAGTAAGGGACACTTTTAAGAGGAAGGTTTGGGGCAGGGGGGGATTAAGTGCTTGATCTAGAAATTATACTGAGAGAATGAAAGTGGAATTTCATGGCATGGTTTTACAGAATTGCTTTTTTTTGCTAACACTGTGCTTTAGTTAGCACAGATAGCAATATATGCTGACACTGCAGAGCTGAAGTTTGAATCTTTTCCAAACTTTTTTACTGACCAGGAGCCTTAAAGGTTTTTGAGAACTACAGAAGAACATCTGGGTAACAGAATTCATTGAACAGTCTGCTAGGGCATCTTCAGGGCTACCTGCACCCTGCTTGGTTTCCTGCTACAAGTCATTTTAGTTAGAAGGGGTTTTGGCATCCATCTGATACTGTCAGATCTCCCAGCAAAGAGCATCTCTTCTGATCTCATTCATTGTGTTTGTTACACTTATTTTTCCATACACTTCCATCATTCACAGGTTACAATTCTAGCTGTACTGGAGTGCAGAATCTGTTTATACAAAAATACTTCTTTACATTGCATACCTTCAACTCCGGTACTAGTCCCGTAAGCAGTTACCCTTATTTTAATCTCCTCTATTCCACTATGCAGCAACAGGAACAACCAAAACCTGAACTTTCTTGTGTGAAAACCTGCACCTAGAGTGTGCTTGTTATCCTTTCTGTTTTCAATATTTACTCTGGCAGCTGTTTAATAGCTGTTTAAGAATAATCTTTCATTGTACCAATGAAACTGGTACCTTCAGGTTCTAAGAGACATCGTGAAGTTTGTTGCAAACCCCTGCTTCCTGTTTTTTTCTGGAAAAAAAAGAAAATCATCTGTGGAGGATCCCCCCTCCTTAGTACACATCAGGCCTTCTCTGATTCCTCTGCTGCCAGCTTAAGAGAGGAAAGCATTGCACTGAGCTTCCACTGAACACTGAAGGTCTAGGAATATAGGTAGTCCACGTAGATAAGTAGAAAGAACCTAAGTCTCTGGGTCTTGGCAACATGCAGTCTTGGCACATTGTGTTGCATGGTCTACAATGGAAACTTTTGCAAGGTTGTGAGTATAGTTTACTACCAGTGTCAACAAGCAGCTTAGCATAGTGCTGTCCCTGACAGCTTCAATTGAAGTTCATGTCCAGTGATACTGAGCAAGGTACAAGACTTTCCCAGTGGATCACCAGCTGTGGGGGCAGCAGCTTCAGAGAGCAGCATGATGGTTTCCCTGGGAGCCAAGAGCACCCAGACATGTTAGAAGATCATGTTAGAAGGAAACTTCAGTCCTTTGCTTGTACACATAAACTACTCTTGACTGCATGTGTCTTCAGGACACCTCTGTGTGTGAGGGTGTGTGTGTGAGTGTCCCACTTGTGAAGCTGGTATCACATGAAGTGTATGAGGTAAAAAAGCTTAACACTTCACCTCTTAAAGGAAGTTTAGTTAATGATTTATTTCTCAGGGAAGGAGGAAAGCCAGACTACCATCTAGCAAAAAAGAAGATGCAGAAGATATATGTCAGTGACTAGGTCAATATATGAAGCCTGTGAAGATTTTTCTTTTTCTTTTTTTCCCATAAAACTAAAATTAGCTGAAAGCGTTTCAAGGTAATACATAAAACAAGATGGCATAGCTCTGGAGACCAAATTCTCTACTGATTTATAGGATTACACTTCATAGTTACGGGAATAATCTTTGGGATGAACGTGGGAAGCATGAAGAGGGGAGACCCCTGCATTTCTCTGAAGTATGTCTTTCCCATGTGGCTTCTTGCTGAAAGCTTGCACCATGACGCATACTTACATGAAAGGCAGGTGAGTAGCTAGCTCTACTGGAGCATTTTACAAATGAAACACTGAGGCTTTGTCAAATTCTTCAAGCACAGATGGAAGTATAAAGGACACAGTGTTGGCTGTCTTAGGGTAGTGCTAGAGTCTAAGTAATTTGAGGAAGTTACCCATGAACCTGGATGTGAAAAACAGGAATGCTGATAGGTGCCTAAGCAGAAAAAAAAAAGGCTATAATACATCTTGTATGGGTACAGTGTGGGGAAAAGGCAATGCCAGGTTATTTTGTATCAGAGATACTATGAACTATTAGCAGATTTCTTCCATTTCTGACATTCTGGATTAGGCTAAATTTTCATCTAGAAAATTAAAGGAGGAGGTTATGCTGCTTGATCCTTCTGGAGCAGGAATCTGCAAAAAGCCGGGAGAAAAACTCATCATGGGTCAATTCAAGCCAGACTGCATGTTAACTTTCTAAAGTTTGGAGTGGTGGGGTGGGAGCATTGTTAGGTGAAAGCTTTCCACTGGAGAGAGAAATACTGAGCTTCCTCATGAGGGACAAGAGAAGTCCCTCAGTGATGTAGCTGCTGTCCAAGTATTCATAATCTGAACCTTTCCTCAGTGCACACAGAATAAGCACCTCTTAGGCATGAATATGCTGACTCCTTGTTGACCCTTCTTTCAGAGAAGGTTACATTAGATGACCTCTTGTGGTCCCTTCCAACCTGAATTATTCTCTGACTCTATCTGCTTTTTTTCCAAAGCTTGCAGTGGTTGTCAGTGTTCCTGACAAGTCACACTAGCGTAATAAAACCTGGACACTTTCAAGGGTAGTTTATTGAATGCCAAGGAAGGCACAGTTATTCAAACATGAACAAAATGATGCTGGACATAAAAACATCCTCATTAGAAGGAAATGTGGAAGCAGAGATAAAAGAAGAAAAAAAAAAGAACAATAAAAAACAAAAACCCAACACATAAAAATACAATATAGAGAATGGGCAGAGAAAGGAAATAACAATTTGGTGGCCATAAAGATCAGACATGAAGACTGTGTCTGGATGTTCACGTTACGGTTAGTGAATAATGTCTGATGGCATTTGAAAGTGGAAGATGTTTTGAATAGGTCCAAGGAACTCCCAGAGTCTTTTGAAGCCAGAGGCAGAGATAATGAGCCTCTGCATGTGTTCACTGTTAAGCTGGTTTAGTCGCAAGATAAATCAAATTTAGAAAAAAAAAACCTTTAAGCCCCTAGAGATAATGTTGCAGCTGAAATAATTCCTCCATTCATTTGTCTCTAGGGTGCCTACTGGATCTTTGAGGTGGTGGAAGGCAAGATTAAAATGGTAGCAAAGGACATCAGTCAGGATATTTGTACTGCTGTGTGGCCAATCTTATACACTGAACTGTTTTTTTGTTTGGGGGGTGGTTTTTTAACAGTGCCTTGTAGGAATCAAGGTATTGCCTGTAGGATTACTCTGCCAGTGCACCAGGCAGATCTTCTCAGAAGTCCCTAAAGCACTTCTGGTGGCTTTCCTCTGGACCCTGAATTGGGGGGGTTATCAGAGGGTTCCATGTCCATGCTTGCTGGCACGCAAAGGGGTTAGGTCTCAACTGGCAGAGTCAGGGGTGAGGTGGTGACTGAGGAGCTCTTTCTTGACACAGCCAATCCCTCACTTTGCTTCCTACATCAGGCTTAGCCACACCATGCTACTCGGAGGTTCCTTCCCCTGTGGCAAGGCAGAGCCCAGCAGCCTGCAGTATCACAGCATCGTGAAGGAGCAGGGCACATCTGCTGTGCCCGCACAAGCTCAGGAGCTTGTATACAGCTCAGAGGCTGCTTTTTGCAGTTCTTTGTACACTCTGCATGCAGTTTGTCAGCTAGTTCGCTATTACTCCTTCCCTAGCAGCTCCACAAGTCCGTGTCATTAACTGCCTCGTTCTTACAGCTGACACGGATCAATTTTCTGGAACCAAGCAACATTTTGCAAGACATAAATCTATGAAGATGCTCCATAAGGTCAGTGAGTGACCCTTTGTGCTGCGCTAGATGTGGGTTTGGAGGGATAAGTATGCGTTGCAGCTGGCTCAGTTTCTGTCCTGGGATGTTGAATTCTTTGCACGTGTACAAATGATGGAATGGAATTGTTTCTGTTCATCTGCAAATCCAAATTTCTCGTTAAAATTGGTCATTAGTGAAATTAGTGAAAGTATCTATTAATACGTGCATTATCATTTGCAGATCTGCTGCAGGCCTGCCAGTTCCAGAATCAATTTAGATGGTCATTTCTATTTCTTGGGCTATGTAATACACATGGCTGAGTTAATTCACATTAAGCCCCTTACAGTTTTTGCTCTTTCTAACAAGTGTGAGCAATGCATAGAAGATTTTTTTTTTTTTTAATTTCAACTTTATGGGCTAATTTTGGCTTATTTCAATTTTATATTTAAAACAGTTTTCTCCTTTGTGTTTTTGAGGATAATCTGTTACTGAGAACACTAATGACCTTGGATATTAAGTTCTAACTTTTATTTCCCTGTGGCTGCTTGCTGTATCAAAATGGAGGAGGTACAGGGCAATGTTGGCAGCTCTTATGCCATTTTCCTTCAAATGGACTGATACCTAATGCATTTTCCTTTAGATTGTTTTGGTTTCAGTGGTGTTTTTCTGAAAATTGCATTCCTGTCTCATCCCATGAACCATAAATTATATCTTCTGTGTGGGTTTTAGTATTTGTTTCCATTTCTTGCGACTCCCACATATACAGCGGATTTTGATGCATATTGTGCTATTATGATTGCTGCAGGCTGTGCTGTCTCTGCATCAGGTAACCTTATTGATCTTTATTTCACCTCAACTACCAGCAGTTTTGCTGCACCTGACCTAATTTCAACCACTGAAGATGCTCTAAAATATTGATATGAGCAGAGAGGTGATTTTTCTTTAACTGTGACAATAAAAATAAGTCTAGGAAGATCCAGATTCTGACAGTTTCATGTAACCATCTGAGCACTACAGAGGAACAGAGAAATTACAGTCACTCCAGTGGAGGGTCTTGGGGGGCCCAATATTTTCAGAGGAGAGAATAAGCACTTTATGATGCATACACACACACATGCCCGGGTGTCTTGAGGACAGTGCCAGCTAGAGGTAGACAAATACAGATTCCTCAAGGCCAAGGCCATTTAATTTAACTAAGAAAGTTCTCCAAAATACTTTTTAATGAAGGTGCAGAAGCTTGGTAACAAACTACAGCTTTCTTTAGCAGCACCTGTGACTACTTCCATAAAATGGGGAAAGGCTTATTGGCCCTTTTTTTAACTACTGTTCTGTTTTTTACAGCTGCAGCCTCTCCCCTCTCCAGTTTACTGCATTCGTTGGCTGTGAGCAGTGCCTGAACTATGAGGGCTGTATATTGATCACACCAGCCCCTGTTTGCATTATTTAGCTCTTGAGGAGCATCTGCTGAGCATCCATCAGTATGGGGTATGTGCCACCACCATATGGACAGCCAACTGGTGGTGGAGCCAGGGAGGTGCCGTTATGCTCCAATATATCCCCATACAACAATGCCATTAACATCTGGCATACCATGGCACGCACTTACTTCCATGGTACAATAATAGCAGATTATTCATTCCTAACTACGATGAAGATCCTTAACAGGAGTGACAGTACTGACTCAAAATGAAGTTGGGGAGACAGTGTTACTGCAACTCTCTAGCTGTGTGGAGCATTGCATGCAAGGATCACCTACTGAAATTTTGTTCCTTCTGAGAGTGCAAACGTAGCCCTTTGGATTGTTGGAATGGTCCTTCTAATACTGCTTCTGCCTTTGGCCGAGACACAGGAAGGCAGTGAGTACAGGCAAGGTTTTCTCACAGTCAGCTGGAAGCTAGGATTCATATTACAATAGCTTGATACTTCAGGGAACCTTGGTCTGCAAGCCATTGATGTAACTGTGAATCTATTGTCCACAAAATAAATGAAAAAATGAAGGCAGTTAGTTTTCTTCAAAATTCAGTAATATTTTGGCTCGTATGTGTGCTATAAGGCCCAAAGGTCTAATTAGGGATTGAGTGACCACATGTTTGCTAGTAGCTGTTAGAAATGTTTCTTGTTCTGCTTGACAACCATACTTCCTGCTCTACAGCTATGGGCAGAAGGCATCATATGGTTTTCTTTAAGCTGTGTGCCCATTCCACAGCCCTGAAGCTGCTGTATTCTTTCAGTTCAAATCCATGCTTTCATGTTTTGTGGGATTTGGGCTTGAATTTGAGCGCTTCACACTCTGTCAGGATGAGGTTGCGGAAATGTTTCAGATTTTCTTGGAATGTATTTCCGGCTTACAGAAATTTGATGACAATCTTTTTCCTGATCCCCAAGTAGCTCCATAGGGATCATAGGACCACTCGTCCCTCTGAAGTTCCTGAGGGCTTTTGTGGGTTTCTTTTTCATTCTTTATCACAAGGTAGCTGCTAAGGCATGTGAAGTAGCTCTCTTGCACATAGATTTGCCAAGGAATCTCATGGTAACATACCAGCATCCCTTTTTTCCACATTCTGTAGTATGTGATTTGTGGAAGGACCCCTGCCAAGACAACGCACCGCTGCAAACTGTCAGAAAACACTATTCAGATGTAACGAAGTGTTTACTCCTTCAATTCAGTCATGTAACTCATGTAAGTAACTTCATTCGTTTTCCTAAAAGAATCCTATTTTAACTAAAATTTGTTACATGAACTTAATTAGCAGAAAAAAAAATACTGTTTATTTCATATAAGCTACCAAACAGATGTCAAAAGGGAAAAATGGCTTTGAAGGTGTTTATTATATGTGCAGAACACATTCAGATGTTTAAAAAGCTGGCTGGGTGTTCAAACTAGCCTAGTTTCCAGAGAGAATGTCCCATTTTCTCAAGATCTGGCTGCTTTATGCAGGCAGCTCTGTAACACTTCAGACCCAGCTTTTAAAATGTATCTGGGGCTGAATTCCTTTTAATGTCAGCTGGATGCAGATGCTAAAATGCCTGCTGAGAAGCTGGGTATCAGCTCTTCTGAAAGTCTCTTCTCAGCTGCAGTACTGAGCATTTCTGGTGCAGGGTTGCATGAGGCAGCCTGTAGCTGAACATCATGTAATCAGAGCTCAGTGCAGGCTGACTCAGGATTGATTTTGCACTGTAGGAAAAGACAGTGCAGGTAACTCTGCCTTCTTTCCTTTAGAATAGGCTCACTAAGAGAAATTACTCATTTCTGCATGGCTCCTTGCACACTGAACCATAAGTGCAAACATCAGTAGTGGGATATTTAACTACCAGAGCTTGGTTGCACCCCAAAAGGTTGTCTGTAGTGAGCAGAGCACTCTCCTCCTCTAGTAGAATGAAATGCAGGCAGAAGTATGATTTCCAGCTACAGCAAAGAAGACAGTCAAACTTGACAGGTCTTGATATTCTTCCATTTTCTGCCAAAGACGTATTTAAATGCCCAAAGCCCACTAGCTGCCTCTCTCGACAACAGCGTCAATTCAGAGTAGGAGGCTCCTCCAAGCATTACGAAAGGACATGTGAATCTGGACCTAATCTGGTTTAAAACATGGCATAAATGGGCTTTTTTATAACTTGTTTCTTTACAGATATTTCTAGTATGTGCTTGCAGAAAAATACTTTGTAACAGCTGCTCTATATGTGGAGGAACTTGGATATACTCATCCATTTGCTTTGTCTCTTGGGGTGACCTTAAAGTGAGTCAGGGAGAGGAGAGGCAGAGGGGATGCAAAGCAGGCAGTCTGGTTTCTTTCTGTAGCTCTGAAGTGCTGTTGAAATAAAAGGCCAGTGTGGGAATCCCATGCCCTGTATTTTTGTAATCCCATAAGTGTACACCCCTTGATGAAGGTGATTTGTATACTGCTGCTGACTCAGCAGTTGTGGTTGGTTGGTGGAGACTGGAGTTGACTGCTGTTGTGGTTAGGTTGGTGGAGACAGCATGCAGGTTTGAATTTTGTTGCAATAAATTCCTATAAAAGAAAAACCTACACTGCTAAACCTTCTTACTCAAAGACTTAAGGCTGCTCATCTTGTCTGAATAAATTAGAATTAAAACTCCAGTGAGGTTCTCACAAACGAGGACAAACACTGCTCTGGTGCCTGGAGGGCAGCAGACCCATCCCTATAAATGGCGTCTACATATGGGAGGAACCAGAGGAAGCAAAACACAGACGTCTTTGATACCTTCTACCCTGCAAATAGGTTAATTTTTTTGAAGTTGTTGGCTAAGTTGCCTCACAGAAAGAATAAGATGATTTCGAGGTATTTTGTCACAGGCAAGCTGTGTTTCTTCTCAGGCTGCCTCAGGTGTGGGATACCTTTCCGATGATCCCACCGCTATCCTCTCATCTGAATGTGCTGCCAGCATCCGTACCCTCAGCACGGCCCGGGGGCTTGTACTGAATTACTGATCAACTGGCATTTCGACCAGGAAGTTTGCGTTTCCTCCCGAGCCTCCAATTCCTGCAGTCGTTGCCAAAATCCTGTCAGAGTCTGGACAAGGTCATGACTGTAATTCCTCTGTGGCTGGCGAAACCATGCTTTTCAGCTCATTGGTAGACTCCTTAGTTGTCTTTAGGAAGGTTATCATCTCAGGGAATCGCTGCGATCAAAAGGATTATTCTTAAAAGCTGTGGAGTTACTTATTCAGTCTGTCAAGCCTCATTACATTAGAAGGCTCCATGACAGAATATCTAAGAAATTTATCTTTTTGTTCATGGAAGGAAATGATGGTCCCACTAAGGAAACTGCAAATTTAATTATACAGTAGATTTCCTCACAGACAAAATTTCCAAGGAACTCAGTATGTCAGCACTTGCTTTCAAATCTTAATCCTCAGCACTGACTTTGGTTTTTGCTTCCTAAAACACTTCAAGTGACACTGTTCATCCAAAGCAGTTCTCTAGGTCCCACGACTGCACCCCTAATTCACTCTGAGCTGTATTTACTTCCTGAGGAGTCCAGGGGATTCCATGTTTAGCTTAAAGTTGGAAAAAGTGCTCCCTTAATTGCTGCTTTAAATTCTGTATTAAGCATTATCTGTTCCCGTTGAGCTGAGAGATCCATGTGCTATTCCTGGAGCCGCCGCTGACTCGCTGTGTGCCTGTAGATAAGTCGCTCAGCTGCTCAGTGCCTCACCTCCCTCATCCCAAAATAGCGGCACTTTCCCTTTGCAAGCACTTTCCATCTGTGGTGTGTGCTGGAGTCAAGGGAAAGACTTCACAAGGTTGCTGTTGTGGCTCCTGTTCTGCAAAGGAGAAACTGAGGCAGGCAAGGGCATAGACTTGCTCCAGCACTAGCAGTTCAGCTACAGGCTCCTCATCCCACACCTAGACTAGTAGCCTCACTAAATTCTTCCTTATATGCTAATCGCTGGATTCCTATTAGGATTCAATGCTAAATTTCACGTTCTCTTCCCTGTGTCCTTTCTTTGTGTATGACTCTGACTTTTGCAATATCTGAGCAGACACTTTTTGAATAGCTGAATTGTTAGAAAGAAATTCCTGACAGGTTTGGGAAAAAGCCCCTTTGGACAGCAGTTGCAGAACTTAAGCTAATGACCTCCCAGTTGTATTGCCCTGTTCCTTTGTTTCTAGAGAGGTCCAGATTTTTCTCTTGGCTCACAATAATTACCAGCAGATCTTTTTTAATTTAGCAGAGAAAGATTCAGTCTCTGTATTTGTAATTCTGGCCTTTCAGAAAGAGCCGGTATAAACAGCACCGTGTCCTGGCCCAAATCCATTCTGCGTTACGAGGGTGGCATTGATTTGAGATCTCACTCCATTAAAATCTGAAGTCTAAAGCAGTTCCTGCTACAAATGGGGTCTCTCAAGGTTTATACATAAGCTTAGCCCTCAATGTTGCCAGATGGTCAAAAAACTAAACTGTGTCACAAATGTTACTGGTGCCCTTCACAAAATGACACTTTCAGATTAGTCTCCATTTCCACTCCTTTACTGTAAGGTGCTACTTTCCTTATGTAAATAAACAGGAATTCATTATCAACAGAGGAAAACAGATTTTGTTGAAATGTTTGAGTAGGTTGCTCAGGTTTTCTTTTGCAGGTGAATGAATAAACATTTTCCTGTCTGCTAGCTGGGTTTAGTCAAGTCACTTGCGTGCTTATTATCTTGTCCCTTCCCAGAAGAGAGAGGTAGATAGGAAACCATCAATTCCTTCCTGGGTGGGGTACAGAAGGTGGGTGGCCTCCAGGCAGGAGAGCACCTGCCTGCACCTCTCTCCCTTGGGATCTGGGTCTCCACGAGGCTCGGTGCTGTGGGATAAGTGTTATGAGTAGAGCTCATTTACTTTTGTTCACTATGATGTTCAGGTTTGGAATCAACCTAAGATTATTTGGAGGCAAGTGGATTCAGTTCTACTCCACAGCTTATGGTAATACCTTTCTTATTTTGTTGCTTCCCTTCAAGTGTTTTCCCACTATCACCATTGCTTCCATGATCCTCCCTAGAACTCTTCTCCAGGACAAGGGGTCCTCTATGCTGACCATAGCAACTTAAATGTTATCACATTCCTGTCAGATTCCCTCATTTCCACTCAAGCCACATACACTAAATCTTGAGGAAAGCTGAAAGTTTAGGGGTATGTGTACTACCTCTTCCCCACATACAGCTCCTAACTGGTAACCTATGTTGATGAGATATGGCAATAACACAGGCAGACATGTTGCCACATTCCACAAAATTTAAGCCCTCCAGAACATAGAGAAGCTGTAATTTTGTGTAGGTTTGTACGTGTGTTGTTATGTTTCTTTTAGAACACTGTTATATGCTCTGTGGTATGTGATGAAGCAAGAAATTCCTGAGCTTTCACTGTGTCTAGCTCATTGATTTTTAAGAGTCTGGGAGTTTGGAGCCTCTGGAAGCAGCTTGACACGTAATGTGAAACCTGCAAATCCTGCCAATTGCCACAGAAAGGTGAGAGAGGTGAAAAAAATCATTTTACACTGTAGACTTCGGCTCATTTTTTGACACTGAGAAAACAACTTTTGCCAGCAAAAGCAAACCTGCAGAGCACAGGGAGGAGAACAGAAAGCCAGATAGAGTTGCACTAGCTGTAGTCCCAGGACCAGCTGTGTGTGCCCTGTGCACCCACAGTAAGGGCAGACAAATTTTCTCACACAGACCCCAATTGTTTCTCAAACCTCAGCAAGATTTTATTTGCAGAAGTCTTTGAGGCACGAAGGTGACAAGGGCTGTCAAAGTCTGACATGCCGCAAGGACAAGTGCACCACGTTTCACTGTTCACTGGCTGTAACTCAGCATGGTTTCATTCAGCTCAACATTAGCCTAATATTTTCTTTAACAGCTGTGTGATGGAGTTCTTCCCTTTCTGAGATTTCTCAGGCAAGATGCAGTTGTGATTCTATAATTTTCCTGCTGAGAATGGCCATAACATTCTTCAACCCCTACTTTCAGTATTATCCCAGTGTCAACCTTTGACTCCTACTGATAACAAACTGGCATCTTGCTGCAGCTTCAATGATTTTAAGGACATAGGTGGGACAGGGTTTGTTATGTAGCAATGCTATCTTTCATTAGACCAACTGGTATAGCTGAAAAAAAATGAGACAAGCTTTTTGGTGCCCAGATAAACAAATGCATATGCTGCACCTAATAAACCAACCTCCCTAAGGATCTCAAAGCACTCAACAGTGATGAGTGAAGTGACTCAGCCATTTCTGTGTGATTTTGCTCCTCCCATCAAAATGCATGGAAATTTTTGTCTCTTAGTTCACCGGGACCAACTTTCAGCTGCTGTGCACTAAAATATAGCTCCATTTCCTACCTCACTCCAATACCAGGGAGACAAGGCAAGATACTTACTTGCAGGATGATTCCTCTGACAATATGTGAAAAGGGGAAAGGAGCACCAGTTCCAAGGGAGTTTATCTTACTGCATCTAAGATGAAAAATGGAAGACAAGAAGGTGAAAGGGAACTTTAAATCAAAACCCATAACAAAAAAATCTGAGACAAAAACATGCTTCTTTCTGTGAAAAGCCAGGATATTCTTAAGCCTATATATTGATATGCACTTTGGAAAGTAGTTAGCCACTATTAAACAGTTCCTGTACAGGAAGAGTCATTCAGGTGTCCTCTAGTCTCTGTATCCATCTCTGTTCCCTGTTGTATTTTCCTTGTTCTTCCATGTATCCGCTTTTAAGAGTGTAAGATCTTTGGGGCAGGGTGCTTGATGGGTCATACTGATGCTTTGAGTCATTTCAGTAGCATCTGACTCTGCCAGTGATGCCACAGAAGCCAGCTAGGCTATTATTGTTGCTATCCAAGTAAAGGTATCATTGCAGCTCACAGCCAGATGACTGTGAGGCATTGGAACACTACTGAAGAATAAACTGTAAGCACTAATATTATTTCTAAGAGCAAACTAATGCCGAGTATCCTTTAATGCTGACATCTCAGTTAGGAGTCCTGGATCTGTGCATGCCAAGCAAGCTAAAATGTTCTTGGTCAAGAGCTTTGAGAAAACCCCACTAGAAAATACTGCAGTTGCACATATGCCAGACCTAACCATTTGTATCCTAACTTAAAATCCACTGAACGAATTGTCTTGAGACAGCTTTTGGTTTTCTTTCCTCAATAAGGGCAATAAATCAAGCTAAGTTAAAAATTTTATAGCTACAGCTGGTTTTGGCTTACTTATGCAAATGCAACATTTCAATCACAGCATATGGGAAAAACATATTTTTTCCCCTTCCCTCACGTAACTCAAAAACCACTATCCTGATTTTTCTGAAGCTTCTCAGAAATTGTTATCTTTGGGTGGAAGCTACAGGCAGGAAATACAGCCAAGTAGGAATTAGTTCAACTGCAAGACCACTGAGCAAATGAAGAAGATAGAACTTCTTTTAACTACTCTTGGTTTGCTGGCAAGAGCTGTAGCTGGTTAAATATTTACAAGATACCTCAGTTTCAAAATTATGATAATTTATTACCTGGGCTTTTCTCTAAAAGAGGATGACAGAAATGGTTGCAGTAGATAGTTAGGGTTTCATTATTTTCCACTCCTCTGTTGCTCATTGTGTATAAAGCCACTTTGTGATGTGATTTCTTTGTTGCAAACACAATTCAAACCTACATGGGCTGAATTGCTTCCTGATGGAAGTGAGTTGTCATTATCTCCTCTTTTGCTTTTGAAGCATCAGCAGATCAGATCATCTGGGAGCACCAGTCTCAGGTGATAATTTAAAGTGTCCTCACCTGCCTGCTGCCACAGGCTGGGCAGCTGCTGAGCCAGCTTACAGAGCACTGGGGCTACACAGAAGCATGGGGTCAGCACACATCCGAAGCTCACTTAACTCCACAGCTTCCTTGTCTCCTCTCGTTATTTAATTATTCCAGAGTTGTTCTGGAGGAACAAACCCTGCAGCACTGAAACATATTCAATTACAGGCAGAATAAACCTGTGCTAAAACCCTACCCCTGAGAGCCTCCTCTACAAATGAAGCACCCCATCAGCCCTGCCTGCCTCCTCCTCCCCACACTGGGGGGACAGCAGGATGGCAGTAACTGGTTGTGAAGGAATAAGCAGCATGGCCATGAGCATGCCAAAACCCAGGTGTTACCTGCTGCCTCCTGGCTTGACAGTGGAGCCCTGGACACTGCAGTCCTTGTAGGAAACACTGCTCTTACCCCGCAAAGGGAGAGTCAACAGGATAAGCCTGTTTCTGTAATTTGTAAATAGGTTCAAATGGAAATCAAACACATGCACAAAGGGTACGGACGTTACTGCATAATAACTATTGTGGTCTGAAGGCAATGCTGGTTCAGAAAACACAACACTGAAACACTGGGAGGTGGAAGTTAGGAACACTGTCTAGAAGGCAGATAACACACAAGGGAGGTTGCTCAGGACCAGCCTGCCCTTGAAGCCTGTCTTCAGCATCGCTTGTCGGCCAGTGCCAGTGGCAGGCTGCTGAGCTAGACAAACCTTTGATCCTGCAGTGTCATAGCTGATCTTGCAGTCTGGTATTGAACAGAAGGTTGTTTGCAGCTTTTTGTACATCCCTCCACTTGAAGCAACAGGGTTCAGACACTCTAAGATGAGTTCTGGGAATCATTTATTTATCACCTGTAATAAGAGTCCCATTTGGGGCCTGGAATTCTAAAAGAATATCTTCAGAAAAGAGTGGTATTTGTTTCTTACTGTCCAAACTAGACAGCTTATAAAATAAGGGATATATGGATGTCTCTTTATCTGCTGACTTTAGTAAGTCAAGGACTTATGCAGCACCTACCTAACTTATGTCTGCATTTATGACTGTTGTTTAACTAAGCCGGTGTTAAATTGTCCCCTTATATTCTTTCTTTCTATTGCATGTCACATGAATGCATATAGGACTCACACATCTGTGTTTCCCTGTTTGACACAGATCTGAGGAATTAGCAGCTTGCAAAGGAGCTGCCCAAAAAGACCAGCTGATGCATATATGCAGCAAGCAGACCGTGTTTGAGGGGAGAGCAGCTTGCACATCCTCCTCCCCACCACACACCCTGCGGGTGTGGAAGGGCTGGTGCCAGAGCCCGTCCCCAGTCGATGTGTATCTGGTTGCAGCTCACTGCTGCAGGGTGCAGGAAAAAGCTCCCCACTGTTTTGCCCACCTGTTTTTCCCCTTTTCTCTGCTCCCTTCTAAGAGAGGCCAGAATTTTCCCCACGATAGTAATATCTAGCTCTTCATGTAAGAGGACAGCTGTATTTACTTTACTTAAGAGTATCTTTACTGGCAGATTTATCCTTTGCATCATGAAAGGCCTATTTGGGCTTTAAAAAGTGCACTGACTGTTTCTTTGAAGCTTGCAGCAATAGGCCATTCTCATTTGAAAGACATATTATTACCCCAAAACTAAACGTATTATTTTGCACATCCCAGCTACCTTGACTCTTTGTGCCTACGGGCCCCTGAGCAAAAGGTGTCATTTGGAGCACGCAGCAGAGAAAACTCAGTTATGTAGATACAAAGTTTCCCTGCTCCTTCTGTTCCAGAAGAGCTGTATTCACATCCCTCACCCGGAAGCTGCTGGGTTTTTCCTATCTGATAGCTCAGTTGTATCTGTGTATATGGTATTGTTATTTTTGGCAGGCACATACTTTACATTCCTAGCATGAAGAACGAGGACCGGCAGGCAGTCCCATTACCTAGACCCTCATGTGCTGTTTTTGCTGTCGCCAAGTCCTCGGGGAAGGCGAGTGTCAGGGTGATGCATTGCCAGGCTGAGGGAAGCATCCAACAGTGTCTGGGCCCAGGCTGCCCTGAGCAGAGGGGGCCTCCGGCCAGGGGACACCGGCAGGGTGGGACAGGGCTGGCCTTCGCTGATGTTGCCTGATACCTGATAGCCAAATGTTTGTCCAGAGCGCTGAGGTCGATACTGTACTTACCTCTGTCCTGCAGCCTGCTGCCACCAGCACCACCCACAGCCCCAGCATGGGGGACACCACACAGACACCCCCCGAATCCAGCAGATTTCCAGCACAAGTGATCCAAAGACCATGGATCCCCGCAGCCATGGAAGGGAGGGCGTGGGGTCTGACTCTGTTTGACTCCAGGCCAGAGTTGAGGAGAGATGTTGCCAGTGAACTGCTTCTGCCTAATGAAGTGCTCCTTTTCTCTGCAGCAGCAGATAAGAGCAATTAAACACTAGATAGCGGATTAATGATTACTGCAAAATCATGCTAGCTCATGGTGACAAATCTGCATAAATATTCACCACGGTGGTAGGCGAGGTGTTCAGGCAGTGATGTACCCTCTGTGTGGCAAATCATTCAAAGGCGATGCAAAGAGAGAGCGTCTGGTGCTTGTCAGATTCATTAATTATCACTGCAGATGAAGTTGGAGGAAAGACTAGCTTATGTACATTATGTTGCATTTGCCAACGGTTGTTCTGGGCCCAGCTGCCACGCAGAAAACAAGGCAGGCTCTGGATGTGGGATTTCCACCTTGGGAGGACGCTAGCTTTGTGGCGAAGCTGCCACTTTGCAGCTGTGGGATAGCAGCTTGTCTTTGAGCTGGCTTTAGTGTCTGTATTTTTATTGGAAATTATGAGGCAAGTTATGTGACGGCACATAATACCTATGACCTCCGGCTCTCTCTTCTGTTCACCTCTTGCTTGCTATTCTTGGGGACAGCACTGGACTAAGTGGACTTGGTGTCCCAACTAAGAATGGCCATTAAAAAGAATGGAATGGAAGAGACAAACTTCCCGTCATCTATATCAAATTGCTGGGTAAATTATCTTTCTGGTTTTTGAAAGACTCTGATATACAGCCCTAGTAGTGTTTGGGATACCCAGAGGGTAAGACATCACCTCTGCTGTAATTCATATAAACAGGCTTGATGATAGTATTGCATGCAGAATGCCTACAACCTACCGGGAAGACAAAGTAAGATGATAACTGAAATGGACTGAAGATCTGGGTTTCGGCTCTGAAATCTCTGATCAACAGATATTACAGAGCAGCTGTATTCTTAGGATTCTGAATTTTGTGCCTTACAGAGTGCTCTGAGAGTGCCTGCAAGAACCTCATGTAAAGCATAAATAAGAAACGTAATAGACATTGCTCTAATAAGGTTAAAATCTTCAAATTAATTCAAGGGTTTTCACCGAGTTCATGTCTGAAAAGTCACAATGAAGTATACCATTGTCCTAGTGTGCAAGAGGTGGATGTTCAGCATCCTCTGCCATACCATCTGATGGAACATCTCTTGGGGTATCCGGGGTAGCCAAAAGCATGAAGTGCTCTTTGGAAATCTTGCTTTACTCTAAGCAGAAACTTAACCAATGGCTCATCAACAATCACAGAAGGCAGCTGGGTTTGAGCCGATACCACATCCACCCTATAGAACTTTTCATATATTTGTATTCGCATATACATATCCATATAAGAGGAATTTAATTATATTTATTTCTTAACATGTTAGCTTTGTCCTGCATCAAAGGCATTTAAGTCTTTGCAGTATCTTCAATGGTTTCTGGATCAGACCTTTGATGAGTACAACCCTGAAAACAGACAGTCTTTGAATAGTAGCTGGTGATAAGTATTTGAAAAGATGATTGTGTCTCGTAATGAATCATTAAGTCCTATAAAATGCATCTGTCACTGCAGTGATTAAACTCTGCTCTCCCCACCCTCTCCCCACCCTCCCATTTGCACTAATTAGTGCAGGATGAGCTGC
This sequence comes from Pezoporus flaviventris, assembly GCF_033815535.1. Taxonomy (NCBI): domain Eukaryota; kingdom Metazoa; phylum Chordata; class Aves; order Psittaciformes; family Psittacidae; genus Pezoporus; species Pezoporus flaviventris. The sequence goes on along the minus strand of NW_026892626.1, from coordinate 5,636,393 downwards.
TGCCTAAAAAATAAGAATTCTAGAATATGTAATTGATTTTAGTTCCTGTAAACACCACGCCTGAGGAGTCGGGAGTGAAGTCCGTGCAAGCATGGCTCATAGAGGGACCTTGTTTCGGGTGGCAGCCCTGCCGGGGCTGGGGTGCTGGTCCCTCACCCAAGTTTGAGCCAGCCCCATCTCATCCTTCTCCCACTCCCCCAGCCTGCCACAGCCCTCGCTGTGCTCTAGACAACTGTGTCTCACCCAGAGTCGTGTGAGGGGTGAGTTAGATGAACGGTAATGGGCTCCCGGATACAAGAGGTGTTTCTGTGTGCAGTAACTTTAAAATCCTGCTTTTTAGGATGCAGAAGTTGCCAAGGATTGTGAAGTTTTGCTCTTAAAAGTGACATAATGTGGAATCGTGCTTATTGCACCCCAGTGACTCTCCTAAATGTGCTCAGGGGTTATATAAAGATGTGAGCTATTTTTCACTCATCAGCTCCAAAAATTTACCTTGGATTCCTGCTTTGTCATCCATAATCTCTTTTAAAGGCTCCATTGGGCAAGTCGTTATCCAGGCATGCAGATAAAGCACATCTAGCGCTGGGGCCTGAGGGGCTGCTCAGAGCTCCCCTCCCCGCAGCCACAGGGGCAGCATTTGCAGGCATCTGACAGTAAAAGCCCCCAAACCCCTGTTGCTTTCCTGCTGTGCATACCTCAGCACTGCTGCCTCTGTCACACCCCAGCACTGACCTGAGGTTTGCAATAGCTATTTGCAGTTAGGGGCCTCTTTCCCAACTCTGCTCTGTGTGTACAAGGCAGTTCCCAGCTTGTGTGGTGTGAAGGGCCAGGAGTGCTGAGCATGGGAGAGGAGAGTGCCTTGCGCTCAGTGTTAGCCCCAGTCCCTCCTCATGTCTAGGGCAGTAAATGGACCCCAAACCCCTGTTGCTGACACAGCGGTGCGCAGAGGTGCAGCAGACACGTTCTGCAAGTCACTCCGCAGTGTGGAGACCTGAGCACCTCCTCACAGCTTCTCAGGAGCCGAGAACAGGCACGCTGGGAAAGATGGGCATCACAGAAGCACCACACGAAGCGGGCTTGGTTCTGGATTTGTATTTGCTCTGGCATTTGGATGAAGCTGTCTGCAGACCTACCCCAGCAAAGCCAATGGAATGGAGAATGTGGCTATTTTATTTCATTCAAACTCTCATCGGAGCTTTTTGCCTCCTTGGAGTCCCCTCTCCCTTTGCTCCAGCTGCCGAGCTGGGCTGGCGGGGCTGAGGGCAGGCCCAGCGAATTGCACCATGACCACTTCTGTCTGAACAGCCCACACGCTTCCAAATCCATTTAGAATAGATTCAGTCATAGTCATTTACAAGGGCCACAGCTGGACTCCATAAGGAGCAGTTTGTTGGTGGAGTTCTCGCTCTTTCCAAGGGCAAATGGCATAAGCTTGCCGTACCATTTTCCATAGGAATAAAAAGTTGGAATTTAGACCTGAGCTGGCTAAATGCTAAATATGTGCATCTATTTACATGGAAGCCTACCCTGGTGAGGTCAGGGGGATAATGCCAGACAAGGTCATGGAGGAACTGCTTCACTTTCATTTAGGGAGGGAGGAGCAGGCATAAACACTCCAAGGAATACACCTTATAGCACAGCACCCTTTCCAGAAGTCATTACTCGTACCTCTATTTCCCTAAGCTGTGACTGTCCCCAAAGCAAAACCTGCCACAGCTCGGGGTGTCCTCTCTCTACCCTTTCTCTTGTTATACTGCTGTCTTCAGTAAGGCTGAATGCCCAATTGTGTGCTCTGATTGCAAATGTCCCATGCTTTGGCCTATAAAAGAGAGGTGCCCTAATCAGACTAATCTTCACAAAGCCATGCTTTCTTCTTTATGTCCTTCAAGAATCACTTCTGCTCTGCCATGTCCAGCCAAGTTGACAACCTCGCACTTCTCCTGTGATACAGAACAATTCCTAAATAGAAACAGCTACCTTGTGAAATTGTATGATCTCCTTGCCATAACCCTTATTGTTCAATTCCCCTGCTGCCTTTTCCTCCTTCAGGGTCCTTCAGCATGTGATTCTAGGAGTAAATAATCTCTCTTTTATTTTTTTTCTTCTGTTCTGTTTTTAGGTCCAATTGCTGTCAAAGCTGTAGTTCAGGATATGGAACTTCTCTGGCTGGACATCACCCAGCAAGAAACAGTTGCCCTGGAATTGCCTCTTCAGTTTAGTAATTCTAATATTATGTCTTACTTTTTCATCTGCCACGTAGCTACTGAAGTAAGGAGAAGTTGTTCACTTTTTATTAAACAGAAATACTATTAAGCAATATTATGTAAGGCAGGCCGTACCACCACCACCACCACCATATTTCTTTCTTCCTAGTCCCAACTCCTTACCTCACACTGTGAGCACTGATGGGCTGCATCGCTGTGGCAGTGCCCAGCAGTACTATTGGTTCTCTCAGGCAATTGGCGTGCACAAAGAGTCCTCATGGCCTCCGATATATGGACATTATACATGGGCAGTGAAATCAGGCTCAGGTTTAGGGCTTCTCACAAGCTCTAATGACTTCAAAGAATTTGCATCCACTTGGCTAAAACAGTGGCTAAGGGCGGCTGAATGAATGTAAATGAGGCGACTCCTCATTCTGTATTTCTTTATCTGAGGAGCAGTTTATAAATTCCAGGTAAGTATCTCTTTCTACCAGCTTTGCACAGTTCTGCTCTCTCGGGGTGAATAAATTTTTTTGATGGGTGAGTTAAAACGTAATTATTTTTTTCATTATCACTGTCATCAGTATAAATGGCAGAGGTGTAGGGTTTTTTGCCCAAGCTTTTAAATTTTCATGACAATTTTACTAAGCTGTTTTATACGTTATTAAGCACACCTGTGATTTGTTTCAACCTATACCTTAATGTGATGTTTTAAGTGAGTGTTCCCAGAAGAGGGCAAAGGGAACCTGTACGTGGGGGACCCAGCTGCAGCCTCAGGCTTCTCTGGGTGCTGCAGTGGGGCCTATGGACAGCAATGGTCGAGGTGCCTGAAGTACACTGTTCTGCCACTGAGGTTTTCTTTTGAGACTCTTCTGAAAATCCCAGCCTAAGCAATTAACTGTGTTGATCATTCCTGAGGATCAGGACCCTGTTCTGTAAGGCTAAAAAGCAATGCTTTTGTGAACATGGGTTCTGTGCACAGGGAAAGGAAAGGTTACAGACTGAAGCCCATGTTTACCCAAACACAGAAATAATTCCTTCTTGTGGCTATTTCTAAAAACCACGGTCAGTGCTTGTACTTATTTTTTGAACAAGACTTTTCAAAGTGGTTTTACAGGGAGCTGGTCTTTGTAAGCCATTGACAGAGAGCAGGGACACCAGGACTTCAGCACAGCTCACACGATAATGTTTGAGGGCAGGAGGAGCTGAATGGAGCCCTTCTACTGAGTGAAAGTCTGTTCTCATGGTATTACAGTGTTCCCCAAAGTGCATTGGCCATAGTTCTTGGTAAAAATTACTAGTTTCTGTAATGTGCATTGAGATTTGCCTGACCAAATCCCAGACTGTATAGTTGTCTGCTGTCAGTTTGTAGCAGCTGTAGATCTGCTTCTCTCAACTGGTACAACCACACTTTCCAAATGCTGGTTAGTGCTCAGACTGTAACTAATGTACAATGGAGTTTGCAAGTATCTAATTTTCTCTTGTTTGCAAAGCAAACTCTCTGTCAATAAATTTACATTTCTGCTTTCCTGAATTTACCTCCCATATCATAAATTTGATTTTTTTAACTATTGTCATGTAAAAAAAATATCATCTTTCATGTACAAGTCACTGCTCCCTTCCCTTCTTCCCAGCTCTCAGATTTCACACAGAGGACCAAATCCTGAACATTTCTCTCAACTCTTGCTGAAGTTAATGGGAGTTCTTCTTGCCAAAAAAAAAACCTTTCTGAAATGTTCAGGGACTTCAGCATTAGCTCGGAGTAGCCTTCTGAGGGCAGGATGATGCATCACGCTGGAGGCAGGTGCTGGCCTCCTACTCTAACTGGGTATATTTCCACTCTAAATATAGAATATTCCCCTTTCTCACCCAGAAGATTGTTTAATTTCCACCACATTTCTCTTGCCAGTGTATTTTTGTACTAGCCACTCAACACGTGTTTGTTACCGTTTCTTTACAAAAGTGACAGTTATCTATCAGGCTCTTCCCCTCCCTTCACCTCAATAATTTCTTGTTTTTCTGATAAGGGATTTCAGGCAGAAAGGTTTTTTCTGCTGCTTTTATGCTGTACGCTATGGTGTGTCCGCTAGGCCCTTCAGATCTAAAGCGCACCATTAGAAAAACCTAACACTCCATATCCCAAATGGGTCACTTCCCAAGTCTAGTGCTGAAATCCTTTTAGCTAATACTGTTCAGGTGACTTAGTACTAAATTATATTTTAGAAAGATATGGTCTGCCCTTTACTTTTTCATGGGGCTACCATTCAGTCAATTTTAAAGCTGTAATTCTTTTTCAGGGTTGCCATGGAAACAGGTTAGTGTTCCACTGCTGCCTTGTGAAAACGAGAAGAGTGCTCATACATCATTTTACTGCTCCTGGGTCGTTATGCAGTGTGGCTGTTGCTGGCTTCTCCTCCTCTCCTGCTATGCGCACGTTAGCAGGGGCAGAGCCTCATGCTGGTTTAGCTCTTCTAGCACCGTGAGTCAATTAGCTCAACTGAAGTAATACTTGAAATACGCATGCTCTGTTTGTTCCTTGCTCCTTGTGCTGTTAGCACCAACCTTAACATGCGCCAGGTAGGGAATTCTGGGCCTTTGAAGAGCAGCTTTCCTGAAACCTGGGCTTTATAGCCTGTAGCGCAAAGACTGTACTTCATACCGAGGTTACATCCACATGCGCGATATTGGGGTTAATACCTGATTCCTAGAAGGATTTATTTAGGCCTCAGCGTAAACAATATGCCTTACAGATAGGTACAGCACATCAGCAGAAGACAGGCCATAAGCCATGGAGGAAAATAACCTGTTGGACATTATAACAACATTTTAGAGTGATCAAAATTAGTAGTCTTTACCTCTCAAAATCACTCTGGCTATGCTTTAAGTTAGAAGTCTTACCAAACCCAAAACATAACAAAGGAAACCGCTCAGGTACCTCCATATACAAATATGTCAGACAATATTTGTAGTCTCTATATACATTTTAGAAAGGTAACTAGAAATAAATATATATATGTAACATTAAATAGGCAATCCTGATACTCCATTCACGTTCTTCTACCCTGTCTAATACCACAGCATTTAAATACTTCAAGTAGTGTGGTTAACACCAATCACATTTTAAAACTGTGCAAGGGGATATTTTGGAAATTGGGGATTTATGATTTTTTAAAATATACTACTGTAAATTTTTGTTGGGGAAGGCAGGGTCAAAAAAAAGATTGTTTTTGCTTTAGGAGTTCATGCCACATTTCTCAGATTTGTGAAAGATCAGTCTTTTCCCAGGAAGCATCCAAGAACATATTATTTGATTAAAATCTGTCTAATGTATGGCTGAAACTCTGTTGCCATTTACAAACATAAGAATTATACAGGGTACAGTTGTGATGATACTCTAGTGCTGCTTAGGACGGTAACTAAGGTAAGTGTAAGGTTTATTTAAAGCGAAAGGAGCCACATTTAAAGACCAGGCTTCAAAGCACTGTTGAAGGCAGATAACAAACACAACCAGATAACGTTCCTTCCTGTGCCTCTGAGGTGAAACACCATCAATGAGATGCATTAAGATTTTTGTCCTGTCATTGTTAAGTTGGTGGCTTTCATGACAGGTTGAGAAAGTTGGGGCTGTTCAGCCTGGAGAAGAGAAGGCTGCGTGGAGACCTCATAGCAGCCTACCAGTATCTGAAGGGGGCCTATAGGGATGCTGGGGAGGGACTCTTCATTAGGGACTGTAGTGATAGGACAAGGGGTAACGGGTTCAAACTTAAACAGGGAAAGTTTAGATTGGATATAAGGAAGAAATTCTTTACTGTGAGGGTGGTGAGGCACTGGAATGGGTTGCCCAGGGAAGTTGTGAATGCTCCATCCCTGGCGGTGTTCAAGGCCAGGTTGGACAAACCCATGGGTGAGATGGTTTAGTGTGAGGTGTGCCTGCCCATGGCAGGGGGGGTGGAACTGGATGATCTTAAGGTCCTTTCCAACCCTAACTATTCTATGACTCTATTTCATTGGCTAGTGAAGTGAACTGCTTTAGCAAGGGATCTCAGTGCTTTTGCATACAAGTAATTAAGGAGTGAAAGGCATGGTGTGGACACAGGACCTGTGTGTGCTGCAGCGCAACAGCAAAGCTCTACCAGGTAAGCATGTGGCTTAGATGAAGATGGTGCTTCTTGCTCTTTTCTTTTTAACTTTGTCTGTCTCTGGGATCTAGATCTTGCTTGCTGTAACACACATAAAATTGAAGTCAAGGAACTTTTCTTCCTGGAAAACATTTTTTTCATTATTTCAACTGTTTCTTTCATGCTTAAAATCTTTGTGGGCTTTTTCAGCAGTAGTTGTGCACTCAGAGGTGGCCAATAAACCTGCCTGCCTTCTTGCTGTCAGGGTGTATTCAGTCAAACAAACAGCAGTGTTTTGTCAGGCCATAGGAAGTTACACCTGGATGGGAGCACTTCCACTCCCTGTGGTACAGCCACTAGGACCTACATCCCTGCTGTCCTGGCAGCAGCCAGCTGACAGCACAGGGGTATGCAGAGACCAGCGGTTTGCATTCCTCCACCTGCAGTCTGGGTCATGAGCTCTAGGAGAAGGAGTAACAGTCTCAGGTTAAAAGTGAGCCTTGACATAGGGCTGTGGCAGATTATTTCTCTTTTCTATCTCCCTCCAGATTTGGTGATCAATCACTGTTGATTCCCCAGAGTACCAGCCTCTGGATCACCAGCTCACAGGCACTGGAAGCCAGGTGTTAGATTTTGTTTAATGTTTTATTGTCCAAATGGGACTTGGACCCAGGAAGGTAGAGCAAGGCTGCATGCACAACAGCCAAGCAGCACAAGAGCTTGGAGTGGGGCACTGCCAGTCCATTCAAGCTGCAAAATGAAGTTTGCCTGCTTCTAGGAGTAAACTTGACCCTTATAGAAAGTGACTACCTTCATTTTATGATTGTAATGTACTAATAGCAACTCTTGGTATAACCTGCAGGGCTGGAAATAACGAGAGAACTGAATACAATACTCCTAGGGCATGGGCTTAAAGTGATAACTATTCAAGCGTAGCCTTTGACTAATGCAGTTGCTCTTGCACATCAAATAATGTCAGAAATGCCACACTCCATATGAAAGGGCTATAAAACTTCATTGTGATCCTTCAGCCCAGAAATCCATGCTCAAAAGGCTAAAAAGCGTTTCAATCTGCTGCATTACATATAGGGAAATGGGCACAGGAATAGAAGATACTCCAGGTCACCTGCATTACATTAGAAATGTGTTCTCCCTGGTCAGTGTTGTTACAATACCACATCCACACACATTGCTTTTTTTATCCCTACAATTTTGTTTTGAAATATTCTATTAGCCAGAAAAGGCTACTGGAGGGCAGCTAACAGAGTGATACCTAGACAACAGCATGGATGACTCCTACAGTGTTTTGGATCTTTGAAGCCAACCAAGACATCTTGCAGCAGTGAGTCTGATCCATGATGAGTTTGGCCATGTTGGCAGCCAGGATAGCAACAGCTGAAGAAAATGCAAACACAAGCATGCCCTGCCCAGCAAAGGACTAGGGTATCAGAATGAGTCCTCAGCACTGGCTCTTGCAAGGGAAAAAAAACTACTTTTGTTGTGCTTTCTGGAACAATTCCTGTGATAATGATGGTGTAACAAAAACAGGAAAAAAACTCCATCTCGAACATTGGCACAGCAGCATGCATGCTTGCCTGGAGTTTGAGCTTGCAGCACAGAAAGCAAAGCAGCTCCCAGCTATGCCAGCTGATCGAGCAGGTGTCTCTGAGGGCATGTTGGCCAGTCAGCGAGTTCAACAAGACATAATAGCTTCTATTCCAGGTGTATGCTATTGAATTCAGTTAGACTGCAAGATGGTGGGGTTTATTTTTTATTAAAAAAACCCTATTCTGGTCTCTTCATTTTTTTCTCACAGATGCTGATCGGTAAAATAAAACCATTTACAGTTCAGGTAAATGAATGTTCATGTTTGCTAAAACTCAAAGGTGCCTATCAATCAGTCCAAAATAAATAGTCTTTTTATTTCATTACGTTCAGGCAAGCTGTTGTTTGCGAGTTTGCTGCCACTGCAAAAGCAGCACTTCCCTAAATGATGGTAGAGCACATTCAGTGCTAGTCTGGCAGGCATCTTGCTCTGCACAAAGCTCCTTTCCTATGTCCGTACAGCACCATACTTGTGGGAGCTCAGCCCAGGTGAACTCTGCTGTAGCAAGTAAAAACCATTCCATAAGACTAAATCTGCTTCCTGTCAGGGTTTCTCAGAAGTTTTCTAAACCACCACAATTTGACAACAGTTGCAGTGCATCTTAAATACCCAGTCTTCCCTAAGTATGAAATAGGTATGTTCTTATTCTACCTTAATTCCTGACTTTTGTTGACTTGTTAGTGCCTTTTGTTCTATTCAGAGCATCCAGTTCAGCAACACCCCAAGTAGTTAAGCACCAAATGTTACTTATTTACCCTCCAAGGATGTTTTGCAGTAACTTAAAATTAAAAAACCCACAACTGTTGGCTCCTCTCTGCAAGTTGCTGTCTAATGCAAACAACCCTTAACCTCTTCTTTCCTCCCCAAATAGGCATCTATTATAAAAGCAGTTCTGGCTTCTGCTATCATCAGTAAACATCATGGCCTACTATATCACTGTTGCTGAGAGGCATTTCCCAGCCCTTTCCACGCTCAACAGGATGCAGGCAGAGGGTTCCACAGCTTGTCTGAAGAGTCTGCTGCTGCCTCTCATGGTCTGCTGCTGCCACAAGAGCTCAAAGCCACATTGACTGTCTCACCTATTGCTTATCTGATGTGATGGGGATTCTTCCTGCTCTTCACAGGAGCAGATGATGGGCAGGACCCCATGCCCATGGCAGAGTTGGTCCCTGGACCCTGCTGTCACAAGCACCAGCTTTGTCCTGCAGTGGTTTTTGCCAGCCCCAGGTGGTCCAAGGAGTGTGCTGGTGCTGCAGGACTGGTGGCATACAGAGACGGATACTGTGGCCTGATGGGCTTTACTTTGGGACATTTGTTCTAAGCACTAGCAAAACTTGACAAAAAAAAAACACTGATGCGTGGGGTTTTTTTTCTTTCTCGGACGTGTTTCAATGCTGCCTTTTGTTGTTTTAGGAGTTATTTGTTGCAAAATAAACACTTCACAAGAGTGATTAAAAAAAAAAAAAAACAACAACCAACCACCCCCACAAAAACAACCCCAACAACATTTTAGCACCCAGTCACGTCATTCCATACCCAAACTGGATGGTCACCAGTGCTAGCAGACCTTCCACCCTCCTCTTCCCTGCATCCCATTCTTGATGGGAAATACTGGCATTTTGCAAGACATTTTCAGCTTGGTTACCCTCTGACAATATACCAGGTTCTTCAGCTTTCTCCAGTCTTCCCTGTCCAGCCCTGGGAGAAGTGCCAGGCGCTGCAAGGAGCTGCCATCCAGTACCTGTGGGGATCCAGTGGGTGTTACCAGTTTGTTGGAGTCCAAATCTTGGTTTCATCTCTCACTCTACGTTTTTATCATGGATGATATTCAGTACTGAGGCAATCACTTTCTCACATATTTATTACTGTTGGCTCTTCTGGTTACATAAACCAGCTAAATTTCAGTGTTATCTTCTGACATATACAGAGATACCAGCTGGGGACAAAAATGTTCTGGGCAACTCTTCAAAGCAGTGGCAAGGCTTCTTGGTCATAGCAAAGGCTTTCCCTCTTACAGTGCCCACTATCTGTGTAATACTAAGGAAAAGTTATCAATTATACTTTCCAGCAGTAGCAAATGAAATACAAAAACCAAGTGAAATATGCTAAGTGGTATATTTCAGGGTCTGTTCTTTTCTGAATCCTGAGCATGGGCAGTATACTGAGTAAAAGTCATGCTTGTCCAACACCTGCTGGAGTTTATGGTAGACCACTGCTACAAAAACAGGGCTCTGCATGCTGCATAAGATTAGATAGACAGTAGATAGATAGATGGATGATAGACTTGGTAAAGTTTTCAGAATGAAATAAAACCAAAGGCTGCAAGCAGAAATCTCATTTCTCTCTAGGGTAGTGGGGTAAAACCATCTAGGTGGTCCCATCCCATGTGTTGATATACTTTCTCATCTGAAGAGCTGCTAAGCTACAAGTAAGGGTCAAAAGCTCTTGAAACATCTGACTTTCAAAGACTGGGTTTTATTATTGCTGGGTTCTTCTATTGTTGTTGTCTTGGCATGCACAAGGTACCATGGCAGAGCAGGGTCCCCCTGGGGACAGTTGCTTTGGAGGTACAGCCAGTGCTGCAACCAGCATGACTTGGGTATTGCATTGCCAGGCTGCATAAAACTGCCACCAAGCACGCGGAGTCAGCATGGTGGAGAAGAGTAAGCCTTTCCTCTCAAAGGATCATGCTTAGGCAATATTAACTCCTAAAACCCCAGTAAGGGAAAAACTATTAGCAACATGCTTGACTAGAAGGCTGCAGCCAGATAATATTCAAAGCATCCAACCTGGGCCATTGACTGGAAAAATAGTATCCATATACCATATGGAAACAAAAACTATGCAGTAGAAAGCATCTTTATTTGCTGTGTGATTCTATTTTCCACTGACTTTTCTTCTATACCATCAAATATGCATGGGTTTGTAAAAAATTAGTGTGTGCCTATACAGACATTTACATAAAAATGCCTCATTTTAAGAAAAAAAAATCATTTCAGACAGTTACTGGACTGAGTGCAGTCATTAAGCATTATAGACTGATAGCTTATTGTTCACTTATGTGATAATTTTACTTCCAATTATATCTGGGTAATGAATAAAGACAGTTAAGACTTTAACCTATTTTCAGAAACCAGAGTTCTATCAACATGCAGTTATTTATGCTAATGAAAATAATGATCCTTTTATAGTGCTTGTCACTGAAATGGAATGATGTCCTGCCAACTGTGCATGTTTGCCAGTGGCTACAAATTAATCAGCTAAACTGGAGTGGTAATTGGAGTAAAGACAAGTCAAGGGGCAGCAAGGCCAGCTCTGGCAGAAAAGCTTTTGAAGATGAATACCCTGTTCAGCACACAAAACAAAAGAACTTGTTTATATAATGCTGTTATTTAATTAAATTTAAGCAGCTGTTTCATCAAGAGGTCGCTGAAGATGAATGTGGAAGGTGATGGGCAGGGGAATCAAAATGCGATGATGATTGTGTTATACTGGATTACACTGTACATTTCCCTCACACCTGCCTAATGACATGGTTTCATATAGCTCCTGATTACAACCTGCAGACAGACACCAGACTGTAACCCCAGCATAGAATGCACACAAGGACCCCGTCTGGAGATGCTGACTCCAGAGGTCAGTGTTTCACTGAGCACATACAAAGCTCTGACTTGGTGGTCCACATGTGCCTGCCCATGACATATGTCCCTGTGCCTGGATGCTGAGCAGACAGGGGACATCCTCAGCATCCTGCCTTGGTTTGTTTTGGCTTCCTGCTGTAAAGCGTAGGGGTGGAATACAGGAAGTGCTTGTGCCTTGCTTTCCTCAAACAGCCTTTTTTTTTTTCTTTTCTATCTTCCTTTTTTCAGCCTCCTTCTTGCCCCTTTCTCTGCTGAGGTTTTTTATTTTGCCTTGTAGGCACAACTAGTAATCGCTTTGAGCAGGACACGTAACTAAGCAGCGGTCTGCGCTGAACATTTCTTGCCCATCAGTGGTGGATTCTTCCCGACAACTGCAGCACTGTGGCTGGGGTGAAGCTTGCAGTTCATCATGATAGTCCCATAACATGCTACAGAAGAGGGATAAGTAAAACTTGAAGTCATCCTCCACGGGCCGAAAAACCTTCCTGCTCCCCTTGATGCTTATCCAGTCTGAAAGGTTCTTCCTGTTCCCTGCCCCTCAGCCTACCCTGATCTTGAGCGAAGACTAAAGCAATCATATGAAGGTTTTCCTTAGCTGAGGGCTCAGAACCTGTGGTTGGTTGAATAGGAAGGAGCAGCCATTGATGCGAGCCTGGAAGTGTCATAGGAATAGAAGGAAATTGATAATTATTCATGCATATGACATTTTAAAACACACTTTTAAACTCCACGGTTGCAAAGGAAAAAGTGGAAAGCGTGACACTAGTCCATAAGGCAGAGAAAAAAATAAGCCAGCCTTTTGCCTTCCCCAAGTACCCCATGATTCTTTGCAATGACCTTGCATTAACACAAAATTCAGAGTTCTGCCCACAGAGGAGTTTGGGATGTGAATGCTGAAGCCTTACCTTGGTTTTTGGTCCAGTCTCAAATGAGCTCAGATCTCATTGGTAGCCGTAGACTCCCTGCCTTGAGAGACACAAAGAGCAAGGAGCTTTGCTAACGCCTGTCTTGGGCACATTTAGTAAATACTAAAGGAGTTTTCAAAGGCACATTTTGTTGAAGAGTCTGGTTTTGAAATTATGAGAACCTTAAGCATTTTTGCAATATTAATAATAATTAAAAAACTGGCACTGGTTGAGAAAGTATTCACAAGGATATCAATTTCATTCAGAAATGCTATTTTGTAACAGTCAAAACACGTTACGGGAGTATTTCATTTGGACTTCCATCTTTTATTTTGTTCAGCCTCAAAGAAGATTTCCTTCATGACAGATGTAGAAGCTTTTTGCTTACAGATGAAAAAAATAAATTTCCAGATTTAAATTTTCCAATGAAATGTATTACAAGCAATTCACCTACTGCGAATCGTGTACCCATTTCCCTGTGGCAAACACATAACACTTACCTGACGAGAAACTTCCCCTGTCACAGCCTCAACAGGAGCTTTGTCATTCACCCCTATGAGAGAACTTTCTGTAGCCCTTGCAAGAACCGCGCTGCTGTGCGTTGTTAAAGGCAGAGACCACACTGCATCCCAGGAGACGCCAAAGTCAGTCTCTTGTGAATATCTTTGTTTAATAGCTCAGCAATTTTGATCTGTGCTGGAGGGGAACAAGATGGGAAAAGGCGCTTTGCAGTACTATTTAAAGACTACTTAACGCACTATTGACAGGTCACTTTTTATCAGAGTGTCTTTATGCTGTTAGAGCCCAAATCCTATTCCTCTTGGTGCACAAAACCACTTCCAATCTAAGAGGGCATTTTGTGATCCTTAAATTTAATTGCCAGCCCCCAGTGTCTTAGGATGGAGACCAGTGGGTATCCTGCAGCCTTGTGCTCAGCAGCAGCAGGTGAGATGCTGCTGTCCTTTGTGCCAGTGAAGGTGAACTCCTGTAGGATCAGGCCTTATTTGAGTAAAGCAGTGTAGCATATCGCATTAAATTGGCACCCCTGCCTGCTCCTGTGAGCTTGGCGCTGTGGAGTTTTCAATAAAATGTGAGTAATTATTTTATAAGGTGTATAAAGAGCTTATTCAAGGCACATGCTCATTAAGCTCTTTCAGTCGTCATTAACATCAACCCCTAAAGGACAACAATGGTAATAATGCAATATGGGGCTGAAAACTGTGACATTTAATAAGAGAGCACCATGGAGTGATTTGAAAACACTAAGCCTCTCCTGCAGCTTTCTGCTAGGGTTAGGAGAATGTGAATTCTTGAAATTAGTTAATGATTCTTCTATTACACTTGGACTAATCTGGAAGGTTGGTACTTAATTGGAATGAATTTAGCATTCGAGATTGATTTTATAGTGATACATGAGAATGAGTCGTCATTCCAGATCAAAACTAAGAGGGCAAGGAAAAGATGCTTTGTTTCAAGCAGCAGCACAAGCCACCCTCACACAAGGGTTCTCTAGTGGTTCTCCAGCTGCAGAGGGGCTGGGAGTAGCACTGCACTCTATGGGAAAGGTTAACCCAGAGGAGTTAGCAGGAACCTCCAAGGGTCACTACACCAAGGGACTGGTGTGCTCCTGTTTGTTCTGCACCACAGCAGCAGAACAGGTCAGATCTAATAGACTGTTCTAGATTTGCACTGGAGTACCTGGCATCAAATTTGATCCTTTAGGCTGCTGCATCATGGTGGTCCCCAAATCGTCATGGCTCAGTGTTGCCACTGCTGTCCCCTGTGAGCAGAGACCAGTATGAGGTCATGGATCTTTTCCTTCTACCAGTCTGGAACTGCTCTCTCGGCTTGGTCTCCATCTTTCCTGCAGGGCATCAGGGCTGCAATATCCTCTAGACCAGCCTGTTCTCGCCCACATGATCTCCTGCATTCAATGAAAAAAGGTAATTCTTCTCCTTCCCTGGCCCTCTGTGAGCAGTAAGATTTTCTGAAGGATACCAGTGAATCGTGTACTTCCAAGGAAAAGCAAAACATGTACTCATCATTTCCAGTGTTGCAGCCGGAGCAGCCCATCACAGTACCCGCTGCTCTGCACCTCCACTTTGCCCCTGTCTGAGCTGCTGCCTGTGCAGGCAAGTTCTTTTAGCTCAGGCAGACCTACAGGAAACCGTGCCCTTGCAAAGGAGAAATGCTCTATCTGTGTAAGGGCTGATCTTCAGGCCTGCTGGGATGCTGCGTACAGTGACAGCTAACCAGCCGTCAGCTGCATCTGCCCCACAAGTTTGACCGTTACCTGAAAAGCAGAGGCCAAGGGACAGTACTCGTTTTGCAGGTGCAGCACCCTGTGTACTGCAAGTTTAACAGCAGTGTGGAAATGTTCACAAAAAGATAAGGAAGGAATGGGAAAGGAAAGGAGGGCCATTAGAAGTGGTTGTAGCTGACAGTTGAGCCAGAGTACAATATGCAAACCATGGTATCAAACCCTGCTCCTGTGCTTATCCTGTGGGTTGTGTCCTCCCTACCAGCACCTCCAGCACCACCCAAGAGACGTGCAGACACCGGCACCTCAGCACTTGCTGCTTTCTCTCCCATCAGGATCAGCAACAAAGCTCCCCCTGGGCATTACAAAAAGGTGGCTGCTAATGAGCACACAGCTCTGAAAGTAAGGGGCTGGACTGATAACAAAGGTAGGAAGCAGCATACACCTTCCTCGGCTCTAACAGTGCTAGGAAACCTTTTTCACACGATGGATAGGTGTCACCCACAAGGGCTGCTGGAGCCCAGATGGAAAAGCAGCACTAACTGTCTAATCTCATCCCCAGCCTCAGCTCCCTACTCAGTAGAGCCTGAGCACAAGAACCGCTCATCAAGCTGAAGAGCCAGCTTGCAGTGCCAAAGGAGAGGCTGGCAAGAGTCGTGTAAGGATTAAATTCAGTGATGGGAGGGGACAAGTAATGAGGGTTAGAAGTTGAACCAATGGGTCTCTACACATTTGGCTGCTCCAAGGTCAGCTTCTCTTTTTTTTGTTTCCTCCGGTATCTTTAATATCCTCCTTCCTCTCTGACACAAATCATTGATCCCTGCTCAGATGCTCGGCTCCTGTATGATTTTAGAGTAGAGCTGAAGGCTACAAGGTTACTGAACAACAAGCAGAACCTGCTTTATTGCCAAGTATTTAATATCCTGTTTCAAGCAGTGGAAGCTTAGAGAAAAAGTATGGCATGATCCTTCTCCCAGCATATCCACTGTGCCTCTAGCATAACGAAGGTGAGGAGAGGTGGGAGGTTCAGAGCCATCAAATAAGAAGACATCTTCTCATATGAGTCCCTTTTTCCAATAAATCCGCACGTGAAAAGACATTCACACTCAAAACAAGGCCAAAACTGCACAGTTATGCCCATCACTCCCAATATTACTACTTGCTCATTTCTTGCATATGTGCAGTATTATATGGCAGTAAGAGCAATGGGGCAAAGAACTAGTTTCAGAGTTGTCCACAAAATGCCTAAAAGCTTGGACTACTATAAAAAATAAGTATTTATTTATAAATACATTGTGTGAAAAGAAGAGTGTTTTTTCTTTTTTCTTTTTTTTTTTTCCCTAATAACTGATGCTGGGTTTAAACCTTTTGTTTATATTTTTGTTAAGCTCTTTGCCCAAAGATGGATTTTTTTTTCTGACTGAAATTACTTCTCATCTGCAAAACGTTCTGTCTACCTTGCAAGAAGGTCTTTTGCTTGTGACCTTCAAAGCAGAGATCATGTTGTCCAAAAATTATTTTGATCCTCTTGCTTCTAGGATACATGTAGATTTGCCCTGTGGAAAGCCGTGTATATTGCATATTCACCATGGCCTCATGCTGTGTACCATCATTACTACAACATCCACAAAATCTATTGTGATCAGAGTGTTCTAGGACAGGGGTTTTTAAGGATCCAAGTGAAAAGCTGCCTTTGTCAGAGAGCATGTAGCTTGAGGAACAGACATTTAAAGATGACTGTGGAGGAAATTTTGTAGTGCCATGAATCTGCAGCAGCACATGGTCCCAGTAGCTCATTTCATGGTGTGATGCCTCTCAGGGTACTCCTACTCTGCTGCCCTCTGGTGCCACAGCAGCATGGGTGGACCCCTCACCCTTTACACGCTGCAGACCCCCATGTGCCAGTGCTTCCCAGCAGTTCTGCAGTGCCAGTCGGGCTGCACATCCTGCAGCAGCCATGTGTCCAGGCTGGATCTGTCCCCAACACGCCCCGCACGTGGCTCTGGGACACCTCACTTCTGAGAAGTCCACAGCTTCGTGCTTATCAGAATCATTCCCCAAGTTATTTCCCCATGTGTAGGAACTGGATACGGCTCTGGTTCAACAAGGTATTTAACCATCTGCTGAATTAATCCGTTCCCTCAGCTGGAATGTGCAGAGGAGACAGCCTGAGCACTCAGCGCACCCCACAACTAACATTAAACCTTTCCCAAGCAGAGAATGTGCCAACCTCAAAATGGATTTTGTGTCACCTCCATGGCAGCCACCTGGTCAGCAGAGAAGTCCCAGGTCACACAGCTCTCAGCAGCACTGCCACCTCTTAGGTTGAAGCTGCAGACTGGTTTTAGCCCTGGAAAGCTGCCCGTCATTGGTTCAGCCAAGATGATTGGCACTGCACCTGAGTCACAGCCAGCAGCATCACTTCAGACTCCTCCACAGCCTACTTCTGCTCAGCTGGGATATTTTTTCTACAGCTGAAAAAAAAAAAGGCTTATTTTGAATAGCAGGTCAATTGATATTCAAAACAAATATATGCTGTAGTTTGTTGGAGCCAAAGGCTAAACATGTATTTCCAGCTTACCATTTTCTGTTCTTAGGATGTTCATTTGTGGACAGGCCATTGCGTACCGTATTTAGCAGTAAAAGTGAATTTGAAAAAAAATTACATTTTAAAGTAAAATGTGGTGAAATTTACCTAGAGAAACATTTGTGTAGCTATAGACTGACAGGAAAGGGAGATCACTTGTGTGAGTGAAAAGTATGCATGAGTAAAAACAACCAGTGCTGAATAACATGTATATAAGTATACATAGAAATTCAAGGAAAAAAGACATTTAGGCTGAAACCAGTGCATGTATGTTTGCTTCTATTTACACTGTATTTGGAAAATATAATTTTTAACAAAAGACAACTCGAGAGACAGAGGGGGGTGTATATATATATATATATATATATATATATATGCTTGCACACAGGACAGATGACAAAATGTCACAAATTGACTTTGCCACTAAAGAAAAATCCTCACATATTTAATGCTGAGTGGTTTTCATTGCCCTTTGTTGAAGAGATCTTTTTCTGGTCATAAAACTCTTGTTTTAGCCATCTCAATCACTAACAGCTGTCTATAAAATGGGACAGTGTTTCTCCTGTTAACACTTTAAACCCATATAGGCAGCTGCCACTGAGAGAGATGTTCTGTAAAAGCTGGATTCAGATGTTAAATCTTTTCTCAGATCCCGAGCTCCTCTAAAATCAGATCATACTGTATGTCTTAACATTAGGACTCCGTCAGACCCTGAAGCTGAATGCACTAGAAACCCGTGCAAGAACTGGAGACAGCTGTCACAGATGCTCCTTGTAAGCAAATTACCAAGCTGTGCCCTAGACTAGCATCTTTGGTTTGTCTCTATGTGCAGCAGGGGAGCAGCAGTTAAAACAGCAGTAGCACTTCATGGGTTAAACTGAAGACTCCATGCAAATGCTCATGTACCTGAATAGCTCTAGTGAACTGAATTAAACTACTGACAGGTGTGGTTGCAAGAATAAGGTCAGCAGCTAATGCCCAGGCAACAGCAAGAGAACTAGGTAAAACCATGCCTTCCTATGGTTTTACATGGTAACTGATTGGGGCTTGTATTTCAGATACAAGCAGAAGCCTTTAAAGTCTTACATAATTCTGCAAACAAAATTAGCTGCTTCCAGAGTTGTTCACATAATACAAGGAAATATGAGTGGCTCGGGGTAGGACATGCTGCTCACCTCGGCACTGCAGGCAACAGATCAAGCAACCTGTGTGCCCCAGTGATCCTTGATGTGGGGCAGGCTTGGCACTGCAAACTCCAAGTTCTAATCAGTTTGGCACTTGTATTTAGTTTGGTCTATTTTGGGGTTCCTGTTTTTCAGGCCCACCTTTAAAGAAAGAACAGTTTTCAGAGAATGAGCAGTTAGCTCTCGTTGTCAGTGAACAATACTTTATAAATCATCCCTGGTTTCCCACTTCCAGAGTCCCCATTTGTTTCTAAGGACATAAGTCCTTTGAGCTTGGACATCCTTGCAGTTCTCCCAGCAAACACACAACCAACACCCCACCTGGCAGGTTGTGTAAACCAAAGCTGAGCTCTGGGCACACTGCTGACCAGACTGGATGCTTGTATGTACAGGTAAGTACCCATTTCCTCACTCCTGAGGCTCCAGGGTGCAAGGAGCACCAGCTGAAAATGGAATGCCTGCCTCAGACCTCCACTGTCTGTAAGTTACATGGGAAAAATTGCCTTGTTTAGTCCATTTTTCGAAGTAAACTAATATATGGAAACCAAAAAGAGTTTCCTTTAGGTTATAAATATCCTTGGGCAAAGAGCACAAGGAGCTCCATGCCGTTCATGATGTCCCAATAAACTGTTCAATTAAAGATAATAAATAATAACAGAATAATAAATAAAAACTATGTAAACCCACATTGACTGCAGAAATATTTGTATATTGTCATACTTAAATGGAGCTTAGTCCAGCTTGCCATGGCAGATGATCAGTTCTTAGGGAGCTTTCGGAGCTGTTGGGTTCTAGAAGGTCAGGTTTCTTTTAGATCTGGACATCCTAATTTAATTCCAACTAATGCCTCCTGTATGAATAATTCATTAGTATTTCTCAGTTTGGAACTAAACTTCTCAGAGAATTTAGTAAGTGTGAGTGTTGCTGCAGTAAACATATGCTGATTATTTTTTTAGAAGCTAGAAAATGAGGTTATTCCTCAAAAAGTGGGTAAAATAATTAAAATGTAAATTGAAATAAATTATTCACACTACTAAATTTAAATAAATGACTCAAACACCTAAACTCAATTAAGGCATGTTGTTAGTTAGAATACTCGGTATTGTATAGCAGATGCACAAAGCCAAGAACTGGCACCAAAAAAGTGTTCAATGTGCATGACTGTTTTATAGGTAACAGAGTGTATACCCTAAGGGCCTTGAATATTACATTAAATTATACATTTCTAATAAAGAAAATATAAATGAATATGGAACAAATGTCGACTTTCAGCTTAAAACACCAAATACTTCTTTCAAGAGCGAGCTTTACCATTGCATAACAGTTGCAATATTATCTTGTTTAATGGCTTAAACACTGTTGTCAGCTAAATAGCTGTGTGTGTATGCACGAGAAGGCATAAGTGCCATTGGCAACTGTTGTGTAGTGTTATGGAAACCATTCTAAAATAAGACCACATTTACTGTCACTTCAAACTTTTAAAATTTTAATAGAAATACTATATTCAGCAGAGAAGCCTTATTAATTTGCTGTAACTTTTCTTTCTTTTTATGGCTCACTTGCAATCACAAAAGCAAGCTACTGTCGAAACCTAGATATGGGGACAGAATATTCCTAACTCTACAATGGGTGCCTAGTGTCATGAGCAGGACTGAGGGGGAGGAATCTGGCAAGCACTCAGGGTATTTTCTTTGCCATGGTTTTATAAAATACGGTATCACATGTGGGAAGTTCATGTATATATAGTATTTAAGCCTACAGCCTAAGCTCCAAAATAGAAGGAGTTCTTTGTTTCTTTTTTTGGATGAAGAGGGGGAAGAGCAGCTATAAAGAAGCTTTGTTAATGTACTTGACATACCATACCATCAGTCCTATTTGGATGCACAGCCTGCCTTCAGACTTTCTGTGGGATGGGAAGTTTGAGCTGTCCCTGTGGAAGAGCGCTTTGCCCATGCCGGCTGTTCTGCTTGTCTACGTTGCTGTTCAACTGCTGGACATACACACATAAAGTACTTTCAGCAACAGAGGAGATTACACACTGGGAAAGAACTTCTGAGAGACTTTTTCCTCTGATCAGGTTTGAAGGTAAGATGTAAGCCAGAACTGGTCTTCTGCAAAGCAAGAGAACAGATACTGACCTCAGCCCTCACTGGACCCATTAACCACCTAGCGAAGGTGCTGCACATGAACCATTTTCAGTTACAGCACCTAGGAGTAAAGATCCAAATCCACAAGTACAAGTGAGGAAAACAGTGTGCAGACATTTCAGTCCAGGAAACCAAACTAAATAGGGGCATTGTTTTGAGAGCCCATTAGTCTTTAAGGAGAGGGAGCAGTGAGGAGTATCGGCTCATTCTCTCCCTTGAACTGAAACAGCAAGCAGCCTGAACCTGCTCCACTGACACAAGTACTCAAAGCAGCTTGTTCCCTCAGACAGCAGCTGAGTGAATAGGGGTGCTGCAAAGGGGCTTGCAAAATGCAGCCTACTAAGCTCTGATCCTTTGCCTCCAACATCAGCACAGGCTTGGAGCCAGCTCAACACAGAATTCACTGGGGAGAGCTTCCCCTTAACACCAGCAACTCTGGGGGAGAGCCCACAGGATCTGAATGGTGCCTTAATAAATCATACAGACCCCATCTGATGGGTGGTAAGAAGAAGGTCTTAACAGCCTTTGCCTTTGCAGAGGACAGCTCACAGCAGCCTGTCCTTATTTTGGGACTGCCAGGGAATCCTGCCATAGGGGAAGGAGGAGGAAGGGGGATTTGTGCCCAAGCCCAGCTGGAGTGAGTTGCCATATCCCACAGGGAGCTGTAAAACTCCTCTGGTGAGGCTGGCATTTCTCCTGGTTTAACTCAGCAGCCAGGTCTTTCCTGTAGGAAAGACAAGGAACCTTTATCAGAAAGGAAGACTTGAGTGCCAGGAGTGAATTAATCTCTTTCATGGTAATTTTTGCTTATCTTTAATGTGCTCTTGAATAAAGGGAAAATACCTACATCAAGGACCAGTCTTGACTTCACTATTGATATACGAGTGGTAATAATCCAGGTGTATGCATGTAAAATGCAGTCTGAACCAGTACAGTACACAGGGGGTCCTAAAGAAAGTTGGCTTTATAAAGCAAAACACCACTATGAGAAAAATCAATTAGAAAAAGGAAGTAAGACAGAAAATATGAGAGCTTTGTAAGAACTGCTTAAGGATATCTTACTTTAACAGGAGTAAGGAGGTTGGATCTGTGTAAAAACACAACAGAAGCTCAGCATAATAAATCAAAAACCTCCACACCAGGAAGGGAATGCAGCCATAAAAGTAAGGCTTGCCAATAAGGAGGCAAAAAATGAATTTGATAGGAAAAGAGGACAGATAATTGACAACAAAAATGCACAGTTGAGAGCATTAATAAGAAAGCAGTTTTAGCAAAACATTTCTGGAGTGAAAAAACTCAAAACCTTGAAACAGACCAATAACTCTGCTCCCAAACAGAAACAACAGATATTTCTTTTTTATTTAGTAACAATGCAAGAGAATTCAATAAAGATGTCTGTTCTGTACTGGGGAGGAAGGATGATGTATTTGTTATATGATTATAATAATACACTTTCTATTCCTACTGTAACTAAAGAGGATATTAATCAACAGCTACTGTAGTTAGACATACTTAAATCAGAAGTTCTGGGTAATTTGCATTGAGGAATTTTGAAGCAGCTGGCTGAGGAGCTTTTTTGGCAGCTGATGTTGATTTTTCAGTAACCCATGGACAAGGGAGAGTTCCAGAAAACTTAAAGAATGTGAGCTCCTTTTAGTTCATCACAAAGTAGGGGCAGGATGGCTGGGGTAACAGAGGCTGTCAGGCTGACATCAGGCTGGGAAAATAAAGGAAAACCTCGTATTTAATTCAATTAAGAGAGGCTGTAAGGTGCATGCTACTGCTCATGCTGATCAACAAAGTATGAAAAACAGATCTTCTTGAAGTAACTTTAACCTTTTAGAGAGATTATTAACTTGGTTGATATAGGAAGAGCATTTCATAAATATACTTCAGCTTCAGGAAAACATTGCTATACAGCTGGCAAAATAAAACTATGAACTTAGAAAGTTTAAAAGAATATAAATCAATAGGTGTACTAAAAGGTCAAGCAGAACAGAAAAATACACAATAAATTGGTTATAGAGTATGTAACTGGAAAGGTAAAAGCCACAAGAAAGCAGGAACCTCTGCTGCACAAAGTAATCTATGGCAGAACCCACATTCCCTCAACTTTAAGGAGCCCAAACTGTGTATATTCCAGACATATATTTCAAGTTGCTAACATTGACACTTCCTAAGCAGAACAATTTAATGAAGGTTGTGATAGTTTTCATCACTAGGAATCTTTATATTAAAGGTGGATATTTATTCCATCTGAGGCTACAGTTCCACTATCACTACTGGAAGTTAATAAAGCAGACAAAATGTTTCAAGACCAGCAGGAAACATAGTTTGCCCCTGTGGCTCTGGATGCTCTGTTGGGTTACCACATGTATATTACACTTGGAGACCCTCACCTCTCCCAGCTTTCTCTTCTAATTGCTTTTTTTCCAGCATGTGGCATTGACTTTTGCAATAGTACCCTAAAAAGTTTATTTATAATGTACTAAAAGATGCAGTCTTTGTAGCTGAACAGAATCGACAGTAGCAGCATTTTGGGCGATGAAACTGCAGTGCACCAAGCTTTGCAAGTCATGCTTTACTTGGCTTGGGGGTTTTTATTTGAACTTAAATAGATCTTATTTATTTTACATCAAAGAACAGTGGAAGCAGAAGTGACTAATTTGATTGCTCTTGCAGAAGCTATTCACCCCCGCTCCTAGAAATTAATGTTCTCCAGTGTTATTTATGTCAATGTTCTCCAGAGATACAAATTTCAGCCAACCGTACAAAATCAAACCTCTTTCCCAGGTGAATTTCACTGTATCAAACTGTGACTCTTAAACAGTAAACAGATGCTGAGCATATGAGCTTTAGGGACAAATCAGCTGACCTTTAATGATTCTTTAAGCCCGTCCCTCATTTTCCATCAATAGCATATTTATTGATCACATAGCTGGCTACTGCTGCATTCCTCTGGAGAAATTCAGTGTCAGAAAGGCCAAGAAAAATCTTTAAAGTGCACAGCTTAATTCCCTGGTCTGTTGTCATCAAAACTGAACCTCTGAAACTGCACTTTACTAACTAAGAAGGAGTCTCTTCCCTTGACCCTAATGTCTTGGTATTGCCACTTTGGCTTCCAAAGTAAAATCTTACCTTCTTTTTAAACCTATATGTATGCAGGTGATCCAGTGTGACTCCCCAGACTCACATCACTGGGAACTAGGATGCATCAATTCTTCAGGAGCTTTCACTGGAGATTAATCTATGAATTATGTCATCTGAGAAGACTTCAGTGAGAATGTCACCACTGTGATGCCTTACATCTGTATAAGCTTCCCATGAAGGCAGCTGCCAAATGAAAGAAATAAGGAATAATAATAAGGCATGAGAACCATCTTGTATTTTTCCATCCAATTACTTGGTCCGTCTGCATGCATATCAGGTGTAATATTACACCATTATTGCAGAAGAGTTGGTTGGTACTCACAAAATAGTTTGAGAGCCCTCTGGCAGTAATTACCATGTTAGGAACAAGCTGAGAAGCGGTCACAAATTAAACAGAAAGCCTGCTGACCCTGGCCTATCGTGCCAAGGCTCAACATATCATTCTGGTGTATAAGTACTACAAGAGGCAATCATCCAACACACTCACATTGCAGTGCAGGATGGTGAAAATATGGAGAGCTGAATTCCCAAGCAGCTCCATCACTCAGTGGCCTAAAGGGTCTTTTCCAACCTCAGTGATTCTATTCTACGATTGTTTGAACACGCACATTCGCTTTAGACTTTAAGTATTCAAATGAGTAAGAAAACCCTGTATTTGCAGTATGCATTTCACATACAGCTCCTGCTGAACACACAAAGTGCATGCAGTACGTCATACACCACCTTCAGTGGATGTATACTGAATTTTGCCTCTTTTGCTAATGCTTAAACTCCGTTGCCTCATGATGTATTGCAATAGTACATCACTGGAGTGATGACAATCTGATGGTGTATTATCCTCATTTATTAGCGGAATATCATCACTGGCATATTATTGCAATGCATCACTACAGCAGCAGCCAGCAGGAATATAGCTGCAAGAGAGCGGTGTTATACATTTTACTAATTCCTAATTGATAGCTGTAGAATTAGTATGACAAGGAATCACCATATACCCTGCTTTCCTCTCATTCACATACTTGCCCCATGAACTGGCATACGTTGTTTACTATTTTCAGCACAGCCTGTTGTTTTCCAGGTCTGAATCATTTCCTTGACGAAATTTTAGATTGGGACCCTCATTTTGAAAGTTTTGTTAGCAATTATGAAATAAGAACCAAAAGAAAAATGGAAATCTGATCTTAACTTTCTTGTTTTATCATATTTATCATATTTTAGGATGGGTTTTGTGGCCCTGACTAGGACATTGTTTCATATTACCCAAGGTATTATACAAAGACTATAAAATGGACAAGCTGTTGAGGTATGACACCCATTTACAATGATTTTGGTTGTGGGATTTTTTTTTTTTTTTCATCTACATGACATTTTAAAATTAAGTATCTCAGTTGCTGCCAAAAATGAATTATAAACCCCAGTATAATCCTGCCACTCAACCCCTCAAACTGGCAAAATTATATCAGATACCTAAACATCTTCATGAAAACTGAGAGTGCTTTCTCCCATCAATGTTAATTCTGCCTATCTCACCATGCTTTGCACAAAGCCAGAGTGCACTTACATTGCAGCCTCTCTTCCACAGTCATTGCCTGAAGGAATTTCTGAAAACTCTCCTGCAAATGTCCCCTGGATTTATTTCATCATACCACCAGAAAATAATGTTTGCTGCAAGCTTTTTATAGAGCAACTTCTGCATAGCGATCTCAGCAGCAGTCTGTCTGATTCAGTCAGGAGGACTCTGGTCCAGTTAGTGATATGGTTCCTATCTGCATCCCACTAGGATCACATGGGAATATGGGATAGTTACAGTTAGTTCTAGCTACTCACTGAAGGGTTATATTTTTCATCTCTCTTCTACTTCTGGCCATTATCTACCAGTTCATAGATATCTTCATCTTTTTTAGCATCATGTATTTTTAGGCTTAAAAAGTTCCTCTAATAGACCACTTCACATCTCCATTGTTCACCTCTGATATATTGTAATAGAACTATTAGGAACGAAATTAAGAGCTATGACTGCTGCATAGTTTTTTAAATACTGAGGTAGTTTCAAGCTGCTGCGCTAGCCGGGACAGTTGGCTTGCTTGACAATGATTGTTCAAGACACACACAGGCAGGAATAAGCAACCTTGGAAAGGAGCTGCCTGTGTGGATGACAAGATGTAATATCAACCAAAAGGTAAGCCATAAGAGCACAGCACCTTCTCTGGAATTCATTTTTTACTAAACTTAGCACCTTGATAACTGTAATAAACTCCCCACACCAGAAGATCCTGAACAGTGGAGCAAACTGTCAGGTGAGGAGTAATAGGTGGGAAACCAGAGGGATACAGACTTTCCAGAGAGATGCTGAGAAGCACTTTGGCAGGAAGCAGCCCTTTCAATGGCATATTTGGCTGTGACCACCTCCCTAAAAACACCAGTCAAAACTGGCCATGGTCATTTGAAGCACGGGGCATGCTAGCGATAAAAGTGAAATGCCGTGGGTTAGTACCAACCTGTCTGAATGCACTTTCTTGTTTCTGGAGAAAGACTGACAGTATTTTGTTAGAATTTCCCTTCCTCCCTCCTAGGAAATGGGTAATACTTCTGTAGGAACATGCAGATCAGGAGGTCAGCCCTAGCACACACAGCGTGTCAGGTAGGACAGAAGTGTACAAAACTGCCACACTGGTTTCAAATGACTGTTTCTTGTTTACCAGCACATCCACTGCTGACAAAAATAGATTATGCTCAGCAACAATCCTACCCCATATTAGTATTTTGGAAGCCCAAGTCCTCTTGCCTTTTGATACCTAGATGGTCCCTTGCTGAACACCATGACTTTCCCCGGACTGACTGCTGTCATAATGGACATTCATTTAATCATGCTGCCTGACATGGTGCAGAGAATTCTGTAGAAACTGGTGGAAGGGATACATATTGAAGACTTAATGTCTCTTTTCCAATTTTTGTATATTTTGGCTGTACTAAAGCGTTTAAGCTCAGCCTCAGATGTTGATGTCATTCTCTGACCATCAGTAGCTGTGCTCTTTTAATGTCGTCTGGTTTCTGCCATCACAAGAAGACATCTGCAGGACAGCACAAATGTTGGCATCCCTTCAGAAGGATGTTTAAAATCTTTTGTCTTCTTTCCCTTCAAAACCCCAGTACAAGACTCAGAAAGGATGGGTTGGGAAATGAAGGAAGGTTCTGAATGCAAGTCTGATTAGAATTTAAAGAAACCCAACAACACACAATTTGTACACTGCTACCATCTAGTGAATTAAGAGAAAACAAAATCTTCCTCTGAAGTAAGACGAACCATGTTTAAGGGTGTGAAACTTCATCACTGAAGTCACAAGGACTTTTGACATTGACTTTACTTAGAACAAATGGAATAGGCCTTATTAAACATCAGGCATTTGAACTTCAAGCACAATTACAGAAAATATCAAAGACTGTTAGATATATTTGTGATCTGGATAATTGCCATAACTTACCCAGAATAGCACTGAACCAAAAGAGTCATGAGCAATTACTGCTTTAAGCCAGTGCAAATAGATTTATCTGAATGAAAAGGCACATTTTAAGATGGAACAAAGGGAAGCTTTTTCATGGGCACTGTATTTTCTGTTTTAAATTAACTTAAACCTTAGGAACAAGGTTTACACAGCAGCTTTGGAAACTTCAGTTCTGCATTCATGCTAAGAATTTCTCCATGGAGTTCAGCCAACTTACCTTCGGTGCTCCCCCAGAGCAGGAAGGAACAAGTCACTCCCATTCAGTCTTTAGCTCTTATTTAGTGGGCATTTTCCTCAGTTAGGTTTGCACCTCATCTCACAGGTCCGTCACACTGAAATGTCAGTGCTAAAATCCATACCAATTTTGACACTTCCTTTTGCAGAGTCAGCATGTTGCTTACCCCAAGGCGTACTTTTACCTGCAATGTGAATCAAGGGACAAAGTGTGGGGACTAAATGATCTGTACCATATTTGCAGTACTTGATCCTTTCTTCCCTGTCCTATGCCAGGAGAAATCCCTTCCAAAATGATCTGCAGGTTAGATATGAAACCAGATGACTCGTGCCACTGCTCAGCTGCCCTGTGATTTTAAGCAAGACATCTGGAGATGCTAAATATTATCACAGCACACAGAAGAGAGTGGCAGAAGAGAGGATTTCAGCACCTCCGAAAATGAAGGTATCAATTCCACTGTGATTCCTCTTACCTATCTGTAAGTGGAGCTAGGAAGACTGCAAGGACCTTAATTACCTAATATTAATAATAGAAATGCGTTTCTGTGCAATCATGCTTTAATCACTTTCACAATATTTATCATCATTAGTCTCATATCATAGTTCAGCAAAGACACTAAGTGTATTCATAACTCAAAGCATCAGTATTTTACCCTTTACTTCTCAGCCTTAAAATTAGGGACATTATTTGAGGCTCAGCCTAGGATCTGATCTCATAACAGCCCTAATTTTCTCCAACTCTGCTGTGTTTATCTGGACCTAGGATATGTTCAGAAGAGAACATTTTCTAACAATGAAGGACACCCGATTTATTTCCTCTCTCTTTTTTGCTAGCAATTGAAATTGCTTATGTTAAAGCTAGCTGCAATACAGCTCTGCAGAACCTTCTGCAAAGCAGTTTTCTGGCAAAAAAAAAATTATTTTCAGTAATTAAATCTTCCATAAGTATGAGATTTTAGATTCATTACAATTTATATATCATAAAACTCATGCTTTAGAGAAAGAAAAGAGCTTTAACATTTTATCAATGTTACTTCCATTTTGAAAATAGGTTCTTAAATAGCCTATATTAGGTTCTTAAACAGCCTATATAACATTGAAAGCAAAGTCAAACCTTGAATTTTTTTCATAATACAGGGGGTCTTTCTTCAAAAAACCTGATTTTGATATCTTAAAATCTTCCATGAAGTCACAGTGTGTACAATCCTCCTTGCATTGTCCTCCCAGCTTCCTTTAAAAATCCTTGGTTTAGGGATCTCTTTTAACCCTGTTAAATGCACCCTCACAATGGTGGATGCAGCATTTCACAGCAGTGCTGGGCTGTTGGCTGGCTCCCCCTGAGCCTCTTGTAGTGGCTCACCCATATTCTTTTTAACTTGTACTTCATGTTGCTACAATAAAGCACTATTTTTTCTCTCTTCAGGGCAAATGGATGGGTACTGTAAAGCAAGTGATTTTGAAATGCATCTTAACTTCCAGATCAGCCTCTGAGAAATTATTTTCCACTTAGTTTTTTGGAGTCGCTCCAACTCATCCTCATGAGTGAAATATGGGCATCGGAAGGTGGAACAGAAAATACAAAGCTAATGATCTGGTTCATGTTAGTTAGCTCTCTCTTAATCCTTTGAAAGACTGCATTTCCCGTCTCTGGAATTTCCTCTCACTGACAGTTTTTAAAAGAAACAAGACAATATTTGCCATGCATTATACAGCAAGATTAACTGAAGAAGCAAAGATGAACTATTCACCATCCCTGTAAGCCTCTCATAATTAGGTCTACAAGCTTTCAAGGACAGGACTGCCTTAGCATTAAGTACAAGAATTCCCACTGAAATTTAAACTGTTTCCCAGAGTAAAGTTAGAAAGGACAAAGGTATCTAATCATCACCCCTTATCCCCGTCATTTTTACAGTCCTCAGAGCAATGAGTACCTAGGAGCTGCAGACCTGGAGTCACTTTGCTCCTGAACAATGAACACTGCTCCCTCCCAGCCCGCCTTGCACCACAGTTTTTTCAGTTCTGATCTGCCCTTTAGGAGATACCACACTTAAGTGTTCGCACACTTCAAGCTTCTCAAGTGTTGTAGGCTTTTCATGCAGTTTTTTGCAAACCAGTGTTGCCTTCAGCTGAGCCGCCTACAACCTTTTTGCTAGAAGACCCCTCAGGTAGGAGTCTGTGCTCACCTTTTCAACAGTGGATTTTGCATTACGATACTGTGCAAGACAGAGCTGGTAGTTGAACTTGGGGGGCCTCTGTGTTTGTCATTAGTGGGATTAAGAGCAGGTGATGGAGTACGGTACCGCTTGGATCAGTTAGATGAAGCCTGCAGAAGGCTTCCCTGCAGCCAGCATTTCCCCAGTGACAACAGGAACCCACCAGTCAGAGAAGCTTGTCCTGACAGTCGAGCACCTTCCTCTTGCCCACAGGCTGCTGCCATGACACAGAGCCGGGACAGCAGTTACCTCTGGAAGAGAAGGGGGGTTGGTCCTTTCAAGTACCTGTAGCCCACCCATGGCTGTTGCTCTGCTTTCAACCCCCTGCTTGCTCTGCCCAGCCCTGTGTCAGTCTGTGCATAGAAGGCCAGCTGTTCTACTCCCTGTGTTCTCCAGAGGCAGCCTTGCTCCCCCTGGGGCAGATGCATGAGAGCATGTCCACCACTGCTGCTGTCTACAGAAGGCTGCCTGTGGCCCAGTATAACCCCCTGGTACAATTCCTATAGCAAGGAAGTTTGAACCACCACTGCAGGCTGGCTGGAGCTGGTTTCGATAGACAGCCTGGAAAGATATTCAGTAGAAGTGTATCCAAATGAGAAATGAGAATTAAAATAGTATCAACTGTTTTGTCTTGTGCCTCCAGATTTCCTCTTCTGTCCAGCCAGTTCTACCGACAGAGATAGCACAATGATGTACAGTTAGAAGTTATTAGCAGCATTACCAATATACAAACATAACAAACAATATTTGTTTGATGCTGCAAAATGATCAGTAGATTTATAGAGTCAGCAAGATTTTCTGTTTACTTACAAATATACATATGGGGAGGATGGGGGTGGTATTTGAATGAAACCATCCCAGACATCGTATATTTCCTCTCATACGTACAGTCCTGGAGAATGTTTTCAGAGATCCATCCTCTAAAGAATATCATCCTATCACAGTCAGATAAAAAAGGGTAAACCTGAAAAGACACTCTATTCAATTTTATTCCAACAGAATTGCAAACACTTTACTTTTTTCACGGTGGGCTGCAAAATTCAGTCCAGCTTCCAGTTCTGATACCCAGAAGCTGCAAAGAGAACTTATTTGTTCATTTCCAAAGAGTAAGGAAGATTTGGGACTTTAATGAGTGGAAGTTTCTTGGAAACTGCTGATTTCAGTTTTCATTACTGGAGATCAAGCTTTAGCATGGAGAGACTTTCATCATTTATCCCCAAAAAGGTAGCATATGCTCAGACTTTCAAAATTTATCTTTCTTCTGCCCCCACCTCTGATTATGTGATACAGCTGGTGGGGCTCTTAGACTGTAAAATATGACATTAAATCAGAGAGCTTGTGTTTGTCCTACTTTCTTCACTTTTCTGCTTTCAATTCCACATTTAATAGCAGCGAAGACAAAGGAAGGAGACATTTTTAATACTCAGACCCTAATAATATCCCTCTGGGATTACCTGCAGCTCAATACATCATTCAAAAGCAAAGATTAAAAGTAATAGTCACGTTAATATTGTTTCACAATCCACAAACATAAATCCTCATTTGTTATTCATAAGCTTATCACACACACCTCTTCAGGAACAAAATACTGCACCATGTGCAGAAAATGGTAACACAAAACAAACAGTGAAGGAGAGGCAGACAACTTTATAGCTCATTTAAGGTGAAGATATTGCAGGTCTGTTTGCTAGCGGAGTAGAATTGTTCCTGCCTGGCTTTGACAATGCCCCATGCACTAGTATTTATTGTCTCCCTAATCACTACTCAACCAGATTCTAGTCCCTAAGCATGTTGGGTTTTTGTGATGGATACTCATAGAAATTACTTTTTTGTAAGGGTTTGGAGGTGGTGGAGGGCACTGGTGCCTTGCACCCCCTTCATGCAGGTGACAGACCCAAGTCTTTTATATGCACTGAATGAGATGAACCCCTTTCCCAAGGAAGCTCAGAGCTGAACCTAAACCTTTTGCCCACCACCACCAGGATATTTCTGCTTTCTGCATAGACATGAGCTGCTGACTTTGAGCACAGCATGTTTCCTATGCGTGTAACACACTGCCTTCTGCACACAAAGCTATTCACAGGAAGGTTGGGAGCAGAAGAGGCTGCAAGAATCACTTGCAGGCAGCATAGGTGGCCCCCATCCAGCACGCCATCACTGGCCAGAGGCAGATGTAAATTCAGAGCCAATTTTTATTTCACAAGTGATCTTCAGATGTTAACTCATCACTTCATTGCCCACTGTCTGACTACTCTGAGCTTTGAAAAGTTCAATGCAAAGGCAGCAGTGCTCTGTACGTGACATGCATAGACTGCTTTGTCTCTGTAGCCATGCAGTGAACCTCAGCTAGAGTAAACATGTACACAGTCTTCCTGATGATGGTTACTGTAGAAACAGAAAGGAAACTTTCACCAATGTTTCTCTCTTATTTCCCAATAAATAGCAGCATCTCCCCGAGAAACTCTATTGATCTCTAGTTGTTCAAATAACTACTATTGCAGTAGTAGAACTCTCCCTTGATAGACCTGTCAGACTCCCTGCTGATGAGAAGGCTTCCATCCAATCCATATCCACAATTGCTTTGGAAGCAGACAACTGACATTCCCTCCCTTTCCCCCCTCCAGCTGTATGCCTGTAGCTTTTTTCAGTTTCCTCCATCTATGCTTTTTTAAGCTGCTACTTGTTTTAAGAAACAGCTCAAGACTGGGACAGAAACTTCTGAGTTATCCCTGTAACTGGCCTAACTATGAGGAAGGGAGAGAGTGAGAATGACAGTGCAAGGGAAGAGAACCTTGAAAACATTATGTGTTGGGAAGCTCCTATCATAAATAGGGTTGTGTTGTGCAAGCTTGCCATGCATCTGCAGTGCTCTGTACCGTGAGTATTTCCTCTCAACTCAATGTCTTTTCACATATTTATAGTTACAGGGTTTGATTTTATATATCAATCCTATTATGTCAGTCTTGTGTATTGCTATAACTATTGCAAACCATTTTCTCCAGCTCAGAAGAAAAGGCATTAAGTACACATTTAATTGCAACTGTTGCAAGTTTGATGATGAAGACTCAAACGCTGAAGAGTTAATGTAAGCAATCAGAACCTCATTATTACCTAGAACTACTAAGAAACCTAACATTCATCATGTGCTAAAGCATTTTATTATATGAGGTTTAAGCAAAAATTAGCATAGGCCATATCCCCAGCTGTCACAAGCCAAGAAGCTTGCATTGATTTCACTGGAACATCACTTTTGGGAGCACAGACTTTGGCGTGCAGTGAAGCTGTCCTAAGCAAAGACAATTTGCTTTCCTCCTAAAATAATTAATTGAAAGCTGTTTGGTAACTTTCTTGACAGATGGGTAACACAGTACACTGCCTGATTTTCTGATGCTCATGGGGTGACCTAACTGAGCCAGCAAAGCTCTTAATACTTCACCACCTTGGCATCCAGGGAAAGATTCAGGCATCTAGCTTTTAAATGTGGTTTTGTATTCTTGTTTAGTGAAAGAGACAGAAAAACAGTACTGCTTATGCTTTCCTGTTCTTGTGAAAAAGGGATGAAGGAACACCCTCCTGAGCAGACTTAATGGCATGCAGTCTGAACTAGAGCTGAGAGATTTCCACTGCTCGTTCAGTCTTCCCACAGCTGACCTGATGCCATGCAGAACACAGGGAGACCTGCTGGATAGCACCATCTCCAGCTTCCCCACAGCTCTCACCTCACCAAGCAATCACCATCCAGAACCTTCCTGAAGGAACAGCTAAAGCGAGGTAACCAGGAAAATGAGGGCATTCATCTGCCAACTAAATGTGCAGGTAAGGAAAACTATGGTTACACACCTTGATGCTGTTGCCTCTGTAGTAGTCCTTCAATGGTGTACAAAACTGGGTGAGTGGTGGAATTCTATGGATTGCAAAGAAGCTGGCTACACTGATTCTTCCATTTCAAACTTTAGTATAAAATTGGGCAAGGGGGAGATTATAACTATACTATGAAAACAAAGCTTTAAAATTCTGCAGGTGTTAGCTGTCTGCTGAAAAGCTCCCACTTAAACTGTCATTTAGGAAAACAGCAATGCCAAAAACATTGCTAAGTGTATTTCCCTGTTCAACTTCCAGATAATTTCATTACCTGACTGAGTGAGACTCAAAGAAAGACTTAAGTAAGGGTTTCTGATCTGTAGGCACATCCCAGTCCAAAGCTGCCTATTCCAGCCCTTTCCAGGATTAAAACAAAATGCTCATTCCCAACCTTTCCATCTTCTCCAACTTAACAGACCTCCCTTTTCCATGCTTCTGTTTTTAAATGTAGAAAATACTGCTACCAGTCAGATATTGGAGCCCATCCCTCTCTTAAGAATGAGCAATTTAAGTGTAGAAACTGCTGCTTTCAGACACCAGTAAGAATCAGCAGATACATCTCCCAAGTTTTTTGGTTTTGTTTAAAGTGACATCTGCTTGAAAATTTGCAGGTGTCTGGAAAATTACAATAGGTCTCACGGGAAGGAATTAATAGGCTGCAGACACGTGAGGCAAAGCTAAATGCCAAATAAAATACCTCACCTAGCACTGCAGTTCATTGCATGTATGGGTTCCCATACCTGCAATAAACTTCTTCCATCTGTGCCTGCCAACACAGTTTTCAACCTTCTCCAAGAAGGGAACTCTAGTAACAGTAAGGTCGACCCTGGCATAACTGCTTTGACATTATAAAGTGTTCAATCCATGTAACAGGAAAATTGCTGACTCTGCCTCTCAAAAGTAAAACGAGCAGGCAAGGATTATGGTTTTTTTATAACTAAATACTCCAGAAAGTAAGACATGCAAAGCCTGTGAGTGGTAATGCACTCTGTTTCTTCTAAAAGGCTACCAAATTGTCTAGGCTGTAATGTGAAAAATGCTGTCTCAGTATTTGTTACTCAATTACTATTAAAGGGAAGACTGAAAGATACCCTAAGATACTCTAGTGTGGTCTCCATGTGTTTATACTGGATGTGTTGAAGGATGGAGGGGAGGAGGGGAATGTTGCTAATAATGTTTGAGAGTCTGACTCAGCAGTGAATGGCCCTTCACAAAGCATTGGAAGACCTGTATTTAACTTCAAAAAGTTAAATAAAAGATAATGGCCTTCTTCTCAGGCTTGAGCTCATCCAGGTACCACCACCTCAGCACAGAATGCAGTCACCAGATTCACTCACTCAACACAAAGGTGAGCTGTAACATAGAGACCAACAATTACCAGTAAGAGAAGAGAGCAGATTACACAGTTCATGCTGTTGGTTAATACATCAGTTACTGAGCTAATATCATGCCGAGATTACATCTCGGACCCATACACACTTCTGCCCCAGGGCTGGAGGGTCCCCAGCATGTCTGGAGTGAAGACTGCTTCCCCTTGCAGCAAGTGCATGGCCTCCATTTAGTGGGAGGGATGCACAGATTCAACAGGAGCCTCACAAGGGTTACAAGAAGGAGGACGCAAAGGCGAAAGGTCCTGGCAGCTTTCAAGTTGAAGAAAGAGATCAGGAACACCAGGAAAACCAAACAAATGGTGATGGGAAACAAGGTCTGCAAAGAAGAGCTGTAGGAGAGGAGAAAGAAACTGTCCCTACAAAGACACATAAATTAATAAAACAGA
Source organism: Pezoporus flaviventris (assembly GCF_033815535.1). Classification (NCBI taxonomy): domain Eukaryota; kingdom Metazoa; phylum Chordata; class Aves; order Psittaciformes; family Psittacidae; genus Pezoporus; species Pezoporus flaviventris. The sequence goes on along the minus strand of NW_026892626.1, from coordinate 5,601,003 downwards.
GGGTTAGGCCAGAGCTGCAAGAAAGAGGGACTGTTTTTCCCCCTACATACAGTAAGTACAATTAAAACCATCACCTACTTAAAGCAATGTTCATTCTATGGTGACCATAACACAGTAGCCCAATTCTACTTTCACATGGTTTGTAATACTCTGCCACTCCTCTGACAATGGCAAGTATTGGTTTTAGTGGTGGAGATGCCTGGACTGGCAATTCAGAAAACTGCAGATATTGATATCAGAGCAGTTTCCTCCACAGAAAGCACAAGGCAGCTGAGCTCAGCCCACCTCATTCAGTCCAAGCCCATTGGCAAATGGAGAGTATTTTTCCTGAAGGGTGCTCAGTGCATCCATCCCCAAACCAATAACAGTCTTATGCACTGACTTAACATTAACTCCAGTGAGCCTGTTCATATCCTTGAATTTAAAGTCTGCACATAAGTGCTTTTCTAGACTGAGAACTGGAGTGCACATCCCATGTCAAATCAAATCTTTATTACATGATTTGCTGCTCCATTTTATGCATATTTAAAAAATCCCTTCAAATCTCATGTCTTTTTATGTTTTTATACATCTATCTTATAAGATTCTTTAAGATCCCCATATAAAATGCTTCATATGAATGAGAGTTCAACCCGAGAAGCAAATTCTTTACTCAATCCTCATCTGCATCAGTGGTCTACCTCAAAAGCCAGCCATTAGCCTACTCTTGTGTAGTGTACCTCTGGAGAACGTGGACATGACTGTAAAGCACTTGCCCATATGGCAGGAGCTCTCTGCCCATTTAATGCTCTGGGAGCTGGGGTGTGGGCAGAATTCAGCAGAGTTGTACTGTTAAGCCAACCAGTTCTTACAATCTTTTATAGACGCGTGATAATTACAAGGGAAGACACCTGGTATCTAGGACCGTGTTTGCCTGATGTGTATTTAGCTCACAGAAGGGTAGCAGTTCCACTTCAGTAAATACCAAAATCCAATTCAATTCACAATTAACACTCCACACTTCAAACTTCTTGTAGGAAACCCTGAATGACAGCCTAACTGGCTGTACCAGACAACAAACTCTGGTGTCAGGGACCAGGAAGAGTAGGGCTGCTCCATGAGGGAAGAAGAACCAGAAGACAAGGCAGCACAGCCAGACTGTACCTGCTGCAACAGGCACAGACTTACAGTTCCTGCACCGAGCTGAGGGCTGATAGCAGTGCCCATGAAGAGTCTCAGACCAAGTGAAGGGATAAACTGTGGACAGAGGGGGAGGGTGGAGGCCACAGATGAGGATGCTCAGGTACATGAAGGACTATTAGTGCCCAGACACCTAGGTGGTTGAGGAGCCACAAATGATGATAACAAGGTCTTAATCAGCAGACAGACTGCTGCGAAGCAGAGTTGCTGAGGTGTCAGGAACAGACACAAAGATCTACAACTCTGGCCTCTAGTTTAGAAAAGCATATTACTTTCATGCACCGTTGAAATTTGTTTGAAAAAGTTAGCGGCCACAGAAAACTCTTATTTTACCTTTTTTTTTTCTTTCGCTAACCAGCTTTATCTGCAGTTCCAAGGAGGAGAGTGTTAAGAGAATTAATGTTTGTTCTCATCACTTCCCCCAGTGCAGGCATCGAGATCGGGCCTGAATGAGGACCAGAACCCAGAGTGCCTGCTTCCCCCCCAGCCACATCACTGTTTGTCCTTGCACCCACGTTTCTATAAATAATGATCATACAACATTATACTGCAGGCATGACTGTTGGTTGACCAACGAAATGATCTCTGGGTTAGTTAGCCTTGGATCTCATGAAAATGTCTTTATCTTATTCAAAGCACCACACTGCTACATGAACTGAGCTTCTGCTGGAAAGGCTTCAGATTTCATGCTTTCTTTACGGGGGGACTGGATGATGCCTCTTCACCATCTTCAGACATGTTAGCCTGGTGAAGGAGCCATAGGCTGAAGAAAAAAAGAAAAAGTTTCTGCTTTTTTTTGTTTATTTTTCAAATGTTTTCATTAATTGGTAATTGCTTGAAGCAGATGAAAAACTATTAAATTTTATGTGGAAATCTTGATGCAAATAAGGGACAGGTAGAGATAAAGATTTTTAGTAAATTCAGTTTGGAACCCCACTCTGTAATTTATTTGATGATGGCCATCACATGTTATGCATAACTGAGTGCACTTGTGTGTGCATGTGTATGCAATATATAACTTTTTAGTTTGACAATACTGATTGAAATGCTTTCAGTTTGACAAATGGGTACCTTATGCAGTGAACAGTGGAACTAGCCTTGATGAGTCATTGGCAGGATTTTCTCAACTCTTTGAAGGCATCCTCTCCCATAGGCTAGAAGTCAGAAATGTCCTCCCAGCATGTCTGCTGGAGCCCAATTTTTGACTGTGACTAGACAAGCCCAGGTATTACTTCAAGCCTGTCAGTTCCTCCCACCTCTTCAAATCCCTCTACACATCCTAATATACACACAGAGGATCACGGGATGGAAAGTCTCTCAGGGTTCATATGGACTTGCAATGCAGCTCTTTCATGTTAATTTTCTTTTTCCTTCACCTCAATTCACTCTGACTTTTTGCCACAATATTGTCAGTCTCAGAGAAAACAACAAGCCAAAGCAGATGTGCTGAACACATGGTCACCAACAGGAGCAGCTCCCAAGCAAAGTTAGCATGTGAAACCATTCCAAGAAAGGGATGTCTTATCCAAAAAATAATCTGCATCTGCTCCTGTTGTTTGGTGGACTGGAAACAAAAAACAAAAAACACACACAAAAAACCTTTTATGTCTAAGTTTACAGTTTGAGTTTATCCAATGCTCTCAGATTAGAAGGGTCTTGATTGTAGCCCTGATACCATTATAATGAATTTATCTTTTTTGTTCAAAAACAAAAAACTTCCCTAGTGTTTTGCTTTGTGGCTTTTTGTTAAGACGCAGTATGATATTGCAAAGCCCCTTATGTTCTAGTGTCACAGAAGTTATGACTGGCAACACCACATTTCTGCAGGTACTCTAAGAATATGAAGTCAGAAAGATGTAGGTTTACAGTTAAAAAGGGCTACTTTGCTTACAATGTTTCTCTAAATTTTCTATTTCATTGTCCTAGGTGACTAATCTGAAATTGGGCTGTGAACTCATCCAAATGTAATGTACAGGACAGCAATCATACAGTTTTACTCCTATTTCTGTTCCCTTAGTGATTTGTAGTCAGTGAAAATGGGAGAACACTAAGTAAACCCTCTGAAGAGCAACACACATCTGGCAAGCTCTAAAGATAAGCTCAGCCTGCCAAGGAGAGAGCACAGAGGGCTGAGGTCTGGCTTGGTTCTGAGGATAGGTGGGGTGATAACTTTCTATCTGAATCCCGAGTTTTTAGCTGGAGTTTTGTACTGGATAAGCCCATTCACTAATCTCCCTGGTAGTGGCTGTCACTGCCCTGCAATATAAAGAGAAGAGGTACAGAAAAGCAAATCGTAACAGTTGAAGTGATGTGACAGCAAAATTTATGCCCATGTTTGGGAGGAGTGGCCAGGAAGCTCAAAACATGCAGCCTCTGTATTTCTGATTGTCCAACTTCAACACACCCCAAGTGACATATCTATCGCTATGCTTTGATTACCCATACATTCAGATTGAGTATGCACCACCTGTTAACATACAGAACAAAATTCTTGCACCACAAGCATTTGATAAACAAATGGCTTGGAAAATATTAAGCTCAAACCCCAACATTTTACCATGTTTGATTTGCCACCAGATGCTATGGGATCTAAAGATACCAGGGCGGGGGGGGGGGGGGGGGCTAGTGGGGGGGAAGTCAAACAGTGGTAACAAGAGACTAAAATACAAGGAAAAGACAAGGTTTTTGCAAAAATATGATCAGAAAGAAAAGCTAGGCTCTTATTCTACCCTGGACTATGTCATGTACATGGCAGGGGTGTTGGAACTAGATGATCTTAAGGTCCTTTCCAACCCTAACTATTCCGTGATACTATGAACAGTAAACCCAGCCTATTCACGGAGAGCAAGCATCCCTGACAGTCTTTACCATGTACCTTATAAAGGATATTGTGTCTCACTCAAACAGTAAATAATACACTAACATGATTCTGATTTTTTGCAGTGTATTGCCCCAGCTACACCAGGGGAGATTTAGATTGGATATTAAGGAAAAAATTCTTCAAAGACAGGGTAATCACATATTGGAACAGGCTCCCCAGGGCAGTGGTGGAATCAACACTGGAAATGTTCACAAACCTTGTAGATGAGGCCTTCAGTGACATGGTTTAAGCGATGGACTTGGCAGTCCTGGGGTCATGGTTGGACTTGATGGCGGACTCGATCTTAAAGGTGTTTTCCAACCTAAATGATTCTATGCTGGGACAGATTGATGTACAGATTAGTGGCAAAGAGGTAGTCTCTCCTGTTGAAAACACTTAATAAGCCTTCAAAGACTGCTTCTTGCTGGGAAGGTGGATGCCAGTAAGAGCACCTGGTAAAGATGCCAGCTCCACTTTCATTTTTTGCCCCCTTTCCCAAATGGAGGAGCAGGGACTGTTAGTATGAACAAGCAGTAACATTTCTCTTAAATACCATGAGTTTAGCAAACACATACAGAACTTTCAGTCTTCAAGGGTCCCTCCTTTAACTGATAAACATTTGCAGGATCCCTTTGAGACACAGGTGCATGTGATTCTTGGAAAAGGAATGCTAGTAACATGCCAAAGACTGGTTAGAAATAAGCAATGGCCATTGAAATGAGACAAAGCTGTTTGAGTCTTCCCAGTTCACTCTGCTTGATGCCTTTTCACCCCGAGTTCACATTGGGACCAGCACTCCAGACAAGATCCTAAGGGAGGCCTTCACACGGTCCAACTGTCCTGCTACAGCATGGAAACAGAGGCAGCATTCTCTAACATCTCCATACTTCTAGCAGAAGGCACTCTGCCTTCTTGCACATGGAAGTGTTAGCATTGAACAACTCAGCTTTAGTATCACTGAATTTTTTATTGTTCTTAATCTATACCCAAGCCTCAGATTCAGATACAATTCTAGATACCTACAGTAGATTGAGCCACTAAATGCCTTCAAACTGAAATACACACAAAGATGGCACATTTTTAAGCCGATATGCTTATCTTCCTACTGCCAACAGCACTGTTACATGGTCATATCAAGAGACCACTAAAGAAGTCTATCCAGGAGCACATGCTTTGCAGCCAGCTCAGCTGGTTTTGGAGACCAGTGCTGGCTATCATGCCAATTTAGTCTCTTCTGGCATTTTTCTTCCCTTTATAATATTTGAACTGAATTTTACTCCACATCAAACTGACTCCAACACTGTCACAGGGGGGTAAGACCTCCTGAATACGTGACTGCAAAGTTCTACTTTGTGCGTGAAGCAAGCCTGTTACACTGAAACAGAGACTCTCACTGGAGTCCCTGCTGTCTTCTAAGTCATAGGATACTGCACCTGGTATCCTGGTCCCCAAGACAGACAGCACCAAAAAAAAAAGACCATTTCTTCAAGTACCGGAGTTTTAAAGTCATCTAGTGACTTGGGAAAGAAAGATTTCCCCCCACCCCCTGCTTCTGCTTTAAAGTGAATGCAGGATGAAGTTATACGACTAGCTGGAATCAATGCAGGTTCTTAATGACGCATGAAATGAAATATTGCTGTCCAGTGCACAGTGACTACTCAATGTTCTGCTCTACGATAGATACATCCTGTGCTGATCTGACAGGGGGAAATGCCCTGCTCAGGAGCCGCAAACTCTGTCCTGCAGCCCAGCCCATACTGTGTGTCAAATGGGATGCTATCTTCTTCTGCTACACACTCTTCTCTAGGCTAATATATCTGGCAGTCAGTTAAGCTTCTTTAGCCAAGAAGCAAATAGAAAGCATTTTCCATGTCATGGTTCCTGCTTTGGGAAAACAAAGGCAATTATGGACCTTATGGAATTGCTAAACAACTACATATCTTTATTCAGGACCTCTGCAAGGCTTTTGTCCATTGCACTCCAGCTTTTTGTCCTTTTAACACCTGTGAAAGCTTTGCCATTTGAAGCTGGACTTAGATGGACTAAAGCTCAGTAAGGACCAATGTATCTGTAATTCAAAGTTATTACTTAGAGAAGATGGGAGTAACATATGTACCCAAAAGAGACATGCTGGAGCAAGAGCAGGGAAACAGCCTATAGGTAGGCTATAAGGCATCAGTAGGTTTGTGTTTTAAAACCATATGATGCTCCATTTGAAACTGCTGCAAAAATAAACAACTTCAGGGCTTTTTACCCAAGAAAAACTGACCAGCAAAGACACAAAGCAGAACAGGACTATGTAATAGTGGCTACATTGCTTCTGAACAACAGCTGCCTTTCCAAAGCGAAGAGGTCTTTCAGGATTTGCACCCACAAATACTATGCAGTCAGGTTTCTTACTCGGAACAGTTTTTTCTGCTTTAATTGTGCTTGCTTTCTTACACAGTCAAGTGGCATCATCTTTGTCATTCTTGTGGAGATTAATTTGGTATAAGAGAGAATTAGAGAATAAGTAAATTAAAAGAGAAAGGTGCAGGTTTCCCTTCAGTAGTCCCAGCTCCAGTATAGCATTCTCCTTCCTCTTAAAGAGTGGACACAAGCGACTAGGTGAGACAAGCCTTTAAGGACATAATACGAAGACCAACCCTCTATCTGATGCAGATTGCTGCAACACTTTAGATTTCTAACCTGAGCATGGCCAGATGGCTCTGAGGCACAGCAGGCAAACCTTAAAATTGAAGCAAAGAATTCAGAGGGAACCTGCATCATTTCAGAAAGAAGTTGTTGCCCTTTTGCCCGTGGCACCACAAAGCAGACTGGGGCAATTGCAGCAGAGACCTCTGGCTGTCAAAGGGCCAACCTCTGCACTGGCTTCAGGGGCATCAGCTGGTTCACAGTAGCCGTCAGGCAGGATTGGGTCAGGTCTGGGAAAACACACATAGACAAACAGTGGCATAGGGTTCTGGCAGCTGCTGCCTTCTACTCCATCTCAACCAAATAAGCAGGACTGCCTCATTTTCATTGATCAGTCAAAAATACAGCACCCAAGGCAACAGAAGAACCTATTCCTGGCACCTTTCATATTTAATGGTACACACAGATTTCCATATTCCCTTTGTATCTGTTGATAAATAATCTGGATGCTTTTTCTCATTGCTCTTATCCAGCTACAAGGACAGTGAAGGCTACATGCTGTGCCTCATCTTTTCTCCTGGTGGGCTCTGTTCAAAATGAAAATGCAGCCAGAGAAAGGATACCAAGAGCTGTTTGTTCAGTATTCCCTCTGTGATTAGATGATTACACCGAGGAACAGAAAAGGAGGGACAGCAAAACTAAACAGTAGGAAGCCAAGACCCAACAATCAGAAAAAAACAACCTTTTTATCCCCCAGCTAGTGCGGAAAGTCAGAAGAGGAGCTGTTACTGAATTGCTATTTGTTCTTTCTTGTCCCTTTGCCAGGGAAGACTGTAGTTTTATTATCTTAGTCTCAAGTGTTTTAGGCAGTCTATGCTAATTCTCCATGCCTTCCTCCCCACCCCCTTCAACTCCTCTCCTATACACCCAACTTCAGCTTTATCTTCATCTTTTAAAGCAGCTTGAATTGCTATTTCAGACCCTCCAGATTTACGGTTAAAATTAAAGTTTTGGCAAGCCTCTGTCACTGCATTGCCCATTACTGTGGTACAATATAATGTAATTAATGTTTTTATGCTTAAGGAAGAAGAGGCACATATGTTCCTCAGCTGCTGATGAACAGATTTATAGGTAACACATCTGAGTCGGTGCCCATGTTTAGATGTTAGCCTGACACATCACTAATCATTTTCTAAAAGCTGTGCACCATTGCCCTGCTTCCCTAGATTTGCAAGCAGGATTGTGCTGGGAAACCATAGCGAGATGATAGATTTCAGGTGACACAAGGGGAGGAAGCAAAACATTAGTAAGTATTTCACCATATCCGTCTCTTTATAAGCAGATGTTCTTGTTAACAGGTACCATTAAGCTAGAGCACACCATGTGCTTTCTTAAAGAGACACCCTGCCTGCTCAGGGTAGGCAGTTTATGAAGGTACCCAAGCCAGCCTGTGTTCTGGGCCCAAAAACTTAAGCAAAATCCAACAAAACCCTCTCCATGAAAGGGAAGCTGCCACATCCACAGCAGCCCAGAAGGAATGAATTTGTAACTTAGGTGGACCCTTTCCATCCCTTGTTACCATTCCCATTTTGATTAGACTTAGCTAAGGGGTACAAATCTCTTGGTGCTGGAACAGTGGCAGGTGGCCCCCACCTCAGCTAAAAGACAGGGCACACAGCTATTGGTAGCCAACCCTCCCGCTGGCTCAGAAAGATGCTCTAGATATCTATCAGAGCACTGTACAATGCCTTTGTTACAAGACAGAAGCATGCACATGCATGAACACAACTAGTTTTCACAGCATTTCTTCAAGTTTGCATCAATCTAGCCAAAACAAGGCACAGATGCCCACCCAGCCACTCTTACACTCCCCCTTCACAACAGACCAGGGGGAAAAAGTAAGATGGAAAAGCTCATGGGTCAAGATAAAGATGGGAGGACACTGACTAATCACTGCCACAGGTAAAACAGAATTAATTTGAGAAAAATCAATTTAATTTATTGCTAATTAAAATTAGAGTCAGATTGTGAGAAACAAAGACCTGAAACACACACATCCCATAACCCCCTTCTTTACTGACCTCAACTTCACACCTTCATCCTGGACTCCTCTACCTCCTGTCTCCCTCCCCTGAAGGACACAAGAAGAGCAATGAGAGCTGCGGTCAGTCCATAACACTTTGCTCCTCACACTTTTCTTCTGCTCCACCAGCCTCCTCAAAAACTGCAGGAGACTCTCTACTCCAAGACCTCCTGCTTCTCACACTGCTTTCCTTACTACCTCAGAGGGTGTTTGCCCTTTCTTTAATCTGTTTTCCAGAGACATCACCTGCACCACTGATGGGCTCAGCTGTGTCCCAGCATGGGGCCATTAGGCAAAGAATTGGAGCCAGCTGTGTCCAGAGAGATCCCAGTCTCTCCTCAGGTCCTGGGCACCCAGTGCAGTGCTATATATATCCAACATGAAATGCACTGGAACTACGACTACCTGGGTAATTGCAACAGCAGAAGCGCAGTGGAGAAAGTCAGATCTAGAGCATGCTGAAGCACAGTGCTCTGCTGTACCTTCTGCTGCTCATAGCAGTTTGAAACTCGTTAGAAATAAATACAGTGGTGGCCTTCTCTGGTCAGTGAACAAAAGTGTGTATGCTAAATATGTGTGATAAATGCAGAGATTTAAGTGGAGAAACAATTGCCTTGCAACAGAGGAAAATCTGGAGCTTATATCTCTTTTGCAACAGTCAAGTTTTCCTTTTCCTGTTGTTTGGTTTGGTTTTTTATGGTCTCCAATAAAAGGAGTCGGTAACCTGGGAACTTTTCTTTCCTTTTCAGTTCTGCCCTTAGGGGAGAGCATACTGGTAAAGGGGGAGATTCAAGGCCTCACCATACTGTCCTACACACCAGAGAAGGAAATTCCTCTTCTTCCAAAAGATGTAAGCTATCACTCAGGGATTTAATTAGACTAAAATATGGAGTTTTCTCCTATACTTATAGCTGGGGGCTGCTTATGCCTTTTGGTGAGTCATCCTCTACTTCTCAGCATAGGCTGTCTTTCAAAGCCCGGTGTATCCAACCTACTGACTACTGACTTAATGGCATTAAGAAAAAATAATGCAGTTTAAGAAAATCTTTGCACGGAGCAGATTTGCTAACCTGTACTAAAGCCCATTCTGGGCACTCTCATTCAGAATTAAAGTGCCTTTAATTCAAGATAGTGTTTGAGTTAAATCTAAATTAAATTTGAATTTAAATCATTAAATCTGCGTAGGGATTTGGTGCAGTTTACATAATCAATTTTAAGTTCATACCCTTCATTAATTTGGATGACTATCATCCAGTCTTTGCTTACTTAAAAATAGCTCTAATGCATTTATTAATATTATAATACTCAAACTGGGTTATTCGTGAAGAAACAGGGAGCTGGAGCTTTCTTTGAAGTTTCACAAAATGAAAGTATCTTGCTGAAGAAACTCATTTTGTTCCCACGCATATTAAGGGCAGGAAGGGCTTTTAATTCCACTTAAAGAGCTTCTGTGTAGTCACAGCCAGTAAAGCAGGCAGAGAGAGCATGGCTCTTCCCTCATTAGCACCAGCTATGGAGCCCAGGCTTGTGTTGCACTCACACGGCACACGCAGCCTCCCTTCCCAAACACGGGTGGCATCCATTCTGCTCCAGCACTAGGTCCTGCCTGCGCCCAGCTCACACTTTCTAGCCATCTGCCTGCTTTAGGTCTGGGAGCATCCCCAAGCTGGAGTTGTGCTGTGAAACCCACATTGAATAGTGATGCAAAGTCAAGCCTAACCAAATTTGCCCCCAGAGCTTTGCACACAGAGACATTTACACACCTCCAGCACAGCCCCTGTGCTAACCGTACTCAGTGTTATCCTTTTCTGGAAGTGAGGACCAAATGCGACAGTGTATGCCAAGGCTGGGCAAGCAACATAACTTCCATCTCCTGAAGCAAACTGCTAGACTAGTATAAGGGGTTTATGTGGGCACTGCGCACCCATCTCTGCCACAGAAGTTGAGGTGCCTTTGCAAAATTCAACCTTTGGTGTAAAGTCCCTACTTTTTCCCCTTTTCCATGAAATGCCAGCCATTTTTTATTAAAATCCCACCTGCCACCAGCTTTCAGACAAATGCAGGTTGGATTCATTTTACAGTATCAGAACCAGCTGCTCACAAAAATAGCTCTCACCCTCCCAAGGTCTACTAATCATTTCAGGAGACAAGCATAGAAGCAGATATCTCAGCTGACACTGGAGAGCACAAATGTTGACACAAATATGAATCTGAATTTTCTGACAGGAGCTGATTGTGTTGCTTTAGAAGGTTTAACAGACATGCCACTCAGCCGACAAGACCCTGTTTAATGCTTCACTTTAAGTATTTGTATGATCTTTGGGGTTGTCAGTTCTGGGAATTGCAGTGCTTTGAGAGCAGTTTCAGCAATCTCCCTATATGTTACACCTGTAGAAGTACAATGCCTGCTTCTTTTTCAGGCTGTCCTGCTGATAATCTGGAATCACATGGTGCCTACTTGCAAGAGCAGTGGCTAAATCATTTTCATGCTTTCCCTGCTTTACAGTGGCTACTTTTCACTGCTGCCATGTGCTCATTACGCCAATCATCAGATACGTGCAAAAGCAGTAGTTGTGTCACATGAGGATGTGTCCTGTCCATGGTCGTTGGAATGTCATCTCAGATTGCTCATGCTTTAAAGCCTTGGACTAGAAATCCTGTATTAACCTGGGTTGTGTTGCTTCTAATTTTCAGTTGATCAGGGAAATCTAGTTTCAGACAGGTCAAACAACATTGAAATGTTTCAATACTGTCTTTCCTCTTTTGTTGCAAAAAAATATTTGACATGAATTTGTATCTAGTCATAGGTCTCCTCAAATAATGCTTAGGGCAACCAGAATATTTGGATGAAGGCTAGCCTATGTCTAGCAGAAGTAAACTGCTGTGTTATGTTTGTAAGGCTGCATTTGTACATTGCTTGTTTCTGGGGATCTTTAATTTCATGGGAATGCACTGAAAAATGATTAAAAATTAAACTTCATATCCTCTTTATATGCTTGGCATTAACATTGTCTTTCATTGTTTTCTAATAGTGATAATTAGGTGTTGCATTACTCTCGGGTATGCCTTGTAGCACCCCTGGGAGGGCTTTATGCACAAGATAAATACTACTGTATACATAAAACTAAATTCTGTTGAGATAAAGCCTCTGTTGTTTTCATTTTCATAACATTCACTTTCACCTTCTTCCTCCAGACTCTCAAGATTCTTTTAGAATTTCCCTTTGTCAGCTTTTTTTTTATTCTTTCTGCATCTGACTTGCCATTTATCTCAGACCTTTCATTCTGCACCAGTGTCATCCCAACCACGTGTAGACTTAACCAAGAAGTTAATGCTGTTGTGTTGTCAGATCCTCCTGTACTGGACTGTGCTAGTGCACATCAGCATCAGCAAGGATGGGAGTCAGACAAGCACATGGGAACTGTCACACAGGGACCAATGTCTGTTGGTCTGTAATTGATATGTTCCCAGTGTCCTGTTAGAACAAATGACTGTAAAGGCAAACTCTCCTCACAGTAAATATAACAGCAGACATTTTAAGTGCCTAACAGTAAGAGCTATGAAAACTGCATTCAGCTGATTCATGGACAGGTTGGGCCATCTCTGTATTGATTAGAGACATTCAAGGCCAGGCTGGATGTTTTTCTGAGCAATCTCATCCAGCTGAAGATGTTCCTGCTTCTTGCAGGGGGATAGGGCTAAATGAGCTCTGCAGGTCCCTTCCAACCCAAACTATTCTATGATTCTTCCATAAGTAGTCCTCACAGTCACTAGTGCTCTTTAGTGGGGACAAGGAAATAGGAGTTTGCCTATATGTAATAATAATAACAATGATGATTATGATAATAACAACAGCAAGAGTAAGAAAGAATAAGGATGAGGTTAAGAATAAGAATAGAATAAGAGTAAGGATAAGAAGGTAGGCCAATAATGATGGATATCTGTAAGTTTTCAGCATTTTTGGACACTGAGAGATTTCCTTAGCCTAACTTCAGGTTTCCAGTGTAAAATTCCTGGCTGCTACATGATAATTGGAATTCTTCACATGTATCTACATGGACACAGTGTCAAAATGCTCCAAAGTGAATGACTATTCAGTTCTTCCTACTGCCCAAAGAGATGGACATAGGCAAGCTGTTTAATGAGCTAGAAGAAATGCAGTAAGAATACTGCTGTCATACATGCCTCTTTTAGGAAATTTTAGTTATGATTCCTAGATGTTTTAAAGTGGGTCATGTGTTCCTGCTTTTAGGGTTTTCAAGAGTAAAAAATTCACTCTAGACAAAACTTGGTGCAGCAGTCATGCACATTAAAAAGGCACCCTGGAGCTCCAGGAAAGTACCTATCTGATCTGAAGGTCTTGACTATAGTGGTACAGGGATACTAATCCTAACTTTCAACAATAGGAAAATGGTGAAAGTGGTGATAAAAATAAAGCTGAGGTAATAATTGTCTGAGCATGAATTGTAAAAGTAGATCATCAGTATTGAAACCCCCCCCCATAAAAAAGCACATAGATTGCTAGATGTTATTTGTTTAGTATTATCACTATAGCTATTATTATAACAATTGGCATGAAAGTCTAGAGCTGAGTGACCACCTGCTGTTTGTGTTGATGCTCAATTTGCAAACAGTCAAGTACCATTTGGTTTGTGCCAGCTTTCTGCATTACTCCAGCCATAAAAGATATTGTGTAACCTAACAGCAGCTTTTTAACTAAAAATAGGTGTTCTGCTTATATCCAGTAGAAAACTGGTATTTAATGATTACAATACAACGTATTCACATTCTTTCAGCTGCTTCGAGCTGAAATAACAGCTTTTTCAGCTGCAACAAATGGGGCAAACCTCCTTAGAAGAAAATATAGTAACACCAGCGAACTCGGAGACAAGACAATTGGACAAATTTACTGCTGCCATAGCACTGCAAAAGGCTGCCTGTGTGACCTTGGGCAAGCCTTCAGATGCGGTTTCAGAAAGGTTAAGCATTTAAAACCCATCCTGAAGTTACTAGCTAAGCCAGGGCCTGAGCACCTACAAAAATCAGACCCTTTAATCTGCAACATTTGTCATTCTGATACCACACAAGGGTGAAAGGGATCTTTTGTGTTGACCTCAGGGAGTCAGACCAGGCCCTCACTTACAGGGTCCAGTCTGAATTCAAGGGGTTTTATTTTTCTTATGATGACAAATCACCTGTCCAGAAAGAGGTCAGTTGGTGCAGGTACCTGAGAAAGGAAGTGTGATCCTGTGTTTAGAGGGAGAAACTGAGAGTCAGAACTCTTGGGAGCTGCTATTATATCACACTGTGGCTTTGGGCAAGAGACTTTGCCTTTATCTTTCAGTTAACCCAGCTGTAATATTTACATGACCAAGCACGGTAATACTTAATTGTTATTTATAAAGTGCTTGGGGATCATTGGAGATATAATCATCTAAAAATTAAGACAATCATTTGCAGCAAAGGTATAGAAGAGGGAATCTGTGTCTGGGCAGACAGAAAAGCTGTTCAGATCACTGTTGCTGCTGCTTGGGCACAGAACGTGTTAAACTGCAGCATGCAGAGATGTTTCTTATTCATTAACAGCCTTATTGTGTGATGAAAAGAAAGGCAAACTCTGCGACCATTTTGCTGATGTTAAGGATTTCATACACATAATAAATTATATGTGAACATTGTTGCCATGCATCCATCTCAGCCTTCAGCCCCTCGGGGGCTCAATCATGCTGTTCTCCTGTAGCTAGGAATGTCAATGCACTGAAACAGTGAGCTAAATGTACACGTATCTCATCAGTGGATGTTATGAAGATAACATAAAAGGGGAGTGAAGGAATGTGGACCTCACTCCCTACCTGATCGGGGGAGAATGTTACTGACCTCATCATCTAATGTAATAAACACCATCCAGGTAGGGAGCTATCACAGAGCCCTGAGCAATATGAAGCCCCGTGGAATGAGATACAGCGTGGTACATGAGACTTTCATAAAGATTTCCGTGTGTGTAGGTTTTGTTTTTGATAAGAAGAAAGGAGGCTGTGTGCCCAGCTGTGGAATATGGACCAGCAGCGCCAAGCCTTTTCTCACAGCACCCTCGTGTGCTCTCAGCAGAAAGCACTCTGTGTCACAGGGGGAGTGCTGTGTCTTTCAGCGACGTTGGAACTTGTTGAAAGAACTAATTTAAATTAAATAGGACAGCCAGTACATAATAATTAAGTATCAATTGATTCTTAAAAGAGTACTTATTGAGGGTTCTCAAGTTGGGAAGGGATAAATCTGGCTGTCATGTAATTAATTCAGAATGACACAGGCAACAAATGCATATTACATATTTTTCCTCTGAATATTAACTTCTAAAGAATGTTTACATATCCGATTAACATTTAATGAGATAACCTTATACTATGTTAATTAGCTACATGCTAATTAAAAATGTACCAAAATTAATATAGACATTAAGCAAGTCAACTGCATAACTGCTTATGTGTAAGGGGAAATCAACACGAATATTTGGAAAAGCTCTTTGAGGCAAAATACGGGAGGATCTAGACCTGTTATGTCCCTGCCACTGACTCTGGAAACCAGCATCTGGGCAAAGCAAACAAAGAGCAGTGGGGTTTACTATTCCTTATGTACATGACTAATGAACTTTTTTCTGGCCACATCTCATCCCAGTGTTGTTGGTCTCTGTTTTGGAAGCTTTATGAAACTGAATTGGATTCTTCTCTTTGTTTTTGACCTTAAACACGGTGGGTCACCAAAAAAAAATGGGACTTTGAGAGCTATGTGAAATATGATATATATATGACAAATAAAAGTAAGAAACTCAACTGTTATTAAACTAAACACCTTGTTTGACCTCTTAAATACATCGATACTGCAAATATCTGACCAGCTCCTGTGTACGTAGTAACGTATCTTTCCTGCAGAGTATAATAAACCAAAGGCTCAGTGAACAATGAAAGGAAAATGAGTGGTTGTCTCTGTGTTTTAAAGGACAGAAACCGTTCTTGCCCATCAAAATAAGGCATTAAATAATACTTGTGTTTGTATCTATTTCACTGATCTTAGCATTTGAGCACTTGTTTTGGCACCAGTGAAAAATTATATACCGCTGGTGGAGGGTCATTTTCTAAGGCATTCTGCCTTGCCTTTACCACTAATTGCAGCTAACTGGAAAATCGTGCCTGTTTGATTCTAAACAGTGCAAATTGGCTTATTTTTAAATGTAGTAACTCTGAAAAGCAAAGCAGAACTAGGAAAGAATCACTAAGTCTTTGTCTCCTCTCTTGCACATAACAGACCTCTTGCTTACAAAGGCCCACAAAGTAGAAGTGCAGCTTCCAGGCGCCAGACAAATGTGAATAGTTGTCTATGTGGTATTTCAGTATACCATAAACCTTTGGAGAAATGTCTTATACTGATCAGTTTAACAGTTGACTCAGTTACATCTACTGCGTGTGTTTTACTTCTGGTGTGTATGTGCATGTCTGTTATGTGTACATATACACACATGAACCTCTGAATCTTTTTGAATTTCTCTGTTTCCAAACTGTAGCTCTGATTAAAGTGCTTTGAGATATAATTGATCTCTTTAATACCATTTTCAAGCCATTTACTTTCTAACAATATTCAGTTTTCATCTCACTTTAATCATAATATGGGTATAATTTCATCCCTTTTGTGAGGTTTTTAAGATCTATGTAGTTAAAAACCTGATAAATTATAATCGAAGAACAAATGCAAAACACAAACAATTAAAATATTATAAGAAAAAAATAAGAACAATGAGATAAACATTGACTTGTAGCAGTGAAAGGGGGAATGGAGAAAGATGCCATGGGAAGAGCGAAGGAAAGCAACTAGGATGCAAACGACAGGAAGTGGAAGGTATGTGCAAAAATAATGGAAAAAGCTGAAAATAGAAGGTGATTCAACAGAGTTTAAGATTGATCAGCAGAAAGACAAGGAGGACATGGGAAGGAAAGACATATGTCATGTTCTTGTAAGGGAACTGACTGTGCTGATATCCCTGAGAAGCCTCTCAGCGCGCCCCTTGTAAATGAGATGTTTTCAGAAGCCTGAGAAAAATCAGACACAGTTGACAGCTTATGTGGTCAGAAAAAAAAAACTCTGGATGTAATCTGTGGGCCCTCTCTGCCTCTTACTGCTCCCTAAATCTTATCAGAAAGCGCAGACCTCCTCAAAAAGCCTTTTCCAAGTCCCTAGGAATAGGAACATGTGAAGAAATCTGAAGATTTTCAGCATACACGCAATACTGAGGAAGGCTTGCAGTCATTCTACTGCTGTATTTTCAGCTGTGTTAATAAGGTAATGACCAGTTCAATTCCAGCTCAATAAAATCCAAGCAGCAGGGATAAACAGCAGTGTTGGACTGCAGAAATGTGACCAGATGGTGGAAAGGTACAGAACAGTTCTGAGCGCAGTGAATAAACAGAGCTGCTAGTTAGTAGCTATGAAAAGGAAGAGACATTATTGTGGGCACTTGGAAGCACTTGACTCGCAGAAGCATCATTCCTGCTAAATAGCATGGACAGGTAAGCTAGGCTGATGCTAATGCAGCACCAATATCTCTTCAGGGTGAAGGAGAAAGTCAAGCTGAGCATCAAGCATCATACAGAAGAGATGTTTTCTAATAGTAGAGCAAGATTTCTTGAAAGAAAGTGAAGAGCTAAAGGACAAGCTGAAATTAGAAACAGGCACCACATGAAACCATGAGAATGCAGGAAGTCATTCTCATCAGGTTAGGGAGCACTACATCTGCAGTGAAGAGGCAATTCTGCAGCTTAATGCTGCTGAAGTGCAGAGCAGTTAGAAATGCAGAATGATATAGCAGGAGGAAGACCAGGAGTCACAGTGGTGCAGATCAGGAGCCAAAAGCATTGACTCCAAATGCCTTGACAAATACAGAAAGGGGACAGATAGAAAAGGAATTCTTGTCAGCACTCTCTGGACCAGAACAATTCTGTGACTGGCTTTTGGCGTAAGGTGGATATGCTGGCTGATCACAAAGCCAGAACGTATGATGAAGAAATAAATGCTCAGTACTTCCACAGAACTACAAAAAAATACCCACTTTCATAAAAGGTGAAGGCATCATTTGGGAAATCCAGCCCTGGATGCAGTTTAGGGAAAGGATGCCCTTTTTAAGGTTCCATGGGGAGGAAGGAAGTTATGGATTACGTGGCTGTCTGAGGTGAACGTAACAGTGGATAGGCTAGACTTCTAGACAGAAAGAAACCATTTTTTACTTCTCTAACAGAGGAAAGGGAAAAGATACTGAGTAGGCCTTCACCTATCTATTGATGAGCTCCTAAATCCTGGTTTTAGATCTGGAAGTGTTGCAGGTATTGTACTGATGAAGTGCACAGCAGTTCAAAGTCCCACTCCCCACAGTTTATGACTGTTACATCGGACTGGTATCCAGGATGTGATTCTAGGGCTCAAGACTCTAAGAACAAAGCCTTTTTTTATAGGATGAAGATAATTAGTTTAATCTGATATCTCTCCAGGTCTTAGAAAGTTTTACTAGCTTCCAGGAAGACCAGTTTTGCCCTTCACCAAACTCACTGCAAAATTCAGCTTTTAACCTTATGACAGGCTTCTCATGGACCTTTCATAGTACACTGTAGCTCAGTGATCTGTAATACATTCTTTACTTCCAAGCTTAATCTAACGGGTTTTGCCTTTCTAAAACACTACTTAAAAATCATAGAAATCAGCATGTTCCCATTCAAATTTTAAATCACTGCAGTCTTTCGGGGGTTTAAGCACCTATTTGGAAAACAACAAGCAGGTAGAAGGTATCTACATTGCTGAATTATCTTCCCAGTTCTCCCTAGGAGAGAAATACTGGTTCACATGTGAAAGAAACTGTTAAGTAACAGGTCATCAGTACTGCAGTGGGGAAAAATGCTAGCTGTGGGAGGGTTTCTAAATGTCTTATTATGATTGAGCCTGCTCTGAAATTTGTGATCAGCCCAGAAAAACTCAGTGTACTTTACTGCCTTTGAACTACTACTATCTTTTTTGGGGTGTTCTGGTTCAGTGTATTTTGGTTTGAAAATGGTCCTGGATTTTTTGGGGTGCTCATATTCCAGTAATTTCAGGCAGGGAGCTGAAGTAACAATAGCACTTGCTAGCCATTTTTTTAATTTTAATTGCTGCCACTCTTTTCACATGTGCTACTCGTTCGTGTTTCTTGGTGTCTCTGGGTGTCATTTCCCCCATCTGAACAAGCGAAATAATGAGAGCTACCTTACAGATGAGTCATGAAGCACAGTTATGCTCATGTTTGTAAAATACTTCCAAGACACTGAGTGGCTTGGCTTATAAAAGCCTTTGCTATTATTAGATGTTCTGTTATCCTCTTTTCCAGAAATATATATGAACACTGTAAAACAAAGAAAGCAAGCTGCTACTCACTTTTAAAAGCTTATGTGTGTACATGATCTGCTGGATTCCTCACTCCTTAGTTGATCTATCCACTTTCTTATACTCTTACCAATCACAAAAATTGCACAATGAGGGATTTTAGACTGTATTTTTACTTGCGGGGGAGAGGGGAAATTTGAAATAAGAATGCCCATGGAAACAAGGGGGCAGGAAGTGGAATGGAAAGGCAGACAAACAATAAAATTTTATGTACTAACATACAAACATTTCTTACCTATCAGGTGATTTTAAATCAAATATTAAATATTCCAAATCAAATATTTGGAAGAAGTGGACTGCCTGAGATTTTTAAAGTGTTAAGACTGCTTTTACACAAAACTGTGTAAACAGAAGCAATCTAAGAATTCAAGTTAAATTATGTGTGTTTCCATGTTTTTCCCCAGAACTCAAAGTAAAATATATGGTCTGTACACGGAGCGGGATGACTCCTATTTGGAAGCATGATAGCTGTAGCCCCAGAGGAGACAATAGTTATTTGCTATTTATTGTTACAGACGGCTGCATTACCAGAGGGATTTAAGGACATTTAGCACAACACATGCACTCTATAACTGAGTGAACATGCCCTTTTGCAAACACATCTTCCCCTCTCAGTGCCGCCTGGAGCACTGAAACTTTCAGGCATTGCCTTATCTGCAATTGCTGACACCAGTTCTATGGGAACAGATAATTCTAGAGGCCTGTCATATTCTTCTCCACCTGCCATCTCACCTTCCAGTCTCCTAAGGGCCCTGTCAACCTTAATCACAGTTTTCTTTCTGATGGAAACCACAGGTGAAGAGCCAAACAGGTTCCAGACTTGCCCACAGCGGAAATGTTTTCACTTTATTCCCTGGAAAAGGATGGGGAAAAAATGGGGAGACAAGGGCAATAATGCAGATGTACTACAATAGACAGCTACACTAAAAGCAAATGAGCATGAATAACTCTCCTGTTGGATTTTCTTCCTCACTAAACCCTTTCTCCATGTGGAGTTCAGGTATACTAATACTTCAGGCAAGGATCATGGTGTCGTAAAGTTTGGGCTGAATTATCACTTGTCTTTGCAAGACTGAGAAACAATTTTCATTCAGAGATCTCTAACCTACACATGCCAGTTTCATTCAGGTCAACAGCAAAACTCTGATTTACTTTTGTAGAGCTGGAATTCCCATGTATTTTTCAGAACTTTTTCAGCCAGATTTTAAGGTGCTCAGCACACATAAAACCTTTTCTTCCATTAGGTATCTACATGAAAACAAAGATGAAAAAACAAACCCAGTGTTAGGACAGTGCTGGACAGATGCTTCCATAAATATAGTACATGAAATACTTGGAAAATATGGCTGTGCCAACGATGGTAAGCCTTTTGTGAAATCAAGTCCTCAAATAATAATTCCTTGTTTCTCAAGTAGGACTTCACCATAGGTATGGCTGTAGGGATGGTTACATGCCTCTGAGAAGATGAAGTAAGATTTTGTGAAGACTAGGACCAATGTGACCCTTTAAATTTCCTTTAAATTTCACAAAGTGGGGCTTGGACTGCATAGAAATTACATTCATCATTTTTCAGGTTCATTGTTTTGACATCACACCTCAACTCTGACCAGATCCAGCATTCAATGAAAGGATCTGCAGAAACAGCAAACCTCACCCATCGCTACTCAGAATCCTATTCAGCCCACAATTCTGACCACAGTCACCATGTCCTGCACTATGATTTGTGATGGGAGTTGAATACTGTGTTCATTGTCCAAAACTTACACAACAAAAGCTGTGCAGCTAAGGTAGAGTATGGTACTGGTCTTCCAGTGTTACTGCCATTTTTCTTTGCTGTCACATTAAAGAAGGGAGGAAGGGAGGAAGTGAGGAAGGGGTGGAGGGAAGGGAAGGGAAGGGAAGGGAAGAAAAAAGAAGAGAGGAGAGGAGAGGAGAGGAGAGGAGAGGAGAGGAGAGGAGAGGAGAGGAGAGAAGAGAAGAGAAGAGAAGAGAAGAGAAGAGAAGAGAAGAGAAGAGAAGAGAAGAGAAGAGAAGAGAAGAGAAAGAAGAGAAGAGAAGAGAAGAGAAGAGAAGAGAAGAGAAGAGAAGAGAAGAGAAGAGAAGAGAAGAGAAGAGAAGAGAAGAGAAGAGAAGAGAAGAGAAGAGAAGAGGAGAAGAGAACGGAAGAGGAGAAAAAAAGAGAAAAAAAAGAAAAGAAAGGAAGAGAAAAGAAAAAAGAAAACAGAAAAAAGAAAAAAGAAAATCATGGTCTGGGGTATAGGATGCCTAATTTAACCAAAACTGTGAGAAAATGTATTGTGCTCCTACTGCAAGGTTGTGTGCGTTTGCTGCACTGTGCTTGTTAACGGCTCGGCAAAGACTCGTATTACCTTCAGTGGTCTTTGGATCTGCCACTAAGCGAGGCAGCATAAACAGATCAGGATTTGGAGGAAGGTTTAACTGTGCACCATCAATTTTATAGCACCTTTAAACCAATATTTACAATAGCTAGCATCAAGTGATTCACTATTTAAAATGCTCCCAAACAGACTATTGACAAACCTGCAATTTGCCTTCCATCTCCAAACTCTACATGGGTATTTTTTGCCCTATCTTTTTTTATATATTGACACTTAAGTTTTTCAGCACAGAATGTATATTGATGGAGCCATCAAGAAAGCAAACACATTAAACCTAAAACAACAACTGAAAACTCTAAATAATACAAAGCTGGACCTAGAAGCATGAATGCTGAAAAGCTTTAGATAACTGGGTTGGTAAATAGATCCTCAAGCTTCCATTTGGGCTCATGTAGCAAGCAAAACAAAAGCAAATCTTGCCATTTTACAGACCATAACAATTTATGGTGTCAGATCAGAGCCAGAGTTGGCTTCTCTGGCTCCAAGCATTCAGCAGTATGTTAGTCACACAAAGAACATGAATCTTTTGAGAGCTGCTTTGCTAAAAACTGCAAAGTCTGTTCTAACATTTCTGTACAGTTAAAAATCAGGTATTGCTGGTTTAAAGGATAATTCCCAGCTCAGGCAATGGGCAAGGCAAAGCACAGCTCTTCCTTAGCCCTGCCTGAGGGATGAATTTGCTGACAATTAGGCTCAAGAGCCACCGGGCACCAGGACATCACTAGGCAGCAGCTGTGACTCCCCAAGGCCCCACTTTCGCTGCCAAGGCTTCTGCTTGAGAGGAGAATCTAGCCCACCATTTTTGTCAGATTTCTTTCATCTGTTATTTATAGGAGAGAAAACAGCTGCAGGTCGAGTATACTTAGGGCAGTTCAGCAGCAGGGAGCATCTTGACCTGCATGCTACCATGAGGTAGAGACCAAGACACTGGAAATTACACATCTCTTAGCAGCACAGGAGTAACACAAAATGGAGAACAAAAGTTGCAGGCAAAGGTAATGCTGTTTTCTCACAAGTCTGAAGAAGGACGGACATTTTCAGTCCTCTGCCTTCAGTTCTAGACTTTGATTCACTTCTGTGTCCCTTCACTTCTTTACTAGCTCAGAAATCTTGAGGCAACTGTTTTGATCGCCAAGCATGTATGTTTTCTCTTTTATAAATCATCCCTGTCTCAGCAGGATGCACTGTTACAGCCCAGTCATTTGCTTCAGGAAAGGGTTTCCTTCCCTCTGGCAGTATGTTCCCTTCTCTTCTCATGTTTGGATATTGGCTTATGAAATAAACATTGGTTTCTTAACCTCAGAAACAAAACTCTTTGTTCTTGTGCTGCATGAAGGATCCTGGCCTGAATTTAGGTCCCTCAAAGGATTGAGATCACACCTGGAGGTCGCAGGATAATTTCTTTTTTGGAATTTCCTTCCTTTCTGTGACACAGGATCTACAGCATGCAGAGGCTTAACTTCTTCATACAGCCAGAGAGATGCTGGTATTTCTGTGTTTGAGCAAGTGTTCCCAGTGTGGGAAATGCCACGGCTCAATCTTACAAAGTTGGCATCAGATTCCTGCTACCTTTAGGGAAGAAAAGAATGCTTATCTCGGGTTGTATCTCTTCTGCAGATTAGAGATGTGGAAAAGCATATGTAAAATAACTGTAAGCATCACAAATCAGGGTAGTATTATCAGGAAAAATGCAGTGGCACAGGACTCATCATGTGCCACACAAGCCTGTCAGGAATACAGCTACTTCATGCTGGAATTTGTCCCTCAGCTTTGTGACTGAAGCTGGAGCTAGATGAGTAAACCTGGTTTGAGTATGGCTACATGGCACCTCAGGGTCACCTGCAGCTGTAGTGTCACTTCCTCCTTATGATCCCAGATCCATGGGTTGACACGCAAACAGAAGCCAAGTTAGGCTGCAGCAGTGGGATCTGGTAAGTATGGCTATCACTGATGGGTTGCAAGCACAGCGTGAAAACCTATGGATGGGGAATTACTGCTTTTAGTGTGCTAAGTGCAACAAGATCCCATAATGTCCCTGCTTGCTAAATAATTTCCTGTTGAGTTTATATATCTCTTTTATTGTTAATCCCACCTAATATTTTCTAATGGGTTTGTTTTATTTTTATTTCATCCTTCAGCATCTTCCTTTCTCTCTTTACTGGCAATTTCATTCCTCTTGAATTGTTTTGTATGAAATTTTATTGAAAAAGGAATTAAGCCTCTCCATTGCACTCAGACAATATGACAACTGCTAAAACCCTGGAGGAACTGGGAATATTTCTGTATTTTTAGTGGCAAATACTGGAAGGAGTAGTTTAGTGCTAGTTAGCTTATGTGACCTGAGATAGTTCTTTGCAAAGTTTTCTTAGCAGTGCCACGCTTCTAGAAAAACATCATTCAGACCACTGGTTGTAGCTGCCTTTTTAGGCTTAACAATCATGCCAAATTCACAAGCTCTTTATTTCTAAAATCACAACATAACACTCCAGATTTCCCCCTTAGCTTGAAAGGAACAAGTGCTCCAAATCTAAGAAAGTATATGTGATGTGGCTCTTACAGCTATAGCCGAGCATTTCATACCTTTAATTCCAGAAGTCACAGTAATGCTGTGAGGCAGGGTACAGTGTCATTGCTGAAGAACTTAAGCATCAAGAGGTTTAATGATTTGCTGCAGTTCACACAAAGACCTGGCAATTCCCTCAGGATCTTTGTGTCCCTGGCTAATGACCATTCTCTTTTTCCACTTTTAAGGAGAAAAGATGGCGAAAACCTTTTCCACAGGCAAATGAAAATAGAAAGCACAGGTGAAAGAGCAATAGGTATGGCCTCCCTTCAATCCCCCTTGACTTCAGTAAGCTCCATCCATTGATTTGTAGCACATTTCCTACCCTTCTTTGCAAAGGCAAACACACTCCTAGTACTGCTACCCACTCATATATGAGTAGCTTTTGACTCTCCTGTGTGGAACAACAGTGACATGCAGTGGCTTTTCAAGCAAAGCACAGCAATATAGAACTGGGAATGGTGTTATCAGAGGGACTGCTTCTGTACAGTAACATTACATTCATACTTAACAGCTAGCAGTAAGCTGAGCACCCATATTGTGATAATAGTTTATATATGAGCTTGGTGAAATGCCAAGTTATGATTATGTATGTTGCTAAATCCATGTCAAGTGCTAATTTATACTATATCCTTATTTCTTACATAGCAGCACTATTTAGAAGGAAATCACAAGTTAATTTCCAAATTAGTAGAAAATATTTGTATTGGCTTGCAGTGCTTGTATGGGTTGCAGCTAACAGTGCAGGCTGAAATCTCTACATAAAATGAAAGAAAATCTGATGAAAATTATTCAGGCTCTAAATGAGGTTTAGTAAAGTCTTTTATTCAACTTGAGGCAATTGAGGAATACTGCCAGTAAAGATGGTGCAGTACAGAAAAATATATCAGTTACTCCATTGTCACAAAGTCAGTTAGTGGTCAAGTAAATGTTTGGGGATGCACTTGCCGTTTTGGATGGACATGCTGCTTTCTAAGAGCCTTTAGTGTTTTAATACTTGTCATATTGTCTAAATTCCAAAGGAATTAGGAGTTGCAAGGGGATTTGCTATATGAACAGTTTGCTTTCTGTGGGATTTTTTACTGAACTCTTTGGGGCAACTGTTCCCATAGGCAAACCCAAGACAATGGGGTTAATCACCAGGTTAGCTGGTCTTTGAAAGAGAAAGGCTTACCTGTATCAAATTCAGTCCTCTTCCCAAACTGGTGAATATATGGTTCATCAGGCTTTTGGAAATAAAATGGCAGAGAAGCAGCTTTAGAAGTAGTGGGTGTAGGAGTTACTACTCCAATAAAGAATGTAGAATTGCTCAGGGAAGGATTGATGAGCTCTAGACAGTGTGTAGGAAGAGGCCCTTGAAGTTAGAGAGGGCAGTTTGAATAAGACAGATAGCCCAATTGTTATGGTGACAGAGGGTCCTGGTGCACTGCAGTTACTGCCAAGGAGGAGTAAAAGGACTCTCTGGTGACAGGAGAGCAGTAAAGTGAGCCCAAGACAGAACCTGAAGGGCAGGTCTCTGCCCAAGAAGGGCTTGGGAGTGGGAGTATGGTTTTCCTATTGGGCCAAATCAAGGTCCTATCATTTGTGAAGTTTGTCATAGACAGGATGCTCTTCCAAGTCTGCTGGCTACAGCTGTTGTCATGCCTGGATTGTACTATTTATAAACAGAAAGGCAGATAACTCAAATGACTTGTTATTGCAAGTCTTACAAAGTTTGTTCTTCTATGCATTTTGCCTGATAGTTATAAAATTCTTTTTATGTGGTGTTTTTTTTTTCATAATTAAATGCTTCACTGTATAAATATTAGTCAAGTGGGAGCTGTGGCAATAAAAGGTTTATGATGCCAAAGGGTTTTCACAGTACTGAGGAAGCCAACTCCAAAAGACTATGGAAATAGAGACTCCTCCGCAGTGCAATTCAGTTCAACCTCTCTGTATGCTGCAGGCTTTACATACAACATTAGCTTATACATATTTGAGAAGGCCAGGTTGGACAGAGAAATACGTTAGCTCCTTCAGCAGCCAGATGTGTTGTCCAGAAGCATAAGCCATTAGCAAGTGCTGTTCAGCTACTGGCAGATAAATTCTTTTCAACACCTAGGGAGAATTACACTGAGAGAAGCCCAGCCTTCCATGACAAGTCGCATTGCCTTATCCTTGGCAGAAATGGAAAGAGCAAAATAATGAGCCAAAAGCTCTTCATGGAACTGCCTGCCATCCCTCCAACCCCAACCAAGGAGTCTTCTAGCTAGCCTTGAAATGAGTGGTATAAGCAGACTATTACAAGGATTAAGATGCCACTTTTTAATACTTCACTGCTCATCAGCTCTGGCCTGCTCCCTGCCCAGGGAGGTTGTGAATGCTCCATCCCTGGCAGTGCTCAAGACCAGGCTGGACAAAGCCTTGGGTGAGATGGTTTAGTGTGAGGTGTCCCTGCCCGTGGCAGGGGGGTTAGGACTAGATGATCTTAAGGTCCTTTCCAACCCTAACTATTATGAGCCAGCTTTAGTGTGGGCTCACAGCTCAGAAAGCCAACCGTATCCTGGGCTGCACCAAAAGGAGCGTGACCAGCAGGTCAAAGGAGGTGATCCTGCCACACTACTCTGCTCTCGTGAGACCTCACCTGGAGTATTGTGTGCAGTTCTGGTGTCCTCAACATAAAAAGGACATGGAGCTGTTGGAACAAGTCTAGAGGAGGGCCACGAGTATGATCAGGGGACTGGAGCTCCTCCTGTATGAAGACAGGCTGAGAAAGTTGGGGCTGTTGAGCCTGGAAAAGGGAAGGCTGCATGGAGACCTCATAGCAGCCTTCCAGTATCTGAAGGGGGCCTATAGGGATGCTGGGGAGGGACTCTTCATTAGGGACTGTAGTGACAGGAGAAGGGGTAATGGGTTAAAACAGGGGAAGTTTAGATTGGATATAAGGAGGAAATTCTTTACTGTTAGGGTGGTGAGGCACTGGAATGGGTTGCACAGGGAAGTTGTGAATGCTCCATCCCTGGCAGTGTTCAAGGCCAGGTTGGACAGAGCCTTGGGTGAGATGGTTTAGTGTGAGGTGTCCCTGCCCATGGCAGGGGGGTTGGAACTGGATGATCTTAAGGTCCTTTCCAACCAAAACCAGTCTGTGATTGTATGATTCTATGCTCTTGCACCACAGCTAAGAGCACTTTTTTAAGGAGGTGCTCTACCCTAGTAATTTGGCTTGGAAGAATTACAGATGTGTCTGAGCAGTCTATGCAGAGGTATATTTGTAGATCAGGAGTGGACAATGGTGCCACAGTTCCCAGGAAAGGAAGACTGAATCTAGTAAATGTGAGAGGGTAGAGTTGGTCTCTTTTACTTTGACAGTTGTTGCATAGTTTCAAAATTGAACAATGTCGTGGTGTATCTCACTGAAGTTGCTCAGCTCCCACTGAAAGCAGAGCTTCCTGACTTTGTTTGGAAAAATGTTTTTATTGAGGGGGGTAAAGAAATTAAGTGCCACAGGATAATGTAGCGTGCTGTTTCCTGCAGAATGCCTCTGATATTTTCTGGACTGATCCTGAGGTCTGTCCCTTTCAATTGTTCAATTATTAGACAGTCAGTCTTATTCAGGAAGTAAGCCATCATATACACCACTTGTAACACCACTTGTGACCAGTCCCCTACTGGATTTAATTCCACTCACTGCCACATCTTTGGTTTGGCCGTACAGCCAGGTTTTTACACAGTAAACAACGCACCCATCCTAGCCATGAGCAGCCAGTTTCTCCACAAGAATGCTGTGGCAAATGGTGTCAAAGGCTTTACCAAAGTCTAGGTAGACAACATCCACAGCTTTTTCCCTTATCCACAGAGTGGGTCACCTTGTCATAGAAGGAGATCAGGTCAGTCAAGCAGGGTCTTTCATAAATCCATGCTGGCTGGGCCTGATCACATGGTTGTCCTGTATGTGCTGTATGGATGGAAATGAATGGTTTCTTCCCAAATACAGTCAACTGCTCAGTGTAGCCATGAGATGTCAGTAGAGACCGCTCTTTCCATGCAAACCATCATAAAACAGAAAATGCCTCTCAAGTCAGAGCATTCAAACTATGATTACAAGCAACACAAATGCCAAAGTGGGACGTGACCCAGCAGTACACACTGTCATTAATAATATGCATCCAAAGACTGAATGTGACATTGATATGGCTGCTCAAGGGACTGGCAAACAGGGAAAGAAAAGTTTGAGGGCCTAATTAGGGTTAAAGCTGATGTGTAAAACATAGGAGAAAGCTACTACAGTAAAACAGCACAGTAACATTTCAGTAAAAGCAAAAAGATCTTATTTTTTGTAACCTAACTGGAACACAATCCAGTAAAGACCTATAACTTAACCCAAGGGTAACAAAACTCTGGGGTTGAACGTGGTTTTCAAGGTAGTTTTGTCTGGCCAAGAACATCTGACCAAATTCTTGTGAGCTTGCAATTGCTGGGCTAACAACTGTGCCCACTTAGCAAACAAACTGGGGTTCCTGAGGCACAGAACAGTCACAGAACAGTCTCTCGTAAACATGGTTATAACAGTTCTAGGGATGTTTGATTCTCTAGTACAGAGCCAGAGCATTCATTCTAACCTTTCTGATCCTTAACTGGGGCAACTTAAGTCTGTCAATGAAAAAACAGCAGTCAGGAGGCCAAGTGACGTGTTTTTTGTGGATATATCTTGGCTAACTATGAACTGATTCGCTGCAAGGAATTTACAAAATGAATCAGGGAAAAGAATATATCTGTATTCACGAAGTTGACTCAGATTTCTTTAGATTTTGTTTTCAGTTTTAAATAGCTGAGATCACTGGATTTCATTTGCAAAACAATACAAAATAAGTAATAAAATTGGAGGCCTAGATTACTTGAGATCCCAAAGCGTCAATCAAGCTTGGGAAAATCTAAGTCTCTTGGATCTGTCTTGTGGGCCAGTTCCAGTTTCCCTTAACAGCTTCAGTAGGCAGGCACTCCATGCTTTGCTGTGGTCACCTTAGTGGGGAGGTTCTGGGTAGATTTTGGCTCTCCTCTGCTGCTGACCAACTAGGCATATACAGAGCATGTCCTTTTGGATCTCCCTCCTGCCATCCTTTCAGATTTGGGAGAAGGAAATTACAAATCACATGTGTCTGCATAGGGTCAGTCAGGTTGTACTGGGTTTGCTTGGCAAGGCTGGAGGGAGAGGGGACACAAGGGTGGCTTCTGTGAGAAGCTGCTTGAAACTTCCCCACATGTCCCACAGAGCCAGTGCCAGCCAGATCCAAGACAGACCCTCCACTGGCCAAGGCCGAGCCCATCAGTGACAGTGGCGATGCCTCTGGGATAATATATTTAAGAAGAGGAAAAAGTGTGCAGGAGCTATTGCAGCTGGGAGAGATGAGTGAGAATATGAGAGCAACAGCTCTGCAGACACCAAGGTCAGTGAAGAAGGAGGAGGAGGTGCTCCAATCGCAAAAGCAGACCATGGTAACCCAGGCTGTCTCCTGCAGCCCATGGAAGTCTATGGTGGAGCAGATACCCACCTGCAACCCATAGAGGTCTATGTTGAAGCAGATATCCACCTGCAGCCCACAGAGGTCCATAGTGGAGGAGATATCCACCTGCCGCCTATGGAGGACCCCATGCAGGAGCAGGGGGATGCCTGAAGGAGGCTGTGACCCCATCAGAATCCTGCTCTGGAGTAGGCTCTTGGCAGGACCTGTGGCCCTGTGGAGAGAGGAGCCCACACTGGAGCAGGTTTGCTGCAGGACTTGTGACCCTGCAGGGGACCCACACTGGAGCAGTCTGTTCCTGAAGGACTGCACCCATGGAAGGGACACATGCTGGGGTAGTTCATGAAAAACTGCAGCCTGTGGGAAGGACTCACGTTGGAGAAGTTCATAGAGGACTGTCTCCTATGTGAGGGACCCCACGCTGGAGCAGAGGAAGAGTGTGAGGAGCCCTTTCCTGAGGAAAAAGGAATGGCAGAAGAAACATGTGATAAACTGACTACAACCTCCATTCCCCATTCCCCTGTGCCACTGGTGGGGGAGGAGGTAGAGAAAATCTGCATTGAAGTTCAGCCTGGGAAGAAAGAAGGGCTGGGGAGCAATGTTTTTAAGATTTGGTTTTATTTCTCATTATCTGCTGATTTGATTGACCCACAACACAGGTCTATGGGCTTTGGACCAGTGATCAACAAATACATGGAGCTATTTTAACTGAAGCTGTGCCAGAACCAACAATGTCCTCTTGCTCTTCAGAGGCAGGTAATTCTCACCTACTCCCACAGGAGCTCCCACAGCACAGACCCAGACTAAATCCTTGTGGTTTCATGTCCACATTATATTCACCAGCATCTCCTCTAAATGTGTGCCATTTCTGCACTTTTTTCATCCTCAAGGATCCCTTTGACCTCCCCCATCCCTCTCTGCCACCCCTTGAGGAATTCTTTGAATTCGTGACTAGTATTGTCCAGTAGCTCTGTGTACTCTAACCATTCAAACAGTACTGCTTGCTCAGTACATATGTTTTTCTTCAATTTAAATGAAGCCAATTGCCTATGAGTTTGCAATTCACTAGAAAATAATGGCAACAGTCAGTGTCTTCATCTCAGTAACACATTTTGGGGAAAACACAGCAAAGAACTGGGTATAAAATAAACATTAGCTTCACCAAGAGGAAGATTATAATGTCACTTGTACCAAATTACATGAGGTCCTTTCCAGGATATCTTCTCTTTCTAGCATAATTCTTCAAAATGTTCAAAGCTAATTTGACTATTCCAGACCATCTTTTTTAATTTGTATTCAGGCCAAATTTCAGAGAAATTCAGGGGTTATACAAATATTCAGGAGCAGATGACACTCTTTATTACCACTGTACCAGATCTTGCAGGAAGTCAGAATTAGAAGTTTAGGAAAGCCATGGAAATGAGAATTGCTCTAATTCAATAACAAATTCATTGGCTTTCTAAATTAGATTTGATCACGTGACTATTTTATATTGTAGCCGCATAAATATCTTATAAATACCTACCACATGTGACACAGGCACTTCAAAAGCACATGCAAACTGTACAATAGATCTGCAAAAAAAGTTAAAGAAAAATATATATCTTGGATCTTCCATGTCTTAGTAAATAATTCCCAGCTCTGAGAAGTCGTTTTATTTAATTTTACAACATTCAAAACCACTGGAAAATAACACCTGTAATAAATATTCAAAAAATAACTCAGATGGTATTTTACTGTTACAGTTTTCAGTAACATCCAAGTAACACCATACAAATTGCATTATAAATAGCTTCACCAGCACCAAAACATAGAAATATCACATTTTACATAATTTACTTCAGCACATAGAATTTAGGATACAAAGGATTTTTTTCTTACTCTTCTTACAGCTCTGATTTGACACGCTTTAACTTGTAAAATGACTCAATTACACAGTCTCAGCACAAGGCAAAATGGAAGATACGCAAAAACCAATGTGGGAGCAGGTGAGAATTACAAAATTGTACTGTCTACTCACAGAATTTCTACTGCTCAGTCTATTCAGGACTTGCTTCATCCCGATAACAAGCAAGGTGTGCCAACTAAGGTCTTGGACTGAGATTCAGAAACTCTGGTTTCAAGTGACCTTGGACAGTTTTTCTGCCTCTGTTCTCCATTCACAGCATGGCACTAATAATGTTTCCTTATATCTCCAGAGACTGTAAGGCCTCAGAAGCGCCCTGCCACTATCTTTTTGTAAAGTAATTGGTACTGTGTGAGTAAGATTAAGAGCTGAGCTCCATAAGAGTAAATGTGCAAACTTTAACACAAGACACAATGATGAAATTGTTCTGATATTTAACAGAGGTAGGTAAATGATGCCCTTTGCGCTACTGGGAAAAGCACAAGGGACTTGCCCAGTGACACAGTGTGCCTTGCTGACACGGCTCTTGAGCCACAGTCGTGAACAGTGATATGCTGAAGTCCTCCAGAAATACATGGTCTAACAGAAATGTAGCGGAGCTGTTAACACATCCAAGTCTTTATTGAAAGCCATAGCAGGCAGGGGAAAAATTCTTCCTTAACTTCAGTAGGCAGTGAAGTAAATTTTGTCTTAAACACTTATTACCCAGAGGAAAAACTCATTAAGAAAACCCAGACTTCTTGGCAGCTAAGATGAAAACACAGGTATTCTGTGTTTCCAGTTTATGCCAAAAGTTTTCAGCACAAGTTAAGCATATTCTAGCACAAAGCATGTGAACAAATTTCATTAAAAAGAAGCACTGTCAAAATTGCTACATAAAAAGTGGGAAATGCATCAGATTTGTCTTCTGCACTACAGAACTGAAAAAGCAGGCAGTAATAAGCTGAAACTGGTAAGTGTATAGCCTGAGCAACTGAAAGACTGTGGCTGGCTAAGTAGGTACTTAAAACATCTGGAAAAGAACCTGTATCTTTCTCTTGCAGTACATTCCCCACTGCACTACACTTGAGAATTTCACCATCATAGTCACTACTACATGGCTTTCTGGGTTGCAAGCACACACTGCCAGTTCATGTTGAGCTTCTTGTCAACCAGCACCACCAAGTCCTTCCCCTCAGGGCTGCTCTCAATCCATTCTCCACCCAGTCTGTAGTTGTGCTTGGAATTGCCCAGCCCACATGCAGGACCTTGCACTTGGTCTTCTTGGACTCCATGAGGTTTGCACGGTCCCACCTCTTGAGCATGTCCAGGTCCCTCTGGATCCCGTCCTTACCCTCCAGTGTATTGACCACACCATGCAGCTTGGTGTTGTCAGCAAATTTACTGA
Organism: Pezoporus flaviventris; assembly: GCF_033815535.1. Lineage (NCBI taxonomy): Eukaryota > Metazoa > Chordata > Aves > Psittaciformes > Psittacidae > Pezoporus > Pezoporus flaviventris. The sequence goes on along the minus strand of NW_026892626.1, from coordinate 5,568,042 downwards.
GGGTGCCTCAAGATCACACTCTCTACCACAAGGTAGCCATCTCAAAGCACCTCTGCTGGTAGAAGCTGCCAACATGCCTGGAATCCTACAATGCACACTTATCAGGACTCTCAGAAATGTAACCAAAAGCTAAGTGAGCCGTGCATACCAGCCTGTCCCTTAATTCGCACCCACAGACTTTCCACTTGGTCCTCATCTGCCCCTGGACAGAACTCAATGCACTCTTCAATACCCTCTAACCAGCTTCAGAGAAGTAACCAAAAGCTAAGTGAGCCGTGCATACTGGCCTACAAGGTATAGCTGGTTAGAGGGTCTGGTAATGGGATGGCTGGTTAGTGGGTCTGGAGCGCAAGTGGTGTTTGCCTCCATACCTGTTACAAGCAAGGGCGAAGAGATAAATAGGAAGAGACTGCAGATTAATGTATGGCTATGGGACTGGTGCCAAAGGCAGGGGTTTGGGTTTTTCAATCATGGGCTGCTATATGAGACACCTGGTTTGCTGGTGGCAGGTGGGATACACCAGACCCAGAGGGGGAGAAGGTTTTTGGGGCAGGAGTTAGCAGGGCTCATTGACAGGGCTTTAAACTAGATATGAAGGGAGAAGGGGAGATAACTGGGCCTGTTAGGGACAAGCCCAAGAGAAACACGCTAGGGCCTGAAGGAGGGTGGACTAGGGAGGACTCTCAATCTGTTGTTTCATTTGAGGGAAAGGAGAGTTGTTTAGACCCTGTCCCGCAGGGGAAAAAGGGTACCAGGGCAAGAGTTAGCAGAGCTCAGTCACAGAGCTTTAGGTTAGATTCAAAGTGCAAGGGGGTTGTAGCTGGGTTTCAACTAGTGGGGCATTGTTCTAGTATGAATGAAGACCAGAAGGCCTCCCACCTCCCAAGGGTGCCACTAGCGTGCTCTGCTCGCTCCCTGAGATGCCTGTGCACCAATGCACACAGCATGGGGAATAAACAGGAGGAGTTAGAAGTCTGTGTGCGGTCTAAAGGTTATGACCTGGTGGCAATTACAGAGACATGGTGGGACAGCTCACATGACTGGAATGTGGTCACGGACGGCTATGTCCTTTTTAGGAAAGATAGGTCAGCAAAGTGAGGTGGTGGAGTCGCTCTTTATGTGAGAGAGAGACTAGAATGTATTGAGTTCTGTCCAGGGACATATGAGGACCAAGTGGAAAGTCTGTGGGTGCAAATTAAGGGACAGGCTGGTACGGGTGGCACAGTTGTGGGGGTCTATTATAGACCTCCTGATCAGGACAAAGGAGTTGATGAGGCTTTCTACAGGCAACTGAAAGCAGCCTCACAACTACATGCCTTGGTCCTTATGGGGGATTTTAACTACCCTGATATTTGCTGGAAGACTTACACAGCCAGTCATTCACAGTCTAGGAGGTTCCTCCAGTGCATTGATGATAACTTCTTAATGCAAATGGTGGACGAACCAACTAGGAGAGGAGCACTGCTGGATCTGGTACTCACCAACAAGGAGGGTCTGGTTGAAGCGGTGATGGTCAATGGCAGCCTGGGCTGCAGTGACCATGAGATGGTGGAGTTTAGGATCCTGCGTGGGAGGAATAGAATACCTAGCAAGGCCACATTTCTGGATTTCCGAAGGGCAAAATTTGGCCTCTTCAATCAATTGCTAAGGGAAGTATCATGGCAAAGGGTACTAGGTGGTAAAGGGGCTCAAGATAGTTGGTCAGCATTCAAGGACCACTTCTTCAAAGCTCAGGATCAGTGTCCCAGTGAGTAGGAAGTCAAGTAGGGGAGCCAGAAGACCAGCATAGTTAAACAAGGAACTGCTGGGCAAACTCATATGGAAAAAGAGAATCTATGGATTATGGAAGGAGGGGCTGGCCACTTGGGAGGAATATAGGACAGCTGTTAGAGGATGTAGGGAAGCAATTAGGACAGCTAAGGCCTCCTTGGAACTTAATCTGGCAAGTCGGGTCAAGGACAATAGAAAGGCCTTCTTCAAATACATAGCGAATAAAACTAACACAAGAAGCAGTATAGGCCCGCGGCTGAATGAGGTGGGTGCCCTGGAGACAGAGGATATAAAGAAGGCAGAGGTGTTGAATGCCTTCTTTGCCTCTGTCTTTACTCCTGCAGACTCTCCCCGGGGGACCCAGATTCCTATAGCCCTGGAAGGAGTCAGGATAAAGGAGGAGTTTGCTTTGGTAGATGAGGATTGGGTTAGGGATCAGTTAAGTAATCTGGACATCTATAAATCAATGGGTTCGGATGGAATACACCCGCGGGTGCTGAGGGAGCTGACAGAGGTCATTGCTGAGCCACTCTCCATCATCTTTGGTAAGTCGTGGGAAACAGGTGAGGTGCCTGAGGATTGGAGGATGGCAAATGTCACGCCGGTCTATAAGAAGGGCAAGAAGGAGGACCTGGGTAATTATAGACCAGTCAGCCTTACCTCCATCCCTGGAAAGGTGATGGAACAACTTATTCTTGACACCATCTCTAGGCATATCAAGGATGAGGGGGTCATTAAGAGCAGCCAACATGGCTTTACCAAGGGGAAGTCATGTTTGACCAACCTTATAGCCTTCTATGAGCAAGTAACTAGGTGGATGGATGATGGTAGAGTGGTAGATGTGTTTTTTCTTGATTTCAGTAAGGCATTTGATACTGTCTCCCACAGCATCCTCATAGATAAGCTAAGGAAGTGTGGGCTTGATGATCAGGTAGTGAGGTGGATCGAGAACTGGGTGGAAGGAAGAAGGCAGAGAGTTGTGGTCAATGGGGCAGAATCTAGCTGGAGGTCTGTGACTAGTGGAGTCCATCAGGGGTCGGTGCTGGGACCAGTGCTGCTTAATATTTTCATCAACGACCTGGATGAGGGAACTGAATGTACCCTCAGCAAGTTTGCTGATGATACTAAACTGGGAGGAGTGGCTGACACACCAGGGGGTTGTGTTGCCATTCAGTGAGACCTGGACAGGCTGGAGAGTTGGGCGCAGAGGAACTTGATGAAATTCAACAAGGGCAAGTGTAGAGTCTTGCATCTGGGGAAGAACCCCATGTACCAGTACAGGTTGGGGGCTGACCTGCTGGACAGTAGTGAAGGGGAAAGGGACCTGGGGGTCCTGGTGGATAGGAGGATGACCATGAGCCAGCAATGTGCCCTTGTGGCCAAGAAGGCCTATGGCATCCTAGGGTGCATTAGAAAGGGTGTGGTTAGTAGGTCAAGAGAGGTTCTTCTCCCCCTCTACTCTGCCTTGGTGAGGCCGCATCTGGAATAGTGTGTCCAGTTCTGGGCCCCACAGTTCAAGAAGGACATGGAATTGCTTGAAAGAGTCCAGCGCAGAGCTACAAAGATGACTAAGGGAATGGAACATCTCTCTTATGAGGAGAGGCTGAGGGAGCTGGGTCTCTTTAGCTTGGAGGAGACTGAGGGGTGACCTCATCAATGTTTACAAATATGTAAAGGGTGAGTGTCAGGATGATGAAGCTAGGTTTTTTTCAGTGATGTCCAGTGATAGGACAAGGGGCAATGGGTGTAAACTGGAGCATAGGAGGTTCCATGTGAACATCAGGAAAAATTTCTTTACTGTGAGAGTGACAGAGCACTGGAACAGGTTGCCCAGGGGGGTTGTGGAGTCTCCTACTTTGGAGATATTCAAGGCCCACCTGGACAAGTTCCTGTGTGATGTACTCTAGGTTACCCTGCTCTTGCAGGGGGGTTGGACTAGATGATCTTTTGAAGTCCCTTCCAACCCTTAGGATTCTGTGATTCTGTACTCTGAGGCACTTCACTGGGACAGCTGAAAGGAGAAAAGAAAGCAAGATATCTGCCTGTTCTAAGCAATGGTTTGAGATGCCGTATTTGCTGACAGATGAAACTATTTTGGAGATGCTAACACTGCAATGTATTTTCTTCTAAAGTCATAAGAGTTTCCTTATTGACAACACTTCGTATGTTTTACTGATTTATCAGAATCTTTGTTTTTTGTAGCTAACTGTGAGGAAAAAGGTTTATGGCAGCTGACAAGAAACTCAGTCACAGCCTTGCCAATTTTATTACCCCTAGTGACCAGATGGACCAAGCAATCCACACTTCTAGGCTCTGTGGCGTTCTGATGCTGCAATGATACCTGTTGCTCATAACACCTGTTCACGTCGTTGTTTCAGACCCACAACTCTTGCTGCCAGGAGAAACACAGCCCCAGTGAGCACTTCTGCGACAAAGGAGATCCAGACTAGTGCCAGTGACCAGCCAAACCTGATGTCAATTTCTACCAGGAGATCCTTACTCCTCAGGAGGCAGACAGCTTCTTTGAAGGCAGCAGCTGAATATGCAATATAAACACTGATCCCAGTAAGTGTAACAAGAGCTGGGAAAGAAAAGCATATTCAGCTAGTTAGCATCCACTGCAGAAATTAAAAACAATTAACTGGGTATCTCCTAGGGCTTCTTTGTCAATCCTTTCTATCTACCCAAGCTAGGTAACTAGCTAGCCTGTTTAGCTCTGAAATCTAGCTGAGGCTGTTTTCTGGGGATGAGTGAGGGGGAAGTAAAGCGACAGTTATTTCTGTCCACTGAGTTTAACGTGTTCTCAGTGTTAAATACTGAATCAAAATGTGTAACAGCAAGCCTCCCACAATAAAAATATAGTCATGTGTTTTACAGATATCTAATGCATGTACATTTCCAGACTGTATTATAAAGCATCCTGATTTCTCATTGCTGTGCACCACGTGCAGTTATGTACTTCCACGCAAGAAAGCCCAGAGATTGCCTCTGGAGACAGAGATTGTCGCATTTCAGGTCAGTGATCTGAATTTACGATGTTTTCTAATTTTGGGTATCACAAGTTCTGAGTGTTTAATGTACATGTGTCTGTCTTTACTGTCTCCTCCCACCAAGTGTTGTGGAGTCATGACTATTAATCACTTCCAAATAATTGAGCAAAAGACATCCTTGGAGCAGACTAAAAATAAGTTAATAAAGCCAGATGTTTTCAGAATGAAAGCACTGTAGAGCAACTAGCAAACTTAGGGAATAGCACATCTAGCACAGGTACATGCTACATCCTGGGCCTGGCACCTATGTTACTCAAAGGACATACGTTAACGAAAGTCACAACTTTACTGGATCAGTGGCAGGCAACGTGATAGAAATGCCCTGGATTAAAGGACCGTAGCCAGGGCAAAATAGATCCTGGAATACTTGTAGGACAAGATAGTGTCTTATCTGATTCTGAGATAAATTTTGGTCTAGCTTTTTGCTAAATCACAGTGTAAGTCTAGACGAGTTTGCATTTTTGGCAGAAAGACAAGTTTGAGTAGAGGCAAACCAAGACAGAAGAGTATTGGGTTATCCAACAGTCAAAATTCATACTCATATTACTGTTTTTAACCATGCTGTGGTGACTGTACCTTATTCTAGTCCTCTGCAAGGGTGAGGGGAGAAATCACTTTATACCTTTTGCCAGCAGAAATGGAAATGACTGTTTTGTTGACATTTTCAACAAGGTATGCCAAGGTCTGTGATCCCCTTAAATGTGGCTGCATTTCAACAAAATGGGGAAGCAAAATGAATGTCCTGGGGTGTGGAACAGTTCTGGTACTTTAGAAAAACCGCAGGTTTCTGAAATTGCAGCATAAAATATTTCTTTCTGCTGAGATAACTATCTAATCAATACTGAACTTTGTGAACTAGAATATCCTACACAACTGTGCATACCTGTTACATGCATCAAGCCTCAGTGCAGTTGAAAGAGCTGAGCAATACCACCTGAGCAGGAAGAGGGTCTGGTGTCACATCAAAGTGCCCCCTGCAGTCACTCTGTTTATGCTGTCCTGGGAAACAGCACTAGCTGCAACTTGAAAACATGTTCAAGCGCTCCTCTCTTACTACCGTCTTTGTGTTTCCTTTCCCCCTTTGCAACCCCAAGGGTGCTAGAAAGGCATAGTACTCCACTCCTCAGCAGGGTAATCATGCTTTGCACTTCATGGCTTTTCATTTTTCACTTACTATTTGGAGTAGTTTCCAAACAGCCTAAGCCTTTTTAGTGAATACAGCTTTCTGATGTTCTAAGGAAATAGAGCTTACTTTTTCTTTTTGAAGAAGAAAAGCATAATGGAAGATGGTTGGTCTTTGTAAGAGCATTTCAGACTAAAAGGTCATTCAAGACTTTGAGACAGCAGCATTTGCTTTCAGCAATCTCTTAGCATTCTTTTCTTAGAAACAGGGATTGTATGATCAGGTTGCGAGGGCCAATACCGAGGATCCCCTTTTCTGCTGGGAAAAATTTCTGTGTAAGTTACATCGTGAAACAGTACTGAAAATCTATTTGGAGAAGAAAAGGGAAGTGGATTTAAGCCCAGTTTTTCTACTTTGACAGAACATTTTTAATTTCATAAAGGAATTGGTTTTGGTTACAGCAAAAATAATAGAACACAAAATGTAAAAGAATTTTAGCAGCTTCAGATTGAAATGTTACACTCCAACTAAAATAACTCTTTGGGGTTTCCTTTTGTGACCCGAAGTCTGGGGACTCCTCTCTAGTTCAAAGCTGGCACTGAATCTGACCCAGAAATGCCTACCAAGGCCCTTTTGAGGGTCAAGTACCTTTGAAAAATGTCAGTTTTCTTAATAGTTTTAAGATCTGTGCAAGTCTATCGAACCCTATGCTTTACTAATTACAAAGTCACTCCTCCATTACTCCATTACCATGTCTGTGGAGAATTTGGGTACTGCGCTGAGAAGGTATTGTATCTTCTGTGTCCACAAGGATATATGATTGTGTGTGATTATTTGTTTTTCCTGACTCTGAGTGGCAACTTTCTATTCCAGAACCCTGTCAGGAGCTGAGCAGACCAAGTAAATGAACACCAGCATTATTCTGAAAGTAAATTCTTGCTTAGCTTTTTTTCCCAGGAAGACAAAGCGATGTTTCCCAGATAAAATGTCTTCTTATTTAAAACAGTAAAGACAGGAGTCTGATATAGTACCTCCAAAAAGAAAGAGCAGTCCTGTCATTAGAAGTAGTAGGTAGGCCCTGGCAATAATACTGATGAATCCAGTCATTCCTCCAAAAATCATCAATATCAGGCTGAGAGGCATCAGGATGACAAATGTTCCGTGCATATCTGAAGAAAAATTAAGAATTTTAGTATTTTATTATGGTATCATTGGATGTAGTAATAATTATTGAGTGCAGAGCCCCTGAAAGGATCAAAGCCTTATTCTGTGCTGCAAAAACAAGGAGGTGGACAATCTCTTGAGTTTTCAGTTAGCAGGACAAATAAATGGTATGGAGAAAAAGGTAAGATACAGAGTGAGCCTTTCACAGGACCACAGCCTGCGTTTCAAAGAGAGACCACAAATATAAAGGATATGCCTACATGGATATATTTAGGCAATTAAACTGTTCCCAGATATTAAACCTAGCTGGATAACAGAAGATGCATTGCATATCAGGTAGTAACTGACAGCCTTAATAAAAAGTAGCCCTGGCTATCTGAATCATACAGAGCACAGTGAGTGGCATTGTTCTCTTCTGTGTGGGTAGTGAGATCCAGCATATATTTTGGTTAAACACTTTCTTTTCTGTCACGTGTCCTCTGCTGAACGGATCTAGCAAATTGTTGACCTTTTCCTTTGTTGAAGCTGACCATCAGCTAGAGGTAAATTTCCCCATCCAGCTCTGATTCTATGTCTGTCATTGTTTTCTACAGCAGCTTCACTAAGTACATTAACCTATTCTCATTGCTTCCTCTCATGCTAAATGTTTTACATTAATCTTTCTTGATCGCTACAACATTTTAATAGCTGTGTAAACAGAGGGCTGCTATGTATTTTTTCATATCACACCATTTTTTCCATCATAAACCATCTTTGTGTCATTGCTCTCTCTCATGCAATCCATCAACAATGTTCAACCCAACCTTTTCTAGAATAATAACAAAAAAGTAATTTCAACTTCCAGAACAATTTATTTCATACCAGAATGAAGTGCAGAGTCATGGAGAAAGGAAAACTTAAAATCCATTTGATGAAGGGCTCTAGGCTTTGCTGTCTCATTTAATTTCACAGAGGACAATACACCATTACCTGGCTCCCAAGGAAAAGGAGCCAGTTAAGAGATCACAGTTTGTGTGTGATCAGATTATCAATTTTTTAAGTCACTGTAACTGCCCACTGAATTGGAGATACTGCACCTGCCATGGCTAAGGATCCAGCTTGTCCTCTTCAATAACATTATAAGGCTCAAGCACATACATATCTCTGTCCAGCTGTAGAACCTGGGAAGGTTAGGAAGAGCCTTCACAGGATCAAGGCAGATACTATTAATTTCTTTACTTGGGTGGAATGTGGCTTCAAGACATAATGATTTGTTTTGTGTAGTACAGAACATGCTCACAAGGAAAAATGTGGCAATTGACAAAGTTTCCATTTACGCTTATGCTGATATTATATTCTCATATTTAGTCCCATATATGCCCACATCAGTATCAGCTGATGCTTAGGAAGCATGAATTCAGCATTCTGCATTGAAGGGAGCACTTTCTTTGCTTCTAAATCTGAGGATACTCCCTTCAGCAAAACTGGCCACAGCTGCTGTTGCTGGCTAAGAAACCCAAACCCATAGCAATTCTCAGAAACTAGAAGTCAAATCAACCTTCAGCTGTGTATAAACCAGTATGTTGAAACTGTTTGCAAATCTTAGTTGAATACCAAGAGGAGAAATAGCCATGAAACTTAGTTCAGAAGTGGTTGTCAGGGATTAGATGAGACCTGATATGACAGTATAGAGATGTGGCACACAATCTAGTTCTCATATTCTAGAGAGGCAGCAGAACCAGGATAGTCTTTGGCCTCGTTTTTGCTTCCTGTGGGTATTAGGTCTGATTTTGCTTCCCCAGCATTTTCACATCTATGTGTCCTCTTAGATTTTGTCTTGCAAGTAAGAGGTGAAAAGGGCTTGCAGGAAGGTAGGAGGGTGTAAAATCTGATGCAATTAACATTTTAAAAATATGAATGGTGCAACTCCGTCCTCAGACCTGGCTTTGCTGGGTGGGAAGAAATATAAACAAGGTCATCACTGGGCCTGTGCTTTGTGATTTGCCAGGTGTTCCTCACTAATCAAAGTTGCTGCTAAGAAACTATTCCTCAGGATATTAACTCTAACAGTTGCTGTTTCTCTTACTTTCCTTTTCATGGTGTCATTTCAGCTACTGCAGCTAGGATACCTTAGCCAGGACAAGTGTGGATGAAGGAAATAAAGCTCTGAATGTAACGTTTTGAAGCAAAGGGAAAACAACGCCGTATCAGGCTGTTCTCCTGGGGAGTGTTATAGATTGTGTTAATGATCTGTGACAACTGCATGCAATATCAGAATAACTCTGATTTGTATGCCCTCATCAGTGGAAATCAAGGTTTCAGTGATATCTCAGCTGAAACCCACAGATCCCACTGTGACCAGAGCCTTGCTTTTCCTACACACTGCTGGGATCACATTTCTCATGAATCACCTGCAGCTTTTTAAAAATGAAACATTTAATGGATTGAATTTGGTTCAACAGCACTTGTATCACCTCCAGTGTTCTAGTTCAATACCTAATAGCCATTGGTCCTTCTATGAAATCTGCAACTGTCTGGGAAACTTATTCTAAAATGCTGCCATGGAAACCACTCAGGAATCTGAATTCATGCCGTCTGGCGTATGATATTATGCTTAATTAGAGGGACAGAATTAGTTTATAGAAGAACATGACTTAAAATATCTTTACTGTGTTTCTGTCTTCAATAATCATCTGTGAAAGAAGTTAAAACATTAATTTTGCAGTCATTTTAATGTTTCTTAGTTTGTGTTGAAACACATATATGATGAATTATCCATATTACTGAATTCATTTTGATTCAATTAATCTAGTATTAAAAAAATAACAGCCTAAGTATTTTGCACAAGAAGAGGTATATGCACTTGCCTAGAAAACAGAATTAGTTTCCCACATCTCAATGCCCGAGTTCCCACTCAGTCCAACAAGAAAGATCCTGTAGTTTAATCTTGACAATACTGAAACAAACTGATGAACATTTACAAAACTTTTTTTTTGTAGAAACAATACTTAAATTGCTTGATCTGAATTAATAAAGTTTTACACCAGCTAGCCAAAGCTTTTTTACTACAGGCCTGACCAAATGTCTGTATGAATGACATCTGCAGTGTGTGTCCAGATTTGGCAGACAATTCTAAATTATCACCCAACACAGCTGTTGATGAGTGCTTTGTAACAGAAATCTGTGGAATGAACTAGAAAACGTGAATGGTGTCAAAAGTAATCAACTGCAGCTCTAGCAGTTTTGTTAATCATCTCCTGCTAGTATGCTGGAGCTTGTTTCAGACTAACTTTGGATCTGTTTGCACAGCTTACAGCAAACAGTCTTCAGACATCTAAAATAGTCACCTCATCAGAAATACTCCACAGCCAGCAGCTCTGAAGAGCTTAATTAAGGACTTGTTTGTTTGCCCCAACAGCAACTAAATAGCCAGTTAGAAAGACAAAAGCCTCTATCTGAAACAGAAAGCTGGTAGTAGCTAAAACCAGTGGGACGGCTCTGGAAAGACTTGGTGAAGTCAGGAAGAAACAGTGCAATGAGAAAGCCTGACCTGCTTGCAAGGAAAGAAGGAACTTAGAGAAATAGTGAGCAACAGCGAAGAACTGCTGTCTGTGGCTAAATGTGGGCTTGAACCCAATGGACACAGATGCTTGGATTCCCTCCTCTTCAGTAGAGAAAAGATGATGGTGGAGGAGAGCTCACAGGGTTAGGGTATTCCAAGATAAGTAGCTAAGCTTTAGACTTGTGTTACATGTTTTGGCTTTATGCTTGTCTCATGCAAGAAGTCTGAGCTAAACTGGAAGGCAAACTGCAGACGGCAGAAATAAAATGATGCTGCACTTGGTACAGGTGGACATTGATGAAAACCTTCGATACTAGGAACGGGTAGAATGATAAACATAAGTGATGCATTGTGGTTCACATTCTATTGCTACGGCAGCAAAGAATTTGAAAATGAGAATATTCATCAGAAGTTGTCACTCATTAGGTCTTGGATGCAGTGATGCTAAAGTTATCTTGGATTTCTATGTCTATTTATTGTAATATCTACTGCAAGCACTGAAGCAAGTGCTCCCTGGAACCTCTTTGAAGGAAGAGCAACCACTGTTGCTCTGAAACAAAATAGATCTGTTGAGGTATGCACCTACCATAAAAGTAAGTTAGAATTTCTATGTACATCATTTGGGTCTTATTTCACCCAGTCTCTGAACTAGCTCTTGACGGCTACTCCAGCCCTAGCTGTTTCCTTCTAATTACTTTAAACCAAAAGGAAAAAATACAAAAAACTGTGAATCCCTCATGAAAAATGTAATGGCAGTCAAAGGCATTCTGGGATTATATAATTATAAGCATGTAAATTGGTAAAAATTAAGCAGGATCATAAAGAGTGGGGAGAAGTGTGAAAGCAGCTGGTTGGTGACTGTTACAAGGTCTACATGATGTAAGGGAAATCCAGCCTTGTTTAACTGCACTATTAAACTAATTTTATTGAGGAAGAAAGCAAGGCAGCTGTAACACTGTAATAACTAAGGCATCAGGAACTGCCCCTACTGCAAAGACTGTTTCCCTTCAGGAAGCACCAGCTTGTCTGCAGCCTCAGGGTTCCAGCTACACTGATGTCTAAAAGGGAAAAATTAAAACACTTTGGGCAAAAGAATTTAAGCAGTTGTGCATGGGCAGCTGCACACTTTTTGGTTTTGTAACAAGACAAACATTTTCTTCTAGCCATATATAAGCAGAAACCACATCCATTAACTGATCATCTCTGGAGGTCTCAGGAGTGGAGTACTAAAAATGACTTGTAACAGGAAATCATTCACCAGCCATGATGTTCATGTTACTAACAAAAAAAACAGGGTTGCCAGTGGTTGTCAGCTTTGTGGCAATTTGTTTTTAAACTCTAAAGGGTTGGGGGGGAAGGCACACACACACAAAAAAAAAACAAAACCCTCCTCATGTTAACAAATTTCATTGTGCTTTAAGAAAACCTTAGCTGCCGTTCAGAACATAGAAAGAAGTAATTTTCCTATTACCAAGCAGGGGTCACTGTCCTGCCGTAACAGACACAAAGGAACAGGTTACTTGGGTTTCCAAAAAGTCAAGCTCATAGAACGGTTTTGACGGGATACATTAGTATGCAGCAACCACATTACTTTCTTCTTTTGACAACTCGTCTATCCTGCAGGAAGCACTAAGTCCAAGAGTATAAACTGATTTTAATTAGAAACACTTCAAAATTGTTCATTTTGCAGGGATTACACTCGGGCTGTCTTTAGGTAAATCTATATTGGTATTTACTTCTTATTAACAATACAGACTTTGGTAAATGAAAAATATTTATATTACATAAATGCCCCAAGAGTAACCTTCCCAGTTGGGCTTTGGGTTTGATTTGTTGGGGCGTGGGGGTTTTGGTTGGTTGGTTTGTTTTGGGGTTTTGGGGGGTTGGTTTTTGGTTTTGATTTTATTTCCTTTTTTAAGAATTTTTTTTTTTTAAATCTGCAACTCTTAAGGCAGATTTTTTTAGTTGATTAAAAACTGCCATTCCTTCTATGCACCAATTTCCCTCTCTCTGGACATGATGCTCAACATTTAGATGCCTGAGGAAAATGGCAAAGCTGCTCAGAACTCCTAGTGCAGCTTCCTCTGAAGTCAGAGTGACATCCTTCTTCTACCATGTAGCAAGAGATTGAATTCAGCTCATCATGGAAAGAAGTTGCTCTTTCTGCTTGTCTCTCATGGCTGGCACAGGAGAATGAATGGCAAGACAAGATATCCAAGGTGTCTTTGACAACAGATTTCAGTTTTAAAGGTGACTTTCAGAGGACTATCTTTAATCCTAGTACTTTAATACTAGCTCTTTAATCCCCAAGAGACCTTAATAACTGTCTAAATGGTGAAAAGTGACACTTTTATTTTAATACTGCATGGGACAGAGTAAAATGTACATTTCTAGAAAAAAGAATTTTTTTTAAATGTGGAATTTTCAGAAAAGCTGGTGGTAGGCAGGCAGGTGGTGTATTGTGATGATTTAATCAAATTTAAACCATGCCATCATGTGATCTTTAGTAGGAAAATACTTTTTATGCTCTGGGTTTGAGGGTACACACCATATGTTCAGATGGAGGGAGTGGCAAAAAAGAAATACAAGCTTAAAGTACAGGAGAAGGCACGTGTTTGATCCATTAGAGAAACTGCTGAGGAGTACTCTTGTGATGTGAAAAATACATTGCACTCTCAGGCTTAACAAGACCTAGGTTGATTGCCTGAGTAGTATTGCTGGCAGCACAGAACTTTCATTTGTACACCCTTCTTTTCTTTAGCTTGCCAGTAGCTCTACTTGAAGTCTGCAATAAGCCTAAAAGGAATCTGCTGGGGATGAATAGGAGAGAGATTGGAAATGGGGAGGGAGAGAACGTGAAGGCTTTTCATTCTCTAATGAAAGGTTTGTCTTCTGGCACTGACTAGCACTTCTCTTTCCACTTAGACCCAGCTCTTTGCACTCATACAGACTTTCTCCCATCTTTTTGGCACTTTTGCCTAATTAAGACATGCCAGGAAGAGTATGGGAACTCTGAAGAATGGGGGACAGGATTCTCAATGTGTTACTTAAGCACCTGTGTTAGGAGACAACCCTCCTACATCTTTTTAGGAATAATCAGCATGAAGCATGTTTAATGGTGCCAGAGCTCCTGAAATTCAGCCTGCCAATTTAGCAGTGAGAAATATGGGTGTACAGAGGGACAGAATGAGATTCATTCCACATGAATATGCCTCATAGACACCTGCACAGGCACACACAGAGAAGAAAAGTCATTTCTTAAAGTAACTGATTAAAGTTGTGCGATTAGCCAGTTTGCCCCATACAGCAACACATGAACAAATTACTGTAACTACACTGAAATCCACGATTTCAGAATTGTCCTCTAAAGTTCTAGTTATCTAGTGTTGTAGATGAAGATGAAGGTTTGCCCTATCTGCCAAAATACAATTCAGTGAGCACAGTCAGAAATTAGTTAAGAAAAAAGTGTAAGGCTGAAGTAGAAGGCAATATCTCAGTACTTAAACTTAGATGTCATTTAGATCACGATTCTCTAGAAGTACTGTCGTGGCACTTGCTATGTTCAGCTGCTATTGCTATGAGTCTGTAGCCTCACGACACTGAAACTGCATTGAAGCTGAGCATCCAAGTATCAAGAAGTTCACTCTGTAGGGCATTCAAATCAAACCTTAAGTTCTTTCAGTTAAAGTATCTCTGATTTCTCATCATTTTTATGCAGACTATGCCTACTTATAGTAAAATCTGGAAGTGTCTTTGCAGACCTGAAGTCTTTGTCCAGGAGCCTAAAAATAGTACTTGATGTAAAAGCAAGAGATAAACAAATTCTCTGAGGCTCTGAAGAGTCTGTAAACATAGCTATGAATCCAATTTTTACTCATATTCACTATTTTCTTACATTTCATGACTACCAAAGAGCTGTCCTTTGTTTCCAAGCCAACATAATTTTTATAACCAGAAAAGCTCTGTACAGTCTTTGCTTTTGTTTTTGCAGAATTCAGCTTTCATTGAAGAGTCATAATCTAAAATCTCCTCCCCTGAGGAAAATTACAGATATGAACACAACTTTTGAAATGCTAATAATTTTATCCTGAATTTTTATACTATCTCCAACATAACAGCTGAGATGCCCACACTTAAAACATGATCAGTCTTGCTACTTCCAATTAACATTAAACCCTCAGAGACTTAAGTGATCCTGCAGACAATCATTTTCAGTGATCCTCACAGTTTTCAGCAACATGAAGCAGCTAAGGCCCTCTGTCTTAAGCAAGGAAGATTAAAGAAATGGCACCTTTCAATTTGAAAGCACAGAGAGACAATCTGCTCCTGAGCCTTGAACCTGTCAATATGCGTGTACGACTGTGAAGTAGCCCACCAGGATCTTACTCCTACTTTACCTTTCCAGTTGCTGTTGCAGCACAGCTACATTAACATCAGTACCTCACTGGCTTACTTTGTTACACATACTGCCCTTCTAGCTCTCATCTTCAGAAGCTATTCCAAGAGACTAAAGACACTCTAAGCCTCTCTGAAGGATTGCTCAGGGAAATGGCTGGCTTTGAGGGAAAGAGTACCATTTTAAGACACAGAACAAACGCATATATTCTGCTTGCAAGGGGAAAACAGAGTCAGCGAGGAGAGTGAAGTAAGCAAAAAGTAAGAGTGCAAGTGCATACACAAGCATGTATGAGTGAAGCATTGTGCAGAATATGAGTCAAAGAACGTAAATCAAATTTTTGGACAAGCCTAGAAATATTTGTAAATCTTTAGTTTGGACTTTGTGAAAACATTCTGACATTTACAAATGAATCTAGAGAAAAAGGAGTAAATATCAACCAATGCAGTTAGAAACTTTATGTTTTTGAACACAATGTTCTTCCAAGCCTTTGAACACTGCTTTTAGTCATCTATTTCTTTCCTTAAAATTCCCACATACTTCAAATTTTCTTCAGTGTAAGTAATCACACTGAAAGGGTAGGTAAGTGACTGTCTGAAAGATTTGTTCAAATGTGTGCTTAAGCATTTTCAGTGATCAAACTCTTTTGGGGGGATTTTGAACATTTTTGCCTTTCATTTATGGTAATTTTGCACCTTCCTGAGCCATTCCAGACAGAAACAACTTGCTCCTGGGGAAGAATTTAGCTGAACTTGACATCGACTAGATGGCTATTTTAACAGTAACACCATTTAAATACCACATGCGGTGACAGATATCGTAGAGAAGCAGAAGGAAAACACTACCTCAAAGAACTGCCTCTCTGAATCAGAAATGGGACCTTGTAACGGGCCAAACAGGGAGGGAAGGGTGGATGGAAATGTAGAATTAATATAGAAGTTACTCACATAAAAGCTGTCTGTGTGAACCAGTGATGTTTGCATTCTCTTGCCAGAAAGGGTTTATCAAAGGATAACATTCATTCCTCACTAACAGAGAAGGGAAAAAAACAATGAGAAAAATTAACGCCATAATATCTTATTGCAATATTTCCTCTATTTTTGTGTGTATACATTTGCTCCACAGTAACAGAGAAGGGGAAAAAAAATGAGGAAAAAATTACACTTTATCTTCTTGCAATGTATGGGGTTTTTGCACATACATATACTTCATATAAAATTATCTGTTCTAAAAAAAGTCATTCCTAGGTAGGGAAGGGAAGGAGGGGATTTTCAGCACTCAGCATTGGCCAGCTTCTGACCCCATGGGGCCTGACACTGAAGTCAAGATGGAAAATCTGCTAATTTCAGTGGGGCTAGGGGTACAGCAAAGGGAAGAAGTCCTTTAACCTGCACCCTCTCCTCTTCTCCACTGCAAATAACATCCTTTCTTGCCCTGATGAACATTACTTCTTGTTTTCAATGGAGGAATCAAAACCCAAAGAATATGCCCGGCATACAAACTAAACTAAATGGGGAAAATCCTGTCATATCCACATAAGGCTAATGGATCTATCATTAAAATCCAGAGCACTGAAACACCAAGCAAGACCAAATGCAGTATAATCACTTGGTGAACTTGGTAAATCTTCAGACACTTACCTTTAGTTAGCATAGGATTAAGTTAATTACATTATTTGCAGATACACAACTAATATTATTAACTCTCATATAATTTATATTCATAGTACTTGTTTATATAAATTATATATTACCATTATTTCAATTAATATTCTATATGTTGTTACTTTTTTTATGGCTTTCACCCAGAGCTTTCGCCCCTTAATCCCCCCCTCCCCCGAGTAAGACACAAAAGATCTCTCTTTCCTTCTAAATGGTTCACGCTTATTAAGTAAGTTTGGATTAAAAGTTAACGCAAACGCGGGGCGCCCCGCGCCGCTCACTCACCGCGGCAGGTCCGCCACAGGCCCGAGTGGGAGCTGAGGGCGTCCGTGCCGTTGAGGGACGTCTCCAGCTTGGAGGCATCGATGATGTACCAGAAGTCGGTCGCGATGGCCACCACGAGGAAGACGAAGCTTGACGCTCCCACCAGGGCCACGAGGAGGGACAGGCGGCCCAAGCTCAGCTTCATGCTGCAGCCTCACCGGCACCGGCCGCTCGCGCAGCCACGGCGGGTCCCGCCGCCCGCCCCGAGCCCAGCCCAGCCCAGCCCCGCCCCGCCCGAGCGGCGGGACGCGCAATGGCCCGTCGCTGCTCGCCTGTCGCCGGGCGGAGCGGCGAGCCCTCAATGATCCGGCTTCAGCCCCGGCTCCGCACCGCGACCGGGTCGAGACCGTACCCTGCTCCCGACCTGACCCGGCCCGGCCCCAGCCGCCAGCCCCGGGCGCTGTCCCGGCTCTGTCCCCGCGGGTGTGCGAAGGAATGTGTGTGGGAACGGGGGGCAGCCCTGCGCTCCGCGGCACGGACAGGGCAGCCCTAGACGAGAAGGCTCCTAGAAAGCGATACCTGATAGGACACGCGGGGAGGGCGGTATCCCAACAGCTCATCCAGCTTTGGAACTTTTGGATGGTCTCACCTCAGAAGCTTCCTTATTCCAAACACCGGTGTCCCTGAGGAGAGGAGGGTGCAGAAGCCAAGGTCTGGGAAGCAGTAACCGTGCTGGTGTTCTTGCAGCCTGTTGTCTGTATTTAGAAGACTTCCTCTGTTCTTTGCCTTCCAGATGCCGACCTCAAAGGACAGATCTAATTTGAAAGGTGGTGTGAGTGGAGACAGTCGTGTGGCAATTGCTGCCTGAAGCAGTGATGTCTGTACCCTGCTCGGGATCATTTTCCTGTCAGAATCACCACTGATAGAGAGAAGGATACAAGCAGCATTACCGTCTTCCAAAAACTTCAGAAGGAAGGCAGGCAGTTTCCAATGACATATGCATGATCGCCTAAGCCACATTTCACCTAGCCTCTTGCTTATCTTCAGCCCACTGAAATCTGTTGGATAACAAGGTAATTTGCAGAAGCACAACCTTGTTTTTAAATCTGCAGAGCATTTACTATGGAGTTTTACTGCGTCACTTCGCTTGCATGAAGATACAGTGCAGGTAGGGTCAATAGGGCATCCTGTTTTTCTTACTTGTAATTCACTTCAGCCCTTCCAGAGAATTGCTAAGTAACTCCTAGTCATTAAAAAAAAAAGCATTCTCGTTTATTTTCTAGCATGGACACAGGGCAGGATGTGTGACATCATTACCCATCCATGACAACAAGCTATTGTGAACCAGTAGGGTTTCAGCAGTAGGATCAGTTAAAAGGAAAATACTCTTTGAGAGAGCATTTACTTAAACACAGTAATCATCAGCACTACAGACCACATTTTGTTCTGCAAAAGGTACTTTTGCTGGGATTATAATAGTCTTTCCATTCAGGAATACATTGTTAAGCAGGTATAGCATTACTCTGAGCTTTTGCCATCTCTTGCCTACATCTCCAAGCTGTATTTGTGATATATGAAAGTGCCTATGTAGTTCTCCAAAATAAGCAGCTGTTAGCTTGTTGTAATTGTGACAGTTGGGTAATAGAAGCTGTATGAGGTTTATGAAGCAAGGTGAAATGTTCTGTCACACTAACTGATGCAGTAAGAAAAAATGAACAAGCTTTGGGGCACATGAGTCTTAATTGGGACTCCAAGCTTCTGTTTATTCCAGCTGTATTTGCAGTTACCTGAAAGTTTTATGTAGCCCCACAAACACCATGTATTAGGCAGATGATTTACCACCTGTATTACAAATCTAAACTGGAGGCATTCTTACATCTAAACCACCATGCCACTGCAATGATCAGCCATTGTCACCTCCGAGTTAGAATCAAAAAAAAGCAAAGGGTGTAAAACTGCACGAATATTTAACTCGGTTGGGTCCAAGCTGTTATCAGGCATTGTACAAAATGCTTACCAGTGATCATCTGTGTCCTGGTGTCATGGTTTAAACCCTAGCCAGACAGCTTGTTCACTCACTCCCAGTGAGTGGTGCCGGGCTAAAAGCTATCGAGGCCCCCCCCCCCCGGGCTCTCCCCTTCCCCGCTCCCGGAGGAACGGGGAGGAGGATCAAAAGAGTGCAACTCCCACAGGTTGAGACAAGAACAGTCCAGCAACCAATGTACAACACAAATCACCACCGCTACTACCAACAACAACAATGATAAGAGAAAATAACAAGGGAAGAGAATACAATACCACTGGCCAAGAAACGAGTCCCACCCAGAAGCCCGTGTCCTTCCGGGTAATTCCCAGTTACCCCCCACCCCGGGCATGACGTGCTGTGGTATGGAATACCTCTTTGGCTCGCCTGGGTCAGGCGCCCCGTCTCTGCTTCCTCCCGGCTTCTCCTCCTCCCTGGCAGAGCATGAGCCTCACAAAGTCCTTGGTCAGGGTAAACATCACTTAGCAACAACCAAAAACATCAGTATCACCAGCACTGTTCCCAGGCTGGAAGTCAAAACACAGCACTGCACCAGCTGCCACAAAGGAGAAGCATGACTGCTACTGCTGAACCCAGGACACCTGGAGAGCTCTTGTCCTAATCTTGGGGCCTGCAAACTCTGCAAGTGTGTTTATTTTTATTATTAAATACTATTAAATAATTTGATTTAGCCATCAAGATGTAGGAAGGTCCTTATAGAATCTGTCTAGACTAACTTTACAGTAAACAAAAGTTAGAGCCTGCTAACACCTGTTCCTTTTGTGACGAGACTGTGATGATAGTAAAGTTTTCGTCAAGAATAAATCAATGCTACATGCAGGTTTAATTTCCACATGAGCATAATCTATTTAGGCACTCATGCTGAGGAAAAATGTATTTATACGAAGTCATAAAACTAAAAAAGTAGAGTTCATCAAAACATCTTTATGCATTGTCATAAAGATTATGTTTATTGAATAAACCCAGTCAGGCAACTCGTTCACTCACTCCCCCCCCTTCTTTCCTTCCCCCTACTCCTGGAGGGATGGAGAGAAGAATCAAAAAGAATGCAACTCCCACAGGTTGAGATAAGAACAGTTTACTAACTAAGGTATAACACAAATCACTGCTGCTACCACCAATAATAATAATGATAAAGGAAATAACAAGGGAAGAGAATACAACACCTCACCACCAGCCGACCGATAATTCGCCCCACCCCACCAGACCAAGCACCCACCAATACCTCCTCCAACCCTGCCGTCCTAGCCCTTCCAGGTAACTCTCAGTTACATGCTGGGCATGACGTGCTGTGGTATGGAATACCTCTTTGGTCAGTTTGGGTCAGGTGTCCTGTCTCTGCTTCCTCCCGGCTTCCCCTCCTCCCTGGCAGAGCATGAGGCTCACAAAGTCCTTGGCCAAACCAAAACATCGCTATCAGCTCTGTTCCCAGGCCGAAAGTCAAAGCACAGCACTGCACCAGCTACCAAGAAGGAGAAAAATGACTGCTACTGCTGAACCCAGGACATGTATTTGTTAGGAAAGGTTTGTAATGAAAGGAAAAAGTCAGTATTACAGATCAGCTTTTCCAGAGATTTAATTTCCAGTTTACTGAGGTCTCTAAAAAGAGCACAAGACTCTGATGGTTAACTAGAATTTTCAGCATAAAAGATTCAAAGTTTTAATTTAGACTTAACTTTGTTAAAAAGGAGTAATTCACTTTGCATACACACCTTAGGTGTTGGTTAGATCTGCTAACATCAATCTGCTGCTCAGAATACCAGAGGTAATTCAGAAAATGCTCCCAAAATTGCAGTGAATTATTAGTCCACAGAGTGTGATGCAGCAAAATTAGCAGTCTTACAGCTTGAACACAGTAGAACTTGTGTAAGTAACTTCTACACTATCCTTTCTCTTTGCAAGTTTGACATGGGTGCTGAAGGCTTCAAAGTGCATCGCACTATGGAATCACGAGCGTGGCTTCCTGGGACTCCTGCTGGGTAGTACAGTTCCTTCTGAGTTGTCCTCAACCTGTACTGTACTGCAGCAGAGGCCACAGCCCAGTTACATACGAGTTATGTACATTAAGTACCAGATTAGTCCAGTTGAGATCCTTGAGGTAGAACTGCTGTGGAAGTACTACACTAATTGTGTTAATACTGGAAAGGAGTGAGTGAAAGCCAGAGAAAGTGATTTGGCACTTTGTGGTCAATCATTCTAAATGGTTTACTGAATATCAGTTCTCAGAGTAGGAAACAGCATGTCATTAATTGATTAACACACTTGCTACCAGCAAAATGTCCACCTTCTCTCTCTTCTTAACTTCTGTCTGGATTTATAAGAGCAATTCCTCTCATAGGAATTTATCTTTTCAACCTACATAAACTGTCCATGTAAGCTGAGTAAGCACTTATCCTTTTTAAGACATTCATCAAAACCTTTCTTTTAAAAAAGACTCTTCTCACAAGATGAATTCCTCAGTATTCCCCAATGTTTATTTTATTTCATTTCCCCTGCTCTGTGTATTTGTGAAAGAGGTGACTGAGTTACTAAAAGTAAATTGTATTTAAAATGAGGACACGAGGCATTCCCACAATGTTTACCCATACAACCACAGGAAAGTAAAAGCCAGTCATCATAAATGTGCACCAATGACTGTAATTAATTGCTGACACAGAAATAAGTACTATAAATCAACACACCTGATGTCATTCACAATCTTTTCCCGGAAATACCACAGTTTTTCTCCTGTTCTTTTTCTTCATTGACTGAAGAATTAAACAGAAACCCAGTTTGCCACTCAGCATTCCAGTAAAGCTCATTGGATTCTGAACTTCACTATTCTTTTAAACTATTAAAAGATTACCACAAGAGCTTCATCTGTGGTTCAAAAGAGAAAAGCTGAAACACAATGTACAATATTATGATTTTTGAAATTACTGCCTTTTGGCTGGTTGATCTGAGGTTTGACCATTACTTCTCAGATTCAATCTTTTCATCATGCAGTTTTACATACTCGTTTTCTTGAACACCCACAGCTGCAGAGAATTCTAAGGAGGACTGACTAGTCACAATTTATCTCTGACAAGGGAATACAGGGCATGTATCACCATGTCCTGACTCTTATTCAGTATTGCCTGATCTGCCAAAGAAACCCATGGAGTCTAGACATGCCATGTTGAATTAAGAGGGGAATTAGAGGAGGGACGT
Source organism: Pezoporus flaviventris (assembly GCF_033815535.1). Classification (NCBI taxonomy): domain Eukaryota; kingdom Metazoa; phylum Chordata; class Aves; order Psittaciformes; family Psittacidae; genus Pezoporus; species Pezoporus flaviventris. The sequence goes on along the minus strand of NW_026892626.1, from coordinate 5,545,840 downwards.
GCCTGAAGTAGCCAGCATAGATTATCACAGCCAGCTGTTTTTTTATATAAGACTTGCTGTAAATTGCTTTGGTGAAGATCTAGTTGTTGAGGTTATAGTAGGAGGGACATCCCCTTTTGAGCCAGTTGGCTACATTATATTCTGTGAACTTATGGCAACAAATTCTAGCAATTTTATTCTAGCAAATTACAGCAACAGAAAAAATTGTAGTAGCATCTACCATTTCACTTACCATTTACCAGGAAGCATATTCTACATACACATGCACAGAACCACCCATTTATAAATGTACGTAGAATAATAATACCTCTACAGTGATGCCTGCATGTATAATAAAGAATGCATGGTTAGTGTTCGGGTTTCATTTGGATTGTCTAGAACATTTTTCATTACAGTAAGTGTAAATGGTTTAGTCCCAGGTTTAGTTCCACAGTGATAGGAGAGTGGCTTCTCTCCAAGGTCACTCATGAAGGACAATGGCAAGGACACCTAAGAAGGCTCGTTTTTATGAAGTCATTGCTTTATATATTGCTTTATATTTATAAAATATTGCTAGAATGTGCTGTGGGAAAATGAATATAATTATCTGTCTCATGCAGGAAAGGCAATGACCATTTGTGAAGTATTCAAAGCAGTATTTTTGAATAGCACAAATCAGGTATGTCCTTATCTTTACAAAGTTGAGGTTCTAATGCTGAACCATGTACAGAGAGGGAAAGTGCTATGAAGTTAAATGCTTTGTGATGTAGCTGCTTGTCCCATTAGAAATAGACCCCACTACATGAGGATTTTCTGCAAGTTTTGTAACCATCAGCAAGTGCTGATACATACAGGAGCACTAGTAAATACTTTGTGCAAGTGTTCAACTGAAAAAAAACAGAATGTAAGTTTGTCTTGTATGAATCTGCTGGAGCTACAGCTCCTGTAATGCTCTATTCATGGTCATGCCACTAAAAGAAGTTGCAGTTATATTGAAAAATACTAATCTTTAAACAAAATCTACTATCATACTGTCAGAAACAAACTTCCTACGCAGTTGTATCAAACCTTCCTACAGGAGCCACAAAAGCAATACAAATGGTTACTGTAGGCCACCTGCAGTCACTGATCAAAAGCTGCCTCAGAGTGCAGCTCAAAATCTTCTTCAAAATTAAGCCATGTTAGTTTACATCACAGTGGTTTCCCAAATTAAAAATCCTCTTGATGTTACTATGGCATATACATCGGATATAGCAAAGCTCTGGCAAAGCCACTTTGGGCTTTAGGTGTATCTGGCAAAACTATGGTGTGTAATAAGTTACTATTGCTGCACACAATACAGGATTGTGTTTTGGTGCAAAAAAAAAAAAAAAAGAAAAATATGCCAGTAAGTCCTGTACACACCATATTGGATCATTATGACTGTTACTGATTTATGGTGCGCCCCTTAGGGTCTCAGCAGTTGCTTTGACTACACGTACCAAAACTTAGTATTTTATTGTCTTCAGAGGGTTTCTTCTTAAGACTGGGGTGAACTGCAAGTCCCAAGTTTTACTGCTTTCACTACGTGAGAACACAGAGCGTGGGAAAGCTTTGATTATCCATGTTTGTACTTGGTCCTGCTGTGAACAAAAACTAGACTGAAGAAAGATCTCAAGAGGCTGGTTCAGATAAGCCTTGTAGGTAAGATTTTCCAAATACGTTTCTGCTTGAAAGGCAGTACAAAACACTCAATAAAGAGATTAGTCACATCTCAACCTTTTGAGAGTTCTTGTCTAAAGACAGAATAAAAAAAAACATTATTTTTTAATCTAGCTTTTCTTTGAATGGAGCCAGTAGCTGTAAAGTATGCAATACAGATAATCCAGTGCTCTTGAACATACAAAGCATTAGCTCAAGTATGTGAAAGAAAAGCTTCTGGATTACACACTCTACTTCTAATCCTACCTAATGACATCTGAAAATTATCTCATCATTGTACTGAATATAAGGTTTCCTAACATTTTGTTCTGAGTTTTATCTCCATCACTTTACAACACCCAAAGATCAGGTGTCACTTTTCTCAGTAATAAGGCCTCCAAGTCACCCACATGGCAATCCCCAGTGACAATGGTACTGTGTTTTACCATGGGGCATCCCAGCTCAAGTACTGTATTTAAACATATCCCAAAATGCTGCCTTAGCCTCACATCCCTCAGATACACAAGAAAGATGCCAGGCAAAAAAGAAATTGGCATTGAAATGAAAAAGCAACAGCTGGTCTCGTTTCTCTTCTCTTGAAAGCTGCACACTCTGGAAATGGATTTACAGAGCCTTGTTTGAATTCTGACTTGGCTACATACATAGAACTGCAAAAAGTTCTGAGAAGCATAATTTGATTTACTGGAAGTTGCTGTAGGAAACACAAAACAAAAAGAAAGTTTGTGTTACTTAATCTTCGTCAAGCAAGTATTTATGTTGTGTGTCAAGCAGAAAAAGATGTATAGTTAATAAGAGTGTATTGAGCAGGCAGAATAGATGCAGATAACCTCAAACACTGAAAGTGACAGGCTGAAAGGAACAAATACTGATCAGAAAGACTAGGGAAAAGAGGGCACAAGAGAAAGGCAGTGCAGAAAAAACAGGGAAGGGCTAACCAATTTTTGACTTCTGAAGAAGTATCTGGAAAAAAAAAGTTTGAGAGAAGTTCCCCCTTAGTGTCTCAGCACCCTGCCTTGCAGGATGCATTAACTTTGGTCTCTAGAACCTATCAAGAAAAAAAAAAAAAGAAAAGAAAAAAGGAGCACACAGCTTTTAAAATAAATGAATACTGTTAAAATATGGGACTTTTTTTTTTTTTTTTTTTTTTTCATCTTGTCCTCTAAGACTTTCAGAGGGTGGTTCTTTTCCTTTTGCTTCACCGTGCAGTCTGGAAGTGGCCTCTGGCACAGGCTCTTCCAGGTCCCTATGTGAGCCTCCTGATCAGCTCTGACAGCCAGTCAGGCTCTGTTCTCCATCCATACCAAGGCAGGAAGTTCCCTACATGTGTTTTTCTGTTGACATTGTCCAGCCTATGTGATTCCCAGCTGAGCGCATCCATTTGTTTTCCAAGAGGCTGCATTTTCCTGCTTCTTCCACAGATCTAGTGGTGCATAATGTAGCAGGGAAAAATAGACATGTAGCAATAATGAAACCTACCTTCAGGGTCATTATTGAGACATTATTTATCCAGGCTTTTTTTTTTTTTAAGATAATAAGGCCCCAAGTGCTCAGTATATGGAAGAGAATTGTAGGAGTCATAGAGAATAGCCTGATCTGAATCCCCAAACCATGAACAAAGGTTATGTTAAAGACTGCCTCGGGAACAGATCAGAGAAGAAATGAATGAGGTGATACAAAATTTTGTGATACAAAAACTTTTCATAGCATCAAGGTCAGTTTGATGCTGAAGTGCTTAGTTTAATAAAAGTGTCTCATTTCCATTGCACAGCTATGATTTGTTACAGCATAAGTGAAATACTGCTCACTTGAAGCAGATGATAAAGGTGACCTCGTTTGTATGACTTTGTTTCAAGGGAATTACAGGACACTTAACAGTCCTAATACCAGTAGACATGACACAGGTCTGTATTAAGTAACAGAAGCAGTAGCATTTTTTGGCTAGCCCACCTAGCTCAAAAGAGGATGTCTGCCATGGTACGGGCAAGAAAATACAGAGGAGATGCAATGAGAGGAAGGTGAAAAGTACAGGATGGCAGAAGGGCAGGTCTAATGAGAAACTGCATTGAAATTAAATGACCTCTGATGATGATGTGAACCGCCCATAAGAAACTGCTGTACTATGCAATTATTACTCTGTCTTGAATAGGCTTAGTTTATCCCTAACACAGACTCCTTAGGACTCACTCAGTGGATGAAACTGGACCAATTAATCATTTAAAACAAACAGTTAAGCCTCTGTAAAGCTGTCTGGTATGTGAGGTAAATTAAAGTCTTTGCCTTCCTCTTTTTCATACAGTACAGGTCTAAGGCTGAGAAATTCCTAAGGCTGATTCACTGCCTCCTTAGGCTGACATGCTTGAAAAAGTAATAGTGATGAGTAGAATGGATGGATGGAGCTTTCTCTTATTTCTGAAGTATTGATTAACGTTAAAGTCTTTTGCTAATAGAGCATTTGGTATGGAGCACATAAATATAATAATACTTTTCTGCTGTTCCTCACTGTAATCTAGCATAGAGACACCAATTCAAAAGACAATTGATGATTGCTGCTAAAGAATCAGTATGGCTTTTGTATTTTGTGGATTTGATGTGCTTGGGAGTGAAGGAAGGCTTTTCATTTACCTGAATTTTGCTCCTTTTCCCCTGACTAAAGAGAGGTATTTTTGGTGCTTACAATCACAGTCACTGGGTTGACATTGTTCTGAGAATCACCTGAGACATTACATACATGTGTGTCTCAGAAAAAATCCTGTGCAAATCAGCTTGTGTTGGACATGAGAAGTCATGATGGGGTGATGTCAAAGGCATGCAAATTATGTTTCTGAATAAGCCCAGGGAGTAAAATGCTGTAGTAAAAAGTGTGAATGTATCTGATAAACAACCACAAAATAGTTAATGAAAAAGAAATCACTGTGGATTTTAGCTCTGTGCTGCTAATGTGTTTTGTAATTCAGTTTTCTTGCTGGTGAGGCAGTATGATTACTAGCTTCCCCTGGGAAGGAGAAATGGATATTCAGGAAATGTGGAGGCAAAAAAGCTGACAGCTGCAGTTGCCCTTTTTAATCATTTTTCAGCTATTCTTCTCGTGTACTTTTCCACTTCAAGCAGTTATTTAGGAATTTTCAACCTGGTGACCAACACTGATGTGTCATACATGCTTCAAGAGCAAAGCAAAATTCTTCATCCATCTTCATCATCCATCATTTAGACCAGTAGTCCTTTTATTCAGTTGTTGCCTGACATTTCTCCCTGTTGCTTGATGGCTTAAGGAACTCGCCCCAAGTACTGTGCATGCCAGCATACCAGCAAACAAGATGAAATGACAACTAGTTCAGCACATCTCCTTTCAACAGTCCCAGTACAGTAGGATTGGAATGATGAGGGCTGATAGTTTTTTTCTTCCTGACAGCCTTCAGCTTGTTTTGTTGTTTTATTTTGTTGGTTTTCCTGACCTAATCGAAACACAGAATGTGCTTCTGTCTGGTAGACATACTATGAAAGAAAAGAAGACAAGCAAAGAGACAGTACTGGAATGATATCATGAGCTGTCAGGAATATGCTATTGCACAGTACAAGATCAAATATGTAGTGGTGTATTAATGCACCTGGTTATTCCTGTCTGCTTAGAATCAGCTCCATTCTCTTATCAGTTCCTCAGGAAACAGATTTTCCCCGAGATACCTATTTTTCAGGATTGTCCGTATACTTTTCTTCTCTGAGCCTCCTGCAGCAGTGCTGGCATTTTGAAGGCACTCTAAGGAATTATCCTAGCAATGTCCATTGGGCCACGACAGGATTAGGCAAAAATCACAAGGGGAACAACCATTTCTTTAAGTCCCCTAATTCTTGGTGTGATGGGACTAAGGGATACTCTTGGATACTTTCTGTAAGCCGATTCCTCACATGGCTGTGAGGAACATAGGAAATGTAACTGAGGTGCATCCTAAAGTCTTTTAAAAAGAGGTAGATCTCAGGAATTTTCTGCCGAAGCCCTCTTGCGTGCATCACAGAAACTGCATCTCCTGGGCTAGGTTGACGCTGAGCAACTCTTATTATCACCCATGTTATAATGCCTGCAGCCACACTGGCTCCATTGAGACCTTCTGCAGCCACAAGATAGTTTTGCTTTGCCTCATGATTATATGTATGTGAAACAAGGTAGCTGCATTTTTTAGAAAAGAAATGATAGCAACCTCATTTCTCATATAATGCACCTTTGTGATGAGAAGATCCTGTGCAGTGTCGTGACACACCTGGCTTTCTAGCTACCCCTCTAGTAATACTTAAACCTACATACCAGTAATCATCTTGCTACAAACTGGTAAGATTTTGTGACAAATATAATCTGCTTTGTCTGCATATTGTTAGCACTTTATAGCAATGGGGAATAAGCCAGCAGAGAGAGTGCAGTAATAATTTATGTGGCAGCATATCACCAGGGGAAATAAAATAATATTCTGCTCTTGCACAGGAGCCAGATAAAAGGGAAACAAATCTCCAAAGCATTTTTATCAGATGTTCATCCAACAACACTCCCCACAGAAACTCCAATGAGAGATCTGAACGGTTCACTGTGTTTTCCACTTCATTACCACTCAACATGCCAGACTGTAAAAATAGGGAAAGATTACTTCATTCTGTTCATAATTCTTAGCCTTTATAGAAGGATGCAGATGATGAGAAACCGGCATCTAGAAATACAGACAATGCATTACATTCCAAGTGGGTTTTTTTTCCTCAAAGTTAATTCTTTAATTCTTCCTTCTCCACAAGCATTCACTCAAGAAAATACAAGGATCATCTGTAGCAATTGACATTAGTATTGTATAACAACTCATTAGCTTGTAAATGCCGCTTTTGAACTGGATCCTTCTGGTGAAAGGTATTAACAACTTCAGCAGCCCTTGCGGACTTGCAGAGGATGAACTAGAATACAGATGGAGTTTGTGTCTGTGATTTTGCACAGAACTGCGGAACTGAGCAGCCAAAATCCCTGTTTCTCAGATGGGCAAGCAGATACTGCTATCGCTTCATCTACTCTAATGGTGGTAGTAAACCTCTGGCGTTGTTTGGGCTAAGGAAGAAGTGCCCGCCGGTCTGCATAAAGATATTTGGGGGTTTGATTTTAAGCTGTTCGGAGGTTTGGCATGGAATTGCACATAGATGGAGAGAGAGTAAGTAACGCTGAAACCAAGTAATACAAGAACGGGGGCAGGAAACGTGGGTTCAAGCTTTAGGTAACTGCTGTGAAGGCCTTAGTGGCAACACTAAACGTGGCTGCTGGTGTCCCCGTTTACCGACTCCCGAGGTGCCTTTTTCGTAGGGGTTAGTGCGGGGTGACTCGTACATGCAAGAGAGCCCGTGGGACGGCTGCTGTGGAACGGGCAATCGAGCGGCGGCTCAGCACAGCGCGGCTACCAGCCCCAGGCGTGCGGCCCGGGACCTGCGGTGGCTTCCGCGGGAGGCGCCCCGAGCCTGGCGGCACAGGACAGGGCCCGGCACCCTCCGCAGAGCCCACACGCCGCGGCGGCCGCCCCTCCTTCCTCCGAGCCTCGCGTCAGCCGCGCGCCGGAAGGAGCCGTCGCCTCTGCAATGGCGGCGGGAGGCGGCCTGAGGCGGCAGGTGCGGCTGCGGGCGAGAGAGGCGGGGTCCCCCTCGGTGCCGGCTGGGGGGAGCCGCTCGTTCCGCAGCCGGCCCCCTTCCCGCGGGAGCCGCTCCTCCGCCCCGCGGCACGGCCGGGAGGGGCCAGAGGTTGCGGCCTGCCGCCCGGGGGAGCAGGAGCCAGTGCCGTGCGGGCACAGCGGGTGGTGAGACGCTGCCGCGTTGCTCTGCATCAGGCTCGGATGTGTCTCGTGCACAGGTTTCCGCTGGCAAAGGGCAGCTTTGGGGGCTGGGTTAGGTGTTACAAAAGTTAGTACAACTTCCTTACTGAAGTTACGGAGGCAGTCTGTGTAACTTGAAGCATTTTAAGCCTATTTATGCCTGTTTATACAATCTTGCTCAAGCACAAGCAGATAATAGAAAATTAGCTGAGTTTTCGAAGATACTAATGCCAACAAAGGACACGGCATCAATGATTTTTACATAAGGAATATTAGGGGTGCTCATAGCTGGGAGGCCTGAATGACTTTAGCTAAATCATTCGTATAATGCTTGATGATTTCTGTGGGTGACCTAAGCTTGTCATCACAGTTTTGAAAGACAGATTCTGTTTTCAGATCAATGGTTCATCAGCGTTTAAAGTACCCTTCACAAAATGCCAAGTTTTTAGAGCATAAGGAAATAAATGTCCTCTTTATTCTTTGTTCATAAGAGGTAATTCATTTGTTTGTGCCTGAGGAGAAGGAGACAATTCAGCCTTGAATATTGGGTAATGAGGATGATTCCTTTTTGTTGTTTTCTGGAAGAATAAAGAGTGTCAAAGATGGGAGACATTAAGTGCCCAATTAGTGGAGACATATAAAATGACCTGAATTTTGTGCAGGAAAAGACTCCTTTCACCACAGGTTAGTTCCTTGAGGGATCTATGATAAATCTGTGGTAGTGTGTTCGGTACTTTTGTCCATTTCTGGGGAAATTCGGAGACTTCTATGAAGGACAAAATCCCTTAAAATGGTGAAGTTGAACATGCAGGTCTTATGTTCCTTTGAAGACCTTTGACTTAGCACTGTAAGTCTGTGCATTCATGGTAACATCTGTTTTTTTCAAGGGGGTTATTTTTAAGATAAGCTAATAAGTAGCTCTTCCTAAAACAGGCAGTCTCTGCCACGGAATTACTAGCAATTAGGTGTCTGGTGATCCTTTGGACCATTGTAATAGCATTGGAGCATTGCAACTTTATTGGACAGTGTAATCTGATTTTTATCTTCTAAAATATTGCTGGAGCAGTGTTCAGTATCAGGATGTTACTAAAAGCTGTGTTTGGTTTTAGGTTGAATATCCTGATGCCCAACTTGCTGTGTTACTGGAGCATGGTGGAGCTTGCATGATCACATCATCCCTGAGGTCTTTTTCAGAAACCGTCATGAGGTCATGTTGCTGAGCAAAACTTACTTGATGCCTGATAACAGAAGAGTATCGAATCACTTCGTGTCACCACTTCACAGGGGACTTTGGGTACTGTAGATGTGCCTCTCACCAGCACATCATGCTGGATGTAACAGAGGAGATGGATAGCCCCACATTTAAAAGTGACACTGTACTTTCTGATGTTCACTTACACTGTCCAAATAAAAGACATCTCATGGTACGATTGAATGCAGTGGGACAACCAGGTAATGTATGTTTAGACGTATGGAGATGTATCTGAAGTCTGTTCATATCTTTGTAATGTCTGAATTCTCTTTTGAATAGCTGGTATTAATCATTACATGTTTTATTCCAGTTAGAAGCAGAATTACTTCCTACACAGTCTTCAGGGAGAGGTCTAGCTGGGTTCTCCTCATTAAAGTAACTACAGAAATGAAAGCTATTAATGTAGAATTTGTAGACAACCCATCTTAAAAAAAGAAATTGTAGATTACTTTCTGAGAAGAAGTAACCAAATTAACTTGCTTGCAGGTTTAATTTTATTTACTTATTTATTTATTTAGCTATAATCTCAATATAGCACTGTGGGATTTCTTTTAAAAAGTTGGCATGTTTCTTGTGTACAAATAAAAAGTGAGAAGTCATGTTTTAAATAGCATAACTTAATTACTGATAATTTTTATTTTGAACTTAATTTATGAATTTTAATAAAATCTTTATGTGATGTTTTACAAACTATTCCAGAGGAACCTAACAGATTTGTTTGGGCTTTGTTTTGTTTTTTTGTTAAAAAAAAAAAAAGGCAACAAGAAAGCTCAGAATAGCAATGGTTTTAACTGACAACAATGTGAAGAGTCAAGGCTGTAGTGGAACTGAACTGGCAAATTCATCTGACTGATTGCCCACTTGTAGGTTTCTATAAAGTTGTCAAGAAAGCTGGCCTTGAAGCTGCTGGTAAAATGTTCTGTAAAAAAGCAGTGCTCCTGCTGTGACAGAAGTGTTGTTTTTTTCAAACTCAGTTGTGACATAAAAATAATAACTTTTGCAGCTGCTCTACTATATGACAATGTAAAAAATGATAAAAGTAGGTTTGACAAGTGGATAATAATTCTGACCCTGATCAGGTCAAAACCAGGGAATGAATGCTGTGGCATGGCTTCATGCTCTTCGACATTTGTTTGCTGTGATTTTGCTTGATGCAAAGAACCTTTCAATAGAATGAAATGGTCTGGGAAATTCCTTTATTAAGACAAGGATTCAGTTGTAGTATGACAGCCTTTACTCTTAACACTTATGATGGCAATCTACTTCTGTCACTTTACTGGTTTTTAGGGAACCTCGTGGGGATTTAGGCACTGCTGCTTTGGGTCAGTTTTACTTAAACCTTTTGAAATACCATAGAACATGCAGAGGGTCAGAATGGACTTGGAAAAGAAAAGCATTTCATTCATTGATGGCATCCTCTAATTTGTTAAATAAAAGTCAGTTTAATCTTCTTGTCATGCAAACAGTAGATGACTTAAAAAATTTCTTATGCTATGATAAGTAGTGAAGATTTTATTCGATCTAGCTGACAGTGGTCTCTCTAGAGAAGAACAACTCTCAGTTGTAGACCAGCTTTGTAAAGAAACTGGAATAGAACTCCATAAATAGTGAAATTGTTGAAAGCAATCGTGGCAATCACTTTCTCTCTTCCCTTTTGATGTGAATGAGCATAATTCTATTATATTCTTCTTAGAATCCTGCTGCCTTTTTCACTAGTCATATTCTTGGCTATCTTTTTCTCAAGTCTCAACACATTCTGTGTGATTTTGGAATAATAGTATCCAGCCTAAGATGCTTACAAACACTGATTTTTATACCACAGTTGAATCAAATTCCATGATCTGTGTTCCATGACTGGCCCATTTAGTCAAGCACATTGTGTAAGCATAGTGCGTAAGCACTGCTGTAGAGCTGACATCCACTGGAGATGTTAGGACAGATGTCTTCCTCATCTGTTGTATCCAAACAATACAGATTCCTATATTTAAAATTGCAAGATCCATTGTGGATAACTTAGAAGTTTTAGTAGATGTTCATGTCACTGGATAATGGTTGCAAAATGTTTGTAGTGAATTGGTTTATAGACAACAGTGGCCTTACTACTTTTATCTCAAAGATTAAGTTTCAAGACTCCCCCCAAAAACACATGCCTGGCTTTGGCATGCTGTCTCCTGTGATCTTATTTCTGCCCCCTCATACTCACAGTAAGCCAATTTCAAGGCTTGAAGTTGCTTGAAATCCTAAACTTAGTAAAAAAAAAAAATAAAAAAAGTTACTTGCTTTTTTCACTAGAACGTGTGTGTTTCTGATAGGATAAGAATTACAACTGAACCAAAAGAAACAAATTCTAACTTGTGTTAATTCTTTCAACTTGGTTTGAACTTGTCTCAAAAGAAAATCTGTTGGAAGATGGAGGAAACTGTCCTTTCTGACAATTGTTAAAATGTTATTAAATCAGATGAAAGTGCGCATTGTGACTATGTAGATGCTAAGTCAGCCAGTAGACTGTGAAAGTGCTTCACTATTTCTACTGTCAGAACTAAATAACTGAAATATTTCTTTGTAGCAAAGTAAACTTTATTTCAAATTATCTGTATAATTTTTTATAGTCTAGATTTTTGATATGTCAAAGGCAACAAAATTTAACACGTTGAAGTTGCACATAGATTCTGTTCTTACCTGATGTTTAACTTCTTTTTTCCCTCCTGTGTTTTTACAGTATTCCTGTCGTATTTCAAACTCCTGTGGAACATAGAAGATTTGTCATCTGAGAAACATGTGAGAGAAGCTACAACAGAAAGAGAACTCCAGTACCAGAGTGGAGATGAACTGTGTGACAAGGATAAGAATAATCTAAAAAAGGAAAGAGAATTTATAAATGGTGAAGGAGTAGAAGCTCTGCTAGATAAGGACGGAGACTTGGAAGTAGTCAGAAGACCTCGAAGTGCCTCTGATTTAGAAGCAGAGGATCTTTTGAGGGATAGAGTATATCCTGTCATTCTGATGAAAGGGAAAGAAGATGCTTTTGAAGATGAAGAAGAATGCACTCGCAGTGATGTTGTTAAAATAGGTAAATAGGCTTACAGTCAAGGAGAAATGGAATAAATATATTAGCATAAAACAAAAGGAAAATAGGTTTTCTTTAGAACTGGAGCAGCAGGTATGAAGTGACAGGAGATAATAAACCAAACTTAATACTGGGATATTTTAAATATTTTTTAAATTTACCATTTTTGTCCAGAAGTGATTTGGGCAACAGTATACTATGGAAAACTCATGCTGCTTAGTTAGAGTCGGGGTTTGGGCATTGTCTAGCATTACTATATAGAATGAAGAGTGTATAGTTCTGTATTTGAAGGGGAAGCACGACTTGATTTTCAAATTTGCTACTATGGAACTTGATTTGAACAACACTTTAAGGTAATTATTTCTGCTCTACTTTCATTTTCATAGAACATACTATGGCAACTCCCTTAGAAGACGTTGGTAAACAAGTATGTATCCTGCCTTGTAGTATCTTGTTGTTCATGAATTGTGCTTCACAATTTACTCAGTTTTCACTGCTTCTCTTATCCACAGGTCTGGCGTGCAGCCTTTCTTCTTGCTGATTACATTCTGTTTAAACGGGACACGTTCAGGTGTTGCTCAGTGTTAGAGCTTGGAGGTGGCACTGGAATTACAAGCATTATTATGGGAACAGTTGCCAAGAGAGTTTATTGCACAGGTAAGGCAGTTTCAGTTAAATATTTTTGTGAAAATTCATGAAGCAGTGCTTTCATCTTGACATTCCCATCTTCATCTGTTCAGTTTTAGTTAGTATTTTTTTATTAATATATATAAGGTTGTGTTGTTTATAACAAGAACTTTCCCAATAGGTTGAAAAAGCAGTACTACTATCAAGTGCAAGAGTTTAAAAGCAAGATACATTGCTGTGAACTCAAGTAGTGTGCCTAGGTTAAAACAGGCAATATAGGGATTTAAATTCTTTCTTCAGGAGTGGCTCAGAGGTAGTACTGAAAGCTAGAAGCAAGAAGTATACTAGTGAAGCAATGGTCAGTGGATAGAGTTGCTCTGAACTTTCCTTAATCTAGTCAGCTAGAGAAAAACTTACAAAAGTATTAGTCTGAAGGGTCAGGGGCATGCACAGCCCATGCAAAATATTCTTTTTTTTTTTTTTTTTTACTATTATCACTTTTTTTCAGATGTTGGTGAAGATCTTCTGGCCATGTGTGAGCAAAATGTTACATTAAACAAACACCTGATGGAGCCAGGAAGTAAGTGCTATGCAGTCAGTGCTTGTGCAGTTGCCTGTGTATGAACTACTTTGGGATTAAACAGCACAGTGACTCATTTAAAAAGGAAGATGCAAAATATCTGTATGTAGTTCATAATGGAACAGCTTCCTTTTGAGAAAAGCAAAATACCTACTCTTTCTCTGGTCATTATTGAAGTCCAGCTCCAGTTCCTACACAGTCAGTGTGTGAATTTCACTGAGGTACTTGGGAGGATCATGGATATCCAGGGGTCAAGGGTCACATAAACAGTGTAAATGACAGAAGTCAAGCTCTGGAAAGGACAAGTACTTTGCAGATGAGACATGTAAAACAGAACATAGGTTGTCTTTCTGACCCTTAAGTTCATTCTATTCTGGTATGAGTGGGTAACTGGTTTTGTACAGTAAATTATTTGTTGTTCAACTTTACTTGTCTCATAATAAATCTTTCTCTCTTGTTTCAGTAGAGGTTTTGACTCTGCCTAGGTACTGTCTGAATGCCATTTGTGACTTATGTGATCTTTCTTCATCCTCAGGAGGGGAAGTTAAAGTGAAAGAACTGGACTGGCTGAAAGATGAATTCTGCACTGGTAGGTGGCTCTAATGGGTCCTTTCAGATAGGGTTGTTTGTTTTTTTTTTTCCCTTAGAGCCATCAAGAAAAGATTATTCCATTTATGAAGTCCTCCAGCACATATGTTCCTGGAAAGTAGTTGAAAGTACACAGTTGTCTTTGGGTGCATCATTGCTATGTGAATGAGTAAGGAAGGGTTTACTGGTAGGTTGAGAATAGACAAGTGGTGGCTGATCTCTACTTAGGTCAAAATCCAGAGGTGCAAACAAGGTGTCTATTTTATTACGGGATAATGGAATCCAGGCATGATGACATGGACTTGAGTTCAGTAATCCAGATTTTCGTGTGATGGTATTTTGTGGCTTGTTACTGTATGAATACAGAACTGTAAAAGGTGGCACGGAGGGTATGACTTGAAAATATATAAATATTCATTCAAATGAAGTGGTGAATGTGTTATATATAAAATATTATCCAAGGGAATGTATTCTGCTAGTTTTACCAAAATAAAGGCAACTGACAAGTAAAATGTAAAGTGCAATTAATGATAATAAATCAGATTATTAAAACTGTCTTTCTAGTGATCACAAGGACAACACAAAATTGTAGCACTAGGTTACATGAAGCCTACTTTGTAGATTTTTATATCATCAGTTGGATTTGATATAATGCTTTTAAAAAATAGAACAACTGTTTAAGCAAGTGGAAACATCCTTTAGACATTCAAAAGCCTCTCTTGGACCTCAAATTCTGGTTAATGAAAATATTTGATACTGTCAGTTGAAAAGGTTTGAGGTTTTTTTGGCTTTCAGAGAAAGTGTCTATATTTTACAAAGTCTAAATTTTAAAAAGCATGATGAAGTAGGAAGCTTAATCAAGACTTACACAGATACATTTGTTCTTTTATTTAAGGGAGTATTTATTTTAATCTAGTTAAATCTGTGATCTCTCTACAGGGTAGTAATTGGTTGTAAATTCTAATGTGAAAAAAGACCTGCTCTTGCCAGTTAGCCTTGCAGAGAAAGCAAAGGACTGCAGGGAAGTTCAAAGAGTGAATAGAAGGAGGGTCTGATTTACCTTCAGTGGCATGCACCATTCATGGAGTAGCAGATGATCATAGGAGTTAAGAAGTTTTGGTTTTCCAGCTGTCAATCATTTTAGATGTTTAGTCATGCACACCAAAGCTATATTCTTTGTTACAGATCGTGAAGCTCCTTACAGCTGGTCTGAAGAAGAGATTGCTGATCTGCATGACCACTGTACTGTGATAATAGCAGCTGATGGTAGGATAATATAATCTGCAGGCTTTTAAGTCAAAACACTTGAGCATTATGAGTAACAACTTAAACATACCTAGTTTGCTTTTAAATCCAGTAGGTCAGATGCTTACCTAATTTGTCAAAGAGTTGCCTTAAGTGTTCCTGCCTGTATTTATTTTTTTTTTAAACAGTTGTATTTACATTCTGAATTGGAAATAGAAGAGATGTTGAAAACTATTAGCTTTTGCTTTCCTTTGCTATGGTAATTATTTGTGACTAAATAAATTACTCAACATAAGCACAAGCAAGTGATGAAGAGTTTTGTCATGCTACCTTTGTCTTGCATCAGATAGCCTCTGATAAATAGGTGGTTAGACTAATATAGTCTGTAATGTGAAAAAGTGTTTCCAGTGCTGCACTTGCCCACAGAGTCTGTGCCTTTGAATATCTCTGTCTTTTTTTTTCTGCTGTTTTTGTTGCTGAATGGAGAGACTGAAAAATGGCAGGCTAGCTTATCTCTATAGGAAAACCATTGTTGTTATCGTATATAAATAAAGGAGCACTGGTTTTAGTTATGATATTGAAAGGTGTTGCACGATTGCTTTCCAAGGAGATAAGGTTATAGTGGTATATTAGTTACTGCCCTTGTTGTAAGAAACAAGGCCCTATACATTGTGATATCCTGGGTTTTTTAGCTTTGCAGTGTTTCCAGGCTCAGAGAAATCTTAACGTTTAGTAAGCTGTCTGACAAAAGTGATTCCCATTGATGAGAGAAATCTTAAAGAAAGTCTGACATAAGTAGTAGCCGTGGATACTATTAGAAGATCAGTTGTACACATTAAAAATTTGCTTTTGGATTTAGTTAAAATAGTGACTTGTTTCATCAGAATAATCGAACTAAGGCTTTGTCCTGGGTGCAGCTGTAATAGTCATTTTTCTCCTTTGTAGTAGCCAGTGCAGTGCTGCATTTTCAACTTTAGTCTGAGAACAATACTCCTTACACCAGTGTTTTAGTTGTTGCTAAGTAATGTTTACCCCGATCAAGGACTTTTCAGTCTTATGCTTTGCCAGTGAGGAGGGGCACGGGAAGCTAGGAGGAAGCAGAGACAGGACACCTGACCCACACTAACCAAAGGGGCATTCCATACCACAGCATGACATGCCCAGTGTATAAACTTGGGGAGTTACCCAGAAGGGCTAGATCACTGCTCGGTTGGGCTGGGTATTGGTTGGCGGGTGGTGAGCGGTTGTATTCTCTCCCCTTGTTATTTCCCTTATCATTATTATTATTGGTGGTAGCAGTAGTGGTTTTGTGTTATTCCTTAGTTACTGGACTGTTCTTATCTCAACCCATGGGAGTTACATTCTTTCGATTCTCCTCCCCATCCGTCTGGGAGCAGGGGGAGGAAGAATGGCAGGGAGTGAGCAAGTGTCTGCGTGGCTCTGAGTTACCAGCTGGGCTTAAACCACAAAAGGCTTGTTGTTTTTTCATACCTGAGACTTAAGTAAATAATACACTTAAACATATTTTATGCTCTTAATTTTTTTTTGCAGTGTTCTATGATGATGACCTGACAGATGCCTTGTTCAGAACGCTGTATAGAATCACACACAACTTGAGAAATTCTTGCACGGTTTACCTAGCTTTAGAAAAGAGGTAAGTATCATGGAGAACTTAAAATAAAAAGCACTGAAAACTTTTTGTGCTTTATTTGGAAGAAACATCTGATTTGATTGAAGGTCAACTTCTGATTTTCACTATATTAGATGACTACAGGCAGCAGTATATGCTCAGGACAGGTATTTGGGTTTATACATGCTTGATTTTTAGCAGTTCAGAATTTGACTTCCACAAGAGTTCAGCTTTTGTTGCCCTACCTTTGTCTTGTATGTGACAACCTCTGAGCAAACAAGGATAAATCGGTGGCATTACTGGTGTTTCTGTAATGCCTGACAACATTTGCTATCTATTTTTGAGGTCACAGAGTGGAATGAAGGGGCTTAGAATTACGGTGTATGTTTCCCAGCTTGAGTACCTTTGTAACAATTTCTCTTATGTTTTCTTTCAAGGAATTGTTGAATGTTTTTAAGTAGTCATGTCTTGCAATCCATTCATAAACTAACATGTAAAAAGGCTCGCTTAAATCTCTCGAGATAAGTAAGCAACATCTATTCATAAGACTTGTTGCCAAGTGTTTGTCCAGGAAGCCAAGCTAATGATTCTCTTGTGGCAGGGTGCCTTAAAATCAATGGAAAAATTCATCCAAGAGTTACTGCATATTGATGCTAACCCAAGTCTTGCCTGCTTTTCAGGAATAGCAGGGGAGTTACTTTTTTGGGCTATCAAAGTTAGTTAATTACACGGAGAAGACCCACATTTTCCATTACTTGAAGTTACTTAGCTACTTAAGATGCCAGTATAGGAGAGACATCTTAAATCAAATATTCTCTTGCCAGGCTGAACTTCACTTTAAGACATATGGATGTTACATGTGAAGCCTACAGTCATTTTAGAAATACTCTAAATGATTTGGAGAGCCTCCAAGACAGAAAAATTAAATATGTTGTGGAGCCCGTTAAGCTTGATTTCTGCCAGTTTCTTGTTTATGAACGAATGGAGCAGTTGGTAAGTGACATTCGTTAAAATACGGTGATGTGTTGGGCTAACCATCTCAAGTTAGTTTTCATGTATTTACTTAACATGAAGTAAGAACAGGTGAATAAACATTACCTTTCCATTTATTTCAAGTTAGCTTTTTGTTGTTTTAAAATTATTCTGGTTTGTGCTTACATAATTATAGTGGATTGACATAACACTCCCTTTTCTATCACCAGCAGCACAGTGGCTTAGATTGCAGTAACTTCCTCACAGGTTAAGAAACAGTCTCCATTACTTTTTAAAACAATTTCACCATTGACTAGAAAATGGGACCAATATCTCTTCTCATTTCTTTGCTTGTAGAAGAGCTTTCATTTCACAGTTTTAGTAATTCCTTTTCCAGTTCAGAGTTCAGGAAATAATGTTCTAATATCTGTGAAGTTGATGAGCTGTCAGCTTCTGTTCAGAAACATGACAGATACAATATTTGTAGTTATCTAATTACCTCCCAAGCACATAGGGTTCTCTTTATTTTTTTTCCAGTTGTCTGCTCTTAGGGCAGGCTAGCTAAAACTTGCTAATTTCTAGAACAATACAGTCTAACAGATCTGTTTAAAGAATTTGCAAGTCTTTTACTAGATTGCACATCTCTTACAAGAAACGATGTTCTGTAGTCAGTATACTATTGGTCCGTCTTCTGCAGCTTGCATATGTAGTAAGATTATGGGGGCCACAGTTATTTCATGAGACAGATTTATTTTACTTAATGCTGATACCTTCAGGCATAAAACATGCATGCAAAACTTAAAAGCAAGTTTTACAAGTATATAAATGTAACCTGGATTATACCTAAATGTGTAAGCTCATTCCCTAGCCTTTTTGCAGAAGGCTGCTGGTCTTTGAAATATATGCATATTTAAAATGCCTAAGTTTATTTAGCATGAAGTATATTGCCACAATTCAAGATGTCATGGTGAAGACTATGTGATAGTCTGATTAATGACTGGTATAGCAAAGTGTATGGTAATTTATTTCACTTAATTTATTCAAATAGTCTGTTTTTCATCTTTGTTGTCCAACAGATTGAGAAAGCAGGGGGTGTGAGCGAATAAGAAGTGCATTTGTGAGACTGTGATTCCTCACTACATTGAGTATTTTTTCAGTTGTATTTCTACTAGCATTATCAAAAGCGTTTGTCAACACAGGCTAAGCAAAAGAGCAAGATAATCAATCAGAATACTGCAGAAGGTCACGCAGAACAATGAAATTATTTTAAAACAAATCATTTAATTCAATACTAATCTTTTATTCTAAAAAATCTTGGTACAAGAGTGAAAAAATCAATTCTGATGCTCTGTCTCAAAGATAATTTGGTGGTTGTTCTAGAATAATACACATGGACTTGGTATCCATCCACAGATGGATACTATCTACAGATGGAAGGCGTGTCTTAAAACTTGTCTTCAAGTGGGCATGTTGAATCTACTGACCTGAGAAAATACCTGCATGTATTTTTTCCACTTCTACAGGAATTGTGGAAGATCATTGCTGAACAGCTAACATGACAGAGACGTGAGAAACGGAAGATCTTTATCTGAGGATAAAGGTTTTTTGTGATGTTCTGTTAAAAAAGGATTTTCATCCCAAGAAAAGCATTTTCCTGGTGGGACTGTGCTCTCAGAAAGTGTTGTTACACAGATTTGCTTTACTTCAGTAAGTTTGGGGTTTGGCACTTAGGATATGGTTTCTTTGACATTTCTTTTACAAAACTGTTTGATGCTGATCCTCAGCGTACGTGCTGGATGCCGAACAGTGGCAGTGACACAGTGACTTGTTCTTTGGAATCAATGACAAGCTTTAGATTCTCACAGAGAGGCACTTGACCTTTTCCATGTGGCTGATTTGTAGATGTCATACATTTTCTTTTTTAGTTTTCTGAACACAGACACTGCTCTTGGTCTCTTCCAGGTTCCACATTATTTTGTATGTATGGGCATTTGTGAAACAATGGTCTGGGCAAAGACCTGTCTTTCATGGACTTTTCTTCAAGAAATCTCTTTATGAAACTTAGTCCTTAATTCTCAGTTTGTCCTATCTAAATCATTCTAGTTCAGGGCTACTCTGTGAACTGAAAGGACACAAGATGCATTTTGTTTGAGCCTCTAAAAATACTCCACAGAGTTCTTGGAGGTATATTGCCCTGCTGGAACTTTTAAGCTGTTCCCACCCAGGATAAGGATGGGAAGGTGCCTCGTGAAGTGATACGCTACCGCTCTTTAAATGTTTGTAATTCTACCCTCAGTGTATATGTGTGAGGCTGGGGAGAACGAGGTGACCAGCAATGTCTTGTCCATACGAATGGGGCCTTCAATATCTTAGCTTTTGGATTAAAGTACAACGTATTGGTCACATCTCTCCTGTGTTATTAATAAAAACAAGATCTGCTTGTACTTTTAATAAATCTTGTGTGTACTGTTATGTGTGTATCACTTGCCATATGTACACTGTCAGGGAAGCTCTTGTGCCAGCTTCTGGATTCTTTAACGTTAGGCGAGTATCAGTGATAAAGCTGCTCTGGCCTGTGACTTGTGATTTCTAATGCATACATTGCATTAGAAGCATCTGGTTGACTTCTTGAAAATATGTTTTACATTTGGTTTAGTTCAGTTGGTTTAGGTGAGTTATTTCATATACTGCTTATATTTATGAAGACATACTTTCTTCATGTTCTTTGATGAGATGAAAGGTTATTAGGTGATGATGGCCTTTTCCTGTTGAGTATAGTCAAAGTAAAAATTATCTTATTGTAGCAGGTAACTGCCTAGATAGACAGAATTTCTCTCAGAACCCTCATTTGAACTTCAAAGATACAAAACAGTATTTTAATCCAGAGAATCCCCAAATATTGTTCTTTTGTCTGTTTTGTAATGTTACTGACTTTGGTAGGTTAACTGAAAACTGGTTTTGAATGTAGATGCTTATTTAAGTAGTAATGTTTTGAAGGCTGTAGCAAGAAACTAATTTAAACTGATGTGAAATAGTGTGTGCAGTTAGGGAAGATTTTTACTTGCGCAGGACTTCTGAAAATCTTTGGAATTGTCAATAGAAACTCATCCAGGTAGAGTGATACTGTAGATCTTTTAAATATGGAATTCAGCCATTTTACCAGAGTTGACTTAACATCTGAAAAATATTTTCATACTTGTATCTTTAGCTGAGTAAACATTGTGGCTGCTTGGGAAGCAAGTTGAACTAGAATTTCCACCTAAAAGAACAAAATTAGTCTTTCTGTTGAGGGGAAACAGTTTTGAGGTTTCAGTGTCTGAGGCCAAACCAAAAATTTGGATAGAACCCTTTTCACTGATGGTAATAAATAGCCAAAAGTAGACAACAGTTCCTGGATACAACCTTCTCAATTTTGACTTTAATCATACTTTAAATATAGCATAAATGACAGTTGTTTTCAGAACTCATTGTGAATTTACACCTTTAGCAGTTCATTATTTATTAAGATATCCAAGCAGGGAATTGAGCATACAGATTATGATTGCAAATCAAGTTAGTGCCTAAAATGATAATGCCTCAAGCACATTATCTGTGTTTATGTAATCAAGAAGGATTTTTTTTCCAAATAAAACATGAAGTAAAAGATAGTATGCTCCTTTGGTGATGTTACCTAAATTTGAAAAACTGTAACAGCTGAAAAAACAGGTACAAGACAGGACTACCAAGAACATACAGAGAAGTCAGGTGATTCAACATCAGGTTAGATGATCTTGGACTTGTGAGCTACTGGGAAAGAGTTTGTGTATTTCATTGAAAAAACCCTTAGGAACTCTGCTGGCCTGTTCATATAGGTCTTTTTGGTCACCTCATAGCTAGTAGGGAAAAAAGGAGAATCAGTATTGCCCATTCCTGCAAGCCCTTTATTTCTGTGTAGGAGAAGGAAGAGAAGGTAAGTGCTTTACCTAAAACTGATTAATGTTTTACTCTGCTGTGGAGTTGGGAGGATTCCATTTGAAAAACTTTCACCTCTGCTAAATTAAGTCATTCTCACTTCTGAGTGTTTCTGAATGTAGTTGGTATAGTCTGGTTGGTTAGCCAGGTGGATTGTGTTGGGGAGGGAGGAACAGAGGAGGTGGAGGGGAACCTGTGGAACTCTTGCAATGCATTTATTTCTGATAAAGGGGAGGAGTGTCGCAATTTTCTTGGGAAGTGTGGTAATGGATGGACATGTGATCTTCCAGGAGGAATCTTGTTTGAAACAACTGATTTTCACCTTTGTCTGGTGTATGGTGAAATAGCACGTCCGTTCTTAATCCCCACATGTATGGTAAAGATGGCAAACATCCCTGTCGTTTTACCTCCTCTCAAGAGGAACATGAATGATATAACTGTAGATACTGTTCAAGGGAAGAACTTAACTTTTATGTGACATTGGCATGAGCATTGCAAGCTGATTACATTTCTTTTTAATCTTTGTTGATTTGAAACTTGAAGGGCTGCTTTGATGTGAACTTCACAAACTTCTGTGTGTCATTTTGCAGTAGAAAAGTTGTTTAAGATAGTCACTTGATGGGATACATGATGGGTATTTATTATCTCTGTGTGTTCTCATGTGTGGGTGGCTATTCATAGACCATAGTTTTAGCTCCATCTGCTGTACGACACTTTGAGTCAAAACATTTTAGTTTGTTGAACACCCTGTTCCATTC
The DNA here is from genome assembly GCF_033815535.1 of Pezoporus flaviventris. Classification (NCBI taxonomy): domain Eukaryota; kingdom Metazoa; phylum Chordata; class Aves; order Psittaciformes; family Psittacidae; genus Pezoporus; species Pezoporus flaviventris. Next base: position 5,523,668 of record NW_026892626.1, on the reverse strand, counting down.
TGTTTTAACAATATCACATTTTGGAGTAACAGTTTCGGTTGAATAGGGAGTTCTGCATTTCTCACCTAGACTTGGGTGTACTGGGGATGAAGTAACCATGGAAGTAATCTTTAAAAAGGTGATGTTTAATTACCTGCCCGTTAATGGTACCTTTAGGAGGCTGCCTCCGGCAGTTTAGATTTTCAGGAAACATTCAAGGAAGAAGTGGATGCAGCTGTGTATGTGTGTGCTATAGACTTCTCATTCATTAGAAGGTCATGACAAATTTGATCTCAAAGTTTTATAGTAGATAAATCCCATGAGTTTGTCTGTTCTTTGACTCTGCTGTTCTCATGAACTTGTAGATACACCAGAAGCTCCGGTCCTTTTTTGTTTTCCCCAGAGAATTAAGGGCTTTTTCTCTGGTGGTTGCATTTCGGGGGGGTCTTGTTTGTGTCTTTTGTTTTTTCATTCTGGTGGATGTGATCTTGAAACCTGAAGAAATAGTTTTGTGTGTTCGAGATTTCTACTCTCATGTAAAGACCAATAAGCCAATGGACTCACATCTTTTGTTACGGATCCAATATAATACTTACCTGTCCCTAGTGGGATCTACAATGTGCTTAAAATACATTATGAAATGAATTATTTTGCAATAATAAAAATGACTAGAGCCAATTTCGGAAAGGCTTAAATGCACTTTATCAATGACCTTGCAATATTATATAATTTTATGAACATTCATTACACTGTTTCTGAAGCACAGACCCACATCTTGCTAGAGGCCTTACATAGCATAACAGGGAAAAAAATAGCAAAGGAAATTACTGTACTTCTCCTGGTGCTATGCAAGCAAATCATATTAATTCAAAAATAGAAAAGGGAAAAACCATGGATAGGAAATGAGATTCCCTGGAAATGGTGGGAAGTCACCCATAGTGGTCCTAGAAAGCAGCACAAGGAATTCATGGAGACCCAGAGGAATTTAGGGTAGAGGGGGATTCCTACAAAACTGAGGGAAATCCTAGAAAGTAGTGTTGGAAATTCCTGGAAAGCCAGGAATTGCAGGGAGGTGCAGTCCTCCAGTGCGGTGATTGTCAGGGAGCAGCAGGAAGAAAACTCCAGGAAACTACTGGAGGGTGGGAATTAGTTCTTGGGAAGTAACTGGAGAACTGGAAAGCAGTAAGGGAAATTCAGCAGGAGCTCAAATGTTTAGATGATACATACAAGTAAGCTTTATCATCATGTTGGTTTTTTTTTTCTTTTATGTCCTTTTATGTAGAGATACTGACCTGTCAAAAGATGAAGATGCAAGTTGTAAGGCTCATGGAGAAATAAATTATTGCAGACAGAATGAGGAAGCAGGTCCTCAGTTTTATTACATCTGTGCTGTTTTCCTATTTCTTGCAGAATGTGTTTTCAGAAGCAGCCTTTTATGTGGTCTGAGTGTTGGCTGTCTGTCTTTGAAGAGCCTTAAGAGTCTGAGGCAAGTTCATGGGTTACTGTGATGTAGCTGAAATGTAGCTGTGGTGTGTCTGTCCATCTGAACCATGATACTGAAGCATATATAATATGTTTTTTCTTTATGTGGGCTACAGGTGAATGGTATCATTTTGCCTTATGCTTTATTTTGATAAAAGAATAGGCAGCTGCTGTAGAAGCAGTCCTGCTTTCAGTCTTCTGTGCTTATTTTACATTCTAGTTGTACATTTTCCCCTTCTGTGTTGGTTATAGCAATTTTACAATCTGAACCAGATTTATTTTGGTTTTTTTACTCCAAGAAAATCTAATTGCAAGTGTATTTCTTCATTGGATCAATGAGAACTCATCCAACTGACTCCTGTTATCAGAACTTGCACTGGTGATACAAGGCAACCAGTACAAAGAGAGCAGACCAGCTATTTTGATGGCACTTGGTGTTTGGGTCCACTCTGGGGTTATATGAGACTGTACTCTTAACACACATGGCAGTGTGTATGGCATTTTAGCAAGCTGATATAAATCATATGATATTTATCAAGATTTATCAAGATTTATCTTGATAAAGACCTCTATCAAGATTTTAGCAAGCTGATATAAATTGTGTGACCACGATTTGCTGTGGTCAGATTGCCAGAAGTGTTAAGGCCACACGCTACTGTTGATTTTAAAGGTGGTTGCTGGTGCTGAGTGTTGGGTACAGAAAACTAAAGACTGCTTCTGAAAAGTGCATGCTAAATTCTTGTGTATCTGCCAGTTGTGAAGTGCCAAGGATAGCTGCCTGACTCATAAACTTGTCGAGATGTTTAAATCTGAAATTAAATTGAAATTATTTGCTTAATGCTTAGCAACATGTCTTTAAAACGCCGTTCACCTCCTGAAAGTGGTTGTGGTGTTTGCAACCTGAAAAATATAGTTGGCAAGGAAGAGCTTTTCTGTAGATAAATCCCAGATGTCAGGGACTGAAAACTTTAAGATCCAAACAAGAAATACAAAATGGGGAAGGAACAGAGTTAGAGAGTAATAATTCTTCACTTCTTCCTGCATTCGGAAAGTTGTTTTCATTTATTTGAAGACATTGTCAAAGAGAAACTAATTATCATTACCAAGCCCAAACAGGTTTTAGTCTTGACTGGGATCTGCCACAGCTGCTGTAAAGAAGCTGTTTCTTTTCAGATTCTTCTGCATCCTGCCCCTTGTTCATTTTCCCCTGTTCTCTACTGAGCAAATTATGCAGTGTTTTCCATAGGACAAAGTATAAATCATTAATATGCTGTTACCTAGAGTTACACCAGACGGAGCAGGTAACCACAGTGTGGTGTGTCTAGCTAAAAAAAGAGCAGTGGAAGGACACGAAAAGTCTTTGGAGGTTGAAGTCCAGTAGCAGGATTTGAAAATCGGCTACTTCTGCTACCAGGCTGTCTTGTGCTTTGGTGTGGGACATAGGTCCAGAGGCTTGTAGTTTCTTACGGACTTCATCCTGCTATTGTGTCACTCCTCCTGACCCTCACTGTGTGTGTGCTATGTGTTTGTGCTGAAAGTTGGTGCATTAACAGGGTAACGCTTCATCTTGAATAATCCTGCCAGCAGCGTTCGGTCAGAAGTGTGGGTACAGTACACTGCCTCCGAGGTTTCTTCCAGCAGATGGCATGTGGAGTTACTTTAAGAATACCAGCACCCGAATGAAGTAACAACATACAAACAAACGTGTGTGTTTACAGACTACTTACCCGAGCCAGTCCCCGGGCTGTCGGGAAGAGGAGGTGCGAAGGAACATTCCTGCCTTCTTCAGCAAGTCGAGTGCATTCGCTAAGCTCCTGCCTCCTTTGATGAGGGGTATTTTTTTTGTAACGGGGTAGTGAAGGCAAATTTTACTCTATAAAAATTCTATTTGAGGGGTTTTGTTCTCTCCGGGTTGTTTTATACCTAATGATGATTCTGAAAGAACAGGATCCTTTCAGAACAGGATGCAAGGAAAAGGTGTTTGTTCTAGGTCAGGCATGTAAGTGAAGACTTGGATTTTAAATTTGGAGTTTGATATCAAGACTAGGTTTCATCTGAATTTCTAATCAGAGTTGAAAGCCCAAAGGACTTTTCCTTGTTGCCGTGTGTGCTAAATTCAGCGTGTCCCAAGTGGCTGCAGGTAAACATCAGGAATTACGACAGGACAGCCGGTCTGTGAGCTGCAGTACTGCAGACCCGGACCGCCATCATGGTTAGCAGACAGACTCCTCTCGGTGCATTCCGGCCTGCAGGGCGGCTGTAGCGGAGCGGAGCAGAGCAGCCCAAGCGGAGGGCTGGCAGCAACCCTTTCAGGAGGACGTTACCTATGGAAGCCCGGAGCGGGATTTAGGGTTCTCTCCCCTGTTTTCCCTGCCAGGTCTGACCGGTGGGCACCCTTACGCTGACGGACCGCGCGGTGCCAGCGATGCAAGCTGGGTCCATTCGCCACCAAGGCGCGGGTATCAAACAGCGCACCCGGAGCCCTCCCGCTACATCCCTCCCCTCAGCGCGGCCCCGCTCACCACCTCCCCGCGCTGCCTCCCCATTGGCAGAGCGGGGCGCGGGGCTACTCGCGGCGGCGCGGATTGGCTGAGAACGTGGGGTTGGCTGCCGAGCGGCGGCGGGGCCGCGCAGGCGGTAGGCGGTGATCGGGGGGGTTGCGGCGGTGACTGCCCGGTGCGGTCCGGTCCGCTCCGGCCCGGCGCAGCCCGGTGCCACGGTGCGCGGCGGCTGGAGGAGACGCAGCCCTGCACCTCCGGGTGAGCGGCGGAACCGTGCGGGACGCTGGCCGCTCGGGGCGGGGGGGCCTGGCGGCTGCTTCCCGACAAGCGGTTCTCCTTATGGCCCCGTGGGGTGGGGGAGGTGGGCGGGCTGCCCGCGCCGGCCCCTCTCCGGTACCCTTCCCTCGCCGTATGCCCCCAAGGGCAGCGCTGCCGTGCCCGTCACGCCGGGGCTCCCTGGCATCCACCGTGCCGCTCTCCTCTCGGATGTCGCTGGGAGGGCGGCTCAGGCGCGGAGATCCACGGGGCTGTCTGCGTTCCGCGGGCTACCGGTGCGCTGACATCCGCTGTAGTCCTTGGGTCGTCAGACCCGAGCGTGGCTCCGGCCCCTGCTGGTGCCAGGCATGGCGCGGGGCAGTGGTTCCCCATGGATTCGGGGACCTTCCTGAGCAGCGGTGGTGTTGTCACCCGTGAGTTCCGCCGCATGAGCAGGCGTCTGCGGTGCTGTGTACACAGCTCTGCAGCCCCGCCGTGGCTGAAGGGATCGAGTCCAGCGGGCGGGTGGACCCTGTCACAGACTTTAGCAGGGGAAAAGGGAAAAGAAGGGAACGAGAGGGCACAAAACCTGGTAGAAAATACATGCATACCGTGGAGAAAACCCTATTGGCTTTGCAGATAGCTCTCCCCTTCTTAATATGTTGCTGCCAGCTGAGTAATGGTGTTTATGGAGGCCTACTGCTGCACTTCCAGCTGAGAATCTCTCCAGTTCCCTGTTCTCCAACTTGTGATGCAAAACCCAGGCTCCCATCTCAGGCTTTGCCATGAGACCTCTTTGGCTTCACTTCCCTTACCTGCTTTGAAGTAGTGTGTGGTTGTTTACCTAGAGCTTTACTTTTGCCTAGCTTGGCTTTTGCCTCTGTGATTCTCCTTCTCTGTTTATAAGCTACAGTGAAGGGAGTTATATGCAAACAAACTCGAGTCTTGTTTTCCAAGTAATTTTGTAATCAGTAATGAATGTTCAGGTTTACAAAAGTTGGATTTTGCCCTGCATTTCAGAGGCGTGGCTCATGGGCATGTAGTTTCAGGCAGGGAGTTCAGTAAAGGGTGAAAGCCAACTGATACGAAAGAAGGGTACTTACCTTCTGGAAGCTCTACAGTAAGAAAGTTACCTATTGAATCTTTTATAGTCTGATTATTTTAGTATAAATTGAATTGAGGATATTTTTTACAGCTCTTGTTGCATTGTGGGGTTTGTTTTTGTTTTTTTTTTTTACTGTAATTGGACTGTCTATGTACTTGAGTAGTGTGTTGGGCAAATTGTGTCTGGGCTAAGTTTGTCTTCTCTAGTTACAGTGATTGAAATACTGGATCACAACTTGCAGTACTAAGGCACAGTAAATGCAAAGGATAATATCTGCATGTCATAGTGTTTCTTATTCTCGCTGTTCAGAGCACTTCACAATGAGATAAACATTACTGGATGGACTGTACAGATGGGAAAACTGAGACAGATGCAGGGAAAGAAATCTGTTACTGCAAGTAACCTGCTAGGTAGCCTTTTGGACTTGGGGTCAGCGTTCAGGTCTTCTGTGTCTGCAGTCAGCCAGCGCTCTGCCGTTACACTGCATTGTACTTCTTGGACAACTTGGAGTGCAAAAGGCTGTGATGCAGACATCTTCAGACAATGGAGACCTGAGTCTGTAAGTGTATGGTGTTATTAGACGAGCTGACCACTTATAAAATGCAGGGGAAAAAATTGTAATAGAACTGCTTTCTCCAGAGTTCAGCCCTTTAGTCTTGTGAGGAATAACAGGCTTAGCAGCATGCTGTGCAGTGAGGTGTCTTGTGCATTCAGATACAGAGTAAATTGAAATAAGTGGTTAAAATGGGATATTTATGCCCAGGAAGCAGTAAGCAAACACAGCATGCAAATATATGCCAAGCAGAGCAGTAGGTATACTGCTGGCAGCTGTGTTGTCACTGGAAAAGGAAAATGCCCTGATCTGGATTTTCTCAGAGAGAAATTAGGATGTGCATAGGCTGTGTGTATACACATCCAAACTAGTTCACCTGCCAGCAGCTTAGAGGTCTCCAGGTGTTCCCTTGCCTTGTTTGGTTTGTGTGGTGCTTAACAGTGGAGTTTCGGAACAGTTTGTACAATGCCTTGTACACCCCACAGCTGGATTCATCAGCAATCCAGCAAAGCTGCCTGTGTGTTGAGGTACAACTGCACAGATCTCAGCCTGGTCAGGTGTGCTGCCCTCAGAGCTTCAGTGTGTCACCTGGTTTGTGCTCTGATCACTGGGCCTGAATTAAAGCAGTTCGAATTACCTTATGACATACACATCTACTACTGCTTAGCTTCATACTTATGGTGATATGTTCATACATCAGGATTCACTGTATTAGGAAGATGTCACAGCTGGTCTAAATCAAATTTGATCTGATTCTTGGCTTCCCAGCTCTGTTTTGTGACTTCATGAATTGAGAGTCCTTTCCAGAACCACTTTAAAAAAAATCTAGCTGTTTCAAGTACAAATTAAGATTCCTTTCTTTTATCCAAATGGAAAGAGCTTGTGGAAATGTTTTGGAAAAAAAGGGATGTTTAGTGGTGATACATGTGTGTACTGTATGAAAACTATCACATTCATGTTGTATCCCTGTTGTTAATATACAACTCTGTTGTATCTTAAAATATTACTGTATTGACTGTATACTGTAAACTTTCAATCAAATGGTGCCTCTTTGAACTCGAATGAATCTCTTTTGCTTTTGGCTTTGCTTTTGCCAGAAGAAGCAGAGAGAAGAAAATATGTTTTCATGGGGCAGTTCTCAGATTTCATGTAATACACTTCTCCTCTGCATTGCTTTCAAAGACTATTTGATTCCTCCTTGTATGTCAATCTGTATGTGTCATTTTTGTTCAAGGAGGCTTTTCCAGTAGTGCCTCCTATTCTTTTACAGTTCTTCATAAGCTCTTAAGAATTTTTCAGGCATAACGGTAAGTCTGAATCAAAAGGTGAGGTATCTTACCCATTTGAAAGAGTAACTAACAGAAAAGAGCTGGGTTCCATCAGGAGAGTAGCGAGTGCTGATGTGTGGGAAGCTGTGAAAGTATAGGTAAGTAAAGCAAAAATGACACATCAGGAACACTGCAGCTTAAAGACCACAAATACAGCACACAGGTAATTATCAGTGTGGGCCTGTCACCTATGGAAGGATGGATATGCTGTAAGCCTTACATAACAGTTGTATCTTCTGGGAGGCTGAAAACTCCCTATTTTTGTTCCAAACTGATCTGCTTTCAAATTCCTTTTCTTCATGAACAGAATAGGTTACCTTAGGGGTCAGGAAGTTAAAGTAGATAATTCTACCAGCTCTGTGGCTTGAAAGCCAGAGCATCCCTGTCCCCCTTTGTTTCTGAATTTTGTGATCTGTTTTATCAGATCACAGTCCTGTTTCCTGAAGTGACGGCTATGGGCCAGGAAAACACAGAAAGTGACATTTTCTTAGCCATATGGTGTTTGTGCAAAAATAACAGTATTCTGGGTGTTTTCCAAAGCATGCAGAGTCTATAAAACAGAGAATATTGTTGTAAATTGTTTCTGTGGCTCTCAGACTCTTTTCTGATCTGTGGGAGTACAGGTTTGTAGTGCATCCTTGTATTAGATTGTTTGTCTTTCCTTTTGCAAAATATTTTACTGTTCATTTTCCATCTCTTAGCTAGATACTAGAAACTCAGCAGAAGAATTGGCTAGGAATTTTGGTTATGTATTGCAGTTCTTGCTTCTACGAAAGAAGAAGGTTGTCTCTTGCTGTCCAGTGGAGGTGTTTCTCTTTGCAGCGGAGAGAACATTTTCAGAGAGTATGATTTTCTTTTTGATCACTTTTTGCAGCATGGATTTTGTGTTCTTCCATCCTAGTTTGTAGATTTGGAGTATTTTTGTGTTTTGTGCATAGCAGCTTGTACAGCTGTAAATTCTGTTGAGGAAATGAGGCTCAGGCTGGATAGTCAATTATTTTACTGCACCAGCCAGCAGCTGATCTCACTCTCTGCCTTTGGGAAGGTATATTGCAGTTGCTTCTGAAGCTGTACTTCTGAAAGTTGGACACCTGCAGTGTCAAGGACCACAGGACATGAACTTCCTTTTTAAAAGAAATGATAAAGCTGCACTGGTTGGTGTGAGAAAGCACAAGAACCATGCAGCTGAAGTACTGCTTTTAGTATGTGAGTGCTGCCAGCTTGAAGAAAAGGGCCAGGAATGTGAATTGACTTAGGTGATTCCCCTTCATATCGTCTATTGTAATTATTTTAGTGAATCTCTTTCAGTTTTAATGCAGGAAAAAAACATTTGTGTAGGTGAGTCTTTATACTGTACTGCATCAAACTCTTATTGTGGTCTCTGGCTGAAAGGCAGAGTACTATCTAACTTTCTGTGGCAAGGTATAAGGCACTTTGAAGGCAATAAATCCTCAGACTTGGTGAGTTTCCCGTTTAGATTTTATGATTTCACTGAAATACAACTTGGCATTGCCAGGGAGTGGAGCTCTCTAGGAAGTGTTTATCTTCCTGGGACTCTTGTGAAACTCAGAGAGTAGAGCTCTCTAGGAAGTATTTATCTTCTTTGGACTCTTGTGAAACTTAGTAGTTTACAAATGAAAATGAATTCTGATGGTGTTTCTGGGGGCAGTTTAGAGTAATGCAGCTCTCTAAAGATTTAATGTAAAAAGTCAGTATATCTCAAGTGTATTTTGGGTGACAGGATGAAGTGCCAAAGTACTGGCTGTACAGAGGGTAAAACAACTTCTGAACCTGTCTGCAGGTTTTCTTATTTTGAACACTTAAAAATATTCCTTATTCCAGATGGAATTTTCCTTGCCATCCCCAAGCAAAGTTCAGTTTTAATTTCACAAGTGAAAATACGTTGCTTTGCAACTGTTGTACTCATTTATAGTTCTATTTTATGTAGGAATTTTTTAGCAATGTCCTCAAAATGCCCGGAGTTTGAAACCTGGCATAGCTCAAGTGCTTCCTGTTTTTGTTTGGTTTGGGGGTTTGGTGGATTTTAATTTATTTTAATACTTTCCTGCCTAGCTAGATGTGGGGCAGAAAATTGGCTGGATATTAGCAAAGGGACCGAGTAATCGCTGAGCAATCCTTACCTGGCACCTGCTAAAACACACAAGTAGAATCCAATTTAGCTTTGGCTTATAGCATATTAATATTTTGTGCCGATTCCCCCATGATGCTTTTCGCTGCATCAGCTGAGAGATTTGGATTGCGGTTCCCTCTGTCAAAGTCTGTTTTCCGTTCCCCACTGACTGTGCTGCTTTCACAGCTGTATCAGCCATGTTTGTGAGCATGCTGGCATCAGGATCAGATTCCTCACGTTTCCTTTCATCTCTTCTGCCATCTTCATATCATGAACACTGGATTTTCCTTGCTGAAGCCTTTTAGACTGCCTGCAGTGTCAGCATGGCGTAGTCTATTTCTACTGGTCTTCACACTTAGCTTTCCAGCCCTGGTGTTTTCACTGTCTTGGATCTGTTTTAAGAACCTGTCAGCTCTAAAATAAATGCTTTTGACTAGAAGACCATTATAGGTCTAGGAGGTACAGCAGAACATATGCTGACCTGTTCTCATACAAAGGGAAGCTGGAAGGATGGACAGGGTAAACTGAAAGAAAAGGTGAGGAGAGGAGCTGTCCTGCCAGTGATGTTAGTGGGCATCTCAGCCTGGAGTACACAGGTTGCCTGTGTGTTGGCTGGGTGGCTAGAAAGCACTGTGATGTATTTATGGGAGTGGAAAAGTATTATCAGAGTATGGATTTCTAGCGCAAGGTTTTCTTTCAAGTTGTTTGTTGAGGATGAGGTTAAGTGCTTCTGTTGTTGTTTTTTTTTTTCCCCTTGGTTTCATCACTGGTTTCTCACAGAAGAAAACAGTGAGTGTTGGGAAAAGACATAAATTAGTGATGATGTTTTCATAATGTCCTATTTTCGATGTTTGGCTCAATTTGACAGTATCTAGCTTCCATCTATAAGCCTTGTACCAGACAAAGCACAAGGCAGAAAGCTCTTCATTGAATTCTGTGCCCTAGTGGATGATTCATGCTAACTTTCTTGTTACTGTAATCTTGGTATTAAATCATTCCTTCCTCTTGCTCCTTGCTACCAGCAAATGAACAACCCTGCAGATTTTTTTTCACAAGAAAAGAGGTATGATCTCGTGCTCTTCCAGCACTTTTCTTTTCTGAATGAAGTAGTGCAAGAATGTGGGTTTGCAGAAGCTACTGAGGAAAACAGAGGAAGAGAGGGGAAAGCAGTTTGCAGAGAAAGGAAAGAATATTCCTCATTTGTATTTGTATTGCATCAGGCTCAGTCTCGATTAAGCACTTTGAACATCACTACAGCATGCCAATTTTGGCTTCCTCTTTTAGCGAAGGATAGTGTATGCTGAGGTTCTTGGCAGGATCCCTGGATATTAAATACAACTGAAATCAACTTGTATGCTTTAAATATTGGTCTGGCAATAATGCAAAAACATGAATAAGTAATATAAATAATGTAAACATTAAGTATTTTAAATAAGCTTAATAAGCTTGGTGTAACTTATTAGTGGTCATATTTTTTGTTTGTATTATGTTTCTTCCAAATCTGTCTGTCAGACTTTCTTCATGTTAGATGCCAAATAATGGGTACCAGCCATCTTGTTCTTCTCTGTCACTTCCCTTTCCACATCTGACATGAATGACACATATTTTGCCAGGTGCTTGCTTGATACCAGTGTTGTGATGTATGCCAAAAAAAAAAAAAATCAGGACATTAGGATTGGGACAGAGGAAGCAAGTTTGTATTGAAACATTTTTAACAGCTTACTATATAAATCTGAGGATATAAATGATTGCCTTGGTGGGAATTGGAGAAGATGACAGGTTAAAAAGCTGTTTAGAAACCAGACCAGACTGTTCTGGCATGACAGAACAGATTTCAGGTGTAAGACACTTGCTGGCAGTGGCCTACAGTGTGATCCTGGCACACCTTGCTGCAGCCAGGCTGGAGGCTTCTGAGTCCTCTCCCACTCCATTATTTCTGGCAGAGCATGCTTCTGAGTGCACTGACAGCGGTGGACTCTGGGCCAGGCATCAGGGGTGGGTTTTCTCTCTGTGGACCATACTGCCATACATCTTAGTGTTCTCTCATCCCAGCTCCAGCATAAAGCAAACCTTGTTTTTTGCTCCACAGCTATTGCTGCAATGCAGCTTCCTGGAGAGGGAAATAGGATTACACAATCAGAGAGTACTGGTGAAGGTAGGAAAGCAGAGGATGAGCTTGACTCAGATGATCTCCATGTCCTTGTTTGCAGTCCAATTTTACTGGCTAATGGAGATCGGGGGTGAAATTCCTCAGTTTGTTCTGTGGTTTGTGCAGTGGGCATTGAAAGGGGCTGGTGTAAGTGCTGCAATGCTTTTGCTTTGGCTGCACTAAAAAGCAGCTGAGGAAAAATATAAAAAGGGCTAGCTTGTGTTTTGAAGAGAGGGAGTAGAGGCAAATAGAGATAATGACAAGGGGCTGGATTCATCACTAATCTTTTTTTTTCCTTAGCCAAGAAGGTGATTGGAAAGTATCACTTCTGATGCAACCTGTAAGATTCCTGGTGTTAATTTATACATAAAAATTGGATCATTACAATGATCATGAATGAGTTCAGAGTTTTTTCTTTTGCTTTTCAGGAGATTTTAGTGTAGTAGGACTTTGTTCCATTAGAATGGTAGGACTGATGAACATGGGTTCAACAGGGAGTCAAGCATGGAGGCCACTCTGGTTTGACCTCTTATTCCTCACGCTGCTGAGTTGTTTCCTTTCATTGGTGCACCTCGTTTTCTCTGAGCTGAACTTGTGCTGTGAAGGGACACTGGGTGCTGTGAAGGGTTTAGTGATGTCTCTTCTCCAAACTGGGAGTCTTTCTGGTGTGGATGGGAGTCTGAGCCATGCAGGTGACAGGAGAGCTAGGTGAAAGTGGAGTTCTTCAGAAAAGAGGCTAAAAAGATGCTACTGCCCTTGCAAAGCCAAGGTTGGTTGGGTAATGCTATAATTAATTTCTGAACACAACACTTGCATAAAGTTGTGTGGGTTTTGCTTTTCTGCATATTTTCTTATGCAGGGAAAATCATGTTCCAGAGTGATGTGATTAAAGACAGGAAATAGTTCCTGGGTTCAGTCTCATTGTTCAGAATGGAAAAGAGAGGAGAAAGGGACTGTTTGTTACATCTGGTCAAAATCCATATGCAGCCTTGCATAACTGATGTGTGCTCTGGCTGGTAAGCCAGGTTTGCAGTCGCATTCCTCTCATCTGTTGTGAAACTTCAGCCTCTAGTTTGTCTTTCAGTACTGTCACTAGTTAACAGCAAAAAGGGAAACGGGCAGCTTGAGATAATACTGACACAGTGCTTCTAAAGGCTGACAAAGCGTAAATTCTATGCAGAAATAGCTGATTACTGATAAGTCCTGCACTGCATCCATTTGATGAACCTGACTGTATGAAGGCGAAGAAACAGTTGTTTTTTTTCTGAGTTGTTATGGCAGTGCTCTCTTGGGAGCCTCTTGAGAGGGAGAGGTTAAGTACCACTTAAGAAGGATGGAGAGCAGCTTTCTGAAGGGAAGTGCTCCACTGTCCCATAGTGCTAGTGCTGCTTACATTGATGAGGTATCTTTAGAAAGATAAACATTTCCCTGAACAGATTTTTGTTCAATAAATTTGCTTTATTTATTTTATTTATTTTATTTTATTTATTTAGTTTCTTTTTTTTTTTGTTTAACCTAACTTCTAGCTCCTTATTCCATACTGACTGTATTCATCCTGGGATAACTTAGGGTTGCTGCTTAAAATTACCTTGGTAATAGACTTATATTGGTCTCTTTTTGAGATCAGTCATTCCCAGTGTTTATTAGAGCCTTTGTGGCAATAGTGTAGTTACAGAGGCAGGCTTGTCTCACAGTGAATAAAGGGGGGTTAGCTGCTGCCCCATGCCACTGGACAGATGCCTTTCTCTGCCCTTGTTGCAGTATTTTTGTGATATGTGATAGAAGGCAGTCTCCTACCTGTCCCGCCACACTATGGCTGGTGGTGTTGCCAGCTGACTTGTTACTGAACAATTCATAATTGCGGCCTGTATTTGCAAGATATTTCCTTGCAGCACCCGTGGATGTTCCTCATGGGATATTGTGGAGATGCAGAACATCCAGTGGCTCTCTTGGTTGCTGGAAATGAGTAGAGCCAGCACAGAGCTGCCCACACAGTTGCTGCGGGAGGTGAGGTGTGTGCCACCCAAATCCTTAAAAATTATTTGTTTTCCTTTCCTGCTTTTAGCTTATCTGTAATTCTGGTCCAATGGGCCTTCTCCATCATCAAATGGAAATAGTGGGTATCTTCCGTGATTCCAGACACAACTGACATAATATACTGGTTTGTGTCCCCTCTCCCAATTTGTACAGCCTCTCTGAGCATCGTGAGGGTTCATTCAACAATTTCTTGATTCCAGGCCCCTCTTTGACCCCATAAGCTGGATCAACTTGTGATGATTTGCACAGTACTAGCAACCTTCCCCAAACTGTCCAGTGCTTTTTAACTACCTAGATGTGATGTACAGAATCTTCTCGTTCATGTGATTCATAGCTTGTATGTACCAGACTGAAAATGCAGCACTCAGTCTATTATGTGGGTGTCAGTGTTATTGTGAGAGAAGTGGGTGCAGAGTAGATGTACCTCAACGAGACTTTACTCATGAGTTTAGCCATTAGCTTACTTAGTAAGGTCTAATTTACCTCCTCTGGTTTGTGTCCAGGTATTTAGTGCCTGTGTGGAATGTTTTCATGCAGGAGCTGCGTGAGTTTTCTCAGATAGGCAATATAGAAGGAGTAAATAAGCACAATTTATGCAGTGGCCTTGTGTTTTTTTTTCCCTGGTGATAACCTTCAGTGAGCCTTCCAGTTACCAGTTTTTCTACCTTGCTTTTAATTCAGCAGAGTGCTTTGGCTCATTCACAGCTGTGGTTTTGTGAATGGGCCTAGTGAAGTAAAAGGGACCACTTGAGAAATATGTGTCTTGCTGAATCAGATTGGCACTAGTTTCTTTGTTCATCTGGAGCCCAAAAATAATTTTCAAAACATACTAGGGAATTTAACCACAGAGTCTGTTAATTAACACTGCATACATATCCATGTTCCCTGAACTGTTCTGAAAACTGCTCCAACTGCTATTCTTTTTAGCCTGTTACCTGATTAAACAGGCAATAATAGGACTTTTGAGTAGTAGATATTCATAGTAATTGAGGTTAATTCCTGTATTCCTTTCCATCTCTTCCTTACAAATGTGAAGTTGTCACATTTAATGGGAATTAAAGTAGTTGGCATCTGAAAACCAGAGGGGGGGTGATCCCACTCTCCCTCTGTCAGGGTAACTAACACCAGTTACTGGTATGTGAGTAATGCAGGTACAGTTCAGGTGTGTTCCTGAATATCAGTGATATTGATTGCTGTGAATTCCAGTCTGTTCATGAAACTTTTTACTTCTTTCAAAAGGCTAGGCAATCCCAGTCTTTTATTTTCTGTTTTGCTCTTTGTGATAATCCTCGTTGGCCAAATAAGAGTCTTATGCTTCTGCCTGCAAGTTACTTGCTCAGATTTGATAATTAACTTGAGGGTCAGCATTTATGTAGCCTTACTTTATGTTTTCTTCCAACTGCATTAAAAGATTTTTTTTTTTAATGTATTTTGAAGTGAACCTACTAATTACTGTTACTGTTCACAGTACCTAAAAGTTGATTTGAGACACCAGTGAGTGCTTTATTCCTTCTCCGAACATGGCAAGCCCTTAAGAGGGGTGTTGCTTTTACTCTTCATGCAAGTTTGGGGTCCTGAGACCATGCTTTTTTGTCTTGTAGCAACTTTGATTTTTGAAGCAGGACTAGGACTTGGTGCTGGCATGCCTTGCTGTCTGCTTTGTGATACTGTCCTGGTTTAATCCTTGCCGGTAAGCCAGAACCACGCAGCCGCTCACTCACTCCCCGCCCTCTTTCTCCCCTTGCTTCCGGAGGGATGGGGAGGAGAATGGAAAGAATGTAACTCCCATGGGTTGAGATAAGAACAGTCCAGTAACTAAGGTATAACACAAAACCACTACTGCTACCACCAATGATTATAATGATAAGGGAAATAACAAGGGGAGAGAATACAACTGCTCACCACCCACCGACTGATACCCAGCCTGACCTGAGCAGCGATCTGGGCCTTCTGGGTAACTCCCCCCAGTTTCTGTACTGGGCATGACGTGCTGTGGTATGGAATACCTCTTTGGCCAGTTTGGATCAGGTGTCCTGTCTCTGCTTCCTCTCAGCTTCCCATGCCTCTCCTCACTGGCAGAGCACAAGACTGAAAAAGGCCTTGGTTGGAGTAAGCATTACTGAGCAACAACTGAAAGCATTGGTGTTACCAGCGCTGTTCCCAGGCTGAAAGTCAAAAACACAGCACTGCACCGCGCCAGCTACTAAGAAGGAGAAAAATGACAGCTACAGCTGCACCCAGGACATGTGTTTGTTCTCTCTTGCAGGTGTATGTGGCATTTAGTATTCTGACATCTTGTCTCTACCATAGAGCTGCTGTCTCTGAATACTGATTTTTTTCTCAAGAACTGTAGCTCTGTGTTATTTGAAATGCTTGGTTTGTCCTAACAAATTGTTAGGAAAGCAGATGCTTTCTAGAGTGGAAGGCAGGGATTAAGAATGGCTATAGAGTTGCTTCTGGAGGAATTTGCCATCATTTGCGGTGAAATCCAACAGCTGATAACACTGTTAAACCTAAACTAGACATTGTTACCTATGTTCTCTTGATTAAGTCAAATAAAAGTCATTGCTTTCTTGTTACAGTCCACAGTTTTTGTGAACTGCACATTTTCAATATATCTTAAATGTTTTGCAGTTGCAGTTATAGTTGGAGAGACTGCAGAGTGTGTTTAGTCTACCTGAATGACTCTCTGCCCCTTGTCATTCCTGTATTAGCACAGTGATGATCACAATATCCATCCCAACTGAATAAATACTGCTGCTGTTGTTGCACTGAGAGAAGGTGGAAGAAGGAACTGTGGTGCTTTGGTAGCAGCACAAACTGGAGTCACTCAAATGCCAGGGACCTTAGCTGCTTCCTATCAGCACTGCATCTTTTGTCTTTGTTGCTTGCTTCTGATATCTGTTCTTCCCTCTGTTGGCTTAGACCCTTCCTTACGCCTCACTGTGCTTGTGCTAAAAAAAGGCAGCCCAAGTCTTGGGTTTGCTCAGGTTGCCCAAGGACCAGGCTGCTCCCTTGTCTTCCTCCTTGCAGCATATTGGGTGCAGGTACTTCAGTTGCAGCCCCTCCGGCAGGCTTCAAACCCTGTGCATAGGAAAGCATCCTGCCAAAACATTGCATCCCACAGCTGGAGCTTACAGAAGATAGATGTAAGGCAGGTCCTACAGCTAGGACGCAGCTGTGCAAGTTGGGGGGGCATGGAGCATCTCCTCCTCTGCTCAAATGGTTTTAATGCCCTGATTACCGAAGTGGGTAAGTCACCCCTTCGCCTGTAATAATTACAGATTTCCTCTCTGATTTTTCACTCATCGGTTGCCACAGCAACCGTGCAGTGGCTGGGCTGGAATGCTGTCACAGGGATTTAAATCTGAAGCGGCTCAGCCTTTTGCTGCGCTCTGGCGCATCTTCCCTCCTGCCCCCGGCACCATAGCAACCTGGTGATGGCATCCTGGGCCTGAAGGGATGTGCTCTTTGCATGCCTGTGCCTCTGTGTTCCCGTCTGGAGCAGTGTGCAGTGGGAGGTGGCACTGGGATGTGTGCTGGCTGTTGTGCTGCCTCTGCCTGTGCATGACCTGAAGGAGCTGAGACAAGCCAAGGTTATTTTATGGCAGTTGTGAGCCCAGATGTCACCCTTGGGATATTTGCAAACCAGAGTAAAATGAAGAGTTTTAGGGATAAAACCTGTTCTTCAGCTTCCTCAGTTCTTGAAAACTGAGGGGCTGTTCCTTACATGAATACAGCCTGGCTCTGCAGCTCAGTTTTCAGAGCCCTGCTGAGAAGGTATTCAGGTGAACTCAGACTCTCAGGGGCTCAAGCTGGTGGGCTACCCCCACATGCCAGAGGTACTGGAGTGGCATCGAGTGGAGCCAGATGATCTCAGTTTGAGGCAAGTTGGGTATTGCTCCCCACTGGGTTTGGATATAGCTTGCAGGAGCTGGTTTCATTAACCTTCATTAACTGGGGCATTCCCCCAGCGAAGCTGCAGGGTCACAGCTTGGTGTTTCCTCTGGGTGATGCCTGTCCTTGCTGCTAGCAGTCGCGGGCGGCTGCTGGAAGGAGCTGATAGCAATGGCATTTCTCATGGACACAGCCAGCAGCAGCCTACCCTGAGGTGAAGGAGAGAGCCGCGTTTTCCACCTGCGAGCTGGCTGGGGAGTTTGCATCCAAGTCCCGTAAGTGCCTTTACCTTGTGCCTGTGTACGGTAGGGGTTAGCACAGACCCTGGCTGAGCTTTCTGTGCCACGGGGAATGTGTGTCTCTGTGTTTGTGCAGCCAGGTGTGATGCTGACACATCCCTGTCATGGATACACGCTGTTAGCTGTTCCCTGGGATTTTTGCTGGACCCCTTGTAAAAAGAGTCTCCTGCATGTGTTTGCCTGGTATATCCTCAGCTGAAGTGGGGGTCACCTTGAGAAGCCAGAGCGCTCACTCCCGTTTAAGATGTTTCCCTTGCTTTGGTGCAGGCTGCCTCCAAGTGAGCTCTTTTATGCCTTCAGGAAGCAGAAGAATAATTTGTGCTTTTACAGTGCATTTTATTTGATACTGTTTATCTAATTTCATGACCTCTGAGGAGGCAGGGGTAGGATGCTGAGGAATAAAATCTGACAAGGAATATAACTGAATTTCCTTCAATGAAGCTCGACTTGAGGGTATTTTGCAATACTTCCATTTTTCCAGAACTACAGAAAGCTTGTGGAGTAACTTTGAAAAGCAGGGCTGTGTCTTAATGTAAGCTATTTAACTCTCTGAGAGCTGGACTGTTTTGGTGTGGGAAATGTGTGGAAATTAACAGGCATGGTTTGGATATGTTGTTGCCATTTGCATTTAAAATAATAGATTCAAAATATGCAGGCTTGAAGAGAGGTTCTTATGTGTAGCTCACTAGTTACGTTTCCTGAAATACCAAAGTGCAGTTCTTTTCAGTGGGAACTCTTAAGGAATGGCCAAAAACAAACAAAAAAATATATATATTTTCAGCTAACATTAGGTTGGTTGTGCTTGGTTTTTACTAACGTTTATGTACAGGTATGCCACTTACATAGTTTGGATCTGGAACTTGCCCAGTTTCTAACAGATGACTTTTCTTACCCCATTGTTTCTTTTGCTATGAGAATGTATTTCTCTCAGGGAAGGTGTAGGCACATCTCATCCCAGCTTAGCTGTTGCAATGAGTTCTTGAAACAAAATTGCGCTGCTGAAAATTTTAGTGAGTCACCTGAATCCTAGTGTGCCATAATCATGACATTCCCACCTGTTCTTATTCATTGGATCATGGACCAGAAGTCTTTGCTTGGTCCAGTATTTTTGGAGAGAGGAAAAACGGAGACAAGGACAGGATTTTTTGTTGCTTTGTGGTGTTTTGTTTGTTTTTTTTTAAGAAAACAAACCCAGATGCATTCATATCCAGCCACCAAACCCTGCTTAGGGGACATCTGAGGATGAGAACCTGGACGCATGAGTGTAATGACACTTATGCCTGTAAATGAGTTGTAAAACTTGGTGGAAGGACTAAAGGTTTCTGTTTAGGTTTGCTGTGGGCTCAGCTCTGACCTGATGGTTGGTCTTGCCTAGGCAGTTGTTGCCATGCCAGGATGGATACTGTGCTGTACTTCCAAGCTACAGACAGGAGGGGTTTGTTTTGCGTGTTACATCTTGCTCTGGGCTTTTGCAGCAGTGTTCAGATCAGCCTGACTTGAATGCTAGCTGAATGTGAGTGAGAGAAGGTAGCTGTGAAAAATGGCAGTTTATTAGGGAAGACTTAATACAGTCGTGTGCAATATTTACTGTTTTCTCGAGGCTTGAGTGACAAAATCAGTCTCCCCATTTCTGCCCTCTGAACAGTAGTGGGAGTGTTTGAGCCTGTCAGTATCAATAAATAAATAAGCAACCATGAATAACAGACACTTGAGCTTCACTTGTAACTATGACAACTGTGTCCTTGACAACTTAAGTACAATCACGGAGGTTCCAATTACATCCTGTTCTACACAAAGCCGTTAAGGTCATTAGAGGCATAAACAGCAGAAGCAACTATCAGCTTGTGAAGTGTTTACTGGTAAAACCCGGTTTTGGTGGTAGATACATGCATCCATTTGCAGATTGCTGTCGCTTGTTTTGGTGTCAGTGTTGCTTGGTAGAAAGTGCCTTGGTGAGCTCCCAGGACAAGCTCACCATTCTTTGGTGAGAGTCACTCTTTGTGCTGACTTTTTTGGTTGCTGCCTGTGAAATTGCCCTAGATAAGTGTTGAGCTTCACTCAGGGGTCTCTGATGTGTCAGTTTACCCACAGACCCAGCAGACCTCGTCCTCAGCTTGTCTCTGTAGTGATCCTGGTGTGCGGCCTTGATGTTGTGGAGTGGTTGTTAACCACCTTTGCTTTTTTGGTATGAGACTGTGGTTTTGGTTAACTAAGCTGGGTGAGGAGCAGCTTGTTTCTCTTTCCTGTGCCACCTCACGAGGGTGGTGCTAGATACTGTTCTTTCTGAAATCAGGGGTTCAGCTCTGGGTTTATATAGGTGCTGGATGGAAAATCTAATGTCAGCCTTACATGAACGCTAGATGTAAATTTTCTTGCAACTAACTCTTAACAGGACTGTCTCATTTCCATGGTCCTTAGTCTAGCTGTTACTAGAAATTCTTGGTACTACTCTAGCAAATTTCTCTTGCAAATGCTGTTGTAAGCTAATTAAAATATTTTTCAGAGCTGTACCCTTGAGAAAAAAGCCCCGTTGAAGTAAAAGGACCTGTTGCATCTCGTTGTGTGCACTCAGGCTTTCATAACCGTATAGTTTATATTGAACTCTTAACTCTGCCTCTGGGACCAAGTGAAATGCCGTTCAATACATCAATATGCTGGCAGGCTTCTTTATTTACTTTGTTGTTTACTACATTTAAGTGGCTAAAGCAGTAAGTCAGGATTTCTGATGTCACCGTGCCCTCTGTCAATAAAACTGGTGAAGTCATTCAGTTTTCTCCTCTATTGATCTGTTGCCTGTGGACATTCTCTGTCTCCCCAGAGGAGGGTGGAGCAGTACTCGGTGATGCCCATGCATTTTCGAACAGAGGCTGCTCTATACATTGAATTTTTTTACACAGATACTGCGATGACATTAGGTTGCCCTCTTCTTCCTCAGATGCAGACTAAGAAAGCATGAGCTTATGTTTAATGGATGACAGACTCAGTTGTCTTCCACTGCACCCATACTTACATTTCTTTGTGAAATTCCAGACTCTGAAATCATCTTGAGCTGATTTTAGAAGTAAAATGCTTGAGCTGCATCACCTAAGTCATGAAAGATGCTTGTTCATGAACCAGGAGACTTTCCCCCCTTTAACAAACAGATTTTTATTATTCTTTTAAGACAGGACCCTTCAGCTCTCTGCTTTGTGAGCCCCAGATACAGAACGTTATCTGCCACAAGCTGATGAAGATAATAAAAAAAAAAAGAAACAAGGGATTTTGGGGGGTTTATGGGGTGCAGAACGTAGGAGCAGTTAAGGTACTTCCTTTTGGAAGCCTTTATATCTTTCTTCTCTTTCAGAACTGCTTATCTCTCATTTACCATGCAACACTCACTGCCTATGTAATGGGGTCTGTGACTCTCTCTTCTTGGTGCCCATGTCCTGGCTGCATTATCCAAACTCTTTCCAGAAGTTTGCCTCTGATATATACCAGTCTGATTCTTTTCCAGAAAAGCTGTTTGAAGGGCCCTGAAGTACAGGTATGGGAGCATTGTGGGGGTTAGAAAAGGAGAAATGAGTTTATGGAAGATAAACAACAGGAAAAACCTGAACCACTAGCACTTTATCATGCTGTGGGTCTTTGTAAGAGTAGTTGGACTCACTGTCCTGTGAAGCCAAGGAAATTAACTATTAATTCCAAAGAAAATCAGCTTTGCAGTGTTTTCTCACTTCCAACATGGCTACTTGAGTACTGCTAAGCTTTTCAACATTGTTCTTTTGTTTAAGTCACAGGAGTCTTAAGTTGGTGTCTCCATTTGCAGTTTCTTTCACTGTTAAAAAACAGATGCAGAAAATGCAGCATCAAATCATGCTGAGCGTCTGCAGCCATCTGTGGGATGGATGGCAAAGCTTGAGGACCTGGGGCTGCTGCCCCTGCGCCCCCCAGCACACCCTGCACAGCTCCTAAAGAGATTGAGCTGCTTTCACATCAACATGGATCCAAGCAAGCGGGACTAAAGGTAGTTTAAGATGTTTTGAATTTCACAGTAATTAAATGTAGCATGATGATACCCTCACTGCTTTGTACCATAGAAAAGTCAAGCGAAGGAAAACAGGAAAAAAGGAATGAATTTGCCTTTACCTCCCTTCTCCCTGAATACATATTGTAAAGACTTGTGGAGTGTGCAGTTCCTGCTGCTGTTCCTAAACCACTTAATTGTTCCCGGTTAAATGGGTTTTTAGCAGCCAAGGGACAGATTAATGTGCCCCCATGAATTTAAAACAGGCTTCTGTGTCTTTGGCATGAGTTGCAAGAAAGAGATGCAAATCTTCAGTGCTGACTTGTTTTGCTGGTCTGTGTTTCACCTCTTATCCTGCTTTCTTTCAGAGGCATGTTTTTGCAAGCTGCAGTCTGAAACACAGCCATCATGCTGCATTAGCTTTTCTGCGAGCAAGCCAGAATGTTATATGAACTCCTAGTTTGGCTATTTTCACTCTTGTATCTTGATCAAGGTTAGGGGTCCCTCTCTAAATATGTTTTATTTCTCCAGGAGGTCTCCCTAAGAAACATAATCTTGTTAGCTCAAAACCAACCCATCTTTCTCTGTCTGCAGTAGCCAATGCTAGTGCTGCTGAATGGCTGCTGTCGCTCCTAGTAACAAATTCTGCCTATCAGAAATAATCACTCAGTACAGAATTTTAAGAGCTGCTGTTAAAAAAAAATAATCACTCCAGTTTCGCAGTGTGCATTTAAAAACTCCTCAAATCCTTGTGCTTTGTGTGCTCAGCAAACTGGGCTGAGCTTCCTCTTGGAAAATCAGTTTTCTTACTGAAAGAACATGTCTGCGACTTAAACTTTATTTGCCAATGCATGTGTTTATGTAATGCAAAATTCCATACACAAATCTATGCAAATGTATCTGCAAAATTAGTGTCGTGAACATTCAGAAAAGCTGTTTTTGACAGTGGCCTTCACCAACTTAGACTGTTGCCATTAGAGGAAAAGTATTTAGAGAAGACCTTTATGAATCTCTTTTTCTGGAAGAACCTCACTTGTCTAAGTTAGCTAGCATTTCATCACAGATCTCATCTAAATGCTGTTCATCACATCCCTTTTCCAGTCTGGAACTGAGGGATGCATTTTGCCTGGATTTTAAAGCAGCAGCAGAGACAATGCAGCGTGGCTTTGCTCCTGGTTTGATGTGTGCCAGAGAACTGATTTCTGCTGGCTTGCAATCTGTGCCACTGCTGCTTCCAGTGCTAGAACAAGCTGGGCTGGTGGGAATAGATCAAGAGGTAGATTATGGAGGCACAATTCAATTGGTTATTATGATAACCAAGTAGCACATGCTTAGAGACATAGCAGTTGCATCAGCTGATCTCCTGTGAGAGCTCGTGTACATAATGGGGATTGAAAAGAAGCTTGATTTTAGTATAAATCATGTGATATTGCATGATTTATTCGGACTCTGGTAAGAGTTTTTATGTAACAACTGTCAAGGAAAATTAGGGCTAAGCTACTTTATTTTTAAACCTCTTGTAATAATTTTTTCTATGAGTTTTTCAGAAAGCCAATACCATTTCCAAAATATTTTTTTAGCCTTTTATGAATATAGTATTTTAACAATAAAAGAATTTAAGATAAGCAGTGAATATAAATCTAAAATAATGTTTTGGGTGAAGAGAGGTAGGAGTGGCTGTCGTGGTTTAAACCCAGTCAGGTAACTTGTTCACTCACTCCCAGTGAGTGGTGCCGAGCTGACAACAATCGAGGTCTGTGTCCGTCTCCCCCCCCCCCCCCCGCACCGGGGCTCTCCCCTTCCCCGCTCCCGGAGGAACGGGGAGGAGGATCGAGAGAGTGCAACTCCTACGGGTTGAGACAAGAACAGTCCAGCAACAAATCACCACCGCTACTATCAGCTAAAACAATGATAAGGGAAAATAACAAGGGAAGAGAATACGATACCACCGGCCAAGAAAGCGAGTTCCACCCGGAAGCTCCTGTCCTTCCGGGTAACTCCCAGTTACCCCCCCACCCCGGGCATGACGTGCTGTGGTATGGAATACCTCCCCGGCTAGCCCGGGTCAGGCGCCCCGTCTCTGCTTCCTCACAGCTTCCCCTCCTCCCTGGCAGAGCATGAGCCTCACAAAGTCCTTGGTCAGGGTAAACATCACTTAGCAACAACCGAAAACATCGGCTTCACCAACACTGTTCTCAAGCTAGAAGTCAAAACACAGCACTGCACCAGTTAACACAAAGGAAAAACATGACTGCTACTGCTGAACCCAGGACATTATCCACCCCTTGTTCCATACCATTCATGTCGTGCTCAGATCCCACATTTTCAATACACCATCGCTCTCCCACATATATACATCCATATACATACAGACCAAGAGGAAAAAATCGTTTTCTTAGTGCATGGACCAATCCCTATAATGCTGCCGAGTCCATTCGGTCCATGATGTTCCAAGTTCATTCTCTGTTGGGATGATGGCTGGAGGGAAGTCAGGGCCAGTCGCTGGTGACCTGGAGACATCTAGTTGATGGGCTATAAAAGCATTACACAGCAGGCAACAGCATACAATTGAGTTCACTGGCTGTTTTCCACTAAAATCAAATCCCCTTGAGGTATACATCGGACTTCCCCATCTTCCCGCATTACCCACCAAGTATATCCAGGTCCCTGAGCAAAAGCAGTCCCACGAGTGGGTTTGCCTTTACCTGAAGCAGGAATAACCCAGACTGTCTTCCCCAGCAAATTCTTCATATGCACCACGGGAACTTTGTCCCCCTCTACAATATGTAAAAGTTCTGACTGGGCTGGGCCGGCCCTGTTGGCAGATCCTCTGGTGTTGACCAACCAGGTGGCCTTTGGTAAATGTGTATCCCAATGCTTGAAAGTTCCCCCACCCATCGCTCTCAGTGTAGTTTTTAACAGCCCATTGTACCGTTCAATTTTCCCAGAGGCTGGTGCATGGTATGGGATGTGATATACCCACTCAATGCCATGCTCTTTGGCCCAAATATCTATAAGGTTATTCCGGAAATGAGTCCCATTGTCTGATTCAATTCTCTCTGGGGTGCCGTGTCGCCACAAAATCTGTTTCTCAAGGCCCAGGATAGTGTTCCGGGCAGTGGCATGGGGCACAGCGTATGTTTCCAGCCACCCGGTGGTTGCTTCCACCATGGTAAGCACATGGCGCTTGCCTTGGCGGGTTGGTGGCAGTGTGATATAGTCAATCTGCCAGGCCTCCCCATATTTATACTTCAACCATCGTCCTCCATACCAAAGAGGCTTTAACCGCTTGGCTTGTTTAATTGCAGCACATGTTTCACACTCATGAATAACCTGGGCAATAGTGTCCATTGTTAAGTCCACCCCTCGGTCACAGGCCCATCTATATGTTGCATCTCTGCCCTGATGGCCTGAAGTGTCATGGGCCCACCGGGCCAAAAATAATTCACCTTTATGTTGCCAATCTAAGTCCATCTGAGCCACTTCAATCTTAGCCGCTTTATCCACTTGTTGGTTGTTCTGGTGTTCCTCAGTGGCCCGACTCTTGGGTACATGGGCATCTACATGACGTACCTTCACCACCAGGTACTGCACCCTGGCAGCAACATCTTTCCACAGTGCAGCAGCCCAGATGGGTTTACCTCTGCGTTGCCAGTTGCTCTGCTTCCATTGCTTCAACCACCCCCACAGGGCATTTGCCACCATCCATGAGTCAGTATAGAGATAAAGTACTGGCCACTTTTCTCGTTCAGCAATGTCCAGGGCCAGCTGGAGGGCTTTCACCTCGGCAAACTGACTCGATTCACCCTCTCCTTCAGCAGTTTCTGCAACTTGTCGTCCAGGACTCCATACAGCTGCCTTCCATCTCCGATGCTTTCCCACAATGCGGCAAGAGCCATCAGTAAACAAGGCATACTGCTTTTCACTTTCTGACAGTTTATTATATGGTGGGGCCTCTTCAGCACGCACCACCTCCTCCTCTGGTGACATTCCGAAATCTTTGCCCTCTGGCCAGTCCATGATGACTTCCAGAATGCCTGGACGACTGGGATTTCCTATTCGAGTTTGTTGTGTAATTAGTGCAGCCCATTTACTCCATGTAGCATCAGTTGCATGATGTGTAGAGGAGACCCTGCCTTTGAACATCCAGCCCAGCACGGGCAACCGGGGTGCCAGGAGGAGCTGTGCTTCAGTGCCAATCACTTCCGAAGCAGCTCGAACCCCTTCATAGGCTGCCAGTATCTCTTTCTCAGTTGGGGTATAGCTGGCCTCAGATCCTTTATATCCCCGACTCCAAAAGCCGAGGGGTCGACCTCGAGTCTCCCCTGGAGCTTTCTGCCAGAGGCTCCAGGTAGGACCGTTCTCCCCAGCTGCAGTGTACAGTACATTTTTTACATCTGGTCTGGTCCGGACTGGTCCAAGGGCTACTGCGTGAACTATCTCGTGTTTAATTTGCTCAAAGGCTTGTTGCTGCTCAGGGCCCCATTTAAAATCATTCTTCTTCCGGGTCACATGATAGAGAGGGCTTACAATCGAACTGTAATTTGGGATGTGCATTCTCCAGAACCCCACTGCACCCAAGAAAGCTTACGTTTCTTTCTTATTAGTTGGTGGAGACATTGCTGTTATCTTGTTGATCACATCTGTGGGGATCTGTCTACGTCCATCTTGCCATTTTATTCCCAAAAATTGAATCTCCTGTGCAGGTCCCTTGACCTTACTCCGTTTTATGGCAAAACCAGCTTTCAGCAGGATTTGGATTATTTTCCTCCCTTTCTCAAAGACTTCTTCCGCTGTATCGCCCCACACGATAATGTCATCAATGTATTGCAGGTGTTCTGGAGCTTGCCCCTGTTCCAGTGCAGTCTGGATCAGTCCATGGCAAATGGTAGGGCTGTGTTTTCACCCCTGGGGCAGTCGGTTCCAAGTGAACTGGACACCCCTCCAAGTAAAAGCAAACTGTGGCCTGCACTCTGCTGCCAAAGGAATGGAGAAAAATGCATTGGCAATATCAATCGTGGCATACCACTTGGCTGCCTTTGACTCTAGTTCATACTGGAGTTCTAGCATGTCCGGTACGGCAGCACTCAATGGTGGTGTGACTTCATTCAGGCCACGATAGTCTACTATTAGTCTCCATTCTCCATTAGACTTTCGTACTGGCCATATGGGGCTATTGAAGGGTGAGCGGGTCCTGCTGATCACCCCATGACTCTCCAGTCTACGGATCAACTGATGGATGGGAATCAGAGAGTCTTGGTTGGTGCGATATTGCCGCCGGTGCACTGTTGTGGTCGCAATTGGCACTTGTTGTTCTTCAACTTTCAGCAACCCCACAGCAGAGGGATCTTCTGAGAGACCAGGCAAGGTGGACAGCTGCTCAATTTCCTCAGTCTCCAAAGCAGCAATACCAAAAGCCCACCGGTACCCTTTTGGGTCTTTGAAGTACCCTCTCTTGAGGTAGTCTATGCCGAGGATGCATGGAGCCTCTGGACCAGTCACAATAGGGTGCTTTTGCCATTCCCTCCCAGTCAGGCTGATTTCAGCCTCCAGCACAGTCAACTCTTGGGATCCTCCTGTTACTCCAGAAATATGGATGGGTTCCACCCCTTGACAGCTTGATGGCATCAGGGTACACTGTGCACCGGTATCTACTAGAGCCTTATACTTCTGTGGGACTGATGTGCCAGGCCATCTGATCCACACAGTCCAGTAAATCCGATTGTCCCCTACCTCCACCTGGCTGGAGGCAGGGCCCCTCTAATGGTCATCACAGCATTGGACACTTAAGTCGTGTTGAAAGGGATTATTCTTCATTATCACAGGAGCTGGAGTAAAATCAACTCTTCCACTCCATCTGGGAAACTGCTCACCAGAGACTGAAGCCGTAGCTCTCCTGGGAGGATCAGTCTTGGCCCTTGCTCCCCTCTTCAGTTCACTCACCCGTTCCTCCAAAGCTGAAGTAGGTTTTCCATCCCACTTTGTCATGTCTTCTCCGTGATCCAGCAGGTAAAACCATAGGGTACCCCGTGGCGTATACCTTCTGTATCTCCTCTCTTGAACAATAGGACGCCTTTTGTTAATAGCTGAGACGTGTGTTGGTACACGTGAGGAGCTGGATAAATCAGATACATCGTCCCTCAATTTTTCGAGGTCCTGGGACAGTTTTTTCACAGCTGAGATGATGGAAGGGGTGAGATTGTCTTCGAACTCTCGGAGTTTATGAACCATTTCATCCACTGTTAGTGGTACTATGTCATTCCAGGTCACTGTTGCCAATGAATGGGCATATGATGACGGTGCATTCCGTGTAAGTTTTCGCCACATGGGTCGTGTACATTCAACTTCATCTGGATCTATAGGTGTATCCCCGTTATTCGGCTTGATGTGATAGATCATCTCTACAATGGCTGATTCCCTCAGAGACTGGATGCCTTTGTCTATAGTAGTCCACTTGGCCGAACGACTCGTAACATCGTCCTTGTACGGAAACCTTTCTTTCACAGCTGCCAAGAGCCTCCTCCAAAGGCTGAGGGACTTTTTCTCTCTTGCAATTGCTTTGTCAATTCCCCCTTCTCTAGCAAGTGATACCAGCTGCTTGGCTTCTGTACCTTCTAGTTCGTGACCATCGGCCCCATTGTCCCAGC
This sequence comes from Pezoporus flaviventris, assembly GCF_033815535.1. NCBI lineage: Eukaryota > Metazoa > Chordata > Aves > Psittaciformes > Psittacidae > Pezoporus > Pezoporus flaviventris. The sequence continues at coordinate 5,495,302 of NW_026892626.1, read as the reverse complement.
ATCGGAGTAACCAGGTGATGATGTGCTCCCCTGGTTGACGGGTAAAATCTTTTCGCATATTCCGCAGCTCGGTTGAGGTCCGAGGTCGAGAAGTTACCTCTTCTTCTTCTTCGTCATGTGATGATGACTCCTGATCAGATTCTGGACCGGGTGGTGAATTCATTTGTTCTTCATCTCGCTTCACCCTTTTTGCCTCCTTTTTGCTTGTTCTCTTGCGTACAGGGGCAACTGATATTGGTACGAATTGGTCCTCTGGTTTGGCTGCAGTGATTATCACTGTCGTTTGAGTAGCGACTGTACTTGTTGCTGGGGGTGGTGTAGCTACCGTGCTTGGAGCTGGGGTAACCGCGCTGTCTGTTGCAGTTGAAGTTTGAGCAGCTGCTGTACTTGCCGCTGGGGTAGCTGCGCAGTTCATTGCAGCCAAAGTTTGAGTAGCGACTGTCACTTTGCCCTCAAATCCGCCGACATTCTTTTCCTTTTGAAGGTGCTGGATAGTGTTGAACAAGGCCCTGTAAGCATAGGCCAAGCCCCAGCACGTTGCCGTGATTTGTCCATCTCTGGTATGGCCAGAATGACCACACACCTCATTTAAGTGTTTTACTAATTCTTCTGGATTTTGCAGTTGTTCGGTAGTGAAATTCCAAGGTACTGGAGGGGCCCACTGACCTAGATACTTGCCCATACTATCCCACACACCCTGCCACTCATGGCTGTCCAGCCTCAGGGAAAATCTCTCGGTCCTCCTACATTGTCGTTTGACCCCAGACAAGACCCAAACCTGAATCTGCTTAACTCTTGAAATCAGTAGTGGGCAAAACACACTCTGTATGCGTGTTAGCATGGTGATTCCCATCATCATCAGCAAACAAGTCTCAACAGCATTAAAAGGCCATTCAAAAAATTCAAAACTCTCAAATGTAAATGGTCTGGGGGGACGACTAGGAGGGTAAAAGGATGTCTCCTTCACAGGTTGAGCACCTGAGGAGGAGAAAAAAGATGTGTAATTGCTAAGCACCTCCATCATATACCTCCCAAAGTATAAAGGTGGTGACCACACTGGGAACATAAGCCAGATCAGTTTCATGATCAATGATTCTATTGTATTACAAGTCATTACCATAAAGTACAATGGGATAAAAACCTTAGCCCAAGCCCCACACTTGAAAAACACTAATACAGCAAATACCGGATGGACGTAAGATATGGTATACTGAAACTGTGAGATCAAGAGGAAAAACCTTGAGAGCCAATAAATCAGCATTGTGACGAGTGACTATCAATCCAATCAGATCTGTTCTTATCTCAACCCCTCGTGCCCCACGTTGGGCGCCAAAAAGAACTGTCGTGGTTTAAACCCAGTCAGGTAACTTGTTCACTCACTCCCAGTGAGTGGTGCCGAGCTGACAACAATCGAGGTCCGTGTCCGTCTCCCCCCCCCCACACCGGGGCTCTCCCCTTCCCCGCTCCCGGAGGAACGGGGAGGAGGACCGAGAGAGTGCAACTCCTACGGGTTGAGACAAGAACAGTCCAGCAACAAATCACCACCGCTACTATCAGCTAAAACAATGATAAGGGAAAATAACAAGGGAAGAGAATACGATACCACCGGCCAAGAAAGCGAGTTCCACCCGGAAACCCCTGTCCTTCCGGGTAACTCCCAGTTACCCCCCCACCCCGGGCATGACGTGCTATGGTATGGAATACCTCCCCGGCTAGCCCGGGTCAGGCGCCCCGTCTCTGCTTCCTCACAGCTTCCCCTCCTCCCTGGCAGAGCATGAGCCTCACAAAGTCCTTGGTCAGGGTAAACATCACTTAGCAACAACCGAAAACATCGGCTTCACCAACACTGTTCTCAAGCTAGAAGTCAAAACACAGCACTGCACCAGTTAACACAAAGGAAAAACATGACTGCTACTGCTGAACCCAGGACAGTGGCTCACCTAGAGAAGGAAGAGTAGGAACTGCTGAAGGGAGACCTAGACTCTGGTGGGTACAACCATGTGGTGTGACTGGAAGGTATGTGTGACTTGTATGAGAAGAGGCATCACTGCGGGGAAGGTGGATTAGTCAGTTGGTACCAAACCACCCATGGGAGATAACTGAGGGGTTTAGAACAATGAAGCAAATCTTGGTGGGGTGTTTAGCCTTCTGATTGCACAAGTACAGACCAGATAAATAACCCTGAGCAGAGGACATCAGTCAAGGTGGTTAATCATTGTGAGAGGTGCTGCTGGGCTGATTCACCCTTTAACAGTGTTTTTCCACAGCAGGAGTCTCACTGACTTAGACCTGCACTTGTTCTTTGCTAGAGAATAGTCATGAGAAGAAATTTATGGTATTGGGGCATGCAAAAGTTAGCACAATGAAGAAAAGAGCCAAGAGTGAAAAAATGCTGAATGAATGAATGAATCTTGTCTTATAAATGAAGCTACTCTTTCTTGAAAAAAAAAAAAAATAACTAGTTCCCTGTGCACTTCTGACCCAAAACCTAACACAGCTCATCCAGCTTTTCCAGCATGCTCTCAAACATTGTGCAAGTGTTTGCTCACCATGGCAGATTTCAAAATACCTTGGATTTTAAATTGAGCTCAGAGCAAACCAAGTGAAACCAAATGCTGTGTCAACTGTCTGGGAAGCCACAGGGGAATTTCTTTGTACCTGAGTATTAACAGGTCCATACATTCATAGATCTCCATAGGCAAGGAGGTTTTTGTTTTCCCAGTTTTGAAAAAGCTCAAGTGTGAAGGAAAATAAATGGTATCTTGGTTAAAGACAATACAGTAATTAAGTTTCTGGTATATTACTGTTGGGTAAGAGGTGGTACTTACTGTGGTAGCAATAGATCAACTGCTTCCCTGCATTTAGTCATGATGATGCATATTTTATTGATGGCATTGATGTAAGCAGTAAGGTGTCATCTCTTTCTGCTGGAAGCTCAGTTCTGTTCTTGGAGCATATTTGTTAAATACAGTTCTTTCCAGGAGCCTTACAGGTAATAGCCACATTTCATTTGGCCTTGGCTGGTTGCTGCTGATGGCCTACACCTTCTGAGGGTAGAGGGACGGACATCCAGTGAGGTGAAAAATGCCAGCTCAGTCTTTGTACAGGCAAAGAAGATATCTAGTGCCCTACATACATGGGGTACCAAAGCTTCTAAGTGTAAAGTTTTAATTTAACCTGTATCCTTGGTAATAATTCAATGACCTGTTTTATCTATTTATGACTTCCAGCCAGGCTTTCTTCAGAGGTGATCCAGAGTGAAAAAGGAGTCATACTGCTATTCATGGTACCTGACTTTCCAAAGTCATTTATATTTAAGTAGCTGAGGCAGAATCACAAAACAGCTGAGGTTGGAAGGGACCTCTGGAGCTCATCTGGTCCAACCTTCTGCTTGGGCAGCATCACCTAAAGCAGGCTTCTCAGGACTATGTCCAGTTGGGTTTTGTGTATCTCCAAGCATGGTGACTCCATCCCCTATCTGGGTGACCTGTCTGGGGTTTTTCTATGTTTAGATGGAGCTTGCTGTGTTTTCGTTTGTGCCCTTTTCCTCTTATACAGTCACTGAACACCCCTGAGAGGTCTCTGGCTCCTTTTTTACTCCCTCCTGTCAGGTATTTATTACACACTGATGGGATGCAACCTGATCCTTCTTCAGGCTGAACAATCCCAGCTCTCACAGGCTCTTCACAGAGATGTGGTTAATTGGTAGAACCTGTTATTTCAGGGGATTTACTGTCTTTTATTTCCTAATGCTTGCCCTGCTGTTTGGTTGGTTCTAGTATTTTTGTGTGAGATTTTTCTCATAAACTTTGGTTGAATAGAAGTAACAGATTGGCTTGAGAGACTGACTGGAAACATTGTTTTTAAAAGTTCAATATAGTCAGCATAGGTAAAGGAGAAAAGAAGAGCAAGGGGAAACAGGTAATAATCTTTACCGCTGGTCCCTGCTAAAGCTGGGAGATACAGATTTAGCCTAGAAGTCATTTGCTTCAACAAGACCTAGCATCAGACTTGGGGCTCAGTGCTGAGACTGCTCTGAACATTTGCATTAATCCATCAAAGCATGCTGTCAGTTTCTTTGGATTGAAATTAGTGAAAGGGGAAATTGAAATGAATGGCACAGGAATAGGGGCTGCATCTGTAGGGACACAAATAAGTGTTCGTTTTTCTTTTTTTCAGAGCATCAGCCAGAAAAAAATCTCTCAAGACTTGGTCTTTTGAGTAAAGAAAATATGGCGTCAATGTTGCTGAGTCGACAGCTGACCTGTTGCCTGCAGCAAAACTCCAGATTGCTTGTATTTGGTAAGTGGCTTTTTTGAACTATATTAGTTTGTATTTAGTAAGTACTCATTCATGCTAGTAGACAAAATTCCAGTTTGAATGTTGCTGAGATTAGTCTGGTAGTGTTGAGTCTTTAAGAATATGATGTTCTGCATCTTGGATAGTGATGCAGCTGTAGGCCAAAAGTGGCCCATAGAGGTGCTATGGCTTTGTTGTGCTTTTTTTTCAATTGTTATTCTGCAAGCAAAACGCAGTTCATAACTTGCACTGTAAACATGTTAACTGAAACAAAGCCCTTCAGCCCTTGGAACTCTTCTCTTACTTTCTGATGCTCCATGGTGCAGAGATAAAACGATCATCCATCAGAATCAGCTGGTTCTTGTCTTTGTGCTGTGTAGTGTGACCCTGCCCATCTTCCCTTGTGAGAGGGTTTGTGTGACTAATGTGAAGAGGTGGCCCTCACTGAGGATGAGTACTTCTCCCTACAGCCAGCTCTAGTGTGAAATAAAAAGCTGCCACATGGCATCAAACTATTGTCTCATAAGTGTATGGCAGCAAGTTTTTGCTTGGCTTGGACTTCTAATTTAGCTTGTGTATGTGTACATTAAATCTGCGGTCTTTGTGAAATAGATATGAAAACTAAATTCTGTTGGCCTTTTTGGACAAAGCAGTGTAGAATCTGAGGTCTGGCTTCCATCCATTTCATGTGCTGTTGCACTGAATACAGTATGGCTGAATGGCTTTTTCTGTGACTGAGTAAATATTAATTCTTGTTCTCTCCTCCAGCCTTCGTCCAGTGCCATTGTGCTCCTTCTGCCACTGCCAGGCAAACAGAGAACCCTCCCATTTGCTCAAAAACTTAAACATGATTGATTTCCTTTTAAATAATACACTTTGGGGAGCAACTGACCTTTGGCTAAAGGACACAAAGCCTGGTCTGATAACTATTGGAAAAGTATTAGCTCAGTGTTTCAGTACAGAATGTGTTTCTATTTATGGGGGTGACGCCACTCATTGTGCTGTGCAAGAGTAGGGATAGTTTGGTCGATAGTGGTCTATGGAAAGTGCTTGCAGCAACCAGGCCTTGGTTAGTTGTCAGTCTTTTGAGCTAATTTGTTATCTCGGTATCATTACTGCTTCTGGTCCCTCCCCCTGTCTTTCACACTTCATGCTGCTTCCCAACCACAAGACAGATATATGCAAGATATGTGAAGTCACTGGAGGGCAGATGCACCAACTCACTCTTCCTTTCTCACCGTTGCAGTGGGGGGGTGTAGCTCTGCAGTGAGAAAGGAAAGCACCTCCAGGCTCTGTTAATGCATCCTTGCTTTCAGGAAACTTGTAAATGAAGAAGTCTGCTAAAATTTTGAAGTGAAGAATAGAGGGCCTTGGCTGCAATGTGTATCAGAGACCTGTGGCTTTTGGGACTGACTGCTCTGTGTTGTGTCCAGACATTAGAGAAGATGGACCAAGAGGAGAAGACTGCACCAGAAGGATCTGTATCCTGGCAGTTTTTTAGCCTGCAACATTCCTGGCTGACATAATAGGCAGGAGGCTCTGATTCTTGTAGCAAAAATTGGAGTTCAGGGCCATTCTTGTAGTGAGCCCCAGCTAAGGGTGCCGTGCTGCTGGTCTCTGCTGGCTTTTGAGGAAGTGCTGAGGCTGACATCCAGGAGCTCTCTGCTCCAGGGTGCTTTCCTCTGAGGTATTTTTGAGCACTCAAGTTCAGAGCTTTGCAGACTGAAAGAGAGACTTGTACATTACTCCCACAAAAAACCCTGCGGTGCCATTTGGTTTGCTGATTTATTTTCTACGGGTACTGAAATAACAGGGTTTGCAAAGTGGGATGGAGGTGGAGAGGAGGAGAGGATAGATTGCCTCTTGGTAGAAGTCTTTATGTCTGTGGGCTGTCATGTTTCAGTTGTGCGTGTGCATTAAGCGCAATAATCCAGTTCAGCTTGAATCTGATAAATTTATTTACAGAAATTTTTTCACCTTTGATTATTTCTGATTTTTAAAGCAAATGTGGGAGTTAGCATTGTGCTGGCCCTGAGACTGAAATAAACTGGTTACTGACAAAAAAAGGGGCAAGTGGAATGGAAGGATGTTGGCAAGTTTGCATTCAGTTGTAAAACAGGTGGAAACAAAGGTAACTAAGCTTTATATTAATCAAAATAGTGTTAGGAACCTTTTCTCTAGCTGTACATGAGGGATATGTTTAATTAAGATAGATTTCAAGCCTTCAGTCTTCTCCGGAACATGGGCAAGAGATAAGCATCTGTTTGGAGAATCCTTTTTACTTAGCCATTGCTTATAGCGTTCTCATTATTAACACAGTGCTGGTCTGTGGCAAGCTAACTAGAAAGGGAAAATGTAAATCAGTTAAGTTGATCAAAATGCAAAAGCTAGGCAAAAATATGAAAGTACTATGCAACTTAAATCTTCCCCAAAATTGTGAAGCCTATGAGTATGTGGAGTCCTTACTCCTTTATTAAAAATAAGCCTTAGTCACATACGGTTTTACTTTCCTTAGGTATTTGATCTATACTTGATAGTTTGGCCTCAAAGATAAAGATCACTGGAATTTGAAGGGTGGCAGAAAAATGCCTGTAGGCTGAGTAGCTGCCTGATCTTTTCTGACAAAGACTCCTGTGTAGTGCTGTCAGTACAGGAACAGCCAGGCAAGCATTGGAGACACGACAACGTGCCTCCGTGTTACACTTTACCTGAACTGAGTTCTACTGTTGCTGTCAGCTCACTGTGCTGCAAGGTGAACACAACAGTCTGAATGTAAATACTTAACTCTGCTTTGTGCCACCTCTGGTTTTATCAGTCACGCCACTGTAATAGGAAAAGCTGTTCCATTCCATGCTTTGGAGGCAGGTGAAGATTCAGTTGTTTGTTAGCTGCTAGGGTAGTACATAATTACTTGGACAGGCTGGGACTCCAGAGATCTAAGTTCAGTTTCCTACTGATTACCCTAAGGGGTTGAATTGGTCTCTGAATCTCGTAACCATAAAGCATGCCAAAAGGTCAGTCTTCTGCCTTAAGTTAGCATCATTTTGCATTACTGCATGCCTGTGCCCTTCTAGGATGCTGTTCCTAAAGGCTCCCAGCAGTGTAGCTTCTGCAGCCTCCCCAGGCAATCTGCTGTATTGCTGAACTGACCTTCCCTTGAAAACTTTTTTCTAACATTTAGCCTAAATTCCCCTTCAAAACAGGGGGGAAAGAATTTGCCCTGCCCTCAAAGGACCTGGATGATGGAATGTTTGTTTTTTTTTTTCTTTGTAATAGCCTTTTATATATTTGCAACCTATTACCTTTCCCAAGACTTCATCTTTCTCAGTTTGTCCAAGTACTGTCTCAGTCTCTCCCCATCCCTGATGGGGGGAATATTCTTAATCTTTCTTATGGGAGTTTCCACTTCTGTACAGGCTGTTGGGTACTGGATTTTTTTCTTCGTCTCTGGAGAATCCTCTTCCAATAAAATCTCCAGTGTGGGAGTACTGAAACACAGACAATCTCATGAGGAAGAGCTTCTGATCATACAGCGAAGTACTCTGTAAATAGCAATCTCAGTTTTCACAATATTATGCAATAGTGATGTTCGTTTTCCTAAACATCTCTAGCTAGCCTGGCCTTTTGCCATTCCGTCTCAAGATCTGTTTGTAACAGATTCTACTTGCAACGCCTAAAAGAGGACTTGGGGGAAATCACAGCCCTCCTACTTCTGGCTGTCAGGGCCTCCACACTCTAGAAATTCTGTCTGGAAGGTGGTTTGATAGACTCCATGGAGTGGAAGTTGAAGGCATGCCAGGGAGATTGCTGTTCTGCACTTGCATAGGGCAGCCGTTCTATGGCACATGTAATGTGCCTCTTTGGGGACTGGAGAGCTTTCACTCCATGCTCTCTCACAGTAAAACACTTGCATTTTAGAGATCTGCTCTGCCAGCATTTATTTTCACCTGTCTTCTTTCCTTTTTTATCTTGCATTAGATCCTTCTCTTAATTACACTGACGTAATTTCAGTGCTTCCCCTGGAGTTTCTCCCAGGCAGTCCCCAGTTGCTGTACACTTGGGAACTGTTACAGGAGTGTTATTTGTGGTCAAACATACCAGAGGTTTAAGCACTTTCTTTCTAACCCTATGCTGAACTCGACTCTTGTTATCAGAGATCACTGCTTAGCACAGAGCCCTGTTAACAGTAGTGCTCTTTGTGACTACCAACATCATAAGATGCTAGGAGGGTGTACTTAAGCAATTATGTTCCTATAGCAATGTGGTACTTTGTTAAAAATTGTGTAGTGAGACACCTGGTGAGCAATGAGGGTAGCATAGAAAAGAGAAGAAGGAAAATGAGCTTTTCTGTCTGCCAGCAAATCATTACATCCTCTTAGATGAAAAGGAAGGATGTGATTATTTGCTGATGTTATGCAAGTGTTTAGGAAGATGATGTGTGTTGCACAGAGCTTTGAGAAGTCTGCAAGATGCAAGGAAAATAGAATTTAACTTATTGTACCCACTGTCTTTAAATGAGATGGCTAGAAAACTCTGCAAATCACTCAGCTGATATGCTCTCTGATGTTTGGGTTCATTAATAGCACATACTTCGGGGTTTTGACTTTTGCCATGATATGAAAAAACAGCTTTGTTTACCAGGGAAAAGAGGATGCTGTTCTCAGTCATATTAGTTAAATGTAATTTAAGAGCTTTCCTACTGCTGCTTCAGATGGACGCTGCTATAGCCCATTACCTCTACACACTTTTAAGGTGAGAGCTGAGGTCATGCTGTTTGGTCCTGCTCTTCAGTTAAGCTCATACAACACAAGAAACTTTTCCTGTTGCAGTTTGATCATAGACCCTCAGTAGAAAGTCACTGACTTGGTCCATTAGCTCAAGAGCGTATCTTTAAACATCTAGGTACTGATTTACATACAAGTTATAGTGTAATATGTACTTAAGCATATTAACATAAAATTATATTGGTTTAAAAAATAATAATCTGTGAGGCTGTTTAGGCCATTAATACATTTCTGTTGAGCTTCCATCTTTTCTTTTTAAGAAAAAACATTTCTTTTAAACTAAGGAAGTCAGACACTCATCAGACTGAAAGTACCTTGCTTGGATGTACTGAGAATCTCAGGTTTTGTGTGTCTCATCTCTGCAGTCTTTTGGAGAAGCAAAGTGCAGTGTTCAAACCAAGACCTGACATGCAAACGTCTAAACTCATCTAAGTATGAAATTGGAGTAGCCTGAGTTACAGGGTGACTTCAGTGCTCTCTTGCAGGATCAGTTGATATAAAAAGTTAAACAGGAATAACTTGGGCTAAGTTGTGAAGTACAGTGAGTACCTTCAAGAGAGAAATGCCAGCTGAGCAGAGCACACTGCAGTTTACTAGGGGACAGAATACTACAGTGAGTGATCCAATTTACTTGCATTTACTTGTCTCATTAGGAGAACTAAATACTGACACTTGGTGTGAGGGGAAGCAAGAGAGACTGTCTCTGGGTTGAAATCCTCCTTCAAGCAAAACAAAGCAGGTATTGATGTGGTCAGTGGTCACACAGTGTCCAAGTGCATGGAAAAGCCTTGGCAGGAGAGTGAGCCACCTCCCAGAGCTGTGCTGTGTGTGCGGGGCCGCGGGGCCTGGGAGCGAGAGGCAGCACCCATGTACCCCGCCATTACTCAGGGCCTGGAGGACAAAGCATGGCACAGTATTCAGAGCAAGGAATGCCAAAAAGCCGGTGAGCCTTCGTGCAGGGGGTGGCCAGACTGTCTTTCACCAGGGTTCTGGCATCAGTGCCTGTTGAGAGCAGTCTGAGCTCCAAGTTTTGCCTGTAGAATAAGGACGGCCTGTGAGACCCTGATGAACCGTGCCTCTGAAGGCAGTGCTGTGGCAGTACCTCGCTGAACTCTGCAGCATCAAGATGAGTGGAAGCCTTAGCTAATAAAAACTGCTCTGCTTCCTTTTGTCTCATTGTCAGGAGCGTTTGGACAGGTCTCTGAGCCCTGAGGTAGCATGAGGCTTTAGAAGTCATCTATCCACGATGTGGCAGTAAGACAGCTTGTTTTCTTGCTGTTACAATGCTCTTTTAGGAGAGCTATTTACATGTGAGTACCAGAGGCTTGCACAGCCCATGAGTGCCAATGCGAGTCACTCAAGAGGCTGAGCTCTTTGCTGGAGCTGGCTGTTTATACTGTCATGAAGATTTCCAATCAGAATCCTGATTTACTTGAGGAAGAGTAGGAGAAACAAAAAAAAACAGAGCTAAAAGGGGGAAGCAGGGGAACCACAGTTTTGTATTCTTAAAATTTGGGTTGTTTTGTTTATTCTTAACCAACCCTGTGAACAACTATGCCAGTGGGATGTGTAGTGAAGTGGCCTATTTGGAATGAGTCTGTTGACCTTGCTAGAAACTGTGTGAGCTTGTGCCATTTATGTTATACTCTTACAGGGAGAAGAGCTTCATTAAAAAATAAAAAGTTTGAGGATTAAGTCCACTTTGGTTTTAGTTTTTGCTATCAGAAATTTTGCTTGTATGTTGACGGTTTTGTTCTATCCTGTATTCTTCATCCTCTACCTAAGGGGAAGAAAAAAACCCAAACCTTTTCAAAGTCCTTTGATCTGGTAACACAGGCATTTTCGATATATTTATGTAAGTTTCAAATTCAAACCATAGTGTTTGCCTGAGCTAGGATGTGGAACAACTCTGTGGCAAGTGTAAGAATCAGTAAATCAGCAGAGCTGCCATAATACTGGTATTAATAAAATGAGATGCTCTGTGGGCTCCTGAAAACAAGTATATAGAATCAAATTTGTATCACTGAATCAGCCTAGAAGTCACTTGCAACACCTGATGGCGTGCAGCATGCTTTTTAGGAGATAACAAGAGAATGAAGGGAAACCTGTCACTTGTGTTGCTCCATTTTTTAGATTGCTCTGCTTTGCAGAAAATAATTGTGGTTTGGATAAGCTGCTCCTGAAGCGGTTTAAAAAAATACGGTCTCACAAATTGACCAACACTACTGATTTGATGAAAATGATCAACTCTTCTTCAGGGAAGACCTGTATGTTTTAGTTTCACTTGACCAGTCTTTGTGTATGAAAACCTGTCTGTTGGTAGAATTAGTGCAACACTCCACAGCAAAATACTGTTTGGTTTTAATCGTTTATGTGTGCCCTCAGTAAATACCTAGTTCAACAGACCTATGCAAAAGAGGCATAAACAGTAGCAACAAGGTGATGATAATGATCTGCAAAGCAGGCTGGCTGGTTTTGGTCTTTGGTACACAGCCTGACTAATGAAAGTATGGTTTAACAGCGCACTCTTCTTGACACGTGATGTTAAACAAGTTAAGACAGCAGTAGAATACTCTCCAAATTAATTCCCTGTTGTGCAGCTCAGTAAGTATGGGTGGTTTTGTAGGGGAGACTGTGCCTTTTGCAATACCCACAATGGAATTTTCTTAGAGGAATAATTAAATCTGTGTTAAATTCAGAATCCTCACCTGTTAAAATACTTCACAGATTGTCCTTTAGGGAAGTGGAAGAGGGAAGATGTCATTTACACCTCACATGTGATGGCCAGGAAGTCTTTCAGTGTTGACCTCAGGTCTAGAGCCTGGCAGTCAGGCACCTTGAATACTTGCAGGAGTACCTTGATTGTTAGCTGGAGAGGAAACCTTTAATTGCTGTCCCAACAAGTGTAGTTTTATGAGGACTCAGAAAGACTAAGGCAGGCAGTATGCCTGTCAGCTGCTGCTCTGGGTGGGAGAACCCTGGGAGATGAAGAGGGGACACGGTGGCACAGGGTCTCTATCATTCCTGTTACTGCTAAGTTCCAAAATGCCCAATATATAATTTGTGCATCTCTTGGTGCTTTCTCCTTTATCATCTCAACTAGCACCCAGAGCCTCGGGGGAGGGAGAGAAGAGGACACACAAGGAGAAACATTTATCACTGTTTTGCTGTGATCTCCATCAGGGAGGAGCAGGGTGCACAAAAGGCTTAGTTTGGTCTCTTTTCCCCTTTTAGACTTCATGGTGTGTCTACTAAATCTGCAGCTTTATTGGCTATGAATTGCGTGGCTTTCGATCTTTTATATGCAGTTGCTTTTTTTCCAGTGGAGCAGTTGTCATGTGGTCTCCAATTTACATGAACACTAAACAGAATGGCACCAAAATGAAGTGGTGTTGCTGTAATGAAATCTATTAATAGCTTTGCAGAGAGGCACTGACACATCTCAGGGCTTAGAATTAAAGCTGAGAATAATCATCTTTGCAGACAAAATTTCCCCAAAATGAGCAGTGAGTTTAAGTGCTCAGCTAGAGAGGATCCCAAAGGGCAGTAATTTTTTAGATAGTTTCTCAAAATTAAGCTTGACTGAGACATCTGAGCATGGGCTGACAAACTGAGGCAAGCCATTTGGGCTATCTAAACCGCACCAACTTAAAAATGCCTATCACAGACTAAAGTTATGCCCTTATCTTTCAAGTATTATTCTGGTCCAAGTGTAATTCCCCTAAATTAAGCATATGACGGTTAATTTGTTGTTGACATTGTCCTGGGTAGAGGTTTGCAAGTGCTCCCTGACAAAAATGCAATTGTTAAGAGCGTTAGTTCAGTTCAACACTTAACCACAGGATTCGGAGCAAGCTCATGGTCTCTTACTGGTCACCTTGGTAGAGCTCTTGAGTCTACTTCCTTTGTTGCAAATGTACAATTCCCATATTATCCTGTACTCCCTTTAATGGAATATGTACATATTTGGAATATATGCTCACCAGAACTGTCTCTGTCATATGAAGCATGCCGAAACCCTGGATTTTGAAAGTTACTTCAGAAATGGAATCAGAGCCTGTTACTGATGAAGCATAGGGGATTTTTGCCATTTTGTTTCATTAAGATGTCAAGTTTATTATGATTCCACAATTACACATGTGGATAAAGAACAGCAAGGTCAGAGGCAGAATAAGAGGAAAAACTATACTATTTCTGACCCAGATTTCAGGGCTGTACTGCAAGATGGTGCATTCATGTGAGATTTTGAATTTATTTTAAACATAGCCATTTACCTTTCTGAGACAAATCTTTCCCAGATGGTTTTCTTTGAGCTATTTCAGAACATCGCAAGGGTTTTTACCTGTGGACTCCAGCAGGCTTTTTGGTTATTACTGAATGAATTATTAGTGAATGAAGCCAACTCTGCACAGGAGTGGGGAATTTATGGCAAAGGTGTAATGGACAGACCCAACAACAGAGATGGAAAGAGATGTGCCCTAAGTGCCCATGTCCTTTACAGCAGGATTTGTCTCTGTTTCTCTAGAGTTGCCTTGTCAATTCACTTGGGGTCTTTATTTATTTTAAAGCCGCCTCCCTTGTATTAGTTTTATTTTAACACTTGTCAAAGATACTTAGTTCACTTCATACAGTACAATGTAATGGGTCTCATCTGTCAAGTGTTCTCAGTCTGGTAAGGTATGGATATTTATTCTGAGAGGAGAGCACAGAAAATACGGTCTGTACTCAGGTTCTCATTATTTCTTACAGGACACAGATATATCAGTCAAGCTGCAGCTAAAATTGATGTGGATTTTGATTATGATGGACCTCTAATGAAGACAGAAGTTCCTGGACCACGATCTAGAGTAAGTTACCAAAGCACAGTAGATTGGATTTTGTGGGGTTTGCTTTTTCTTTTTTCATTTTCTTTAGCTGTGTTTAACTTTTTAGAAAATAAATTTAATTCCAACCCTTAAATCTGATACGAATAAACATCAATTCACAACAGTCTGCGGCCACTTCTATGAAGATGCTGAGAGTGAAAAGCTCATGAATGAAATGCCCTCTCTCTGAGAGAGAGATCTGAATCACAACTGCCAACTTCCTGTATGAAGTAATTGAAAGCAAAAGAGCATCAGTTTGATGAAACACCTCGTGAGGCTTGATCACCTGTGCTGCTGCTGAAACAGAAACTCAGCTGGCTTTATATGATATGAAATAATGTTTTGGTTTTGAAATGAAGAGAGTTCCAATTTGTAGGACTCTGGCTTCTCTTATTTTCTGATTTCTCTCTTGTTTTCAGTTATCAATATAGAAGAGGCAGCTTTCTCTCTGGGGAGATTTACAATTAAACTGTGTTTGCAGCCCCTGTAGCTTTGCATGCCACAGTTCATAGTTTTGATTGTAATATTTGCAAGCTGTACTGTGGAAGTCCATGTGGCAAGTAGAGTTGCTAGGTAAGCACACAGGGCTGCAAGTTTTGCATATGATTGATGTGATCAGAAAAAAGAAGCATACATTCTGCTTCAGTATGTGGTAATTACATACTTGAGACTCTTTTGTTTGCTTGTTTTTTTACAGGAATTAATGAAGCAGCTGAGTGGCATTCAGGTAACTTGTCAAGTTTTCTGAGTTTTGGGGGTATTAATACTGTGATTTTGGAACTTGTTTTGAAATCCTGTTGTGTATGTTTAATTCCATGCCAAAAAAAAAGGTAAAACACTTGACTCTGAGTTTCCACACTGAATGAATGAATAAAAATCTTTTTTTATCTGAATAAAATCTTTTTTAGTATATTTCGAATACTGCAGTTATTTAGCTGGGAGCAGTGATTTTTCTTTAAACACTATACATGCCTTTTAAGTTGGTATGAAGTGGCCAATGAAAATATAGGTACATTTGGGCCTGAGCTTAAAAGTATGTCAGCCTATGTGGGTATTGCCTTGCCAAGATGAGCAGCTCCTTAAAGCCTGTGCTTTATTTCTGTAGAAGTGCATACTTGCCCTTTTAACAGTCCCTCTTTATAAAAAGAGCTCTACAGTTAATTCCTATGCAATTAATATAATGTGCCTTTGTATCTTATTGTTAGATATTATCAGATTTTGCTGTAGAGCCATTAGTTGAACCTACCTACACACTACTACATTTTAAAGCATTAATTGTTTGTTTTCTCCTTTCAGAATGCGGATGCTGTACATTTTTTTTGCAACTATGAAGAGAGCCGAGGCAACTACCTTGTAGATGTAGATGGCAATCGCATGCTCGATCTCTACTCTCAGATTTCATCCATCCCAATAGGTAGGAGGCAGTTGTACCAAAGCTTCTTGCTTTTTCCTCAAGTTGTCATTTTCTTATCTATCTTGGCCACTACCAGGGAAGACGGTTGGATAGAAAAACAAAGCAGACGTAAGGTATGCCTTATTGCAGTCAGGGTACACCTCAATGCTGTGTATTACGTGTGGTGTTTTTGAACAGCTAAAGAAACTACAAATTGAATACTGACAGTACTGAATACTGAATACTCACTGGAAGTACATAGTGGTATGTGGAAGGTGCTCTAGTATTAATCTTAACTTGAATATGCAAGTTCCATGGTTTAGGTGGTCTTTGTTTGCTTGGATTTGTTACTTTGTGATTCTGTAACAGTATGTTACTGTTTTAAACGTTAACAAACATGACTTGAACATTTTAACAATAAATTATATGCTTTAGTTAACACTTCTATCTCAAAAGAACTGAAAAAAAGGAGTTTTCCATACGGACTCCAATAGGATGAAAAAAGACCAAACACTGAACTGTGGTGCTGGATGGAAGCAAATGCAGGCCAGCCGGGCTGAGGAACCAAGCAATGGGGTGTATCAACTACTTGGGAAAGTCAGCTAATTTTACGTTTTCATGAAGCGTTTCAAGAAGGAAAAGCAGCAAGGCAGAGATGTAGGCTCCAACTGCAAGGTATACAGGTTTCAGTAGGTGTTCAGTTTGTTCCTTGTCCATGGTTCCTATCAGTTGCTTAAAAATATATTTCTGCAAAAGCAGAAAGAGCAGGAGTGCTGGGGTAATTTAAAAGGTAGATGTTGTGCTATATATAGAAACTGTGATGACTCAAAATCATCCCTACAGGCCTCCCTTATTGGGAAACAGAATTCAGTGCTGTTCAGGTCATTACCAAAATTCTGTTACCGAAGACCTTGTGGGTCTTATGGCAGTGAGTTTGTAGTTATCCCAGTCTCCTTTGCAGACAGTTAGTATTGTTGCTCTCGTGTAGCACCTCAGTAAATGTGTAATTATTCCAGAGCTCTTAAATTTTTGCAGCTTATTTTCATTAACAGAAGTTCTAGATAATTTTTATCTTTTAACTAGATGCTGCACTGAGTTAACTTCTTTGTCACTGCTGATGTAGAAACAGGAGTGAAACAAAGAAGCACAATGCTTGTGTGCCAATGATCATCTAACTTGAGTCGGATTGGACAATAGGGGTCTAGGAAAGGAAGTGCATTTAATGTTCAAGACCTCCCGTTCTTCACACAAGAAATGCTGATTTGAGAAACTAGTGCATGGTCATGCAGTTGAAAGAAAGTAATAGAGGAGCCAACAAGGAGAGGTGCCATGCTTGACCTCGTGCTCACCAACAGGGAAGGGCATGTTGGAAATGTGATGCTCCAGGGCAGCCTTGGATGCAGTGATCATGAGACGGTCGAATTCAAGATCCTCAGGACAGTGAGAAGAGCATGTAGCAAGCTCACTGCCCTGGACTTCAAAAGAGTAGACTTTGGCCTCTTCAGGAATCTGCTTAGTAAGGTTCTATGGGATACAGCCCTAGAGGGCAGGGGGGCCCAAGACTGTTGGTTGATATTCAAGGATCACCTGCTATAGGCTCAGGAGTGTTGCATCCCAACTAGAAGGAAGTGCAGCAGGAGGGTCAGGAGACCTCCTTGGATGGATAAGGAGCTGCTGAGGAAAATTCAAATGAAAAAAGAGGCTTATAAAAGGTGGAAGCAAGGATAGGCGGCCTGGGAAGAGTATAGGGATGTTGCCTGGGAAGCTAGGGACCAGGTTAGGAAAGCTAAGGCCCAGTTAGAATTAAACTTGGCTAGGAATGTTAATGATAACAGGAAGGGATTCTATAGGTACATAGCGAATAAAAAAAAGACTAGGGACAACGTAGGCCCCTTCTGGAAGCTCTTGGGAGAACTGGCTACCCTGGGTTTGGAGAAGGCTGAGGTTCTGAATGACTTCTTTGCCTTGGTCTTCACTGACAAAGGCTCTGACTACACCACCCAGGTCTTGGAAGGTAGAGCAGGGACTGTGAGAATGAAGACCTTGGGCCCACTGTAGGAGAGGATCTGGTTCGAGACCATCTAAAAAACCTGAACGTGCACAAGTCCATGGGTCCTGATGAGATCCATCCATGGGTCCTGAAGGAGCTGGTGAATGAAGTTGCTAAGCCGCTGGCCATCATATTTGAAAAATCATGGCAGTCAGGTGAAGTTCCCGATGACTGGAAAAAGGGAAATATAACCCTCATTTTCAAGAAGGGAAAAATGGATGACCCAGGGAATTACGGCCCAGTCAGTCTCACCTCTGTGCCTGGCAAAATCTTGGAGCAGATTCTCCTGGAAGGCATGCTAAGGCACATGAAAATCAACAAGGTGCTTGGTGACAGCCAGCATGGCTTCACTAAGGGGAAATCCTGCCTGACCAATTTGGTGGCTTTCTATGATGGGGCTACAGAACTGATGGACAGGGGTAGAGCAGTTGATGTCATCTGCCTGGACTTGTGCAAAGCGTTCGACACTGTCCCACACAACATCCTTGTCTCTAAATTGGAGAGACATCAATTTGATGGATGGACCACTCGGTGGATAAAGAACTGGCTGGATGGCCGCACACAAAGAGTTGTGGTCAATGGCTCAATGTCCAGCTGGAGACCAGTAATGAGTGGCGTCCCTCAGGGATCGGTGTTGGGACCGGTCTTGTTCAACATCTTTGTTGGTGACATGGACAGTGGGATTGAGTGCGCCCTCAGCAAGTTTGCTGATGACAGCAAGCTGTGTGGTTCAGTTGATATGCTGGAGGGAAGGAATGCCATCCAGAGGGACCTTGACACGCTTGTGAGGTGGGCTGATGCCAACCTCATGAAGTTTAACCATGACAAGTGCAAGGTCCTACACCTGGGTTGAAGCAATACCAGGCACAGCTACAGGTTGGGCAGAGAAGAGATTCAGAGCAGCCCTGTGGAGAAGGACTTGAGGGTGTTGGTCAATGAGAAAATGCACATGAGCTGGCTTCAGTGTGTGCTTGCAGCCCAGAAAGCCAACCGTATTCTGGGCTGCACCAAAAGGAGCGTGACTAGCAGGCCGAAGGAGGCGATCCTGCCCCTCTACTCTGCTCTCGTGAGACCTCTCTTGGAGTATTGTGTGCAGTTCTGGTGTCCTCAACATAGGAAGGGCACGGAACTGTTGGAACAAGTCCAGAGGAGGCCACAAGGATGATCAGGGGACTGGAGCACCTCCCCTATGAAGACAGGCTGAGAAAGTTGGGGCTGTTCAGCCTGGAGAAGAGAAGGCTGCGTGGAGACCTCATAGCAGCCTTCCAGTATCTGAAGGGGGCTTATAGGGATGATGGGGAGGGACTCTTCATTAGGGACTGTAGTGATAGGATAAGGGGTAATGGGTTCAAACTTAAACAGGGGCAGTTTAGATTGGATAGAAGGAAGAAGTTCTTTACTGTGAGGGTGGTGAGGCACTGGAATGGGTTACCCAGGGAGGTTGTGAATGTTCCATCCCTGGTGGTGTTCAAGGCCCGGTTGGACAAGGCCTTGGGTGATTTGGTTTAGTGTGAGGTGTCCCTGCCCATGGCAGGGGGGTTGGAACTAGATGATCTTAAGATCCTTTCCAACCCTAACTATTCTATGATTCTATGAATGTCCGTGCATACTCCAAAAGAATGAAATGAAGGTTGTTCATGTGGTGCACTGAGCCTTTCTGACTTTCTAATGCCTGATGGTGCAAGCACACCTCTTTTAATACAGTTTTTGTGTATAAAACGTTTAAGTTTTAGGTGGAAATATTTTCTTAACAGGCAGAAATGGGCAGGGGCTTCTGCAGTTTACTTTTTCTGGTTGAATGAAACTGGTGACGTAGATGTAAGACTCCAGTACCTGTAACTGATAAGCCATCTGTATCAGCTAAGCCGTCTAGTTCCTCCCTCATCTGTGGCAATTTGCTTGTGAGAATAAACTGTGGGTTTTTTTTGTCCTAGAGGACATGTTCCTCAGTCACAAGGGGACTATAGTGCACTTCTTCATATACCTTTTCAGATAATGGCTGTGATACCCTTTATAGCAACAAAGGGTAAATGGAAATGGAATATTTACAGGCTGACCTAAATCTAATTGACCACATGGCATTCGTTTGGTTTTTTTTAAGTTGCACTGAATGACAAGACTGACTATCTGAAGCTGCAGAGGTTACTAATAACATCCCTCTTGGTGACAGCATTAGGTTCTAGACTGGGACACCAAAACAAGATCACAGTGTGCTTGCGAGTCATCTGTGCTTATCTCTCTGCAAGTAAATCCAATAAAACCTTTTATGAATCTGTCAAGATGCCCTGAGATTTAATAATGGTCTGCCACCTCAATGTATTTATCAGCAGAGCTTGAGAGATAATAAGTGCCTGTGTGGTGAGATAAGAATTAAAGTAAAAAAAACCTCCAGGCAAAGATGTTCTGGGCTGTTTCTTGCTGAAAACCAAAAATTAAAACCATTTTTTATCATGGTTTTTGGAAAGCTGTGGTACAATATACTCCTTTAAATCTGTATCTAGTCTGTCTGGAGTTAGAAACACCGTGGAGCTAAATACAAGTGGAGATTCTATCAGCATGTGTACTGGCAACCATCCTGAAATGTTAAATGAAACACAGGTTTCAGTGCTGGGAAGGCCTGTTGTGTTTGGGGTTATGCAGAGGTGTAGTTGGATATTATTGACAGCAGCCTGCTGCTTGGATCAAATGGATTCTTTGGGCTTTCTCCGTCTCATTGTTTTAGCAGCCTCCAGTTTTTTTCTCGTGTAAAGAGGCACATTCATGAGCCTGAGGACATGTACTTTCCTGTCACATTGATCTAGACACACACCAAGAGTGATGAAGCAGGTGTCCTCTTAAGAGCCAGCCCTGTCACTTCTGGAAGGAGTGTATATGAGAGTGGATTCCTAAAGCTACAAACCCTCACATTGGTTATCGCAGTGAAGCATGCTACTGTTTGACATCTCAGCCTAGAGCTTCCTGAATTTGTCTGCCACAGTTGTGTAATAGTTATTGAACCGCTTAGTTTTTCCTGGTGTTACTTTATGACTGTTAACCCATGTACCAGCTCAGCATCTTTTAGAAACAGCTGGGCTCTAAGGATTCTCTCTTCTCCTTCTGGGGCCTGTTTGGGGATCCATCAGCTGAATAGGGAATGTTAGGAGGACCGCTGGGCCTGAAATGAAGAGAATGGAAAACACACCTCGTGTGGGTGGGAAGGGGTAAGTTACGGGTAATAGAAGCCTTGAATTTGTGTTACTTAAGAGAAGATACAAACATCTCTGCATTATTCATGCATCTTGACAGCAGCAGCAGTGTTACATGTCTTTACCAGCAATAGCAGAGTTAATGGTTAAGCTCCTGAGTAGTGGTAGCTATTTATAACAAAGTTCTGTGAGTTTAGTTTGGAGACTTCTAAAATACCGGGTATACTCTCAAAGGTGCTTTCAGCAGTAGCACAGCTATAGCTCACAGTGACACAGCTTCCAGCCTAGCAACAGCTCTTCCCATGACAGCAGGTGCAATGCAGATTTAGTTGTCTGTGTCACAAATAACTGCTCGGATTCTCTTGATAATAATTTCAACAGATTCTTTGCAGCATGACATGCAGCTAAAACAATCTGTGCATTTCCTTGTTTTGAACTAAAATACTCAAAACAGAATTTATAATTGATTTGTTAATGCAGTAGCCTAAAGCTCCATTGCTCAGCCAGGATAATCAGGGCTGTTGTCATTCAGCTGCACTGGCTTGATAAGCTTTTGTGATAAAATTAGAGCGGGCTGACTTCTTGAGCAGTAGGGAAGATGAAGTTTCCAACTGTTTCTAAAAGGCTATATAAAAGATGATGTTAATCTCTGGATTTGGCACTTCATACATTAGAAATCAGGCTTCAAATGAAAATTTTGGGCTCCTTTGTTGTTTTTTTTTTTTTGTATCAGATAGGTTGGTTTACCGGTAAGCAAGCAAGTCGCATCAGTCCTTCTTGTGTTAGATCCAAAGCATCCTTAGTATCTTGGTGTTTCTGGATAAAAAGGACACATTGTTGCATCTTTTCCCAAGTAAGGAAAACTAGAAGGAACAAAAAACTGGTCATGAAAGAAAGTGAAAAGAGCAGAATCTGCTGCTTTAATACGAGACAGCAGTTTGTCAAACGGGGTGTTTTTATGGTGATGCACAGCTGAGGTATATGAATTTATGAGAAACAAAGATTTTCAGGCAGGTGTCTTGGAATGATGAATGGGTTGTGGCGGGTTAGATTTGGGTGTTTATCACAGCCCACGAGGTCCAAGTGCATGACTGTCTGTGTAGAAAGCCTCTTCCTTCCCGTGGGACTGTTAATGATCACACATGAACATCTGCAGTGTGCCTGGCTGGAATGTGAATCTTCATGCATGCAGATAAATGCCAGTGTATGACTGCCTGACAATCTGGACAGTATGGAGGCACAACTCTCAAACCCAGTTTTGGCAGCACTCTGCACATTGTGTGGAGGTAGCACTGCAGAGGGTGGTGTGGTGAACGCTGCCCAACTGCGACTGATGTCAAGGAGCGCTGTAAAGCCACTGGCAAAGTTCTGCCAGAGTCCCAGGGCTTGTCCCTACTGGGTCTGGCATAGCATGTGCTCTTCAGCAACCAACAGCAGCTCTGAGAACAGCATGGCTGTGCTAGTAAGGTTACCCTGCACTGCCTGGCTGGAACTGTTGAAGGACAAAAAGCCCTTGCTGACGTTTTGTTAGCACACTGTAATGCAGTGAAATTACAATTCCTAAGTGAGCTTTCTTTGGGAAAACAGTAAATGTGGATTTTTGCATGTCTGTTTTGTATGGTCAGCTGCCAAATACTGAGGAATGGCATGGAAGAAATGGGGAATGTTGACTTTGCAATGAAGAAAAATCCAGTCAGTTAGAAAGCACAGGGGGGGAAGGGAGGGGGGAAGCTCTGTCACTGTGTTGGGAATAATCAGCCTGATACTCAAGGATGATAAAGATTGCTATGAAGGCATAGCTCCAGCTACTGTAATGGACAGAGCTGCATGGGGACCTTCCCTCCACAGTGGTGGGTGGTCACTGCATGGTGAAAGCCACACAAGTCTAGCAGATCAGGGTTGTGGTGAGTGAGAATAGCAAGCAGCCTGTGTCAGGAAGGAGAGACTGGAGATGCTTCTATACCAGAGCTAAATGGTGACCTACAGAAACAACAGCTTGTGGGCTGCACTGGCAGAATGCAAAGCTGCTCTTAACTGAGGAAGAGGAGAGGTTCACATGTTGCACTGTACAGAAACCAAGTACATGTGGGAAATCTAGAAAGGAGAGCAAGCAAGTGGTTAATAGTTCTACAGTAACTATAATGCTTCAGTTAGGCCTTGTCAGGCAAAAGATCCATGTCTTGTTCATTTATTTTTGTGTTCAGTTTTTAACTTTCAGTACTTACATAAGTTTTGCTATTTCCTGACACAAAATTTGTACCAAAGTTCCAGATTAATGTATTTTGTAAAAAATATTTGAAGCTAAAGTACATTAACTTCAAAAGAAGTTCTATTACTATTTGCTAAAACATACACAAGTTACACAGAAGCAGTCAAGCATTAAGTTGAGGTTATAGTCTAGGTTAATCTAAACATTTGTTTATTAAAACCAGATGGAAATAACTATTTTCTTTCTTTGTTCCTTTTTTATTAGGTTACAGCCATCCGTCTCTGATAAAGCTTCTGCAGCAGCCACAGAACTTGGTAAGTGAATTAAAACACGAAGTACTTGAAGGCATCCCCTCCTCCCTGTGGTGGGCATGCTGACTTTTCTCTTAAACTGATAATGCTTAATGACTCACTTTAAAGTATGATGGGATCTGCTGCTTCCAAAGGAGCTGCCTCCAAAGCCCAGAGTGGATAGTGCAGCCAGGACCCCTCTGTCCCACATATGAGCATCAAAGCTTTTGCTGGTCCCCTATTCCGATTTCCGAAACCTGCCCCAATCTACTGGGAGGGCAGCACTAAACCACATCAGTCTGCACCTCCCTGTGCATTTTGGGTATCCAGCAGGCTCTAGCCTGGGTATGGCCTGGGCAGGATGTCATCTTCAACTAGACCATATCACTCAGAACCACGTCCAGCCTGGCCTTGAATGTCTCCGGGGATGGTGCATCCACCACCTCGCTGGGCAACCTGTGCCAGTATTTTACCACCCTCGTTGTAAAGAGTTTCTTCCTCATGTCCAGCCTGAATCTCCCCTCTTTTAGTTTAAACCTGTTTACCCCTCATCCTGTTGCAATAGGACTTCCTAAAAAGTTTCTCCCCATCTTTCTTATAGCCCCCTTTTAAGAACTGAAAGGCTGCAGAAAGGTGTTCCCAGAGTCTTGTCTTCTCCAGGCTGAACAACCCCAACTCTCTCAGTCATTCCTCATAGCAGAGGTGCTCCATCACTGATCATTTCTGTGGCCTCCTCCGGACCCTTTCCAACAGCTCCATGTTTTTCCTGTACTGAGGAGTGCAGAGCTGAACACAGAGCTCCAGGTGGGGTCTCACCAGAGCAGAGCAGAGCAGAGGGGCAGAATCACCTCCCTTGACCTGGTAGCCGTGCTTCTTTGAATGCAGCCCAAGATACAATAGACCTTCAGGGCTGCAAGTACACACTGCTGGGTCATCTCCAGTCTTTCATCCACCAATACCCCCAGGTCCTTCTCCTCAGACCTACTCTTAAAGCCTTCATCCCCCAACTTGTATTGGTACCAAGGGTTGCCCTGACCCTGGTGCAGGACCCTGCACTTGGCCCTGTTGAACCTCATCAGGTTCACATGGACCCACCTGTTGAGCCTGTCCAAGTCCCTCTGGATGGCTTCCTGTCCCTCAGGCATGTCAGCTGCAGTACTCAGTTTGGCATCATCTGCAGACTTGCTGACAGCACACTCAATCCCACTGTCTGTTGTTGATGAAGATATTGAAGAGTACTGGTCCCAATATGGACCCCTGAGGGAACCACTTGTCACTCTTGTCCATCCAGACATTGAGCCATTGACCACCACCCTCTGGATGTGACCATCCAGCCAGTTCCTCCTCCACTGAACAGTCCACCCATCAAATCCATAGATCTCCAATTTAGAGAGAAGGATGTTGTGAGGGACCGTGTCAAAGGCTTTACAGGTGTCCATATGGACAACATCCGTAGCCCTTCCTTTGTCCACTGAAATAGTAACTCCGTAATAGAAGGCCACCAGGTAGGTCAGGCAGGACTTGCCCTTGGTGAAGCTGTGCTGGCAAACCCACTGCAGACAGGAGTGTGTGCCGGGCTCTGCCTGCAGATAAAGCACCAGCTTTATTGTGAAAGTACTTCTTTTGAGCAGTACACATTGAGGGAGGGCCCTTGATTACTGTTCATGATGGGATCAGTGCTTTCTTATTTGGTTGGTTGTAATGCTCCACATACCCTCTCTGTAGCCAGGTATAGAGAACAGAATGCGCATCTGTTCATCTGGGACTACAGCAGCTTGATGTCAATGTTCTCTTCTTGTCAGTGCTGAGCATCTCATTAACAACAAAAGAAAAACACAACTTTCTGCTCAGTAGCAAATGTCAATTGACTGTGAGAGCCCATAATCAAATTCACAACAAATTTATGGCCTCTTATCTGACTTGAGATGAAAATTTACTTCTAAGCTGAGACAAAAAGTCAAGTAAGATTTCTCTTACACACTAAACAAAAGCTTTTTGTTAATCTGTCAGTAACATCCTTGCTCAGGTTGTGGGGGGTTTTTAAGCTTGAGTCTGTTGAAATGATGTTTTGGAAATGAGACACTTGTTCAAGTTACGAAGTCCTATCTCACACTCTGTTACATCTCGTGTGATCTTTGTTTTTCCCTAAGAATTCTGATGAAGTGTTCTTGCAGGCACAGTGATCACTCATGCCCCTTGCTGTGGTCTACACGTCTGAATCCTGATGCAGTGTTCTTGCAGGCACAGTGACCACTCATGCCCCTTGCTGTGGTCTACACGTCTGAATTCTGATGCAGCGTTCTTGCAGGCACAGTGACCATTCATGCCCCTTGCTGTGGTCTACACGTCTGAATCCTGATGCAGCGTTCTTGCAGGCACAGTGACCATTCATGCCCCTTGCTGTGGTCTACACGTCTGAATTCTGATGCAGTGTTCTTGCAGGCACAGTGACCATTCATGCCCCTTGCTGTGGTCTACACGTCTGAATTCTGATGTAGTGTTCTTGCAGGCACAGTGACCACTCGTGCCCCTTGCTGTGGTCTACACGTCTGAAAAAAATGAGTACAAATTGAGGAGAAAGATTGAAAGATGCTCATAAATGTGCAAGCTTTGAGTTGCAGTGAAAATACAGATGTTTTGGCGGAGGTAGCGTGTTCCCTCTGGAGACCCATAAAGATATAAGTCATTGAAGCTCAGCCTTTAATTTCAACAATGACTTGTTATAACAAGAAGAATAACAAAAATAAGGGCAAATAACGCTGCTTTGCAGGTGGCAGACTTATTGAGCTTGTCTTTTCCTGAGCAAGTTTAATTTAAAATACGAAGTAGCACATTATGACTCAAATAAGGTTAGCTACAAAGACTAAGAGCAATGATGAGTCAGTTTTAATCCATGACACTTAATTTACATTAATTGCATAAACACGACATTAATCTCTGTTAGTGGACTGGGGAGACTGAGGGTGTTCCAGAATTGCCTGTGTGGGCCAGTGGCTCAGTATTCCCACCATACCTTCTGACACCAGAAGTACCTTTCTCAAAGGTGTGAGTCAGACTAGGTTGCTCAGGGCTTTATCTGGATCATGCAGTCTGCAAGGAGGGAGGCTGTACAGCCTCTTGAGGCAACCCATTCCATGGCTTCACTGTTGGTGACAAAGCTTTTCCATGTACCCAAATCTGCACCTCTGTCTGGATATATCACAGTCAATCTTCTGGAGCGTGATTAAAAGCATGATATTGAGTACTGGGGTAATAACATACAGGGGAGCTTCTCACCATCTCTGTGCTGCACTGCCCATTACTCTACATGCCTGAGGAGTCTGGAAGGGAGACAGCATGCCAATGAGCACAAATTTTTGTCAAGAATCTATTTTTTTGTAGTGTTGTGTTGCTGATCCTTGCGTGCGTGTTATCTTTCTCAGATGTAGCCCCTATCCTTTAAGTTCACATTTGCCTTGTTGCCCTGATTCCCACTGTAATAGTATCTGGAGGATGTTTATAAGAACAGTGTTGTGAAATGGTCTGTCTTGAGGCTCAATAAGGAAGAAAATGCTGCTATGCTAATTGTGTTTAGATTTAGCTATACAAACTAAAGACAAATAATTAAGATTTTGAAGTATATTCCCTGTGTATAAGGAAAAACGAGATTGAGCAACTAAAATGGCAATACTGCAGAGGAGATGTCAGTATCAGTTAGTGTGCCCCTTCTCTAAGGAGTCCTGCAAGAATGAAGTATTAAGAGTGAGGCAGAAAAACATTTTCTAAGACATGAGTATTGTCCTCTGGTTTTAAAACCCCTTCTTGCCACAATACAAATTTCTGCCTAAGTATTTGTAATGAGAATAAAATGTAACTGCCTTGGTATCAACATGATCCTTTTTATATGATAGTAAAACCTAACAATTTGTCTTTCTTTGTCTTTCTAGAGCACTTTTGTCAACAGACCTGCCCTAGGAATTTTGCCTCCAGAGAACTTTGCAGAAAGACTGAAGGAATCTTTGTTATCAGTAAGTTTGAGATAGCAGTGATGAGTTACCATGTTCTGTGCTTTTGGGCACGGGCAAATCAAAGGATGTTACAGACTTTGATAGGGAATTGTCTTTCCTCATCCTAGACTCAGTTAGTCTCCCATTATACTGAAGCTCATGATGTTAACGACTGAGCAGTGTTATCACCACTTTGTACTATGTGATATTATGTGTAATATTTTGGAGTAATTTTCTGTCTTCATTGACAGGTGGCTCCTAAGGGCCTGTCACAGGTGATCACCATGGCTTGCGGATCCTGCTCTAATGAAAATGCCTTTAAAGCAATATTTCTGTGGTACAGAGTGAGTAAAGTATTAAGATATTTTTGCAGGCTTCAATGTAAAATGAGAATTTATTCATTATCAGAACTGTTACTGTAAACCAAAGTAAGGCTTGGAGGTTGTCTTGTTCATGGTGTTAATTATGTTCAACCTAGTATAAAATCTTTATTTAAAAGTCTTCATCTGAGCTTTCACTTTGTATTGATACAACTTTAGAAATTACAAAGAAAAGGAAATACAGAACATGCAGATTGCAGTCACTATCTAGGAGCCACTGTCAGTGTGTTCATTGGCTCTAATTTGGCATACCAGCATCACTAATTTGTGGTTCAGCTATAACTGCTTTGGTTACAGCTACAGGAAAACTATCATTGGGTTCTTTGGTTTTTTTTTGCAGAACAAGGAGAGGGGCCATAACAACGTCACAAAGGAGGAACTGGAATCCTGCGTAATTAACCAGGTGATGTTTGCTCTTTTCCACACCTCAGAGGTACCATTGGCTTGGATTTATAAGGGAAGATTGGGAAGAAAAATCAGCTTTATCTTTTAAGTGGAATTTCGGGCTTGTAAATGTAGAAAATGGTGAAATATAAACTGCTCCCAACAAATATCAAGACCTGCTGCTTGTATTCTTGCATCCTTCCCAGTTGTAAATCTTGGGAAGCTCTCCCTTTTTTCATGGCATCATAGAATCATAGACTCAATGAGGTTGGAAAAGACCTTTAAGATTATGAAGTCCAACCCCAGCACTGCCAAGGCCACCACTAAACCATGTCACTAAGGGCCTCGTCCATGTGGTTTGTGAACACGTACAGGGACGGTGATTCCACCACTGCCCTGGGCAGCCTGTTCCAATGCCTGACCACCCTCTTGGTGAAGACATTCTTTCCTAATATCCAACCTAAACATCGCCTGAGGAGCCTACATGATAGATGGATGGTGATTTGGCTCTTGCAATCACAAATTTGAACATGCTGGTCCCAGCCTGATCTATGGCACTTCTGTAGTGACAAGCATTCAGTGCATTCACATGGGATTAGGGAGCTCATTTGGCTTTAAAAATGAGGAGGGTTCTTGTAGGGTTTTGTTGGGCTTACTTTGTTTGTCTTCAGAATTATGAAGTTCTTGATGCTGCTCACAGCCTGGTCCGACAGATGGCTGTCCAGTACAAATAACATGGCACATCATGACCTGAAGGAGCAGGAATTTTATAAGATGGTGTAGGACATGTAAAACTAATGATCACTTCTGGTGATCACCATCCCCAAGCATCCCATACACATGCTCACAGTTTGTACAAAAAGGGCCAATCCTACTGAATGTTCAGCCTTTGTGTGACCTCGTGTGAAGAATTACTGTGATACAGTGTAAGCTGCCAAGTATTCATTAGTATTAATGATGTATTTGAGGAGGCTGGGCAGTTATTAGGGGATGACAAATGTGTATGTTTAAATGGGTGACTAATGCTGCCTGGTGCCTGACGGCGGCAGCCTGCACTGGGAGTGTTGAGGGAGGCAGCAGCGCTGCCGTGTGTCCGTGTCCCTGACTGCTGCCTGTCTGCTCTTCCTCCAGCCCCCCGGCTGCCCCGACTATGCCATGCTCTCCTTCATGGGTAGCTTCCACGGGAGGACACTGGGTAAGACAAGCATGGGCACACCTCCTCCTCCTCCTCCCTTTGCCTCCTCTCAGTGCTGCACTGTCTGAGAAGTGTTTTATTTTCCTTAGTCTCCTGTTTTCCATTAGAGAGGTGTAGACTTACTGAAGAACCTTGCAAGCCACACTAGTACTGAAACAGAGTGCTTGAGTGGCAGTGGGAATTAATGTTATATATATTATAATTATTTTCAGAAGGTCTCTTATGTTCATTCTGAATCTGACGTTTCTATCTGTACTAGTAAAAAAGTAACTTCTGGGTAAAATCACCACAACATGCGCACAAGAAGTCACTAATTTTTGCCATCTTATATTGGCTCGATCCCTGTTGTAAACACATCACCCATTCTGAGCTTTGCAAGCAGTTGTATTTGGTCAGGTGAAACTCATCTCATCTAAGCACCCTTTTCACATTGACAGAGGTTCTCCTGTTCTTTGGCAACTGTGCATGTGGAACCTGACACTTAAAAGCTGGAGCAATTCACTAAGCTTAGCTAAACAAATTACCCAGTATTTCAGAAACTAAAGTAAAACCAGAGCAATTAGAGAATTCTACAGTCCTGGTGTGAGGCAGTTTTTCACCTCTGGGTAGCATTTTTCCTGTATTGTTCCTAGACAGGTATTACTTCAATTTTTGTTTTTCTGGGTTTAGGTTGCTTAGCTACAACTCACTCTAAAGCAATTCACAAATTGGACATTCCATCGCTGGACTGGCCTATTGCTCCATTTCCAAGGCTAAAGTATCCTCTGGAAGACTTTGTGAAGGAGAATCAACAGGAAGAAGCCCGTTGTTTAGAGGAGGTAAAAAAATTCCCTGGCAGCTTTGTAGCTGCTTTTTTTTTTTTTAAATAATGAATAGTATTAGTAGGATTAGCTGGTTTTCACTAGAAGAATGTTTTCAGGGGTTGGAGCAGCATGAGATTAAAGCAGCATTCACTGTTGTTTACTGTCCAGAGTTTGTCCCTGCCTTTCAGAGGAACAGCTAAGCTTACTGTGAGTTGGAGGTCTACATGAACCCTACCGAAGTGAAATACCACACGCAGGAGAAGTTCTGTGTATCACACTGAACCTGTCTGCCAGATCTTGCAAAGGGACGCTCGCAAAGAGCTAGCACAGTGTGTATAATCCTCTGCAAAGAGAACCTGGAACAGTGTTTTCAGGTTTTTCAGCTTTTCTGTGGTAGCTTTCTGGCTGTGGTCCTACCTATGGCTGCAGGGAGGGAGTGGGCAGGGATTTTGTGCCTTCTCTAGCCCCGGAGAGAAGAAAGGTGGCCAGAGCAGCATTTAAGGGAGGAAAACTGTCTCCAGGTACCAGAACCATGTGACTGCCTGTTGGGCTTACTGGGATCCAGGATCTGCCACTTCCAGGGATCTCTTTTGAGGTGGTGGTGGGGAGCAAGGCATGGTGTGCCCTGTGACTGGAACTGAAATAGGGCACATTTTGGAGCACCACACAAACTACAGAGGGGTTGTGGTGCGCTGGGGGCACATTTTTCTTATGCAAACGTGCCAAACCTCAGGGTTCCTAACACCTTTATAGCCAGGAATGCCTCTGAACTGTTGAAGTTGTGTTGCTGAGACTTAACCTTTCTAGGAGGAAATGTACAAATTCCTGAAAGGCGAATGTACCATAAATGTCTGATTTACAGGTGGAAGACCTGATTGTAAAGTACAGGAAAAAGAAGAAGATTGTGGCTGGAATCATTGTAGAACCAATACAGTCAGAGGGTGGGGACAATCATGCTTCTGATGACTTCTTCAGAAAGCTACGGGATATTGCCAGAAAGGTAATCAAATATTTCACTGTTCACTCAGTGGTAGCTAAACATGCAAATACTTCTTGGTGTCTCCAGAGGCCCTCTCCCCTGCCTCAGTCAACCTGAGAGCCTCCAGGCCTCCTCACAGCAGTTGGGGTAGTTATGTTTGTGTATTCAGATACAGGCAGCCCCTTATCAACACAGAACATTCTCTTCCATTGGATGCACGCCTAGTGCTTTCTTGTAATGTCTGAGAGAGAAATTGCTCTGATTCATTAACTGTGGATTTCACAGTACTGTTCTCTGAATTATAACGGAAATTTGTTGAGGGGATTCAAACAATTTCAGAAGAGGCAGGTTTGGAAAAGGATGATATTTTGTTGACAGATTTGTTTTTAATTAAAAAAAAAAAAGATGTTGCAGTAAAACAATGCAGATGTCTTGATACTTGGAAAGTGAAGTAACTTAGAAGTGATGGTACTCAGTAAGACTGACTCAGTACTTTTTTCACCCTCAAAACATTTGTGTGCTTACAGAAAGGGGTATAGGTGATGTCTAGGAAATTCTGTTCTGCCACGAGAAAAAGCAGCTTTTCCCATAGTTAACAATTACTCATGCTGCAGTGATAGAATGAATGAGGTGAAGTGTGAAAAGGTTTGCCTTGTCTAAAACAAGATGCTGCCAAAAGTATTCACCTATTTTTCATTACCATATGATGACATAGCTTGATCTCCCTATCTCAAAGTTTCAGCAGAATGGTACTTCACATAAAAAGCCACGTTGCTGGCTAAAATGGGCAGCTCTTTCAGCAGACACATCTGAAAAGGCAGATCTGCCAGGATCAGGTTAGACCCCTGGACTGAATGGATCATGCTGCTGGTATTGCCTTTACGCACAAATGCCTGACTCAGATTGGCAGCAGAGAATTCTTATTTAAAACAAACAAACAAACAAACCTCCTAGAAATAATATTCTACTTCCCTCAGGGCTTTGAAAATGCCACCCAGGCTCTTCCCACATGTTTTCAGGTCTCCTCTAGAAAATGTCCAAGATTATATAAAACCATGTACTTTGTGAATTTAGGTAGAAAATATGTTTCTAGTGCCATTCAGAGACAAACAGCTGAATTTTTAATTGTGAAATCTAGTGCAGGGAGTGGTGTTGGGATGGGGGGTGAGGAAGGGAGATTTGGAGCTGTGAAGGGAGAGGCAGGAGGGCTGTTGGAACTGGCTTATATTTATCTGTTCACTAAGGGAGGCATTTTTGGTTTGGAAAGGAGGGCTCATTCCCTGCTCTGTACATCTATCTCTACAGCATGGCTGTGCCTTCTTGGTGGATGAGGTGCAGACAGGATGTGGCTGCACAGGAAAATTCTGGGCTCATGAACACTGGGGCCTGGATGACCCAGCCGATGTGGTATCCTTCAGTAAGAAGATGATGACAGGAGGGTTTTTCTACAAAGAGGAGTTCAGGCCGAATGCTGTAAGATTTGTCAATGGAACGTGAACTTCATGCTAGCTGAAGACTCGTTCACAAGTAACTGTAGTGGCCATGGAATAGACAAGCTTTCCTTCAGTAACACAGGTTCAGCTGGAGGGAGCTGCTATTTCATAGACACTTGCTTTGTGCTTCTACAAAAGTAGTTGTATCTTCGCTTTTATTCCAGTTGCTGTCAGTCACAAAGGTCATAAAGCTGGTGGGAGGGAGAGAACTGGGTTTAGCCTAATGAACTACCCTTCAGTACAAAATCCAACCACAAACTGTAGGGCAACTTGTTATCTTCAGAGCTTGTATGCCAGCGTTTTGGATTCTGTCAGTAAGATTTCTTCTTTGCATTAATGGCCCTTCAGATGCAATAAATGAAAGAAAGAAAAAAAAAAAAAAAAAGGCAGGTGGAAGAGCATAACGCTTGAATGTAAAACCTATATAGAGGATGATGATTTCCCTGTCATCTATAGCCACGTTTCAGTGAGATGTTAGAGCAGCAAGGCAGAATGACCTGAATTTGTAGCATAAAGTAGTTGCCCTTTGTTTCTGCTCAGCAGGGCAGCTGTATGGTGCTTTTACAACAAAAAAGGGGGTTGGTGAGATGAATGCATGATTTTTCATACACCACATGTTTGCTTTACCAGTTTGACAGCTTGCTTTTCTTTATTGTAGTGATTCGCCAGTTAATATATTTCACAATTCTCTTTCCACTCTTTCCCAAGCCCTATCGGATTTTTAATACCTGGCTTGGAGACCCATCCAAGAACCTTTTGCTTGCTGAAGTCATCAGGGTTATTAAAAGAGAAGACCTTCTGAACAACGCGACCCATGCCGGGAAAGCACTACTGACCGGGCTGCTGGATTTACAGGTAAACACCTGGAAGGATTAGAGATAAGAAGTTGAAATTTGCTCATCAGGTAGGACCTGACCTCATCTGCTTCAGACTCTTAGACTGAGGAACTCCAGCTTCAACTCTGGAGCCCCATGTGAGAAGGAAAATAAAGACAGGCATTTAAGGGTAGGCTCACAGATGCTTGCCTCCCAAAAGGCATTTTGCACAGGATAAACCCACATACTGTCTCTGCTCTCTCCACAACTCAAGGCACAGCAGGCAGGAGAACACAAAAAATTATAACCTTCGTCCTTTGGAGGGCCAGAATACAACTGGTACTACCAAAAAAGGTTACTCTTCTAAGAGAGGAGAATGGGGAAAAGAGCTTGCAGGTTGGGTGAGACATCGAGCCCCTGCAATAGGTCTGCTCCACTGTAGCGGCAGAGGCAGCAGGTTTCCATAGGAGGATGGTGGCGGAGCAGAGTTTGCCACCAGGTCCCCTCTGGGGCAGCAGCTGCCCTCCCTACTTCCTCACCTCTCTTTGCAGGCTCGTTACCCCCATCTTATCAGCAGAGTGAGAGGAAGAGGAACATTTTGTTCATTTGACACTCCAAATGATGCAACTAGAAACAAGTTAATTACAATAGCCAGAAACAAAGGTAAGAATGCTTGTGTGTGGATTAGCTTCAAGTGACAAGCAGTAGCGTATGTAATGTTTTAAATTTTGCTTTTTCCTATGGGGTATGTGTACTATAATTACAAACAAAACTGTATTTAACTTTTCTGGAAATACTTACATTTTCTAGAAACATCAGACCAGTCTGTTCCATGGTGTGCATTTACCTTTCTGTATAGGTCTAACATTGCTGAAGAGCTCTATCTAGGGCAGGAGTTTTTGTGACATCCCTTTCACATTCCTCTGCAGTGACCCTAGGTGCACCCAGGCACACATTACTTCTAGACACAGATCAGGAAAATGAGAAGAAAGCTAATGTGTCACTCAGGAGAAAGGGAAAAGATAGGAGTTTTATGGAATACGCAAGAGTGAAATACAATATGTTGCCTAAAATGGGCACAGATCTACACCTACATCCCTCTCTGACTACAGAGCTCATAACCAGCCGTAGAAAAGCCCAGGTATCTGAAGCCCAATGTGCCCTTTGAATTTAACTGTGTGCGGGCCCTGGGTTTGCTGCTGTCAGTTTCTGCTGTTACTCGTATTTCTTGAAGCAGGCATGATGCATCTAAACTATTGTGAAAGCACAATTTTAAAGACTGATTTTTTTTAATTCTTGGAAACTAAGACAGCAGGGAGAGAAGGCAAGTGGTTTGTTTCATGGTAACCAAGGCTCTGACTAAAGGCAAGGCAAGCTCAGCTCTGTGCCATGGAGTTTTCAAAGAATTTAATTGATTCTGGGGTAAAAACAATAGCATGCACTTGAAGTACTGCAGGAAGTTGTTTGCCAGCACTGAGCTATTTTAATATTTTGTCATTAAAAATGAAGTAGCTTGCAATTTTGAAGAAACCTATTGTGTCATTTTGTGGCACTGCGGTACTTAACCAGTACAGCATGGCAGCTTTGAAGGCTCAGATGCTGTTGGAGCTCTTTCCACTGCTGTTTAGATTAGTCCCAACATTTCAGGTGTTTTAGCTACAGGCACCCACTGTGTGCTAAGTTGCTGTGCAGCTTGAGGCCCTTTTGAACCCCTGACTGTGTGCTGTATTGCTGTGTGGTTAGCAGTGATTTGGGGAGTTCTCCCAGCCCCTGCAGTGAAGTGAACCTCATTTTCTGGCTGTTTGGCAAGGATGGAAATGACTAGAGGACCTGTTCTATGCTTGGTTTAGGTGTTGTGCTGGGAGGCTGTGGTGACAGATCAATTCGTTTCCGTCCAACGCTGATCTTCAAGGATCACCATGCACACCTCTTCTTGAACATTTTCAGTGACATCTTAGCAAACTTCAAGTAAAAACAGTTCCCTCACACTGAACGCTATGAAATTAGTTTGCATTAATTCATGTCTTCTCTACTTATAAGTGTAAAGTCATAAACTAAGGTTTGTGTTCTGTCTGTAATCCTGCCCAAGGCAAGCTGCTCCATGCAAACTCGACCCAGGCAGAGCATTGGTACTGGGCACCAGCAGGTACATGCAGCTGTCCCACACTGTGCGTTCGTAGATGCTGCGGCCCTCCATCTTCTGGCTTGGGTCATACTAATTGCAGAGTCCTCTCTACATTCATGGTCCTGACTATTTGATAGTCTAAATATGACCTGGTACAGTCTGTTTGCACAGGTAATCCTGGCACATTTACTCTTCTATCCAGAAGCAGCCACAAGCCTGCCATACAGAAAGTGCCATTCTCTAATGGTAACTGGAATAAACCCAGTGTTTCAAGGAAAGCTTTGCTTTCCCACACTGCCAAACACAGTGTTTTACAGTTTTATGCCCCTGAACTCCTGCCACGCCAACTGGATCAGGACACCATCAGCTACTCTCTGCCTAACTTTCAGTCTGCACACACACCACTTCAGAGGCACTAATGCACTCAGCCACATGTGCAGTGCTGTACATGCAACTCAAGGACTCATGCTTCTTCCCTTGTCCTGGATTTTAAAACTTTTGACTTCTCTTACAATCAGACTTGTGCAGAGAAGACTACACCTCAAGGTATCTCATTTGAGAAAGCTTAGAGAATCGTGTGAAGCACATTATTACCACCCCTCAGCAACCCAGAATGATTTGCTGCCATTTACCCCAAACCACACAATAGGCATTCCTTTATCTGTTACACCTTCTACACAAATACTTGAGGCATTTTGGAAAACTACTAAGCAGAATTGCTTGATCTTGCCAATTACCCAACGTGGGAGCCACTACAGTGAAGGCCTAGTCCTAACTGCACATCTGTAATACAGAGTACTTCTGTGTTTGTTCTAATAGTTTATTCTGTCATTGATACTTAAGAGATCTTCTAGAAGGCCACAGATCAAAAAGTGTCAACAGTTTGTCAATACATTTCTCCTCAGAGTTGTTTTGGATGTCTCTTTACTGTGTGCTCTTTGTTGTTTGCTTAAGGCTGACCTGAACTAGGTCTAGTGCCTTTCCCCCCCCCCCTTTTCTTGGCTAGCAAATATCTGCATTTTGCTTAATAAGTTTAACTTTATGTTGTACGCCAAAAAACAGGGACCACAGTGGACTTTAAAGCTGCTCTATTATGATCTGGCCACAATTTTTAAGAACATAATGAGACAGAGCATTAAAATACCTACACATTTAATACAACTACCAAAATATGAGAGGTTTCTTACCTGCTTTGAGAAGTATTAATTGTGGTTTTCCCTTTTTATTTCTTGAGTGCTGGTAATGGGAAACCCCAGTACACCCACTTCTGCTAGCCTAAAAACAACGGTATTTCTGTAAACCTCTGCAGAAACAGGAATCCTGCCACCAGCTGGTCAGAACCTGAGCAGGTTTTTGAACAGAGGTTGTAGAAATCTGGGGGGAAGGACTTGTAAACTGGTGTTCAGCACAACCTCATTGTCATTGCTGTCCTTGTAAGTGTATTATCAACAAGACGAAAGTCAAACTGAGAACTGTATTTGACAGCATTTTGGGAATTAGTTTGTTTAACATATCAGTGCAGTAGTTTTAGTAAATGTCTCTAGCAAGTCTTGTACTTTTACAGAAGCAAGGGTCCAGTAATTTGAAGTCTTACCACATCTTCACTTTTATTATGAATACTCTAGGTGTTTTTATAATTTTTACTGACACTCAGTAACTGTATAATTGTGTACAACATGTTGATGAAATCATGTTAGAGAATAACTTAGGAAGCACTGCAGCTGAAGCATATAAAGTTACTAATGTTTACAGCATCCTGTGGACAGTGCCAAATAGATGTTGAAACAAATACTTAACTACACTTCATGGTGTAACTAGTAACTGTACACAGATTCATAACAAATGACATCTTGTGTAATCAATATTCTTAAATAAAATATTTATAATGGAACTTCTCCAGGCTTTTCATTTTACACCTAGTACCTTCCTAAACTGAAGCACTGGTGCATATTAAATATATTCTATTGAAAATAAGCCTTCAAAAAACATGATGCGTGCTTACAGTCTGCTGTATTTTGCTGCAGTGGTGTTTTAGCCATGGAACACTTCTCTTTCTGCTACTGCTTTACCATACAGTGTCAGCCAAAATTTAAAAGAATGGAGTTTCCATGAGGAAAAGTTCAACACAAATCAACAGTAAATCAGGGTTAGCCCACGCAGTGACATGGCATTTTTACTTACCTGCATCTGCTGATCCACCAAGAGATGCAAATTTCAATATGCATGAGGAAGTCACAGGGAGAAGAGCACTCCAAATGTCTCTGTGAGTGAGGGTCAGCTTATTTGCTGTGAATTAACAGCTAGAAGAGCAGTGTAAGGAGTTCACTTGCTTATGGCAGCTCAGCAAGTGAGCAGATGTGGCTTTACATCCTGCTCCTCATTTCTACTGGTTTGGTTTGCAAAAGGAAGAATCATGCCAACAACTATGGAATTAGACCACTGACGCAGTGTACTGTGTCACAGACACAGGTACTCAGCCCTGCAAGCACAACGGAATACAAAGCACACATTTCCAACCTTAATTCAACACTGCTTTCAGATGCCATACTTTTTTTGTTTCCTTTCAGGTAAACTCAGACTGGGGGAATATGGAGTGAAAAGGGTATTTGGCAAAGGAGCTTTTGATGTTAAAATACACCCAAATGGGTAAACACATCAAGGATATATAGTAACCTTCACAGAAGACATCTTCGTTCATAGTACAAGATAATTTTGGTAACATTTACTGAAGTTTTTGCAACTCTTGTTACAGCACTGATTAAATGTTAGTCACAAAACAAACACAAACATGAGTATGTGCAAAGCAGGTCGGTCAAATTTTCAGATGATCATGAGGATCCAAAGTGAATAAAGGCTCTCAGGCTGTCCTTGTAATCCACAGCATCACAGTTTACAGTTTAGGTATGTTTTCCCTTTGTTTCTATGAGAAGCCCCTGAAATACCACCCCAATCAGTACGTCACCCTTACACCTGAATTGTCCATGTGTCTTGCAACATGTTTTGCCCCATTATGTTCATGTCCTGGAAGACCTTGCCAAGGGACCCCACACATTGCATCCAGCATTGTATGCTGCTCCTCCCAGTCACCCCAATTTCATTAATGCATGAGCACGTAGCTCGCTGACATCCAGCACTGTTGAATGTATGTACATAGGAGTTTTAATTTCAAGAGGCTTCCTAGACAAACTGAAATGTGCTGAAAGAGACAACTAATTGAGGCTGTCCTGGTGGCACTTCAAGAGTTTTCCAGCTGGGGTCAGCAGTAGTAATTAATACAGCCTCCCACTGCACCTTCCAAGTAGGGCACTTTAGACTGAACTGCTGGTGACAGTGCACCAGGCACGTCACTATCTGACATGGAAGAGACACTGCTCATACCTTAAACAAGCTACAAAGCCACTTAATCCAGTGGATTGCTCTTTATCATTGCTACTTTCTACACCGAGTGCACTTACCAGCTAGCTTTGCATAGGAAAATGACAGATGTCACTTTGGTAGTTAAACTTCACAGAAGAATAAGCACAATGAACATGCAACAAGGAAAATCACTGGAAATTAGTTGCTGTATCACTCAGGTTCTCCAAATATTTGCATAAACTTCTGTCTGTCTACAATCTGGCCAAACCTAAGTGTAAAATATAAAACATCTGTACTGTTATAGCGTTTGAACTGGAGAAGCAGCTCCCCTTTGCTATCTCCAACTTCATCCAGAGGTATCACTGTCTCTAGGGGACAGTAAATGTCATTCCGTCTTCCCCAAAACGTCAAGTGGGCCACTTTAACCGTACGGCCAGTTTCACTTAAGTACATTAATCCAATAATTCGTCTGAAAAAGTAGCTCATACCATACAGCATTGCACCAGCAAAGAATGCGATGCTAGCTGTATACAAGAAGATACCCTGAGAAACCTGGTCTTGCAGGTAGAGGTAGCAGACAGGTGGCAGCATGAGCAGGGTGGTGCCGGTCTGCAGCAGCTTCAGTCGGGACAGCATCC
Organism: Pezoporus flaviventris; assembly: GCF_033815535.1. NCBI lineage: Eukaryota > Metazoa > Chordata > Aves > Psittaciformes > Psittacidae > Pezoporus > Pezoporus flaviventris. Next base: position 5,456,072 of record NW_026892626.1, on the reverse strand, counting down.
GGCAGTACTTAATCCCTGGGAACCTGTACACGAGCTTGAACTCTTCTGCTTTCCCATCTGCTGCCTTTTGCCTGACCACAGCAGTGGGGGCCAAGTGGCACAGACAGGCAGACGGCTCTCGCTGTCTCCCGGGATAATTATTAACTCCATTAATGTGCTGGTTTTGTGACTGCAAACGTGCCCATGGGCCACAGAACCGGGGCAGGTGCGCATCCTCCTTTTTCCATGACTTTGTCCAGAGCTCCTTTTGTAGACATCTCCCAAAAGCTGGTGCCATGCAGGTCTTAGTCCTAATTCCGCAGAGCCTAGCCTATAAGGAAACATTCCCACAGGTTATCATTTGAGCTGTCTTTAGGACCAAATCCCCTTCAGCACAGTCTGCTCCTCAGGCACCCAAGGACAGCAAGCAACAGCCCCAGCTGACTGTAACCTTGTACTTAAAACCAGCGTTATGTTAGGAAGCTGGTATTCATGCCTGCAGCTGAGGAGGAAAAACACTTTTGGTAACATAGCTGATACCAGAGCCAGCTCCCTGAACACAGCCTCACGGCATCTCTGCCTGTGTCTTTGAGCAACATCCAAGCAAAAGCACCAGCACCACAGACTGCCTCTAAGCAAAGAGGGTAAGAGAACGTGGGGCTGCTAGCCGGGGGTGTGTTAAATAATCACTTCGATGACAATTCCAGGGCAACAGAAGAGTTAACCACACTGGAGGCAGAGCAAGGGCCGCGCCGCAAGAAGGCCCTGAGGAACACGAGGAACGTGCGGGACAAGCCAAGATAAAGGCAGGAGAGGGAGCTCCCGCGCTGCCCTCACGCTGGCACACGCTCGCTACCGTTCCTGCAAGGACGCGAAACCACGCGGACAGCAACGGCCCCGGCCCCGGCCCGAGGGCACCGCTCCAGAGCCCGCCTGCACCTCGGGGGCGGGAGGCCGGCGGCAGACACCGCGGCTTCACTCCTCACTGAGGCGGCCCAGACCCGTTGCGGGCGCCTCACAGGCGGCACCGCTCACCCCTTGCCCGGGAAGGAAAGGAGAAAAGGAAAGGGGAAAGGAAAGGAAAGGAAAGAGAAGGGGAAAGGGTTAACGGAGCACCCCGCTCACCACCGCCATTGCCACAGCACCCCACATGCGCCTGCGCCACAGCGTCCAGGGGCGGAGCATGTCCCCGCTTCCCGTCGTGCCCCACGTCTGGCGGGCTAGGCCGTTGCCATGTCGGCGGCAGAGCCGTCCGTGCTGTGCCTGTTCGACGTGGATGGCACTCTCACCGCGCCGCGACAGGCGAGTGCTCCGCGCCGGGGCCGCGAGGGGCGCGCTGGGGCGGGCACACCGGGCAGACCGCTTCGGCTCCCGGCGGGCACGGGCAGCTCCTCAGGGGATGCCAGCCCCGAGGGAACACAGCGTTCTGCACCCGCTCTCCGCAGTGCTCCGCGTACTAACTGCCGTTTAAGGCGAAACACCGTACCCTTTTTAAAGATCCGCACGGCGCGGCTGGTGTAATCGTTGCTGTGAACTGGCGGTGCCGGTGTGACGGTAAGGACGCCCACAGAGAGCTTGTTTTGTTTCGGCACTTAGAAAATCACGGCGGAGATGGCGGCGTTCCTGCAGGAGCTGCGGCGGAGGGTGAAGGTCGGAGTGGTGGGAGGCTCCGACTTCGAGAAGATCAAGGAACAGCTCGGGGATGACGGTGAGGGCAGCGGCGGCAGCCCGGGCGCGGGAGGCTGCGGAGGTTGAGCGTAGTTAACCCTGTCCGTGGTCCCGCCGCGCTGCTCGCGCTGCCTGGCTTTGCTGTGTCACACTCGGGCTTTGAAGTGCCACTCACAGGCGTCTAGAGAGCGCAGGCTGTGATTGCGTTTGCAGGCACCTCGGTATCTTGCTCAGGGGCTGTTACCAACAGTGATATCCTGGCTCGGTGACAGTACCGTGGGAGGGCGTTTGTGCACCGTGGAATTCCATGCAGAACAGGTACAGGTGCAGGATGCTCAGCTGTGGAGCGCTTCCCTGAGATCTCGGTTTGTTCACTGCAGGGTTCTGATGCAGAGATGTACTCTCGGCTTCAGTCCTTTGAGAGGCATTTCATTTTCTGTAGGCGGCCTTTAATGGTCTTTATTTAACTGGTGACACAAATATGCCTTTGGTAATGCCCAAGTAATGCAGAATTTGTTTGACTTACAAGTGCTCTCCAATAAGCCATATCATCATAGAATCATCAGACTCAGAATGGTTTGGGTTAGAAGGGACCTTAAAGCTCATCCAGTTCCAACCCCCTGCCGTGGGCCGGAACGCCTTCCACTAGAGCAGATTGCGCCAAGCCCTGTCCAACCTGGCCTTGCACCATAGTGAGACCCTCACAGGTCTGACATCTGCTGCAAATTAGTAACACTGAGAAAGCAAACCTCAGAGGGTAGTACTTGACGTGCTCTCTAGCCAGGCTGTGTGCCAGGCTTTTGTAATGTTTGAGGTGTTAAGTCACTTTCTTATCATGTGATGCAAAGAGGCATATTTGCAGGAGAGGAAGAGCCTTTAAGCAAACCCACAGGCTTCATGTGATTTGAGGTGGAGTAAAATGAGAGTGACTGTGATCTCGTGTTCACTGTTATGTTGCTGAGTCTTTCATTCTGTATGATCTAATGTTTGCTGGATTTTAACCTATTTAATACAATTTAACCTATTTAATACAATTCAGCATTAGACATACAGTGGAAGTGATAAGTTACTGTCTTTTTGTTTGGTTGTAGTGGTTGAAAAATTTGACTACGTTTTTCCAGAAAATGGCCTTGTAGCTTACAAAGATGGGAAATTCTTGTGCAAGCAGGTAAGGGAACTTACCAGTGACATGGAAGAGACATTTTCTAAACAAAACCTTGCTTTGTGGCAACAGTGCAGTCCCTTATCCTTCTAAGGCCAGTGTGGCTGCTGTTCTCACGTGTCATCTCTGTAACAGATCACAGAATCACAGAATGGTTTGAGTTGGAAGGGACCTTAAAGCTCATCCAGTTCCAATCCCCTGCCACAGGCAGGGACACTTTCCACTAGACCAGGTTGCTTAAAGCCCCATTCAAGCTGGCTTTGAACCCTGCCAGGGATGGGGCACCCACAGCTTCTCTGGGCAACCTGTGCCAGCGCCTCAGCACCCTCGCAGGGAAGAACTTCTGCCTAAGAGCTTATCTCAGTCTCCCCTCTGGCAGGTTAAAGCCATTTCCCCTTGTCCTGTCCCTACAGACCCTTGTCAAAAGCCCCTTCCAGGTTTCTTGTAGCCCCTTTAGGCTACAAAAAAAGGCTCTCAGATCTCCCTGGAGCCTTCTCTTCTCCAGGTTGAACGAGCCCAGCTCTTTTGGCCTGTCTCCAGAGCAGAGGTCTCCAGCTTTCTAGTCATCTGGCTTTCATTTGGCACTCTGATTCATGTAATGACAGTCTGCACCTTCAGCTTTATTCTTTCTTCTTTATTCATATTGAATGGTTTAAAAAAGGGAGGTAAACAAAGAGAAAAATGAGACCCTTCAGTTAGCACCATGTGTGCATCAACTGAGAGCTACTTATTGAAGGCATGTTCCTTTGTGGTATTAACTGTGCCAGATTATACAATATCTGTGTTTTCCATTACTTGTTTTTAGAATCTCTAATTCTGGACCTTGATTGATGTTTATTTGGTTAGAGCATTCAGGGGTACCTGGGCGAGGACATACTTCAGGATCTGATCAACTACTGTCTGAGTTACATTGCGAAGATTAAACTGCCAAAGAAAAGGTATGTGTGTACACACACCAGTGTCGCTATGTTGTGTGTGCTATAGTGTTGAACATCCATGTGTAAAGTAGGCTGCTCGGCAAAAAAAACAATGATCCTGTTGGGTTTGAAATTAAACCAAAGTTCATTGTAATACTCGGTATTTTGACCAATTTTTCATCTATTTTCTGTCTCAACCAATTCTTTTTCAGGGGCACTTTTATTGAGTTCCGAAATGGGATGTTAAATGTGTCCCCCATTGGAAGAAGCTGCAGCCAGGAAGAACGAGTTGAGTTCTATGAACTTGATAAAGTGAGTTACAACTCTTGAAAACTATCCAGCTCTTCTGGAAGAGGTAGTTATGGCCAGGTTATGAGATTTAAAAAGCTTTTGTACTTTGTGCCTTTCTAATTTTTCTTTTCATTTTAACCCTTTCCATGTGGTTTAACCAACTTCTCCGTTCAGATTTCAGGAAATCAACAGTACTTTGTTTGTTGCACTAGCAAACAATGGTTACTTGCAAAGGGATGGGTTTGGCTGAACTATATCCAGAGTACCAAACATCCTACTTCTGCAGGGTGCTCCTGAAAAACCCTCTCAGAGATAAAACCATACTTATGTGGAGCGCTCTTTAGGATACCAACCTATATCCATGCAAATCAAAGAAACTATTCCGTTTCTTGTCAACTCTTTAAAGCCTTTTAAAGCAGAATTTAAAATCTGAGGCCAAACTCTTCACCATTTATTTTCCTTTGCACACAGCTAAGTGAATCTGAGCTGTGGTATCAGAGTTCTGTTCCCTGCTACACTGTCACAACTGTTTCGGACCCAACACAAAGAGTGAGATTCAGATCCTCAAAAGAAGACTTTGCCTGAGTCTCAGTTAATGGATGCTGAAAGATACCCAAGCCCAAAGCATTCTGAAAACATCCATATACTCCCATTTTTGCAGTATATGGCATCAGAAGATTAGCACCAGTTTTGAGACTTCCTATGCCCCAGTCTCCCCATGTGTAAAACTGAATTTTACCAGGAGTTAAAGCATACTTCCTTGGCATTCTAAGATTTTCAGCTAGAAAAGTAAATAACACGGCATCTAAATGAAGTTTTGCTCTCATTTTTGACACGCTGGTAACCAATTAAAGTGGAAATATTCTCAGCGTGCTTTCAGTGATAATAAAATGTGGCTCTAGCACACTAGATTAATCAGACCTTTGGATGTTTTTGGGGTGGTCTTTTGGGTTATCTTTTTATTGATGAATTAATACAGATATTTGGTTTTGTTGTGCATTTTTTTAACAGAAGGAACATATAAGAGAGAAATTTGTAGCTGATTTGCGAAGAGAATTTGCAGGAAAAGGCCTCACGTTTTCTATAGGTATCGCATTAAAAGTCATTTAAAATGTCATTTAATTTAAATGTCACTTAGTATATGTCATAGCCATAAGAGGGTATGACTTCTCTCATGTATGACAGATCTCTCTCTGGGGGTGGCTGCAGGCACTGCATGCAAGACTAAGCCTCTTTTTCCTCTTAGGCTTTCATGTGGTACATTTTAATTGAAGTCCATCAACAGAGATAACGTCATTGCTTGTCATCAGTTCATTGTCTTTTATTGTCAGTTGGGTGACTGATTCTGCTCATTTTGAAGCAGGTTACATGCTTCTGATTAGTCAGAGTTGTTTCTGCGAATCAATTTTGATCAGAAATGCTCTATCAGTACTGTTCCAGTAGCCCTTGCTTCTTCAGCTCTGTAGCTTTGTGTAAGAAAGAAATTCCAAAAGAAGTGCAGTCTTAAAGGTAAAAGTGATATAATGGGGAATTGCTTTTCCATGTGTTTCTTTTTCCCTCCCTTTCCCCCAGTATATTACCACATTCTTGCCATTTATTATTTTTCAGAATTATAAAAAAGTATGGTTGCTTTTAGTGCTGTGGTGTGGAAACACTGAGGCAGAAATTAACTGCAGTATGGCTCTCCTAAAGCATGCTGTAAATACTCTTGACACCTGCTTCAACTGGAAATGATGCTTTTACGCATGGGTAAAGCCCAAGGATTTGGAACTGAAACATTTGTTGTTCTGCCAGGCTGTGTTAAAAAAGCTAATTTCCTCCTTTTTGTATTCTGAAGCTTTAGCAAGTCTTTTGCGTAAGACCTTATAGCTGTACATAGACCAATCACTGTATTCAGTCACGTAGTTTCTTTCTAAAGTTAAAAAGATTAAATGTAATTTTTAAATAAAGGTTCGGTTCTGGGAGCCATGAGTGCTTGGGAACATGCTAAGACTTTCATATTTATTTAATGGGTAAGTAATAACCTGTAAATCACAACTAATAACTGATATCCTATAGAACACTTGCTGTAAGACTTAACTCCAAGGTCTTATCTCTGACTTCTGCAGAGCTCCCTCTACCAAAAAAGTGACCCAGTTTAGGTTTTCTCACTTGCTCTTCCCTCAGGAATGTGTTCTTATAGTAAAACATTAACAAAACAAACAAATTATAACAACACATTAACAACAGCTTGGTTCATGTCTGTCCTAGGAGGCCAGATAAGCTTCGATGTGTTCCCAGATGGCTGGGATAAGCGGTACTGCTTAGGAATCGTTGCCAATGATGGATACAAGACCATTTATTTCTTCGGAGATAAGACTATGCCAGTGAGTGTACTGTTTTGTGTGTATATTTCAGAGCTTTTCTTTTAAAGCACAAGCACTGTGGGTTATAACCAATTGACAGGAATTGAAGTCAGAATATAAACATATGTCTGTGTTTACCTCATTGTGGGTTACTGGTCAGCGCAGTGCTGGGACACAGCTGTGTCACTTCTGTTTCCTGAAGTGAACACCATGTTCTTGACAGACTTAATAGAGTTTCATTTTAAATTGAACTTCTGTAATTCTGTTAAAAACCTAGGTGACATGACTGTATAAAACATTATCAAGTTTGGTTATTGTAGATTGATGGTTCTTGTTGCCTGGTGTTTATTAAACATTGATTTTTCCATTGAATTTAATACTGTTCCTTTGCTAACCACTCTGTCTCCACATTGAGAAGCTGAAATTACACATAACCCCTGTCCCTAGGCACTGGGCTGAGCTAAACACCTCTGCAGGGCAAGTTAGAGGCTTTTCTAAACAGTGAGCAGAGACCTGTCTAGAGCCAGTGAGTGCAACGGCAAGCACAAGGGTGAAAGGAAGGTTGTCTGAGCATGGCTGAGGGATGGTGTCAGGCTAAGATTTAGCAGAAAAGGCTTAGTTTTATAGGAACTTACAATTTTTGTAAGTTACAAAGAATTTTATAGCTTTATAAACAGGCCAAATTTTACAAGAAAAAGAAGCTTTAAAGGGTTTTTCCCCCCTTGAAATGAGCTGCAAAAGTAATCACCTGCCCCTCTGGCATAGAGCTATGGACAGTTGATTTTAAACCCCTGGAAGTGGCAGTGCAGCATTTAAAGAGTTTGGAAGTAGCCAGAGCTGCTGCTGCCTCACTGGGAAGCCACGTGGTAAACAATTTACAAACATCAGGAAACTGCTTCCTGTGACGCATGAAGCTGCAGCTTCCACGGGGCCCTGCTCATGCAGGTGCCTCTGGCTTTGCTCCCTGCGCCAGCTGTGAAAGGACGGTTAATGGATCCCGTGATCTGAAACCAGTTACAAATGTCACATCAGACCAGTAGCCACAAGGCCAAAACATTACTGCAATAGCAAAAGTTCAAGTCTTAATAATGTATAACTAAAAGGAAAGAAGACCAAGTTGGAAGGAAGAGGATAATGCAAAAGAAGTTAAAAATACCATGTGCTGGTATAATGTCCTGTAACAAGCTTTACACCCTGGTATTAACAAGTAAACAATTTCTAAAAGTCAATTACACAAAACTATAAACAGAGGTAAAGTTCTACTCTTTCTTTACCAGTGCTAATGTGCAGGGCAGGAAGCTCTCATGCAAGTGTGTGGTGTTCAGCTGAAGGTTTGGCAGAGCTGTGCTATAAACACATCATACAAAAATCTCACGCTGGAGATTGGCAGGTTTTTAGTTTTCTGGAAGACATCTCAGACATGACAGTGTTAGCAAAGAAAGGTTTTGGTTGGAAGGGACCTTAAAGCTCATCCAGTTCCAACTCCCTGCTACAGGCAGAGACACCTTCCACTAGACCAGGTGCTCCAAGCCCCGTCCAACCTGGCCTTGAACACTGCCAGGGATGGGGCAGCCACAGCTTCTCTGGGCAACCTGTGCCAGCGCCTCAGCACCCTCACAGAGTTTTTTCCCAGTATCTAATCTAGTTCTCCACTCTGTCAGTTTAGAGCCACTCCCCTGTGTAAAAAGCTCCTTCTTTCCATGGTTTCCTTTGTGTGTCCCCTTTCCACCCCAAGTCTGTGACTGTACATTAAGTTAAATAGAATTAAATCCTCTTCTGCCTTTTTCCTCATCTGTTTTCAGGGAGGGAATGACTATGAAATTTACACAGACTCCAGAACAGAAGGTCACAGTGTCACATCCCCACAGGATACAAGAAGAATCTGTGAAGAGCTCTTTTTTAAATAAAAGACTTTTAGGATTCACACTGATAAAATGGTTAAGACACGCTAATAACTCAAATCCATCTTCCTGATGTATGTTTTTTTGTAATTGGTCATGAATAGCAAGTGCTTTGCAGGGCAGTCATGACTGAAGGGAAGTACATTGCTGCTCAGTGGTAGAATACAGCAGAGCTCATTGAGTACCATCCTTTCCCTGTGCCCATTCACACAGGTACTTTGTTTTCTTTCTTGTTGATTGTGGGTTTTGGGCTGGGTTTTAAGACATCAGTAAACTTCCTTAGCTAACTAATTACATTGCGGGGGGGGATAATCTGATCTGTGATCTCAAAATTAGCCTGCAAGGCTTTATCCCTTGTTTTTATTAAGCTGCTATTTAAAAGATGAATGTTTTAGAGTTGGTTGGGGTTTTTTAAATACTACCTTTTGCTATAAAATCATGAATTACGTGGCAGATGTGATTTTCTTGTTTAAAACTGGGAGATGAGTAAAAGAGAGGGGTTCTTTCTCTCTGCGGCTAGGAAGACAGAACCGCGTGGTCGGAACATGCAGTTCTACCACCATTGGAACAGCTGTCACTGCCACATTTCTGTCACTGATTAACATTCCTGATAGGACATTAAGGGTAGGTGAGATTTTACTACTAAGGACAGTGATGTAAACTCTGTTAAATTTCAAGTTGAAGCATGACAATCTGTAACTGTTAATACTGCTTATCACATCTGGCATTAGGAAAGCAATCTTGTTTAAAACAGTTTCATTTAGTAAAAGAGAATAAAAATCTCATAACAAAAAATTACTATTTCAATTTGTCATTTTGGCAAACAATATATGTAAAGCAGACCTGTTGTGTGCTGTCTGTCTGCACAGAGAAATGATTGACTTGAATCTTTCCAAGTTTACGTGATACTTATGCAATAAAAAAGGGGAGAACACCCATCTTTATGTACAAACTATAATCCCCAGAGGGCTTACAGAACAGGTGGGGGATCTGCATTGCCCTTCTGCATGGGAACTGTCTGTCTTCACCCTTTTCATGTGCCTACTTCCAGAGTAACTGAGTCTCAGCCATTTCCATGGGAGCAGACTTCAGGTCAGAACCACCTGTGGTGCCCAGAGGCTCTGTAAAGGTGGCCAGATTTTAGCAGCTGCTGCTTTGTGTGAGTGCACTTGGGAAGTATCTGAGGGTTTGGTTATGCTGCTGCATGGTTGTATCCTGTATTTGTAGGATGTTACCTGTGCAAAATACCCTGTGCAGGACCAAACACAGATTTGTTCTCAGCCTCAAATACCATCACCTGTGTGCACATAACCTGCATGTTTGAATGGTAAAAGCTTGCTAGTGGGTCTTTGTCCTGGGTTCAGCAGTAGCAGTCATTTTTCTCCTTCTTGGTAGCTGGTGCAGTGCAGTGTTTTGACTTTCAGCTCTGGAACAGAGCTGATAACACTGATGTTTTAGTCTGACCAAGGACTTTGTGAGCCTCATGCTCTGCCAGGGAGGAGGGGAAGCCAGGAGGAAGCAGAGACAGGACACCTGACCCAAGCTAGCCAAAGAGGTATTCCATACCACAGCACGTCATGCCCAGGATGTAACTGGGAGTTACCCGGAAGGGCTGAGAGACTGCAGGGTTGGAGGAGGTATCGGTCCGTGCTTGGTCGGGCTGGGGGGGGGGGGGGCGAGTTATCAGTCAGCTGGTGCTGAGGTGTTGTATTCTCTTCCCTTGTTACTTCTTTTATCATTATTATTATTGGTGGTAGCAGTAGTGATTTGTGTTATACCTTAGTTACTAAACTGTTCTTATCTCAACCCGGGGGAGTTGCATTCCTTTCAATTTTCCTCTCCGTCCCTCCGGGAGTAGGGGAAGGGAAAGTAGAGGGGGGAAGTGAGTGAACAAGCTGTCTGGCTATGTTTAAACTATGACAGTCTTGCACAGCTATTGCCAATAGCTGAGGTTTATCGTTTGTCTCTCAGGCCAGCAGATGAGAAGCAAATGTGTCTCTGAGGGGAGGAAAAAAAAACAGAAAGCAAAGCGCAGCAACCCACCATGTCTCATCCCTTGCCTCCATCTCACCTTCCCTAGTGTGAGTTTAAAAAAGCAGGGCAGGCCCAAGCTGGGGTCTTGTCCCCTGAAGCCTGGATAAAGCTGCTGCACCATTATGGAACACTGGCTGCTCTGTCCTGGGAGCCCCTTCTGAAGTGCTCTGGCCTGCCTTCCTCCCCCACGTCCCCATTCAAATGACCAGGCTGTGCTGTAGTTCCTTGTTCCCCCTACTGTATGTTAATGTAAATAATAGCTAATATTAAATACTGTACAATGGAAATAAATATATTTACAGAAGCAGTTGTATATATCGTACACTAACTGATTAAGCAGCTAGAAAAGATAACTCCCTAATTGTTCTGGTAATGCCAGTCAGTTGATACTACAGTGCTTTTTAAAACATTTCAAACTATCATCATACAGCAGTGCATATGCAGCACCTGTGTTTTCTAACACGACCTCAAGACAGCTACGCAGAGAGCAGACTGAGGACATATATTAAAGCATTACGGTGGTCACATTTATTGTAAAGGAAGCAGCCTGTGTTACTCCAACAAGCTGAACAGTGTTAAATCCACCACTACTAAGTCTTATGGTTAATAAAAAACAACCAGAACTCCCAAACCCTACTGCAGGTGGGTTGTTACTTCACACCACCTTGTAATGCAGGTACAGCCACAATAGAACCACCACAGCAGTTACTAACCTCCAGCCACCTGGAGATGTCTCCAGGCACCTTAAATGTCTTAAGACATTTCATGATAGCAAGTGGCTGCTAAAACTGCACTAGGCAGCTGGAGTTACCCTATCACACAACTAACAGGAGAGTGTGATGCCATCTTTTCTATTTCTTTATTTGCAAAGTCAATAAAAATCCACTGTTAGGAACATAACAGAGAAAAATGCTTCATTTGGAAAAATAAAAGATGTGGAAGGCAAACAGGGACAGACATAAGTTGCATTACAACTACTTGAAATCTTGCAGGCAGAGAAGAGTCAGGGCGAGGGTGACCATATCACATCCTACTGAGCTGCTCCATGGAGCAGCTGCAGAATCTGCTTCACCCAGACATGCAGCTGAGCCTGTTCAGGAACTCGCACAGCAGTTTATACACTTGCACCTGAACAGCATACACTGTGATACTGAACAGCATACAGCTTGCTTTCCAGAGGTACAGTTACTCTGCCTGTCCAGAGCAATGCTGTGGCAGACATTCAACTATATGCCATCAAGAAGGTAATCTTCAGCTTTGTCTAAATACAGACACAGAGGCTGTGAAGCACCCACTACTTTACAGTTTTCTACCACTTGAAGCGAAATTTTCAAATTTTGGGTTGATTCTTTTTGTAGTTTGTTTTTTTTTTAACACTGGCCTATAAAATCTGTTGCTAATCAACCATCAAGGCACCTAAATCGATTCACAAACAATCCAGGCTTTAAAACCACAATATTCCACTCAGATGTAGGCATGCAAAGGGAGCACCTGAAGGGCACCCAGCCGGGGGCCATGGGAGTGTAACCACCAGATGGAAAATTCCCACCCTGCTGTAGCTGCTCTTCTGTGAGCTTCCTTCCATAAGGCAAAGCGTGGCAGCAGTGAACACCTCTCCCTCGCCCAAGCCAAGGTGTGCAGGCACTGTCCCAGCAGGAAGTGTACTCGAAGCCTTACAGAGGAGCAGCTCAAGGGAACAGTGCTCACACACCTCTAGGGCCTCAGAGTGGTGCCTCTGCCGTGGCCAAAGCTCTCCTCCAAACCTCTCCTCGAGTCCCCTGGGCATTTCCTGGCACCAGCTCACGAGATAAAAGAGAAACCCCAAGCTTCCCCTCCTCCACCAAGCACACACCAGCTCTCATTAAAATACAGTTTTGTAAACACATTGCTCTAAATTTTGTTTTCATTAGCGTTTGAATTGCCTTTTGTTTTGTTTTTTCAGCTGTAACACCACTAATTCTGGCCTGCTTCTGCTTTATTGACAAGGCAGTATTTCCCCCTGCACAACACACAAGGTATTCTTAGCACAGGTCCACTGCAGCCAGGTGTTGAGCAGTGACTGTGCTCCCTCTGGGGCACCTCAGGAGCTGACGACGTGCCCCGACCAGGTCTCGTGCTTGGTTCCAGGAGCCAAGTGGGTGATCACCACCTCCACTGCCTGCAGCTTCTCGTTCTTCGGGGGGATGGTGCACATCTTATAGGTGACCTCATCGCCCGCCACGGGAACATACTCGCCTTCGATGCTGTGGAGGGGAAGCTTCAGTTAATCATAAATCACAACAATGCTCTTTTGCAGCTTAAATTTCTTATCACAATTTTCTTTTATGTCAATTATTATCAAGATATTTCAGGGGTTTTATAGAGCCCACCTTCCACCACAGCCTGAAGTTGGTTTTTGTCGCCTTGCATCAGAATCCTATGAAAACGCTATGAACACCACCACACACAAATAACTCCCCACTCAGCATGGCTTAAAAACGAGCCTCGGAGAGCCCCGCGGGGAACCCTTCAGCTGCCTCTTCCTCGCCAGCAGCACTAGAGGGCAGGGCTGACACTGCCGCTCCATTTCAGGTTTGTGGTTTTAAACTAGAGAAATTGGTGTGGGTTTTATTTTATTCACTCGCATAAGCTTTTGAAGTTTGGTTTGTTTGGGGTCGTCGTGTCCCTCCCCCCCCCTTTGTCTTGTTTCATGGTACAGACGGACTGCAGCATGCCAGGCATTACTTTACCTTTGGGTTACACCACCACACAGTTTGTCTGGAGGATGAAAACAAAACGGGTTTTTTTTTCAAACTGGGGCTTTTCACAGCAAGGAATGTTGAAAGGAGCTCGGTGACACACTGCACCACAGGAACTGCCCCCCGCACTCCAGAGGATTTCCAGGGGTCGCTCACTCCTACCCAGCCTCTTCCAGCATGAGGACATGGGATGCTGCAGGACTCACACCCTGCATTCCTTACCGTGAGTCCTTACTGGAGAGACGGGGAAATGCAAGCGTACTGACAAGACACAACTGCCAAGGGTAACATCCTGCCTCCCTTCCACCCCTGCAGTCAAGATCAGAGCATTTTAATAAAGATCCCAGCATGTTCCAATGAAGGCAGACAGGCAGAGATGCCTTCCAACTCTCCTCTTACAACGTAGGCTCTAGATTGCTTGTGGTTTTCAGCAGCATTTGTCTATGCGAACAGATAAACACTAATTGCAAATTATACTGGGTGCCCAACTGGTCTGACTTGCTCGTGTACCCTCTGTCACACTGGGAGCAAGGTATGGGGTCAGGGCAAAAGAAGAAAACAAGTCTTCTAGGTCAGAAATGGGGCAGACACCGCTGGGTGCGTTACCTGCCTTCACTGGGAGCAGGCTGGGAGCATACTCACACCACCAGGAATTTTACCCCACAACTGTTTCTGGGATCTAAGACTACACCACTGCCCTTCAATCCACTCTTGCCTTATGACCCATTCTTGTTACAGCTTTTCTATTGCAGGAAGGACTGGCAGGACTGACAGGAGATAACTATACTGGCCCTCACTGCCTGCATCAGTTTCACATCAGGTTTTGCCTCTCTCTGCTGTCTGCAAAAATTCTTCAGCTCCATCTCCTGCGCTGCCTCTCCAACACCCCTCTCCCTTTAAGGGCTGCCTCCGTTTCTGCTCCCCTCTGACCTGTGCGTCTGCTGTGCACTGCTGCTCCGGGAGCTGGTGCATCGGGCTGTGGCTGAGCAGAAGCAGCCTATACTCAAGGATGAGACAGGGTAAGCAGGCATGCATAAGGGAAGCAAAAACTGACCCATAAGTGTAACTTCTCCCATGGGAAATTTGGAAAAAAGTTACTGTTTGCTGCTGTATCCAAATATGGATCTAAAACCTGCTATGAGAAGTTAAAGGCATTCCCAAGGCCTGTGGCTTGTAACACATGTCCTTCAGACTTGATTTCCTTGGACTAAACACCCTTACTCCAGAGCTGCCTGTGATTGCAGGAATCAGACCCAAGAGGGCACGTACTAAGCTGAACTCTTCAGAGCAGTGCCTGGGAAAGTGGCACTAAATTGAAAGCAGAAGAAAACCCAAGATGCTCAAGCCTCCTTCACCAGACCTCACAGACCTTTCTTCCCCACGCACGCTGACACCACTGACCTTTACTTACTTCCAAAGTCTCCAGGCCAAGCTGTCAGCCCAGCCCTGTATCTGACTGGACAGGCTGTGTTGAAGCTCCCACATCTAGAGTCTTGCTGCAGCTGTCTTCTTTAATTTTTGCCTTCATTATACCCCACTTTCCCCCTTTCTAACAGGTTTAAGGTTTCTTCAGGTGTGGAGGGGGTGCACACCCAGTACTTACTGTCAGACATTAGCTTATTTTTTCTTACTGCCAAAGGAATCTGCCACCAAATTCTGTGCAGTTTACCTCAACTTAAAACAGAAGATTTCAAGCAAGGATGAGAAGATGCTACCTGCGCTGTCTCAGAGCCTGACAAGCAGACATGAAGCCCCAAGAAGAGACACAGGAGAAGGTCAAACCATGAGTGAAAATAGGAGCGCCATTAGAAAATGACACCATCTTTCCCACTTGAATCTCTTCAAAGATCCCTGGTTGCCAAACAAATTGTTGTTACTGAGCTAAAACCACTTTACCATGAGCAGTAACTCACATGACAACCCATGCAGGATGTCAGTCCCATCTGAGCAAGATAGCATCTTTCAGTGGAAGGCAATACAGCACAGACGTTTTAGCTGTACAAAGAAACATGGTACTAGCAGAACAGTGAGCAGAAACGTTTCCCAGCTCAGATGTAATGAAGGTAGACAACATGAGCTGAAGTGGAAAGTCTACACTGAGTCAAGTGCAGCTGAGCCACTGGAACAAGCTGTAATGAAACGTGTTTCTTCGCGCGGCTTTGAGCACAGAGGCCAGCTACGGATAGTGTTTCAGGGAGCACAGGCAGAGCAGTTACATGGGCCTCGAACTAGAGCAGCATCTCCTCTGGGTATTACAGCCACCCATTTCACAGCCCCAAGCACGGCCTCTGATTGCTGCACAGGGGATGCACATGCACAGCAAGTAGTGAGCTGTGAGTCACCACTTTACAAGCATCAAATGAAATGGATGCCCTGCCCAGGAAGGGATCTGATGTTTGGTTGAAAAGCTGTTTTAATGAACAGGAACCTTACTTGTTCCTTAAAAGCTCCTGTAAAACAGGATGAGAAGCAGTTAGCAAAATATATATCCAAAATCTGTAAAAGATATCAGTAGGTCTGGTTAATGCAGAAAGAAAGTGGATTCTCACTGTTTCCTGAAGCACCAAACACGTGCCAATAGATAAAGACAGGGCTTTAAGCTCCTTGAGAAACAGAGATAAATTAGGTATCACTTCAATCTTCAAAGTCCAGTGAGGAAGAAATACAGCTTGAGTGCTTGTCGTGGTTTAAACCCAGTCAGGTAATTCGTTCGCTCACTTCCCCCCCTTTCTTGCCCTCCCCCTGCTCTCGGAGGGACGGAGAGGAGAATCAAAAGAATGCAACTCCCACGGGTTGAGATAAGAACAGTTTAGTAACTAAGGTATAACACAAATCACTACTGCTACCACCAATGATAATAATGATAAAGGAAATAACAAGGGAACAGAATACAACACCTCACCACCCGCTGACCGATAACTCGCCCCCCAAGCCCGACCAAGCTCCGACCAATACCTCCTCCAACCCTGCAGTCTCCCAGCCCTTCCGGCTAACTCCCAGTTACATCCTGGGCATGACGTGCTGTGGTATGGAATACCTCTTTGGTCAGTTTGGGTCAGGTGTCCTGTCTCTGCTTCCTCCCAGCTTCCCCTCCTCCCTGGCAGAGCATGAGGCTCACAAAGTCCTTGGCCAAACCAAAACATCTCTATCAGCTCTGTTCCTGAGCTGAAAGTCAAAACACTGCACTGCACCAGCTACCAAGGAGGAGAAACATGACTGCTACTGCTGAACCCAGGACAGTGCTAAAACAGACAGGTGTTTTGTTGGGGTCACTTTGGTTTAAAATTGAAGTATGAATATATACCAGAATGGGTTCTGGTAAGAAAGGGGTTATAGGTGTACTGGTAACCAAAATGGTCCTTTTTTTCCAAGAAAGTAAGAACAAGTGAATCAATACACAGACAGAAATGGGATGCCTAACATCTGACAGCCTGCAGTGAGGGAAAGCAGAAGCAAAGGGACCAGGCCGGACTGGATGACGCACTCTCAGCTATAAGTGAAACCTGCTGCACCCCTCAGCTCTTATTATGTGACTGTTTGGGGTACTGTCTACGGCCCCTGGTCTGCACAGGAGAAAATAAAGCAAGCATTTGCTTACATGAATTTCTGAAGCTTGAATCATGAGGTTAATTACTCCCATTCCTTCTTAACAGCTCACATCAGCCCCCAAATCTGCACAGCATTACCCAGGAAGGTAAACTTTTCTCTATGAAGAAGCACTTCTTACAGGACCAAGCATTACACTGACAGCATAGAATCGTAGAATAGTTAGGGTTGGAAAGGACCTTAAGATCATAAAGTTCCAACCCCCCTGCCATGGGCATCGAGATACTTTCTTGGCTTTTCCCTTATCGAAGCTGACACTACAGGAGGCTGAAGCTTGTAATAAAACCTGATTCAACCCCAACATAGCTTCTTCTCATCCCCTAATTTGTCTTCTTTCTTTTCAAGTTTGTAGAGGTGACTTTACCTCATCAAGACCAAGCCTATCCTTACACAGCACAAAAAGGCTGTGGCCACAGAAAGCTCAAATTTCATTTCATGCATTTGGTCTTTAAACTTTCCTCCCACAGATCAAATATTCTTTTGTTTCCTTCAGATTTCTGATTACCAGTTATTCTTGGTAGCTACTGAACATGAGATTCTTAACTCATTGCCCCCAGTGCATGTGAAAAGTGAGAGGACAAAGGTCTTAATTTGCAGCCTGAGTAAACCTGTTTGTGAATGGTGCTCCCAGCACAGTGTTTGCCCACCAAATGCTGCTTCTGGGATAGACGCAGACTGACTCCAGCATTGTTTTCACTACCTGAGGCTTAGGAGCAGGAACAAACAACATCCAGATTGTGCAGTACTTCCGGTGGTGTCAAGAAAGAACAACACAATAGCACTGAAAGGTGATGAGGGGGTATGGCACTGGAGGCAGAGCCCTACACAAAGAAGATCCTCCATGAGGAAGCAATTGCCTTAAGCCTGGGAGGGGAATGAACTGGAAAAGATCAGAGAAAGTAAACTGAGATCTTGGAACAGATTCAGCCTACAACCACCACTCACTATATAATATAAGCTACCTGGATAATTTGGTAGAGGAAGTTAAACATGGACTTTTTTGATGTTATAGATTGAGTAAATATTTTTAGATGTTTGTTTGTTCTGGGTTTTTTTACTTTTACCCTAGCTATATATTAAATGTTGACCTAGAAGATCACGGAGATTTTCACTGCCGTTTAAGAGATTCATATGCATCTTCTATGTAAAATAATGGATATTTATGTATCCAGGAACTTTAAGATACTTCAACAAATTAAGCTAAAAATAGGAAATGCTTTCCTGATGTTAGTGTCATAGTGAGACACAATAGAGTGAGGTTTAGATTATCCAGCAACTCCCATTTCCCATCTCCGCACCAGTGTGGTATGGGGGAGCTTTTTACCGTGCACTATTTTTAGGGAACTGGGAGGTTATGAGGAAATTAGCTAAATAAGGAATGTTCTAGTTCTTCCTTCTCACAGCTGCTATTCATATTCCAGGGCTCTAGTTAAACCTCTTGGGACAAAGACTAAATCACATGGGAACATTTTTGAACAAGAGTTTGCAGTGAATTCAGAGCCTTGCTGGTCAACAAGCCTGCCGTGGATCAGACCATGCTGCTGGATCTGCATGGATCCCATGGATCAATGGGCTGTATTATCTTGTGGGTTTCTTAAAGCTGATTTAACACACTGCCCAGGAAACCCATAGTTCTATTAAACAGCAGGACATGACAGAATAATGAACTATTAAGAGTTACTAATCCTGAATGCAGTGCTGGGGTAAGCTGACAGGTCCAGCATGTATCAGCAAAGCCAAGCCATGACCTTATCAAGCCGGCCATCAGGCAAAGCAGAAGCAGGGCTGCCTCTCACCCACCAGTCACAGTCATAATGGGGACAGACAAGTGTAAAGAGGTCCAAATACTGAAGAAACCCAGCTGTTAATATTCAAGGTCTCTGCCATGCGATTGCCCCTGGTCTTTGTGCTGTTGCAGAGATCTTCCCAGATCTCCTCCTAGGGCAGGAGCTGCACTTCCCTCCCAGCACAGGGCATGCATCACCCTGTTGGTCAGCTCTGCTGAGATCTCTAGATGTTATCTTCTGCATCCATGTTCAGGGATATTTACGGCTCTTCATGTACCTTCAGCAGCTAGTTCAGCACACCACGCACTGTGAGGAAGAAACTGGTGATCAGAAGAGGCAGAGCTTTCCCAAGATGCCTACATGGCCTCAGAGGTACAGAAAATGCCTGTTCCTGCAAGCATCCAACTTGGATCCTGTCACAGTCATACCTGCTTTTGCACCTGGAAACCAAAGCCCAGGGCAGTTCTGTTCTGTGCTCACTAACCACGAGGAACCTACATCCTCAGGTGGCCACAGTCTCCTTGAACGCCCCCTGCCTGGCTTGCAGGTAGAGCGTAACTCTTGGCTTTGACCTACTACAGTTTGTATGATTTAGGTGGAGATCCTGGGAAGGTTTTGCTACAATAACAACCACAGCAAGCTGGACTTCCTGCAAGCACCAGTGCAATGTGAGTTTCTTGAGCCAACTGGCGGGTGTGGGAAACCTTTATGAAAAGGCTATCCTTGTTCTCTCTTCATTTCCACTAAGCATAACTCCCTGCAGTCACAACACATAAGCAAAGCACAGCAAACGCCAGATCTCTCCAGGGACCCAAAGGCACTGCATGCCAGTGTCCCAGGTGAAGTGTAATGTCAAATCTCCAAAGCCATCATTAAGCATGGGATTGGGAATCCAGCCTGAAGGCCTCTGCAATGCAGCATTCTCCCCTTTGGAGCCACGTACTGCAGAAAACCCACAAGCACTGCATGTGGTTTTTCTGTTCCATTAGATCAGTTGCTTTTGCAAAAGAAAATCTTTAAAAAACAAGAGTGTGGTCATCCATTTGTCACTGCTCTCCGGTGCACTACCTCCTTGCCTTGCCCTTGCAGGCGCACAGGCTTCAGGCCAAGCCCCAGCCAAGTGCAAAAGACTGGAGAGTAAAGGAATATCCGTCATGTGCCCACTCCCAAATACAGTGGGAAAGCAGAAGACTGGGATTCCTATGCAGTGCTCTAAAATGCACCATTTGATCAGCCCTACAGGCACCCGCACCCCACCTCAACTCACCCACCTTAGCCTGTGCCCTCAGGACCCTGCCTGGAAGGCAGCTGATACGAGCCTCTATAGGCAGCACAAGACAGGGCCTCCACAGCAAGCACTGCAGGGGTTATCGGTCTGCTCTCTGGAAATATCCCACGTCCACAGGAAGAGTGGCAAGAGAGTGAAACTGAAGCCTCCAGAGCAATCAGTTTCAGCAACAACCAACCTGGCTTCTATTTGCAAGAGCTGACTCAGTCCCACTATGGAATGGTAGCAGAGGAGGTGAGGAGGTCAGATATCCAGGAGGATACAGTTCTCAGCACTGATGCTACAATAACGCCATCAGTTAGGTGACAGTGGCTCGCAACACAGGCTGCTAGAAATGAAAACATTAACAGCTCATGTCACTGCTAAGAGTGTCATAAAGGGCTTTTTAAAATTTTCACTCCAGGCACATGAATTTGCCTTTGCTTCCAGCATTCCAGAGACATTATTGGGAATCACCATCTCAGCAGCACCTCCATCCCCTTGCTTTCTTTTACATCACTATTAGCAAGAACATTACATTTTCTGCTCTGGAAAAGGGTGAAGGATGAAACAGAACAACGAACTCTCACCACACTCAAGCTGTGACATTTTCCTAGTACAGTTGTTAACATCAACTTGAGAACTGTTTCCAGTCAACACAAGGGACCAGGACTCACTGTGTGTGCAATGCAGGGAGCAGCAGTGAGCCTACGCCTGGTGCCAGGCTGCACATCTCCAGGCCAGAACGCAAGAGCTGGCTCTTATCTGTCCACCAGATCACACCACTCAGTAAAACAGACACAGCCACAGAGACAAAACACACGTTTAAAACCTGCATTCCCAGATAGCATTTCTTATGCTTATCTATCCGCTTCAAAGTAATGCAGTTTTGCTGCAGGTTCCACAAGCCTATGTATCCACATCCAGCTTAAAGTCTTGCACAGGTACTGAAATTGAAAGTTTTGTGGATGCCAAGTGAAGAAGCTTTTGAATGACACAAGTTTGACCTTATTTTTAGACCACTTACAGAAATGGAAATGCCATGTAAGTTTTATTATCTTACAAGACTAAATGCAAACTTACAGGAAAAAAACATCCCATTTTATGGAAGATATTTTCATTGAAGGGTAACCTTACATCTCCCCCAAAGCACAGGGAAGAAAAATATAAACATAAAATTTTATGTTTAAAATCATATTAATCTGCAAAATAGGTCCTACAAGATAATCTGCACCTGGTCCCGATGCTCAAAACCTTCACTAATCATCATGGCTTAGTGCTGAACACAGAGGAACTTGCTGAATCCAAACCGGCAAACCATTTTATCCATGTTCCTGAAATCCTAGCTTTCAGGAAGAACTGATTTAGGAGAAACAACTCTCTTTCACCTCTCAAGTAGATGCCTACACCACACAGAGAGCAAATGGATTGATGTCTGTCTCACATCCAGGTTTAACTGAGTAATATAGGCAGAAAAGAATTATGTGATAAACATACGCAGTATCTCAAAACTCACACTGTGAAAACCAGAGGCATTAAAGTCCTCAGAGCCACAGTGATGGTTACAGAATGCTGCTGCAATAAGCAACTCCCATTAATAAAGAGCAATGTTTCTAATTCACTCTGAAATAAACTGAAATGGAAGGCATTACTAAGTCATTTTTCCAGTGCTGCCTTGCATCAGAATTAAGACAGTGATACCATCACCCTCTAGCACTAAAAGCTGTTTCCAACAATTCCAATACAATCAGAGTAATTAAAGAACACAATGTTCTGAAACCTTCAGTACTTCAATAATAACACCTTTTACTAACAGGTTGAGGCACAAACATCAGCTATTTTTGAATTTGAGTTCTGAGATGATACCTGAATAAGAAATTTTAAAAAGTGGCTCAGCCCTGGTTCAGTAGAAAAGAAGTCCTATTGGCTTCAGAAGGGCAGAACTGTGCCTACAGAGTTGCATAAGGCACATCCTTGAGTCCTACAAAATTCATATGAACTAACCTCACCAAAATGTTTCTGAAAGAGCAAGAAAAACGGTCTTTGAATGCATAAATGATAGGTTTAAAGAAGAAAGGCATCCTTCACCAACTGCAGAGACAGAAGTAGTGAAGTGCCATACTGAAAGCAAGGGGAGATGTCAGTTAAACATCAGAAACAACTAAGATGATGACAGGAAGAGATTGCCCAGGAAGGCAGTGGCTACCAAGAACTCAAACTGTTAAGAGTGGGCTGGATAAAGCATCTGCCAAAGGCATGGTTGCATTCCAGCAGCAGATGGGGTAGAAGAAGTCCCCTCCAATCTTCTCATCTACAGTTAACTTGTGAGATCTGCTGTACTGGAGAAAGCCTGGGAGCACTGCGGCATGGTGTATGGAAACAGCTCCCCACCGGTGTGAGCATTAGGTTGAAATGAAGCCACTTCATGGTACCACAGGTTGTACCTGTGCGGGCCAGAGCCCATCACCTCCTGCTCATGCAGCAACTCTTCCCCTCATCCTTTATCTGCTCCAGCCTTCCCATGCAGGGGCAGCCTGAGGGCACAGGTGGGAGAGGGTGAGAGCAAGCAGAGAACTTGATGTGATTCAGCAAAATAAACATGCTGAAAATACATCAAGGAAAAAAAAAAAAACAAAACCCAAGTGTGGTTGCCCAGGAACTTTTACAACCTTGGTGACTCATTCAATAGTGTCCTGGGGCGAGTGAAAGAAAAGGGAACAGCAGCACACCACACTCAGGGCACAATTACTCAAATCTAGCCTACTGATGGCTCACAGTCAAAGCCTTTTGAAAGCTCAAGATCGATACACCAACTAGCACAGCCCACAAGAGGGGACTCCTGTGAAAGGGGGTCTCTTAGACCACCAAAAATCACAGCAGACAAAAAAAAAAAAAAAATCATTTTCCTAATGTCATACAGGGTATTACCATAGGAGACAACGGGAGTCTTATATAGCCAAAGATCACTGGAGTGTGATTCACTAAGAATTCTAGCTGGTTGGAGGGGGATTGAGGATAGAAGCAGTTAGTATATTCAGAATCAAGTACCAGGGTTTGGGCCCAGAGAGAAAGATGTGTTGGGCCACAGGACAGGAACTGGAAAACACCTGAGTAATTGGGCATGCCCCTTTGTTTGTCTATACAAAATGTGAACCAATCTCTAAGGTTTTAAAAGGGCTAATTTCACATGACTGAATTTTACCCAACTAATTGGAAGAGAAAATGTAGGGGGGGAGGGGAAACAGGACTGAAAATAGACAGTTCTTTAAAAAGAATTCATTAGAAGGCTGAAAATTCATGTTTCCATGAGAGGTCTGTTTTAACTAAGCCCCTGCTGATCAGTAACTGTATAGGTCAGACTAGGTGTTCACAGTTAAATTTTTAATTGTGGCATAAGAAATGTTACTTTTAAGTTAGTCAGGAAATCAGAAGTTCTGCATTTGTATTAGATGCAAGAAAAAGAAGATACTGAATAACATTTCCTTGGGTTGAACACATGAGTAGGACTACTGAGCCCATTTGCACCTATGAGTCCTAAAAATCTTTGGCTTCCCAGAGCCCATCGTGCAGCAATGTTTTAGAAAGCTGGAAGAAGGCCAGTGTGCTCCTCCAAGGCCACATGCTACACACACAAGCAGGAAAGATAGCTGGGGTAATGTGAACAACTTTGGTAAGGCTTTTGTTGACTTATCACTGGATAACCACTCCAAACAACAAATAAGGATTATACAGCTTCAACACTGTAAACAATAGATAGACTAAAAACTGGCCATAGATCTAAGAGAGGTTACTGGAGAATAAACATTGAGCAATCTTACTACATGCCCTCAAAGGCCAGTTTCAACCGCAGTGCTGGGCAACATCTCAATCTAGAAACAAATAGAGATTTGCCTACTAAACCCTGTAGACCAGACAAGCATTAAATAACAGATAGTGCAGTCACAGTGCATGATCTGGACCCCTTGGTCCAGCACAGCCTGTTTCAGTGAGAGCTGCTGCAGTACAACTAAACAGGGACTTGGACATCTAAGAACAAGGAAACACAACTCCTTGTGTTGTTTTTGTGTGCAAATACAGCTGCTGGGGGTGCCAGCCCGTATCTGGGGATGCACGAAACTCTGACACTGAAAAGGATGCCAAGGTCAGAACTGATAAACAACTCAGCAAAAGACTAGGGAAAAGAGGGCTAATGTGATTTTGGGACAAAAAGAGAAACAGAGCAGGAGTCTGGAGGAGATTTCATCTCCCTACACTGGAAGTATGTGTACAATGTATTGGTTTAAAATTATATTTAAGTTCTACAGCACACTGAGAAAAGAGACTGGAAGGTGTTTCAGACTGGAAAAAAGGAGTTCTCAGTGAGGGACTTGAAAAGCTTCTTCTGTTTAGCTTATCAAAAGGTAGATTCAGAGGTGATGGCTCTCAGTGTGCTCAAGGCAAAACAGTGGAGGTTCTAATGAACCCTTTAACAGAGAAAGTAAACTGCTCAAAACTGAAACTAGATAAATTCAAGGAAGTAATAAAGTATGACTCTTCTTAAAAGCTAAGGCAATTAACCTTCAGTTTAATAACAGTACAAGCAGTGCAAAGTAGAAGTAGTGAATTTTCAGTGCTATAAATCTTTAAATTAAAACTGGATACTGCATAGATTATTTGCTTTAGGTAAATTCAAGTTTCTGGGCCTGGGTGAACCTACACAGCTTATTCCAAGAGATCTGACAGGATCATCTTCCAGTTAACTCAACAGATTTACAGTAATACAGGAAAAGAACAGCATAATCTATCGCTGCCAGTAACATCTGCGTAACTCCTCTTTGCTGAGGCAAAGGTGACAGGTTATAAACCATTCTTGTATCTGAAACACCAAAAGCATTCAGTAATTGAAGCAAACCAAAGCTCCAGCCTTTTCAGCCACCCAGACAGCTTACTCAGAGATGTGTACAAAGATGTCAGGCCCTCCATCTGCAGGGGTAATAAATCCATGGCCTTTGGAGCGACAGAAGCATTTACAGACACCTTTGTAGATAGGACCCTCCGATGCTCTCACGGTTCTGCAGAAGAAAGCACAAAAAGAGTGGTTCATTGCTGAGCATGGATGCGACATGTTCTGGGGGTGTAAGCCAGAACCTGCTAAGCAATTGGGCACAATGGTCCAAATACTCTCTGGGGGTACGCTCCTCTGTAGCAACTGCTTATGATTCAGTTTCATACATTGCCCATGTTTTGCCTGTAGCTTTTTTAAGGGAGATAAAGATGATGTTCACTAGCATTATAATCCATCAGCTGCCATCTTGAATCCATCTGCTCTATCACCCTGCCAAATTTTCCTCTGGACACTATGCTAAATATAAGCATCTTACGCCTTTCGTGAGTTTAGGAGTATCGGTATGCACTTAGTATAGAGAGAATGCAATGCATAATGTGTACACATGTCATGTACAAACACATACACACACCCCTTCCGCATACATGTGTATTGTTACCCTGCCAGACTAGGATTCAGTGAAGTCAGCATTTCACCTCCAAATGACTCCATCAGGCTATAAAGCATAGCTGGTATGCAAAACATCAAGATCAAGATTGATCTTCTCCACTGTCATGGGACCTGTCTTTTAAAATGACTTGCTACCAATCAAGAAAAACAACTTGCATGACCCATCCTGAAAACTGTGTGATTAAATACTTCTCCCCATCAAATATGCTGAGTTGTATCTCAGAGATGCAATCTCAAATACTTTCATTAATAAAGCCAACTGTTTTAGGCTTCTTATAGGGTTTACACAAAGGAATTAATAGATCAAGACCTCCTTATGCCATGACTATCCAGCAGGTTATAAGAGGACTTCAGTGGGATTCTTCAAACTCAGTAAGTGATTGTGTTGCCATCTGGTTACATGCATCGTGGCAATTTTGACATCACTTCCCATATGCTTAAAGTTTACTGAAGTCTAAATAAAATCATTAAAAAATGTGGCAACAGCTCTGTGCCTTAAGTCAAATTAGCACTAAAGAAATACAGTTGAAAGTGCTAAAGAAAGAAGTCTCCATTACGCTAAATCATTTCATTTCCGTCTCTGTAAAGCTGCACCTGACTCCACAAGTGCTTGTTACACAGAGAAAGCACTCACTGCCCTAAATAAACCATTATAGTTCAATTGCAGCTTTCAAGGAGATAAAGTACAGTGGGGAAAAAGGCCCCACACTTGCAATGAACCCAAATTAAATAATCCCACTGAATAAGCAGCCACTGCCTGTCACATTCATCTTTTCAATACAACTCTGGGGACAGAGCTCACTTAGAGCTCCTCTTATAAAAAGAGAACACTAAAAAACAAAACAACACAAAAAAGTAAAATTATAGTTATTTTGATTTTCAGAGCAAACAAAATGCAGCAAGATTCCTACAGTAATTAATGATTAAAGAACTGTGGAAGTCAAATAACCAATTCTTTAGTTTTGTAGGACTCAGACTAGGATTAACAGCTAAGAAGAATTACAACGAGTTCATTATTAACATGGCACTGAGGCAATCTAGTTTGGAACTGCTTTTCAAGGGCAATCCCAATTATCAAGTCAGTTATGTTCCTTTTAGCAATGTATTTCCATTACAAAGTTTAGGGCATTTGAAGGCTTCTGGAACTGACAACACGTACATTTTTCTGCTGCTGCTGCTGTTCTTTTTTGCCTCATTTTGAATACAGAAGCCATAATACAAAGCATCATCAAGATTGATGCTATTTAAATCTGCAAGGATAACTCTTGACGAAAAGATCTGGGTAACACTGCAAGAAGCAAAAAGGAAAAAGCAGGCCAACTACATTAAGGGGCACAAAATAAGCTAGCTGAGGGTTTGAGATCTTACTTCCACAGTGTCTCACTCAGGCCTCCCTTACACAGAAGTAATTGCAAGACTGTGCAACAGACTGATGACAGCTTCATAATCTACTCTCACACCCTGAGTCAAAGGCCACTGAAATTAAGAAAGAAGCCCACGTTGTCTTCTGTGGGTCAGCACCTCACTGGGAGGACCATCACAGGCACTGAGACTTTTCTGCAATGGCCAATCCTTGCAACATTATCTTCTACTGCTGTGCTGTGGAGGAGTCCCCTTTGGGCAGGAGGCTCCCAGGAGTCTGTACAGCCCCACCTGGGCCACAGGAAAGCTCAAGGAAAGCCAACTTTGCTGTAGGATCTCTACCTCAAATAACTACAAATAGCAACAAACCTCATTTTATAGAAAAACTCATAATTTCAGAGAATCAGAGACCAGGGTTCATACCTTGAAAGCCAACATATTCTTTTACAGGTCTACTTGAGCAATCTTAAGATGGAGATATGAAAGCTGAATAGGAAAAGGAAACAAGCCCTTTGAAAAGTGACAGGGTCATGGAGCATCCCTAAAATGGAACCTGGCTGACAGTAGCACAGGTGTCAAGACTGAAAGAACTAAAACCTCCAGCAAGGTCAGGTCTGGTAAGAAGAGAGGTCACGTCAAAACACGAGATGGAGCTGATGAAGAAACACCAACAGGAACTGGTCCCAAGAGCCACAACCCAGTGACTGAAGCAAAACAAAGCTTCAGACAAGAAACTCTGCTTTGAAAAATCCCAGTGTATTTTCCCTTCCCTGTAAAACTCTGACCTTAAGAGTGGAAAAGACTTTGAGCATCATCTACACAAACAGAGCATTGAAAAACTACAGGCAATCTCGACTAAAAGTCTAGCAGCACCAGAATTTCTTGGAGAACAAGAAAATACCAAAGCATCTCCCACCACCACCACCACCACTGACTCCTTTCACCTCAGTACTTGCTTGGTGTGTGTTTGTGAAGTGCAGGTTTCCCATACTCACGCTGAGAAGGTTCTGGTCCGTCGGGTGGGCAGCGGGCTGGGAATGAGGTACCCTCTCATGGGCGATGGGGAGCGGTCTCTTGCCCTGCGGGTTTCAGGCAGATGGAGAGAACCGGTTGAGGGTGGAGAGGTGGGAGACTGCTGCGAGGCAGATGAAGTGGGCTCAGAAGACATTCCTGATGCCTGAGAAAAGCCTAGAGAGAAGAAGAGATCTGACTTAGTCCAAAATGGGAATTGTCATAAAAGCCACAAATTCTTCAGCCGATGATTTTGTAAGAATGTGACTCATTTCCTGCAGACGTACACATGGACACAGTTGCATCAAAAGCTCCTGCTCTGTATCAGTTGAGTTCATTTTTTATTAAGTTTGTTTATTTTTCAATCCCACAGCTTTTGTAAACTGTACTAGGAAGCTCCAATGAAAACTGATTATTCAACAACTAACGTTTATTTGCTTACTCCTGCCTTACTCACAGGCAATGGCTCCTGAAACAGAGCTCAAGCCTACCCTAGTACCAGTGTGCCCCATGCAGCTCCCAGGCAGACAGGTTTGACCACTGACAGCACAGAGGAGCTTCCTGCAGCTGCACATCAGCACACTTTACAAGAAAGACTGAAAGAAGAAACACTGAAATAAAAGCTGCACCTTCACTGCTGGAGGTTATTTTTGCAGTGCCATCACCAATGCTAACTTCATTGCTGCTGCTCAGCTATTAGCACAGCTCTGTCAGAGCTCGTAACACCTTCAGCTTGACTGCAAGACGAAAAATCATAGAAGTGGCTCCTTAATTCACTTCAGACTGAGTCTAACAGTTCATTTACTCTGCCAAGGGTAGGAAAACAGACAAAGCAGGGAGGTAGTGGCTGACCACAAGGAGGTGACCCCTCCAGCCTGGGGAGATCTGGCAGAACAATCAGTCCCCTTCTGTCTGCTACAACTGTCCAACAACTAGGAAGCCAATAGCCCCATCTGCATTCAGACCCCCACAGCCAAAGGCAGATTTGCTCCTACTCATGTCCTACAGGAAAGGAGGGAGAAGGTCCCTTTCTCAGCACACCAACAGCAATGTGCATCCCATCATACAAGCACAACTCAAAGAACCCATGGCTGATAAGAAGCAGCAGCACTTCTTCTACACACACACACAAAAGTATGGCTTTCAGGCGCAGCAGTGACAAATACGAGAAATTGGTCAGCACTGCTCTGGTTTCACTCTGCAAGTCCCTGTCCACACTGGAAGAGGAATAAACTGTACAAAAATAAACAATAACCCATCACAATCTCACAAAAATCTAAAATTACCTGGATACCTGGATGAATTAGCAAAAAGCACTGTGATCTCGGTCAAGAAAGTGTCCCGAAGGCAAGTAAAGCTGACTTTAATACCAATAGTTTCATTGAACTGAAATTTATCATCTCCATTACACACCCTCCTTTTGACACCCACACTCCCCAGCACATGAATTATGGAATGGATCCTTCACATGACATTTGAGAAACGCAGCCTTCTTGTCAATGACAAATTCTCATTATTTCTTCTTGAAACTAAGGACTAAAATTAAAGAGGCCTCTTAAGAATGAAATCACCAGGGAACAAAGGCTTTTGTGTTTAATTGCTCAGGGTACTGAGAAGGTAGAAATGGATAGTCATGTTCCCTCGTGTACTAGCTTGAGCTTTCCACACTGTTCTCAAGAGCAACAACTCAGCTGGAAACAAAACCACAGCTTTATGGATGGCATTTCAAATACAGATGGCATTTGCCAATCACAAGATGATGCCCTGCCCAACGCCATGACAAAGTTCAGCTGAGACGGAGATGGTAACACAAAAGGGACAGGATTTCCCAAACTTCCTGTCTCTCCAAAGAGGCCCTGCTGTGCTGGCTAGTACTGAGGAAGTCTCCTCAGATTTCACAAGATCTCTCCTTTGCGTGCATTTCTTTCAAGGAATGCATGTTTGACATGGCAGGACTAATAACTACTGAGTCAAATAGCAAATAAAACTTCATTCTGGGAACTCAGCGCACATGGTCTAGCCTTAGCATTAGTGAAAACACAGCTTTCAGAATCACACACTTTCTCTCCTAATTTAAATATAAACCAGCTTGTCAGGTGACAAACAAAATGCAGAGCTTTCCACCCATCCACAGCAATACAGCAGAGCCAGCCACAAAGTACTACCCATTCCCTTCCTCAAACAAGGGTAGAGAGGCAGGAGAATTTCCCCCCTTTACAGCACAGACAGCAACAAAAATACTTACAAATAAAGGCAGCTAATGGAGTTAGATGTGTGCTAATGTACCTTATTGTTCCCATTTATGTTATTTTTGTGCCCTCTGCTCCATAAACATAAAGTAAAACACTGATGTAGAACATTCAGTGCCATTTCACTGTACAAATACCCTTTTTGTTCTCTGCCCATGGCCAAAGCAGATGAATGGCCTTGACTCTCATAGTCTATTACCAAGTCCTAAATTGTGATGAGAGCTCAGTAAGAGCTGATACACAAATGCAAGCAGCTGGAAGCAGCCAGGAGCAGCTATGCTCAACTTCACATCCACTGCAGCAAGTGAGTACAGCTCAGAAGAGGAGGGGATGACACGAGCAGTAGGAAGCCTACACTACAGCTCAGCAACAGTCTGTGCTGGCATGTCTGGTGTGCCACTGCATGTGCAAGTGCACCAGCACATCTGTTTGCCTCTTGGGTTTCTCTGACAATCGTGAAAATGGGACACACTGAAAACGACTGCACACTGAATGACCAAGTTTTACTGTGTGCACTGCATATAGTGAGATGACAGCAGCTCTTGTCCCCTGCGAACCTCCGCTCAGCCGGCTCAGTGCAGAAGACCGCTTCATCTGTGCCTTTTCAAAGACAAAGGTGGAGTTTGGCTATTTCAGTTTGTTCTGGCGTGGCCACTGTCTTGACGTTGTTCATACAGGGATCAATTCATTTCCTACAGGGAATAACTCACTGCTATTGGCAGCACTCTTAAAGGAGCAGACACGCTATCCCCACTTGTACACGCAGCTGGAGGCATTCAGAGGCTGCAAGTGTTTATACAGGAAGCCTACAGCAAACACTCAAACTGAAACCTCACGTCCCAGCCTTCCTCTTTGCACAAGCTTTGCCTTCCAAATGCAGTTACTGGCAGTCTTCAAAGACTGCTTTTCAGATGTTATCCTGGGTTCTGAATTGACCCTCTGCACATCAAGACTCAGCCCTGGGATGCAGACTGCTGCCAACAGCCCTTCCTCAGCAGCCAGCAATACCTTCCCTTCCTCATGACTAGCTGAACAAACCCAGTTTCTTACAACTCAAGCCCTCCAGCTCCCACCCTGTTCCCACGAGTTTCCCTGTCCCTCCAGACCAGCCACCACCTTCTACTTGCCTATGGTAAGGAAGGTATCACATGAACCCCAGACTCTGCTAAGACAGCTCCCCAAGAGCATCACACTTGCTGTGTTTTGTGAAGGCAGCCAGGACTTCACAGCAGGAAATCATAGCTACAAAAGCCCAGCAGAATGCAATTCTAGCTACAACAAAGACAAGAACAGTGCAGACTGTATTTCTTCTGCTTGAGCCAGCAAAGTATTTGCCTCCAAGGTATTTACAGATTGAAGGCAACATGATGGCAAGGTATATTCAGGCTCTTTAGAAAACTCCAACAACGTGCCAGATGACCCTTACATCTGCCCATATTTCAACATGCATCATTTATTTTTCACCAGTGTGGGGGGTTTGTGTGTGTATATATATAGATACAATTTTTTTTTAGACTGTAGGTATGCACCAAACAAAAATATAAATAATTCACAGAACCATTAGAGAAAAAAAAAAAAAATCAACTGATTTAACATTTCAAAGCAAATACATATATTTTACCATACTTCTTTTTCAGAACAATTGGGCACTCTGTACACAAAAAGACCCCAAAATGTCACCTCCAACAGGTGACCTACAAAGCACAGAATGCAATACATGCAGGAGAAATCTCTGAAATTCTTAGAAAACATACTACTCAAAAAGATCTACAGAAGTAATTCAAGCTGGGGGTCTACAGGTGCCACCATCAGTTCTCTCTATATTGACATATTCTTTTTCTATTCTTTAAGTCTATTCTATACCTTTAAAAATACCCTAAAATTAGCAGTTTGGGGGGAAGTTATCAATTCTGACCAGCACAACACTACCATGGAAATCGAGTCTCACTTCATTTAAAGGGAATGCCTGGAAAGAAGTCAAACCAGATATAGAAGCACAACAGACTCCAGGAAATCCCTCCATCTATGAATGGTTTCTTTTTTCACAGAAACACTGCAACCCCTCCAGCGAGCAGGCACAGAGCTCAGCCCAGCAAACGTTGCTCAGCATGCTTCAGTGCTCTGGCACAGAGGAAAAGCTCTTCCCAGCCTCCTCACCTGGAAACAACACTGTCAGCAGGAGCTGCTTTCACAAGGTAGCACAATTGCCTCTTAAGAGGACAGCACTGGCCACACATACCTGGAAAACAAGGCCCTTTCCTCAAAGGGAGAGCCACATTCTGTACCCCGAGAGCAGCCACACTCAGCTGACTTTTCCTTGAAGTTAGCTCTTTCAGTTCAGCCTCAAAAGGGAATATGGACATCTGAAAATGTTTTCTGGACTTCCTTTGGATTTAGAAACAATGGCAAGAACTCAAACTTTTAATCACTTGCTTTCAAAATGTCCTGGTTTCCAAATTTATTCTAGACACCTGCATTTCTCTCCTTCTGTAAGGAAGCTGTGCAGATAAACCCCTGTGCTTTGCCTGCTCTTCTGCTGGCAGCTACAAGATCTCAGCAACGTTAAGAACATGGCTCAATGGCACACAGTGAGCATGAGAGGCTGACTCTGCTCCAAGTGCCCTTTCCCAACAGTATGCCCCTTGCTCTCATCTACTGAAAGACTGAAAGCACTGTGACCCTCTGCTCTCTGCATCCCTTGTCTTGATGAAGGACAGGAACCAGGGGTGCTTGACTCCCAACTGTGCCCCCAGTTATTCTAAAGTAGCTCCCATCTCCCTGGCACCTTTCCAAGGCATCTGAGCACTCACTGACTGAGCACCAGGCCGTGGTACTGCTCTCACCTTCAGCTTCTGCCCAAAGCACATTCTGGTACTCAGACCCCAGTGTACACAAGGATCCCAGCACCACAGAGCATCACAGCACTCCTACGTCAAAAAGATCAGCACTTACAGAACACATGCAATTACGACACAGCTGGTTCAAAAAGCTTCCCCTTTCCAGCTGAGTCTGCATGACTAGCTTTCCACAATTAACAGTGGTATTTCAATTAACACAGAAACTCAGAGGAGTTGCAACATGCATGTGACGTGTCCACACAAAGGATTACAGTATAAACATGATGCTCTTGAGGCTGCAGAGGAGTGCCTGCATTCTGTAGTGATCTGGCAGTTAATGGGGACCAGGACACTGCCCAACTGTCCCCCATGTCCAGTAAAAACCTATTTATGAGGTCAACAAAACACCACAAGGAAAATTCCTACTGCTCCTCTGTGCATTCCAGTTAGTTTGAATTAAGACAGGGTTGAGTTTAAGCAGCAACAGCTATTTCCAAGCAGTCTCAGCAGTGAACACCTTCTCCAAAACACTACAGCTGCCTTTCCGCTCCTCTAGTGAGCAGTTTGCTGTGCATGAATCAATGTTGCCTGAGCAGCACACACCAGCCCTGCACAGCAAAGGCCACAGAAAGGGAGTGAGAGGGGAACCAAGTCATCAGCAGCCTCTATAGTGTCTTGGTAAAGGTGAGGACTTCTTACAGTCCTGTGTTTTCCACTGGTCGTGTAAGCTTCTAGATGAACTTAAACTGCATTTAAGTTAAGGAACAGAGTGGACAGTTAGGTTGGGTACAAGTTTGATTGGTTTATGGTTATACTGAAGGATATATGTTGATACCCTGTGGCTCATTCTATCAAAAATATAGAGGAGACTCCCTCACTGGAAATCCAGTATCTGCAGTGACTGACTGATGCTGCATAAGCTTCTTGCTCCCAATTGTCCAGAACAGAGTTAGCCAGGGGCCTCCACTTGAAGGCAAACACAGGAGGCCATCACCAGCTGCCAGGGTGACATCACTCATCACTAGGATTTGCCTAAAGAGAGAGCTTGCAAAATGATACAAAGGAGGCCATATTTCATCCTACATCTTGCCAAGAAGTATTTCAGTGGGAGCAGAACACAGGAGCACCCAGTCGGGAGGTCACTTCCTCAGACAATGCTGGGAAGGGCACAGAGCTGCCCTGAGACCAGCCACCTCCCCTCACACTCTCTCACAGCACAAGTCCAAGACTTCAGCCTGCTTACAAAATCTCACTTACCTGTTTTTGTTTATACAACAGATTAAAAGAGATGGAAAACTCTCCCCAGCTCATGGCATACCTGGGCAAGCAGTGACAGGCCCCAGGCAAGCACCCTCCTATGTGAGTTCTTACCCAGCAAAGATAAAGATGAAGATTATGGTAATGATTACTGCATGCTAATCAAACACAAGTGTTACCCAGTGACTTAAGTTTCTGTGCACATATATTACTGGCTAATGTCATCAAGTATTTAAATGACCATCACTTGCAATGCTGTTCACTCTGCTTTGGTTATCTCTGGTACAAACCAAAACATCCACAACAGGGCAGGGAGAACAGGAAGAGGGGGGATTCTCACGAGCACTGCACAAGTTGCCCAGAGAAGCTGTGGCTGCCCCATCCCTGGCAGTGTTCAAGGCCAGGTTGGACGGGGCCTGGAACAACCTGCTCCAGTGGAAGATGTCCCTGCCCATGCCCATGGCAGTGGATTGGAATTATATGAGCTTTAAGATCCCTTCCAACCTAAACCATCCTGTGATACTATCGTAATTCTAAAGGTTTTGCACTCATCTTTATTTCTCTGCTCATGCAAATCCACAGGTTCCAGAGCACCACACCTGAAGTCTGGGACAGGGACCTGCACATCAGCCCCTGCACCCACCACCTGCACCTCAGCAGGAGGCAGCAGCCTCTCACCAGCCACACATGGTGGGAACAGTTGGGAGCTGTTACCCTCTTCCATGTGCTGCTGGGGCAGCTAACAGCCCAGGCCTGCACCAGGACAAGGCAGAGCAGCAGGGAGGTCATGAATTATCACTCCTGGACCAGCATGATGATGCTGATGCTGAGCCAGCGCAAGCCCAAGGTGTGACACCAGGCCTCTTGCCCTGCTTTCAGTCTCCAACTGGTTTCTGCATGAACTGCCAGCCTACAAACTCAGTTGTTTCTGTAGCAGCACTGTGATGCTATGTCACAGCACTGCCCAGATGCTTGCAAAACCACTCCAGCAACACTGGTGTTGCCAGCACCAGGAGCAGAAGCACATATGGCAGCTCCCAGAGTCCTGCTCCCAGTGCTCTTTTCCTGGAGCCAAGTACATCACACGTTACCTCCAGCAGCAAGTGTTGGTTTCCCTATTTAGTCTTCACATGTCCCAGATGGGCTGTAATAAAGGGACAGTAGTAACAGTGTGAGGTATCCCTGGCCGTGGCAGGGGGCTTGGAACTAGATGATCTTAAGGTCTTTTCCAACCCAAACCATTCTATGATTCTATGACAGAGAAGCATGAAGGTAGATCACAAAAGTACTTTTGCAGCAAAATGAGGGAACATCAGCATGCCTTTATTCCATCTGATGCTGGCAAGCCAGATGTGGCTGCCTAGGTCAGAGTGAAGTACAAGGTAAATAAATACACATTGGTGTTTACCTTCACTTTCCAGCATTTTGGATTTACAATTTAAATAAATTCCAAACTGCAGGTTGCATGGTGGTATTTAATAACCTCCAGTAAATTTTTTCAGGCCTCCTCTGAGCTCATACAATCTTTTAGCACCTACAGTATTCTATAAGCAAGGAGTTCCACAGCTTAAAGGTCATGTGAAAAAAACAAATGAATCTCCTTTTAGTGGGCAGCAAGGAGTGGCCATTTTTACAGAGAAATTAAGAAAAGGCAATGAGATCAAAAGTCAAAGCATAGCAAATTGAGAAGGAAAGGGAACAGCATAATATCCAAGGGACCAAACAGGAAAGAAGCATTTGCTCAGAGGAGCGCATAGGGAACAGTGCAGACTTTATTCATAAATCAAACCTTATATTTTCCACCAGAAGACACATAAATGGGATAGAGAGCAAGAGGAGCTACAAGCATCTTCCTGGTGTTCAACACGCCACCACCCCCTTTTTAAGTTTCTAAGTACAACAGTAACACCTTATACTACTCCAGACTCCTGCTGCCTTCATCACACCTCCATTAGCCAAGGCTGGGAACTCTGTTCTTTGATAGCAGAGGCAACATTTAATACATCTCATCCTATTCTTGCTACACAGGCCCAGTCACAGCAAGCTTACGTATTTCCCAGATGAAGTACATTTGTACGACTGGGCAGAGACCAAGCTGTCTCTTCCAGTGGCTGCTCTTGAGCTCTGCAACTCAAGTCTTCCTTCAGTGCTTTTGCAGGTCTGAAGCTCTCCCCCTGCCATTACTTCCATGCTGGCACATTCCATGTGTACTTATTCCAGGATTTATTGCATTTTGGCAGGAAATATTTATATCAAAACATGAGAAATAGCTCATGTGTCTTGTGTGTAAGCATCTTAGGGCTCATCTACAAGGCAAATGGGCTTACATAGTGTGACACTATTATGAAGAATAGCTCTACATATGTAAATCCCTAGGCACTTCTGAGGAGTTCCTTTCTCAGCCTTCTCCCACATCTCAAAACTTCAGCCAGGATTATGGAGACGTTTGTTCACGTGCAACTTTGAGCCTTTTAAGAACACTGAAATGCCCTAAAATATTTATGTGGCTCAAGCGTTATTCAGAACAATTAGTTCACTGTGTTTCCTCCCTAATCAACATTTTGAATAGGGGAAAACAGTTCATATTACTGATATCTGTAAACATGGAAATTTGAGGCGTATGAGTATTGACAAAGGAAAAAATAACCCTCTGAGGACTTTTCATTTGCCAGCATTACAGCAAGATGCAGATGTCAAGGTACAGCATCAGAAGCCCCTCACAAATAACTCAATCCTCAGACCAGTACTACACGGCACCCACTGAACCGCTTCCTTTTTACCAGGCCTGACTCTATTTTGTGGTTGTCCCAATGCACTGGCCATCTCCCAGTCTCACCACCTGACACCTGCTATGCATATTTTTATTTTTAAGCATCCTAGTCTAATAAACTGAATATATTCCAATTAGATCTTTCAGAAATCAATTAAACAAAAGGTTTGCGATTGAGATATCATTAGGAAGCTGCATCAATATCAATTAATGTCCGACAGATATACAATTTACTGAAACACTATATTGCACCCGAATGAACAGTTAGTGACTGCCTTCATCACTCCAACAAAGACAGCTTGATGAAACACATTCAGCTTGTGCTAATTGACAGAGCACTCAGAGGTACAGAAATACACATTCCATTAAAATAAAACAAAAGGGAATATTTTTACACACACACACACACACACTTAAAGACAGGAGATGGGATGACCCCTAAATTTTAATGGAGAAAGTTCATAAATACATGTTTATAGAAACACTGGCCCATTTAGCACCTGCATTTCTGTCTTGCTGCATCTCTCCACCGTATTTCTGAACTCAATTTACAGTTTATTTCACCATGCTGGAATCAACCTTGCGCTTGTGACCCTGAGACTCCCCTCAGCATCCTCCTTCTCTTGGCTGTGACGTGAAGATAACAACCCAGTTTGCAGTAGCATGGTGAGGACCAGCTGTGTCCATACCTCTGCATACAAAGCCCTGACTGAGCCACAGAGGTTCATCAGGCTGCCAATAGCCAGCCCTGGTTCTCTGCTTCAATCCAGAGTCTGTCTCACTCCCATCTGGATCATACTGCTGGAGAGGAACAGACTTTTTGCAAAGCAGCTTAATAGAGGGAGGTAATGCTCCCTTGCTTTCCCTGCCAGTGAGCGACTGTGCCTCCACATCCCAATGGCAGCAAAGCTTCATTCCTGCTAAGCCCATCACGGCACCTGCCCATCCTGAGGCCAATGTCCATGTCCTGCATCAGCAAGCGGGACACAGCAGACACACTGCCAAGGTGCCTGCTTGTGACCAGAAAAATCCTCCCTGCAATCAACTCCATTCTGCTTAGGGTGAAGAGGAGACCAAAGCAAAGGATCTTCATGCTCTGCAGTCATGAACACCGCTCAGAAGCGGAAGTCATACTTGTGATCCATTGGGAGACAAGTGCTTCATAACATTATAAAAACGCATGGTTAGTTCCCGACTCTCAAGCTGTAATTGTCTGAATTTGTTTGGCTAAAGTCTATAGGACAAGCACTATACAGAACAGATCCGTGCAGTGTGTGTGTTTTTCTTACATAACTTATTTGCCAAACAGAACACAGAAGCCAACACACACAACCAAACTACCAGCAAACCAGAGAGCTTTGCCTTGTTACCTTACGTCTCCTCAGCTCAGTTTTGGCAGCACAACTATCCCCACTGCTTTCGCTAGAACTGTGTGACCTACTGCACCGACAAACAGGTAGTCCCCATACGGTGTAATCAAATCTGTGACTGCATGAACAGTAATGCAGCCAGAGCTCACACCCACAGCTCACTGCCTCCACAGCTGCTTCAGGGACAGCAGCCACCTCAGTAAACACCCTGAACTCTTTGGAAACCACACACCATACAAATCCTCCATCAGATCCTCTTGGATGGCAGTTTGGAAAACATCACTGATAACACACTTTAGACTTCAAGGAAAAAGAGTCTCAAAAAGCCTTACAATACCAACAGTCCAGCATGTCTACTGTAGGCAATGCATTGTCAACCAGCTAATGAGAAAACTGACCCACAGAGAGTTTGACTGCTTTCCCCAATTATCATGTGTGCACAAACCAGTCTGTCTTGCTCAGCACACGCACTCTCTGCATTGAGAGCCAGTTAAATGGCAAAAGGAGTCATATTGTGTTTTACTGCTTGCAAAACCACAGCGCCAGCACAGGCACGTGTGTGAGGCTGGATTTCGTGCCGCCTTACACGTCAACAAAACTATTTAACATGCTGTGATTGCAAGAGCCATAGCTCCAATGACGTGCTGGAAGTGTACTGAATAGGGTAGAGCTGTCCAGAATCACAGATCTGTTGCTGTTGTTTATGTCTACTGTGATAATGCTCAAAAGCCAACACAAACCAAAGTGAGGGAACAGGCAACACAGCTTTTCAGGAAAGGCAAAAATCAACTGTTGCAGTTGAAAAAAGGCAGATGAATCTTGAAGCATGCACGTTCTTCAGGTATAAAACTAAAACTTGATATAGAAGCACATGTTGAATAGAACTATTGCATCATATTACAACAGTCACTACCTTAAGCACCTGTACCTACTTCAGGGCATGTAGTGATAAGACAAGGGGGAACAGTTTTAAACTGACAGAGACTGAGATGAGCTCTTAGGCAGAAGTTCTTCCCTGTGAGGGTGCTGAGGCTCTGGCACAGGGTGCCCAGAGAAGCTGTGGCTGCCCCATCCCTGGCAGTGTTCAAGGCCAGGTTGGATGGGGCTTGGAGCAACCTGGTCTAGTGGAAGGTGTCCCTGCCCATGGCAGGGGGTTGGAACTGGATGAGCTTTAAGGTCCCTTCTAACCCAAACCAGTCTGTGATACTATCATAAGTTTTTGCAAAGGTTTTGCATTCAGCTTCATGCTTACCCTGCTCACGCAAATCCACAGGTTACATAGTACCATGCTCTGCAAACAGAAGGAACAGGACACAGTAGCAGAGCAAACACTGCACACAGCAAAGGCAGTGATTGCTGTTATGAAAGAGTATTTTGATTCAATTTACCAGGTTGGTCACATGCTAACAGTTACATGACCTTAAGAAGTGACCATTTTCCAGACTTGCTCACTGGGAGCTGACAGCAGCCTCCCGTGTACATGCAGCCACACACCAGCAGCACAGCAGGGTAACCAGACCTGCCAGCTAGTGCCAGGGATCCTGTACCAAGCTTGGTGGAAGGAGACAAAAAACCAGCCAAACCTAGAAAGCCATACGTACTGAGGGCACGGTGCAGGCAATCAGGGGGCACTGACAGCCAGCAGGCAGTCTTGACAGCCATGGGTGAAACCCAAGAACAAACTGGGCTTCTGCCTGGCACACACACACAGGGCATGGGGCAAGCTGCTGGGCGGGGAACAAGCCCTGCACACACACCACAGGAAATGCCAAGGATGGAGATGCATCTTCGAGGCACCTTCTCATACAGGGCTCTCTGGTAATGATGGTGATCTCCATGATGGGCAGCACAACACCCTAGCTTCCAACCTGGGATGC
Organism: Pezoporus flaviventris; assembly: GCF_033815535.1. Lineage (NCBI taxonomy): Eukaryota > Metazoa > Chordata > Aves > Psittaciformes > Psittacidae > Pezoporus > Pezoporus flaviventris. Next base: position 5,416,150 of record NW_026892626.1, on the reverse strand, counting down.
ACAGGCTCTCCTGCCATAATCAGGCAGGAGTCACACTTGCAGCCAGGAGGAAAGGGCTGCTGGATACTCCATCCTATAGCAGCCCCGTGCACAGAGCACTGGGAGCAGTCCTTCCCACAGGGGTTTGATGCAACGCACAAAGGGCCTGCACAGGAGTGACATGAAGCAGGAACAGACCCACAACCAAGAGAGATTCAAGAGCAGCGAGAAAATGAAGGCAGGGAAATGCTTTTTTACCTAGACTGACATTTTGCATGAAACCTGGTACTACATGTATCTAAGATAAACTTCAGGTAAGCTTGCACGTCTGCCTGCCTTGGAGCAAGCAGTAATTCCAGAACAAGTCTTGTCACAGCACTGGGAAACCAGGTGCATGCATGTCTGGTGGGGTCACCCCGGTCTTGGTGGCCAGGAGATCCCAGGCTGCATGGCTCCACATCGGTGGGGTAGCATAGACAGAGCGCGTCCTCAGGATCTGTGCCAGGGAAGGGGTGGCACTGCAGCCCAGCCTCACTAAAATATTTAAAACCAGATTGTGATAAATGCCAAGTCAGCTCTGCACTAGTTTTGTTTCTTGTTTTATTGCTCTGGGCGGGTTTTCACTAGACATTTGTCTACATGAAGAGCCTGAGCGATGGAAGGGTGGGAAAGGTCAGCACTTGAAAGTGCAGGCAGCAGCGTGGTGACACCGTGACCACCATGCCAGCACTGCCTGTGCAGCAGCTTGGCCAGATTCAGCCTGGCCTGACTCCAGCAGGGACGTGTTTTCCTGAAGTCCCTGCTGTGGGTAAAAGACACTGCAGTGCACCACCTCACATCCCTGGGAGGGAGACCTTTCCTGCCTAAAGCTAGCACTGGGGAAAAGAAAAAAATGAAAAATAAAAGATAGTGCATTAAACGACAGTGGAGCCGCACAGGTACAGGCACATTTTTTCCTCTAGAAACCTGTGTTCTAAACATCGGTGAGAATTTTTAGGACACTGCCAGAGTTCCTGGGATAGGAAACAGCAGCCTTTCTACATGGAAACAAACCTCATGTTTATTCAGAAACTGAGACTCATGCAAGATCACTTTTCAGACATTCATACTGTAACACCACAAAGCAGAAACTGAATACAAATATTCACTCTATTTACCCTCTCCCCTACCACTAAAACGAAAAACCTACCATGTGAAACACTTTAAGAACTCCTCCTGCTAGTCTCCATCATAAAGAGGCTCTATGAAAAGGCTATTGCCACATTTCATAATCCCCATTGCTAGATTTTCTCCAAATACTGCAGGAAGTAAGCCACAACCTACATAGCTAAGAAAATCCTGCCTTTCCTGGCTGCTGCCACCAGAGCTCTTGGTCTGGACATGCCACTGCATAGACAGGCACTGCCTTGCTGAGCTGGGTGAAAAATCCACATTTATTTACACCTCAGTAACAGGTGTAAATTTTGTAAACAGGAAATTATTTCCCTTTGCTTTCTGGCAGCTTCATTTACCCTCTTAGGTAACTGTCAATAAGTTGCAGTCATGACTGTGGTTTACTTTAATCAAGTAACTGAAAACAAGTAAATGCCTTTGGCCAGCCTTCTGAAATCATATGAAGACAAAGCCACCAAATGACAGACACTGAGAAGGAGGAGCTCATAAAACAACACAGTCCATATCTCTAGAGTGCCTTGGTCAACCTGTCTGGCTGTGCAATGTAAACAAGCAAAACACTAAACGAGTTCTAACACAGAAAGAAAATTCCTCCCCAACTCGCCAAGCAAGATGAAACATTCATTCAGCATCAGATGTTGAGCTGGCTACAAAACCTCCTTACTCCTCACCCCAACAATCAACAACATAAATTCCCCTTTAGGAGCAGAGGTTCACACCTCAATTCTCAGGAACATTAGCATTTTGTTACTGTTGGCCATCCAAAAGCTGCAGTTGCAGCAGGCACCTTATCCCCTCCATGGGACACGGAACACACCACACATGGCTGAGCACGACAGAGACCCACTGCTCCAGCCTCCTACAGCACAGTTTCACAGCTGCAGCTCCATCCAGCCTGGCTTCTCACGACAGCTTTGCAGCAGTCCCCACAGTGTTAGCTCACAAGCTCCCACTCAGGGTAGCACCAATGCGTACTTCGCTTTCCTTCTCAGGATCAGCCTTAGCTCGTAGCACTCCACAACTGCCAAAGTCATACACTGCTCACGAGGCATGGCAAAGGACCAGTGTGGTTTAATATTCAAGAGAAATTACCAGGTCAAGGTTCTCCGTTTCCTTTGTCCCACACAAAGCAGTCTGTGATCAGATCAGGCACAGAGCCATGGGCACAAGGAGCAACACTGGCACACACAGCTCACTTGCTTTTTCCAGAAACCTGTAACAGAGCCCTTCCCTGCAGTGCTGCTGGAAGTGGAAAACCACCCAGGAATTAAACTGTAGGTTATTTTGTTTCCTGTGTGCCTGTATCCCTCCTATCTGATCACCTCTCCAGAGGAGGCTGCAGTGCAACCCCCAGTTCCCCTCCCAGGCCCTGCTGCACACAATCCTTGCACAAACAACAAGGACCCAAAGACCAAATTCACATCTGCTTAAAACACTAGTGTTTAACCATCTGTCCAGACCTTCACCTTATCTCCACCTCCTCCCTGAAGAAATGCATAATTCAAGGCAAGTGCTAGATTAGCTCAAGGAGCCCAACACTCACACCATGGTCATTTTTGTGTTCGTTTCCTTTAGACTACTATTCACTTTCCAAATTGCACTAATAAAGCAACAACCTCCTGATCCAAGTGTCATTACCCCCAAGACACTCAATCATTATTTAAAAAGGATTTCTTGGTTTACTTGATTATTTATCTATATTTAAAACTGACCCAATGAAAAAAAAAAAGCATCTGTGCAACAGCCTCAAACCAACAGCAGATAAAGCACCAGCAAGCCTCTGTGATGAGTCAGTGAGGTTGTAGCATCACATTCACACAAATGAAACCTGATTTAACTGAAGTGGAAGGGAGGTTTCCAGGCTGTTGAAGCCCTGTCATTAGCACAAGGTCAAGCTCCCAGGGCTGAACCCACGCCCCATTTACCTCTAAGCCCTACAGCCAAGCCTGAGAAGATGTGATTTGACTCGCATGGTATTTCACAGATTCCCTGGGGGAGAGCAAGCAACAGAAGCACCACCTTAATGTACTCCAAGTGCCCCAAATGTGACAGAAATGAATGCCAAGTGTGTTTCTGCACCACACAGAGATAAAGAAAATGTCAGTTCGGTTCCTCTCCCAGATGCACTCCACAACTGCCACTAAGGTGCGGATGGTGCTTGAGGTGCAGCCTCATGACAGTGTAGTCCTTGTCTCTGCGTCTTCTGTTCCTTAATGTCTTTTGTTCTTGGTAACCAGCTGAAGGGTAAAAAAACCAAAGTCTTCCTCCAAAGTGATCTCACTCGTGCCTGTTTACAAAACCCAAGAAGCAGCTGTTTATTCTCAGAAAGGGGAGCCTGTGCAGGAGGCAATGCTGTAACAGGGAGAGTTCAATGCCATGTAGGCAGCACTGTTTTGTTAGCAGCACAGACACCACTCATTGCCTCGTTCAGGGCTCTTCCTGATAACGGGGATTGTATCATACAAGCTACATCCACAGACACGTCAGGAAAAAGGAGAACAGGCACAAAGAAAAATCCTGAAAGCACTACCTCGCTAGCAGAGTTCAGCTCGGGGAACAACACCGCAGAACTGAAAGAGCAGAGAGCAGAGAGCAGAGCGCAGGAAGGTTCATCCGCTTCCGGAGGCTCGGAGTTACCCCCTGCAGCCCCCAGAGACCACCCAGACAGGCAGCTGGGAGCGGAAGCGAGCAGAGATCAGGGCGGGAGGCAGAGGAAATGAAGATCACAGCTGGCCGGGGGCTGCCTCCGACGTGAGGAAAAGGCAGTATTAGACTGAGATAGAAGAAAGCAGAACAACTGCCTCTACCTTCCCCCAAGAGAAAAGAGAAAGCAGTTAGTGAGATGAATGCTTCTACCTGTTATTTTACCTAAACTATGCCAGGAGTGACACATTATGCAAACCCAAACCAACACTCTCATGGCTCACTCCTCTATAGTGGTCTTTTTTGCTTCCCCACATCAACTGTTGCAAAATGCAGGATTTGAGCTTTGTTTTTTAAAAAACAACAACAACAAAACAAACACAAAAAACCCTGTTGTGCGGGGAAAAAAAAACAAACATGTCATTTCATTCCCCAAAAGGGAATGAACCTCCTTAAAGGTTGCCACCCTATGCTGTGCAGAGTGCTTTTCCTAGCCCTGATGCCTGCAAAGGGATGTGATCTCCACTCACACTGACTCGCTCCCCTCCCTGCTCCAAGGTGGAAGTTGATGTGCTTCTCACTTTTCAAATTCAATTCCTCTCCTTAGCCTTCATCACAAACCTTCCAGATGAGACGCAAATTAACCATCAACTCTCACTACCAACACCCAGAATATTAATGAACACAGACTTGCGCATCTACAGTCTTGTTACATTTTGCTAATGATGATCCTCAGCAGTCTTCTTCAAAGTTTCAAGCAGTTACAATAAAACCCTGCCAAGTCAACCCCATGGGCAGTGATCCAAAAATGGCCCGATAGGAACTTGAGACAGATGAAATCAGTAACGCTTTCACCCTGAAGGCACCCTAGCCACAAACACCAGGACTCTGCTGCTGTGCCATGGTCCACTCAGGGTGAAATGGAAGCAGAGGAGGATTTCTTCACATCTGCCACTGCCAGGCTCAGCATCAAGTACAACCTTGTCCACTGCTTGCTGGTCATATTGGCTGGAAATAACCTCCCACATTGCACTGCATCCAAAGAACCACATTTCATGTAGTGTAATACCAACACAGTCTAACAGTTTGCTGTAAGGGACTTTACCAGCAGTAGATACATTTACAGTCATGGTGTGGTTAATTCTTCAAGTATACATAAAGACTGGATTCACCAGAAGTATACCACTACCCAAAAAGCAATAGTCTTAAGAGATGACATATCAGTGTTACGTGGCTACTTTCAGATTACTTGTATGCAAATATTTCTGTGCTTACAAGAATGCAAATGAAGGAGTGAATGCTACTGGTGAAAGTATTTACATCATGGGCAAACCTCAGTGCAAGCTCAGAGCAGCAGAGAGAGTAGCTGTAACCAGCAGCAGGTACACAGGACACAGAGGCAGTACAAACAGGCACGTCACGATGCACACAGAGCTGTGGGATGAGCTTCAGCCTCAGCTCTGCTCCTGCAAAGAGCCACTCACAAGCAACATGCTTTCTCTCCTTTTAGACCCTCACACAGCTTGTGAAAATAAACCCATTGCCAGACAACAGTCACATCTTTTTACATTTTCTTTGGCACACACCACTTTTTTTTCTGTAAAAATACAAAGGATTCATATATGCATACTTTGAAAAAAATAGAAATATCCTTACTACATGTTAGTTAAGTCTCTCTAGATTTAACAAGCTACTAAGCTGCATTTGTGAAAGCACAAGCCCTCTGCAGCTGCATTCATGGGACTTGCTATCTTCCATTGATAATCAAGGGAAGGAAACAAATATCGTTGCCAAACGTCACAAGGTTAAGAACAGCAGTCAAAAAAAACCCTTCTCCACCTCACAAAACATAATGATCAGGAGGCTCACGTCAAAGCTGCCTTACAATTTTCTCAGACTCTCCGAGAAACCAAATCTAGCACCACAGAAGGGTTGGCAAACACTTCTCAGAAGTAGCCCTGCAGTTCCAGCAATAACAGTGTCAGAAGAGAACTTCAGATCCTCTCTCTAAAACCTGAATTTCAGAGGCACAGATCCAAAAGTCAAGCTGAGAGGCTTCTCTACGAAGACGAGTGACACGCGTAGACATCAGCTTGCAAGGAGAACATGAAATAAAGGCTATTTTCCCCACTTCTAATAAATACAGGTGCAAACCGTTCACGCCACAGGAACAGACTTTGTGAGTTCTGAAGTATCTCTGTAAGCAACCAGTGCTGTTAGACCTTTCGATTCTTAGTGGGAGACAACTCGGCACGCTTTGTCTTTCTCGTGATCTATAAAATCAGCAATTCTGAGCGTCACAAGGACACATCCCCGGTCCCGACTGCACAAGGCACAAATAACTGGTTAAAAAAGAAATAAATAAATAAAAGATAAAAAAGACGGTAAGAGGAAGAACAGAAAGGAAGCAGGCAGACCAGCCCGACTACCTGACAGCAGTCCAGGCACAGGGAGCCGGAGGACAGAGCCCTCCGCACCTCGGGCAGCCGCACCCCCCCCGGATGCCTCCGCGGCGACGCGTTCAGCGTGAGAGGAGCTGTCCGCGCTGCGCCGGCCCCGCCGCTGCTGCTGCTGCCGAACGTCCCCTCCCGCTCCCGCTCCCCCGGACAGGCCTGAGCCGCTCACCTGGTCCGCGCGGGCTGTGGCGGCCCCACGGCGGGCCGGGCTGACGGACGGCGCTAGTGCTGTCGTGGAGCGCCCCGCGCTATAAAGCGGGTGGGCCGGGCCCGCTCCGCTCCGCCCCGAGGCCAGCACAGCCCCGGCTCGGGGAGGGGAGCCGTAGAAGAGCCCCGTGCTCGGCCCGAGCCCGTCTGTCACAATGGCGAGGTGACAACGGCGTGGGAGCGGGGTGATGCAGCCAGAGAGCTCAGTAAAACCAGGTGAAGTTCAAGGGATAGTCCTGGTGTGTTTTCTCGAGTTTTGCAGTGAGGAAGGCTGAGGAGCTGAGCTGTGGTGCACACTGATGGGGAAGCACACCCGTGCGCTCCGTAGTAGCAGCGTTACTCGCATGTGCTTGCCATCGGCTGCAGGAACCAGAGCTGCCACAGGAGAGCCTGAAGTGGAAGCTGCAGCAAGACAACGGGAGGCAGGACAGGACAGGGACCGGGACAACCTCTCAGGTAGTTGCACGGACTTTAATAGGAACACAAGAATCACTGGAAGATGTTATGACCAAGAGAGCTGTTTTCACCCAGCACCCAGTCACTGGAAAGCAATGCTTTCATCTGTGCACAACTGTCTCAGCTGATAATAAACCACAGGTTTTTAGTGTTTTCTTTTTCTTTTTGTGTGTGTGTGGTGTCTTTTTTTTTTTTAAGATAGCTTCAGCACTGATTCTTTCTGATTCTTTTCTACTTTTAGGTACCAGGCAAAGTACATCCTTATGTCATTACAAACATAAGATATAGTATACACTGTTGTAGCCGAACCACCACACACAGATTTTTGCAGGCTTTTTTCCACAAGGAAAAGTGGAGTCCTATAACGTACAGTGGTTGACCTGAAGCAGGGGAGCTAGGAAAGATGGCACCATACAAAGTAACCAGCTTCCTGTGTCAACCACAGTGTCATCCATTGTCTTCCAAAGTATCTTACCTTCCCGCTTCTGTTCTGCACAAGATCTCACCCCTTTGTAGAATAATTAGTAATGGGACTGATGAGTGCTCTTGCTTGAAACACTAATTTTATTCCTGGAAATCTTTTCTCTTCTGCTTTGTATGGCAATACAAAAGGTGGAGGATGAAGGGTAAGCACTACTTAAGCAAGCACTGTCCTGAGCCATCTCCCCCCTCTCAGGGTCTGGGATTACAGCTGTGCTTTCCTCAGAAGTTCAGCACTTGTGAGTCACCCCTCTCTCCCTCCTCTACCCAAACAGAAGTGCACAGTAGATACTTGACAACATGTATGTTCATGTTCATGGGGTTGATTTTCAATACCAGACTGTGGGCTTCGGGGTCCCTCCATGTAAATGTGCTTGTGTCCAGCTAGCACAGTTAGGAAATGTGATTTTGCCTGCTGCTTTTTTCACCAGCTGCAGGAGATGAGACTCCAGCTTCCCACTAAACTCCAAGCTGTCTCCCTTCCCTTCTCCTTTTCCTCCTTAGTACAATTACTAATGCCAGGTTAACCATCTTCAGCAGATGTGCCTACCTCGTTCTCTCCGTCGCTGGTGTGGGGTGGCCAGCAGCAGGGCAGCATTGGCTCCTTCCTGGGATGCAGGCAGGGCTGAGAAATCTCTGCAAGGCCACTGCTGCTGGGTTGGGCCAGCAAGGGGCACCTCATGGGCAGGAGGTGGTCCAGAGCTTCCAAGCTCTCCTGCCTGTCTGTTTTCTGCCGTCTGGTCCTCTGCTTCTTCAGACACAGCTCTGGACTGTGACAGGGGCTGTGCTCTGCCCCCAGCAGTCCTGACAGGGAAAAAGCAGGTTTCTTGATAGCATAGCATAATTATACCACTTTCCATTCATTTAATGTATTCAAAGTGCAATTACTTACACAATTTGAGTCAAGAAAATGAGTGTGTAGGGGGGAAAATGTATCAGCTAACGTGATTCATTAGTAATGGTGGGTAATATACATCCCTGCACAGCAGCAAGGATGAGATGTCTTCAACAGCTGTTAAATAATTAGGTGCTGGAATAGGGTGAACTCTGTCCAGCTCTATTAGAAAGGCACGAACTAGTCTAGGACAGCTCCACACAGCACAGAGATAACCCCGATTTCCAATTCTGGCTTCTGCACTGTTTTGGGTTTTTTTTTTAACTATTTAGCCTGAAAGATGTGGTTGGCACAAGCACAAAGAGTGTAGGCTGGGTATGAATGAACTGTGCCTGGAAATTAAAAACAGGATTTTAATGATTGGAACAATCAGATTGTAGCAGAGAATAATGGGAGGAAAAATACCCTTAACTCCTTGAATATGTGGCATATTAAATATGCTTCAGTCCAGAGTGCTCCATTGACATTTATGTTCTCATAGTCCAGTTGCAATGCAGACTGGAAACTGAGCAATGCCACACCAGTGTGCTAAACCGAAAGCCTGTGATCTGCTTTTCATGTAAGCTGTTTACAACAGGATACAGTCATTCTGATTTATAATTATTTTTCTTTATACCAGGTATCTGTCAAGTTATTGTGTGCTCTCACTATCTTAATCATCTGTAACTTTGAATCATGCTTCAGATGAGTTCTATTCAGTTTGCAAAGCGTAGGAATTGAGGACAACTTTGCTCTTCTCAGATAAATCATTGCAGCAAAACCGGGGTTGGAAATCGTCATAAAGAAACAAATCTCTCTCTGTGGTTAAGGGTTAGACTTCAGTTAATGCTAATTAATGCTTCCTTTTCTTATACTAAAACAGGTCCAGGTTCTTCCTCCCATTACTTGCATGCACGTGAAATTTAGTTGTCTTTATTAGGAAGCAAGGGACTTCATACCAGTGCAGGAGTCATCAGTGAACAGCTTGACAGGAGGCATCATCCACCTAGTCATTGCAGATAATTTTTTCTCTTGGCTAGCATGTCTTCAGGTTCCACTTTTTCTAAAGAAAGATAAGGAGCAGAGGAGTCTTTTTATGCATAAAATCAGGCAGAAGCTACACAGCTACCAAATATTTGATGGTCAGTCAGGTTGTCTGTCCGTTACTCCTGAGGCAGTCACCTAATAGCTCTCAAACCTGTTCTTTCAGATTTCTTGTCTTCACAGTCAAAAGGATGCAATTTTTTACTTGAGGAAAAATAATGTGTATGGATTGTGCTGAAGTACAAACACAGAAAAGGTGAGCTTTTCAGCAAGGTAAGCTCCAGGGAAATTGTGGTGGCTTAAGACCAATATGTCTTGTCTTCTCTGTGTTTTTACTTCACATGCAACAGGTGCCTTTAAAGTAACCCAAACCCTATTCTAGTAGGAAATAAGGCCTTACAGAAGAACTGTTCACTCTGCCATTTGCTTTTTATTTTGTAAATACTGACTAGCTGTCAGAAATAAAATATTCTCCTCTGCTCTCTCTTCAGTTAACACCTTCTATCCCTTACTCCTGTTGTTTATATTTACTCTCAATCACTAACACAAGTTGTCTCACTGGCCACTCTGCTTGCCAGCTGCTCTGTGGAGGCTCACATCCTCAAGCTGCCTAAGCCTCTGCCCTCCCTGAAAGCTTCCCCTTATACTTTCAGTTGATGCCCTGGCAGCCTCAGCCCTGCATTCATAATCAGGCCTGTTTGCTATGAACTTGCAATAAGAAGTCAAGAAGACAGCTTGATCTCTGTTCTTTACAGGGATCCACACATGAGCTTATGCCAGGTTGTACTTCATACATGCTGGAGGGTCAGGCCAGGGACCGATGGGCAAAGGCATTAAAACCTGAAGACATGATTCAGCATCTAAGCTGAAGTTTTCTTTCTGAGGTACAGTGTGTTAAGGTGAACTTAATCTACAAAAGCAACGCAGGGCACAAATCAGTCACTAAACACTTAATAGTGGTTATCCTCTGAGTATACATATGACAGCATGTCACTAGAGACACTACCACACTGTGCATCACTAGTATATACCATTGTGTTAGGAAACTATTTTTTGAAACACAAAATATAAAAGTAGCTGCTCAACAAACATATCACTGTGGTCTTGATACAGATTTCCAGTTTTAAACTGGTACAGAGATCAAACTGACTCACATTTTACTAGTTCTGACAGATGTCATGATCAAAAGATAGCTGCTAGTTAACCAGTCAGGTCTTTGACAAACATCTCAGTCTTTGACAAAATATCATGTTGTATTATCTGCATTTATTTAAACACATTTTTTTTACCACACACTGGATAATATTCATAATTCACTATGATGAATAATCATAGAATCATAGAAGCGTTAGTGTTGGAAAGGACCTTAAGATCATCCAGTTCCAACCCCCCTGCCATGGGCAGGGAAACCTCACCTTATACCATGCCACCCAAGGCTTCATCCAGCCTGGTCTTGAACACTGCCAGGGATGGAGCATTCCCTGGGCAACCCATTCCAGTGCCTCACCACCCTTACAATAAAGAATTTCTTCCTTATATCCAATCTAAACTTCCCCTGTTTAAGTTTGAACCCCTTACCCCTTTCCTGTCACTACAGTCCTGAAAGAAGAGTCCATCCCCAGCATCCCTATAGCCCCCCTTCAGATACTGGAAGGCTGCTATGAGGTCTCCACGCAGCCTTCTCTTCTCCAGGCTGAACAGCCCCAACTTTCTCAGCCTATCTTCATACGGGAGGTGCTCCAGTTCCCTGATCATCCTTGTGGCCCTCCTCTGGACCTGTTCCAACAGTTCCATGTCCTTTTTATGTTGAGGACACCAGAACTGCACACAATACTCCAAGTGAGGTCTCACAAGAGCAGAGTAGATGGGCAGGATCACCTCCTTCGACCTGCTGGTCATGCTCCTTTTGATGCAGCCCAGGATATGGTTGGCTTTCTGGGCTGCGAGCATGATTCATAATGATGACATGCTGATAGATAATTATAGCAAAAAAAAAACCAACCCAGACAAAATGGAAGCTATGTTCTATCCAAATGAACACACAGCAAAAGCTTCATCGTGAAAAAGAACCTATGAAACCATCCTATCACACAAGCGGGTTGGGTTGTTTTATGACTTGCCTTGATAGATGGCAACTGCCCAGAGCAAAACCACAATGGCAAAGTGTGTAGACAGCAGCATCACTTGAACGTGGCAGCTGCAGCTGGTAGAAGGTGAAACACAAAGGCTGGTGATTTTTATAGACAGCTTATGGTAAGATGTTTCTTATTCCCTCATGATCTGGCCATCTTCAGAATATGCATCATTCTCTTCCCACTTTGTCTATTCTGTTTAAATCCCCAGTGGCACACAGAGCTCATGTTAGTGCTTAAAACTGACATCCTGCAAAGTTCTCTGTTTATTATCGGTTGATTGTTTGTGATAGCTGTGATTAAACTGGTACAAATATAGTTACATCCCTAATAGTGAGATTACTACCTCTTTTGGAAAAAGACTGGCTCTTACTAGCAGTATGAATTGACTGAACAGACAGATTCTTCCAAGTGCTTGTGAATGCACATCCTGCTCAGCAAGAAAAAACTGTCAACAACTGGATTTTTAAGGACTAGATAAAAATCCCCATGGTGCTAGAACTATTAAGTGAAAGAACACAGAGATGAAAAAGAATATGATGAGCACGAGGCTGCAATGTCCAAGCATCTAGAAGATTCTCTGTACTTCTGTATCTGGAAGTTTTGTAACAGGAACTGCATTCACAGTCCATGGAACAAGATACTAATTCCTGTGTTTGTAATCAATGTGATATATGGGCTACAATATTTGTGTTTATTTCATTTTGGGCATTAATCTCATCAGTATTTTCACTTCCTCACCAGGGAGAGAAAAAAGCATTCTCACAGCTACATTTGTTAATTCTGATTACTTGTTCCAATCTACAAGACAGGATTAAAGGCAAACTCCTTGTCTGCATCTCTGTCCTCATTTTCTCTTAAAAGCCACTGGATGTAGCCTCTCAAGTACACATTGTCTCAAGTCTTCTGAAAACCTACAATGGCAAGTTAGATCTGGTGAAGCAACGGTGTGATCACAGGCTAGCAAGCCTGCCACTTTTGAAAGCCTGCCAGGTTTAAATATTTAATGATCAGACATGATATCTATCCATCCTCCTAATCAATTCTTTTTTTAGGTACCAGTCTGAAGAGTCTCAGAAAGTGCAATCAGGCAGTGCTGGAGACCTGCAGAGGCTTCTCACACCAAACAGTCAATAGCTACACTTGCTAGGAAATGAGTAAGGGAGGCAAAATTCTCTGCCCTGTTCCATTAGAGGCACATTGAAGCCATACAAGGGCGAGACTGCCTTGAAATCAAGTGGCTTTTATAAAGCCTTTCTTTATATCCTTCATGTTGGTAGCGTTTTTTTTTTTTTTTTTTTTTTTTTACTTAAAATTAAATGAAATGGAAGCTCTCACAAAGTTGAAATAGGCAAAATTCTTCCTTGGAAGGCAGTGGACAGGGGCAAGTTCCACACATGCAGAACGTCTAAGAGATGTCTGCTTACAGATGTAGCACATACGAACCGTGCAGTGGGAGCACGTAAAAGCAGGCATGGGGTTTGGGTCTGGCAAAGCAGCAGGTTATGCCATTTGCTTTAGAACCACAGGGAGGCTTTGGGAGCTGATGTAATATAAGAAATGTAAGCAACAAAGTCAGGAATGTGTGTCTCAAGTCACCTTCTGAAAAGAACTTTGGCTCCTTTGGCTAAATGCTCCTCCATCTCTGACTGGGGCTCCTAACTCTCTCTCCCTTCAGGAGCCAAGTATTTATCCCGTTCCTTTCTGCAAAACAGTAGCCAGAGAAGGGTTGGTGCTTTTTAGCTTATTTAGTAGCTGAAGGGACAGGACACTCAAGCTGAACATGTGAAGCTCCAACTAAGGCAATTCCCAGAGAAGGCAAGACTGTAAGACTGTTCTTCAGTGTCTCTCAACTGATTGTTGGCTCAGATAGACTGTATAAGTCATCTGAATTGAGCCTTCAGTACTGGACTCTCCTCAGCCAGAAGATTCCCATCATCAATAGATGATACTATAGTTCCTTCACAACTGGATTAATATATATTGGATAATTCTTAGCAAAAGGAATTGCATCAACAAAGAGCTCCAAGACTGAAGACCACATAGATCCACAGGAGATCCACATGCCAGATGTAGGCTCAAAGCAACTCAGACAAAAAAATAGACTAAACCCCACTTCCTACATCTTTGGTGAAGTGTTGAGTTTTATGACATCTTTTATTGTAGAGAGTAGCTCCTAGGAAATTATTTTGCTCTAACTGAAGCTAATACTAAAAAGTCTGTTGTCTCCCAGTGAGAACAATGAGATCCAAGCAAGGCTCATAAACCATTTAGCAGGTAGAGAAAAAAAATTGTGAGGGTGGCAATGTTAACAGATAATAGTGCTCTCTCTACCCTTGCATTTCTCTTATGGGGCCATGGATCTAAGTTTAACTGTAATCATTCACTAGCATAGCTTTCCTTTGGGCCCAGAGTTTTACACTCTGCATTTGACACTTAGATCATGATGCAAATACCCATGTCTAAGCAATAGAAGGGATTTATTCTGTGATGATGCAAAGGGCATCAAAAGTCATTTTAAAGAGATTCAGCATGAAGTCTGGTTTGCATAAAAAGGAAAATGATGTCTATAAGGATAATTTTAAAAAAAGTCTCCTTACAGAGCAACAGAATTGGTCTGGCTTATTAAACCCACCCAGTGAACAGCAGCATGTCCTTATGAAAGAAGTTTATGCTTTCTACAATGTTCACAGGTCCCTCTCATGGCACTTCATATTTCTCTACTGCACAACAGAATAGAGGCTAGGAAAAAACCATAGCTGGGCTTTATTTCAAAGTGCCACACAGTACAGACTATGGTACAGTCCTTTGGGTTAAGTCCAGGATAGTGACAACTGATGTCATCCCCTGATAAAGGTGAACATACTTAAATATGATTGTACTGTTCTCAGAGAGTACTTTTATAGATCAGATGCCTGATAAGAAAGCAGATAGGAGCTTATTGGGATGGAAAATCCATGAGGACATTAGCAGTTATGTTCTTGCATAACTGCATACTTCTCCATTTAAACTGCTGCTGCATCTACCCCAGAGGAAATCCTTCTAATCACTGTATAGAGTCCCAATACAACAAACAATTTAAGCTTGAAAGTCAATATTTAGTTGAATGTGTGGGAGTACTGCACTAAATGGGTACAGATGTGCTCACGTTCTGGGGTTTGCGTCAGCAGAAACATTCACTTAAGGTACAGGAAAATGTAAACAATCCTTAATGCAAAGAATCCAATGTACTTTCTGCAAGTCTATGTACGAGACAAGACCAAGTGCTGGCAAAGAACTTGGCAATTAGAAAACAGAACAAAAAGCATTCATCAAATTTTGAATCTTCATCTGCAGGTCAAATATTGGAAAATCTGCTCTAAAATGGGGGTGGGGGAGTCAAGGACAAGTCAAAATCTCCTGTACAAATTTGAAGGAGAAAGGAAGCAAGTGTTTGTCCTTGGTTTAGCAGTAGCAGTCCATTTTTCTCCTTCTTGGTAGCTGGTGTAGTGCTGTGTTTTGACTTTCAGCCTGGGAACAAAGCTGATAACACTGATGTTTTGGTTTGGCCAAGGACTTTGTGAGCCTCATGCTCTGCCAGGGAAGAAGGGAAGCCGGGAGGAAGCAGAGACAGGACACCTGAACCAAACTGACCAAAGAGGTATTCCATACCACAGCACGTCATGCCCAGTATATAAACTGGGAGTTACCCGGAAGGGCTAGGGACTGCAGGGTTGGAGGAGGTATCGGTCCGTGCTTGGTCAGGCTGGGGGGTGAATTATCAGTCGGCTGGTTCTGAGGTGCTGTGTTCTCTTCCCTTGTTATTTCCCTTATAATTATTATTACTGGTGTTGGCAGCAGTGATTTGTGTTATACCTTAGTTACTAAACTGTTCTTATCTCAACCCCCGTGGGAGTTGCATTCTTTTCAATTCTCCTCTCTGTCCCTTCGGGAGTAGGGGCAGAGCAAGGACTGGTTTTAAACCACAACAATGTTTCATTAAGTAAACAAGCAAATAAGATGTAAAATTTTCAGGCAGCACCATCTCCCTTGGATGAATGCATTGAGACTGCCCCACAGCCATTACTGGGGGAGGGATCTAGAACAACTCTGAGGATGCTTCAGCTCCTCCAGGAAACTAATCAGTTACTTGAATTGGTGCCTGCTAAGGTCAGCACTCACAAAGTTTCACTGTTTTAGCCTGACCTTGCTTCTGCAGAAGCCTTTACAACACCAATGAGCTACCAGAACACTGCAGCAGGGTGGGCTGGTTACAGTTATTTGTCGCTCTGATTAGCCACAAAGGCCCTTTGTGATGATGTTAAACATACCCATTTCCCAGCAATGAGCATGTTCTTATCATCAAGAGGAAATATCTTCCAACCCTTTTGTTTCAAACAGAGAAAGCAAACAGGAAATACTCATCTACCTTGCTCCCAGTCTTTTGCCATCCATGTTACTACTTCCTATGTCTATTTTGGGACAGAACTGTTTAAGAAGACTGCGTCTTCAAAAGTTCAGGTTTCACTTATGCAGGCAGCTTGAGCCCTCAGTATCTCACTGCCTCCTTCTACCTTCATGGTGGGGAAAAGAGCACGAGCAAAAGGAGGATTAAAACAGGAGTGTGTTCACAACATCAGTTTCTTTCAGCTACTGCCCTTCTTTCAACTAAGGGCTACTTTTCATAGCCCAGAGAAATGGTTCATGAATATTCCCTCTGTAGTGACAGTCTGGGATTCTTTGACAGTAGGAGCTGGGCATGCAGGAGCAGGCATTTTTTTGTACTCTTTATACTAACAATTCCAGGTGTCAGATTCCATCAGCTATTTGAGGAAAGTTAACCCCTGGCTCTGTATGTTTGAAAAAAACCCAAAGAATTTCATGCAGTCCAACAATTTCCTGCTGCTTTCAGAAAATTTGGAGGCATTAATACAACATTAAAAAAATATATGAATTTTTGTTTGCATGTCAAATATAAGGATAGAAGGATTTTGGGTTTGTATCACACTAGTGTATGAAACGGGAAAATAAAACAATGGGAACATAAGATCCTTGCACAGAGATGGTAGCCTAAAAATGGTTGTGCTTATAAAGGGCTTCAGGGAGCTGGAAAGTGTGGTGCAGAAGTGTCACATCTTTGCTGTTTTCTTAGAGAATATTGCATTTTTTTTTTAAATGCCAGCATCAGGGCAGCTGACAAGGAAAAGGCCAAGATAAGGGTGCTCTGATCAGGGAATTTGCTACACTATTCTGTCCTTCCACCAGTCATATTTCCTCAGGGGAAAAAAGAATCAGTGGGAAAGTATAAGAAATTCCCAGATACATTGCTTAAATTGAATTATATTTTTAAAAGGAAATCAATTAAACAATTCCTACTAGTTCATCAGGTCAGTTTCCACCTCATCCGTGTCTCTCATTTTACAGCCCCATAGCTGCCTTCAGGTGTTTAATTCCTTTCCATTAATCTCTAAATAGCTTTGACTCTGGAAAAGATTTCACAGTAAGTCTATAGATAGCCACTCCTGCATGATAACACTGAAGAACAGTAATCCCACAGCCATACATACTCAGCTTTAGATGTATTAATGATGAAGACAGCTCTGAGAGGTGTTTTACATCCTTAAGCCTGTGGAAAACAGAAAATACCTATGAAGCAGAAACACCAGCTCGGATTTTTTTTTCAGAATGACACTGTATTCAGTTCAGTTACAGATTAAAGTGATCCCAAACTTACTCCAGTTTCAGCTGAACTAAATAGCAGTGTTCTCACCAGGAGAATCAGCATCGCATGTAACAAGCACCAAAGAAAGAAGAGGGCTCCTGTTCATCTCTAGGGTTTCTCTATGTACCAGAGGTGACATCAATAATGCAGCACTCTTCTTTGTCTCTTTTTAAAATTTTCTCCTGCTAAGGATAGTAGCCTTGTGCTTTTCCATTAATCCTCCACCTGCAGCCTCAAATTCCAGACTGACAGACTAGAATTTGATGTTTGAAGGATGCTTTTATTAATCATATAAATATTTGTATGTGGTGCAACACTTAGGCCAGACACATAAATGTTTCAGTGGGATGAGATTAAAAGACAGTCTTCAGGCTGACACAGAAAGAAGTGCTCACTGGAGTCATTACAGTCAGCAATGAGGTGATTCCCCACTCTGATGTTAAACCTGCTGCAACTCCACCAAAGTTCTCATTCAACAGCCTCTAGCAATACCACCTCACTAATAGGTTTAAACAGCTTAATTATTATTATCAGTTTGTGAATGTCTTCAATTCTGCCTCATGGTAAAGATGTTTTATGCCAAATACAATGTTCTATTTCATGCAATCTATGTTTCTGAATTCAGTTCATGTTTTGTTTCGAGCTGATTCAAAGTGAAATTGTGTTCAATTTTTCACTTTGGCCATGAAATAGAAAAAACAGCCCTTCAGCCTTAGCATTCTGTTGCCAGGTACCAAATTGCTCAGTGATGACTGAGAGACTCAGTTTTAATTTTGAAGAAATTAGCTGGTCTCAGGTCTCACTTACAATCCATTTCTGTCAAGATGAAAAAAAAACAAAACAAACAACAACAAAAAAAAAAACAAAAAAACCCAAACAAACAAAAACAAAAACAAACAACAAAAAAAAAATAAACCCCCAAACAGATATTAATTACATTTTCAAGTTCACAGTTATTTACTCAGGTAAATAACTCAGGTACCTTTTGTAGCAAAGGAAAATGAGCTAACAAAACAGACTTGCAGACAAAGGTATATAAACCAGTGTTCAGATACCGCAGCAAGACCTGTTGTTTAAAACTAGTAATCAACAGAAACAATGCATGATCATGGATGCAGCAGCATTCAGTCTCCTAATTTTCCTTAATTTGGTGAAGATATCCACTCTTTATAGCAGCTTTACAGACCATCATGTGGGAGAACTCAGAATGCAAGATCTTTCAGCTTAAATAGCAGAAGGGGTTGGATCGGCCAGCTCACACCTCATTACCTGAGGGACAGCCCTGCTGAACATACAACTCCCCTTCACTGTATACCAGGCAGACTGATGCAGCTTTTCCATCTTCTCAAACTATACACATTTCTCTGCTCTTTAAGTACCGTGTTGTCTCTCAAGCAGACCATCTGGGGGCAGTCATTTTGGCAGAGAGAGTAAAAGAATCAGTGTGTTTTCTGTGGACTAAAAGAGTAAGCACAGGAGTAATGTTCCTTTGACAAGGCAGCTTCACAGCTTTCATGTTTCTTCTCCCTTCTTTCCTCTTTTGAATTAACTACATACCTACTCTTTCCACAGAGGCTGAGAAACACTTGCACTGGAGCAACTTTGATGTTATTTTTGGGGCTCCTTATGTCGCTATGTAAGTGTAGACTATACCAGTGTTCTGCAGTCTGTGGTCTGCAGAGATACTATGGACTAGTTCTTAATTTGGGATATTGGAATATGGAATATTTGGGATACTATGGACTATTCCTTAAGGTAACACAGAAAAGTAAGATACTGTCAATTAGTGCAAATTCACTGTCCTAGGGCCAAGAGCTCAGTGATCTCCCGGTCAGGAGAACTGAGAAGCTGCCAGGCCAGGATGTCTCCATTTCTGCCAATGCTGTGCACTATTGTTGGGCCTTCTGTAGTCAGCAGCACCAAAACAGGTAAACATTTACTCTGCAACTGTCACACACCAGCTCCCGCCTTCTAAAAGATTTAAAAGCTCACTAGCAGATGGTGAATTTAAACAACACGCCTATTTTATGGCTCCATTTTGACAGGGAAACTGGTTTTCCCTCAAGGGCTCCACTTACCGTAAATGCGATTAAGGCCAAACACATTAGCTACTGCATATCATCATTAGAAACTGCCATTTGCTTTTAGCTTTGTCTTTGGGTGTAGTCTGTTGTAGACACAAACCATCCCTCAGTGATTAAGATGCTGCAGCTCTACCTCTTAAAACCATTTTTAAGTTTAAGTGGTGGGCAGGATTAGATGCTATAGACTCTAAATCACAATACAATGACACTACTCAAAAACTACTCCAAAAGATTTTAAATCCTGTTCAGTTTAAGCCAGAAAGTCTGTACTACTTAGCTGGTACAGCAAGCTGTCTCAGAAGGGGGACAAGATGGTGGTACTGCGTTCCTAACAACAGATAAACCCATCTTTGCCTTCTGTATCAGCCTTGTTTTTGTGGTCACAATGAGTGACTTTATCAGGAGTACGTGTAAAAGGCCTAAATCAACATTTCCTGGTTTTGTCCTTAAAGCAACTTTTGCTCTCAGAGAATGCCAGCATGACAGGGTACTGATAAACTATCCTTCCAGATTAACAGGGAAGGATATAATTTTTCACACTTGTGTATGTGTTTGAGTACGTGCCAGTTTAGTTTCACTGCTTCCTCTGCAAAAGGCATGTTGCAGAGATTGACATATGCTACGGACACATCTCCTTCCAGCAGATCTCCTTATAGTCTTTCCTTACAAGACAATGAGAGGGGGAATCCAAATCTGAACTCTCCAACTCTGGATCACTTGGGTGTCTCCTTCACAGAACTACTGAACTACCCAGAAGTACCTTCCCTAAACCATAAAAAGGGAGATCTGACAGTAGGCTGTTTGGATCTGTAAAGCCACTCTTCACTTTCTCAATCTCTTCTTCACACTCTATCCTACCGTAGCAAAGCTCCATGCTATGCCTCAGTGCAAGAACATTGCTCAGAGTAGCGAGCTGACAAGATCAGGCAGAATGTGGCTGGTCAACCCATGCAAAAACATTGATGAGGTAACATCTGGGCCTTTCTCTGCTGTCAGTCATGTAATCTGGGTTTTGTTGATTCTGCTGATTAATGCTGTTACAACAATCCAGAGACAGGTTGCAGGGGCAGATGGGAAAGTGTCACAGCTGACAGATACGGGAAAAAATAGTATTTCTGAGCTGCTCAACGCACTGGCCTGTCTGACTGCTACAGGAAACTATTAGCCATTGTGCCATAAGCCACTAAGAGAGCACTCAAACAGCAGAACAAGAGGAATACTTCTATTTGCTCTGAAGAAAAACCTCTGTATTTCACAACAGTGCACTGGCTGATCTATTAATCATTCATTTGGCTGTTTCCTGAAAAATGAAATTAATTGGGTGCCAGGAACAAGGAAAAAGACCAGGTTCAGCAACAAAAGGTTTTATTATCTTTTAATTTCTTGCTTTGTCTGTTACATTCCTAACTGATAGAGGCACCAAGAAACAGATGCGTTATAATATATTGCTCTGACCAGTATTTTTGCAAGAGTTAATGAGACACAGAGCAGTGCAAAGCATTTCCAGAGGTACATAATCTAACTTACTCTTGTTCAATTAGTATTTTTTGAGAAGAAACACTCCCCCCCTCCAAGCAGGGCTGCTCAAGAGTAGCATGCTGTGTTAAAATTAACCTACTCTCTGATCTGTCCTGTGCATGAATTCCTTATGCTCCAAAAATGAAACCATTTGGTTAGGTGCACCAGTCTGTCTTTTGATCCTTCAGTACTTAATCACTAGGTGTCTTGTCTGTGAGAAATATCTGAGAAGCAAATATAGCACCTCGTGTACAGCAGTGAAATCCTCCTAAGAACAGTGCATATTAAAAAAGACGAAAGATCTGGGAATGAATGAGGCTGGCTGTGCTCTGTTAATGATGATGTGCTTGGTGCCACAGTGTCACTGTAATAGCACTGTGGCTGAGTGCTCATGATTTCAGTCCTCGAAGGAAGGACTGCTCATGGCTGTTGCATGTCCTCTTTGATGAAAGGCAAACAAATGACAAACCACTTTTATCAGGGAATGATTTTGCCACTTCTCTCTGCTCACGATCCTTATTTGCCCACAGATGCAAAGCAGGCACCAGAGACATTCTTATTAAGTTTCTGCATAGAAAATACTGCTCTCTGTAATGATTCTTAAGTAAAAATATATTGAAGTGGTGACTTAGTACTTACATCCCATTTTAAGTAGGAGGCATACGTGTGTGCATATTGGGACCATCACAAAAGCATTTCCTTCTTGTCCAAGGCCAGCACCTTGCCTCAGAGGACTTCTCAGGACCCTGCTTCAAATCAAATCACTTCTAACCAAGTAACAGCTTCAACCTCCAACACAGCACAGCTTGCAGCAGCTGACTCATGCCATGCTGAAGCAGTTCTCTGTATATTTATTTCAGCCTACCATAACTCAAAACCACTTTAAAATGGCATTAGAGAGCTTCAGAGACTTCAGAACTCAACTGCGTAAGTGAAATACTCAGCTTATGTTTGAGATACCCTATGCTGGCACAAGGACACCTTCATCTCTATGATGGTTGCTCCTAACAACCCTCATGCAGATCAATTAGTTCCTGCACTTACTGGCCCAACCAGCCTCATCAGTTTTTATGGGTGTGTAAATTCTGTCTTCGGGTGGTGGTTTTCAGTTATTTTACTATCACCAAAGAAAGGGATGTTTAATGGCTCTCTCAGTAAAGCCAGAATAGTTTACTGTCCCAGTGAAAGACACTGTAGCCCAGCCAGCTGGGTACCAACAATGTACAGGCAGAATACTTGTCTCTTCATGCCAAAAAAAAAGTGGATCAGTCTGGTTTTCACTTGACCATAGTGATCACAACTAGTAACTTCTCCAGAGTATGTGACTGCTTTTTCAGGTCACGTTGCCTGCAGAATAATGACTGCATTAAAAGGGGTTTAAACCACGACAAAACCCGAGGCTTCTAAAAGTGAGCAAGGGACGTGATAGATTGTATTTGTCTTGTCAGTGGCTGAAAGAGAGATCTGGAGCAATGCAGACTGTAGGTGGCAGCATCCAGTAACCCAGCTGCAGGGTGAGCTGAGACCAGAGGAAAGACTATTTGGGGTTTGTTAGGTTTGAATCCACAGTGCATTAGTATCTGTACAGACTGAATTGTCTGTTTTAATACAATATTTATTCTACTAATCAATGTATCATTAATCTGTATTTGAGTTCTTGACTTTGCTCTCTATGTATTGTTGTCACATTCTCATGTAACTCTAGTTACATACTTTGCAGGTAACTTGTATAAATTACTCTTTCAGCAATGCCATCTTCATGAACAGTCACCACACAGAAAAGCTAAGGACAGAGGTATAGGAAAACTTGTTCTCCCTAAGTGGAACCTCTTTTCTGGTGGAGTTTCATTAAGTGCTCTTGAAAGCCCAGTTAAGGGAAAAGGCTAAAAAAGATATGATCATATACTGTAAAATGGATTATCTATTCATTCAAACAAACAAACAAACCCCAAAATAACCCAAACAACAAAAATCTGTGACTAAGGTTAACTAATGGCCCATTTAGTCAGAGGGTGGTGAGGCACTGAAACAGGTTGCCCAAAGAAGTTATAAATGCTCCATCCCTGGCAGTGTTCAAGGCCAGGTTGGACAGAGCCCTGGGTGACATGGCTTAGTGTGAGGTGTCCCTGCCCATGGCAGGGTTGGAACTCGATAATCTTAAAGTCCTTTCCGATCCTCAGTGTTCTATGATTTAATAGCCTCCGGGAACAACCCCCATGCAGGCACTGGACCACACAGCACTTCCCTTACCTTTGGACTCCTCCTGGCTGCAGGGACCTGAAGCCCCTCTTCATGAGTGATAGCAGCAATGAGATTCTGCATATTTGTGCATTTCATGTCCCTTTTCCTTGTAGAACCACATAGGTGTGACCTTGTTGTGTATGGCAGGGTGCCCTGGAGGGGAAGCAACCTCTAAAATATTTTGATTGCACTTGCAACTAGTCTTTGTAAAGCCTGCGCAAAGTCAACACAGCCTTTGCAAAGAAACAGGTATTTTTGGCCTATTTAAACTATGTCAGATTTCCTTTCCACGTTGTCCACTTTTATAATTAAAGCAATGTAGAATTCTAGGAACAACTGAAATACCGAGATACTTATTCTTCTGACTGCACCAAGTTTGTAGTTAGACAATAATTCAGTCATCCAACCACATACTTTTTCTTACATCAGAAACATCTCTGGCTTGCAAGCCAGCTCTAGTGATCACCTTTCCAGCATCTTAGGCTTTACCATTCAAGTTAATTACTTCCTGAGGGCTAATGGTCAAGTCCTCTTCCTTCTGATACCACTATGATGATCTCTAAGGTGGTTTTGTCACATACATCATATAGATAGGAATCCTATTAATTCCTATTGTCTAGAAAAGTCAGAAAGTCCATTAAATTAAGCAGAAGCTTTTACAACTCTTGGACATGCGAAACACAGCCCAACTGCATAATCACTGGTGTCAGCACTACAGTCATGCAGTGGAATGGGCTTTGTCATCTCTGCATGAAATTTCTCAACTCTGCATTTTTTCCAGTTTGTGAGTCTACTCCTTCATGATTCTGGCTCTAGCAGTTGCTAAGGTGTGATAATAACCAGTAGATGCAATTTCATTCTTACAGCAGGATTTGCAGTGTTTCATGCTGTGATCTATTACTCCAAGGCACAAAAGCTCAGCAGTAATTCCACAGGTCTCAGCTGACAGCTTTGCCTGCCTTGTCTAAGCCAAACCGTGTGGTGCCAAGTTGGAAGCACAAATATTACAATTGGTGGCAAGGGTGTATTAGCATGAAAGTAGAATTTGTTGTGAACGTGAGGACTTGACTTCTCAGAAATTACCTAGATAACAAAGAAAACAATGAAACATTTTCCATAAGGATATTCCTTGCAAACCAAGGCCTAGGTTTACTAGTTTTCCTTTGATTCAATGATTAATTTTGAATTAAGCTTTTCCTCTGCCTTAGGTTGTCAATCAGTACGACTCTCTGAATCACAGAAGACCAGGTTGGAAGGGCACCTCAAGGATCACCTGGTCCAAACTTTTTTGGCAAAGTCAGTCTAGAAAAAAGCTGCAAACATCTTTCTGACACCAGGCTCTGAGCTTTTAGAACTGTTACATTAAAAGGGGAAAAATAAAGAAAATCATGACTTCTGTGCTACTAGCTTAGCTGAACAATGTCTCCACTGTGGGGGGCACACAGTCCAGTTGCAGCAGGCTGGGGTTTCAGAGCAGATTAGTTGCAGAGTGTACAGTGATTTTTCAGATTGCTGCATGGCACGTGGCTGGTGCTTTTGTCTATGTCTTATTTCAACAGGCGAACTACTGGAAAAAGCCTGTGTATACTTTTTCATATTGCTGATCCTTTTTTTTTTCATTTGGAAACCATTGTGTGGAAGTGGTTTCTGCTTTGTTTTGAGCTATGTACTATGTGACACTTACATATTTACTTTGCATACCAAAGCAACACATCTCTAGACCTTGATCTGAAAAGAATGATGTTTCATAGTTGAGTCACTCTGATCCTTCTTGTGTAATCAGTGTTCCAAGAAATATGTTGCATTCAGATACCAAACAGGATAGGCAAGTTCCCAGTCAATAGTATGAATCCTCAGCTATGACAAACTGACGTTTTAATTGGAGAGGATTTTTTTCTACCTGTACTATATATATGGTAGACAATTGCAGGGATGTTCACAGATGCTGATTTCTTGAATTACAAAATACTTCCAGCTCCAGATACCATTGACTGCAAACAAATAACTGCTGGTGTAAACAGGAGGGGAATTGTGTGCACAAGGTCTCTGCTTTTTGTAACCACGAAGATATTCAGATCTTTTGCCAAGCTTTATTAGGAAAGGACTTTATTCATTGTTAGTTTTCCAGTAGCAGAGAAGCTATATAAAAATATGGATTATCTGCAATAAGATCTCGATTCAACTTTATTCTGTCATGCTTCAACAAAGGTTTCAGTCAACTGTGCTAGACCTTGAACACAAACAGCAAAAAAGAGATAATCATGCTTCAAAGAGCATACAAACGATTTAAAAGGGAGCAAAGGGAGGGCCACATCTCACAGTTTCATCCACCTATAAGTGAGGAGCACAGCATGAGCTAGTTGGCTGAAGACCCCTGAAGTCAATGGAGAGATACAGAGAACTCCAGTGTGCTCCATTCCACCTTCATATGTGGCCTGGCCAAGGAGGAGAGCTGCCCTGCCTTAGCAGGGGCTTGCTGCACCGCTGTGTGCTCTCTTCAGTGTGCACCCTCAGGATGCTCTTAGGCCTGGGCCAGGCTACAAACCTCCCAGAGCTTTCACTGATGCAGCTTCCCCATGGTACTGCCTTACACATGGGTTTGTGTAAGGTTCAGTATCTAGAAGTGCTCTTGGCTCCACCAGCAGCTATGCAGGAATCCCCACGTGAGGTTTCACAGCTTTTATTATACACAATGATCCTTCTGATCTTAACTCCATGGTTACTACATCCACAGTCAGAACTAGGGCTATCAACACAGAAGAAAGTCTTGAATCCAGTTGTCCCATCATATGAGACTGTAAGGTAAAACAAGAGAGAAGTCCCCAAATAATTGTTAATGGAGCTCCTACATGCAATAAGAGGCTATCTTTTGTGATGATAGGAAAAGCAATCAGCCCTTGATGGACTCATTTATAGTAATTATTACACCCTTGTTTGTCTCTGATAGCATACGTGATATTCAGGGGATTGATATATATGATTCAAGGGGGCTGAAATAATGATTCAGGGGGACTGATATCATCTTTCTCTTTGCTAAGTATCACACAAATCCTCTTAGAGCAAACAGCATAATTAAGATTGCAAAAGAAAGCCAGTGACAGGCATGTAAATAAAGGTTTAAAGTCACTCACTTCTCCCCTAAGCTGAAGAATCACAGTGAGGTTGGTGGGTGACCACAGCAGTGAGAAAAGTGTGTATGGCAGGAGACAAGAGGCTCTTTGCGTCCTCTCACCTCACCTATAATAAAGGTTGAAGATGTGAAAACTTGTGTGCCCAGTGCCACTTGGAACAGGTGAAATGGTGACTGCCTGTGTCCTACAAGCCTGTAGACACCCCTAAGAGCTTAAACAACTTCAGGATCTTTCACGAGCGTCAGCTTGGCAGCATCTTAAGCATATTAAAGCTGTTCCAAATATTTAAGCACTTAAGCCACCCTACACCACAGTAAGAATTTCTTGTGCATGAGGATTTCTGGATTCACTCATGTTTTCATCACCTTCTTTCTTCTACTCTTCAGGGAAGAAAAAATAAAGACAGCTCTCCCCAAAGAAATGGGCCCTTTCTCCCACAGATTTACCTCCTGCTTAATTGTAGTGTCTCTGATTGCAATGTTAGAGTCACTGAAAAGCAAGGAGTGAAAGGATTCAGTGCTAGTGGCTACCATCTTCACAACATATAAGAATATACATAATTAGTAATGTTTTTATAGATCAGCATTCCTTTTACTTATTCCATATTTCAGCCTCTTCAATACCCTATTACTACCTGTTGTATTTATGCATTATAGCTATACATCTTGGCTTTTAACCTCATCAAATATCTTCAAACCCTAGAATACTTAGACATATACATGGGAGCAAGGATCTTTCTCCCTCATCAGAAATGACTACTGAACCCTGAGAAATAAAACCTTTACTGAGAAAATGTCAAAATAGTATATCTCCCCAAAGCATTTCAGTTTCAATAAAGCAGCATTTCAACCTCTCTATTAAAATTAAATTGCATAGTACTATTATGATCAGTCTATTTCCCCCTTTACATGGAGAGAACACAGAGGAGTGACTAACTTGCCCAACATCTGTGAAAATCTGTGAAATCTGTGACAGAGCAAATATTTGAAAAGCAAAAATCAGACCAGCCACGGTTAATCTTAGCCATCCTTTCGTATTTTTCGTTTAGCCTGGAGGTGTGGCTCTTGTCAGGGGAGTTCACAACTATTCTGATGGTGGTCAAAGGTAAATCATAGCATGTGTATAGTGTACAAAGTGCTGAGACTCCATTCTTGCTGGTGAGGCAAATTGGACTCTGTACCTGGTCCTTCAAGTCTGAGTGAGAGGCAGGTGATGTGCTTTCACCGGTAACACCAAACCATCCATTAACAACAATCTCTTTTTTAAAGAGTTACTAAGTTATGGTAACATAAGCAGCATGAAAACTTGGCATGCTCAACTGTTCATTGTCTTCTTCCTTTACCCATTGGCAGTTCCTCAGCCATACCTTACTATTTTGCTAATTACTGTGCAATCCTAACCTCTCCAGGTCAGGGGCTTCCTGCACTGCTATGAGGCTTTCTTGGTCAAGACTTTGTTTGCTCAAGCGCCAAGCAAAAAGCATGGTTTGAACAGGCAAAACACAATGCATCATTCTCTGTCCCTGTCCAGTACATTGTGGATGAGCTCCTCTTGTGGAGAACAGTCTTTCTACCAAACAGTTTTGCAGTGGGTTTGGATGAAGCAAGAATGGTCCTTAATGGGAAGTTCATGTGGCCACTGTTATACTTGGAGACTCCAAATCTGTGGCATCTAGGGGATTTGTTTCAATTTTTGTCTTTGTTTCTCACCAGCCATGAGCAATAAACTCAATCAATTTTCCCCAAGTCTTTTTTGCCTGTGATGGTCACTGGTAAGTGATCTCCCTGTCTTTATCTCAACCAAAGAACTTTTCCATTATTTTTACCTGCCTTCCTGTTGAGGAGGAGGGTCAGAAAATCTGGGTGGAAGTCTAGCAGTTGGCCAAGGTCAACCCACCACAGAGACAAAGCACCTATTTAAAAAATAGTTCAGTTCAGCCACAAACCTAGTTACCAAAATGATCTCAGCGATAATGTCAAGGGTTACCATCCAGCACAGGTATCTTTGCTAACCTAAGTACAAACTAATTGGTCAGAAAGTTAAAGTGATCACTGACTTCAGTAATACAATATCAGAGCCTCATATACACCTGTACCTGTTGCTTGTCAACATTCTCCATGATGGTTTGTATAGAGGCACTATGGGTTAGGACATATACTGTTCTCCCCATTGTCCTCAAGTTATTCCTATGCTTCTTCTAATTGTCTTTGTCTAGCTTCCAGGTTAGCACAAAGTCAAATTTCTGGGTTATTATTAAAAAAACCCAAACCAACAAACTCATGCAAGCCTGTCACACAACATTCCTTTTGCTGCAGAGCAGGTGTGAGCAGTAGGCTGGGTCTGTGGGCAAACTGGGGTAATTATACACTGTGACAACCTGACTCGCATCTTCAAATGGATACGCTGCTGTGGCATGACGGGAGGTCATGTGTGCTGCTTCCCTTCCTAGACACACACACATTGAAAAGGCATGGATGAAGAGATCAACTCCTGAAGCAGTTTTGCTCCCAAGATTTGCCAGAGCTACCTAAAGGTAAGAGATTTCAAGTGGCTTGGGATCAATACTATATTTGCTCCTTAGGGAGTAAAGGAAGGGAAGTGGCAAGGATTAAACCAGACAGTGAGCTCAAGGAGCATGACAGCTGTGGCTCTTTAACTCTTTATGATTGAAATCTGCATGTTCCTAAAATGTGAAGGCAAAGGTTTTTCTCAGAATATTTTAACTTTTTCCTAGAAGAGATCAGAGATGGAAAAGAGGAAAATAAGCTTTCTGATAAGGTTAAGATGGGAAGAGTAATAAAAATGGAAAGTCAAACTAATCCTCTGTAGGAATGGGTTTAGCTTACGCATAAGAGCAGAGCACATACCTGCTTTCTTCAAATGAATGTTTGTTCATAATAACTATGTAAAAGTTGCTAAACCAGGTCCAGATGCTATATGACATGTTACTTGAGCTGTTAGGTCATTTTTCAATTGAAGGACAAGTTATGGACATCATTTTTACATGGGTATAAATGAAATGCTGGCTACCCATGATTCAATGCTGTTGCTAAAGGAATGTTAGTCCATAAAAGAATTAAATGGCAAATATCAAAATTTAAGGTAATGATGAACTGCTGGAAACAATCGCGTAAGGCTTCCCTCAATTCCAACAGCTAGAAGAGAATGTGAAAGACAAAATCGTGCCAATAGAGGACAACTCAGCATTTCCTATCCTCTGTTGTTTGCTCAAATTTTAAGACAAGGCATAACCAAATGTGGACCATGACACTGTAGAATGATCTCAGTGTCTCCCTAGTACAGGGTTTCCATATACAGCAGAGCTAAGCAAAACCAAGACTAATTAATTTGCTCACCATCACTGTTGCAGAACAGGAACTGAGCCCATCTTTCCCACACACACACTCCAGTTAATACACAAACCACCGGACAATACTTCCTTTTAGTGGGGAGGTTGGGACTCTATTTTTGTAATGGCAATTAGGGAGGGACAAATTCTAATGCAATCCCAGGGCCCAGGCATGCTCATCCTTCAGAATAAAGGCCTTTTAAATCTGAATAAAGTTGTTCATCTGAGGGAAGCAAGGGATTATACCTCAAAGAATAAATGAAGGAACAGTATTTAAGATACATCTGGTTTGCATCAAAGGTGATGGATCTTACTCAGTGATTTAATTTATAACCTTGACAGAAACATGGGAGTGGCTAATAAAATGCATGAATGAAGAAATAAATCATGGAAGCAGAAAATCTATTACACAGAATAAGAAAACCTAGAGAAATGCTGTGACAGAATTCATATGTTATAATGCTACAAAGCAGTGCAGTTAGAAAATTGTATCAGGAATTTCAGCTACAAGCTGAGAGTTCATTAGCACAAAATGACATTAGAGGAGAAAGGCCTACTGCTGGTCAATAATAGCATAAATACAAACTATCAGCCCAATATGGCTTTGGAAAAAGAAAAAGTGCTACTGGATTGTTCTAAAACCAGCATTTCCATTAAATATAAGATGGCATTCATACCATTATATAGGCTGAGGACAGAGCTCACTGGCTGCTCATAGCTAAGGATGAATTCACTCCGAAACAAGAAGGACTCAAAAGCTTGTTTAGCCCTGTGAAGGAAAGGCTGCAGAGAGCCAGGAATGTTCTCTGGGCTGTCTTAATGGGAGAAGGTTTTTCTATAGACACATGATGCTGGCACAGTAACAAACAGGGATAAACTACCATCAATGATTTTAGGCTAGGTGGTTTCTGAAAGTTCACAGTATTTTGAATGGCTTTAAGGTGAGAGCAACAGGAGCAGTAAAGGTACTGAATTATAGACCAAAGCTCCCTTCATGAAGGAATGACCTAACATAAACATATGCTCTGGGTCAGGCCTGGAAATTTCAGGGAGTCCTTCCCTATCCATCAAGGGACTGTGAGTCCACATAGACAGGGCCAGGCTGCTGATCTGCATGCACAAGTGCTGCAGCTGCTTGCACAAGCCCAGTAACTAACCAACCAGATCTTTGGGAACACATCACAGCAAACAAAACCAAACCAGAACAAACCCCCAGACCTTTAAAATCTCTTTGCCTCTGTGTTACCATTTACAATACCAAGGAGGAGAGAAGATTTTCTCCAAAATGGAAGAAGCAAAAAGCTATTTCTTTCTCAGTAGAGCTTAGTTCACCAACATTTCACTGCTCACTATATGCTTCCTCCTGATTTTATGAACAATGGTTATGCTCATTTTAGTCTAAACTTCCATTTAAGCCACAGGGACTTGGATTACACATAAATATCTCCCTTTCCACACAAGGGGAGGAGACGCCATATCTACACAGTGACTTTTTAGGTTCTACTCAGGCTACCTGGCTCAATAACAAAAACATCCTGATGACTTCAACAGATGAACCACCGACTTGTTCCACTGACCACTTTAAGCAGTGACCTTACATGGTGGCTAGTGAGTCAACGCAGTCAACAGACAAGCCAAAGGAACCAGGTGAAGAGTTTGCAAAGAGAAATACAGTTCAGACTCAGCTGAATCCCCCATAGCGACATCCTCTCCATTTGAGAAAGAAAGCTGGTAGCCTGATATAGGCTTAAAAGCCAGAATAATAATAGAATTTAAAATTAAATCTGGGAGTAAAGAACAGGGAATTGGCAGAGCATCCTTCATCTCATTGAAAAGGTTGTCCACTTCAGACATCCTGAATACCTTTTAATGTCCTATTTTTACTTTGCTGCCAGCAGTAATCTCTTTTAGCTTCTATTTTAAGAATAAGAATAAACAAATACCTGAATGCTGTTCCCCCAAATCTTTGTTTAGCTGTGTTAGAGCTGGAAATCTGCCTTCCTGAACATCTGAAAAGCCTCAGCACATTGTGAATGTTACGATAAACAATCAACTCAGAGCTAAGGGGAAAAGATCTCTCCACTGAGGAATTCGGTGTTTTGTTGCTAGCTGAAAACTAGAATTAACTGCTTCAATAAAGTAAAACACAGGCACTTGATATTGTTCAAGTCGTAGCTGCAATGGCATGCCAGCGATGGCATTTTATGGTCACTCTTTAAAATAGCAGAACCTTAAATTGTCTCATAAATGCAGCTGGAAGGGCTAAATGCCCAAGAAAGCATTAAACTAGTAATGACAGGAGAACACATTAGAGCAAACTGAAAGACTTTGGACTAGCATCCTGCAAGCCAGCAGATCACTGGTGAAAACATCTATACCTCCACGTGAGGTATAGATGAAATCTATATCCATGAAATCTGAAGATCACTTACTATAAAATTTTAACATTAATCTTACAAAACACAGAAATTTTGAGTGCATTATTCTATCTTCTTCAAATCCATGAGTCACTTAATGCTTCCTCCCAAATTCTATGTTCCTTTTCTTCCATCTCTGAATCTTACTGAAATCAATGGCAAATCTCACACTAATATCAGCTGGAGCTGGAATGCAGATTAAACACTTATAAAGCGTCTGCTTCTTGTCCTGCCTAAGATTCTGGATGGTATCCTGGTACATGATGTGATAGCCAAATAGGAAAACCACATGCCAGGTGACATGATACTGATCCAGTCCTTACAGCCAGCTGTAGTACAGGCAGGGCACAGAAACAGCCCTTTGCAGCTTTAGTCCCTCTCTCACACATCCAAGTTGTCCCTACATTTTTCCCTCCAATCCCAGAAACAGGAGGTACTTTGTGCGGTTACATCCAGGTCTGGGTCCCGGGAGCAGCTCCACTGCTTCAACTGGAATAGAGACAGGCCAGTGCCAAGCACTTTAGAAAACTGTTTTGAAACTTCATTTGGAGTCTGCAATATGAGACCAACAATTAATCTTGCTAAAACAAACCCCAGATAAATAATAACTTAATATTAATATTATTATTATTAATAATAGTAGTAATAGATCAGTAAATCTTTATCAGCTTTCACAGAAGTACCACATCATTCCTTCAAGAGAACAGAATTCCAAGGAAATGTTACCTAGACTGATACACATGCACCTGCCAAATCCCATCTGCCTCTTCTCAGACTGTAATTTCTGAATCTAAATGGAGAAAGATTAGCAGTGCAGTGAACTTCAGTTTTCAAATGAAATCATACATACTTCATTGGCACATTTGTAAGATTAAAACAAAGATGCATCAGCACTCAAATAATGAGATTTCTGAGATGACTGTCAAGTAGCTCCCAGTTTGTGTTTTGCTGAGCTATAGATAGGTCAAACCAGGCACGAATCCCATGGGACTCTTGAGGCTCATGAATGCTTCCATTTCAAATACCACAATGTCACCTTTGAAGAAGTGTTTGTGAGAAAAGCGTATTACTAACAAACTTGAAATCAAACGGAATAAAGTATTTCTGAAAGGTGACAAATGATTTGCATTGATGGCACTTTACCCACCCCTGCAAACATACAGCACCTGAAAAATCTTTCCGAAGAATACCACAGAGGGGAGGAAAGCCATGGTTCTTCTTTTCAATTATTTGAACCAACAGGGGAGGCCAAACAACTCTGTCAGGACTCCTGATAAGGCTGTCCTCTGTGTGCCTCAGTTTCCCATTTATCAAGCAAATATGACAGCACCTGTGCCTCTTTGCAGGCACACATCAGACTATGCTCATCTGTGGTATTATGTAGCCATCAGGGACTTTGGGAGAATGTGCAGAGGCTCGGGTGAGAGTTGGGACCTGCTGTGAAATCTGGCAGTTCAGCAGCTTTCCTTGGCTGCATGACACTGCTCTTCACACCAGAACACAAGTGCCTGGGGCAAATCCAGAGGAAGATGATGGAAACTGCTGTTGTCCATCCTCCCCTAGGATATGTCCTTCCTGAAACACAACGGCTTTGTCGTTTCCAACTCCCTTTCCCTGAATTGGCTCTTTGTGAATATGCCTCTGGGTGTGATTTTCCTTTTTCTTTCTTTGTTTTTTTTTTTATAACAGTAATTTCCACAGCAAACCCATTATACTCATATGTAGAGGAGACTGAAACTTCAGAGGAGAGAAGGCACAGACTTGTTTTGGTGCCCTGGGACTTCATATTACTGCCTGCAAATCAATCAGTTTGCAGTTGTTTGACTCAATCTTCAGATAAACAAAGCCCCCACTTCACGAGTGCTTAAGGGTCTGCTGTGTCCTTGCAGAGAGCTCCCTTTGCTCAGTGTAACTGCAGAGGAGACAATTTACATCACCTCCCTAGCTATTAAGTATTGGCTTTTTAGATATTACTGGTTTCTGGAGCGGAGTTTATAGGACATTTTCCTGCTCTTCAGGAACTGCTGACCAGTATTTCTCCTTACATCTTTTTCCTACAGGACTACTAACACTGTATGCTCTTGCCCATACCCATCAGCTATACCCAGCAGATGATCATAAACGAGATGAAAATCTCTAGCTCTAATCTATGGCAATAACGCTTACAGGCTTGGGGGGCACAGCCCCAGAGAACTCTTGGGTACCACAGACATTGTTGCAACCAAGAACTGAGAGTAACCACTTATATGACAAATGAAAGGATCTACTTTGTTGCATAAAACATCCTACAGCATGTCTTTCGTGGACCTCTGGACTTGCAGCATTCAGGCCCAGAGGGTATCAAACACCCTGGTACTTTCTCCCAGGTAGGCTGAAGAAGCTTCTGCAGAAGCTGGGGCCCAGCTGCCCATCCAGTTCTCACAGCTCACCTGCTCTGAGGCAGGCCCTCTATCACAATACACAGAGCTACTGACAGCACTATTAGAAGCGCATATCAAGACACTGTAAGTGAGCAAATTCAGGGCACCAACTTTATCAACAGCTTATGGCCCACAGCTTCTGTGCTTGATGGCTCAATAGATCAAGCACAAACCTGGCATCCAGTGGCACTCCCACACTACTCCTGGCTCTGCTGCTGATTCACTTCTGTATCTCTTGTCCTATACATTTATAATTGGTGATATTATACTAATACCTCACTGGGTGGAGCAAGGATTAGTCAGTGTTTGCTTGCATTCACCTGTTAATATGCAACACTCTCACTATGTTAACCATTATTATTCCCTCTTACATTGTGCCTTACAACAGGCCTTTTGCCTGGGCCTATAGTCACTGGATGAAATCCAAAAGCCCTTTCCTTCTTTTCCTGCTTCACAGTGAATGAGATGAATTCAGCAGAAATGTCACCTGAATCGACACCACCCAGTATTTAGTGTATGGTGTTTAAGTACCAAGATAACAGTAAGCCAAAAACTTAGAGACTCCCTATAATTTTGCCCACTGATCCCTGTCCCAGGTAAACAACCCTTGTTTAACACTGGCTAATGCAATATTGTCTATCAGCACACTCCTGAACCCACAGTTACTACTGACACACTGTCTGTCTTCTCTGTAATCATTACTCTTCCTTGGCTCAAATAGCTTCATCTTACCCAAGTCCTCTTGATTCTCAGCATTTCTTTTTTGCTCAGTGGGATCCTCATGAAGCTTCAGCAATGGCCTATTAATACCTCTGACATTCCCAATCACCTATTTTAGATTCTTTATAACAAGTATACACATCCCTCCTCTTCAATAGAGATATTAGCAATTTTCTTCAGCATCTTTGGCTTTAACATGGCCAATGCTGCATTTCTGATTTTTTTCTTGCCACCATTCTATCTATTCCCTTTATTATTAATTCTGCTACAATTTTCCAATATCACTTTCAATTCATACAGATTTGTGAAAATTCTTCTTTGTGAACACTTCTTCCCTAGTGGTATTTTCAAATTTCTCCTTTTCTTCCTCCCTGAAAAGACCTATGCTTTATCTCAGCACTACAAACTCCCCCCTCTTTTGGCCTCCCCCATCCATATTCCCCTCCAGAGCTCCTTGAAAACAGACCTGTCAAGACCATCTTGACCATCAAGACCAATTTCTATCCTACACCAGTTTGATCTCATATTTAGCCAGCTTGTGCTGACTTGCCAAAGGTTACATTTCTTAGACTCTATTTGCTTATCCAAGTGTCTTAACAATAGAACCCCTCACTTTTGCGTCACCACAGAGCAAGTGAGATGGGCACAGTCCTGATCTGAACCAGGGAAGGTGTCTGCACAGCAACCCAAGACATTTAGCTGGAATGCAAGGAGTTAAATGGAGTTACCTGAGCAGCCACTAAACCTGCATCAGGCTCATTTAGAAGCTCCTCACAAAGATCTTTCTTCCTTTTTTTCCTCACAAAATTGCCATTCCTTGCTGACCTCTGCAAAAGACTGTAACTTTTTTCTGCAAATGACTCCTACAGTTAACGTTAGTAGGAAACCAACAGGCTGATACTGGTTTAAGGGACAGCTAGAAATAATTAATACTGCATTCCACTTGCAGTAATGCAGACACGTCTGTTTCCTCTTCCTCCCACTCTCCTTTATTGTGAGGAGCAGTTCCTGCTAACACCTGCAAAACACATATATTTTGTGGCCTGATCCTGTTCAGAGCCTCAGGCAGTGCAGTCATATTTAATAATGATCTTGCACAACAAAAGCCTGTCACAGTAGTGATGAGACAATAGTTTCACAGTATAAAACTGGTCCTGATAATGACGATGATAAGGTTGCACAACAACTCAAGGAAAGACAGATCCAGATTGCCACTGGTTGCACTGTTGCCAGCTCTGCCTTAATGACACACAAAGGTTTTTCAAATGTGCTCTAGCCCTCCTTGATTGCTTTGAGAACCCATAGAAAAAAATCAGGTTAACTTTTCTGCAAAGGTAACACTTCCAGTCACGAGTTTACACACTTTGACTAGTGTGTTTTCCTGGAGGAACATTTTTAGCTTTACAGCACAAAGAAATATGTAAAAAAGGTATGTTCTCTTCTCCCTTCCCATCTCTCTCATCATGAAGTGTAACAGGAACTGACTGCACTTCAGTATATAAAAAAAGCCAGAATATGAGAACTTCTGGTTTTCCTCTAAGTAAAATCTGAGTGTGAGAACTAAGAATTACAGAAGCAGGCATTACAGGGCACTGGAAGTCACAGTGGATTTTAGTTTGCACTGCTTTTGGCAGGTGAACTGCAGAGATGCCCACTGAGAAGGCACGTGGGGAAATTCCAATGATTATGTATGAACCGCGCCATGAGCCCTATGCACAAGAACCCTCTGCACCAGAGTACTGCAGTCAAGAAGGTAAGCAGGCTTCACTGGGAGGGTTTTGGAAAGAGCACCCTCTTCGTGGCTGTGTGGCAAACATTGACAGTGTACCTGAGCCAGCTCTAAAGGGCCCAGCTTAGCCAGGACATGATGAGTTTAGAAAGTACCTATGCCAGAATATAAAACCAGAGTTGGGGTAGGCAAACTGATACAATCTCCTAACAGAAACATCACTTAAAATGGCAAAAGAACATTTTTGTTGGTTTAGTTAATAATTTTTGAAACAACATATGCTTTATTGGAAAAAGAATTGCAGTTGTATCTCTACAATAATTTCATATCTCTAACAAGCAAATGTTCAGCCAGCAAACTGTACTTGGATAGGCTGTCTTGCTTGAATTGTAATCTAGTTTTCCTGAGGACTGGCCTTTTCCCAAATGCTCCTGCTGCCCAGAGCTGCCATCCCTACATGAGTCAGTTCTGCAGCCAGGTTCTATAGGGACGAACAACCCCTCCCCACTATTGTACCATGGGGAAAACATCATGACTGAGTGCCCATTCAGCCCAATGACTACAAATGTGGACAGCTGCTGCTCTGCTGGGATGGCTTTTCCCTCTGAAAGTAGGCATTGCTCTCACACCTACATAATTACCTCACAACACCTCTTTGTCTTGTGCCTGTTCAAGCCCACACTCATTAAAAGACACACTGAGATATCAGTGATTTTACCTTTGTTACCCTCCTGCTATTGAGGAAATTGCCATTCACCAGACCGGGACTGGAACAGAAAACCAGAATGGGAGGTCAGAAGGTGACTGATAAGGCTAGATGTGTCAGTACTGTGCCTCTAACCCTGACTCATTGTCAGAGCATTTTATTCTGATGAGCTCTCTCAGTAAGTGCTTTTGTCTTCAAAGACCTCTCTGGCCTCTTTCTAAAGTCAGACGAGCTTGCAAGAGGCTGAAGAGAAAAAGTCACTTGTGAACTACTCAGCCAAGGGATGGGCACTCAACACATGTTAACACTGAGCTGCAGTGTCTTGTCCTTGCAGATCCGTCACAAAAACACATAAAGTGTTATCTCACTTTTGGTAATATTCCTATTCTAAATCAGAAAGAAATCCTTTACCTTTTAATTTCTTTACATATTTGTTTTTCCACAAACCCCCCTCAAAAAAAAAACAACCAAAAAACCAAAACCACCCCCCCCAAAAAAAGAAAAACAACCCAACAAAAAAACAACCACCCAAAACAGAAACAAACCCCCCCCAACAAACAACCTGGCAACTATAAACACCCAACCATTAAAACCAAATGCTGCTGCAAATCTCTACCACTTCTGGCAAGCCATTCAAGGAAACATTGCTACCATTTTTTCAACTTTGCCACTATATTTTGTCTCACTTTGGAAAAATCCAGTTTTTCATCTCATTTTGTATCCGTGTGGGCTTATTCCCTGTTCAAGCTCACACTGTTCCTGCAAGGCTCAATTGTGCAGGCTGGACTGCCAGGTCAATGCTGCTTTGCCTGGGGGCAAAAGCTCTGATGCTGTGCAAGCTTGATCAAACAAGACTTCTCACAGGGACTGTCCTCCTGCTGCAGACCACATCTATGCCAGCTGGCTGTAAAGTTTTATACATTAATTTATTTTGAATGTATTCACGAATGTATATTTTACATATTCATTTATTTCACACTCAGGTAAACTGATTACACTCCTAATCTGTGAGATCAGAACTAAAGAATTAGAAAAGCACGAGGTGTCTTAGTCACCAGCTTCCTTTCTCCTTTCTCCGTAACAAAAGTAAAAAGATCTTTAATTTTATTTTCTAGAACAAAGGGTATGATGAAAATACTTGGAAGCTGAGGGCAGATAAAATTCGAGCTAGAAAAGGGTCTAAATACTAACAGAATTTCAGTGTATCACTGGAACTAGTTACAGTGGATATTTTATCAATAGAATCCTTAAATTAAAACCAAGTATCATTTCAACGGTATGCTGGAATAGATGCATTTACTGCCTTTGTGTAGAAAAAACAATTTGGTTTCTCAGTTTATGTTATATTGGAAATGAGGCCAGCTTGCCACTGTGGGCTCTTTTGCCTTTAAAATTCCATGGTTCAACGCAGCATTTTTGCCCTGTACTTCACTGAGCTACATCAGGCCCCACCTGCAAGGCACCTCCCAATACAGCTTCTTATCAGACTCTGAATGGGGCTTTCAGGAAGCATTAAGCTGTACGCATTTTTACGGTTTTCCCTGTTTTTCTTTGCACAGGGGGTTATGAATATCCTGCTCCCCCACCTTACTCCTATCGGGAAACAGCCACCATTGAGCAACCAGGTAAGTGCCAGGGGACTGTGCTTCTGATAATTTTTAAGGTTCTACATGCTAACAAAAGTGAAATATTTTTAGTTTTAAAATCAACACAGAAGATGGAGTTTTCTGACCACATCCCCCCCCCCCCAGTCTAAGAGGCTGGAAAATTTCCCAAGAAATGTTGGAAGATTAAAGATGAGAGATTCGGACTTGGTTTTCCAGCATTAGATAATCTACAGAAGCCCCCAATTTATTTTTATTTTTATTTTTTTTTTAATCAGCTAGAAACTAGGACTTTCAGAACAAACAATTTTAAGTCCAGTGTATTTTGTTGTTCCTGTTCTAGCCACTTTTATGGAAGTGAAGAAGCTCAAAGGGGACGCTGAGGAAAGGCTTCAAAGAACAGTCAAATAACATCGCTTACAGGAGGAGACACATAACATTGTTAAAAATCACTAAGACCAGAAGGCAATTAAACTCAGATATACTATATCCTATCTATCTAACAGAAAATACCTTCCCACTCTGAAAGTTTGCTTCAGGCTACAGTATGAATGTACCCTAAATTTGGTTTAGGATGTTTAAAATCCTAGTTTTCACTGAAAACATTTCTGAAAAATAGTTTTCATGTACCTACAAAAGCCATGCCCCTCAAGAATTATGACAGTCAGGTCCAGACTGAAAAAAACATGAGGGAAGCTATAGAATTCACTGAGTAAGCACAGCACCAGCATACAAGTAATGACATTTGTATGTTAGAATAACTACCCCGATGAATTTGTTGTAACTACTGAAAAGTTGATCCAGAAAGTTCTTCTATAGCCTTCAAGTATCTTCTTCAGGGAGAACATGCTTTTTCATATTATTTTAAGTATCAGAAGATAAATTCTCTATGTCAGAGTGGCTAGTGGAGACTGCCTGACAATGAGGGTTATCGTATCGGCAATTCCTTGCATATGTCCTCATCTGGGTAAATACTCGCTGTGGGTAGAAGCAACATACTGGGATACACAGAACAAGCATTACTGTAGTTCTTATCAATATACTTGAAATCAGCAATAGGACCATACATGCTTCTAGATCAGCCATATTAAGAACCTGCGTTCTCCAATTAAGACTTACTTGTAAAAGATTTCCTTTATTTCTAATTTTGCTCCTTCTCATTTCCTCTTGCTCTCAGTTTACATGGTGTCTCAGCCTCCAATTATCGTAGCAGGAATCTTCTCAAGCAAACCAACATCCACAATATGCCCTTCTTGCCGCCAGCACATCACCACACAGGTCACCTACAGACTGGGCAAACTGTCCTACCTTCTGTGCACCAGCTTGTGCATGGTTGGGTAAGCTTTCATGCATGCTTTGAAGATTCTTCATAGCAGAAGGTTAAAAAAGTATTAAAAGCCCAAAGTTCTAGCTAGTGCTTGTATAGATGGTTTTTACCCTTCTCTACTTGGAAATTAGTTATTCTGTCCATTCTAGATACAGTCATCATGGCTACAGGGGATGCAAACTTGCTAAATTTAACTGACAAGCAAAAATTAGTACAACACTGTCTACTGCCCCAATACAATTTAGGATTCAGGCTCAGAATCAGACTAATGCATCAGGTGTTAATGGTGAAGATAATTTTTTGGAAGATACTTCAAACATTAGAAGACTTGAGATTTATGCAGTGAAATGGCAGACAGAATAAGGCAGAAGAAAACCACAGATGTAGCCAAGCAGAAAGCAAAGTTAGTAAATCATTCATGCATGTCCATTTCCTCTTTGGCTGTAGGTGCTGTTTTGGATGCTGCTTTGTACCTTTCTTTGTGAGGATCTTCAAGGACGCAGACCACTACTGCCCATGCTGCCATTTTCATATTTATAGATACAAAAGACTATAGAAACAAAGTTTATGCAGCCAGATGGCATCAAGTCTCTGTTTCCTAACTGCATAAGATTCTACACATAAAACTACTGGTATGAAATATATAGGAGTAGGCTTAGGTTCTGCAGTTTGCTCCCTTGATGGTGAATCTGTCTGGAGTTTACCATCACATAGTTGGACTTACTTTAAAACAAAAAGTCTTGAAGACTAATTTAGTGTCACTTGTATTTATGCTCTATTTGATTCATTGTCCTGAGCTGTGAAGTGACCAGCTCATGAGTACTTACTTCAGTGCTACTACTGCTGCTCTCAAATCTCCAACCCAGATGGGACACAGACTCTTCTGGACTTTTCAACCCATCACTAACCGAGAGGTTTGGACACGCATATTTTAGGGAAGCACTTACCTTCTATGCACTGGAACTGACAGGCTGGGATTTCATCTCTCTCTGCTCTTCTTCATAGTACTACCCCTGCAGGGCTGTGGGTGGTACAGTGTAGCTGATTATTTATTAATAAAACACTAAGTTATGAAACTGTCTTTACTGTATTACATACATGGTAAGAAAATAAACTTGTTATTGTTAACAATACTGGCAAAACATCTGTTTGCATTGCTTCCATGACCCACTGCATCCTGAGCGGAGACACTGGTCAGCCTGGGACACCCCGTTTACAAACCAAGAACCAACAGGCAAACACAGAAAAATCAGCAAGCACAGCTTGGAAAAAAGCCACCAGTACCACAGCACAAGGCCTTCATTTTACCTCTCGGCCTCACCACTGCAGTGCACCACCTCCCAGACAAGGCCTTACTGGGCTTTACACTTTGCAGAGAGCTTTCACAGATCTCATCCAAAGACACTTGCAAAACCAAATTTCTGCAGTTACATGCCCAGAAGGTGCCAAGA
Source organism: Pezoporus flaviventris (assembly GCF_033815535.1). Lineage (NCBI taxonomy): Eukaryota > Metazoa > Chordata > Aves > Psittaciformes > Psittacidae > Pezoporus > Pezoporus flaviventris. The sequence continues at coordinate 5,374,308 of NW_026892626.1, read as the reverse complement.
ACCTGCTCAACACTGACAGGACCAGCTGCTGTTTATTGCTGGCTGGAAAAGTCAACAGAAGAATGTAAGAAACCCTTGATTTCAACGTTCTACCACAAGCGTTTTCGTGTTAGTACCATAATTTCAGTGGCAAGCGGGGTGCGTGTCTGGCAGCACTCAGGCTGATCCCCTGACATTGTCTGACTATGGATGAGGTACATTGCCTGCGCTCCAAAGGATCCCTACCACCTTGCAGTTAAAATAACCTTTAAACTTCCCAGTTCTTCTGACATTAAGTTTGATCGAGTTATTTCTTGTAGCTATTTAGTCCCCTTAAGCTGCAAAAATTAAAGTGTCCCCCTCAACAGCCATTTAGCCACATCGGCTCCAGCTCCGCGGGAACCCCCTCGAGGCCGGGACTCGCCGTAGGAGGGGTTTGCCGCCACCGGCACGCACAGAACCCTCCTCTCCTCAGGACACCCCAGGGGGACACCAGAGAGCCCGACGGCCTCCCCCGGCGCAGCAGGCCGCTCCGGGAGGGCAGCCCGCACTCGCCGTCCTCCCGCGGCAGCACGCCATTCCCCGCTGACACCGCACCGCGCCTAGCCGGCACCGCCAGAGGCGGCACACCGAGCCCTCAGCGCCACAGCGCCGGGCGCCTGAGGCAGTGCCCTTCCCGCCACACTGCGCCCCCTTGTGGGGCCCCTCGCTGCAGCAGGGTGGATGGATCCGAGCTCCAGGCCTCGGACGGCACAAGCCGCGGTCCTGAGCTAAACAAGAGCATTGGATCAACGCCAGCGATAACGCAGAGCGAGCGTTCTCCAAGCAGTTCAAACCAGAGGGAGTATCAGGCTGGGGCAGCGTGGCAGCACCACAAACAGGCACGGTGACCTGCTGAAGGTGAGAACAGCAGCACTGAGGGACACTGCTGAAGGAAACCGTGGCTACTAGCCAAGCACAAACTGTCTGTAGAGCAAGCACAGCATGATTCAGCATGCCCGACATCTGCAGCAATATGGGCCACAACCCGTGCTGATGAGCATCGGACCAAGAACAGCGCCTGGAGCAGACGTGGCCCTCCTTAGGACCTCAGCACCAGCAGCAGCCAAAGCGAACTACCTGGAAACACAGTGCCTATCACCTGTGTGAGTTACTGCTGTACGCACGCTTAGAAACTCACAACCTCCAAAAGAAGCACAGGCTCCACAGTGCAGTTCCTCAAGGGAGGCATTTCTATCGAGGCTGACACATTCCACCTCCCAGCCCAGTGGTACAATTGTAAGTGCCTTCTGTTGTACCAGGTCAGTAATGCCCCATCCAATGGGGACCCAACCTACTTCAACCCAGGGTGAAATTACTACCACACGAATTAAATCCACAAGCACTCATGGAGATGTCGGCCCAACAGGTTTCATGCCATTTCACACGTTATTTTTAAATGTTAAGATTTTTCTCCATTTTTAAATCTGGCTGTGAAACAGCAAGCTTTGCTGTTAAGTAGTGGTAAAGAATGCATGGAACCAGTAACAGGAGAAAAGGTGACAGAGCAAAACCCCACATGAATATATACATAAGAAATTATTTATATGATTTAAGATGTACAGGAATCATTTAACAGAAGTAGTTGGATCATTTTTACATCAATAGTTGGAGATGTTTAAACAACAATTTACACAAGTATTTAATAACAAAATGCAGGCTTCCAGGCACAGCCTGGTGGCTGGGAAATGTAATTTACTGCTGCTGTGCTTGGTACACAGCTAACTTCAACACCACCTGGGATAGAAATTATGTTGAGCACAGATTTGAAACCAGATTTGGTCACAGCACAGGTGAGTATTTCCCCTTTTTCTGACCCTAAAGACCAGGCTGGTTTAAAAGCCAACAATAAATGACACCACAGCATTAACATACCAAACACTGATGCTCTCTGCCTCAATATCCAAATCATTCAGTTCCTCCAAGGAAAAAACAAGAGTTCAAAAACCGGAAACTGCCACAGAAGTCAACGTTTGCCTTGTGGCCAGCTCTCCCTACACTGTGAATGTCATTCCTAACACACAGGTCAGCTGAATTTATCACCCTGGTCTAACCAAAATCACCCTGACTTCTGAGTGACTCCTTAGCTTTCATACCCAAATCTTCTCTAAAATGAACAGACAGGACACCAATCCAGTGTTTATCCTAGTCTACTTTATTTACAATATATACAGTTCCTACAGAAAATGATTTCTCACAAAGGATATTCACCAGCAAAACTACGGCACAGCTTGTGTTTGGGCCCTGACACCTGCAGCCAGCAGAGAGCCCACAGGGCAGGGCGACTGGGCTCCAGTGGGATGTCAGATGGGATGTGGGCAGGATGCTGGCGTGCCAGCTCTGCAGGGGCAGCAGCTGAGGTAGATCCAGTATGCAGGAGGCACTGCACGTTCAGCACATCCTCCGGCACATCGGCCCGATCCCTCCAACATCCTGGGGCAGCACAGCTTTGTCCAGGTGTTGCTCAGTAGGCCTTCTTGTACACAGGGTGTTTGGTTGGCTGTCACTCTCTAATCAGCAGCTATGTCACTGGTGTGATTTGCTTAGATCTCACAGAACGCTTTGGACTCCTTTAGGATAAAAGGCACTATGTAAATCTACAGGAACAATGCTTGCTATTTTCCTAGGGAGAATTCAGACGGGCCATTTAACATAATTTTGCTCTGATGATCTGTACCATGAAATTACGTCCTTATTGCTTAACACTTCTATTAACTTCATTTAATGCATTCACTGCTTATTATCCAGATAATTCCAAAATCTGAATAAAAAATTTGAAAGAAAGGTAATTTTGAGGACTGTATTGTTGTAAATACTTTTAGAATGAATTAAATATACTGCACCTGAGAAACATCCTGTCTTCCTCTTCTCTTTGTAGGTGTTTCCACTTTTGAACAAGTTACTTGTGCTCCAAAAAAAAATTACTTTATTTTTTCATTAAAAACCTTCAGTTATTGAGAACTGCATCTGGAATGCCTGAATGTATCATCTCTTCAAAACTAGTGAGGAAATAGCACAAACACTGAAGCACGTTAAAACTCGTCATCTAAAAAATCAAAAGGCACCCAAAATTTACTTCGTTAGTGGTATTCTCTTCTGAAATAGGAAGTATTGTGATTCCTTAAGGTACTTCCTAAAAGCTTCCAACATCCTATGCATGAACATGAAAAATTAGTGACATTTGGCTACAAGCTCATTTTTAGATCAGTTACTGTAACATTAAAGTCACAAAACATAATTAGGGCTTACTACTGCTGACCAGAGTCTCTGATTTTACCAAAATGTTTTGAATACAAATCCTGACATTTACTGAAAGCCTGCAGAGACAATACAAGTACTAGTAAGAACACCACTTGGATGGGGTTGTAATTCTCACCACTTTGATGCAAATACAAATTAAAGGAAAACTTTATCCACTTAAGGCAAGTCATTTAAAGCACTTCCCTCTACCTGGAAGCTCTGCACTCAGGTAACAAAAAAGAAAAGCCTTGACTAGAAATCAGAGACAATTAAAAGCACTGAAAGATATAAATTAAAGCAAACAAAAAAAAAATGCCTAAAACTTGAGCAATTAATTCATTTTAAAGCTAAAAGAAAGAATTAGATCTTAAAATTAAATTTACAAATCCTTGCTGGTGTTTTCAGTAATCACCAGAATCCATCTCAGAAAAATGTATAAAGGCCATCACATGTACTCACGCCCTACTAAACATTTACTGACAGGTCTGAGACAGGGAAGCTTCTAAGCATTTTCTGTTTTGGTTATGAATACAGGGAAGACATTACAGTGGGGATCTATTGCTCTATTAAGGAAGCTTACCTTTAGAGACTCCAGATTTTACTTTACAGCATTTATAGTATTAGACTTGAGAATCTGGACCACAAAATTTTGTACAGGCAGGCAGAGTCAAGTCTACCACAAAAACTCTACTACAAGCTTTACAAATGAACTAGTAAAATAAGTTCTTCCATTTGTCTTATTTGTACATGGCTCCTCCCTGGAAAACCTTTTATTGATTAAGCTCAAATTTGACTAGTTAGGAGGTACAAAACAAAAGCAAAACAAAAAAAAAACCCTCCAAACCCAAAACAATGAGACAAAAATCCCACAAATCTTCCCCAAAACAAACAACATGAGGGTTACACTATTGTTAACACTTAAGAAAACAAAACAAAAACAAAACACCACACCTTTAGCAAAACCTCACAAATGAAAACAGTTCCCAAAACTCTGTTTCCAAGGAGAGGAAAAATCTTCAATGTCCATGTGATCACTCACCGAAAAAAATTTTATAGAAAATTTTATTCAACATACAACATTTTCCAGCAAAAAAAGGCAATATACAGGAAGAGTTGTTGTACACTGCGGCTACAGAAACAAAATAAAATACTGGAAAAGAATGTAAAATTAATGTGAATTGCTGATTCTATCTTTACTGCACTCAAAACTAGACACGCAGCTGGCATGAGCTCCAAAAGAAAAGGAAGCAGTCTGGGGACTGAAATAAAAATACACACAATGAATATCAACATCAGTGAAATTCACTTGCAGACTCACCCAATAAAATTAACCTCCAAGTGTTAAATTGTACATGTTCAGTCATTAAATATACATTTTCATATTTTCTTTTTTCTTCTTTTTTTCTTTTTTTTTTTCTTTATTCCTCCTTTTTTATACAAAGTCAACAGCTTACTAAACACTAGTGAGCATGCCCTCTGTGCTAAAAGGCTAGTTCCTGTGTTTTCCCCATCTCTTCCCAAAATAACTAAATTAATGGTATTTATAATCTTTTCACTTGCTTTTGCCAACTTTTGAGTGTCATTCTATTTGCCAGAAGATGGCACAACAAATCGCAACAGTGTTTATCAATGGCTGAAAATTTAATAAAAATACCCAAATATCTTTCTTTTTATGACTCGGGGCATCCACTTGGCAAAACGGGATGTAAAGTAGTGACTAAATTAAACGAAAACTAGTTTATTAAAAAAGATTCTATGCAGCTGGAGGAGACAAAAATCCCGAATAAGTGCCAACAATGTACACAATGAAGTAGAGATTGCTATTTATTGATGATGTGAGTTTTTTTGCATTTACAAATGCACAAAAATGTCATTTAAAGTATAACTGAAGGAAATAAATCTGATGTGAGTCTAAACATAAGACTTACTGGCTGCAGTGATGGTGAACACCATACTGGGATGGGCAGCCAGCCAGCTTATGCCATCTATAAACGTACTACAGACAAATATTTTGCCAATGTCAACTGTTCTACTAAACTCTTCCCTCATTATGCTGACAATTGCCTTGCATTGTTTACCATAAAATAACTCTCATTGGCATCCAAGCTTTATAAAAACACCTTCATTTTGCTCAAAAAGGGCAGTCAATAGATACAGAGAAGCCAAACTGAACAGCCTCAACAAAATAAAATTAACATCAGCAGCAAATCCTCTTGCTGAAGACTTCAGATATAGTGCACGTGTACCAAAGTTCTACAGTTGTTAAAAAGGTGCACACACACACTTATTTTTGTCCCTTGCCTTGACAATCTGGTTAAGTAAGTCAGTTATGGATTTTAATAGCTTTTTCAAGGTAAGTGTAGCGACTTCTCTTTGGGGCTTTATTGAAATGGTCAAGCCCTAGCCATGGCCTTGGATGAGACATGTTGCCTAGAAAAGAAAAGAGAGAAAAAAAAAATAGTAAGCTTTAAGACTAAATTGGAAAGTTTCCTTTACACAAGCTACTGCTGTGTGCCCTGTTCACATTTTGCAAGGAATCCCAATGTATATAGAAGAGGACTGTAGAATAACCCTATAGTCCACAGCCAACAGGGTGGCATTCCTGATCACTGCTTTTCTTCCAGTAACACATTTGACAGCTGTTCCTGGATCAGGTAGCTGACTTCTCTCCTCTTCAATCAGTTACAGGAGCTTAAAGCAGTGAAGTGGGCACTAAAGAGAACTACTGTTATAATTTATGGCCATAGGCACACCAAAGTATCAGCTTCCAGCCTCTGAAACAGGAAGGCATCCAGCATCCAAATACGACAACATATAATCTTTGCCATACTAGAAGTTCTCTCTGCTATATTAATTTATTCTCATCACCTGGTTTAAGTGGGAGTATTTGCTAAATTCATTGTAAAATGCAAATAATCCATTAATAAGTCATGTAACTGACCTCCTCTTTATCTTCCCGGGAAAAAAAAAATTAGTCATATTTAGGCTGTATAGAAAGCATACAGATTTTTTTTTCTCTTGTTCAACCCAATAGGGGTTTATCTACAACCATTTTTCATGAAAATCCACAGTCCACATACTTCTTGCAAATGGGAAAAATTCTCTTTTAAGATGTCCTCAATGCAGAGTATCAAATGTGCTTTGAAGTGAAATGATAAAGGCAGAAACTAAATAGCGCCCCAGCAAGAAAAGCACACTCCTACATTCAAAGCCATCAAATGCAACCACTAAAGCATAAAACACTTGACCTTGCTGGTTGCCTGCATCTACGTTTTGGGTATGTTTTCTTCAGTCCAAAGTATTTGTCATTTTGTTTGACATAATAGTCAATGCCAAACATAAACCAGAACTGCCAATCTTGCTGAGATCACCTGAATGCCTTTTAAAGAAAGAAATTAAGTCCTACACTTAGTGCCAGCACAATTGTTGCTAGAGTGCATCTTTGTAAAGGCAGATGGAAACTACTGACATCAGCTACATCAATCAAATTAGAGAATGCCAAAGCTTTGGTTTAATCAGTCCAGCATGTGTTCAAATTTGGTACTTGTAGAAACACGTGAGCCCCACTCCTTGAAATACTACTTAGATTAAAATGCATCAGAGCATCATATCACCCCATACAGTAACTCCAGGGGTGGTGTGATGAGTTCTATCAAAGGGGCAACTTCCCATGAGGTCTTAAATTAAAGCCCTTTAATATCTCATTCCCTACAACTCCTACAAACAGTTCAAGCTTTCCTTTTTCCAATTTCTGCCATGTTCTGTACTCTTGACCTAGTTACCTGGTTAGTCTTTCACACTGTTTTGGCAATACTGGCTCTACGTTGTTCAGAATGCCCAACAGTTTCAGACTGTTGCTTTGCCCTATGGAAGATGACTCACAGAATAAAATCAAGACTCTGCCTGCTCTGAGCACACAAGAGAGAGTTTATGTGCCCATGGAGAACTGCCCACCCCTGAGTTCATCATCCAGAGACTCCTCACAGCTAGTGCAGAAAAAGAGATCTCTCCAGTGACACGTGCCTCTGCTCACAGATGGCTTGTGCACACAGATGCAGGCATTCAAAGCTTTGGCAAATCCTCTTGTATTCACAGCCATAAACCTGGCTGTGTAACATACCACAACTAGAGAATGTTTTGCTAGGTTCCTGCAAAGTACTCAATAATAGTGTAGGTCTCGCTCTCTGTGGGTTTTGAAATAAAGGGCCAGTTACACAATTTCTTTACAACTGTTACATAAATCCAGAACACAGCTTGAAAAAAAACCCAAAAACAACTGAGTGAAAGTTTGGTCCTAGCATAACCTGCCAACAAAAGATAGAGCTTGTAACTATCAGAAAAACAGAACTACAGAGCAAGATGTCCTCAATCTCATTTCTACTAGACAGAGCAGCTCACAAAAAGGAACAGTCAGCTAAACCGGGGGGGGGGGGGGGGGAAATATCCCAATGAATTCACAGCTTTCAGCAGAACCCTGACTGCAGATTCAGTGGTGCCATTCCCAACTGAAACTCTCAAATTCCACTGTGGTGGAATTTTTGAATTATTAACCTAGTTTCTCCCATGTGTAAATCCCTCCAAGAATATAGCTTTAAACATCGGTCAAGTAAGCAAGATGGGAAACCATCCACAGACAAATTCAGAACATACCTGCATTTGTAGCTTGGCAGATCAGCTCTTAGGAAAATAATCTAAACAGCACCCTATTCACATTCACAATATCCTTGTTAGATTCTCCAGATTCATTGAAGATATCAAGAACAAAGAAGTATCTTCAGTGAATATGAGAGTTCAAATACCTCTTTGCAGCACATTCAAAATAAGGATCTTATGATAAGGCACTTTGATGCAATAAAAGGAGCGTATACTTCAGTAACAATGTGAGAATCAAACATACAAGGGAGCAGATGGACAGTACAGATAAGGTACAACTGATGTTATTCTCTTCTGTAAAGTATGTTGATATTGACCCATTTAGTCACTCAAATGCAAACTTTCAATTCGGAAGGAAACAGATTTAGTTATTTGTATGCCTATAAAATACAAATTCTCAGACTAACTTATACACTTAAGTGCGTGCACAAGTGTATACAAATACCTGCTTATTTACTACATATATTTTATGTACAAAGAGCAAACTATTTCTGCACCCTGAGTTAAGGATTGTCACATTGTAACAACTGGCAGAGCAACTTCAGCAGGTCAGAAGAATAGTGAGGTTATCTTAACAACTTACCAGGTTGGGGCTCAAAGTCTTTCAAGTTCACTTCATACTCATCTTCATTGAGATATTGGTGTCGGCCCATCATTACAATTGCAAACTTAAACTATGAAAAGGGAAAAAAAAAAAAAAAAAAGCCAGCTGGTAAGATACCACATTAAAACAAAGCCCTAAGGTCTAATTTCACAGTCTAACTTGCAGCTCACTGTAAGTAGTATTCTTCAGGGGTTGATAAAGGCCAATCCTATTTAAAATGCTCACCAACAACCTGCATAAAGGGAAAAAATGAATGCTCAGGAAATCATGAACCTGCTTCTGGAGTACTTTGTCCAGGTTGAGGCTCTCCAGGGAAAAAGAGATAGCAACAAACTGCATCAAGTTCAGCAAGCAGCTGGGGGCTGGAACATACAAGAAGTTAAGGGAAACGGATCTGTTCAGCCCAAAGAAAAGGCTAACTGGGGCATCCAGTCTTCCACCAACTGTGGGATGTTACACAGAAACAGACTTTTCTCAAAGAGCTCTACAGCAAAAAAGACAACAGGCAACCATCACAAGAAGCTGCAAAATGAAAAATTCTGATTACATATAAAGAAAACCAAAGTCTTCACAATGACTGTGGTAATGCTGTAACATACAGCGTCCAGAACATGACACAATTCCCATCTCTGGCATTTTTCAAATTGCAACGAGGTAAGACCCTGAGCAGCCTCAGTTAACTTTAATCTACTTCTGCTCCAAGCAGGAACCTGAAGTAAATGGCTTCTAGGGGTCCTGCACCATCTAAACTTTCATAGGTTACTTTAATGTTTTGCTAGGTACCTCTTTTGATGCAGGACAGAAACATTTCTACACATCCTACCTAATAATTCTCAGAAAAAAGCATTATTAAGTCAAACAACTGTTCAATTGATCAAAATTTACACTTATCCCAATTCTGTGGTGTTTCAGCTTCTTAAAATAAACTCCTTTAGGGTCTATAATCAGCAATTAAACTCTCACAACTTGCCATTACCTTTTCAAATTCTTTTTCTTGTATGTCCAGCATTGTCTGAATCCGCTTCATAACCTCTCTGAAGTGTTCACCCTAAAATTTCAACAAAATTTTCAGTATCACAAAAATACAGGGATACTGTTAGTATTTCCTGCTTCAACCTTCATTGAAATACACTGCCTTAATCTCTCAGTTATTTACAAAACCACACAAGTGCCAACATCATCCTCTAAAATATGGATAACAACATAAAACGTGCTGTGAACTCATCCGCTTTAAGTCTTTCAGTAACTGTCCCATAGATCAGCCAAGCACTGCTAATGATATGTGCAAGTCAGGTTAAAGTTAAGAAAAAGTTAGAATATTAGCAGCAAAATCAGAATTTGGAAAAATAAAATTTACATATCCTTTCTAAGCACATCACTTTTAGAAATGTCTACACCTGTGATGCTCCCACTCAATCAATAACCTTTTGTTGTGTGTTTCTGCATGCTGTATATGTAAGCTGCCAAAAAAAGTGATGGATACCATCAACTTAAAGATCAATAATATATATATAATATACATATATTATATACGTAATACATATATATACACACACACTGTTGTGGAAGAATTGCAAATGGTTTCCACCAGAAATCAACATGCAGGTTTTACTTCATATTGATAAAAAAATAGAAATACAATAAAATTCTATGAGATGCAGAGATGTGGACATATTTCTCATTCCCAAACTTTTAGGAAAAGTAGGTAATTTTCATACAAACTAATTAAAGTTAGATTAGAAGCAAATTGCTAACTTCCCCAGAAATACACACTCCGATAGTCAAAGAATCTCTGTGACATTCAGCTGAAGCAGCACCACATAAAAAACCTTAAGAATTTAAATAAAGCTTTCAAAATGCGCTTTCACGCCTGTATTCGCTTCTAGCCCTAGAAGATAAAGCACATCAAATCACAGAGGCTAGGAAATGCAAAGTCATCTTAGAAAACATTGAAGGAAGCAAACTCATTTTTCATCATCACATGTCTCCATAAGAAACCAAGCAACCACTGCCTAGCTACTTTTGCCAACAAGTTTGCACCATGGTTATTAAAGTGGTACTAGAAATAGGATTCTGTTTTGTTGGAGAGGGGAAGGAAGGTTCCAAGGGGGATCAAGGGTAGTATTGTTTTAATAGCATTTCAAGCTCTCGGCCAATGCAATGAATAGTTTCTAGATATTGCACATGCTCGCTGAAACATGAAATAGTCTGTATATGTAAAAGAGAACTGAGATGGTAAACGATTTAAGTGTAAAAAGGCATATATGGAGCAGAACCTTTTATACTAGAGCAATATTTTTTATACACTTGTCATAATTTCTTTGACAGTACTTTAAGAAAACATCATCAGTATAATCCCATGGGGAGAAAAAGGAAGGCATACTGTACCTGGTGTATCCTCAGCAAGAATGGAATTCCAAATGTCCCAAAAACCTCTTTGTGGAAATGTGCCACTGTGATTAGCATCTCATTTTCTTTATCTATATCTACCTGGTCCAGAGGAATTTCCTAGATCAAGACATAAAGTTATAACTGCAATCAGCTAAAACTTCCCTAAAAAGTAACTTACCCAGTAACTAACAGCATAACTCATGCACTGTTACTGATACAGGCAAGTCTATTTGAAAGCAATCAAAAGAACCATGCTGTCTGACAAGAGTCTTTTTACAGGAGTCGCTCACCCCTGGCAGGACAGCATTCCAGGTTCCCTTACTCAGTAAATACTCTCCTGGCTTTCCCAGTTGGCATTTTGGACATACAATCATCTGTCAGCCGTAGCAGTAGCTGACAGCAGTATCTCAAGCCTTCTTGTCATCTCCTCATTAAGTTTACACCGGAAACTGTGTTTTGTTTGTTTTTTTTTTAAATTTCTGATCTTTGAGGCAAGTTAACAGATTTGAATGATGAAATGTTTAAAAGAAAAAAAAAAAAATCAATCACATTGTAAGGCTTAAATTTAGCTCAAGAAGCTCAAACTTAACAGAAAAAAGAAGTATTCTTAAACACTTAACTTCAGAGTATGAAAGCAGGTTCTAAACATAAACATTTATATCATAAGTCCTCAAACTGGAATTACTGGTAAGGCAGCAAATGGCCTATGCACAGGCCCTCCCTTGCTAAGTCTTCATGCAATAATAAACATACATAAAAAAAATTCAAGAATAAAATCATTATAGGGAAGCAGATGGAACAAAGGAAAAGTTTTAGAAGTTATTATCTTTAAAAACACATCCATATTATAACGTAATCTAGCTTGCTGCACGTATCACACTATTTAAAAATCAGAATCCAGCCAAGGAGAATTACCACTTCAGAGAGTTTCTTCTCTCAGAGTCAAGTTTTCAAGTTTCTGTAAGAAAGTAGTATTTACCTCTATTCGAAACGTTCGACTTGTTGCAGGTGACAAACACTCTAACAGCTCATCTTCCTGATGGACACCAATTATTTTGTAACTTACAATTTCTAGCAGCCTTAAAAACAAACAAATAGGAAAAGCATTAAAGCAAGAAAAAAAGAATCAAATTAAAATAAAAACTCAATCAATGCAACATTTCTTTCTCAGACGTTGAGGATTAGTGTACTCAGGATGTAAAAAGATGCTACAACCGTATTTGTAAAACTTTAAATTCAGTCTTTAATAAAAATTAAGCTGTAAAGTTAAAGGAAGTTAAAGTTTAAGGAATTACTGGCTCATGGTGAAACAAAGACCCACTGCGTGCAACTACAAAACAAAGGGTTTTTCAAATTTAGATTATTTTTAAAACGCTCTTTAAATGACCCCACTTCTAACATCTGAAAAGTGAACAACAGCATGAAATGCTGGAATTGGAAACAGCTATTACATTGCAACGTAACAAATGCAACTGACGAAATTATGCATCTCAAGGATGTAACTTTATGAAATACAAAACAATGATATAAAATTTGTATTCTCAGTTAATATGAACTCCCTTAACAATGTGAACCAGGAAGCTTTTTAACACAGTATCGGACTATTATTTGCTAATAATGTTCTCCACAATATTTTAAATTCTAGGGATACTTTTCTGTGTAAAACCCACATGATCACGTAAAAGAAATCACAATCTTCCAGCTTTACCTTAATTTCCCTGAACCTTTTTCAGAGAGTTCTACAACTTTTTTACATTCTTCTAACAGGTCCCGCACACACCCATGCTTATCTGGATATACTGTTATTTCCTAGAGAATTTGAAACAGGAAAACCATTAGTAGATCTGGAAATGCAAACAGCCATATTAAATAGAATTTAGAAGATTCTTCACCACAAAATCATCTTCAAAATATAATAATTATTAAAGTGAACACCTGTGTTATCTTAATTTTTACGAACTGTCCTGACTTTTAAACAGTTCTTTGTTATTAGGTTTTGGTGCTTTGGTTGTGGGAGATTTTTTGGTGGTAGGGCTTTTTTTTTCCCATTACATAATCTACAACTTTGTTCTAATTTTGTGTTGTTGAGGGACAACAGTGTGTAAACCATAATCACAGCCATAGCAGCTTTGACACAGAAATGACAGCATGTGTATAACAACCAGCCTCACTCACCTCTTCCCTAAACTGGCTATTTAGCCATATGCATTTAAAACTTCTTCTGTTTTCAAAATCTGTTATTTTCATTTTGAGCTTAAGGAAGAAAAGAAAAAACACTTTAGGCATAATTTGTACAGGGTAGAATTATCTTTTTTTTTAATTCACACCAATAAAAACAGAAGACTCTTACCTGTTGATAGTAAAGTTTCTTAGGTTGCCTAGGCTTGAAGAACTGCAGAAGATCTCTTAAAGTACCTTCATAATTATGCCTAAGAGGATTACCAGGGCCATCCCTATAACTACAGAAGGAAAAAGAAAAACACTAGTATCTCTTTACAGTCCACCACTGTTCAGTAAATCAAGAACATTTTTTCCCCTGGCTTCCAGTTTCACAATTGCAAGCACAGCCTAAGCAGCATTCTATTCAGTGCTTTAGTAATTTCTAAACAGGTGAGCACATGGGAACAGAAATACAACTTACTGTGCATGTTAACCCTCTTGGACATTTACAAGCTCACTTTTAATGCTGCAGGGTGGCAGACCTACATTTCTCCGAAACTACTAGTACAGCAGCACATGCTTTACCCTGTGAAAGGTTAATTTGTAGAGCCATATGACCCAGCAAATTCCAGAGTGACCACAGCACTGTCAACTATAAAGACCTATTCAAATAACGACAGACTCACTGGTGATAGAGATACCTACAGCTTAATAGAGACCAATCTACATGAATACAAAAAGATTATGTCATTTTTGTGTGTGCATTATTCCTGCAGCATATACATGTAACAACAAATATACTGTTTTCTGCTATCATTTTATGCAGACTCAAATCCAATTTTACACAACTGTGCCTGAGAACACCACTTTAACCAGAAATATCCCTTTAAGCAGCTGTGAATTCTTTAGATCATTGTCGTTTTCATAAAATCTCATTTGCAGACATCGGGGGAGGAGGGGAAATAATCAGTGGAGTTAACTTCTGTATTTAAACCTGTAAAATCAGCAAAAATGCTGCTTTTATGTGCACTGCTCTCCCCCATTCTGGAAATCTGCATTCACTGAAACAGCAAGTACATTAATTTAATAACTGGTCTCTTACAGTAAGGTTTTGAAGCAATTAATGTTTTCATAAATTTAAACAATTAGTCCAGTTTTTTTCAGTCACACTTAGATCTCTTCTAAAACATGCAATTCTTTGAGGGTCTAAAGCCATTCACTGTAGCACTTAAAACTGTGCAACTTGCTGTGCATGCAAGCCAGAGCACTAACACTTCACTGGTCAAGAGTTAGTTAACCACCTGGAAAAGCTACAAAGTAACTGCCACCTATCTATAAAATACTGTAATAAGCATTTTAAAAGAACAGTTTAGACACAGAAAATTTATCTTACCCTTGGGACTTGAAAAACTGTAATAGCATTGGATCCGTATTAAGCCTTTGTGCCACTGTCTTTGCAACCTGCAAATAAAGTTTTTGGTACATTCTGAATTACTACAGGCAGTTGTGATATTGCTCTACAATCACAGAGTCATTCATTACACACCAATACATTATGCTACTGAAACTACCTGACAAGAGCAGAGTGGCATATCAAGAAAGAATGCTATTGTCAAATAAGTCATTATTAATAAAACTAGGGAGGTTCGGGAGCATTTTCTTCTCACAAACATTACTGGCTTCCTTAAATTTTTCATTACCACAATCCAAAAACTAGTGTACAAGAACAGATCTACTCTTTTCTGAAGTATGCATAATGCAATGCACTTGTGAACTAGTGCAAAAGTTACTTTTAGAACAAGGAAACAAAAGCAGAGAAACAAACAGGACACGTGCCTGAAAGTAATTCATCCTATTGGATAAAGTAACAACAAAGCCTGGGTCATTTGGGATGGTTTTATCACAGAAAATGACATCCACACGATGATAGAGGTCTCGGAAGTATTCTTTAGCTGTTGGTAGTTCACTGTTATCATTTTCTGGATCATCCCTACAGGAGCAAACAAACAGTAATACCATTACATATCACACTGTTACATATAAAAGCAGTTAGGGCTTTTAAAAACACGTCCTATGGTAAGTCAGCAACAGTTGAGATACACAGAAATAAAGTTTAGAAACCTCTGTAAAGAGCCACCACTTGTACACAGTAGGACTAATACAGTCAGTAGTGACCCACACCCCTGAGTAGTTCTGTGCGGTGCAAGGGCAAACACACTTGCACACTGTGCTCACTTGTTGGGCAATCTGGCAACACCCTGGATGCAGTCATTTCACAGCAGCATTCTAGCAGTTATCGTCCCTCCCTCCCACCCTGGCACATCACTGCGCATCTGTACTAATGCTGCCACAGCTTTCCAGGTACTCCTGTATTGAGGTACTACTGCATTAATTGCTTTGAACAGAGGCCAGATGTACAATAGCACTCCTTGAACGACAGAAGCAAGAGTTGACACAGACACTGGTTTGGGTCACTACTGACTGGTACCCCTATCTTCTCAGCAGAGAAATAGCACCAGGGTACAAGCTGTGCACTTACCCAGGAGTCAGCAGCCAGCCAAAGGTGCATAACACCAACTGGGTCAACAGGGAATGCGAGTTCCAAGGCATGACATGAGAAATACATTCATCTCACATAATCTGGGGTAAGAGTGCTGAAGATAGACTAGCTGGCTTCCACCCACTGTCAGCCCATGGAGAGAAACAGAGCAACACAGTTGGGTGTGACCATCAGGAGTGAGAGCATTGAAATGCTGATTTATAGCCCTGACAAGCTTATGAAAGATCCCTTTAATGGATACAAGATGCAGGAGTTCTCCTTTTGCCTTGGAGAAAGCTCCAGTTGAAGCACCAGTACACCTACGAGTTGCATATGCTCAGGCAAACTGGGAGCATTGCATCACCGCAGACTAAGGACCTTACTGTGAGCATGAGCAAAAGGAAAAAAAAGGAAAGCAGTTTAGTTTAGTTCTAGGCTGAAAGGAGCTCCAAGCCAAGAGCCTTGTATAGTGGGAATGGTAGTGAGCCTGAGAGCTGAAATGCTGGTAGGCCCCTTCATTCAGGGTCTGAATTACAGTGGCTCCCAGTAAAAAGCTGCTGAACTCAGACACATTGCTGAACCACACTCTTGGGTAATATTAAGACCTATTTATACAGTTACTAGTTTTCTGAACTGGGACAAAACCTTATTTTGCTTAAATAATGTGGCATGGGATAATTAAAATATTGGTAGAATTTTTTATTTTTGTTTCCCCTTTGAATAAACAAACGAGAACTGCTGAGAACATGTCTACTGTTGGAAAACTACTTTGCTATTAAGAAAGCTAAGTTAAAGAAGTTCTGCTTTCAAAGTGAATCAGGTGATTTAACTGCAACGATAAGCCAGCCCCTTAAAATACATACTTCTGAAACACTATGATGTCACCATCCATGAGTTCATCAAGAGCTTTATCAAGAGATACATCATAGTCTTGAATCCTTTCTGTTAAATTGGGTTTAACTTCCTGCAATAAAGAGCAAAAAACTGTTGATCCCAGAATAAAAATAAAACATACAAGTAAAGGTCACAATAGTGAAGAAATCATTAAAGTAACCTGTATCTTCTTACAATTAAAATAAACACACACACAAAATCAAGTGTAATCTTAGCTAAGGTCCAGATACATCTAATTGTCACTCATAAAGCTGGCTGCTCATTTTTACTTTTGGAGTCTCCCTCAATTTACTGCAATTTTCAGAAGTATTTTATCATCTAGCATTATCTTGTTAGCACTAAAAACTTTTCAAAATTCAGAGATTCATTTTCTACTGAAGCAGCTTCCAGGAAGCTAGAGAACACTGATTATGCTCACTTAATTTTAATAGTGCAGTACTTCTGTATAGCAAATCACTTGCCTTTTTTAATTAAAAAAAAGTCAAGAAATCAAAACAAAGCCATATTAAAAATGTGTATACTATAGAATACCTATATGCATATTACATACTTACACTTGTAAGTTGACCTCCTGGGGTAAAAACACCTGTCTAAACAAACTGGAGTCAATCTACAGCCCTGACTGGCACATAGTAGAGTACCTGACAGTTCCGCTTTTTAGGATGGAAGCGTATGTGTAACTACTAACAAAACTCACAATTAAAACCACCCAACAACTGCTTGTTCTTACTATAGCAAGGTATTTGCCTTAGCAAGATCTGCATTTTCAGCATTCATTAAATACAGCAGTTATAAAGTTATTTCTGTAGTTGGGCAGAAACATGTTACCAGACTAAGTACTTTGTTTGCCGACTTCTGACCTGGGGAAGGAAAGAGAAAATGAAACATTTTCTCATGCCCACTGCCTAAGGAGGGCATTGAAAATACGATGGCCACCAATGTTAGCACTATTAGCTCATCTAACTCTGTGACTCGGACGATATGCACAGATTCAGCGCATCAAAGCTGCTCATGCAGGATTTCATGAAGAAGTTTCTTCATTTTAAAGCCTCACACTTCTGGTTGTTTAATTTGAAATCTGTTCTGAAGTTAACTGTGTGCTGCTATTCTCTTGCAGCATTGCAGACTTCACAGCTGCATGTTACAGAGTGCTTACGATTTATAAATTACCACTGTTATGAGCAATCTTTTTTTTTTTAACCAATAAAGCTTTTCCCCCCTCTAGTTATACCATGTAAAAGACAAAAATGTTACAAAAAAAAAATAATCTATCAGTCCAAACCTCATAGAGGATAAGGTTAGTTTCTTGTGGAAATCCGGCTCTCTCACACATAACTGGAAGCAAGTCACCTATAGGAAAAGAAAAGGATCATGAAATGTGTTGCACTTTAAGTGCTACAGAGACCTCCAGCAATAAGGAGAGAACCTATTTTTCTACCCTGGATAAATAGTTTAAAAAATGCCTGAGAGCCTTCTAGGTTAAAGCTTCCCTTATTGACATTCAACAAAAGACAGACTTTTAAGTTTTCCTTCCACTTAATCTGAACAACAGTAACAAAAAAATTATGTGCAAGGCCATCCAAGATCAAAGAGATGAAGTAGCACAGCTTCCCCCCCCCCCCCCGAGAAAATATTTAATCTCTTATGAGCACGCTAAAATACAAAACTCGGAAAGCATGTACAACTCAACAAAATGAGACATTCCAAATGACAAACAGAAGTATTTTTACTCCGTGGACATTTGCTGAATTCTTTACATGGATCCATATAAAAACCAAGGCTCACACCAATTCAGCCTGAGCAGCTGCTCTCAGGCGACCATAGTGAAAAGTTGTAGAAGAGTTATTTTAAAAGCTATTGCAGGAAGATATTCCACAACCAAAACCACTTGAAATAGAAAAAAAAATGGACAGCAATATTAAAATTAATAAAAAAAATTAAAAAAACAACTAAAAAAGATATGCAATCCATTGTCTTTAAAAAGTTTCTATTGTAGCCATGAAATTGAATTTTAGTACTCACGTATTTTACAGGATATAGGTGTGTAGATATGTCCACAATAATTCAAACTCCGAGTCTTCGGATCATACATCTTCAGAAACAACATTACATCATCTACAAATTAAGAAACAAGACTTAAAATTAAGTAAGGCTTATTTGGAGAGTGAAGGTGGGGATATGAACAGTAACAAAGGTATGCCTGATTTATTAATTTTATCAGCATACTTAAGAATATTCTTAAATGCTGATTTTTTATAAGCCAACTTTATACATATAATTTTTTTCAGTGATTCTAAAAACATGTGAATTTTCTGAGATATAGCCAACATGAAAGTATTTTTTATTTACTCAAGTGTCAGCATATATGCTTACGATCTTTATCAAACTTGGGTAATGTTGCTCCAGTAGCAGCCATCTCTGGATCTACTGTTTCCAAAAATATTGTCCATGGATTTTCATTGTCACTGAGCTCAATCATCTATACAGAAAGATATGGAAGAAGAAAAAAAAGTCTCTGGAGAATATACTATATAACTGGATATCTGCATTTTCATCAGATACTTTCTGACATTCTATGAGTGGGAGATTTATTTTTTTTAGTTGCAACAATGACAGGAATTCTATGAAGTTTATTAAGAGAAATGACGACAGAGATAAAGACACCAAAAAAGTTTCAATTAAGCACAAATGACATGTTTTATTTAAAACTGACCTACTTCTTTTGTCACTTAAGTACTACACCTACAGCTGTTTTTATTATGGCAAGAAAATTACTTTTGAGAAGTAACACGACAGTGAAACCGATCAGTTTTCTGTGATAAATTGTAAAACACTGCATCAAAGTAAGCAAGACATTTCATTAATCCAGACATCACTGCCCAAATAATGGAGGACTCAAAAAGACACTTTTGTTTGAAATTGGACATAAGAATTCATGATCTTTTTTTTTTTCTTCATGGAAGATTAATCACAGACCACATTCCTGCCTCCCATCCAAGTCAATCCACTAAATCTCAAGTCTTCTTAAATATTAAGCTTTACCAGATACAGGTTAAATCAAACCCCTGAAAACTCTGATGCCCCAAATGTACACATTCTTAGAGGACTAAAAATCGTGGGTCATTTACAGAAATAATGTCCTCAATCAGTGAATATTTACCGTTTTACTGCCATCTGCTTCATTATCTAACATTGCAGGTCTTTTTGTTCCATTACTTCTAGCTTGCATTGGCCATAATCTGATTTGATCCTGGGGAAATCCCTAAAATAAATAGAAATTGTGACAGGAAACAAACAAACAAAAATGATACTTTTATTAAACCCAAACAGTTCTTCTATGTTAAAGGGTCTGTATTATTACTGCTGCCAATACTTAGAGAAGATAAAGACCACAAAGCAATCCTAAATATACAGATATTCAGCTACAGGAAACTTACCATTGTTTGAGAGAGATTTTGAACAAATTCCGTAAGCGTGGAGTTTTTTAATACTTTGAAAACAGTGTATTTTACTTTTTCTTCATCATACATGTCATTGCCTTGGTGACCGCAGAACTGATCCTCTGCCACTATCTGGAAAATTACATTTAAAGGTTACTATTCATGTTAACTGCACAATGTAGTAGCTTCTTATGATGCTTTACTATGCAACATCACTGGCTCTCTGCATAGTGGCACAGTGCTAACAATATTTATGTTCTCATGAAGAAAATTTGCAAGTATACAGACTCTAATGAATTATTTTAAATTGTGATTGATAGCCAAATCAGTGTAATTAAAATACAGTAAATCTTACAAATCCCACACAATTAAACCCAGTTGTGCTTAGATCCCAATCTTGAAAACACGTGCTCTAGCAATCTTGGCACTTAAAAAAAGGCTACATAATTATTCTACTCTTGTTATGCAAGGAGGCCGGCCTGAAACGTCTACTAGATATTCCACAGCTCCCATGCATTTTTGGTCAACAGAAAGACGAACTGTGCAACTCTGCCAGTCTCTCCACTGACAACAGCTCTGGTGTAACTGCAGTGTAGAACAAGTAAAGCTTCACTGACATGTGTACTTATGAGCACCAGAAAGAAGATGGAAGGAAACATGGAGGCAAATGGAAAATGAATTCTGTTTTCTTGTGCCAGGTGGGCTCTGGAAAGAGCCATAAACAGGATTCCTTAAGGCAATTCATAATAATCTAGTCCATCTGGCTTTTCCAAAAAGGTAATTGCAAATATAAGCACTCTCCTTCTGCTTCTACTTGATGAGCTCAGGTTGGCAGTAGTCCAGGCCTGCAGCCTATGGGCAGATACATTCTAATTTTAGAAAATAACTCCTGAAGGAGATAAAACTGCAGTGGCAGTGAGCCATTTAAAATAACCTGGTCCTCCCTCCTCTCACCTGAACTTACCACTTCTACTTGCAAACACTTAACTTCTAGAGGAAATAGACATGTCTATAACATGTTTGTTTCATTAGGATTAATTGCATATGTAAATATACTTACAAGCACTAAAATCATAATTTCATTTCAAACACTACTTCCAAACACAAATGAAAAAAATTAAAATCAAGGTTTGTCTTTGGTGGCTCAACATTCTGAATTTTAATAGTAAGATAGTTGCAACTTGATCTGTTTCAAAAGCTGACCTGCACTTGCATGTAGAGGTGAGCTTCCTGCCTCTCCTTCCTCTTCTGTGCTTCTATTCTTTTCTCTTCTTGTAGCCTTTCTACAAGTTGTTGAGGAATATCATGGTCTGTGACAGGCTGCAAAACTTCACCTACAAAGCAGATTTTATTATATCAAACAGGGTTTTCTTCAGACACACTTGACTTTCCTGTGATTTGAAGTCAAAACCAGGGTTTTTTTTCAGCTTTTATTTAAAAACATGGTTTGATATCATCATGATTTGGCAAAAGAAGCCTTTTCTATTCCAAGCCAAAACGTAGTACTTCCATGAAGTGCCTATCATAGGCTTCTGAATTAAATATTCATTTCAGGGTTTATAAAAATACTTGCTGCCACTCATTTTTTTTTGTTTTGTTTTACATATTTGTAATTAATTTGATTCTATTTCCATCACTGAAGGTAGCTCACTAATTTGTCCATCCTATAAAACAAACAAGGCTGGGAACTCTGCAGATACACAATCTTGCCTCACTGTGCTAAGACAAGACGTCTAGATTAGCACATGCTTGTCAAAAGACAGAAAGGCCAGTTGATCCCACGGAATCTAAAAATTCTAACTGCAACTAATGAAGTCCTTTTGTATTGGAAGACTGTTAAGAATTCATATGTAAAATATAGCCCTAAATCCCGGTACGTAAAAGCTAACTTGGAACACATGCAGAGTATACATACTTAATTTGGATTCCCTGATGTAAACCAACATGTAGGCATTCGTACAGTGCCGTACGGATAAGTCATCGTCATGACCTCCATAGTTGTGTTCAATCGCTTCTTCCTTTGTACATCGTGATACAACATCATCGTCAAATTTACACCACTAGAGAAAAAAATTTATATAAATATAATTTTATACACCACACAAAACCACGTTCTTGAATGGTAAATTACACCTATTTCTGACATGTCTCCTTGGAGTAATTAAAACAGCTCTTCAAGCAGCACGAGTTTAAAAAAAAACCTAGTTCAGTATCATTTGTTCTACCTGCTACTGGTGCTCAGCATAAGGCAGGCTGTACATACCAAATCTTTACTGAAATAGTTCAACATTTTACACTGAATATCAAAACCCCAATAATTATTCAACGAATTTTATCTTAAACAGCTATTCAAATACCAAACATTTCTATATGAATTAGAAAATTGATCTTATTTGTTGTAAGATAATATATAAAGCAGTGATGCACAAGATATCTAGTAATTATTTGTCCACTGAAAGTAATTTACAGCAAATTTTTGATTAAAACAATAAAGCCAATTAAGAAACAAACAGAAATTCACAGCAAAGTCTGACTTCTACTTTTACTGTGGACAGTCACATGCACACAAACGCAGTCAACCTAAGGGAAGAGGCATCTGAGCTATAAACAGGTACAATTAATTCATCTAAACTTGTAACAGTGGGACATGCAAAGATACTGAACTTCTGAGTCATGGCAACATCTGAAATATTCATAGTTGCTTCAGCATGAAGTCAGCCCAAGAAAGAATGCTGGATAAACTTTGATTGCAGCACAACTTCAATGCGTATACACACACTGAAGGGATTCCCTTACTTAAAAGTTTTGCCCAAAACATGTAACAGCAAAGATGAAGCTGCTCCTCTTAAGAAGGCAACTGTTTTACTGCCTTCAAATGCAGGATCCTCCCTGAAGAGCAAAAACTAGACACGCGGGCTGTTGTTGGCTTTTATTTTTTGTAAATAAGAAGGAAGTTTTCCAAATACATTTGAACAGGCACCAAATGAAAGAGTACCAAGCTAAGAACTAAATGAAGTCAACCCCTGTGAGATGAGGTGACTGTGCCAGCACACTCTTCCTTTTAGGGAACAAATATTCAAAGAACAAAGATTTGCCCATTACAAAAACTGCAAGTATTCACAAAGCACAAATATGTTCAGGCACTTTTCAATACTCACTTTGCCATCCCCCTTTGGATTTAAGTAAACAACATAATGTCCACCATGGTTATCTCCACTGTGTACCAGAACTGCATGGAGAATGTAATTTGCAGGATCCTTGGGATCTGTTTTTTGCAAAAATTCATCTAGCGGCAACTGTTCAGGAAACTCAAACCTAGTTTTGAAAAGAATTAAGCTGGTTATATTCATAGTAAAGACAGATGCATGTTATTACATAGGACATCAGTAGTTACTCTTAAAGCATGCTACAAAACCTGAACAAGCTACTGCTACAATGCCATTTCTATCCAGGATACACTGCTTAAAGTGGCAGATTTTATACTGGTTTAATATGGAATAAGAACAACCTTCATAAGCACCTCTGAAAAAGTATGCCCTCAGTTACAAGGGTAAGAGCACTTGAATTGAAATAGCACTGGTTTAGATTCACTGTGCCAAAGGAAGAAGCTCGGAACCTGTTATTTTCTAGTACATAAATACAGCTTTTCTAGCACAGGTAACACTGGACTGGAACCTGATTTTGGGATGTCTTTCAGCTGCTGCAGTCAACCTTTCTGGCTGAGACTGAAACTGTTGCAATACAGATTTAAGTCTACAATCAATAATGCACCTCCTTGAGAAATTTTCAGCCTCTACTTACAGGGAGCAGGCATGGAAATAAGATAGGAAAAGCAGAGGTCTACCTATTCATCCTATTTACCCTTGTGACAGCCAATGGGAATGTAGCAACCTCCCATATGTGCCACAGAATGCTCCACAAAGTACTAAAAGATGTATTCACTTGTTTCGTATTCACAACAACAGCTACAAATAACCGTTTGAGTACTGAATTTGTTACTCAGAACCTGAACATACAATCAGTGCAGTTTCTGGAGATCTCCACCATACGTGACTGTATGCACCTTCCTCAGAGTTGAATCCAAAATAGGATTTTGCCAAAGTGTTTTTGGTAAAATACATTCACAGGCCCAAATGATACACTGAACATCCCCCCCCCCCCCCCCCCCCCCCCCCCCAAAGCACAACAACCACCACCAGTAGTTACCTGTCATTTATCTTGATGTTTTGGTCAGTCTGAGGATCATACATAAATCTCATAAGCTGTAGGTGCAATACTGGTGGCAATGTTAGGAATTTCACACCTTTCTCTGCCTCCTAGACATTTTAAAGGAAACAGATGTTTTAAATTGCAACATTTTTAGCAACTCTCAATACTTGCTTACTACAGACACTTTTCTTATGGGCTTTTCTTTTATAGGCTTGACAACACCATGTGCAAAGAACAGTTCAAACCCTGGGGGGAAGTTAACTATCATAACATGGCACCAACCTTCCCAAGAGCTATTCCAGTAACACTTAGAACTCATTTAAATTTAGGCCATTCACACAAGTATATGTGAACACCTCACTGCAATAAGGGTGAGTTATCTGTATAAATAAAAAAGAATACAAAGGTAAAAACTCTATTTTGATCAATTAAAATTTTCACTTTCATTGCATCCTGCAAACAAGTATTTGGCCACCATGCCGCACCTTCCTAAGAACAGCTGAAGAATACATACTATATTACTGACAAAGCCTGGTATATGGAAGCTGGAGGAATAAGCTTTAGTAAAACATATTTTTATAAGGGACTTCAGCTTCCTGCAGTGGGTGCAGCAAAGTGCAGCTGAAAAGCTCAGAAACGTGTGCAAACATAAATGTGTGACATTCCAGGGGTTCATTTGGTGTTCTTGTTGAGGATAGAAAAATTACCTCCCTAGCATTACTTAAAGAGATATGCCACTATTTTACAAGATACACATAAGAACAGACTTCTCTTAGAGAAAGAACTTCTCAGGCCTGAGATCAGCAGAGAAGTTCAGCATTCTAGTCACTATAACACACGTATAAGAATAAAACTCATTGCTAATTAGATCGTTTTAAAATCCAAGCTCCATTTTAAGAAATCTAACAGATATTGAGAGGAGCTACATAAAAGGTTGTCTAAGGAGAAGCATCACCAAAATCAGTTGATACAACCTAGAATGGGTTTTGCAACATTTTTTGGCTACCATAGCTTTCTTATTTTATCAAGGACAGAGAAATAAATTTAAAAAATACCTGCAAGCCATGTTCTCCTGCATCATACTTGTTATCACCATCCAACTGCTCCACTGCAACGTAGTCAATGAAGGACTCAAAAACTGAAAGAACATAAGACGAGGGAATCGTAGGGAATAAGGAAGAAAAATGTAAGCATACTCTAAGCCTAAGGGCTTCACAATGTATTAATCAAGTAACATTAAAACATGAGTTCATGTTTGAATATTTGTCCTTATTGAAATTAAAGAATTTATATTGCTTAATAATGTCACAAAATGCACCAAACTGTAGGAACTCCCACTGCAAATGAGAATACCAACAGATTTTAAAATCACAGTTACAGCTGTCTGCCAAATCTCCTCTTCTCACTTTGCAACCGTTAAGTATCAAGGCTAGATGATTCCATTTGCTAGACTCAGCCTTTTTCGTGTCTTGTTTGCAAAGTACTTGGTAAAGCGATGATAGGGATCACTGTTATGCTGCTCCAATTAGTTCATTCTTTTTATTTGCTTACTGGTTAGATCTAAAGGAGAATCTATTACCTCCAAGTTCAACTTCAGATATAAACGATAACCTATTGTGACACTACTGTTACCACTATGGCACAGTAAGCACCAGGAAAACTCCTAAAATTCATAGTTTTATGAAAACAGGTAAGTGAGAGAATTAGAGAGGAAAGGAAATGGGAGAAGGGAAAAAAGGTTACGTAAGCAAAAAACTTTTCAGCAAAAATGTTTTCAATGAGGTGTCTTAAAACAATGATATTTCAAAGTGCTGAGCACCAGGAAAACCATTTGAAATTAACAGGCACTAAAAGTGTCCAAGACATTGAAATATTTGACTGATGCATATCACTTACTATTTTTCTTTCCCTTTATACTTAGCTGGATGTCATAATAATCTTCTATTCGTTCAGATCGATAGTCTACGTGTTTGCATTGGATGTAAGACTGCAAATAAAAAGAGAAACATATAGTTTCAACGTATACAAGTAACTGCTGACTTTAATTATTTAAATAAAAAACCCCTAAAGGATTAAATACATACCACCATCTTCCCTCTGAACAGTTTAGGAATAGTGCCTTCTACACATGTGCCTTTCATTTTATTTTCCACGTTGTCAAGCAGCTGAAAGAAAAATTAGCTTTTACATAGGATAAACTTGCAGGTTTTGGTGACTACTTCACTGATTAAGTCATCTGAATAAAAATTAAATATTAGTCTACTCTTATTGCCATCTCCTTTATAATCCTTCAAATCCCTGTCTTCCCCCTAAAAACTACATTGCTACATTCCTTCGAGTCTGGAAAAACTCACAAATGTAATGATGTATTTGTGTCTTCAAAACTGCATTTCGCTCCATGACTATACAAGAATCACAAGCATGCAGTCCTTTTATTTTCAGCCTTCTCTATCCTTTATGAATTCCTCACCCACAGAAAGCCACACAATCCCATTCTTAAAAAAGACAAAACAATGAAAAACCTCTGTGTCTGGGAGACTTAGCTTAAATTAATCAGTACATTCAGTACTACTAGAACTGTTACTACATTATATTATGTATACACAATATCAAGAGACAAATTTATGCATCACAGTTTAGTAAGAAATAGTAAAAACATACCACTCGACATAATTCCTGGACATCGTGTTGCATGAAGCTGTCTAAAGTTTCCCACCTTTGTAAGGCAAATTAATACAAAATTAGTATATTATGCAGAAAACTTATAGCTCAAAAGACCTTTTCATGATTTCTCAGCAGATCAAGAATTTAATACTCCGCAAGATGTAAAGATTCTGAGATTTAGTACTGGCTGATGCACTGTTTTTTTCAGGCATGTAGCATTTACTCGGCAGGAAGAAGGGGCAGTGAACTTGTAGGACATTCTGGCAGCAAGTCGTGCCCTCTCTGCCTTCCCTCTCTATGGATCTGGGGACAGGCACCAGGAAGGCAGTCAGAGGCAGGCTGCTGCTAGCAGAATTCTTGTTCCTGTCCACAACCTAGTCTCAGTTCACGTCAAAAACCTCTGAAGAAAGGGTCTGGGACCAATTGAAGGCCGTCAGAATTGATTCCGCAGCAGTTTGCTTCTAGCTGCCTCTCTTCTGAGGGCCCTTCAGGTGCAGTCAAGAAGTGTTCAAGGGATTATTGCAGCGCATGAAAAGTAGAAAATGGATTTATAGGAAATACTGGCTCCTTTGTGCTCATCTAAACAGTTAATCCTGAACTCATAGCACCTCAAGGATCCAAGGAGACATCCGGCTTCCCAAACTGTCCTTATGCAAGAACAGTCAGGTCAAAGGAGGGGTGAGAGCAACAGCCTGGCACACTGCATCAAGGGGTTTCAGCACTACTGCCTTGAATGAAAAAAGCAGCATAAACTGGTTTTAGTTTCCACATGAAATACTTTATCCTATGAACTCTGTAACCTAAATTCAAGAATACTTTTCAAGTCATCATTGCTAGCCATATGAGATAACCTATGTTTACTGTAGGTTCTAGCTTTAGCATGAGGTTCAACCCCAGCCTTTGAAGCCACAATCAGAGGGGTGATCAGGAGCAATACCAACTTTACCTTCCCCTCCCACTTTCTTCTTGCTGACTCACAGGGCAGCGTACTACTCCCAAAAGTGTGCCAAAACAACTGTGTAGTGGCCCACACTTAAACAAGCTGAAGGAAGGGACCTGTTGGATAATTAAGAATGAAGAACGGAAAACAATCTTCTGACTCCCTAGGCTTTCAATACTAGCCATCTTAAAGGTTACATTCTATTAGAATAAAATGGGGTTCCTTCAGACAATGGATTGCTTTCTACTCAAAGCAGCCAAACTTCCTTAAGAACTCTCAATGCCCAGCATGTAGATAGATCTCACAAGGCCAGAAACCCCTCTCTGATTTAATATGGTGAGAAAGACCAAATCTTCAAGCATAATCTAAACTTCCTTCCCAAGAATGAAGGCAGGCATGAACACACCTTTAAAACTTTGCTCTCGGATACAAAATTAAGCATCTGCAACACCCTTGGAAAAAGCCTTTTCATGCTACTAAAGATGGCAGGCACAGTTGGGATCTTAACTCAAGATGAAATATTTATAGCATCAGCAAGTCCTTCCAGTGTAACAGGACAGCAAAAATAAACTAAATAAACTAAACATACAGTGCACTAGTAGGAAGAGGGTATGACCAGATAAACATACAACATTGAAGTGGCTGAGGTGGTCTCATTTTAAAATTCTCCAAAAGGTGGAAAGTAAAGGTTATATAGATGCAAGGCTACAAGGAGTCTTATCAGGACAGAGCACTACTACAAGCTTTAGCAGAAGATGCAGGATGGACCCTATGTGAAAAAGACAATACAAACTTCCTACCTTTTTTTTAAATAAAAAATGCTTGTCAAATTAACACAGAAGTCTACAAATACTGGGCAAAGTAATGAAAATATAAACTTTTAGAACAGTTTAAGATAAAATCCTACACCTTGTTAAACAACATGCAAGAAGAAGGCTTGTAGAGGTTATGCTAATCTTAATCTTCTTTTCTAATTTGTGCTCAGCTTAAACATCAAGCTAGTAAAGAAAAAAAGTCAACACCCTCAATACAGCTATATTGTGAAATTCTAGAATTCCATGTCTAGAAGTTCCAGACCTAAAATTACACCCTGTAATTTTAAAATTACACCATCTCACAAGGAGTACCACAAGAAGTACCACCAGACTGGAAAAAATACCAGCCAGTGAACTAGATACGAGGCAAAAATTAAAACATACTGCAAGCATTTTTGTATCATTTTATGAAGGAAAAGAGGGTGTCAGAATGAGGAAAATGTGAAGAATTACTTTTGTGCGTGTGCTCAAACACCTTTACTTCATGCAACAGATACTCCTCTTAAGCTTTAAATCACAAAGCAGAATACAGCACTAAATGCAGAAATTGCGCACAGGCAAATATACATGCACCTTGGAGGTGCTATAAGGAAATGTTACAACTGTCATCAACGCAGAACAATAGAGAAATGCAAATTCCTGACATTTCTCTAAATTTAAAATGGATTTAGATTATAAAACCCCCAAACAACAACACACGAACTACAACGGCTCAACAACGTATTTTGTCCTGAATTTTAGATAAGTCAAATGTGCAATGCAATTTTCATGTAGTATGTAAACTATAACCCTGCTACTACCAGCTATGCTCATGTACCTTTCCCTTCCCCCCCCCCCCCCCCCCCCGAAACTGACTTTTAGATCAGTTGTCTTTGCTACTAACTATAAATACAAACCTATTTAAGTAAACTAAGGAAAGTTAGCCATTAACATATTCACTTCTCTGCACCTCTCTAAACCCAGCCTGATTTAAATAAAACCCTTTAAAAGAAAAGCTTCATGAAGTCTGTAACAGCCTAATAAATAGTCCAAATTTCTGCAACTTACCCAAAAGATTTTGTTAACTTTTTCGTTCCAACTGGTTTGTCACTATGTTGCAGCTCATAAAACACTCTTTGCAATGCTAAAGGAACACTTTTGGATGAATCATCTCCTTCTGTGGGCATCATGTACACAGCCTGAAAAAGCATTTAGTTCCATTAGTATCTAAGGAAAAGTTTAATGCTCATACTGTTTAATATATTATTTCCTCTTCAGCGACTTCCTTCATATCACTCCATTCAATTATCACTCCAAGAGACTACAAAAAATCTCATCCTGTAGTGTAAAAATATTAATTGTATGGAATGGCTTTTCTTAGCACACAGTGGTCAGACAGATGCAAAGAACAGATTCCATCCATGGTTATTTTATCTAAAACAGTTCTCTTATTCCACTATGGAAAAGTAAATGCATTAAAGCATTAACACCTTCAAACAACTTATCACTGCTGGCTGGTCGCAGTAGAAACCAGATATACGGATCAATACTATAGGCTTTTGAAAACAGCCAAGCTACAGCACAAAGCTGAGGCTATCTGTGAATACTGTCACCTATAGTGCATGTGGGGAAAAAACACAGAAAAACACATGAAACAATAAAGGGCAGCAAGCAACTGAAAACAGAAATGATCCAAAGAGAGGTGAAGGATGTCAGAGGAAGCTTTTGAGATTCCCCAATACATTCACTTTTACTTAATGTCATCACTGTCCAGCAAATAAACAGCTTAACAATTCACTTCTCTGATTATACTGATCTGGGAGGGACTGAGAACAAAGAAATTACACAAACAGACCCAATGGGGATTAAGAGAATTCAACAGGCACTGAAATGAGATTTAAGAAGTGTACACCAATATATCCAAGGAAAAGTTGCAGCCAAGAAAAGGTATTTACAGGGAGATGTTCATTTTGAAAGCTCTGGAAGGAGATTAGGTAACAACACATGAAAAAGTAAGGACTCGGATATTTAGTAGCATATGAGAAAATAACGTGTTAAGCAACAGAAAACTTACCACCTGAGTTTTTGTCTGTGAAGTAACAGGGAATGATACATTTCTACAAGTGAAGAGCGTAACTGGATCTCAATAGTTCTCACTCTGCTTCTGTACCAGCCTAGATTTCAAGAGGTGTCCAGCACCTCTAACTTATCCTGCACTTCAGCTTGCTATATAGAGAGCAAGGGTAATACTTCCACTACATAGCTGAATTGTTGGGGAAACACATTCATTGTTATATGAAAGCTCCGTACAGAGGTGGTGCTAACCAGATGACATAGCCGCTAGATAAAGACAAAGCTGATGCAAAAAGAACACAAGGGAGTGGCAAAAAAGGAAAGAAGAAAGAGAAAAGGCAAAGAAAGTTGCTGAGAAGTTGGCAGGCCAGTTTCCTATTCCAGTTCTGAATATCCACAAAAATTTTCAAAAATACAGCAACATAAATACTTGGAATAATATAAAATATCAGCAGAACAGCTACAGTAATAAGTAAAATAATTTTACAAAAATATCAAAAGTTATCATAAAGAAATAAAATCCCTTATATTCAGACAGAAAACCACTGTTTAATTATGTAACTGTTAAGCAATATGATAGTTCACAAGACTTTCATCTTTCAAGTTTTATATGCAACTCTCAAAATTTAACAGAGATGATCTAAAGCAGAATCATGACTGAACACTAGTAACTTCCACATTTTATGTTCCTACTTATTTGCAAGTACTTATGTACGTAAGAAAGAACACATAAATAGAAAAGAGCTGAAAGTTATCATCAACTTTTCTTGAAGGAGAGCCAACCTTACCTCCTTAAGATAATTTTAAGTACAGCCCAGCCCCACCTCTATGGCAGCAAAAAAGGCTTCTTTTCCTCTGCTTTAATTTTGAGACTTGCATAAACTGCTTTTTGAAATCTCATAAATTGAAGTAAATAGCATCTTCAATTTTATCACCAGCAACAAGTTGAACTGTTGAACTTCATGGCATTATTTTTGCCAACCCATCTGGCTAACTATCTGCCTAGTCTGGAAAAATTAAGAGAAAAACAGTATTTTTTTATGTAGCTGCACCAGCAATTTTTTTTTATGAGCCAAGATCTGCTTTAAGAGTTTGGAGTTTGTAGTAGTTCAGCCTGGAAGAGAACTCTGTAGGTTTTCAACTCTGCCCCTGTGCATAGAGGTGCCAAGTTCAAAGCTGGGTCCAGTTGCTCAGGGTCGTACCCAGTTCAGCTCTGAACACCTCCTGGAATGGAGGTCCCACAACCTCTCTACACAGCCTATTGTAAATTTTGGCCACCCATGTTCTGAAAATTCTTTTCCTAAGATCAGAACATAAAACTAAAAAAGAAAATTCTTTTCAATTGCTTCTCTGTTTTTTATCATCCAAATGCAGAGTTACACTTAACCGTGCTGATCTGGGCAAACTCCAATTCAAATATGAATAGCTAAAATGATACCTTTGATTTTGCAACAAAAAGTTATTTTTTGCTTTAAAATATGAACATCAAGTTGGCATCTTGCAAAGTGAATTTAACCTCTTGATGCCCCTGGTTTATGAACTCTTTTATGAGCTGGTATTTACTGCCTAAAGGTAGATACAGGAACTAGTTGAAAGACCAAGCCTCAAATCTTCCAAGTCTTTTTAATCAGCCTCTATTAACTGTTTTTGTCATCTTACCAATGCTTTTAAAACCCCAAATATATAGTAAGTTACCTGCTATGTTTAAATGAAGATACAAAAGTCACATAATGAATACAAATACAGCCAGTACTGATGCATTCTCATAACATAAATATTAAAATGCTAAATATTTTTCATAACAAACCAAGATGATACTACAGGTTCAAAGTCAACCTACTTGTTGACTCTTTTATCACAAAGATATAATGCGAGTTCAGATTACCTTGACAGTTAATCAAAATTAGATCCTTTGCATTTAGTTCTAATTTGCTTTCTTCATATACCATCTGGACAATTAATTCCTTTCCCGTAACTCTCAAGAAATATTAAAGTAATAAGTTACAATTTACTTACAATTACTGCATTCCAGCTACCATTAAATAAAAACACCAGCTTTGTTTCTTCTGAAATCCTAAACATGTTACTACAAAATAAACATTTAAAGCACAGCCCTTCTTTGGTACTTCATTCTGTTTATGTAGATAAACAGTATCAAAGCCGATTTCTCAAAGCTCAAGTGTTTCTCCAATCTAAACCAAACACTTTTCAAATACAATGCTCTACAAACTTTTATTTTTATGCCTTACCCTCCCAACTCTGAAAGTTTGACCTCAAGAACAAGGAGAGAGGATTGTGATCCATTTGAAAAAAGCAGAACGTCTAATTTAACACCTGAGAAGTTCCCTCAGGAAACAAACACAGAAGAGT
Organism: Pezoporus flaviventris; assembly: GCF_033815535.1. Classification (NCBI taxonomy): domain Eukaryota; kingdom Metazoa; phylum Chordata; class Aves; order Psittaciformes; family Psittacidae; genus Pezoporus; species Pezoporus flaviventris. The sequence goes on along the minus strand of NW_026892626.1, from coordinate 5,341,319 downwards.
GACAAGAACATGTACAGGCAATGGCTATAAGCAAAAGGCACATAGATATGAGAAGAATTCTAGAAACTGATATGGTAAAAGAATGCTATTGATAAGCTTGAACATACTGCTTAAAGTCAAGATGACTACTTGAAGAAGGGAAGAAAATACTATGTATGAAATTCCAATCTAAGTTAAAATACACTGGACAACTTGAGGAGAGCCACATCAGGGAGAAATGTACTGGACCAGTATTCCTGATTTTAGTATAGTGTCCTGGGTTCAGCAGTTGCAGCCATTTTTCTCCTTCTTAGTCTGTGTTTTGACTTTTGGCCTGGGAACAGTGCTGATAACAATGATGTTTTAGTCTGACCAAGGACTTTGTGAGCCTCATGCTCTGCCAGGGAGGAGGAGAAGCCGGGAGGAAGGAGAGACAGGACACCTGACCCAAATTGACCAAAGAGGTATTCCATACCACAGCACGGCATGCCCAGGATGTAACTGAGAGTTACCCGGAAGGGCTAGGGCACTGTGGGGTTGGACGAGGTATGGGTCGGTGCTTGGTAGGGTAGGGTGGGACAAGCTATCGGTCAGCGGGTGGTGAGGTGCTGTGTTCTCTTCCCTTGTTATTTCCTTCATCATTATTATTATTGGTGGTAGCAGTAGTGATCTCTGTTATACCTTAGTTACTAAACTGTTCTTATCTCAACCCATGAGAGTTGCATTCTTTTCGATTCTCCTCTCCATCCCTTCAGGAGTAAGGGGAGGGCAAGAAGCGGGGGGAGTGAGTGATCGAGCTGTCTGGCTGGGTTTAAATCACGACATATAGTTATCCAAACATTCTGCAATGTTCTCATGAATTGTAAGGAATTTTTCAAAGAAACAGCAGAGAGTTTTAAGATGGACTTAAAAAAGACTGGAAGCAGCTACATGTACTGACTGATCGCTGACAGACATGGGAAGGCTCATGTAAACATGGCTCATAATGAAACTGGGACCAATTTTAGAAGTTACCACTGTCCTTAGCCTAGGTGGAGTACACTTAAACATGCATTTATCAGTTACAGGCAGACAAATAAAGATACTCTCTGAAGAGAAATTTCTTTTGCTTTGTCTGCCTAGGGTTTAAACCATGACAGTTCCCTACCACTGAAGCCACCTGGCGGCTAATAAAGGGAGGATCTCATTCCAAGTACCTAAGAACCTTCCATCTGCTGTCTAAAAACAGAAAGGAAGGAAGGACTTCTCCATCCATCCCCACCTATGCTTCATCAGAAGCTGACTTTCAATAGGTATGTGCTTGCCTTTGCTTTTGTTCATTGCTTTTCCAGATCTACTCCTGACAGCAGCTTTCCTGTTAACAAAGCTCTAAGTAACAGCAATAGAAATCATTATTTCTTCTAAATCAAGAGGATTAACAGAAATAATGGAATTGGTGATAAGCAAACTAAATATACTACACATTTTCTTTTTTCTTTCCTGTTTTAAGAGGAACAGCTTTGCTCAAAGTGAAAACAAGAAATTAATCTTCTCAGAGAAGATAACTACTGATTTTCCCTTATCTGTAATAATGGCAAACAAGAAGTAAAACTGTCTAAAACTACCACTAGTCTGTTCTGTTTGTGGGGGATCCAAAAACCTGAAGTACAAGCAAAGAATGAGGCATTTCAGCTGATGTCCGGTAACATTTTCATAAAGGAAGCTGCAGTGACCAGCTAGTAAATCAAGCTTTCTCGTATGTTCACTCTTCAGATATTAACACTCCCTAGAAGCTGATACTTATTTGGGGGCTGGAGAACTGCAGGGAAATGCCTGAAAAGATTAGTTCAGTTGAAACAAATCTGTATCACAAAAAGAATTTCTTCTTCACAGAACAAGATTATTTCATGGTTCATATTGATTTACTGACTACAGACAGTCTTGAAAGGAACTACTCAATTGGATTAGATGTAGCTATTATAAGAACACATCTTTCTTTCAAGAGCCAAGTGAAGTTGTCCAAAAACATAAAATGCACAAACATTGTGAGTGCTGAACAAAAGGAACAGGCGTTATAATGAATGATAAGCTGAATGAGTATGTTATAGATCTTGCAAGGAAGAAACAGGTGCATCATGTGAAACAAGTGTTTATTCCTTGTGCATGGCATTGGTAAGATCTTAGTTACAGTCTACTGGAGCTTGATCTGCTATTTTTTGCAATGCTTCAGAGTAAGCAGCATGCTGCAAAAGAGAAAAAAGAAATCCCAACTGGGACACTTAAAGGCCAATGATCTAAATAATGATGATTCAAAATCCAAGACAGTGGAAAGTAGGTACATTAAAAAGGGAAAAGTTGGAGAAAGAAGTGAAATGGAAATGTAATAATTAGTATACACAGAAAAAAGTGTAAGTCAGAACAGCTCATTTTCACTGAGATACAATAAGCACAGGAATGTGCAGAAGTTTGAATCAGGATAACTAGGACACTCCAATATGAACTAAATGGTGCAGTTACATTTCTTCCCAAGTATATCCCCTCTTTCAGATAGTCACCTCCAGTCAAGTCATCATTTATGTTTTTATTCTATTAAGGCTACTGCACTATTCTAAAATGATACATTAGCTAGAATATTTCATCCTGGGTTTGAATGAGATACTCATTAAGCTGATATTTAAAGTTTTTCCAGCAAAGAAATAACAGTAGGCAAACTACACATGAATGAAGGAAATACAAAATTATGTTTACTAAAATTATATGGCTTTCCATAATTAGAGATGCTAACCATAATAGCAGGAAATTCAACAGCATAATAAAAATTAAAATGCACAAAAAAACCCTTGCAAAGGTTGTACATGTTTATCTTTTCTATACACTCACTGTTCGTGGGCTAAGAAGTCATAATTGATTTCTCTATTTTAACTATATCAAAAAAGAGAAATTACTTCCATCTCTGACCTGCATGATGTAGTCATCCTTCCCCACTCCCCAGCAATTTGTAGCAATATGAACCCGTAATACAGTTTAAGAAACACTCCTTGAAGGCAGATCTTCACCAGGTACTCTGTTTACTTTCACAGAAACCAAAAGTTTACATTCAACAAACTGCAGAAGTTAAAAAACAAGCTTTCTGCACTCAGGTTTAAGTAGAACATGTATCACCATTTAAGTCACTTCTCCAAAAGGATGAAGGAAGCAAAAGGAACATATAATTCTGTTTTGAAGCATTTATACTGTATATTTCAATTAGCAACCTTGTTTCCTTTTACATATTAATTACCTTTCGTAGCTGATTTGTGAAAAATAAAGTCTGTAACAAACTGTTCATGTAACAAGTTGCTCCCTGGTTCTTCAGGCCAACATATCCTGTGTGCTTCTTTGAATCCCACCTAGGAAATAGTTAGTTGTTAAAACAAGATAGTTCTTTACTAACTATAACAAAGAGTACTTGTTCTATGGTAGTACTGCTGGTAGGTATCAGCTACTCTTCTCTACTACTTCAGGTTCCAATTAACTATACTTCACTCCTGCCTGCTGGTAACAACAGTGTGCAATCAAATGTTTTGCAATTTTGTTACATTTTCTTTTTACAGATGTGCTATATGGCAAGAAAAAAAGTATAGTGAAAGCACACTGGAACTCAGAGCTGTACTTTCAATGGCCAGTCTCATTTCAGTACAACTACTGTTTACAAGTGACATTAAGTAGAATGACTCAGATGAGGCAGTTTTAAAGCAACTGTAAAGCAAGGCAAGTTGGACACCAGAGCCACAAGTGTCTAAAACCCTTACCAGCTCTAAGATCAGAAATGGTGAGGCTAGATAAATTCATAGAGAATTTGAAAGCTCCACAACACTATGCTGACTAATGCAAGCTGAAGTTTAACCTATGCAAAAATCTGTGTGATTAATGAAAAATACTGCCATGTGAGAATTCACCAATTAGAGATAAAGTGAGAAAGTCTAATGAGAGCTACAAATGTTAATAACACAAAATACTTGAACAATTTTGAGCAACATAAAAATACTAGATTTAAGAATTTTATGTTTAAACAAAGATACTTACGCCACTCCATGTGGAGCATCTGCTTGAACATAGACTTCAAAAGTAACTTTGTCCTCTTCTATAAAGCCTTTTTCAGGATCAGTGACTTCCTGTAAAACAGGAATAACCCACGAACATGAAAACTGGAACTTGCAACTTGACTGTAGTGAAGCAACCAGTTAGACATCACTTTCTAATGTGCAGGCCTGAGCTATCAGCAGTAATAAAATGAAGAAAAACTGAAGGGCAACAATAAAACTGTTCTTCAGCTCAATATACATTAATTCTTTTCATGTCTCAAGTCAGGAATCTTGTTCCTGGCTTTTAATATTCTGCAGTACTATTTCAATTTTTTGTGGACACTAAGAGTCAGTAATCAAAGGCTCTGCTGCTTCTCACCAGTATCTCAGACAGATGAAAATGCTTAATAAGCTGTCTCAATTCGAGATAAGCCTTAGTAGCATTTATTACTAGGGCATTAAATATGTGTACACATACACAAAAATACAAGGAAATGCAAGAAAATCTATGTTGTTTTGGAATGACACTGACTATCACAGTGAAAATAAAAAAAAGCATTTAGGTATGCAGGAAATAGTAATGAGGGAGTATTTAAATCACAACGTAAGTAAAAGCCATCTACAACAATTAAGTACAGGAACTTATGAGAAACTGAAAAAGAATCTACAGCAATGACAGGAAAAAACACAGCCTGGAGAAAATCCTTTTCTACAGGTATCTTAGTACCCACAAGTCCAAGTTCAAAAATGTTCCTATCTAGCAATAGGTTAATGCATGTCCAATTACTTACACTCCAGGCCATGAAGTTGGAAAAGCCCCAGTCATTTTCCTTATGAAAAAACAAGTGACTAATACGACGACTGAATGATTTTTCATCATCCTTGTAGTTTATTATCTTGAGAACTGCTTGTGCATGACAAGACCATGACCTATAAATACAGCAGAAACATTTGAAACTCAGAAACAAGCTTTGCATAGTCACTGAATAATATTTTTTTGTTAGGGATTATGGGACATTACTTTCACATACAGGATTCCCCCCCCCCCCTTAGAAGTTAAGATTTGGTTAATTGTTATCGAGGACATGAATCCCTGGGGCTTTCGGATGGCACACTATGAGTATGAATCCAGAATGGAGATTTTCTGAGGGCAACAATGTTGAGAAAATACTGTCATGCAACTGCAGGTAACAGTGATTTAACCTAAATGCTGTCTGAGGTGAGCTAATTCTGATCTACTGCAATATAGATGGTTAGGCCTTCTCTGTAGTAGTCACCAAGTAGTGCTGGTGTCTGTCTACAGAGTGTGGTTAACTCAGCCTTTCAATAAGGAAAGGAGGATGCGATTCTAACCTCCCTCCAACAAGATAAACTCTCAAAACTGATTTTCTCAGAAGCACTCCTTTATGACCATTCTTGTTCAAATTCATCCCACCTGTGCAAGACAATCAGACTGAATATCAGATCACACGTGGTCTTGTCACTGCCTGATGCAGGGACATTACTGCTTGCTTAGCTCCTCCAGCTGCACCTTAGTTGATACATCTGAAGATCACATTAGCCTTGTTCTGCGACAACTTGCATGTGAACCATTTCTGTGACTAGTGGTTCACTAGTTGTGACACAACTTTCTTCCTTACTGCTTGCACCAAGCACTCACATTTTAGATTACAAAACTGATGGAAAAGAGCAACTTACTATTCAGTGTGAACTACAAGTTGTGTGAAATTTGGCGACAGAATGGAGCTACTCTATCGGAAAGGATACCTATGAGGGTTTTGCACTCTAGCTGGATAAGCTGCAGTAATGTCCCAGAAGTCTGTATTTATCTTTTAAATTTCTATATTATTCACACAGATTGCATGGAGGACTCCAATAACATGAAGATACTCCAAGGGCTGGAACACCTCTGCTCTGGAGACAGGCTGAGAGAGCTGGGCTTGTTCAGCCTGGAAAAGAGAAGGTTCCAGGAAGACCTTAGAGCAGCTTTCAGTGCCTAAAGGGCTGACAAAAAGCTGGAGAGGGGCTTTTGATAAGGACTTGTAGTGACAGGAGAAGTGGGAATGGCTTTAAACTGACAGAGGGGAGATTAAGGTTAGATCTTAGGCAGAAGTTCTTTCCTGTGAGGGTGGTGAGGCGCTGGAACAGGTTGCCCAGAGATGCTGTGGCTTCCTGATCCTTGGCAGTGTTCAAGGCCAGGTTGGACAGGGCTTGGAACAACCTGGTCTAGTGGAAGGTGTCCCTGCCCACGTTCAGGGGGGGTTGGAAGTGGATGAGCTTTAAGGTCCCTTCCAACCCAAACCATTCTATTTACAATTCTAACATGCATATATCCACATCTTGCTTGACAGGCAATGAACTCCTTAAACAAGAGATGACTACCTCATACACTGCTCTGCTTCAGTTGTAAGCAGTTACCTGCTCACACACTTTACAGGGCAGGATTTTAGCTCTGCGGGGTTAGAGAAGCTCCAGTACCACCTCAATCTGAAACAAACCCAGAACTTTTGCCATTCCAAGAAAACTATCAAAGACTTCTCCACGCACCCAGCAATCAAACAAATGTATCGAAATTCTACCACAAACTTGAGGCTACACAAGCTACTTTTAGCTCCTAAAGAGAGGATTACTCTTATGCTTTAGGATTTAGAAAGGTCAGGGGGAAAAGGGGGAATCAAATCCCTGTGAGAATTCTTTCCTCTTGCAGAGAGGTAAAATATTCTTTTTAGATGCAATGCAGATTAGCCAGTAGCACATGAGGGCCCATACAGTAATTAAAAGGGTCTTACGTGGAATCAGATTCAGCATTGCATTGAAGGAAGAATCCTACACTTTTTTGGTGTGGTCTGTCCGGGTAGAGTCGTGGCATAACCATGATCTTCCATGGCAAATTCCGTACAAAGCAGGGAGGACTGAGAACTGACTCGCTCAATCTGTTGAAGCGTTCCACTGTAAACTGAAATGTTGCTTCTGATCGCCAACTTGTGTCTGGAACAAACACATACGCAATTATTTGAAAAGAAAAAACCACACACCAAAACCGATATGTTCTTCACTCCAAAATGCCATTTTCAACAATCATGCAACACAAACATGTTTTATATAGTGGGATATTGGAAGCAACCAAATAAAACCCCAAACCCTGACAGGCACAGAGCAACTGAAGCTTTGATTTTTAGTTTTAAAAAACACTGCAACATCCTTCAGGAAAACAGAGCACTGGAAGAGCATTCCTTTTGTACACTATTTTCTTAAGTAATTCTTTAGCACCTAATACCACTCTAGTTTCTTCTAAAGCAGTGGGTACAGCCAAACACTTTACAACTCAAATCATAGCCCACTCTAACTCTTCTTGCTGTGTAGTATCTTCCCAGCCAAATTTAAGTTAGCTCTTTGCATGAACCAAGATGTGCAAAGGATTTTCACAATCTCTCCAACTATCGATAGGGATATGTAGATATATATGCCCTATCGATATCAAGGCACCATTTAGCTATTTCTTGCAATAGTATCTTTTCAAGTAGATGAGCCCCAAATTTTGAGGAGGGTTTGTTGGATTTTTTTTTTCTTTTAAAATCTCATACCAGTTTGCTGAAGAATAGCTCAAGAGTAGTGTCTTCACTGTGGTATGTGAGCATTTTAAAGAGTTTTAGTGATCTAAAACAAAGTTAAATGAGACACTTCTTTTTAAAATGGCTTAATTTGACACACACAAACTAATTTTGCCTTCTTCTCACATCCCCAGTTCTTCATATATTACCATCTGTTCTGCTTCTGTTGTACACAGCTATAACAGGGTGCTGAAGACTGCAACACCTTCGGGAAGGCACAAAGCTGGGCTCTCTTTATTGTGACGTGCCTCACTGACATACAGGGAGGAAAACCCTGCAACTTATCCCAAGAATTTTACAGGGCAGGGATAAACCAGAGTACACACAAGACACTTCCCTCTTTTCCATGGTTCCAACTTCACACCCATGTAACAGGGAAAGATTTGCTACTATGTGTACAGAGGTTCGAGTACCATATAGGGCAGCAAACAAGCACCCATGGTCAGACTGCTATGCTTGCACCACCTATGGGAGATGCACAGCTCAAGCAGGTATGTCACAGTGACATCTGAAATCAAAAGCACTGATGTACAACACCACCAAGATCCTGAAAATCAGATCACAAAAGGATGTGACAAGGCGCACAGAATCCAAACATGGATTATTTCCCTACACTCAAAGCAGTCCCTCACTCGAAGCTTTGCATGGCACCAGACACTGTTGAGTGATTTTTATTAAAAAACAGGCAAGCCCTTACTTAAAAAATTAAACTCTCTTGATTACCACATGCAACAGTGTAATGAGTATACACTTCAATGCAGAAAATTAACAAGTTTTGCCCACCACTGCTGGGGAGCTTTGGCAGACTCTTCTCCCTTGCAAATCAGTTTTCTTTTCAAGCTGTTGTCCTACTTCTTTATCGTGATCTTGGCAACACAGTTGATCTTATTTGTGTATGGCCTGACAGCACTAAACATTCCCACTTATCTCTTGAAAGTAATAGTACTATAGCAGAAACAGGCTTCCTCTCCTCTCTACACCTGCAATGACCTTCACATTACTGTGCGTTACCTGCTTCCTCAGTAACAGAAGAGTTCAAAGGATTAGTCCTCTTTCCCCCTGCATGTAAGTGTAGCTAACCAGTAGTCTATCACGTACCCAAAAAACTGCTCCCTGCCCATTTTACCTACTCACTGCCTGTTGACAGAGTAGACAGCTGGTATCCTACATCCAAGAGACAGACAGGTTGCATCCAAAGGAGCTGTACACTCTCACACTTGATTGGCAATGGTTAGAGATCAATCCTACATCACTCGTATCTCGAACCAGCTCAAGAACGCCTCCCTGCTCACGATCAAGATCGGTACTTCTGGGCATAGTCTAAGCTTCAAAAAAACGAGCCAATCAAGTTTGCTTTCTGCCTCCTTTGATGCAGCTTTCAGAGCACTTCAGTACAAGGATGCAGCAGTGCTGCCATGGTGTCAGCTAAAAACAGCAGCCCACGCAGCATCTGCAGAGGCTTCAGAGAAAGTTTATTTCTTGATTTCTTTTCAGGAAAGCCTATGCATGAGAATTCACCAGGAAAGTGTACTCTTCTCTGTAAAATATTTGAGCAGTGACTAGTAACCACTCCACAGAAATGCAGCCTCATAATGTAAGTCAACCCTAAAACAGAAGTTTGTTTAAAAATACATAACACAATCCCCCAAAGTAACAACCTCCCTTTCCTTCCAGAAAGCCCTTATTTCAGCAAGTGTAATTGATTAAAACATTTGATGAATATACTGAGCACATAAATAAAAACTTTTTCACTATTTTTACAAACATGTCCACCAGTTTCCATAAAAGACTGCAACTGGCGGCAGGATGATATAGTAGCAGTTGATGAGTAAGGCTTCTATAAATCCCTGAACTACAAACATATGACATATGACACGTGGTCCTGAACACAAGGTAAAAAGAACAGACTCGACTGACCACACTTGGTGAAGTTACATGCAATGGATTATATCTGCTATATGGGAAAGATTTTTTCACTGATGAGGTGAATGTCATGTTTAGCACTTTAATGTTACAAAGTTCCTTCAAATCAGATCCATCTACAGAATGTGATCCATTTTAAGACTGAAGTACACTTTAAGCAGATTTCTTCATTCTCTTAGTAAATGTGGCTATCTTTAAAGTACACTGAGGTTATTAAAATATTCTGAACCTGAATTATTAATGGAGAAACTGGCTGAATATTCTATGAATATTTTAATAATGATCCACATACAGCATGCAATACTAGCAAATGGCTAAGACTGATGTTTCCAAAAGCCTCCTAGCTGCTGCAATTCTTCACAGAAATGAGACTTCAGTAGGTAATTGCAAAGCTGTGAGTTTATGTTTAGCTAGGGACCTTCTGTTTGAACTTTAACTTCCACAATAATTTATTCTATGTGCTGTTTTGAATACTGATGGCACTTGCAAACAAAATTTTATCAGAACCTTGTTTTTATTATTTTTTACTTTACTTGCAGAAGCTGCTATTCCAGATCACAAAGCCTGGGTCCTTTAGGCATTCTCTGTACAAAGCATAACACATTCCTTCAGCTGGTTCTTTTTAACTAGCAAGACATCACACATAGCAACAACAGGTTCTAGTCAAACCCCTTGAGAGAACACAGCCTTATCTGAAGGTCCTGTTGGGTGGTCCACTGCTGCTCCCATTATGTGTTCTTCACAATGCCTGTGGTTAATGCCTAGCAAAGGGGGCGAGAGCTGCACTTCCCCCCTTCCCCCCAGTCTTACCAGTAATTTCTTTTTATGCTAAGCAGAAAGAACAAAATAACCTCAGAAGTCTCTTGAACTCAGAAATTCACCAGAAAGCTGGTTTCTATGATCCGGTTGGAAGCTTCAACCTTTTATCTTACTCTTCACTTCTTTCACAGGAACCATTAAACTCATTAAGACTTTCACTGAAGAGGTACCTACGTTCTCTTCATGCATTCTTTATCAGCTCAGATTGATCCGACTTGCTATGAATAACAGCAGTGGAAAACACAACATGTTTATCAAATGTCTCCCTCCATTTTTTCCTATCTTGAGAATCTCCAACCTGTCCATTAGTTGTGTACATCATGCTGCAAACCAGGACAGCAAGAGAACAAACAGCAAGAGAGCAATTGCACTCATGTGCAAATAATGCAACAGCAGGCAACTAATCTGATTTATAAGATTTGGAAAAGAGGCATCAGCCACTTCCATGATGCAAGTCTTCAGGAATGTTTTTGCATTTATAACATTTTGCAATAACACTATTTTCCATGTGTCAACGCAAACTTTAACAGCACCAAGATGTAGTCAGACACTCCTTATGCAAATATGATAGCGAGGATCTACAAGGACTGCTTAATAAACACATTTGAACCCCAAAAGATATTCCACAGCAGAGTGCATCAAAGCTCCTGACCCTACAGAAAGTCCACAAATACGTAAGTACCCCCATAAACACAGAATCTTCCACAAGCTTTTTGCCGACTATTGTCAGATCCTCCCTTCTACCTACTGTGACTCCTTCATATCCAGTTCTCTGAGCTGAGTCAAGTATTTGATACATGACAGAAAACTGGCTGACAGTAGCTCTTTGGTTAAAAGTCACCATTACTCTGAACGAAGAGGGGTACATATGATTACATGACACCCTGGACATGGCCTCGGTTTCATCTGCTGTTTCTGTAGCTTAAGTCCCTTTTGCTTCATTTATGCAAGTACATACAGACCAACTTCTGGACAAAATTTTGTGCTAGTTGGCAGGCATGTTATCTACTAGCTGTATTGATAGCAAACACTTATCAGGCTTTCTACCTATAAACATTACTGAGAATAGAGCTTCAACAGAAGTGTCCTTGCCTGTCAATGTCCACCCATGTGATCTTCCCTCCAAACACCATGGCCTGACAATGACATTTAGCTTCTTTTGTAGCAGGTAATTTGATTCTGATAAAAACAAAATTCCCTATTTCAGCCTCAGCTAGTTACTCTGAGCAAGAAATCAAAGCCCTCTGAATGAGATCAGGCAATCAGACATGAAAAAATTTCATAGACTCAGCAGACCTCATTTTTACTTTATTGTGAGAATATGATCATAGGAAACTTTCTCTTTGACAATGATATGGAGGAAATTCAACCATGAGATGCTTTTGTCCTGAATTTAAACCATATTCTCTAAATGGAACATTACTATTTTCTATCAGTATTCTACTATACGTTTCATGAATACATGAAAGTAAGTACATTTCTGACCTTTAACCACAAACTCTCATTTTTCCTAACCAAAACTGATCAACATTTTGCACAAATCTAACTAAAAGTTTAAGCCTAGTCCTGAATGTACTATCCTCTCACAAGACAGCAGAAATAAAAAATCAAAGGGGAAGAAATCCTACTCATACTTTGTCTCCTTTCTCCAATTCAAATTTCATGTAATTCTTAAAAAAAAACCACAGTGTCCCCCCCCCATATCCTCTCCTATAAAAAAAAAAATTATTCTACGTTTTCCTCACTAAACAACAGACTTAAGTGAATCAAACTTATCATCCCTCTTTAAATAAGCCCAGACACATCCACTTCAAAATTATTTGATCTTCTGCAAAAGAAAAAACCCTGTATACCCCTATTTTCATTGAACAGGCCAACAAAAGTTTCACAAACACATCCCCATTTGTTAACTGGATATTAGTACATACTTCTTCATTTGCATTTGCAAGTAAAAGGGCATCAGACCTGGGGCGGGGGGGGGGGGGGCAATGTTCCTCAACAGAACAGTTACCACTGACTTACCATACCAAGTCAAACACTGATCACAGATGCCACCTGACAAGAGAGTGGGATAGATAAGGATTCTAAATGTCCTGAAGGAACTGCATAACTGATACAATTACCATGCAGCCAAGCACCAGCTGCAGGCTGTTTAAAGGGACATTTATCACAAAATGTAACAATGGACAGTATCATTTTCAGCAATTTTAAATTGCCTAGTAGGAGTAAGAGGAAAAAAAAATTCCAAGCCCTCAGATGCTTAATCCTACTGTATAGCTATGCTAAAAGGATGCCTACACAGAAAACCATAACTACAGAAGGTTTCATTTTTTTAATGAGCTGCAGCTCAGACAACACATGTAAGACTGGGACCATTTTATCCCCAAAAATCATAGAAATAAGCCAACAAGCCGCAAGTTTTTAGCAAATATTTACTTACCATCTTCCATGTCTTCTTCAGTGTTGTTATGTCCATCAGCCATTGCTACGTTCCCGTTAATGACAGGATTTTGAGTAATTCTTGGAGGATCATCTGTATCTCCAGCTAACACAGAAAAAAAACCAAAAAGTAACAATTAATCAGCTACACTAACATTTCTGTTTCAGGTAGTGCTTATGAGACATGCAAATGGCATATTTTAGTGCAAAACAGCATACAAAAAACAATGGTACTGATACCCATCTAACTGTAAAATTCCTCAAATAGGTAAGTAGTTATGGATGAAACAAAAAGTCCACATTAATATGGAATACAAATACGAAGAATAGAAACTTATTTTGTAGTTTCCAAATTGTCTTACAGTCAGCATCTTATCATCAAGTCTCATTAAATAAAAACAAATTTTTAAATTACTTTTTCTGGAGTTCCACATTTTTATACAGGTACAAATTTCAAATAGGAGATTTTCTAAACCGACTATTTATTTTAAGATGTCTTTGGTGTTACTTTAAAAACAAACAAGCAACCTAAACATTTAATCAAATGTAACAATAAGATTTATATTTTACTTGGGCAAAATTGGAAAGGAAATCCTTTACTATCAGGAACATTTCAGACGTAATATTTTCCAGTTTCTAGCCATCACTACTATGAAGTTTTCCTCCAATAACTGTTTAAAACATATGTAAACACCACTGAAGAAATATGAAACAACCCCATGAAATAAGCCCCTCATGATTTTAAAGATACATTGCTTCGACTGAACAAGCATCTTCCTGATTTATTCAGCGACTGAAGAACACCACCTCCTATCACTGCACACCAAAAGCTGATGGATCATTTCAGTGTAACTGCAGGGAAGTGGATATATTTTTTAACAAACTGTTTTTCATAATCAAATTGTAAAACCTATAATCTCTTGCAACCACCCCAAGGCCAAGCACACCTTAAAAGACACTCTCTGAGAAGTTTCTGTTAACTATACCAGTCCTGCTATTACCTTGTATATTCTGCTACACCACACCACACCAACCCCACCCCATGCCCAGTCACTGGTGTCTGTAACTAAGAACGATTTTATACACAAAAGCTACACACGAGTTATTGGCTGTGTGGGTCCTCAGGGCCGCAGGTAACCTTCTCCTTCAGAAGTTAACTGTTCCCGAGGAAACACCACGATTTCTGCTAACGGGAACCTGGTCACGGTGCTGCCCCTGTCTGTCAGCACCATGGACAGCGCTGCCCTCCACACCCGTGTCCATGCTCCCGCCTACGGGCCACCGGTGACGGGTACCGGTCCCTTTCCAAAGCTAGGGAACTAAGGCCAAAGCCATTGTAAGTCACACAAGAAGCAAAGCAGGATCAGTTGCATTTGCTTCACAGACTACCCTCTCCTCACAGCCACGCTGAGGTGTGTGCAACAAGCTCCTGCAGCCTCATTCCAATTCACAGCACACAAGATACTTTCACAACCAGCATTCCTAGTCTGATTATTTACTCTTCAAGTAAAGCCACAGAACTAATAACCACTACCCTGAGCGTGAACAGAAACAGATCAGGTTAGAGATTTACTTCTGGATTAGAGGTACAAGAGATCACGCACTTAATGCTCAAACACAGCTTTTCAAAAGCTTCCCAGGATGCAGCAGATCCTGCTAAGGCACCAGTGAAATGTGAATGCTGAAACACAGTATGCAGCACCCGCAACAAATTGTGCACCCTTCTTATTATGAGTACAAAAGTAAAACGAAGAATGATTTAAAGTTTTAATTTTCTAATAAAAAGTTTTGCAGAAGATGGGCTCCTGAGTGATGCAGCTGCAGAAGCCCCCACTAGCAGCTGTCACAGCACCAGTAGAACAGCAACTTTAATAAACTTAAACCAAACAGAACAAAATTACAACAAAATCATGGGCGGGTGCAGGAACAGGTTTGAACTGCTGCAACTAAAGAACAGGAAAAGTGACAAGAAGAAGAGTATGAAGGGAAGATCCCTGTGGATTTGTCTTTTCCCTTGCTATCTTTGAACAATGTGTTGATAGTCCAACAAGGGAGCTGCCCCCTGTGTCACTCCTGTCTGAGAGCATAAGCATGCCTACAGCAACCCAACAATTGCTTACACAAAATTAATACTAGGATTTTTTTTTTAAATTAATTGTAAAGTTATCATCAAGGCAGCTTAGTATCTAGAAACAAAATAAAGGAAACATCTGAGGAATAGCCAGTTCTTCAATAAGAGCTCATCCAAAATACTCCTTTTAACAGAGGATTTAAACATTGATACTGTATTTTATGGGGAAAGCACTGTCCTTAACTAAGAAAATGAAGAGCTTCCTATGAGATACTGCTCTACATTCCCCAAAAGTATGAATGGTGTTAGAGAGAGGAGGGAGAAAATGCCAAAGAGATCACAGCAAAAGCAATCAACTTAAAAACAGAGGCAGCTTCTGAGATACTATTTAATGATAAGATAAACTTAATCATGATGTCAGAAAAAGCAGCAGTGGCATTCATGTACTGACACATTTTGTAACACAGCTTTCAGATATGGAATCCAGACAACATTAGTGAGTATGGTGGCTTCTGTGAATAAGGAACATTTCTAACTTCTAATAGAATTCAACTATTACAGTAAATAATTTGCACGAGCAAAACAGTTCTTGTTCAACATTTTTTAGCAAGCAGGACGGCAAAATTTATTTTCAACTTTAGCACTGACAACCAGCAATTTCTGTTTTCTTCTCTGGTCCTCTGCAGCTCATACGAAGGAACTGTCAAATCCTACCAGCAGTTAATTAAGAATCCTGTTTTCCTCTGCCTCAAGCAGAATGATGTCAAAGATTTATTCAAATTATACAATACAGGATCAAGAAAACAAAACAACAAAACCTGTCCACAATGTCCAGAAAAACCTTCCTATCAAGCATATCACTTCATACAGCACCGTCTTTAATGCAGCTTAAACCATCATGTGTCAACATCACCCCAGCCATGTTAGCTGTCAGTTCCTAGACCAGAATACCCAGTTTTAACCATATCCCTGGTATAAAGACACAGTGCATTAATCAAACAAAAGTTAACATAAATCACATAAATTAAGAAAGTATTACAACAAAGTATGAAGTGACCTTATGAATAAGGAATATTTTTAACTCTTTAAATACAGTACTGCAAAATATTAACTAAAAAAATAGCTTTCAAATGCAGAATTTTAGACACTTTGTCAGTGTTTGGTGAAGAGCACTGAAGTTGTTTGCTACCTCCCCAAAATGCAACACACACAACTTCGTAGATACTCTTCCATTACAAAAAGGAATGCAAGACAACGTGAACTGATAACAATTTCCTCCAAAACATCTAAGATTTATTGTTATATATAGTTTTCCATCTACCCATTCCACTGAACTAAAAAACAACAATACAGTTTGAAGTGTTCAAAGGGGGTCTCTGCCATTTGGAGGTTAAGCCTTCCAAGAAGAGGCTTTTAAGATATTAATGGTTTGAGCAAAGTGAGAGCATTCACTTATTTACTGAAAGATCATGAATGCTGAGATGAAATCAAGTCTAAAACTTGGCATGTGTAACAGGAAAGAAAAAGAAGCATGGCAATAGATTTGAGAAAGTTAGTAAGAAGTGTCAGTCATCTTACGCAGAAAAAGCACTGGCTCACATATAAATAACTCTGCTAGTGCACACTTCACATCGCTCATCAACTAAGTCTGTTGCCGAGGTGTTGAGATGAAAGCTTGAAAGCAAAATGGTTATTGCAACTGATGTGAGGGGAGAAAGAAAAAAAAGACACAACAAAATTCTCTGGAACTACAATCTTGCCATGACCTTACAGAAAATACTAAAATAAAAATCTCCTTGTTATGGACTATGACCTCAACATTATCATACTCAAATACTCACACTGTTAAGTACTCAGAGCAAAACCAGCACCAATAATGAAAAGAGATTGTACTCAGAGATGGATTCAGCTGGTTTAACAAAATAAACTCAATGTCACTGAAAGACCTACGGCTTTACTGTTCTACTGTTTACAATAAGTTAAATCTACAGGGAAGGAATCTCAAGAAGTTTGCTATTTCTAGTTTTCCTGTTAATGAGAAAGCAGATCAGATTTCCTGTCAAGATCATGTGGCTTTTGACACAACATAAGTCTTGTTACAAGACAGGAGTACCACAGAATTTCACATAGGCTACGCTGCTCAGCAGTAAACACGTGCTTGCAGTCACATATGGACAAAAGCAACAGAATGACTCCACTATTGCAGCAGTTAAATTACAGAACACTGCTACTACTTTAACAATGATGACAGCAGCTCCTGACTTCATAGGCTTCAGTCATGCCTCATATCACACCAAGTATTCAAGTTCTGAAACATTATGTTTGTCGTTAGCTTTCGGATCTGGCAGCCACAGTGGAAAAACTGAAGCACTCTCTCTAGCTAGTTATGAAACATTTCTCTTTCATTTTGAGGTTAAGGAGACCACAATGGAGGAGCAATAGTGATACCAAAAACCTGCTTACAATTATCATGTACAACTGTCTCACAATGGAAATCACTAGTCCTGAGGACTTTTTACATGCCACTACAGATGGTTTCCACAGGCCTCTGTGCAGAGCTGCCATAGCAATCCCAGAAACAGCGAGGGAATTGCACTAAAGATTAGCAGGCATTATCAGGCTGAAGAGAAGTCAGTCATTCACTGCTGCCTGCAACGTGAAGACTGATGAACTAAACTTTATATCCAGGACTCTGCGTTTAGGAGAGGAAAGCTAAAAACACACAAGTTTCTCCTCTGCTGCTGGACTAAATGCATGTTCAAATTCAAAAGATTTTATAAAAGATATTAAAGGGCATTTTAATACTTTTTGTTTAAATATAAACAGAACAGTATGTACAGGTATGGTAAATTGGGCAGGCATGAATTATGGTGGGTAAGTGAAGCTGCAGGAAACACTAAGAAAAGGGACTTACTGAGCAAAATTTAAGACGGTAGGAGATAAGAATGAAGTCTGGCAATGAAAATCTCACTGAAAAATGAGTAGTCAGTCTTGTAGCAGTTAAATTACATCGGCATCAAAGGATATCAATTGCACGCTTAACATGTAGTCCAGGTACAGCTTTGCACCTCAGTGTAGAACCCACTGGACCACTTGAGAGCGGAGGAACCTGTAAGGATCCAAAGGCAGCCCCACTGAGCCACTGATCTGCAGCTCTCTGTCTAACTCTTCAGCTGTGAAACATATTATCACATCTTAAAGAGCTTAAAAATTAAGTATTTTTAAAAGCATCAGTATCTTAAATATATCAAACAAGCCTCTAAGAGTTTACAGTTTCTTAAAAAGAGTTTGAAACCATGATATTTTTAAGTACATCAGTATTTTAAATACATCAAATAAACATCTAGAAGTTTTACTACTTCAGTGCACGTTTCAGAATGTCAGTCTTGCATGGATAACACCACACAAGTGGAAAAAAAAAATTAAACTCCAACATTGCTAGAAATTATAACGAAAAAACATTCAGTAACTTCAAGCATTATATTAAATATAACCTCTTTTTCCACCAAATTGACCTTTTCTATTTTAACTATTGGGCAGCATATAAAAATATGTACTTGAAAAATTCCTGAAGTAGTAAATTCAGTGCTTTCTGAAGCAGCTACTGAACTGTGGTGATGCAAAGAGGACTCATGCAGAAAGCCTTAAAGCAGTAATACTGCTTCTTGAAAGCAAACAGAAAACTTAGAATAACATGAAGAAGGTGAAGAATAAGTATCTGTCTTTAACTGGGAAAGGCAATGAGAACCGGTAACTTCACAACTCCCTGTAGCAGACTCCCCAGACCATGCCTGTAAGTGATCTACAGTTACTCTATAGAACCAGCGGCAGTGCTTTTTAGCAGCTCACAAGAAAACCTGGGGGCTCCAGGAACTTGCTTCTGCAGAAATCTGGAAACCATTGCTACAAAAGCCAGATTAATAAGCATTACTCTCAGGAGACAGGGTCTCCTGATAAAATAAATTTTAAAAATTAAATAAAATAAATAACAATAAACCCCCAAACAAAAACAAGACAAAACCAAACAAAAACCCAAAAGAACCCAAAACCAAACGAAAGCCAACCAACCCCAAACCAAAGCACTTCCACTTGCTCTGGAAGAATTTGGCCTTTCAAAAGTAAGAGAAACTACTTGGCCTGTGATCCCTACCAGCAGTTACAGTAAAATCACCACTTACGCACAAAGGGACTCATGGGGAAAAGGAATCAAATTAGAACTGTTCTACACAGTTTCATTTTGTCAAGACAGTCCTAGGTTGCTGTAACAAAATTCTAAACTGATTTCTGTAGTGTGACTGCCTTTCAAAAGGCATCCAAAAGTAAAGCAATCCATGTCAAACATTTTTAAAGATGAAACAGTAACAGAAACAGGGATTCATTTGGCCAGTAGCATAGGGGGAGGGGAAAGGGAAGTACTGATGTCAAGGTGTAGGTAACCTCTGCCACAGATGTTTCCATGGCTTATAAAAAAAAAATCATGTAATACACCTTTACAGCTAGAAGTTAATTCTCAGATCAGCAAAAGGGTGGGTAATTTGCTTTTGTTTCATTTATTATTTTTCTTCCTTCACAGTTCATCACGCTTTCATTACTTGATCTGGTGTCAAGAAGGTGTATCTCGCAATGTAAACCTCTAGACAAGAAAGCTACGAAGGACAATGACTAAGGCTTAAGGGGAAAACGCTTCTAGAGAAGTATCAGGAGGCAAAAGGCAAGTCTACAGATTAAGGGAGAAAGGTGTTACGAGCATAGGAAGTGAGATGATTTGTAGCTAAGGAGACAAAATTTAAAAGTTTTCAATGCTTTCAAAATTTTCCTTAGCAAATTTAGGAAGGAAGAAAAAAAAATATTGAAATGACATTTATTTACTAGAGAGCAAGTATCCAACATCAGGTCCAAAAAAAAAAAAAACCACAAAAAAAAACACCAAAAGCAAAAGCCAGAAAAGAAATAGTATTATACAGAAGTCTTTTGCCTTCTAATTGCCACCTGAAAGAATTACTGCATTATTGACTGTGAATTGCAAATCCCCCCCAGGAGGAGATGATGCTACACAAGACAGTAAATAAAGAAGGAAACATTGCTGGGATAGGACAACTTCCTGCAAGCAGACTCATCATCTCTGCCATGTCTACAAAACATGTAGCAATGACTGGACAGTAACGCTGCAGCCACCACTTATTATAGAGATCAATCATTATATTGCTGTTGCCTTGTGTTCCTATCATTATGTCTGCCTGTCCAAAGGGAACATGTCGACAAAACCCAGGATGGCCTGACTGGCTTTAAATTGTGCCTGCTTACCTAATGAGTAATTGAAAATAAAGTTATTAATAGTTTACATGACTATTCTTGGATAAAACAAGTTATTACTCTAATAAGCTCCTGAACACTGAACACCATGCATGGAAGATACCAGTCTATAAGGCAAATCGTATCTGAAACATCATCCTACTGAGTTATCTTTATGTGAAAATAAAAGGGAGGTACAGTGTAACTTTGCTGATAGAAAACCAGCTGAGAACAAATAACCCACACAGAAGTATATACTGCTCTATAAACTAAGCAATTTGCTGCAATAACTCCTTTATCTGCTTATCTGTGTCTGACGGCACTTTACGAAACAAAATTTTAAGTCTTTAAAAAAGCGATTAATTTCTTATAGACATGCATAAAGCATTTAAGGTATTATCAGTGCAACTACTCAGTGGACCAAAACCTGCTATTTAAGAAGTCACCCTGAAGAATTTACTAAAACAAACAGTGAGTACATTATTGCTTCCTTTCAGCAGTTTAACTCTTTGCTTTATGAATAATTCAGTGTCAAATGAAAGACTGCACAAACCAGAGTTCAGTTTGGACACTAACAACACACCTATAATTAGCCAGCGTATTTACAACTTCATGCTCTTGCTGAAGGAGTTTGTACAGCCTTTAAGAACTTTTTCGTACACTTTTTAAGCTTCAGGTGTTTAATAACTTGGGCTAGACAGCAGCATCAGCATGAGTTTTTCTTCAGTACAATGATGTTATTTATTAGAAAGACACCAACCTGCCTGCCTCAGACACTAACCTGGTTTTACCCATTCTTCAGTACCACAACCCCTCCTTTGCAGTCATCAGGACAAGAGAAGGTCTGCTGAAAAACCTTTCATAGGTCTTTTTCTTAGACTGATGAGCCTTCTTAGCTTAGGTTGCAGCTCTAGAAAACTATCAGACCAGGAGGAAAGTAAGAAAGACTGCTTCTGGTTCCCATGTAATACCCAAAACCCAGTAACTAGAACAGCTGACAAGACAAATTATTTCCTTCCACAATAAGGAAAGGCTGAAACATCAGAAGTGTCATGACCTGTTACGGCAACAGCTATGGGACTTGCACTACCTTCTCTTCGCTGTATCTAGAGCAGCAAGGCTACAGAAGCAACTACCCCAACTCGTCACATCTTGTCTCCGTGCATTCCAGAGATGGTAGTATGATTACATCTTTGCTGAAGACAAGGCACTCGGTCCCAACCTACTGAACACACCCTAAACAATGTGCTTTTCCAGTATCACACCCCTCTTTATATTTTACTGCTTTACTGAGTAATGGACTTATCTCTTGCAACAACAAATGCTAAGCTCTTCGGCAATCATCACCAGAAAGGATGAAAAACTACTCAAATTAAAATGAACTTCTGACACAGGGAAGAAAAGGATATACTTGCAACAGGAGCCAGGGCATTCCGAGCATCACAGAGCATTTCTGTTTGCACATGATACTCTACTCAGCATGCTATAGCACTTGGCATTTTTTAAAAAAAGACAACTACATAGCAATTAAAATGAGTTTATTTGGATAGTGATATAAGCACCTTATGGGGTGATGATTATGCTCCTTTCCTTGTTAAAGTATGGAAAAGCAAACACCTTTCACCACCTGTACCAGCGTAAGTTTTAGGGTCTGTCAGCTGCACACATTTTCAGAACTACTTTCTGTATCACTTTGGATGAGTCAGACCATTGTGTCAGAAAGTTTTGGGGTATATCTCTTAAAGTAAATACAGTAACTGAATGCTTGTTACATACTTAGGCAGCAAAAGGTTTTTCACCTTTGACAGCAATATAAAATGTTGCCTTACATGGTTTTGTATGATTACATATACCACTTGCCCAAACTAGCTATGAAGGCAGACTGATTCTAAGTACTTTGTTATAAAGTTAAAATCTTATTTGCCATTATTTCAGATTCTGAAATTCTGTTTGAGAACAGATTGATGCTAATGGCTCACTCCTAAACTCAGTCTAAACTCATGCTGAGCTCTGCTCACACTAGCACCAGCACAGAAAGCTAGCAGGAATGCATCAAAATATTTTTTTCCTAATTCTGATAGGATGTTTTTAAACTGTTGAAACACTGTTGATCTGTCCAAGTTAGAGTTTGAATGCAAAAAAAAATTTCCTACCAGAGAACAACAATGGATAATGATACGGATTTTGCACTGCAATAGATTTTAGACATGAGCAGGAAAAAAAACAAATTAAAACATCTTTTAGCCTTTTACCTTAAACAGGACAGCTGGCATATGTAATCATACACACCTACGTAAGGCAATGTTTTATATTGCTGCCAAAAGTGCAAAACCTTTTGCTGCGTAAGTATGTAACAAGCATTCAGTTACTGAGCTAGAGAAACTGCAATGGGAACATCAGAGACCTCATACCTAACCTCTAACACCTTCAACATTTCTTCCTGTTATCTTCAGTGATGTCTTCCTTTATCACCAGAGATTTGCTAACACTGATCTTGTTTTCCTTATGCTTTCTGCTGTGCAGAGAAACGGACAGATCCATAAATTAGGTTCACAGGTATCTGACTTGGTGGTTAGCTAGCTAGTAGTTCTAAGGGTAGGCTTTTGTGAGAAGAAAAAGCAACCAGATCAGATTCAGGACAGTAACTTCAAAAACTGTTACACCGTTGTGATAAAGCAAGCAAGCAGAGTTAATGATATTTCCTTCTCATTTGACAATACAAACAAGCTTAAATCCAGGCTTCTTTGCTGAATAGTAAGAGTCCAAATATACTCACAAGAAAATTACTGCTTTTAGGATAACTATGCAACTACAAAACCTGTTTTAAAGGTGATTATTATAGCAAAGCAGCATCAAAACACAAGCCAAATCATCTGCAAACTGGATCTGGTAGATCTATGGCAAATCCACAACAATGTAAAACTGGCTGTGAGCACACAGACAGTGGTGACCCGTGCCATGCCATGCTACATGATGCACACACTGCTCAGCTGGGATGCACAGCTGGAAGATCTTGGCACTTCCAAAGCAGTGTCTGACTAAATCGTTCTTGAAGGACTGCTTCTATAAAGAACTACTATGGGCTCTAACTAGCACAGCACACTGGATAATTAATATGGAAGCAGAAACATACTATTTATAAAGGAGAACTGTCAACAGAGCTTGCCACGTATGCTGGTTTGGCTTCATATAACACAGAAACAGGTTAAGAATGAGGACAGAGAAAACAGACCAGATATATTCACTTCTGAGAAAAGGTAACTAAAACAGGTGGGGGTTACAGGACACACCAGACAAATATCCTGAATAACATGGAGGTGGAGATGGGGAAAACAACCAATCAATAAGTAAAAACCCCACCAGAGAACAACACTACTTCTTCAAATACACAAGCCATTACATGAAATTGCCAGAATGTGAATTTAAAGGACACAAAATGCTTTTTCATGCTGCACCTGAAACTTCTGAAAGCTACAAAAACATTGTGTCTAAAGATGCTGTGCAGGCCAAGACATCTCCCCAGCTCCCTCTGGCTCAAAGGCAGCATCAGTGATGCAAAACAGAAGGTCCATCCACAAAGCACAGTACGCAGGTCTGACACCAGCCAACAAAGGAAGACCTGGCAGTCTAAAGGGAACAGGAATGGGGAGGGACACTGCTGCAGGGCACCCTCCCAGGTCCCCACCTCATGGCTTTGGGATTGCCTGATTCATGGATGGTGTCTCTGCATTTCAAAATGCCCCCACTTCTCAAACCACCAGATACCAGTAGTATTTACAACATCACAGCCAGGAGCGCCATAGTCTAACTATGTTATACAAAATAACTCTTTGTTTTCAACCTGCCCTCTGATGTTACACTCCATATTCTCCAGGTCTTATATTGCTTCTGTTTCACTTTCTTCTACTACTTGTGCTTTCCAGACTTCAGCACACCTTCCCACCCTTACCCAGATGGACACCTCCTAGCCTATGTAGTCCTTATCCCTACGGTGTCCCTTTGATAACTTTTATGATGTTTATTTTCCTTGTTGTAACTTCTTTACTTCTCCTATACCTTTTTTTAAA
Source organism: Pezoporus flaviventris (assembly GCF_033815535.1). Lineage (NCBI taxonomy): Eukaryota > Metazoa > Chordata > Aves > Psittaciformes > Psittacidae > Pezoporus > Pezoporus flaviventris. Next base: position 5,317,075 of record NW_026892626.1, on the reverse strand, counting down.
ATGGAGGAGGAAAGCAAGGCTGTTAGCCAGGCTGCACTCAGTGTTCAAGATGCAGAAGCGCAGTCACACAATGAACTTACACAAAGCATGCATTATTCCCCATTTGCTTCTGAAGGCAAAGCAATGAATGAAAGAAGAATCCATCAGGGGCAGCGAAAAGGCAAGGAGGAAGCCTGGCCAGGCCCAGACACCCTTAGGGGGCGCACAGCAGGGAGGGGAAATCACCATACCCCCCTGCCCTAACATTTAACATAAACATGTGCTAGAGACAGACTTCAAGAGGCAACACACCAGGTTAAATGATTTTTGCTCAATCCAGGATGGCTAACCTCATGCAAATATACAGGGCTTTTCCATAAGCAGCTTGGTAACATTCACACTGGAAAACCTGTTACCAGCTAACGTTAAAAAGAGATTTAAAAAAAAATAATAAAAATCCAAGATTCCTGACAACACAGTTTCGTGCTATAAACTTCACTGCAGAAACACCACACACCTATCACAGAAATGTTTAGCACTTTGTATTTAAAACAAGAGTGCATCCAAGCCATGCTTCCCTTCGAGTTGAAGACAGACCCAGTTGGTGAGAAGCACGCAGGTAATGTGGGGCAGAGAGTGGGACCAGCCCTAGGCTCCCCTCCAGCCCTACACCCACAGCACCAGCTCCAGCTTCACCTCCCAGCCCAGCCCTGGTGCTCCTGACACTTTCCTCCGTGCCAGTACTGCACGGCACATCAGTGGCCGTGGTACTGCATCGCAGAGCTGAACTAATCGGCATGGGTCTGCCCAGTAACCTCAAGTCAGGGTCACTTTTACAATTTAGATTAGCTCTGGCGAGAACTACAGCAACAATTAAACCATTCAGAGACTGGTGGTTTGGGGTTTTTTTGTTAAGTCTAATGTGTACTAATGCACACGTGCAGATCCTGGTAACAGAGAACATTCGCTGTTTCCTCCCAGCGATACCAAGAGCACTGTTGGTAAAATCATTCTTTTCTACTGAAATTTTCACTATGTTTATTAACACATACATTTCAAGTGTAATGGTAAACTATGATTTTAAGAGATTCCTAGTACAAAAAAAAACCACCCAAAATTATACACTTCGGGTTAATTTTACCATTTGTTTTCACTGTAATTAACAAGAAGTAATTCAGCTTTCATCTAAAATTAACAACTGTGGAATGAGCAAACCAAACCCATTCCTTTTTCAAACGGGATGTTTTACAATGAGCTGGACAAAAAGCTGCTTTTTCATTCTCTAAGACAGAGCTTTCCATTCTTCACCAGTTTCCCAAATTCCTGAAACAAAACTGTCCCAGGAGTTTTTGAGGTTGTTACTTCATAAGCTCAATTCTCCAGCCTCATCTGTTAGCATTGTTCCATGCTGCACAAAAACCTCACTGAGCCAAAGAGGACAAGCAGAGAAGGACTGTACCTGGGAGCAGTGTCCAGCCAGGACAGTGGGCCCGGTGATTATGCCTCAGGGAGCTGGGGCTGTGGGGTGATTTACCCCATCCTGCTCCCATTTGGCACAGGAAGCCCCTTCCCTACATAACAAGTGTCCCCATTTTGACCAGTCTCCACAAAGATTTTGGGGTGTGGACACTCCCGAGAAACCACAGCCATTGTTACTGGCCAGCCTTAATTCCCTGAATCATCTGCCAGGGGGCTACTCTGCCTTCTACTCTGCAGCACAAGCACTACCAATCACTGACATTATTTACAAAGTCTTAACAGAGGAATGAACCAAGAGACTTCCTCAGCCTTTACAACAGAACCATTAGGTCCCAAAGCAGTTCAGGCTTTCTTCAGCCTTCACCTTCAGATGAGATTTAACTTCTATTTTCCCTTCCCATTCTGACAGCAACCTTTCAACCCCCAGATGCTAATGCAAGAAAATAACAACTTAGGCTCTGAGGAAGAGCTTACTATTGTTGTAAAATGTTCTGAAGACCAGCTTCTCTACTGCTTTGAAGACATAAGTTACTGTACTGAAAACATCCAAATGTGAGCAGATGCCAAAATTAGCACTAAACTGTGTTAATTATTTAATACTGTCTACAGGGAGAACAACTTTTTTCAAATAGCACAGCTGAAAAACGGTTTTATATAGAAAAGACAGAACCTCAGGCTTTAGCTTCCATCATTTACTGCGGAATTCTTAAAAGAATGCAGAATGGGAATTTTGTAATCCTCAGTTAAGCTCCACTGACAATTTTATCACTTTTCGGTCAGCAACTTTAAGTCACTTTTTTTTTTTTTTTTTAATGAAAACAAAGGAAAACTTCTAACCCCCACCAACCTTTTTCTGCTTAACTATTATTCACTGTTAAATAGCCAGCCAGTTGTTCTGGTGCCAAAAAAGCTGCTATGGGACCATGCAGCCATGGAACCATACAGCCAAGTCCACATATTGGCTAAGAAAATGCAATCAGAAATTAATCACAGAATCAACAAGGTTGGAAAAGATCTTTAAAACCATCAAGTCCAGCCATTACCCCAGTACTGCCAAGTCCACCGCTAAGCCTCTTCTCCAGTCTAAACAACCTGAGCTTCCTCAGCCATTCCTCATCAGACTGGTGCTCCAGACCCTTCACCAAAGAAAACAATATATATCCAAAAAAAGGGCACAACCATACCCACACTTTAAGCCTAAATCCAAATACAAATGCACTGAAATCAATGAGGCAAAGCAACTACTGCATCCTCTTCCACATCAGTTGAGTACAGCTAAATTCAGATCTCCAAAATAAAGCTACCTGGAATACAAACAATAATAAGAAAAAATACAACCTACTGATAAATACTGGAACACGTGTAAAGCAGCAATCATTTTTACAACTGTACTTTATCACAGACAGAGCTTGAGCCATGTACATCATAAGGTAAGATTTGCAGCTGCAAAATTCAAAACTATGTGGTTTATGCAAATCACACAAACAACTATTTTAGAAACAAGACTTGAGACACATATTCAAGAAATAAGACCCTGCACGTATATAATTTAGATTTTGTCTTGCAGTGCAACCAAGTGGCTGAAGGGTGGAGCGATGATGCTCCCGATGAAGTTTATTTTAGATGCTGGGGCTCTCACATATTTCAGCACTCTCATTAATGCCCTGATGTGTCACCACCCCAAGTAACCACTCAAATTACTTCTTCCATGAAAAGGGAGACCAAAGTTGTCCAAAGTTATTCTTTCTTCTTCAGAAAGGCAGTCACCTCACACATGGCATCAGTCATAACTAGTATATTTCTGTGCAAACGTACATTCTGAAGAGAAAAGTTGTACTTCACTACCCACATGTTTGTTGTGTATGGTCTTGTACTTTCTTATTATATATCACATTTTATTTTTTTTTTTGTTTCATAAGCCAAATCCTCAGACCCTATCTCAATAGCTTTTTGGTAGACTATTCTTAGAGGATAAAAGCAACAAACCAGACTTGAAAATGTGTTTTACAACAGCTGACTACTGTGTATCACTCAGTGAATTCCATCTTATGCTCTGCAGAAGACCCTCATTCTACAAATACATACCCAATCTTAACACCCTGCTCGTTCTGGCAAATCTTCCCAACTACTTCTATTTTTGCCCCATTGTGAACACCACTCACCTGAAGCAAATTTTGAGGACTTTCAAAATTAATTACTGCCTTCCTGCTTTGCCTCTGGCTGGAAGCTGGTATAAAAATTACCACCGGATTAAGCTGTATCTCTGATTCCTTACTCTATTGATGATGAATGATTCTTCCTTTGTCTCAGGAAAACCTTAAGTGCATTAAGTTTTCTCCCCACACTTTATTTTTCTCTTCAATAATGCAGCATTTGTGGACCGTGTCATCATCAGCCACTACACACACACAGAGCTGGGATAGAAACCCTTACTACTCAATACTTATTTTGCTCTCAGTGTTTTGCGTATACTCCTGGAGCACATAAAAGCAGATTTTTTTGGTATTCCTCCCCACTACTGGATCCTCATCTCATCTCATTTCCTGTCTTTTTCTTCAACTACTTTTCCACGCTAACAGTTCTCAGACGGGATGAGCATGAGACAGTGCATGGCAGTGGATCACAGAGAAGAGAGAAACATCTGAACATAGAGGTACACCACAAGCTGTCTTACTAGTATGCAATTCCTTTGCACTTCCTCAGCTCCAGACCTTTTCCACCAAAAATCTTGCTTAAGAAATAAAAGTATAAACAAAAAAAAAAAATAATTATAAGGATCTGCAACTAGAGTGCACTATTTGAAGGTTTCTCATCTAAAAGTCCCTGGTTTTTTAATACCTAAAACTGACAGAACTGAAGCAGAACTCCAATTTAATTGTGATTATAGTCAGGTCTGACCCAATTCTGAAATGAACTCCAGATGTTAACTGGTCAAAGTCAGAAGAAGACTAGAATTTAAGAATTACTAGAGAATTTAAGAATTACAGCTGGTTAGAGGGTCTGGAGCGCAAGTGGTGTTTGCCTCCATACCTGTTACAAGCAAGGGCAAAGAGATAAATAGGAAGAGTCTGTAGATTAATGTATGGCTATGGGACTGGTGCCAAAGGCAGGGGTTTGGGTTTTTCAATCATGGGCTGCTATATGAGACACCTGGTTTGCTGGTGGCAGGTGGGATACACCAGTCCCAGAGGGGAAGAAGGTTTTTGGGGCAGGAGTTAGCAGGGCTCATTGACAGGGCTTTAAACTAGATATGAAGGGAGAAGGGGAGATAACTGGGCCTGTTAGGGACAAGCCCAAGAGAAACATGCTAGGGCCTGAAGGAGGGTGGACTAGGGAGGACTCTCAATCTGTTGTTTCATTTGAGGGAAAGGAGAGTTGTTTAGACCCTGTCCCGCAGGGGAAAAAGGGTACCAGGGCAAGAGTTAGCAGAGCTCAGTCACAGAGCTTTAGGTTAGATTCAAAGTGCAAGGGGGTTGTAGCTGGGTTTGAACTAGTGGGGCATTGTTCTAGTATGAATGAAGACCAGAAGGCCTCCCACCTCCCAAGGGTGCCACTAGCGTGCTCTGCTCGCTCCCTGAGATGCCTGTGCACCAATGCACACAGCATGGGGAATGAACAGGAGGAGTTAGAAGTCTGTGTGCGGTCTAAAGGTTATGACCTGGTGGCAATTACAGAGACATGGTGGGACAGCTCACATGACTGGAATGTGGTCATGGACGGCTATGTCCTTTTTAGGAAAGATAGGTCAGCAAAGTGAGGTGGTGGAGTCGCTCTTTATGTGAGAGAGAGACTAGAATGTATTGAGTTCTGTCCAGGGACAGATGAGGACCAAGTGGAAAGTCTGTGGGTGCAAATTAAGGGACAGGCTGGTACGGGTGGCACAGTTGTGGTGGTCTATTATAGACCTCCTGATCAGGACAAAGGAGTTGATGAGGCTTTCTACAGGCAACTGAAACATCTCTCTTATGAGGAGAGGCTGAGGGAGCTGGGACTCTTTAGCTTGGAGGAGACCGAGGGGTGACCTCATCAATGTTTACAAATATGTAAAGGGTGAGTGTCAGGATGATGGAGCTAGGTTTTTTTCAGTGATGTCCAGTGATAGGACAAGGGGCAATGGGTGTAAACTGGAGCATAGGAGGTTCTATGTGAACATCAGGAAAAATTTCTTTACTGTGAGAGTGACAGAGCACGGGAATGGGTTGCCCAGGGGGCTGTGGAGTCTCCTACGTTGGAGATATTCAAGGCCTGCCTGGACAAGTTCCTGTGTGATGTACTCTAGGTTACCCTGCTCTTGCAGGGGGGTTGGACTAGATGATCTTTTGAGGTCCCTTCCAACCCTTGGGATTCTGTGATTCTGTAACAGAGACAGTAATAATTTAACTGCAACTGTTACTCACACAGGAATACCTTTCCCCTTCTGAAAGGGTAAAACTTTCTTTCAGAAAAGACACATGCCATACCTTTACAATAAAGAATAATAAGAGATATAAAAGTCAACAAACCCAAATACAAAATAGATTGGGACTGAAAAGAATACTTATTTTGCTAATGGTTAGCAGAGAGGAGAAGCTGCAGTCTGGGACACAGCACTCAGAGTAGAAAAAGAACCAAACCAACCCTTTGATACAATATTCAGTTATTTCACCTACAAAACCCAGGTGACTACAAGTAAATGGCAATGTGTTACGTTTATCAGGGCGGTAACACAACACTGGCATACTTCTAACAGCTAAGCTATACAAAAGGAAATTAATATGTCCACATGTAACAGGAGAGTCTTTACCCGTTTAAGCTTGTTCACAAGCCCCATCAGACACAATACACTGTCTAGATTTTTACCTAGCAGATATTCTATGCCCCCATTACATCCTTTGACCATAAAAATGTTAAAATAAATAAATAAACATACACGTTTTGATTTGCTCTAATTCATATGGCCAAATCCAGGTATTTTAATGTCCCTGTGGATATTTTACTCTTGGTGCATTTTCAGCACACTTTTTAAGATCAAAGAAACCCCACAAGACCACAGAGACGGCGAGAGAGAAGGGGCAGGGTGAGCAGATGTCTGTCTCACTTTGGCTTGGACAGTATGGGTAAACAAGAGACTCCACTAAATATCTGGATGATAATCTGTGGGATGCTAAAGATCTCTGGGATTTTATTAGAGAGCTTCTATCAGGCTGTAAGATCTCCCCATACTCCCCTTCTCAAGGCAATGCCCTGGGACTTAACCCATGTGCATGGCAAGAGAGAGGAAGCCCATCACAGGGACTGAACTGCACACACAGCGCAAGTATCACACCCACTGCTGCCAGGTTGCACAAACCAAGCCAAACCCCATGTTCTTTCACTGTACAAACCATTGCAAATGCTACCCTCTCTTCTTTGAAAATTAAAATATTTGCTTCAAAGTGTTGAGACAGAATAAATGATCCCAGAACAAAGAGAAACACCTCCAAATGTATCTTACAGGCACCCAGTTCTGCCTTTTACTATGATTCTGCCATCATACTTGCCTAATTGATGCAGTGTTCACAAAGTTGGGGCGGAGGAGAGGAATTATTTCCATTATTTTCTGCAAATGCTATTAGCAACCAACTCCATCAATTCCACAAGGTAACAGAAAGGCTATAAATATAAGAATTAATGCCAACAATGCTTATTCCTTATCACTTAATATAATCCAGCATTCTTGATGTCTGAGCGCACTTCAAGTCTCTGCAACCTTCACTCTCTGGCACAGCAATTCTGAACTGTTCAGGGAATGTCCACTTGAATGCCAAGCTCCAGCTAGCAGGAAAAAAGGAAAGGTTATTCCAGATCCACCAGTAAATGGACCCCATATGCATCTGCACACATGTAAACTAAAACTCAAGACACTGATGCTCACAGTGCTCCATCAGGATTATGGCATCCCTCCACAGCTGAAGTTAAGAACCTGCACTAAGTTACAAACTCCTGTTACATGATGGCACTGCCTGTGCTGCACTAACTACATGTTACAACTACTGCTCCTGAGATAGTTTTGTATTTTATTTTTAATATTTTTATTTATTTATATTTTCCCTAGTTATTTTTTAATAGACAAATATTAAATATTTTTTAGAAGAATAGCATTTTGAGCATTAAAAAAGCCTGCTGGGCTGCACAATGCACTGGTGCTCTTTAAACTTTTTACAGTTGATAACATGCATTCCAATACAGCTCCAACAATTTAACTCTCATCCTTATATTTAATTATTGTTGCTTGAAAAACACATCTGAAAGAACTGGTGGAGCTCTGTGGAAAGGAGAAGGTATCTCTCACCACTACAGTTGGCACATCTAGAGATATTTGTATTTTCTCCTAAATCGTACAACTACTTGCTAGTAGTAAAACAATCTGGGTAGGCCAAACCCACATTATTCAGGCATGCCCAGGTATCAAACTACTGTTAAAATATCATTTTAAAATAGCTTTTGCTACTGATGAATATCACAAGGACAGTCCAAATTTCTCTGCATACCCAGGAGGAAGCTGCATACATTCAACCATGACACAAGTTACAGAGTCCAGTGAGTGACTTTACATGGAGGAGAAATACGGTAGGGTGAGGAAAGCATTCCAGCTCTCAGAAAATTCATGTCCATCTCAATCAGCTATAGAGCTATCTCTTGAATGTAAGCTGAACTTCTGAAGTTAACACACACCAGTAGAAACCCTGTGTTATCCACCCGAGCGCTGCCACCACTCCTTGCCTGGCAGGCAGTTAACATACCATCTTCTCCCTGGCTGCAGGGGGAAAGCAACAGAAACCCCTCTCCAGCCGCTCCTCTGCTCAAGCCCAAAGGCAACCAAAGCCTTCTCAGCTGCCCACTTCTCCAGCTGCCTTGCTGAACCAGACCAGTAGGTATGGCAAAATCATTCTTCTGGAAGTAGTAACCTATTTTCAAAGCTTATTCTCCCGAGATACTTCTCCCCCTACCTCTGGTGCACCCTCACCTAGGAAACACAGGGGCATACCAGCTAGCTTCTGCCATCCCCCCAAGTCACCCACTAGGAGGTTGCTCCCAAGGAAAGAGTGCTGCCAGTAACAAGATGCATCCCCACTGGAGAAGCAGGTTTCCATCTTGCTAAATTAATTAATAACCCCTCCCCAAATTTGAGAGCATGATGCCAAAATCAAAAATGCAACACTACCATGAAGAATGGGTTTATAATACTGAGAGTTTAATGAGCTTCTCATAGCATGCAGCTGTCCATATTTAGGGTAGAAATGACCTATAAATCAGTCAAGAATTCCACTTACTTAAAAAGGAATTCTTACTTCAGAAAACACATATCTCTATTTACAAAGTTGCAACCTGCCAAAATTTCAAATACTTTTACTGTACACCTTTCCTTTGATTTAACAAAGCATGCATCTGAGGTGGTTACTGTGCATGTCAAGGTATACTAAAAATGAAAGATCAAAAATTAACATTAGCCCAGTTAATTTCTGCCAGTATTCTCCCCCAGCTACACTAACTAGATCCTGTCTAGCATTAAGCCAGCCAGTACTGAGCCAGTTTTATATTCTTCAGTCTTATCTGTGAACATGATGCTAACCGCAATATGTATACTCAACATTGAATTTAAAATTACCAAAATTCCATGCATCATCTCGTGCAAATTTCCCAGATCAGGAGGCAGATTAACTTGGAAAATTCTTTTAACAGACCTGCTAAAACCCTGTATGATCCAACCACATTCCAGAAACCAGTGGCTCCTGTTAAATTAGGACCATGACACTGGCAAGAGAGCTTGGCTGACAGAACAGCTGCAGTAAGCACCAACTCCAGGTCTGAATGTGACCTGGAAATTTTTATCATTGTGCTGAAAATATCAGAAGTAAAGCTAGTTTGGACAGGAAGTTAAACCCCCCACAAACACATTTAGATTATGATTTGAGGTAACTGTCTGAAGTTTTAATAGGTACATAAATCAGAAAATAGTAACCCACTTATTGTAGGTGAGAAAGCAGACAAGCTTCAGATAGATCTTTAAGCTGGAAAATGCAAGAGACTACATTTTCAGCTACAAGGAATACCCTTGTGGTTAAAAAAAAAAGCAACAGAAGTGAAGACATTCAGAAGCAGACCTGCAATGGGAACAAGTTCACCCCCAGAAGTGATCTGCAGCTGAATGGCATTCAGTTTTTACAATGGCAAAACCTAGTGTTCTGTAAGCCTGGATCTGATATTCATCCTTGGAACTCTGCTATAGCCCTATCCCCTAATGTAGTTCTTGGGGGAGACAGATCCAAGTGTCAAATAAAGGGTCTTGGGAAAGTTTAAAAACTAAGTTAGAGAAGTTATTAATGGCTTCAGAGTTTCTTCTCCCTCCTGACTCCTCAGCTAAGCTGACCCACTTGTTCGCAGGGCCAAACAATAAAGCAGACCAGTGAACTGAGCCAGGTTAAAAATAAACCCAAAATAAGGAAGTTACTTGAAATTCAGATATCTTCATTCATCTTGTCTACCACGTGCTCCCACACAATGGTGTCAGTGCAAGTGAGGAGGCAATACAGAGGTGCAGAGGTCAAAAAAACCCTGCTCCAGAAGATACCTCTTCTCTGTAGCAGTGTTAAGAGTCAAACAGACACAAACTCTACTCCTGGCTCCCAGGAGCATATAAGTCATACAACATAATGAAGTCTGGTGTCCAGACCAAAATCCAGGACCTTCCCTGCAGCTTGTGCTCAACTTTGGGTTAGACTCCCTTTTCTGCAGGCACTATTCTCAGCTGATTGCTGCACAGCACAGCCACTTTGCACCACACCAGTCCAGACACACTACCTGGATGAGGGAGACATTTGATGCCCCTTACTCTAGAGCTCTAGGATGCACCCTGCTAAATGCAAGTGGGCTTCCACTATACAAATTTAGGCAAAAAAACAGGTAATAGTAGTATTATTATTTAATAAAATGGATTGCAAAGATGTGCTCTGTGTTGCATTCAGTGCTACTAGTATAACTTTACTAGCAAAAGCATGTGTTCATACATTTGGATGCATAAGGCATTAGGAAGGCTCTTATGCTCATGTTTCAGACTTATAAAAAGTGGAAGCAAGGACAAGCAGCCTGGGAAGAATACAGGAATGTTGTCTGGGAAGCTAGGGACCAGGTTAGGAAATCTAAGTCCCAGTTAGAATTAAACTTGGCTAGAGATGTGAAAGATAACAGGAAGGGATTCTGTAGGTACACTGCAAATAAAAGACAGACTAGGGACAATGTGGGCCCTCTCCAGAAGCCATCAGGAGAATCGGCTACCCTGGATTTGGAGAAGGCTGAGGTTGTTAATGACTTCTTTGCCTTGGTCTTCACTGGCAAATGTTCCAACCACAACACCCAAGTTGGAAGCTGGCAAATGAAGTTGATAAGCCACTGTCTATATTTGAAAAATCATGGCAGTCAGGCGAAGTTCCTGACGACTGGAAAAAGGGAAATATAACCCCCATTTTCAAGAAGGGGAAAATGGATGACCCAGGGAATTACAGACCAGTCAGTCTCACCTCTGTGCTTGGAGCAGACTCTCCTGGAAGGCATGCTAAAGTACATGAAAAACAAGGTGCTTGGTGACAGCCAGCATGGCTTCACTAAGGGGAAATCCTGCCTGACCAATTTGGTGGCCTTCTATGATGGGGCTACAGAACTGAGGGACAGGGGTAGAGCAGCTGATGTCATCTGCCTGGACTTGTGCTAAGTGTTCGACACTGTCCCACATGACATCCTTGTCTCTAAATTGGAGAGACATCAATTTGATGGATGGACCACTCGGTGGATAAAGAACTGGCTGGATGGCCGCACACAAAGAGTTGTAGTCAATGGCTCAATGTCCAGCTGGAGACCAGTAACGAGTGGTGTTCCTCAGGGATCGGTGTTGGGACTGGTCTTGTTCAACATCTTTGTTGGTGACATGGACAGTGGGATTGAGTGCGCCCTCAGCAAGTTTGCCGATGACACCAAGCTGTGTGGTTCAGTTGATATGCTGGAGGGAAGGAATGCCATCCAGAGGGACCTCGACATGCTTGTGAGGTGGGCTGATGCCAACCTCATGAAGTTTAACCATGCCAAGTGCAAGGTCCTACAGCTGGGTCAAAGCAATCCGAGGCACAGCTACAGGTTGGGCAGAGAAGAGATTCAGAGCAGCCCTGCAGAGAAGGACTTGGGGGTGTTGGTCAATGAGAAAATGAACATGAGCCAGCTTCAGTGTGTACTTGCAGCCCAGAAAGCCAACTATATCCTGGGCTGCATCAAAAGGAGCGTGACCAGCAGGTCGAAGGAGGTGATCCTGCCCCTCTACTCTACTCTTGTGAGCCCTCACCTGGAGTATTGTGTGCAGTTCTGGTGTCCTCAACATAAAATGGACATGGAGCTGTTGGAGCAAGTGCAGAGGAGGACCACGAGGATCATCAGGGGACTGGAGCACCTCCTGTATGAAGATAGGCTGAGAAAGTTGGGGCTGTTCAGCCTGGAGAAGAGAAGGCTGCATGGAGACCTCATAGCAGCCTTCCAGTATCTGAAGGGGGCCTACAAGGATTCTGCGGAGGGACTCTTCACTAAGGACTGTAGTGACAGGATAGGGATAATGGGTTAAAACTTAAACAGGGGAAGTTTAGATTTGATATAAGGAAGAAATTCTTTACTGTAAGGGTGGTGAGGCAGTCAAATGGGTTGCCCAAGGAAGTTATGAATGCTCCATCCCCGGTGGTGCTCAAGACCAGGTTGGGCAGAGCCCTGGGTGACATGGTTTAGTGTGAGATGTCCCTGCCCACGGCAGGGAGGGGTGGAACTGCATGATCTTAAGGTCCTTTCCAACCCTAACTATTCTATGATTCAGACCCTGACTATGCTGTATTTCAAGCAACCAAGAATTTTTATTGGATTTGACTTCAGTTTTGTTCGTCTAAGGGGCCACAAAGTATCTAGATTTTGATTCATCTTTTATTATTAGTCTGCAGTATCAATTTATACAAACACTCCTGAGGCACGCATAACTTCTAAGGCAGCTAACAGATAAAGGTACTGAGGAGAGCCACCTGAGGCACTGGTCTCTCGCTGCATTAATGTTAACACCTCTCAGTTCATTATATTGAAGGCTGCTAAAAGGTCTTAAAGAATTAGTTGGAATGTTTTCTTAATCCAGCAAGGGAGGTCACCAACCAATAAAGCTGAAGTGTTTTTATCCTAAGTTTAAGTCTGGAGACTGATACTGCAATTCCACACACATTTCTTCATGGCAATGCTAACACACCCAGTCCCCAGGCTCATTCACACCTCTAAAAACCTACTCTTTGCTAGAGCCAGCTCAGCTCTTTGTTCAGCTGCAGGGACTGGAGGACCCACTGGTTACATTACACAACTCCAGCAAAGCTGAGGGGACAGAACAAAGTCATGGCTGACCAGGCTGCTTATGAACAGGCAACTGGCACAGGTGAAGTGAGATCCATTTTGTGCAACTTTCTGATCAGTTTTCCACTTAATCTGTGCTATTATCAAGAGCAAGAGAGCGCTTCCCCCAGAGAGCTCCACTGGTAAGCAAAGCAGCTGCACAGCTTTCCCTCCTTTAGAGGGAAGCCCCAAGAATCTTTTCCAGTAAGGTCCCTATCCCTTCCACACCAACCCTCTCTTACTTTGGATGATACACTCCAGAGCACAGGCTACAAGCCAAAGCATGAGCCCAAGGAACAAAATGTGTTAAAAAAACCAAGACAAATCTGAGAATATCTTCAAATCAATATAGAACAGAAGCAATACACCTGAAGAATCAATTATCAAATCCTGTGGTTAAACTTTTAGAGTAAACTACTTTAAAAATTATTAGTCAGTTTTGATTTCTGGCACATTTCAGTTTGATTTTGCTGCTGCTTATTTTTAATTCCTCATCTGTAAGGACACTTTAAGAAGGAAAAACAAACAAATCAACCCTGAACAACAGAACTCATGCTTATGGTTACTACCTTCATGGCATGATGGAAATATTGCAAAGCATTACACTAGTTTTTAAGAAGACTGTTTTTCTGACACATGGCTGAAGTCCAAGAAGTATCTGAAACAGTCAGACTGAAACAGAGGAGATAAAAACCACAGAGGAAGAATGTGACAAGGGAAAGCAGAACAAAATTGTGAAACATCACTACTGTAGTTGCTACTAACAAAAGGAGGGCTTGTGATCCTCTGTTTAATTCATATAATTTACAGACACACTTGTGTCCAAACTTCTAATAGTATTTACTGTTCTCCAGAAATCAGGTTCACCTCTCATTATTAAGCAACCAGTACATAACCAGATGAGAAATTCTTGAGGTCAGTTCCTTGCTATTCCAAATGAAGAAGAGAATCTAACTATCCTTAACTTCACTTAATGAACAAATAAAGAGGGTTCACACAGCCTCTGCTTAAGCACATTTCCTTTTTTAAACAAAAGTACACCTCACTGTCTTAGGACTTGAAGTCTGTAAACCTATGCAACAGCATCTGAGTGTCCAGTCAGCAGTAACATCTGTAACAGAAGCAAACCAACCATTTATCTAAATGGAACAGTTAAAACATACTGTGAAGGTAAACTGGTGTTTAAAAATTGTACCTCATCATGGTTTCCAGAAATATTCTGGTGATACACAAGTTTGAAGTATTTCACAACTACTGTAAAGCAACAGCAATGGGTTGAATGCATCAGGAGAGCTGCCTGGTTTTACAAGGAGGAAGGGAGAATGTAAGTTCTTCCCCATCTCCAAATGGGGTGATCTCCATTACTGAAAAAAACCTAAAGATGATGCAGAAACCACCGTGCTCCAGTACCAGGATTGTCAACTCCACCTTGATTGCCTAAAACAAAATGTATGGGGTGGGGGTGGGAAGGCAAAACCTGAAACTGATTGCTCCCCAAACACCTTTTAATGTCTTCATTCTTTTCCAGTAGCCAGAGATTATCAAGATACAAAAAAACAAAAGGCAACAGGCTACTGTCCAAAAACTGTACACTGCTAAATAAACACAATCCAACACAGATACTCTTCTAGTCATACAGGGGCTGGGGCAGCCTAGCAGGACCAGATCAGTAATAGTCCCTTCACAGCAGATGGATAAAATAATGATGAATGAAAATACAGACCTCAGATACAGAGTGGCCATCCTTTCTGGTCTTAAGACCTGCAAACCAGAACGTTTGTATCATAACAAACCACAACCCCACTGTTGCTGCCACCACCATGTCTAGCACAGCAGAACCACAGAATATGTGCAAGTTTAAAACATCTACCCAAAAGTCCTCATCTACTGAGAGATAAGGACTGATCTGCACAGTGAAACAACAGAAGGGGGTGGCATACCTGCCCCAACACACGCAGGGTGGCTTCTTCCTCAGCTGGGGGTCCCCAGCCCTCTGCTGGGTCCCACTGCAGGCATGGGCAACCACACGTGAGACGCTCCAGAGTGCATACAGGCACCACGTGGCCCAGGCTTGAAACTGACATCCACAATTTATCCTGTACCTTCATGGCTCAGAACCAAGTTTTACACCAAACATTTCCTACCTAGTCACAGAATGTGTTCATCTTACACTGGGAAACTTTCTATTCTTAAAAATTCAATTTCACTTTTCTTAAATACTGTTTATATGAACTTATTTATTAACTTATTTACTGCAGATACAGCCTGTACATTTATAATTCACAGATCAGCCATTTTATGAAATAAGGTTACACCCTGATCTGTTTAACAATAAGCATATTAAGCCAAATGGATTTAAAACCTTTGCCAAGTTTTAATAGGTGTCTGCACCCTCATACTTTTATCAAAATCTCCATCAAATTTCTGCCAAACAGTATCAGTGATGTTAGAAAATAACTTACCAAAACGTATGAAACATACGGGAGGGAAAAATCTCTATTGTGGAAACACACAACCATTCCTTTTTTAAACACAGCTCAACAGAAATCCATCCAATGGTTGTACATCATCACATTTAGAGCCCTAAGCCATAATCTTCCTTAGATCTTAACAAAAACACACATGCACAGCTGGAGATGACATAGCTTTTAAGAACATCCTTACAGTTGCACTATGTGAAAGCACCAAATGATCAAACTTAGAGCTACGGTGAACACCAATGATACTCCTACACATCCTTTCCCACTCACACTAGGAAAAAAGAAATTATGAAAATCACTGTAAGAATTTACAGAGATTTCTGCTTTTAAACACAAAATTCTACTGGAGTGAATTCAACCCCTTAATATACAAAATATAAAGCTGCAAATTCTGTTTTCCAGCACTTTTATGATGTTTCATATCAAAGTAGCATGACTACTAAAAAAATCTTCATCACATATGCAAAAATAAGCTGAGGTACCAGCGTTTTCTCTTCCCCAATTTAAATAGGATGCTCCTGATACATCTTCTCTGAGTAGCATCACTCCAGAGGTTGCCTTACAGCTACAGCCAAGAAGAACTGCAGGTTTGGAGGCATTGAACATCCTGTTCTCCCAAAATGTTTGATGCTACAAAGCACAATGGTTTTGTTTAAATCTTCAGTATTAAATGGGTCAGGAATTACTTATTTCAGTAATGTTTAAAACAGTAAATTAAAAACACAAACTGAGATATGCTGTCTTGATTACATAACAGAACTTCAGTTACAGCAAAATTTACCATATAGTAGTTTAAATTTAAGATCTTTTGTTTAACAAATCTGCAAATGCTGCTACGCTGAATAACCAAGCCGTGGCATTCCAGATGCATAAGTCCAACATAAAACAGCCTGCAAATATGGGTTTATATTCTGAAAAGAGTCCCAAAGATTCCTAGGCACTACAGCGAAAACCTAACAGTGTCTTCCTCAAACTGCAAATACTCAGTACAGTTTCAGTATTTTCAAAAATCCATCTACTAATTTTCAGAAGCTTAATTACTTCTAGTTGACAAAGTAACAGCTTTCTAGGGAACTACACAAACACAAGTCAGAATAAAACACTACTTCCAAGCTGACCATTCTTCGTTTTGCTGGCAAGTCATTCAAACTCCATTCAGTTTCTAAACTTACAGAGCTTGTTTTACTACAAGCAGTAAGCCAGGCTGAAGAGAAAAAACGGTTTAGCAGAAATATTAAGATGTGTTAGTCTAAGCCTACAACAATACACACAGATACATTATGCTAGGTGCACTCTTCCTCTTCTTGCTAGTGTATCAAATGAAAACATTGCAACTATTGGAGCAAAACACATTCTATTTTAAGTGACCAATGAAAAAAGTTTCAGAAAACAGCAGGGCATATTTGATGACTTGACAGGTAAGACAGCCAGTCTCCAGCCCCCACTCTTACTTGCCAAGACACTTCATAATAATTGCAAATATATATATTTATATACATATGATTTGAGAGGGAAAAGCACGCTTGCTATTACTAACGCTTGTGTTGCAAACTACTCAGTATTTTACTCCTTCACAGTTACAAAATACAAAGTTAAATTAAAGCAATTGATCTGAACACCTGAAAGCAAACACCTAAAGCAAACAACGCTCTATTTTAAATTTATTATCATTTAAGAAAAATCGGACGTTTCACAAGCTTTAAAACAGTTCATTTTCACCCTTACCCCAAATATCAAATGATGTCATGCAAGATGTACTGGTTAAACTGGTTTAACTGCTACAGGCTGGATGCCGTGTTGAGATTTTCTTGCGATAAATTAATTCTGCAGCAATGAAACTGATTCAGCTCGTCTCAAACAACTATCTCCATCTGCTTTTTGAAAGTTTGGGCTTATATTTCTATTTTATACACACACCCCTTGCTACTTATGTAGTACAGCTATCCAGTAATGACAGGAAGCAGTTTAACTTCTCTTCTGAATACTGGAGTGGAGTAAGGAAATCTGTTTTGTATAGCTCATCCTCAATAGTGTGCCATCTAAATTTCCCTCTGAATTTTCCATTTCTCCTTCATAGAAAGTTTACTAAATCTGACAACCTATTGAGCACCCAGTTTATAAAGAACTAGCAGAAGAAACTCTAGACACAGTTAACACTCTTTAAAAGTCACCAATGCTGGTTTCTCAATTGGTGTGAAGCAGCTACATCAGAAAAATGCAATACACATCTTTTCCCAAGGCCAAGCATGCTGTTTCCAGAGGTAGTAAACATGATCATTACCAGGAATAAAAAGCCAGGCCTGGTCCTTCTCTCTAGGTATAACATCAGAATTAACTTAATTTTGCTTGCTGTCTGCTGCATCAGCATTTTCATCTCCCCTCACTTGAGCATCATCCATTTCATGGAAAAATGTCAAGGCTGGAAAGGGGAAGGGGCAGGAAGAACATACAAACAAGCAGATACCCACGGTTGTATGATGTATTTGTCTGCATATTCTCCTCCCAAACATATAGCACTACTTTATCACTGCTTAGCTAGCAGCAACACAGAAGACAGCAAAGGAGCTCAGGGAAAAAAAGGGAGATACAGGCCTTCAGGAGAAAGGCATGGAAGCAGGCAAAAAAGAACACTTTTATATATGCAAATGATATTAAATTGCTAGGAATTGAGAATATTAATGAGGATAAAACATGATAGGGAAGTAAGCATTCAGAAAAGAGGCAAAACAAACAAACAAACAAACAAACGAAAAAACAACAAAAAAAACCCTACTTCTGTACTTGAGACCAGTATCACAGTGGGTCAGAAATCTAGTAAAATCTAGTAGTAAGCAAAACCAGAAAGAAAAGCAAGCAACACAGACTTCCAATTACACGGGAACTGCAGAAAAGTGCAATTTTACACTCTTCATATACATGCACGCACAGAGCCATGTCAATTACTCTTTTTTTTTTTTAATCGTTCTTTGTAAATACCTTGCATAATTTCACCTGTCAATCAAGCCTGAACCTAACTAGGATAATTGCCCTAACTAGGATAAAACTTGGAAGCCAGCATTGCCTGACCGGCTGCAGAGGCAACACAAGGAGAACACAAGTGTGCAACCTGAACTACCAGTCACCACATATTCATGGACTGTGACAATGTTTCAGTAAGCTTGCGCTGGCTACTTTGGAAAATAAACTTCCATAATGCGAAACACATGTACATACATAACTATGGGCAGAGGCTGGACCTACCAAAAAAGCAGATTCAAACCATAAACAAGGGAAACTTAAAGTTAGTAAGCACAAATGAGACTTTCCATGAAAAAGCTTTACGAAATATGTAACTGTAGGTTTGTATTAAACCCAGTTGTTTGAAGTTAGGACACATTTGTGAAAACATGTTACAGAAGCAGCATATAAAAGTACTGGGATTTGGATTCAATTACACTTTATAGAGCAACTCACTAGCAACTAAAGAGCCGTAATTCTTTGCCTAATAAAGCAACCTATATACCCTACTTACAGTACAGAAAAACTATTATTTCTTGCACTAAATTTATTCAGCATAAACTCAAAATTTCTACAGGATAATTTACTAATCACCACCACAAACTGTTAATTTATCTAAAACTCAGGCACCAGCAGCTCACCTGCACACTCCCACTCAGTGGTTTCAGTCCAAAGGCAGCAACAGCAGCCAGAATCACAAGCTTTTATATGACAGTGGATCAGAGCTGCACACAAAATCCATAACCAGTGACAGAATTTGGCCAAATAACTGCCAGCATCTGCACTGCCTCAAGCAGCCCTTCTTGTTCCTTCCCACCCCAATGCCAAACCTTCACCACAACCATACAACACTAAATGGTGCTGCAGGGTGAACCAAATTAAACCCCCACTTCTTGTTTTTAATCTTGAGGACTTCACCTTCACAGGGAGGTGCGTCAGCCCAGCGGCTGGCATGGCACACAAGATGAAAGTAAGCAGCAGCAAACACTGTTTGCCCAACTGTATTAGGAAACACAACCTCCTTCAAGACATTCCTTAAATTTAAAGTTTCTCTGTCTACGTACCGCTGCTGCTTAGCCTCAGCAAGGCTAAAGCTGATTACAAACAACATCCACAGGTAACAGAAGACTAAACACACACAGAGGTGATTAGTAACACCACTGCATTCTGAGCATTGCAAGGAGGTGAGCCTGCATCACATCTAGTCCCGCTGAGCAGGGACCTACCCTTACCAAAGCTGTCATTGCTTCTTTCCTTCATGATGCAGAGATTAATTTTTCCTTCTAAAGGGAATCTCTTCCTCCCACTTTAAGTCTTATGGCCCTGTCTAGTACTACTATTATTTATACACAGCGTCCATAATGTCATTAAGGAAGAGTAAATTAGTCATAAGGGAAAGGGAAGGGAGAAAAACAGGGACATGAGACCAGACACTCAAAATACATCTGATTTAATCCTACAGAGTTTAATTCCACACTTCTTTTACTACATCTGAAATGGTTATCTCGCTTACCAAAATCAATCATCTGCTGTAGCTGTACATAGAATAAGTGAACCTGCACCTAACTCAAAATCAAGATGTGCAATTTTCTACTGCGCATTCTTCACATACCTCCTAAATCTAACATGATCACTCACTGAAGAATGGCACCCAACACTGTTCCGTGCATGTTAAAATTAAGTTAACTACACGTTAAGTATTTTCCTCACTGCTTGAAAGCATCTCTCTCAAGAAAGCACACCCATAAATTAAAATAAACACTGTTTTACACACTAAATGAACATACACCCATGATGATTATTAAAACTCAGCAATAATCTGCTATCTTGTACTTAACATATTTCTCAAGAAAAATCAAGTATTGCAGGAAAAAATCTCCAAAGACTAAACTTTCTTAGTTTTGTTTTTGCACAAATGAAATTGACAGTTCTGTAAACTCTCACCAATTAGCCAGTTTGTAATATCACTGAGACTCAGCTGTGTGTGGCCGAATAGATCTCAACTAGATTTCCAAGATAATGCTGTATTTATTCTTGGTGTTGCTATGTTGATATATGCAGAGACTCCTTCCTCACCCCTCCAATGGAGGTGGTGACCTGTGTAAGACTTCCACAGCCAAAGGGACTTCTGCCTGTATTTTGGACTCCTGTATCCCTACTCAGAGAGGAGATGCAATCCAGAGACATTCAGAAAACCTTTAAAATGCATAAAAAAGTTTAGCGTTTCACAGTGTGCCCAGCATTGTAGGGCATCAAGCACACAAAAATCAAACTAAAAAAACCATTAAATACAGTCAATATTCTAAAGGACTTGAAAAGGGTATTCAGAAAAAGCAGTTTGCTAAGGGCTATCAAACAATCTGCTGGAAAATATAACCCATGAGATGTTAACATTTGTGTGCATACAAACAAATATTACATATACTTAAAGTCACCTCCTTTAATGCATTTGTCACACAGTATATAAACCCCAGTTTGGAGATTTTTTCAAAACAAAAACAGAAACAATCACTCTCATAGTAAATAAATTTTAGCTATTATTTCATGAAATAGAGATTTATGCTCAGGAAAGCAAAGCTTTATGTAATGACCTTCTAATCTTGAAATGTAATCTCACAGTCACCCTGACAAACTTCCACTCCACTTCCATCTCTGCTCCTCCTGATTTCAATGGCAATTATTTAGCAAAAAGATACATTTACTAAGTCAACTGTCATTGTTTCCAAGTAAAATATCTTGTGTTAGCAAATATTTATGCCACTGTTGATTAGAACGGTCGTAACAGAATTGCCATCTTCGCAGCCAGGCATTCTAAACGATATTTAGGTAGTTGGGCGTTTTTGACCTCCAAGTCAAATTCCATCGGTATGAGCAGCATGCTGTAGCTGCCCTTCCTCAGGGAACAAAATCCTGCCATACATTTGCTCAAAATAATTTTCACATCGCTAAATCCAGGCGGAAGGTATTGTTCAAAGGGGGGAGGGAGGGTGCGTAAAAATAACAACACAATGCAAAATAAAATGCAAAAGGCACCAACGGAGACCACACCGGACGGGAGAGGGAACAAGCCTGAAAATGTAGTGCCTCCTTTATGAAACCAGCACAACTGCATGACGGTGCAGGATCCGGGCCGAGGGCTATGCAGCCGCTACACATGGCCAACGCTGCCCGCCGACCCCGCGCTAGGCCCGCCTGCAGCCGTTCCTGTAAATAACCCTCAGAGGAGGGTTAATTAAAAATGGCGAGCAGCGTGGCTGCCTGCATACAATGAGCGGTCGGGCCGCGCCGCCCCGGGCAGGGCAAGGACTCAAGCCCACCACCGGCAGGAGTAGGGACACCGGGCCGCGTCGGGCTAGGCCCCGCTGCCCACCGTCCACCGCCCGGCAGCCCTCAGGACAGCCGCGCCCCCTTCCCCCGCAGAAGGCAAAACCCTCCCCCGAAATCACAACTACTTTGAGACAAACCCCAAAACCCCCTCATCCCGGCCTTCGGGACCCCTCGGGGCGCGGCTGTCTGTCCCCACCATCCGCCTCCCGGGTTCACCTCCCGACGGGGAGGCTTCCAGCCCCGCCAGGCCGAAGGTCCGGGCTCACGTCCGCACGCCTCGCCCCGGGGGCGAGGGGCTCCTTTTGTGGCAGCGCTTCCCCCGCATCCTCCCCCTCCCGCGATGCAAATTCCTGCGGAGCCCCCCCAACCCCGAGCCGCCTCCCGCGGCCCCGCACTGCTCCTCACCGCCTCAACTTTCCCCGGCCAAAGTGCCGCCGGGCGGAGCTCCCCGCGCCCCGGGAGGGGGATCCCCAGCTAGCCGCGGGACGGCGAGGGGCGGCCAGTCCGCTCGCAAAGGAGGGAAGGGCTGGGCGCGTGTTTACCGCGGAGGGAAGACGGGAGCTCCCCGCAGGATAAGCGGCGCCGGGCGGGGGAGCCCCGGGAACCAGCAAGAGAAGGGCGAGAGGGGGAAACTCTCCTCAGAGTTGAGGGCGCAGGCCCTGCCCGGGCCGGGCTTTACCTTCCATCTCCATGTCCTCGGGCTCGCTCAGCTGCTGCTCCCCGGGCTTCTGGTGCTGCTGCTGCTGCTGCTGATGGTGGTTCATGTCGGGATGGGGCTCGGGATCAGCGGTGGCGGCGGCCTGGGCCTTTCCCGCTGGGGGCTGCAGGCCTGTGTCGGGAAGGGAAGGGGTGGAGGAGCGGCGGGGCCTCGGCAGCGGCCGGTACTGAGCACCCACCTCGGGGGGCTGCGGCTGGGCTCCGGCGGACAGGGAGCGGGTAGCCGGCGGAGGCAGCGAGACGCGCACGTATTTGCTCGCTATTCGCCCAATCTCGGCGGCGGCACCCGGTCGGGGGAAAGGGGTGGGGAGGAGGGACCGGCCGGGGGTGGCGGCTTCCCCGGGGGGCCGGAGGGGAGGGGACCGGGAGGAGGGGAGGGGGGGACGGGAGACCAGGAGTCAGGGCCCGGCGGCGGCGCCCGGCGCTTCCCCCTCCCCCGGCGAGGTGTCCCCGGCGCTGCGAAGTCGGGGAGTCGCCGCGGGGCCCCTCCTCTGCCCTCCCGCCCCCCCCAGCGCCCCGGCACAGCCGCTAGCCGACGCCTGGCTCACTGCTCCCGGCCCGCGGGCCGCCCCTGCTGCCTGTGCCCCGGCTCGCTGGTGCCGCTCCGCCGCCGCCAGCGCTCTCTGCTCTCAAAATGGCGGCTGCGGTAAACGCCGTGAAATGTCACATCCGCATGAGGGGCAGCCCAGCGAGCCGGGGAGGGGGAGGCAGCGCCGCGGCCGCCCCGGGAACAGCAGCCGCCGCCGCCACAGGAGGCCGGAGGGGCGGGGCTACAATGGCTGGGTTCGGGTCTTGGCGTCGCCGTGGTCTCCCCGAAGGCCGCCGCCGCCAGCTGCGTGTAGCTCGGGGAGGGCGGCCGCTGCTGCCCATCGGCAGAGGCGCCGGGCCCCTCCCGACCTCTGCAGCGGAGGCTCGCTTCTGCCGCCGTCCAGGAGTAGGGGCTTCGGCTCCACTTGAGGGAGGCCCGGGCCCTTGTCTCTTCCGCGAGCCCTCTCACTGCAGACGCGGCGGCCCCCGCCGGGGCTTGCCGGGGGCCGCGGGCCGGTATCGGTTTCTCAGGCCCTGCTGGGCTTCTGTGGGCATGTTTCCCCCTTGTGCCCAGGCCCGCGTGTGTGCGGCTTGGTGCGGGGCTCACGGCGGAGCCGTTCCCAGACCTCTGCCCTAGCCTTGAAGCCGGGGCACAGGCATCAGCTGTGTCTGAAGTAAGCCTGGCAGGGCACCTCACTGCCTCGCGGCCCTAGGCCACACGTGTAGTGCATGGGCAGGCAGAAAGGATGAGTTTGTGTGATGTGTGGGGAGAGGAAAAAGGAACGTGCTGTAAACAAGACTGTTCCTGACCTGGGTTGCTTGTGTGGAGAGCATAGTCATTGAATCATAAATTTACCGAATGGTTTGGATTGGAAGGGACCTTAAAGATCATCTAGTTCCAACCCCCTGCTATGGGCAGGGACCTGTCTGTGCTGGAAGGAGAAAGGAGGGGTGCAGGTAAATAAGTAACAACTGGACCAAGTCAGTTGGTCACATGAAGCAACTTCACTTAGGGGTGAGAGTATGTGGAAGGCAATGGAGAGTTGTATTTAACAGTCCAGTATTTACTTCACGGGCTGGGGAAAAAGGCAGCTGAATCGTTTGTGAAGGGAAGGGTTCAGGACATGCAAAATTTGGCCTCTTGAAGGGACTGAAAGTGTACCCAAAGCAGACAGTACTGCTCTGACTGCAAGTGGATAAGTGAACTGAAAGTTTATTTTTGTTTCTAGTTTATAAAATGAGCAAGTCAAAAGCAATCTGGGGGACAAGTCCAGCCTGTCTGGGCTCCAGCTGGCCCCTTCATGGAGTCTGGAGGGGTGGGCAGGAGAGGAAAAGAATTTCCAAGTCTGAAGCTCTGCCTTAAGTAATAAAACTCTAGAAAGAGGGAAAGGGAAGTTGAAGATATTAGTGGGAAGATCAGGTGTTAAAAACAGCAAATTTGATATTTTGCCTTCCAAAAAGTACATTCTGACTTTCCATGGTGTTCCCCTGAATTTTCAAAAGCTGTTTAAAGAAAAATGATTTATAATCTAGAAATGGTTTGTTACCATTGACCCAAGCAAAAACATAACAAATCTGCTAGACTTGGGTTTAAAATACCTTGACAAAAGAGGAGGATTAGGACAGAGGTTCAGAGAGATTGATGCACGTATCTTTAGTTTCTTAATGTCCTAAACTCTGAATTCCCTACTGCCAGTCTTCCCCTATAATTACCTCCCAGAACAATTGCTCTTTCCTAATGACTTCCATTCCAACCTCCTAAATCATACACAGGTTTAAACTCATCCCTCTGTCCTCCCTCCACGAGCCATCCCGAATACAGGATGAACCAGTATGTCACAACAACAAGGTGGGTACAGCTTATTACCCGATTCTTCAGCCATGGACACTGAGTCTGTGGGCAGAGAGCAACTGAGGAACACAATTTCACTGCTGCACAGATTGAGTCCCTAAAGTCAACCATAAGCTGATGTTATTGTAAGCATGAAACACATTCCATTATATACAAAAATTCTTTGAGCTTCAGTTCATTTTAAGGTAACTGATTTTCCAAAATTGATGACTTCCTATGCTGGTTTAGAGGAGTAGAAGTCATGCAAAATGTAACTGTACAAACCTTTTTCTCTGGGAAGGCCAGTAAGGACGAGAGAGGCAGGAATTTTCTTGTCAGTAACTGGATGCAGGAGCGATGCGTCATCACTTTGTAAAGATGGCATATCACAGTCTAGCACTTGATTGTATATTCCTAATTTAACTGAACTTTTATCTTCTCAGAGTCCAGCTACAATCCAGACTAAATTACCTTATAATGTTTTGAAAAGACATGTGAAAATGTATCATTTATAGTGTGTGAAAACAGCCATGAGTAAAAAGGAAAAAATCTATTGAGAATTGATTCAGGTACTTATTTTAAGAGGGAATAAATTTTAAGTATGTGTATATAATAATCTCAGATGCATCTATGAAGTAATTAATTAGTAGGCATTTTATACCATCTGACAGTGATTGTAGCACTGTGATTGGATTGTTTCTAGACAGGAAATAGAAATCTTATTAATTGCCAAGCCTAAGGTGAAGTGCAGGTCTCAACATATTCTAATGTTTTACCCCAACTACATGAAAAATACTTATGCTGATTTTTTTTTTCTGGTCCACTGCCACTCCATCCTGAAACTATGTTTTTCACCTTTCTTCAGTACAAGACACACAAACTGTTCTTTGAAGGAAAGGACAGTCACCTTTTGTATAACCACCAGGACACACCATTGCTGCCTGCATTTCACCCAACCTCTACTCCAGCGTTAATACCCAGTCAGTTATTTCTCCAGCTGTTCCACAAATGCCTTCTATTTCCTTAATAAATGTGTTTCTGCACTGCACCCCCCATCCTCAACAGCCACATTCCTCTGCAAGTGATTCCTGTCTACTGTAGTTCTGATGGCAAATTCCTTGCGCAGAGGAGTTGGGCAAATCTCTGGCAAGGGTTATTGATACTCAAAAAATAAAGATCTTAAGTGGGAACATGATGAATACAATCTATGTATCCATTCCTATTGCTTTTATTCTTGTCCTTCTTTTTCTACTCTTTCATTTCTTACAGCCACTTACTGAATCTGGTCTAAATTTAGGCCTCTGTCCTATCAACTATCCCAGTCCTTCTTGGCCCCTGTGCCCACATGAAATGCTGGTGAAAGCTGCACCTGAGCAGAGGATTTTATCCTCCAGGTGAGGTGGTAGATTAGTAGGCAAAGGAGATCCCTTAATGTGTGCTCTGGAGGTCAACGGAGCTGTGAGACTGGCTGCAGCCTCCTGGCATTCTCTCCACATTAGTCATTGTAATGAGAGATGAAGTTAAAGAGCTGCTATCATCTTTAAAATGCCATTGAAGAAATGAGCTTCATTTTGTGAGGCTGGCCTGCTCCCGAACCTCCCTGAAATATAAAAATAAATCTAACTCAGGCTGTTTATTTTTAAAACACTCTCAAGCCTGTGTTCCTCTGCATGTGTGGCAAGCTGAGCCTTCAGGAACCAGAGCAAGTCCTGGGTCTGCACTGTGTTTCTGCCCTCAAGGTGAGATATCCTAGCCATGTTGAAACCGGGGAGGCCCACCCTGCCCTGTTGGTGGGATTCCCCTGTCTTCAGCAGGGCCTTATGGCTACTGCAGGGAAAACTATAGGAGTGAACCACAGAAAAGTGGGCTGAAGGAAGGCAGGAAGGTGTTTGTCCTGCCCTTTGCCCCATGGCAGAGTCAGCTAGACCAGGAGTGTTTCTGCCAGTCTGTTGCTCTCCTCCCTGTTCCTCAGCTGCCTCAGGAAATCTTGCTTCTGTCTTTGCTCCATTTGCTGCCCTGGCTTCAGCTTCAGAGATGTCCTCTCCTGGCCAGTCTCTACACTTACTTCCAGCACCACTTATGGTGCTCCATAATGTGTGCAGGTGGCTATGTCTATAATTAAGAAAATTTATAGCCATTTAATGACAGAAGAGCAATTAAACCAGCACACTTAATATAGATGCACTAAACCAGCAAAACTGGGATTACTGTTTGTGCAGCTTACTCTGCTGTGTTTCTGGAGGAATATACATTAATGCAAATGTGCCTCTGTGCCAGCACCGTGCTTCCTCAAGACATTGAGTTTGCATATGGTGGACCATACCCACCATACCCAGGCTGCTTTCCCCACTCAGGCAGCCTCTTTTCATTTGTCACAGTTCTCCTTCATTCCATATCCATGATCAGAGATGATTAGTACTACATGGCTAAAAGTAGATAAAATATCCTCATTGTTGCCGGAAGCATTCTTTTTGCTTGTTTGTGGTCCTTCTGATGCTTTGCCCTATTGCTAATGCTGCCTGGTTTGCTTTGTACCTGAAGAGTGAAAGGTGGATCCCAGGAGACCTTATTTAGGGAACCAAAAAATCAAATCCATTGTCCTGGACACTCTAGATGAACACAATGGTGAATCAGAGACCTTCCCATTCAACCAAGTGATCAGTGGCTCTAGCAAGCGCCTTCAAGCTGAGTGTTGGGAAGAAAATAATCACCAGCTCCTGCAGAACATGAGGTGAAAGGCAGAGAATGTTGTTAAAGGCATGAAACTGGGTGAAAAACTAGATTAATTTGTTTGGCTGCAATGTATGTAGCTATAACAACTTGTTGTGCTGTTAGTGAGATGGATGAAGTTTCATGTCCTGTAAATGTATTTTCAGTGTTTTCTAACCCTCAGCATCTGCAATAAACCCAGACCTTCATGGCTTTTCTTTTCACAAAGTGACAAATAGCTCCAGATAACCCCAGTCTTTCTCTGAGCAGGGGTGGACCCAATGAGCTGTGAAAGTCACTCCCAACTGAAATTAATTCTATGGTTCTTTAATGAGGCAGCAATTTCCACAAAGTTTGCAGGAATATTATTTCAGTCTTCTTTCAGTCTTCTTCCTTTACCATTTTATGTTGAGGGCGACAGGCAGGCAGACAGTGAAATACCTAAGCTCTGTTTCATCAAGAAACCAGGGTAAAATACATAATTACAAAATTTTCAGGGATGTTTTCAATTCAGAGATCTTTAGTTTGATGATTTCTCTTTAACTGAACAAACATCTTTGAAGGAGAGATATAAATCATTAATAATCAAAGGTGGTAAATCCATTAGAACTTAATGCATTCCATGATGCATTTACATGTTTTAAAGTACATTTTTGAGCAGTTATTCTAAGCCACATCTTTCATACAACTTTCATAGAGTCAAGGCATTTAATTTCATTCCTGTTTAAGAGAAGAATTGATGAACTTTCATTTTCACAATAAAACCAAGCCCATTTTCCTAAAAAGTTGTATGTCTACATCTAAGCTGCTAGGAGGTAACTCAGTCTCTGTTCACTACCACTGAAAAGTCCAGTGATTCATTTTTCTCATCAAATTTTGTTGGATACAGTAAACTATGAAGCCACATGTTACAGTGATATACATTCAAAGAAAAAAGGGAATGGAAGGTACTTTACTGGTCTATCTTTTCCTGTACAACTAAGGGTAGCTGTAAAAGTGGTGTCTCTGAGTAGAAGGCAGAAGGTGAAGCTGGAAAGTACCTATGCAATTAAGTACACTTGCAACAGCCCTTTTTAAAATACATGTGTTATTAATGGAAAATAAGTATTGACAATAAGAAAACGGATGCCTCTCATGCAGCATGGGTTGTTCTGCTGAAGCACTTGACCAGCAGAGGTTCTCAAAATGTTTGTCATGTGGTGAATTTGAATAATCTGTACATTTCCACTGTAAGGGAGGGGAGGTGCTTAAGATCCCTGTATTTACAAACAGGCAGCAAAAGATGAAGTAGCTTGTTGTGCACCACAGGTCATACAACAGCTAACTCACTGTCAGCACCAGAATGTGAGCTGTATATGTATTAGAGAAGTGAGTTGTGTGGTCTTTTTTAGAAAAAAAATGATGGTTTGTACGTTCTGGCCATCCCTCTCTCACATATACAAGAAAAGGTGGCACAGAGTAGTGGAATGAAAATAAGATGAATTCCTCAGACACAGCATAGCAATTGATCACCTTGTTGCAAAGTTGCTGTTGTTTAAGTCTCTTGACTTTTGACACCAAAAGTAACTATCACATGTAATGGTATTTGGCCACTTGTCTATCCAGCTGTGAAGGATGCTAAAGAATTTCTATTCCCTTTGCCAAGAAAGTTCTTGAAGACAAGAAGAAACTTTCCAGTTAAGGTAGCAGGCTGAGATTTAGGAAATGGGACTTCAGTTCTTGGCTTTGTCACAGACCTTTTCTGTGACATCTCCTCTACAAAGCACCTGATTACTCATCTAGAACACAACACACATTTAAGTTGGGTCTTGCTAACTAGAGGAGGTAGTTATGTATCAACAAATGTAGTTCTCTGCTTGTCTGATCACAGGAAAGGGTCACAAAGATGGGCAGGTACTGTCTCTGCTAAATAAAGTGTTTCCTGATGTTGAGTAGGTCTGCCAAGCGTTAGTGCTGCTAAGCAAACAAACCAGTATGCAAACTATTATGTTCAAGTGAAAATAAATATAGAATATAACATGGAAAATCTGAGTACTTCAAAATTTGAGCTGTTTCTCCTCCATGAAAGCACCTCCATTTGCCTGGCTGTGCATCAGATCCCCACCTGGATGCTGAGTTTAGCTTTTGAGTACTATGAAGCTAATGGCAGCACAGGCATCAGCATGAGACCTACAGTGCCATCTATCCACTGCAGTTTCCTTATCACCTTCCTCTACCTTCTTCAGAAGAAAATCCTGCCTCCACAAATCCTTCCCTTCTTTCAAGGGTCCACATTGATGATTGCCTCCTCTCTGCCAGATTCCTCTTCACCCTGGTCTTCACTTTATCCTGACAGTTTAACAAACAGGGCAGGGACAGCATAAGCATAGGTGATGCTATGGCTACATTGAATCTCTGTCTACCATATAAGGATAATCTGTGGTATATTAAGGGATAGATTTGATTTCTTTTCAATGTGTTACTTACATCTGGCAGAGTTCAGTATAAATGTAGGAATTGATCCTACAATTTGATCAGCTTAGGTAAACCCAATGAAGTCAGTGGAGTCTGCACAGGTGGATCGGATTCCAGTACTCCGCTTATTCTTTTAAGCTGTTTTACATGCAAACCTCACAAAACCTGTAGTCACAAAATCACCAAATAAAACAAGGGAACTGAGATCTGAAGTTAGCGTTTTTATGTCAAATGAAATGTTACAACATTGGCTGAATTAATCCATTTGGTTCAAGTGGCAGAGAAAAGATCGTAGAGAGGGAATAAATTAAAAGAAGCGAAACTAATAACGGAAACTTTTTAAAGATAAACTTGGGAAGATAAACCTTTTGCTTTGAAGTGAATAAACTAGGTCCTAGAAGACATGATTCTCTTTAGACCACTTTCAAATGCACTGATCATGCAGGGAGCTATGTGCAGGAAGATCCAGGAGCCAATGTAGTGTCCTTCAGTGCCTTGAGTTTTGATTTCAGAAGGTCTCAGTAAAATGCACAAAAATATTTTTCCCTCTGTGTGTGTATGAAAGGAGTATTAGACTTACAAAGCTTCATTTTTCCTACAAGAAACTGCTGAAGTGAAAGCCCTTTGACTTTTGATAAAGATGGAACTGCTGAATTTTTCCCAGAGTAAGTTGTCTCCTAAGTATTATTAGGAATTTGAGTTCAGTAGGAGGAAGAAGTATATTGATTAGAAACCCTTGCTCTCTGATTGTTCAGATGTCGGCCCTATTGTAATCCTCCTGGTTTTTCTATGCTATCTGCCAGCTAGTAAAGCTGGAGAGGTCAAAGTGCAAGGAAGCCAAAAACCCAGGACAGAATTAAAAAAGATACCTTCAGCCTCTTGTCATAAAAGCCTTAAGAAACAAATGAGATGGGGTTTTGTTCCACCCCCCCCCCCCAAGGTATTTTCAGAGGCATATATGAACAGAAATGATTGCTACAGACATTTAAGCAGAGACTGAGAATTAAATGCTAGAAAACTGCTCCTATATGTGGGGTTTGAGGAGGTGGAGTTTCTCACCACAGCAATGAGAATTGTGCAGAATGTTGCAGAGAGGAGGAAAATACCAATTAGAGTAATAGAAAGAGCAGGGCTGGGAGCACAGAGATAAACATCTGGAAGGCTCCCTGGGGCAATTGCATTTGAAGACTTAAAAATAGGAAGGATGAATTTAACCAGGATCCTGAAATGGAACTGAAACTGGTAAAGTTGTTTGGAATCACATAATTGCACTTTTTCCTATTATTAGTTTACATTCAGAGGTAGTTTACATTCAGAGGAGTTCAGGAAGCTGGACTTTTAAGGAGCATAGAAGAAGAACTAACAATAGAATGTGGGAGGCAAGATGAGAGCATGAATTAACATTTCCACAATGGTGAAGTCAAAGCAAAATGTGGCATCTCTCTACATTTATTTGTTCTTGATATTTAATAATGAATATTAATTATATTTAGTACAAGCTGTCTTGTGATTTGAATAGAAAAGTTACTTAAACATTCAGTTGGTGCTAACATCACAGCTCAAAGCAGGCTGTCATTATTTCAGCATGCCTTGCTTTCTAGGCAACCCCTCCTATATCCACTGTAGTGGAAGTGAAGTGGCCTTTCACTCAGGGTGCATTTTGGCTGAGCTTGGTTTTCAGTAAGAGTAAACCATTTAATTCTTGTGAGAAAATTGGAGTGAGGGGAGGATCTTTTTGGCAGTTTTAGATATATTGTATTTGAAATAATTTGTGATGCATGGTGTGGTTGGTAGCAGTAGGGCATGTGGAAGAGAGAGAATTATCAGTTCAGTTTTTCAGATACACTACTCACTGAAAACCTTGAATTGATCTTTTTCAAAGATTGCCTCTGGTCAGAATTCACTTCTTGATTTGGGATCCTTAGGATAATTTTCAATAACTTTTTTGTTTGATCCTTGATGTCTACAGTTGCTGCATCGAGCAAAAAGCAGGATTCCTGTGGTCATCATTTGCCCTTTCCACCAAGTATATGCATATTTAATATCCCCCATCATTTCTTTCTGACTGTACCTGGCAAAGGAAGTCTTTGCAGAATCATCACTGCTTTGCCAATGCTGAAGGCTGTTGCCTGGAGTAATATGATGCATGTAAGAACCTGCTTTGACACTTGATTTCTTTGACTTTTCTGGAGGCTACTTCAGTGTTTTGGCAGACTGTTGTTGGTATTCACTGTATTCCTTGCATTGATACTTTCAAGAAGTTTTTCTTTAACAGTGTAACACACAGTATCTTCTACAAAAGGGTTAATTTGGTGTTTCTGCATGCTCAGTGGGATGTCTTTTTCATATTCCTATCCATAGGCCCTGTACATTGTCACCATCAAACTGGAGGATTCCACCAATGGTTAACTCATGGTGTCAGCTGAATGCTTCAGTCAGGGCAGGGGAGAGGATAGGATTTTGTGCTTCTGAGAAGCTTCAAGGAGATCAGTCCCAGAAGTCCTCTACAGCAGAAGCTGAAGGAATGTCTTTCAAAACACACCAAACCCCAGGAGGATTGAATATTTAAAGATCTTGCCAGGGGCTTTCTAACAAAGGCAAATCCTTTACCTCTGGCCTCAGATCAGAACAAGCAGAAGATTTTGAGTGATGTTCAGCTGCGTTTCATATCTGGGAAAACCTACAGCTGAAAGTAAAGAAGAACTGACAGTTTTCTTGATGATTCTTTGGTGATAAGTCCATGAGAGCCTAAAGCTTAAAGCACTGACCTTCCTCAAATCACATGGGAAGCAGTACATCCCAGTAGTCAGGCTCCTTGATATAAAAATGCCAACAAGTTTTATCTAAACTGAATTTCTCCGAGGTAGATGCTCAACACCTTGTTATGAGTTCATATGGCAATGGGTATTTTTGAAACCTCCTACAAAAGCTCTGTTCTAGGGTCTTTATGGAGTCTGGCCTTCTCATTTCCTTGGAATCAGTCATTGTCTGGTTTCTTAAATACTTTCTTGGTGACATCAAGTGAATTTCATGCATCAGTCGCTTATTTTCTCATAGATTTTACCTGG
Organism: Pezoporus flaviventris; assembly: GCF_033815535.1. NCBI lineage: Eukaryota > Metazoa > Chordata > Aves > Psittaciformes > Psittacidae > Pezoporus > Pezoporus flaviventris. The sequence continues at coordinate 5,284,091 of NW_026892626.1, read as the reverse complement.
TAGAGAACTCAGATGAAAATCACTGCAAGGAGGAGACTTGAGTTACTTTACCCTGCATCTTATAATGGAGCCCTGTTCTAAATATTTTATACAAAGCAGTTGTAAAGTGCTACTTGAGCAAATTAATTCCCTTGAAAGGTTTATCTAACTTATTGTCTCACTTTGTATCAACACAACAGGGAACTCTGTTACCAATACCTCGTCTAATGGCTAAACTACTCCAATACCTTTCGGTTTTATCACCTATCTGGCCTGAAGTTTTAAGTTATGTCAAACTTCATCTGATCTGACCAAAGCAGCCTCTATCCCTTACACTGTTTGTCTCAGGGATATTTCCATCAAAGATAACTAGCTATGTGGACTTTCTCCATGCATTTACAAAACCACTATGCTTTAGATTTAGTCTGCAGCAAGAAATCTTATTTTAGTCATCCTGTGCTGTGGAAATAGTTTCCAGTGTTATAGGAATCAAGCTCTTCAACCCAGCAGAAACTTCATCTGTTGCAGGATAGCATTACTTAGCTCAGAGTTTCTTTTGCTGTAGTCTCGCATGTATCTTTCAGAGAGTTGCCTTATTTTTTGTTTTAAATATGTCTTGGCTTCTGTATCCATCCATTTCTCCTACCAATTCCATCATTACATGTCTTTTCTTGTTGTAATAGCTTCTTTTTGTCACCTCCTGTTACTCCAGGGTTAAGAATCTAGACAGACCTGCATAGATGGCCAGCCACTCATGAGAACTGACTTCCCTAAGAGACTGTTCACCTCTGTCCTATTGTTGGAGAGTCTCTAATAAGATACTGATTTTGTAACTTCTGTATTGTTCTGTCAGACTCTCTTCCCATTCTTATCCTCTTATTTTTTCCCTCCTTGGCTAGTTTATTTCTTTGGTAAAACATTAGCTCCTGCTCAAACTGGGAGCAGCTGATCCAGCTGTGGAGACCACCAGCTTGTGCTTGGCACTAGTACCAAGCAACCACAGTATGAACCCAAACCTCTCCCAGTTATTAAGGCTTGTGTTTATCTAATTCTGAGTAATCAGGATGTAGGACTGAGAATCTTCACTGAAATGAGAACCTGAATGTTCTTTTAAAATGGAAAAATTATAGGTCAGTAACTTTCTTTGGTTTAGGCTGTTGGTATTTTTCAATTGATACTGTTTGGGTGTTGCTAGTATAGTGTAAGATGTCATTAGGCATTCACAGCATTAAAGCTTAACCGAAACTAGAGAACAAAGCATCAACTAGGCAAAACAATGCACACATTAATGCAGAAATGGATTATTCTAAGAGATAGTTCAGATCTACACAGGTACAAAAAAAAAAAAAAAAACAGAAAAAAAACAAAGATTTTCCCATTATTTGTTCTGGGAATTTGAGTGAGAGGACAGAATATTTTTTCAAAACTTCGGGCTGAGTATGTGAAAACTGTCTTATTAGTGCTACTTACTAAATTGTGGACATATCTTTCCAGGAAAAAAAGGTCAAAGCATGTCCCTTAAGGGGTTTGAAACAGTAGGAAGCAATCCTGTATTAACAGATAGGACAGGCTGAAGTACTTGTTACACAGACTCTTGGGACTTGAGGAAGGCAGTAATTGCCTTGGCCAGCATGGCTACAGCTGGAAGAGGATGAGCCATGACGCCTTCAGGCACAGGCACAGCTTTTCAATGGGGATACTCCTGTGCATAACTTTACACATACACTTTTGCAGACCTGCAAATCTAATGCAATAGTTTTCTTCCTCTTTATATCCTGTAATTTGAGGGCTGAAAATTATTTGTAGTAGAGGGAGTGTTGTTCAAACACAAGGGTAATTTGATGTTTAAATACTTTGTTCTTTAAGGATACTTCCAACTTGTTACTGATCATCTCTCAATACAACAGCTAGGCTCTACTTCCAAAGAAATAGGAAACTTTTTCCAGTCCAATGTCCTCATTTCTTATGTTCCTGAACAATAACTAATAGCAATGTCAGACAGTCCCAGAAATACTACATTGCAAAGATCATGATGCTTAAAGATATCACTACTGTCAGTCACCTTTCCTATGCTTTTGTCAGGTGTCACTGCCCCCCAAAAGCAAAGACAACTTTTTATGATTTAGAGCTGGGACTGCTGCAGTTCTGTATTAAGGCCAACCCAAGCTAGAGTTACTTTCCTTTAGTATATTGGGCTGACAGTGGCAATATAGGACCTGATTCCCCAGAGGATCAGATGTCTCTGCCTTGGAGAGGAATAAGGCTGAAGGCAGTGCAACCTCAGACTGCTGATTTTAATCTGCTGTCCCACATGAGCTGGTGCTTGGTTAAGCATCATATAGTAGCCATGAGGGAGAGGTTCTGGGCTATGTGACAGGTACTAGAGGCCAAGTAGATTGTTGGTCTGATTCTGCTGGCTGTGTAGAGTTTGGACATACTGATAAGCTATTTTTGAATCATGCCAGGCAAAAGCTTGAGGACTGGCTGTCTAGAAATTCATGGAACATCCTTAGTCCTCTTCTGCTTCAGCAAAGGAAGAAGAAAAGTAAAATAGTTATCTTACACACACAGCAGCAGGACAGCAGGGAAATATGTCAAGGATCCACAGTTGGAAGGACTCTACCTGGTGTTTAAGGGGTTGTAAGAATGGACACTGATTTTGGGAATCAGTGGCTGAGCAGAGGGTATGTTGTTGGAGGGAGGCAGGAGTGGAAGCCCAGGCTTACCCACTACCTGAAGGGAAGGAAATTTGCAAGGGTAGGTAGAAGTCCTGGTGCGGAGGGGTGAAATTAGTGCAGGTGAATGCTCCTGTGTGCAGGGAAGCGAGCATGTACCCACAACCTGTGGCAGGGTGCAGCTCTGGAGAGCGATACAGTCACTCGACGTCTACAGCATATTGCAGTGCAGAAGAACATACCTGCTTGTGGGTTTCTGCCTGATAGTGGGGTATGGAGCACTGCAGGAAAACTGCTGTTTCACAGGCAGATGTACAAACTCATGCTCCTTGTGGAATGCTCACTCACCCTCTTGTCTTTCTCTGCTACATCCAACTCAGGTTCAATACTTTTCCTTGCCCATTATTTTGAAATAAAATGACTGTTTTGGTGGGGGGACACAAATTAAATAAATAAAAATGCGCACCATTTTATAGTTGTCAGGAAAGCTAGAACTTTTCAAAGCTTAATTCTTCAGAGCACTTTGAAAATTCCTATCAGAAAACATCATATGAAAGAACTGGAGGGAGCCAAGGCTGGTTCAGGAGTAATTTCTGGGGATATGAGACTTCGAAGAAGACAAAATAGCAATACCCTCTGTGAAGGAGAGAGGCCTATTGGCCCTTGTGTTGTTGATTTTCCTGTTCTTCTGGCTTCATCAGCTCTCTGCTGGTTCCTGCCCAGAGGAGCTTCCTCATTCTTTCCCTGTTATTTTTGAATCCACCTCTTTCCAGTTCCAAAAGACAAAATGTGAAGTAGACTGATCAATGAAATACCAAATCTCATATTTCCTAATGCCTAGCAAATACTCCCTGAACCTGCCTGATGATCCCCTGGAAGGAGGATCCCTCTGGGAACACTAGCCGTCACCCAAGGAGAGGAGGAGACAGCCAGGCCCAGCAGCAGCATCACTGGCAGAGCACACTCTCTCTTTTCTTGAGACTAAGGGAATGAAGTGTTTTTACAAATCTTTATGTAGAAAATCTTCTTTTCATTTGCTTTCCTAGATTGATGGGGTGTGATTCTTCCTGCTTTATTTATGGAGAGATTATTTGGCTATATGATTAACTAACACAACAACCAATTACACGCATATTGTAGTAATTGGGAGTTTGTGTACAGAAAAATTACCATAGAAATTATATGAAAGAGGCTCATCTCAGTGAAACAGAGGAAGTCTGGCTATTAGAGCAGGAACAATGTAGATCATCTTCCTATATAGATCTGTCATCTTGCTTTGCAATTTGCAGACAGAGATTCTTTTTCAGGCCACACATTTGGTGACATTTAAAAACATATCTGCAGTTTACTAGATGCTCACAGATAGCATTTCTTGTATCAAACAATGACACAAACTCCTTGTGGCCTGTTTTTGTTGTTGAATGCTTTTACTGTGCAAAAGACACTTGAATAGGGATGTTACAAATGGAAGGTTTGTGTGGTGGTTTGCAGCTAGATGCCTGGTGTTGCCTCTGCTTCTTGGGGCAGCTCCTTAACCCTTACACTGAAAATAACCAACATATGTTTAGCTATTGTAGAGGTCCCAGAGGAACTGCTCTCAAGAAATAAGAGGTTTCAAATATCAATGGCATCTCTGTTAGGAAATTTGAATCTTTCCTTGAAGGACTGGATAACCTTAATAGTTGAATCCAGGAAGCAGAAAAATAGGTTAAGTAGGTGAAAGAAGCACAAAAGGATAAAAGTAACCTGTAGGCAATCTCAGTTTGTCCCAGAGGAATTTCGTAACAGAGAGGTAAAATGATTCTGCAATATATCTGGAATTCAGAGTTCCCAAATTCAGACTGCCTACTCCCACTCCCAAAATAATTTGCTGTGAAGTTTATCGCAATCTTAGCATGTTGGTGATAAGCTGGAAAAAATGACAGCTAATTCAAGAAGAGAGGGGACTGGGCAGCAAGGTAAAGAATATTAAGAGTTCTGTGATTTGTATTCCACTCTAATAAAAGAGCTCATCACCAAAATAACACTTCTAATTTTTCTTTATGGGTTTAAAATCTTTGTTGTATACCAACCAGGACAATGCATCTGTATAGCTACACTATTACTGTCAGCAATGTTCAGAGTGAGAAGGAAAGGCATTATGTACCAAAAGTATAAATATAAAATTAAGGTTAAAGGAAGATACTGGAAAAAAAAAAAAAAAAGGAACAAAAAAGCCTTACCTGGGTGTATGCTCTGAATATCCTGGTCTTTCACAGCGAGCACAGCCTGGAACAGCTCTCCAAAGAGGAGCTCATTCACCACCACCAGCTCATCCTGTGGGGAGAACACAGGACAGCACTGGGTGAACACAGTCCCATTCCCAGGGAGCTGTGGGATCATCTGACAACAAAGTTACAAGGATAACATAGTTAACACGCTGCAGGCTTTGCAAGCTAAATCCTCAGCTGCCGTAAAATTGAACAGTTCCATGGGGTCAATACATGTGTGTCAGTTCAGCCCACTGCAGGGCTGTTGGGCACCGCAGAATATGCATCTTGCAAATCTCAGGTGGCCCCACGTTCCTGGAGAAGCACAATAAAAGGAAAAACAATGTGCCCTAAACCACAGTTGTCTTAAGCCACCAGCATCAGGTGACTTTCCACATAGGCTTTACAATGGCCATAGGTCATCACTGCAGAGCAAGTCCTGGCCACTCGTGTTTCCATTGTATTTTACGTAATGTCAAATGATCTGTTCTCTGAGACCTTTAGAAGGGCAAGTTATGCTAGAGCTGATGGAGACCCAGCTGCAACTTTGGGTGATTTGAGGACAGGGGCTCCCTGTGTGTACAGTGCTTGGGGTGAACCAGGAGTGCTGAGAAGCACTGTCTGCCCTCTCTGGCCAACCGCACATGGTCTGAACAGCTGCATGAGGGCTGTGGGAAGTCCATTAGCAAAAAGATTGCCATTTAGCTTACAAAAGTGAAGACGATCTCCCAGTCAGACAAATTACATTACTTTTGATTGCTGGAGACAAAGCCCAGGTGTGCCAACCTGTTTTTAATGGTGAGGAAGTGCTGTCTGCATTGGCCCTGTGTGGCTGTGTTGGGGTCAGGCTGTGCCCTTCACATTTTTCTTTTTTTTCACAAAAGAAGCAAGGAGATAAGTTCCCAAATTAATAAATCCAGAGTGCTCCATGTGTCACTCTGTTAAGAGTGCTGCACAGGGGAGAAACCCACCATGTCTCCCCAAGTATAAAAGCTGCAAGAAGAGCACAACTGTGCTATCAGACATCAGAGAATCTGCATGAGATAACATGCAGAAAGCAAGTCTCATCATTTCTTCTGTTTATAGAGTATTGTTTATAAGCAACATTGCTTCCTTTTGTATGGCCCTGTATAGCCCTAATTGACTATATTTTAACAACATTTTTGTCTGTCTTCCCTTATTCTCAATGAGTTGCCACTCTGAGAGACCAAAGGAAGCAGCCTCCTCCATTCCCTTCCCTCATTCTCCCCTGGGGATCCCTCCCTCCCCAAATTACAGGCAGATTGAGACATCTGGCATCCAGAGAAGTGGGAAAACAAACAACTCTCTCTCAGTCCCAATGCCACTTTTTGCCTTCTCTTTGGGACCAGCTTGCCTGAGCGTGCTGGCTGCCAGCATGCAGGCAATGCGCTGTTGCACTGCTGGGCTTCAGGCACACAGCTGTCGCTGCAGCGTGAAATGGTCAATTTTGTTCCTATGCTGTTATGGAGCGACACACATGTTTACACTCTCATCCTGCCCCATGTGAGGATGTTTAGACTTCAGAAAAACTGTCTGCCTTAACTTCACTACATTTGTTTTTTCTATTCTACAGGCTGCTACATAGTGAATTAAATCTAGAAAAAAAGGCTGCCAACGTTTTTTTTTGCAGCTTTTAATGGTTCAGATCAGGTGAGAAATCAAAGGGCAAGGCAGAGGTATGACTTTCATTGCCTGCTATAAACAATCAAACTCAGACTTTGCACCATGTAGAAGGCTGCATTATAAATCCGTGCGGCTGCTATCATATTACCATCCTGAGGCTGATTTATATAAACTGCCTTCTAAGCTCTGATTAGGCTCAAAAAACCCCACATGCTGTATAGGCAAACCAGATTGCTGGGATACAACTTTGAATAACACCCCTAATTATTCAGGTGCCTGCTAGTGGGAAATTTCTGGTTCAGGGAAGTTGCATGCAGTTTCTCAAGTGTTTTAGGAGGAAGGTAGTTATGCAAATGAAGGTGGAACACTTTCTGTCTTTGAAGAGGTTGTATCTCTATTCTATACGTGCTGTATATTCAGGAGCAGTAACTTCAGTTTGGTAAATTGCTGGAGGGACAAATAAATGTAATGCTAAGGTTTCATGCAAAGAACTGCTTCAGATTTTTTTAATTTATTTTATGGAAGGAATATTTACAGCTAGTGAAATCCAAAGAGTTTTCAGGAATATGTTCAGAGGTCGTGATCAGGGCTGCTTTAAGTGAACCTGCATGGCTTATACTTAACTATAAAAAGACTTTCTATCAAAGCATATCATAAAAAGAGCACTGTTTCTTCCACTCAACAATTACAAAATCGCACAAGCCCTTGATTATAGATCTGTGTTCTCCTCTCATGATGTAAACCCCTCCTCCCTTGATGATTTTTAAGGTAGAAATTCTTCTGTATTTAGGTGAAGAGCCAGACATACCTGTGGTTGAGAATATATTTACATGCCTGTTCAGATAGCAGTGAAGCAAGGCTGGGGACACAAGAACTAAACATTGTATTGGAGCCTTAGCTGCTTAGAAAAATACTGCAAGGAATTAGGAAACAGCTGCCCAAAACCAAACTCCAAAAGGTGCAGTTCAGTGGTGCTGTTGAATCCCTGTGTTACTAGAAAAGTAGTACAAATGTGCTAACCTTTATCAGTCAGAAGTCTCTGCTGTCCTGGATTCCCATGCGATTGAAAGCAGAGTCATCTGCAACAATGGGAGCTTTATTTATCCTGCACAATTGCTGCCAAAGCAGTCCTGGGACTTCCATGAGACTGCTATGAATATGTTTGGAGCGGGATAAATCTGGCAGAGCACTGCAAAACTGCTGTATCACCAGTCTCAGGGCTGCCAGCTGGCTGCACTGACTGGCGATTTTTGTGCAGGGTTGCCAAGGAAATTGTGAAGCTTTTAGGAGCCTGAAATGGCCCTGTTCAACCTGCCCACTTAACAGGGGGGGTTAAGTGGCCCTGTTCAACCTGCCCACTAACGACATTCGTGATTGCTCTACCCTCTAGAGGCAGTGGAGAGGATATAATTGTTGCTGTTATGACAGTGGTTGGAGATTTAGAGCAGGGACTTTGGTCTGTGCCCAGCCTTGCATCCTGCACATACTCACAGCTCCCACTCTGACGGTGGGAATTTTGAGGAGATGAATCAAGAGTAAAATGGGAATCATTTTGCATCGTCTTCCCAATGGCTCTCTGGACCCTATTATGAGGCTGCCTGTTCTTGTCTCTATTCAGGTTAAAAACAGGTGTGTACTTGAAGAAAAATAATTTAAGTCTTTCCTTTGTCAGGGACATCCAGCACTTTCAGATGTGCTGCATAGTGCTTATCAGCTGCAGCAGGGGAGAGATCTGTGGCCTCTGAGTGTCCTACTGAACTGCTCATAATCCTGTTAGTCTCCCTAATACGACCTACTTCTTCCCAGGGCTAAGAGTCATCCTGCTGTCATAGGAGATTATAATGAAACTATCTCTGCTTTCCAGCATGTAGGACTCCTGAAAGAAGAGTCATTTGCTCACAAGTTTGGACTTGGTACTAGAGAGGCAGCAGGACTAGTAAATTCCAACTGGAGAGCAGGCTCAGCAGGTTCGAAGACTTCAATGGACATTATTACCAAGCTTATAGGGCTTAGGGAGCGGTGAAAATTTTGGGCATCAAACTGATAATGTACTTAGAAAGCTCCCTGATTGCATCCCAGAAGATGGAGCCATTACAGAAGAAGGATTTAAGCACTTTATATCCCATGAAAGCTTGGCTCTCTTATGAGACATGTGAAAATACTTCACTGCCTCACAGCCAGGAAGTGCTCTGGGTCTTTCTTGTAGGGAGAAATTTCAAATCTGTTGAGGGATTCTCATGTCAGATTTTGAAGATTTAAACTCATCTTTAAAGGTAAAAGCTTGTCTTAATGGTTGGCTGCAGTAAGTGTCCCAAGATAAGGAGTGATAGGACAAGGGGTAAGGGGTTTAAACTTCAACAGGGAAAGTTCAAATTAGATACAAGGAAGAAGTTCTTTACTGTGAGGTTCCTGAGGCAATGGAACAGGTTGCCCAAAGAAGTGGTAAATGCTCCATCCCTGGCAGTGTTCAAGGCCAGGTTGGATGGAGTCTTGGGTGACATGGTCTAGGGTGAGATGTCCCTCCCATAGCAGGGGGGTTGGAACTGGATGATCTTAAGGTCCTTTCCATTCCTCACTATTCTATGATTCTATAAGGTCTCCCATGTGGTCTGCATTGTTGAGAGCTGCACTGCACTCCCAGTCAAGAGTAAGATGGGGATTACAAAGGCAAACTTTGAGACATACTGCCCAGGCAAAAGGAACTTGTCATAGATCCAGAATTAGAGCCCGGTGTAAAGCCCAGAGTATGGCAGTGGCAAGCCCCTAACATGCTAAATGTTGCAAACTTCTAAGCAATGCACATAGATGTTACCAAAGTTTCTGTACAGCATTCAGTTGTTATTTCACTCTTGAGATGTATTTCAGGAAGGACATCATCACAGCTTGCAAGGCCACCAATGTGAGGTATGCAGTGCATGCGAGACTACAGAAGAGAAGGATTCTCCCTGGTTACCAGATGCCTGGGAGAACCTGTGTCATTTTGAAACTAAGCAAGAGCTGAAAGAGCAATAAAGTGATAAGTCAATGGAAGGCGAAGCCTGTAGATTGACACTGGATCAAAAAATATTTGGCAGTTCCCAAAATGTTCATTTCCCTCTCCAATCAACACCTTCAGTTAATGTCATTTGTTTTTAATTTTTGTTTAAACCTTCATAAGCTCTGGCATAGTGTCAGACTGTAAGGCCCTTCAAAAACAACTTGCTTACCTCTTGCCTTGCATCCCAAAGCATAAGACATCTTTAAGGGGGGAGAACAAAATGTGCTGCCCTGCTTTATTGAGAGACTGTAAGGATTTACAGTGCTGTAGTGAAAAAGTAAGAAACAAAGTTCAGCAGAGGAGGTTTGAAGGGCTTGAAAGAGGTCATGAGAAAGCTCTATAGCAAGACCAACTTTCATCTTCTCTCCATTGTTTCACATTTTCTCTAAAAGTGCATTGCACTCTCTGTCCCAAGAAGCTTGCAGTTCATGATACAGGCAACTATGATACAATACTCAAACATTAAGGTGCTTGGTTGACAGTGATTACATGGTTGTGTTGGAAGGTTCTCAGTGGAGAAATGGATATTTGGAACACAGTGGCAGGAAAGATAAACGATTGCAAATGTTGAAGTAGAAATGTCTCTATTAGTATACAAAAGGATATAAAAATGTGATAAAATAATGCAACTGTTGTAACACAAGGACCTATTTGAAATCTCTTCAGTCCTCCTAAATTCAGAGGTATTAGATGAATAACTTTATTTCCCTGTCACAGCTCATTATGAAAGGACGTAGCATGCTCTGCATCCTCTCTGTTTCTAAGACTGGTATTTGTCTCACAATGTTCTGTATGTTAAAGTACCCTGTTCTTTGATTGACATTAGACTTCTCCAGATAAAGTTACAGTACTTTCACTGGATATTATCTCCAGAGAAGGTAGGATTAGGAACAAAAGGTCAATTTAAGGTGACAGAGTTGGATGCTGAGCTGTGTCTGAGTACACCAGACTAGAGCAATGCAGTTTCAGTGCTGTATTTCAGCTCATTCTGCTCTGTCTGGTGACTAATATTACATTGATCCAGTGGAATAACATAAAGCATCAGATGAAAATTGTCTTTCAAGTACAATTTGGCACCAACCAGGTTACAAGTGGGGTGAAAAGCTTGAAAGAAACACTAACTCACCAAGTTTAAGTTGTTTGGGTTTTGGCTGCACCAAGAGTTCTCAGATCTTTTAATAATATGCCCCAATTTAAGTATAAGGAGTATAACCTCAGCTACGGCAGGATTTCTTGTGTGTGTATCATCGCTACTCAGCTGCCAGATGTGGATCTGGTCCCCAGTTCCAGCCCTTGTGCTGACTCTCCCAGTCCTACCCTGAATAATGTGATGCTGCTCAGTGCCTCAGGTGATGCTGTCAGGAAACAGTGTGAGATAAGGGAGGCGACTCACCCCCTCGGTCTGTTAAAGAAGGATGTGAATATTATACAGCTTCTCTGGATTCCAGAAGGAAAAAAACCACGGGGTTTTTAGAGTTTCTGAACTTAGTACATGGCAGAGCCACAGGCAGACTGCGTAACATTCCTGTGAACTGCCAGTTTCTCTTTTTTTATGTGAGATATTTTTCATTCCATTCACCAAGGCAGGGTGAAGAGCCATCTTCCTGTCCCCCTCCCATTCTGCCTCTCACAAAAAGGTTTCACTAGAACTTTTTCTGATGGTGCCAAAGCCTGACATACAGCACATAAAATGCAGCACTATCAAAATATGAATCAGTCACAAAGCACTTCTCTCCTGGTGAGGTGACACAGGTTACAAACCATCCCCACCGATGGCTACATTGTTAAGGTGAGACTGGCCTGGTGAGTGTGTCTGAGCAGCAGCTAGACACCGCTGCTGTTAGTGGCAGATCTGCAGCTAAACCTGCCGCACGGTTTGAGGCCAGGTCTTGACTAGAGTCAAGAAACTGCTAAACAAACTTTTCTACCTGGACTGTTGCACGACCTTGAGGAGACAGATTAACTTTTTTTTTTGTCCCATTTGGTGCAAATTAAAGATGGATTGTTCAGATGAATGTCACCTCTCTGCAGAGGACTCGTGAAAAATTCATGCAATATTTAGAATCATAGAATCATAGAATAGTTAGGGTTGGAAAGGACCTTAAGATCATCTAGTTCCAACCCCCCTGCCACCCCACCTCACACTAAACCATATCACCCAAGGCTCTGTCCAACCTGACCTTGAACAGGGATTTGAATAATTTACAAGTTCTTTCCAAAATGCACCATAGAAAAGTTTACAGAGCAGCCCAAAGGCTGGAAGGCAAGTTTAAAGGGGATATTTATGAATTAGCTAAGCATTGATTAACGGACAGTGTACAGAGGCAGCCAGGAGGCATGTCTGCGGTTTTATACTGTAAAAGTGCAGAAACATTGTGAACGATAATCAAGATAATAAAAAGAAAGGAACTGTCAGGAGGCCATTTGGCAGCTCTACCAGCCATCCAGAGTGCTTGCCGCTTCCCTGCCTCAGCCTTCAACATGGCGTTTTGGAGATGTACTCATCAGAAACTGCTAAGCTGAGAGCAGCACAACTTGGGAGTCTCTGTGGGACAGGGAACTCAATTTCCATATCATAATCCATATTTGAATTCCCTTTTAACACACAGTCAGCAGTGGATTTGTAGTGACAGGTGTGAACAGGGGATCTAACATTGACCATAAGCCATAATCAGGACTGTAATCACAAGTTAGCTAAAACCTTTGAGCTTTATCGTTAGTCATTATTAACAAACAAACAAACAAACAAATAAACCCAAAGAAGTTACCACTCACTGTTTCTGACATGGATTTGATTCTTATTATAAGAATATTCAGAAAGATGGGACTCACCCTGTCTGCTCAGAACAGGACTTGGGATACCTGAGACCTCCTCAGGAGAGGTTTCCAGCTGAAAATAGCCTCAGCAGCTGCTTCAAGACCAGGTTTCTATCAACAAGACAGTCCAGCACTAACCTGTGCAAACCCTGTTCTTCTCCCTCCTTGGGTCAGTCTCAGAAGAGATCCTCTTTTCCTGAGATGCAGAGCCCACATCTTTTCTGCTCAGTAGCTGACGGGTGAAGAATAGGATGAAATGGGCAATGGCGAAGGCATCAACTATACTTTTGTACATCCAGTTGTTGACACAATGACTGGAATGAGTTCAAGATGTGCTGTAAATTGTGGTACTGAACATGAGATCTTATTTTAGAGGCACAGTGGAAGAAGGGGTTAAGGTGGGGAGAGAGATGTGGGAAGAAAAGCAGTTTGTAGAAGAGGGTGAGGTGGTGGAAGGGGAAAGGATCCAGGAAGGGTCAGAAAGCAGAGGCAGAGTTGGAAGAGGCTCTACCTACACATCAAGGACAGTAGAAACCTGTTCAACCACGTCTAGGAGGCGGTGGGACCTCAGCAGTGAGACTTGAGCATGGAAGGGATGCTTCCTCCATGACTGAAGTGAGCGTTCAATATTTGATTTGGGCAGCACCTGGAAAAGTGGGTCTGGATCTAAACCCCCACACACTGGTTGGAAACATGATCATTAGTCCTAAAGCCCCAGAGGAAGCACCATTTTTAAAGTGCAAGAGATCTCATGGTTTGTGACATCAAGAGGAGGGGACCAAGGAAGAAGCTCACCACACCATGAAGCGAGCAGAATTACACTGACCTGTGAGGGATCATGCTCAGCCAAGCAGCTGGACAAGAAGAAAACAGGGGCTTTGTCAAAACCCATTCCTCTGTGGGACATTCCTTTGTGTTTAGTTCTCCTCAACACTTTAAAAGGCCATTCATATAATGCTGGAACAAGAATGGGAAATGCCTTGTCTCAGACTTCCTGTTTCAAAGCAAGAAATAATCCAGTATCCTCCAGCACGGGCCCCAAATGCACTTTACTGCGGCATGGGGGCCTTTCGATGGCTCATGCCAGAGCTGGGCTGGCACAGAACGGCAGGGCAGGGCAGGGCAGGGCAGGGCAGGGCAGGGAGTGCTCCCTCTGCCGATGGGCAGCGTGCCTGCTCTTCCGGTGGTGGTTTTGTTCTAATGCAGCTAGTCATTGGGAGGGAGAGAGGAAGGGACGGGTGCTGCCCTGGCTTGAAGTCCAAGGAGCATTGTTTTCTTGTTGTGAGCATTGTGTTGCCATCACAGATAATTATAATCTCACATCTCAATTCCTTTTTCTTTTAAAAACCACACAAAGGCACTGAAGCCAGAGACTACTTGGTGACAACCCAAGAGATGTCTGTTGTTCTTACTGACTGTGTATTTTATCTTATGGGGATTCTAGAGTCTTGCTGTGGAAATGCCAGATATTAAAACCTCATTATACTTCTGTTTGCAAGCAGATCTTAATCACTCACCATCCCAATTACCCTGGCAAGCAAATTCTGGAAGAATTAACAGCCGAAAGGATGAAAAATCTTTTCTTTTGCTTTGTTGAGGCAGCAAAACCTGCATGCAAATTCTCTCAGTTGGCCAAAATGCCCTGTTAACACAGGCCTATTCCCAAAGAGGCACTTCTTCAATGTTCTAGTCAAGCTTCTTGTGCCTCCTAAACCTTGTTCTAACTGTAGCTATGGTTTAATGTTTTTCTGCAACCTGTGCCAGCACATAGAGCTTTGATAAGAAGTAACAAGATGCACTCCATCCTCACCCTCAGTCACTTATCCTGTATAACTCACATTTGAAGTGAGAAGCACAAAGCCCCACTGGCCCCATGTGGTCAACACTCCAGATTCAGTGCAAAACCATCTTGACATTGAGAATTCACAAGGTAATACTGATGATTTCTGACATCTTCTTGTCCAACAGAAAAAAAAAAATCATGCACTTTGGCTGGAGTTATTGAGTGATTCTCACTTCCAAAACGGATAGTGTTAGTGTGGGTGGACTGACGCAGATTTACTGGAGACAAGCAGTGAAGTCTAATAGAATTATTTCCTTTCATGGGGATCCTGGTCCTGGTATTTCTGTCCTTGTGTGGGTCTGAATCCTTCGAGGTCTCCATCACCCCTTGGTCTCCTAATTGTCAGGTCTCTGCTTAAAGCAAAACATCTCTCAAGAGGTTCAGGAAATATTGCTTTTATGCCAGTTATTTGACCAAATGAATAATATTATTGGAACATCTACTTGCCTTGGAGATTAATTTCTTTTGCTGTTTTCCTCCCTGTAGAGTTTAGTCATTCCGTGACTGGGGAACTGACTTCTAAAAAGCTGTAACTAAATGGTCTGCTCCCAGACAGTGCTTGGGCATCAGATAATTCCTGAGGTTAGCAGCAGAGTCCCCTCCAGGTTTCCTCATCCAGCACGTCTGAACGGGCCATGTGTGAACTGATACACAGGCTACACAGACGTGCTTAAAGATGGTCCAAATGAGTGCAGAGCTGGCCAGCTGGGCCTGTATGTCTGCCTGCTCACAGCCCACTCCCCAAGGACTCAGGCAGAGTCTGCTGCCTCTCCCAGCAGCACCCCTTTATGGGGTGTGCAGCATAGCTCCCTGGGGACCCCCCTCTGCCAGACATCCCAGGTGGAAGCTTACAGATGGGGTGCTTGCATCCGCATGGCCACCCATCCCTAAGCCCCCCATCCAGGCAGCAGGTCCTGCAGTTAAGTTAGATGTACCTAATACAGCATCTGAAATACATGAAACCGAAGAGCATAGAACCCCCCATAGGTCCGTTGGTGTGAGAAATTACTTGGGTTAGTTTTGGTTCAGCGGCATTTATGTGTTGTAGTTTAAGACTAACGATGGGATGATGTGAGGGACAGTGATGTCATTCTCCTATGTAAGCTGGCTTCTCGCCTTGCCAGCCCCACAGTTCAGCATGGCACGGACTTCAGTGCATTAGGAAATTTATGAGATCATTGCACTCCTGTAATCTTCTAAAAATGCCAAAAGATAAATGTATGTTACCAACTGCTTCATTTCGTGTTTCATGTCTCAGCTCTCAGTACCCAATAGATGTTATTTACTTATTTTGTGCAGGTTTAGTACTTGAATAGCAAGTTGAGGACAGGTTTGAGTGCTCCAAGCAGGGAGCTGACACCTCTGTGATTGCTAAAGCCCTTCAGCGGGAGTAACCTAGCAGCACCAGGGATGACACCAGGGCTGAGCCGAGCTGAGCTGAGCTGAGCCCTAGGGCTCTGCTCAAAGCTGTGATTTAATGATAATCAGACCTAATGGCCATGATTTCCAAAGCACTTGGCTTTATTGTGTGTACCTTTTCAATCTTCTTTCTCTCTTAAATACACATTTACAAATTTACATTTTTTTCCTCTGGCTAATCACAGTCCCTGAAGCGGTTCAGGAAACCAGACCGGGTTCAAAGGGAGCCTTGCCCACGTCTTTGTAAGAAGACAAAACCGGGGAGGGCCAGGCTCAGCCCTGCCAGTCTCCCGTCTTGCTCTTATCATCCCATCCCTCCCTGCCTCGGTTTTTCAGTCAGTGAAATGAAGCTGGCAGTAGCATCTGTCTCACATGAGTCTGTGAAGCACCGTTAGCAAGGAAACTATATGGTATGATGAAATACAAAGTCCTAATATGCGTCAGGATTTTGTAATTTGTCTGAACCTAAAGGTATTGGAAGTCAAAAGGTTAAGTGTAACTGAAATGGGTGTAATGATTCTGCTCCCTCTAACAGGTTTGATGTGAAAGATCAGTATTAAGGTCTGTGGAAATGATTTCTTCCAAGAAAGCAAAACTTACTCACTGGTTATCCCAGGAATATCTGTCTAAAGCATTCTGGATCATAGTTTGGTTTTCTTATTTCTTTAGAAAGACATAGTTGTACAGCTGCACAGTGGAAAAAAAAACCAAACAAAAAAACAACAAAGCAAAAACCAAACCCAATTTAAGAACATAAGTTCTTAATCTACTTGGATTTTGAATATTGCTCTAGACAAATTACATAGAGACCAAGGCACCAAGAACCTGAGCCAAGTATTATGCAGCAAAAGACAAATGCATTGGAGATAAGTATTTCTGGTGAGGAGGCACCCATTGTTGAGACCTTTCACACTCCTTTATAAGAAAAGGGATCTTGTCTGTTGCAGCCAAACAGCCCTGTGCTCCTGCAGCTCCCGGCTGGAGAGCGGAGCAGCCTGAAGCTGGCCCTGGAACAGAGCCGGTGCTCCACTGCCAGTCGCGGTCTGCAGTGCACCTACCTCCTTGACAGGCAGCAACATGGGTGTACAGGGATTTCCTGGGATGCTGCGACCATGAGGAAGTGGCTTTCACCGAAACATTGTAATAACTCTGTTACCTTCAACCTGCTCTGAATTACTGCTGAGCAACAGCACCGGGGGATAATGACGGACGGTCTCCGTGTTCTTCCGCTCCCATAAAGCACCCAGCATGTGGGATACAGCCCCTTTGACACAGTTTGGTCCTCAGTGCCAGTCTGCTGCTCTCTTCCCCTTCATCTGACATGTTTGGGAGAGGACCAGCTCCCTCCTTCCCCCAGAGCAAAGGGTGCTAGTGCTGAGCTGCCAAGCACCAGGCACAGCCTCTCCCCAGACTCATGGCTGCCAGGCCAAGCTCTCCGAGTCCCCCCTACCTGAATCCCTGTCTGAAAGGCTTCAGCTCCACACAAAGGTTTCTTAAGGTGAGGCCAGGAAGGGGAACCCCCTCAGAGCTGCTGAATTCATCTTCGATTTGTGTAACCCACTTTGATGTTAGACAGAGTCAAGCTTTACAAGGGCCATCTCTGCTCCACTTCTGGAGAGAAGTTTCATTGTTTTGGCCACGGGCGATGGCACCGGTTCAAACATTTAGAGTGCACAATGACAAATACTCTGTATCTTAGCACATTCATACTTCAGGAGTCACCAAGAGGGATTTAAACACATCTGAGTGCTCAGCGGGAGCAGGAGGTTGTGTTTAAACCTTTGCAGTCTTGCCTTAACAAGAGCTGCTGACAGAGTGAGCCTGCAAGGAGCCCACACCACATAGTGTATGCAAGTCCCCTTTGCTACATAAGGATTCTAGCAAAAAAAAAAAAATGAGACTTTATGCCAAGTGAGTGAATGCTGCCAGTCAGAGCAGAAGGCAGGAGGATGCTGCACAAGGACATCAATCTCAAGAGCAAAGTAAACCATGGTCCATCTTTGCAGAAGCTAAAAATAGTGCACGTTGGGATTTGCAGAGCAAAAGCAGTAAAGGAAAGCTTGGAAGTGGGAAGGGGAGCTCTTGTGCTGACAAGGTGACGACCAGCCCGGGGGAGGGCAGCTGCCACCCAGACCCCTGTGCCAGAGGGTGGGAGATGCCTCATTAACATCCCGCATTCTTGGGCTCTGCCCTTATCTTGAGATCTTAATGGTACCAACAGCCAAGCATTTGTACCTGAAGCTGGCTGCCAGGCCAGAAAGGCCTTTCAGGTGTACAAGCTCCTGCAGCGCCGCCAGTTCCTAATTGCTATAGGAGGCATTTCACAGTATTTGGTGTGTTTGGGGGATTTGATTTTCTTATAGCTCCACATGCCCGAATCTTGTCACTGTGTGAGAATTTCAGCCCGGATTTCACATGATTTTTTTTTTTCTAACCCACAACTTGCTCTTTCAGAGGAGGGGAAAGTGAAGCTCGGTGATTTTAGAGGCAGTGCTTGGCCAAAAGCACTCCTTCTCATCTCGGGCTGCTCTGGGGAATTGCTCTCAGGATGAGGCCCACCAGCACAATGAGCAGCTTCCCCCAAAACTGCTTCCCTCCCTGGGAGGCTCAGGGATGAAGCGGACACACACAGCGCCATACAGTGTTTGAAAGCAGGAAGAGGAAAATAAATACACTGCTCCCCTTGCAGAGGTGATGTGGTGGAGAGGCTGAGCCAGTAAGGACCACTTTGGCTGCAGGGATGCAGCATCCCAGGGGAACTTCAGGGATAGACCTGCTCGTCCAGAGGTTCTCATACGCTGCATGTCCCTCTTTTCAAGCACAGCAGCCACTTTGCACAGGGGCAGCCAACCAGGAGGTTCAGTCCAGTAGCAAACCTCTCCCTGTTTCTTTGGATCTTTGTGTTCCCTTTACCAGTCTCTCCCCAGAGGTGTGTTTGGGCAGACATGTGCCCTCCTCACCCGCTGCACCCGACGTGAGCTGACTGCAGGTGCTTGGCCCCTGAGGAGATGGGGAACTGAGCTGTGTGCCAGTGGCCAGGCAGCTTTCTGGAGGAGCCTGGAGCAGCCCTGCAGACACTCATCTGTAATTCAGGCTTTCTCTCTGTATTATGGCTCTCTAAGTCACTCCTTACATAACTCATGCTATTTTCATTTCCCAAAGGCTTTTCTTTCATGGAAACAAACACTTTTAAACAGATTCCCAAAGTCAGGGTTACGTTAGTGTTTAGCAATCTCTTCGGGTAAATTGAAATTTCCCGCTTAAAACAGTAGGTAGAATTTAAACCTTTGGTTTCTATTGTGGAAAGATGTACCCTCTGAAGTTTTGCTGTACGTGCAGTGCAATCCCACTTAGGATTAATTATTCATTTTCTTACTTTGAACTGCCTGGTGTGACGTGTGATAGCCCACGCAGTGCGGGGCAGGATTTGTTTGGGAGGAAAGTTATTCCTTGAAATTCCTAAATATATTATTGTGTCGATTTTAAAATAATCATAAAAATCCCTGGAAGGTCAGTGCATGGAAGCCCGCAGGGAAGGGTGACCACACTTCTCCTTCCCTAGAGGTGGGCATTAAACTAATGATAAAATCTCTCTTAGCCTCAAGTTACAAGAAATCGTTTCAAGATCACCAGAGGGATACTCGTCACACGCAGCGCTTGACTCAAGGGATACACACCATCTGCAAATGCTTTGTGTAAACTGGGAAAGCCCAGGATTCCCGGCGCTGGTGTCTGATTTAGACACTGAAGCGGGGGCAACAGCGAGCAGCAGGGAGCAGGAGCAGGCAGCAGAGAGAGTAAGCAGGCAGCAGTGAGAAGGAGCAGGCAGCAAAGAGCAGGCAGGAGCAGGCAGCAGAGAGAGGGAGCAAGCAGCAGGGAGAGGGAGCCGGCAGCACAGAGGGAGCAGGCAGCAGTGGACAGAAGCAGGCAGCAGTGGGCAGCAGCAGGGAGCAGTGAGCAGCAGTAGGCAGCAGTGGGCAGCAGCAGGGAGCAGTGAGCAGCAGCAGGCAGCAGTGGACAGCAGCAGGCAGTGGGCAGCAGCGGACAGACGTAGGCAGCAGTGGGCAGAAGCAGGCAGCAGTGGGCAGTAGTGGGCAGCAGCAGGGAGCAGTGGGCACCAGTGGGCACCAGTGGACAGAAGCAGGCAATAGTGGGTAGAAGCTGGCCGCAGTGGGCAGAAACAGGCATCAGTGAGCAGTAGTGGGCAGCAGCACGGGGCAGTGAGCAACAGCACAGAGCAGAGGGCAGTGTTGGGCAGCAGTGGGCAGAAGCAGACAGCAGGAGGCAGCAGTGGGCAGTAGTGGGCATCAGCACAGAGCAGTGGGCAGTAGTGGGCAGCACCACCGAGCAGTGGGCAGTGGTGGGCAGCAGTGGGCAGAAGCAGGCAGCAGTGGGCAGTAGTGGGCATCAGCACCGAGCAGTGGGCAGGAGTGAGCAGCAGTGGGCAGAAGCAGGCAGCAGGGGGCAGCAGTGGGCAGTAGTGGTCAGCAGTGTGGACAAGCAGGCAGCAGCGGGCAGTAGTGGGCAGCAGTGGGCAGAAGCAGGCAGCAGTGGGCAGCAGTGGACAGAAGCAAACAGCAGGAGGCAGAAGCAAACAGCAGGAGGTAGAAGCAGGCAGCAGGGGGCAGTAGTGGGCAGAAGCAGGCAGCAGTGGGCAGCAGCGCGGAGCAGTGGGCAGAAGCGGGCAGCAGTAGACAGAAGCAGGCTATAGTGGGCAGCATCATGGAGCAGTGGGCAGCGGTGGGCAGAAGCCGGCAGCAGTGGGCAGTAGTGGGCAGCAGTGGGCAGAAGCAGGCAGTAGTGGGCAGCAGTGGGCAGAAACAGGCAGTAGTGGGCAGCAGCAGGGAGCAGTGGGCAGCAGTGGGCAGCAGTGGGCAGAAGCAGTGGACAGCATCAGACGGAAGCAGCCAGCAACACACCATAGCTATTTTGTCATTACTGGAATCAGGCATGCTCGGGTGGTGCCAATGCACTGCACTGAGCAGCCACGTGTACTTCTTGGAAAACATTGATATGTATAGCATATAAGCAAGTAGAACACTAACAGTTTACAAGGGCCTTAGTCTGCTTTGGCTTCACAATAACATCCCTTAGAGCAGAAGGCATCTGCATGTCAAGGTTTTCAATAAAAGCCAGTGATACTGGATGGGCCACAGGATCCATCTTCAAGAAGCATGAGCATCCAGGTGTGCCAGATGTGGTTTGGAAACACAGATGGCAGGCTTCTGTCCATGCAAGGCTGGCTGGCAGAGATCTGAGAGGCAGAGTTCTGGTCAGTGCCAGTGCTGCAAGCAGAGCCTAGGTCTGTGGGCAAGCAGCAGCAGAGTGAGCCTCTATCCATCATCCTGCCCTAGGGGCTCAGTCATTTAGATATATATTTAGGTCAATAACCTTTGAACATCATGTTTTGTATCAGACCTTCCAGTGCAGGAGATTTTATTTATAGATATAGACACAGATACAAAGATACAAACTTCAGCTGGTTGTTCCTCATTAGAACAAACTTCAGCTGGTTGTTCCTCATTAGACCCTTGGACCCAATTTCCTTCGGGATGTGTCATCTTAAAGCATTGCCAGAGACTGCTGTATTGTATCCAGAGAGAAAGTGACAAGCACTATATAACGAAATTATAAAATGAATCAAGTCATTTGATATTTGCAAGAAAAAATGCTTCTCCCAGAGCTCATCATTTATTAAAACCTGAAGTCAAGAGCTGAATATTTATAGTTTTGTTCCTCTTTCTGGAGCTCTCCAGACAGACATTTTGTTCAGTTGGCCTAAAAAATGAGATGTGCATTCAAAAGGAAGAAATCTGAAATGCTTTCCCAGATAGCCCTCCTCTTGGAAGATATCAAAAATTTTGCCCATTTAAGTGGGTGATTTTTCCCAGCTAAATAGCTTTTGGGCCTTTAGTAAAACTTTGGGTTTTTCTCACACAGTACAATGTGGTGATACTGGAGACCATGCCAATTGGGATACTCACACCTCAGGGCTTTCACATCTTGGTCCAGAGCTTCTTGGTCACAAGTACTTGTGCACAAACAGCACAGGAGCTCTTGTCCTTCAGAGCCTGTACACATGCCTTAAAGCACACAAAGCAGTTTTTGGCTGGGTCATTCCAGAGCATGTGTTGGAACCCCACTGCTGGATCACAAGCAGGGAACTGCTGCCTTTGTGTATGGAAGAGCCATGGCTCAGGTTAGTCCTTGTTCTCAGGTTAGCCCTTGTGTAGTCCCAAGTCTTCTCATGTTTGCCAAGTTTTCCTCCAAGTTTTAGCTCCATCACCTGCAAAGCACATCAAATTGTGTGGCACTTCCCTGGGACCTGCTTCTGAGCCCACCAAGTGGATTGCAAACTGCCCAAGACACACATTTGCTCACACAAAAAGTCAAAGACTTGATTTTTGACAGCACATTCTCTAACACACAGCTCAAAACGGTCATGCTGGAGTCACGGTTGTTTTAAACTGCACTGGTACAAATAATAAGTATTTATAGATTATCACAGAATTCCAGACTGGTTTGGGTTGGAAGGGACCTTAAAGCTCACCCAGTTCCATCCTGCCACAGGCAGGGACACCTTCCACCAGATCAGGTTGCTCCAAGCCCCGTCCAGCCTGGCCTTGAACACTGCCAGGGATGGGGCAGCCACAGCTTCTCTGGGCACCCTGTACCAGTGTCTCAGCACCCTCACAGGGAAGAACTTCCTGAGATCTCATCTCAATCTCCCCTCTGTCAGGTTAAAGCCTGTCAGGTTAAACCCTTGTTCTGTTGCTACAGGCCCTTGTAAAAAGTCACTCTCCAGCTTTCTTGTCACCTAAATTGGCATGTGCCTAAGAAACTGGCTGATTTGTTTAAAAATCTCTTTCAGGATTTTTTTCCCCCAAAATCATATAGAAAAATAAAGCATTAATAACAGAAACAGATCACCTACAATCACGAGCACCCCTGGGCTTATTATTAAAGGCCACTTGTTCAAATAAGCTCATGAGTAGTTCCTTAAAGAAAACAGACTGAAATTAAATTTAGGTAAGATAGCTACAGCAATTCACACCTCTTGCCTTTGTGCTGTCCTTTGGAGAGGATTTGCTAACGCCAATCCTGTCCAAAAATCAGCTTGTGTCCAGGGGTGGGCAGCAGCTTTATTCCTTCCATCTCAGTGAAATCCACACTGAGGAATGAAGCAGCTTACGTTGAATCTATGGACTTCATATTCACATTCAGAATGAATGGGCATATACCTCGACATGGAACAAAATGAACTGCATGCTAATCTTTAAATAGTGTTTTTAAACCCTAAGCTAAGGGGTGTTTGTGTAGTGTTCACTGCCCTAAAGAGGCAGAACTGAGCTCTGTGGTATTTCTCATCTACTACAGTGAGAAAGGAAGGTGAAATTCAAGAAACTAAACAAATATGCACCCAGCACTCCAGTGCATCAATGTCTGTGTGAACACAAAGCAATGCTTGTGAAGAAGCCTTGGGGTTCAGCTCCTGGAATCTGTATTTTCCCAAGTCGAGCCTGCTCAGGTGGCAGTGAATATTCCAGTACCAACAAATCACTTCCTGCTCGCCTTCTGTTCCAGTGGGGCACTGCTAGGAAGTTTTCCTGTTATTTTTTAATGGGAAGAAGAGCTGACATATGTAGGTGCTATGCCCAGCTGCTTGTCCTCCTCTGCCACTCAGTCCTGCCACCATGAATGACTGCTGCACTGCACCCAGGAAGCCTCTCTGGGATCCAGGGCCTGTTGATGAAGTATTTTTTCCTAGTAATCAAAAGAGAGTTCAAAACACCTTTTTAGAGCAGATTAGCTTGGATATCCATAGCAACCGTAATCATGCTCTACGGGTTTTAAATGTTTGCCCAAATCTAGAGGACTTTTGACAAGGGCATGCAGTGACAGGGCAAAGGAAGCTGTGGCTGCCCCATCCCTAGCAGTGTTCAAGGCCAGGTTGGACAGGGCTTGGAGCAACCTGCTATAGTGGAAGGTGTCCCTGCCCATGGCAGGGGGTTGGAACTGGATGAGCCTTAAGGTCCCTTCCAACCCGAATCAGCCTGTGATTCTATGATTTCCCTATTCGTATAGCATGCACCCATGAATGTAGCCTTTGCAGGACTCCATCAGCACCAGAGCAGCCATACCTATTCTGCACAGGCTCCAGTTCTTTTCTGTCCCTGCCAGACTCAACCCCTTCTTCAAGCCTGATTGACACGCGTGTGAAATGACCACTGTAGTCATGCAGTATAAACAGGTTACACACATGCACAGATCCTGCAGTGCTTTCCAAAGGAAAACAGCTACATAAAGACTGCATAGAGGATTTCCCATTCACTGGGAGAACAAAGCTCAGCACTGAACCTGCTGTTGGCTCCCAGTGCTGCCGCTGGGGGGAACAGTGCCGTGACCAGCACCCCTGTGCCTGCAGAGCATGCATAGGGTGAGATGCACACAGCCTCTCCTCTGCAGGTGGATAAGAAGATTCTAAAGATGAGTAGAAAGTTGCAATAAAACCAGTATGTTGCTGGAGGAAAAGGCCAAATTAGTAAGAATTCATCTCCTTCATATGGACTACTCTTTGTACCAGGTCCTGTAGACTTCCTTTAACAGTAAATACTTCTGTGCTTTTAGTTAAATGTCAAAGCCACCTGACACATGCAGTAAAGCTTTAAAACAGGACTCTGCAAAAAGGCATCTGTGTGGGAGAAACACTGGTGGCAAAAATGACCGCTGAACTGGCTCCTCTCTGCACTGCTGCAGTTGGCGAATTCTAGTGCAAACATCAAAAAAGAGTTGTTTTCTTTACACAGGCAGGACAAAGCACTGGCTGGAGTTGTGTGCGGTGTACGTCAGGGGTCAGGAAATCAGGGAGGGCATCAGCCCTGAAGTCAGAGGTGGCAGAGAGAGGCAAGTGATATGCCATGAGTGAGATCCAGCAACCAGTCTCATCACTGTCATACATGTTCATTCAGAAGGGCTCAGTACTGTGTGATAAGACACATCCATGGGTCTGACCTCCCAGCTGTATGTGTGAGCAGTATAGGCGACTGACCATATACATGCAAGGATTGCACTCCTATGGGACAAAGACACCTTCAGTGAGAAGGTTTCAATCCTGATGGAAACATTCTTGAAATGTGGTATTTTCTCCCTGCTGTTGAGATGGAAGTTACTGACTTTGATGGATTTTTCTCTGCTTCTAAATAGTAATTCCAAGTCAGAAGACACCACTACGAAAATCTGCTTAGCACACAGTAGCAGGCTTCTACCACCAGGTTTTGCACAAGGAAGCCCAGAAAAGCAGAGGATCCGCACTTAGGCTTCAATGTAACAGGCTAAAAGATCATTTGTTCACAGGCTATTCAGCAAGTGGCTTGCCATACACTTCCTGCGACATATACAGTTATACAATGCAGCAGCGCTTGGCAATTACATAGCCTCTTTCATTCAAGTGCCACAAATAATTTTGCAAGTATTCATTAAATAACTTGAACAACATCCTTGCTGATAAAGTGCACATGGTAATTGTGTCTCAGCATCACAGGCTGAGGCACAGAAAGGTTTAGGGACTCACTCAGGGTCACACTTTGAGGATATCAATAGGGATCACTGGCATCCTCCCTCTCATCACCTAATGTCAGTTGCTATATGTAACTTCCTCCTTTTGGATTTTAAATACAGATGACTGATGGCATCTCTCTATTCCTGTTGGAAGGAATCCATGTGTCAAATCTGAGTGTGAGAATACCATATTTCGATACAAATGTATGCCATAAAAGGAGATCATGCTACTAGAGCTTGCAAATTCATAGCCCTTTAAGTCTTGAAGCATCTCAAGGAGCTCTTCCCCGAGTATTTATATGATTTTCATTTTACCACCTCTCAAGTGGAACATAACATTCCCTTAATAGCACACAGAATACACAGCATAGAAAGTGAGGAACCGTATCCAAGGATGGGGCCCAGAATGAGAAAGGGTTTAAACCCAGAAATGAGGTAGTGCTTCAACCAAAGCCTTTATCTAGAATTCCAATTTATTTTCCCATGCTTACTTGAAATGCTCGTATGAAAATCTGCCTTATTTTCTGCTTATCACAGAGCAGAGAATTTCAGCTGCAGTTTTATACTGGGGAGTGTCGAGTGTCCTGTCGAGTTACGCCTCAGTACAACAGTTAACAGTCTGGATAGCCAGAGCCACTCATTCCTGGGCCAGATAAAAGGTAAAATGCTATTCACAGTCTGGTTTGCTGAAAATGATCCCACAGTATGTAATTTCTCAAGAGTTTTGGTTGTATTTATAAAGGGATAGTATTAATTAACAGACAGTTATTACTGGAAATGGATGAAACCTTGGACTCAAAAAGTCCATAAGCCACTGCTCTGTATGTGTGCATCAGGGAGGATGTACTTGGTACTTGCATCACTGCTTGAGACAGCTGTCAGCCTCCTTTGCCCTACTCATGCAGGCTTTGTAGTGGGAACTTAGAGAATTCCTCAGGCAAAAGCATTCAGACCACTGCAGTGCTGGCAGTGAATCCCCTAGTTATTTTAACCCTTTTATTTTGTATTCACAAGAGTGAGATTCTTTGCTGTTTCAGCCTCCTTTGAGTGCTCAGGTGTGTTTTTTCTCATGTGCAAACATTCCCTGCCAGAATGGCTGCATCAGGCTCTGGGCAGAGAACGGCAGCCCTGCATCAGCATTGCAGGCAGGAATGGATGGAGAAGATGCTCCTGATCTGCTCCAGTGCCAGGGTCATTTCCCAGCTCATGTCCCCTGTGGATGCCACACTTTGCCTCTTTATGGTGTGTATGGATGAAGGATACACTGAGAGAAGAGGGGCGGGGACTGGGTGAGGTGAGACACAACATCTCAGGCTGCCTCAGCAGTTTCTGGTGGAAGCACCTAAAGAGATTCGGCTGCTCTGCAGCTGTGGGGCTTGCATCTAGTTGATAGAATAACAAAGTGGATTGGGTTGGAAGGGACCTTAAAGCTCATCCAGTTCCAACCCCCTGCCTCGGGCAGGGGCACCTTCCACTAGACCAGGTTCCCATTATACCATTGTTCGCAAATCTATTTGAGAAATGTGAGTTTAAAGCTGGTTGAAATACAGTGCAGCACAAATCCCCACTGTCAGTGGCTACACATTAAGGAGTCATTTACTGTAAACTATATGATTTACACCATGGGACGCAAAGACACTGAATCTTAAAGAACAAAGGTCATCATGAGGGGTAACCATCACCAAGTCCAGACTTGAGCCTTCTGTCTTTGTCTGAGACACTGGAGGGGAACTCTAGCAGGCATTCGGGCATCCATTTGTTTCTTTCCCTTTGTTGTTCTTTCCCAATGTTTTTGATGCCCTGTCTTCCTGACCCTTCTCATGAGCCAGCTCTTTCACAAACAAGCTTTAAGGGTGGAGAGGAACTGCTTACAGAGACCTTACTCCTTTTACCTCCTACTTGTACAACCGTGCCTGCCATCCAAATGTCTGACACAGATAACTGCTCAGCACGTTCCTTGCTCCAGGAGTGCAGCCAGAGGAGGTGGCATCGCTGCTCCCATCTCCCCTCCTACACATGGTTTGTGTAGTGGGGTTTCTGATCTATTTTTAGTGAGATGTCCTCTTGTGAATACTATTGGGGGTAGAAATTTAGGAAAATGAGTTCTAAATGTTTGGATTTTCAGATCCTGTTAATCAAGCCCACAGTCTCTTAATGAAGGAAGTTTTGAGTAGCACTTTCATTTCATTTTCGTTTCTGCGTGGAAGTCTCCAGAAGTTAAGTGCTAATTTTATTAATTTATTATCTATTGAAATACACCCAGATTGGTGCAATAACTCAGCTAATGGCATCTGTAATTATTTGATTACAGTTGCTGAACTATGGTTCTCCGAATATGAAAAGTATTATGCACTGCAATAAAACCAAGGGATAATCTAACTGTCATGAATTCAGATAAAACAGCTATAAAAAAATCCTACGTGCAGTATTAAGCCCTCAAAATGAACACCAGGAGTACATGTCTTCCCTTCTCAACTCTATGTGATGCTTCTAGGCTATATTTAGAGGAATATATTACTATTTAGAACAGGTTAGCTAGCTTTCTAGCCCCAATATTTCAGCATCTGTGTACTAAGACATGTGCATGTGTATCTTCTCCTCCAGCACCCTCATTCCCAACGTCCCTAGGGCTGCTAGCTGTGGCACATTGTGAACCAAGACATTCAGCCTGCTCCAGTCAAGGAAATTTAGACATTTCTCACCCCATATGTATTTTTACAACCTGTTTCCACTGATTCGCAGGTAAGGACCTGGTACAGTGATCTTTAAATGACAGAAATAAATAGAAAACCACCTTTTTAAAGAGATACATCCTGATGGTTCTCCCCAAAACGAAGAAACCATTATGTAGGAAACATGATGTGCCATGTGGACAAGAACAATTCAGTTTTGGGAAAAAAAGAAAAAACAAAAAGAGGTGACAGCAGCAAAGCATGACTTCAGAAAAGGAATAGTGTGAATTTATGAGAAGCAGAGAACATACCAACTAGCTGATCCCACTGCTGCCTCACTATGGAGATTATAGGGGTATAGGAAAACCACAAATCTAAAAGTAGTTTATTTAACAAGACCAAACTGGTGCCCCTGAGAACACGTCACAAGTACCTTCGAGCCAGATTTTACTCATCGTAAACGCTAAGCTACCAAACTCGTCCTGCAACGAGTGGTCAAGGACAAGCCTCTTCAAACCTCTGACAGAGAGCTAAGCCAGCCAAGAAAACCAAACCAGCCCTCCAGACCATGATAAAGCCCAGAAATTCCTTCCAGGTCCCGCAGGCTGTTGGGCACTAAGCCTCCAGCACCTCTCCACAGAGCAGACACCTCCATTTCTGTTTTGCACAAAGGTATTAATAAAGACAAGGAACTGCCTTGATGGCAGTGGCAATAATCCATGGGGCTGGAAGACCATGTACTGAAACAGGCTACCAAAGCTGTGCAGTACCTGGGTGGTAATTTTAATTTTAATTCCCTGTTCCTAAGGGAATTAAAATAGGTTTGAACTGAGTTTTTAGCATGCCTCATTTGTTCTGCATGTTGTACTGGAATTATTTATGACTTTTCTTTGGCATCTCCTTAAGGAAGGCCAATGTCTAAAAAGCCTCCCTTCCCTATCTTCTTCCCTTCTGTTTCCTCTCCAAAAGACAATTTAAAGGTGAAGGACTTAGCTAATACTTTTCTTACAGAAGAGAAGAATGACTTAAACCACTTAATTTAGCTCTTCTTGCTTGATGACTTCATATTGACTGAAGCCTGCTCTGTTATCAGACTGTGTCTCACCATCTCCACATCACATGAGGCTAATAAGCCAGATGAAGGGACTAATTTGGCTGAAAAAAAGTATTTTTTTCAAACACAGTAAGATAAAAAGAATGTTTTCAGTCTGATCTGGTTTGGTATGTGATACACAACTGTGACCGCTGACATAAGAAAATGGAAGGAAAAATCTGGCTGGGGAGGAACTTTATGTGAATACCTGTACTTTGCCTAAACCTTGTTCTGTTTGACGCTGCCGTCATCTCCCACCAAATGAAATGAAGGTGAGCTGGAGTGGTAAAACAGGCATAGAAGACCCAAACTGTCTCAAGGCTAGAACCAGAACTTCAGATCTGGAGTGAAAGGCAAAGAAAATACAGGAAAAAAGCAAAAAAAAAAAAAACAACAAACACAACCCAACAAAAAACCCTTTTTAAAGAAACGAAGCTTATCCCATTTCCATGTTTATTGCATTTAAAGGTCTGTTTCTGGTTTGCTCCCAGGAGTAAAATACAGGAAGAGTTACAGAACATTTATTGACAACAACTGACTATAGTGTTGGGAGGAGAAGAATATGCTCAAATAAGTGATCCAGCATCCTCATAAATCTGCACTGCAATAGACTTTAGCCATTGTATTTCTAAGGCTGTTACAACAGAGCACAGCAGGACATACTCTCACCATAGCAACACAGAAAACTGCCCCATCAGAGTACATTTCCACTCTCTGCAACACCAATCTTCCTCTGTCTTTGTTTCTCAAAGGAAATTGATATATTCAGATTGTGAAGTAGCACTCAAAGCTCGAGTCCCATCCAGTGCCACTTAAAGTCTCCTGTACTCCATCGAACAGCAGCAACAGGAAACAGCAGTGTTTCTCTAAGCTGCGGAGATGCCTTCAACACACATCAACCTTCTGGAGCCCAGCGCTTGCTCTTTACGGTGTGTATTGGAGAGATTTAATCTGAGATGAAGTTCCAGTTGTGTTTTCCACATTACCCTCCCCCACAGTACCACTAGCCCCCACCATGAGGATAGGGGCTCAGTTCACATCCTGAGATCTGCTGAAAGTTACCTGAGTCCAAGTCACTGGGATGCACTGTGGGAGCTGATGCTGGGGCTCCCATTCAGCCCTGCTATCCCCGTAGCTGTGTCTGTGGCTGCTGGCACATGTCAGCCAGGCAGCTAGAGCTGATAATGTCAACTTACATCTAGTAACTAGAACTTGTCCGTTAAACCTTGTATTCTTTGGTATTTGTGTCATGTTTCATTTTAAATATTTTATTAACAATTCATTACAAAAATCTGTTCTTATGCAATCTTCCTGGTGGAAGAAGGTATTTCATTAAGCACTTACAAAGTCAATAGGACATCAACCTTTTCCTTGAACTAGAAAAGAGGCATTACAGAAGAAAAAACCCCATGCATTATCCACTGAGGCTGAATGACTCTATTACCATCCCCAGTTTACTGCATGTCCTGTTTGCTCTGGACAAATTGTAAAGCAGATTTTAAAGAACTGACACTACAGGGATCCCTGAAGGGCAGGTATTAATTCCATACTTCTTATGGAATAGAAGTGTACTATCTCTGTTACACAGGAGGAGAATTAAGCAGAGAAGCTACAGGACCCATCTGCGGAGTGCTGTGTGTCCTACTCCCACACAAGCTAGATGAAGTCTTCCCTGGCCTGGGTCCCAAGAGATTACTGGTATTCGAACAGCTACTGAATCCTCCAATAGCTGAGGTGCAGAACTGCAAATATTATATTTAGCATTTGAAATGCTTTAAATTCAAACAGTCAGTCATTACAATATGGGAGTAGGTGGATTGATTCCTTTTTTCCTACTCAACTGGTTAGAAGAGTGTGGGGAGAGATGTACTTTGTGAATTAAATAATTTGGTAAGAACTGAAAGGACATTGCTATTGAAGCTGCAATCCAAGATCTGATGTCTAACCTCTGTTCATACTACTGCTTAACTCCAGCTGTGCACAGCATTCCCACTTGCTCTTTTCAAGAAAAAGTTCAAATTCAGTTGTCCTTGAGGAAACAAAATATTCAGTAGCTTCAGCGGAGGTTCTGCTGAGCCTCTAAGGTGTGATCAGGGAGCCTGCTTTTCATGGCTTATTCAGCTGTAGGACTGGTATGTGCTACTAGATAAAAGGAGGACATTTATTCTCATTCAAAACAATATCAGGTCTAAAAAGATTATGGGATCTTTGCTCTTCAAAGCTTACTCCAGCAGTGTAAAATGAGTGTTCTCATGACAGTACCCAACAAGGCTATGTAGTAAACAAGTGTACTAAACCTATGACCCTGTTTCTTGATTTCAAAAGCAGTGGCTTACGTGACATTACCATCTGTATGGAGGGAAGCTGACAACTCAAAAATAAAGCTACTGGAATGGGACTTTCTGCCTAGAAACAACAAAAAAACCCAAACCACCTCTGAGCACATAGTTAACTTAAGAAACTCTCGCAATCTGTGATTCCAAAACACTCTGCAAAGAGTGACACAGCAAGCTACTTTTTCTTTTGTAGTGTGTGATGAAGGAGGGGAGCTAAATCCTGAAGTGTTTCTTAGCTGCCTTTGGAAGCGCATAGGCAACCCACTGTAGACCTCTGGAACCTTGCTGCTCCTTCAAGTAATAAATAACAGTAAGTGATGAAGCACCTGGCAGCTGCAGCGATGTCTAACATCCCAACACCACAAGACCACATAGAGAACTTCTGCTTTCATTTATATGCCTTCAAGGAGTTTTAAAAGCCTTGGCTTCTCATGAAGGTGCTGGAGTAAGCAAAGGAAACTCCACTTAGATGACCCCCACAATTTTTTTGCCCCAGTCTTTCATTTACTCTGCAGCCTTTTTGTTTTATAGGTCAGGCATGTATCTGCAGTAAGTGATTAAGATGTTTACAGTTAGACTTTGACCTGCAGTAGACATTATTGAATATTGTTTCTCCTGCAGCTTTGGACACCACTTTGGGATTGAATTTTGGATAAAAACTTACTTATTGGGATAACCATAGCACAAGCTCCCAAACTGACTTCAGCTTTGAGATCTTTCTGACTTACTACTGACAACAGAAATACCAGCATATGCACACACTAATAAGGTTGTGTTATCAGAAGCAATAGTCATCCGTTCATTCATTGTATATCATGAAAATATGATGTACACTTTTTTCTTCCTTTGTGTTTTAATTGCTAGTCCTTCACAGCAAAGACCATCTCTTTAATTTGTATACAGCCCATGGCAATAGGATCTTTTTTTGTGAATCAATGTGCTATGTAGAGACTGGTTTTAATTTGATAATGCACTAGAGATTTTAATCTGGGGGGAGGAAAGCTGTTTAGAGAAATATTACAAACAAGCAGAGTTCTTTCAGAGCAGCTCTTAAGGCATGAAGAAAGATTAGGTTTCTCTGAAGTACTGAGCAGGAGGACAACTTCATATTCACCATGGGCTTTATCCTGTCATGCAAGAAATACCATTTATTTCAGTGGAACCAAATATATAGCAAGGTACTAGCCAGTATAACTGAAAACTGGGTCTGCTACTCTTTTTGGAAGGGTTTGAATTCACACGTAATGGATCTGTATCTGAGTGTAGTTACGTCTTTTTTCTCACAAAAGTGGAGTCTTCCTCCTTGTCTGGATTGTTTAATGATTTTGATATCAGAGCCCTGCATGAGGTTTTGACAGTCTTGTTCCCACAGAGTCAGATTGCTTTCCTTCTCATCCTGAGCATGGATTCGGGGGCAAAAAGTCGCTGGATCCCTATTTTAGGCAAAAATAAACTGACCAAGCTTTAATCACATAGTTTCAAATTGCTTTTATGTGACAGAATTTTAATTACAATCTTAGAAGTGCTGCTACTAAAATGCTCCCAGGAAACTGCAGGAAGGATGCAGACACTTCATGGCAATATTCATTTTGCATTTAAGGTGACAACATTTTAAAATTCAAAACACCATTCAGGTAGCCTTTTTGCAATGCTTATCTAGTTTTGGTTTTCAGAACATACCATCACCTAGGAGCACATACTGGAAAAAAAACCTTTAAACCTATTTCCTTTCTTTTCTACTTCCCGTGACTCCGAACCAGGAGAAACTGAGGCTCTTGTGACCACAATGAACCCTCATACATTGATGCTATTGGCCTTTGTCAATCAGTTTCTGTTTCAGACTGACCAAATGTTTCCAAGGGTGCTCTATCTTGAGGTTTTTCAGGGGGGAATAGCAGTAACAAGCCAGTGTACATAAAAGCCCAGCTGACCACATCAACAACAGCTTAAACTGTTTGTGTGATATCCAACAGTTAGTGCACTGCCATTCTCTGTAAACCAGACTTCTCATTGGTACCTGCTGCTTGCTTGCTCGCTCAGGCATACTACTTCAGATTTACTTGGGTGAAAACTTTTCCCTGAAAAACATTACAATTTCCAGCTGTGTAATTTCCTTCCCTGCTGACCTTTTTTTTTTTTTGGAGGACAGCATACCTGATCCCAAAGGAGAAAATGGTGAAGAGAAATGAATATACTGTCACTCAGACCTGGTTTTTGCCCTATGGTGAAATGAATACCTGCTCCCTTCAGTTCCTCCAATATCTTAAATTATCATGAAAGTTCTCTTTCCCATGCATTCGGCCGCAGCACTGTGAAAACATTTCCGTATCTGTATTCAACCATCTACACATTCAGGTATTTTAAAATGTTAGTGTTCACTTTGAATGGATTGCATTATCAATCAACCCTTTTCTTCCCTCAAGTTCATATTTTCATATTTAAAGAATGCTTTCCTTTATTTATCAATAATTCAACTCTTAGAGTCTGCAAAAGGGAATAAAACAAGTCTTCAGAGCCTTCTACAATTAGCATACCCTCATTATGCTCCAGTAATTATCTCCCCTGAGATTTCAGTTGGGATGCCACACTGCTCTCATCACTACTACATTCCCATGGGGGAAATTAAGAGGCAAAACACCAAGATTACCGAGATGCCACATTCACCATGCATATGCCATTGAGCTCCCAGTCTTTCTGCATTTGACTCTAGCCAACAAATTATTTACCGGCAACCAAAACCAGCACAGCTATGTTTGTTCCATGCCACCAATGTCAGTTCAAAATGGGTTAGCATGAAACTTGTTCTTTATTTATAGGGAGGAAAAATTATTTACTGAATCAGTATTGTTCAGAGGATGCAGGTACTAAGCTTCTTAGGAGGCATCAGGGAGAATAGTGTTTGTTGTATTAAGGGGGTTTTGCTCATGGGGGCTTTTGTTCCTTTTTCTTCTCTCCTTTGCTGCCTCCTCCCCACTTTACCCAAGAAAATTCAATCAATATTGTCTCCATTCTCCATTTAATGCCACTTCTCTGCCTGCAGGACTCCTTTGGTGCATTATCCTTCTTGTCCCAGAAAATGATTGACTCCTTTCCCAAGACCCTAACACCCTTTTTATCTTTGGGTGGCATAAAGAGGACTGTAGACCAAGGTAAAGTTCTTCCAACCATTCTATCGAAAATGACAGAAGTTTTCTAATTTTAAAATTCAGGAGTACTAGAAAGAAAATTAACTCTACCCCAGCCAACACCCGGACAGCATCCCAGTTCTCAGCTGTGCTAAGTCTCCCCACACTGTTATCTCAGAAACTGTGAATGGCCACTTCAAAACAATTGATACAGCTCCAACTGATACAGCTAACCACCCAACTTGGTGTAATGTGTCTAGAAAACAGCCCTCTTAAAATCTCAGCAGTTTTTATCAGCTGTAGGTGTTTCTGAGAACTCTGTGTAGCTGGGTTTGTCCAAGTTAAAAAAAGTTGGAAAGTTGGGGAAAGTGGGAAAGTTGGGTGCTACACTTCCCCCCAGGATTACCTAGTGATGCATTACAATTCCCTGCTTGATTTATACTGAATGGGAAGCAATCACAGCCAAGTTTCAGGACTGCATGCTTGACAAATCACACCGCCACATTGTATTGCAGTAACCCACTGTTTATTTCACAGTTGCCAACATTATGCAACTCTTCAGAAATATTCAGAAAAACAGATGTGTGATACACAAAATCCACAATAGCCGTGTCCCTTCCTACATCAAGCTCCATGCAGTAACTGCTGATCTCAGATCTTAGAGAGCATCTGTAAAGTCCACTATAGTTGATTTTTTTGCTCATCTTTTAACATGGGAGATTGATTAAGTATCCTATTTATGAAGTACTTGAATGCAATCCCATCACACATTCCCATTTGATGCCTTTCAATATTTAAACAATTTAAAAGGTTAAGGAATGAACGTTTCCAAGTTGCAGGTTTATAAAAAATCCTATTCGATACAGAAGATAGTTTCCTCTTCTGTTCGTTTTCCTTGAAACAGTTGCATAGAGAAAAATCCATGTTCCACCACAATTACTGGCCTACTGATCAATATATTATATACAAACCCAATTTTCATTTACTGTCAACATTTTTTTGAATTATGTATTCCTTTCTTTTATGTGTTATCTTTGTACATTCATAAAAGCCCAATAGCTTATACCTAGGAGCACTCCTAAGCCTGTTTAAGTTCATAATCCTAAACACGGACTGGACAGAGTTTTATCCATGCCTCTTTGTATGTGCATTAGTGTTATATGAAATACATATCAAAAGCTAGTGCCACAACTTCAGTTTAAGAATGTGTGCACAGAAGTACAAATCGTCTCATCCTTTCTACTCACCTGGAGTACCACAGCATAACCCACAAGCAGGAGGTCCCTAATAGTTAGTCTCAGTGGTCTACAAAATACCTGTGAAATACTTTTTCTGTTGTCCTTAGAGATAAACACCCCCCAGTGGTTCTAATTATTTCCTCATACCACCTCTTCCCCACGACATGAGTCTTAGACTGGGATTCCTGTACATTTAAGGAAGTTGTATGAAGATCCAAAACAGGAACAAGTATGGACTGAATAAAATAAAATAGATTGTCAAAGAAGGAAACAGTCCATAAAGCTTGTGTTTCTAACATCCAGTGTCTTTGTGAAGGATGCGTACACCAGGCTATCAGTTTATGTGTAATACCAATTTAATAATACGGAAGAGCTGATCTGAAACCCAGCTCTGCACACACAACAAACCACGGCATTGCACTCAAGACAGCAGATGCACAAC
The DNA here is from genome assembly GCF_033815535.1 of Pezoporus flaviventris. Lineage (NCBI taxonomy): Eukaryota > Metazoa > Chordata > Aves > Psittaciformes > Psittacidae > Pezoporus > Pezoporus flaviventris. The sequence continues at coordinate 5,247,964 of NW_026892626.1, read as the reverse complement.
CAGCTGCAGATATGTCCAGCCTTTTGCACTACAGCAACAAACCCCAACAGACTAAGGTCTTTTATAGAGTGGAAGGAATTAAGGTATTTTTTAGAGGAATAGGGGAATGTTAGGTGCTTGCCTGCTGGACGGGTACTTCCACAGCAGTTAATGGCTTGGCTCATATGGCGGCTTGGCTTTGATTGACAGGAGCAGTGTGGCTGGGGGAGCTCGGGAGACGATTTTTACAGGAGCGTTTCTAAGAGATCGTGAGGTAAATGAGTGCCTTGAACATGTGCAAAAAGCCGGTATTTCCATCTGTTTACTGAGATTTTTCCCGGTACGATGCAAATAGAAATGGTAACTAATGTAAGCGTAAGAATGGCAGCGACGGGATCGCAAGGGCTCGGGTCCCCAGTGCAGATCTCCCGGCCAACGCCGTGCACTTCCAAGCGCCGCCGCCATTTTCCCTCGGCCCTCTCGCCGTGGCCGCAAGCCGGGTGGAGGTAACACGTCCCGGGGGTGGCTCTGCCGCTCAGCGGTAGCGCGGCGGCCGCCGCCACCTCACGGGTTCTGGCCCCGACAGCTGCGGCTCGGGGGAAGCCCGAGGCGAGGCAACGCCTCACGCGCTTGGGGAAGGCCTCAGCGCTAAGATGGCAACACCGCCCTGCCCTGCCCCCGCGGCGGCCGTGACGGCGCTCCGGCCCCCAGCCAGCCACCCTGTACCCGCGACGACAGCGACCCTGGCGCGTCGGCCGGTGAGGGGCGCCGCCAGGCAGAGCAGCCGGCGGGCCCAGCGCATCACACCAGGGGGCGGGACCAGGCCGCGCCGAGGAAGAGAAGCCCACTGCGCCTGCGCCGAGCGGCCGACGACACTACGCATGGGTGTATGACAATTTTGCGGCCGGGTCCCCCATTCTGACGTCAGCATGATTGACGTGCTGGCTGTCCAATGAGAGCCGGAGGTGCCATTCAAATGAAGGGTGCCGGTGTAACAGCTGCCAATCGAATTTTGGGGGCGGTTTTTGGACGGGGGTAAGTTCCCGGGCGTTTCCGACGGGGTTTTACTGCGCTCGGGGCGGTGCCGACGCTTAGTGTGTTTAGAGCCGGCGGTCGAGCGTCGGTGCTCGGCGGTATGGGAGTGAGGTAGAGGTGGCCCAGCTGCGGAGATCAGGGGAGCGCGTCTGAGTGGCGGGGCCGAGCCTGCGCGGCGGCGAGGACTGCGGAGCCGGCCGGAGGATGGAGGACAAGAAGGAAGAAGGCGAGGCGGAGATCCAAGAGCACGGGCCCGAGCACTGGTTCAGCAAGTGGGAGAGGCAGTGCCTGGCTGAAGCTGAGCAGGAGGAGGCGTTGGCTCCGGAGCTGCAAGACGAGGAGGCGGCGCAGCCGGAGCACAAGCAGCAGAAGCTCTGGCACCTCTTCCAGAACTCGGCCACCGCTGTGGCGCAGCTCTACAAGGGTGAGCGTCGCGGGAGAGGTGGGGGGGGACGGACGGACGGGGTTTGGCGGGCGGTGGAGCCCGGGCGCGGTGCGCTCAGGGCTGAGGCCGGGCCCGGGGAGGTGACGGCGGGGTGGGCGCCACTGAGCCGCCGGTGGTGGGGTGGGAACGGGGCCGCGACGGCACAAAGGGGATGTGGCGGCCTGGGTAAAGGGAGGAGCGGGCTTCCGGCCTGGGGGCTCCGCGCCCGTCTATGGAGGCAGACGGGAAAACAAAATGGCGTGAGGGGGAGCCGCGGCCGCTGCTCGGACATCGCCCTTCGCGGCCTCTAGCGGGGCAGCCCAGGCCCAGGAACAGTTGGGCCGGCGATACCCGAGGGCTGGCTCTGGCGTTAGCCCGGCCTACCCCACCCCGGCTGGCACGGGAGGGCAAAGGCTGCCGGTGGGACTCGGCCCTGCACCGGAGGCCCCGGGGAAGCAAGTCGCCCCGGCTGAAAGCGGCCTCTTCGGGGGGCCGCGCCGGGAGGGCACTGGCCGGCGGGGGGAGCGCTGTGAATGCCAGGGGAGCGGCGGGCCTCGGGGACGGGGAGGGTGGGGACCGGCCGGGAAGCCCGGCCCTGCCGGCGGCGGCTCCCGACGCCCAGCCCAGGGAAGAGGCTCCGACAAAATGGCGAAGTGAGGGGCCGGCCCCATTGTGCCGTGGGGGCTGCGGGTGGGGGCCGCGCAGGCGGCTTCCCCGGCAGGCTGGGGACAACACTGCCGCCGGTCCTGGGCCCGGGCCGCTGCCGGCCCGCCCTTCTCGGCCCGGATCCCGAGTTGCCTTCCGAAGGTGGAACAAAATGGCGAAACCTAACATGGCCGTTCGGAGTTGGTGACTCCAAAATAAACAGCGTGTGTCCTTCCCTCCCTGCAGACCGGGTGTGCCAGCAGCCGGGGCTCTCCCTCTGGGTCCCCTTCCAGAACGCTGCCACTGCGGTCACCAACCTCTACAAAGGTAAGGGGCTGCCCTCCCCCTGCTGCCCTGGCAGCCCTCTCTGCTGAGCCGGGCCTGACTCTGCCTCCTGCCCCGGCTTACTCATAAGCAGGACCTGTTAATGTCTCTTATTCACCCTGATAAAATCTAAGCCGAGACTGCTTCCTGAATCTTGAAAGTTTTCCCTGGGCCCCTCTGGCTGACAGTGGTTGAATCTTTTCTGTTGTCTCATGTCAGTGACTAATAATTTAAAAGCTTTTTTACTTCATGAGTCTCAAAAGAGGATATTTATAATATGTGGTGCAGGGTTGTGAATTAAGGGAAGATGCAATAGTTTATTAGAGTACTGCGCTGTCCTGCATTTTGTATTTTTCATGGTGTAGTGAACCGTAGTTTAGGTTTAGTGTTTATAAAATTTTGTGTAGATGTATGTGACAAAGTTCTGTCATCTTGTAACAGTGTGGCTTCTTAAGTAAGCTTACTAGTCTAAGTGCTAGAATGTTGCTATGACTGTGGCCAGGGTGCCTGTAAGAAAGCAGTGTTAGCCAAAACTGTGGTAAGGGTGCACTCTGCATGTGGCTGTTCCATAGTGCGGTTTTCCTATGTGTTCCAATCTGTGAGTATCTGTTTCTGAGCCCTGCTTTTCTTTAGGTTGTCACAAGAATTCTTGTGTGCAGAGGAAACAGTGATTACTAGTGTGTTTAAAAAAAAAACACAACAAAAAAAACCCAACCCAAAACTGCATGGAAATGATATCTAGATCAGTGGAAGCTTAAATTGGCATGGTGTGATTCCCAATGTTAGCCTTCCATTTCTAGGAAAATAAAACTTTTTTTTTGAGTTGTAGGATGTTGTTTTTTTTTCTTGGTCTGTACAGCATTACCTATAGCTCCGTCTGCATCTTTCATTTGTCTCCAGTTTTCCCATTCTGGATTTGCTGTAAGCAGTTTAACTTAGTAATGTGCTTGTGATAGCTGAACAGGTTTCTAATAGATGAGAACAGAGCAAAGAAGAAATGTGGAGAAATGTGGATGCATAACCCTCTCTGACAGATATGACTTCTGTAGAAAGTGCATTTAAGTGTTGAGTGTATATTACAGGTCACATAAAGGGGTAGCATGTCATATAACAGGGTAGGCCTTGGCCTGAGGGAGTGGGTCACTAGATAGTGGTCTGGGACATGAGTCACTTGAGCATGGTGCTAGAGTAGCAGCAGGTAGTGTCAATAAATTGCCTGGAATAATTTTAGTATTATTTTTTTTTTTACAAATGGTATTGCACTTCCTTACAGCATCTTTACTACAAAGAATTAGGCTGTTTTTTCATTAAATAGTTTGATTACTTGTGCTATAGGCAAAACTAAACCTTATTTTTCTGCAGTGATGTGATTAACAGAAGAGTGTGTATGTGGTGACAGGGAAACTAGAATTTAAGTAGGAAGCTGTCTTTAGTCAGGTGTAATGTAATGCTTTAGAAAGCAACACCTGAAACAGATCTTTCCTTCAAGCAGACCTTTAGGTGCTGAAGTACCTCTGTTACTTAGAACTGCTGTCTTTCAATTCTACATTTCTGCTTCCAAATGGGTAGAAATTTGTTGAGAACACAGGTAGAATCAGCTAGATAGTGGCCTACCAGATAAGTTGAATTCTCTAAATGTGGTTTTGCCTTCCTTAGTGATGAACATGGCTCTTTGAAAATATTGTTTCTGACAAGCTCAGTAACATTTGTGTTTTGAAGGACTCTGTAAAAACACTGGAGAAGTAGTTGGTGTGGTAAACTAACCACAAACTGCCTCTTGCCCTGTCAGCTAGTTTCTGATCTGAGGAATGCTTGGATTTTTGAGGTGTCAAAATTCTTTACAACAAGAACTACATGAGGAGTAGTATGTAAGGATAATACCATGTCTTGAATGTCAGCTTTTTTTTTTTCATTCCTGAAAATAGATGAAAAAGCTTAATACCATGAGTGATACCATCCAAGTGACCACACTGAATAGGTCTTGGATCATGAATGGTTCTGATTGGTGCTGGTGGCTGCATTTAAAGATATTTGATTGTCTTCCAGATTGCACTGAATAAGTGAAGGCATGACATGTAATGCAAGATTCAGAATTTAAGGCCACTGTAGGAAGTCTTGGGTTTATGGTGGAATAAGAATTGTAAACCTGTAATTTACCTTATTTTTATATAAAACTGAATGTTTGCTAATGTCAATTTTCAGAATGTGTGTAGCTTGAATGCTTGTATTTTGCCAGCTTAACTTCTGTATACAAAGTAGCTGTAGCTTTTACCATAAAAATCTGTTTCCTAGAGTCATGATGCTTAAAACTTGCCCAGGCTGCATCAGCAGTCAGTGAGCTTGACCTCCTAACTAGTTAAGTCCTTTATAAGGCATTCTCATATACAAGAAAAGGAGGTTATTGTTGTAAAGCTGGGCTCCTAATCTCACAGAAGGACTTTCTCATTGTATTTCTGGAACTTGATTAAAGGAATATTGTCAGTTTTCATATTGGCTCCAAACTATTTAGGTAGCTTTTAGTGTGAGTGTATTAGAGTCTAAGCTTCTGTGGAGTATCAAATAGCTGGAGGAATGGTCTGTCATGTTGCCATTGCTTTCACAAGAATTAGCATTTGTAAATGTTCTAGCGTTTTGATTACACAGCAGCATAGGCAAAATACTCTTGGAGTGCTTAAAAGTACACTTAACAGGTTAGTTTCTCAGTGTACCTGTGTTGCTTATATTATAAACCCCCCCTGAAACTATCACTTTGAGATGGTTTTTCACTATGTTTTATGTTTGAAAGGCTGCTTTCTGCTAGTGTAGATTTTGGTCTCTTCTGTGGAGCATTGCAGTGGTGCCTTGGAACAGAAGACTAAAAATAGGACTTAACAATGATGATTTTCATGGTTTTTTTTTGGTCTGTGATAACCAGATTAGATAGGTAGGTCATTGTTCACCTGTAAACCAATAGCTTGGACAGCTGTTCTTAAATAAATCAAATATTTTTCTGGGCAAATGCCTCTTATGTTGGACTTCAGTTGGTAGAGCAGGTACATAAAAAGCTGTCTTAAATTGGCTCTCCCAGATTAACTATGGAAATAAAGTGGAATTGAAGTGGATATGTTGGTGTCTTTTAAAGGAGCAAGAGCAACATGGCAGTAATTATTATAAAACTAAAATAGCTGTTCACAAGGCTCTAAAACTTATGCTGAACAGGAAGGGCAGAGTTGAGTACATAATTGAGCCATACAGTTTGTCTGGCTTGTTGCTGTTGGCTGAAGTGTACTCAAGCTAGTACAATCTTCAGTACTTTGAAAGCAATGTTTTACGAGGCATTGAAGTATTTCTTGCAGACACAGTTGTCACTGATGTTACCAGTTATACTAATGGAGAATGGAATTGCATTTTGGAGAGGGATTAATTGCAAATAATGTGCTTAAAACTTCTGTATGTAAAATTTTCAATGGGGTCTAAGTGGGGAAGGAAACTGTTTAGCCTTCTTTTATAAATGGTATGTTACCTAATAAAAAGGCACTGGGGACACTTATGTTCTAACCAGTTTTAAAACTGTGTCCTCCAGTGAATTGTCTCTGCAGTTGAAATTCAGATGAAACTAGAAGAACTCTAGTTCTTCTACTAGAAACTAGAGAGGAACTCTAAAGAAGTCTGAGTTTCCTGAAAATTTTTTGCCTACCAGAATCAAAGCCATTATTTCTTTGTGGGGTTTCCTGGCTGTCCTGGTGCACTTTGTATGTCTCTTAAAGTGCATTGTGTTGATTTGAGTACCATCCTCAGACTGACAAACTCAAAGTATGGTTTTAGTGGCAATATAAGTGTCGTAAAAGGTGCTGTTGTACTGACCTGAAGTATGGTAAATGCAGTTTTGGTGGTGCTTAAGTTGCTGTTGACTTTCTGATTTGCAAAGGGGATGCAACTCTACCTAATACCCTTTTCAGGTTTCATAGCTAATTTGTTACAGCTAACCTGGTACTGTTACAATAACCTTTAGAAGAATTACTTCTTCCCCATGGTTGACAGGAGGCAGCGTCACTGGTATGTCATACTATATGTTGCTATATCTGTAACGCTGAAAACCTTTTTTTTTTGTCTCCTTGCAGAAAGTGTGGATGTCCATCAGCGAAGCTTTGATGTAGGAATTCAGATTGGCTATCAGCGTCGGAATAAGGATGTCTTAGCTTGGGTTAAAAAACGCAGAAGAACTATTCGTAGAGAAGACTTGATCAGCTTCCTATGTGGAAAAGTTCCTCCTCCAAGAAATTCTAGAGCTCCCCCAAGACTGACTGTAGTATCCCCTAATCGAGCTACTTCAACAGAAACTAGTTCATCTGTAGAGACTGATTTGCAACCCTTCCGTGAAGCCATAGCTCTGCATGGTAACAATATTTTTTTTTCTAATGCTACTTGGTTAAAATTTTGGGGGGCAGGTGGTTAAAGCATGTCTGGCTTGTGGCCATTGCTGGTTCCATATCATGTACCTGATGTTCCAGCTGAAGGTTTCATTCTCCTCGAGAATGAGTCAGTGTTGGCATGTATAAGGCATACTAGCTACTAAAAAGGCGCATATTCCAATATTTTGAATGAAGAAAAGATAAAAATGAGGTTTGGCTCTAATACTCTACAGCAGTGAACTCAACAGTTAAGTATCAACTCTTGGTAGTGTGTTTGAAGCTTGACCAGATTTGGCGTTTATACCAATGCTAAAGCAGATAGTATTTGGAAAATAATACTATGCTAGCAACTTGGTAAATGTTAGATTTGGCTAGTAGCAAGTAACTAGCAAATTTTTGTGAAGTTGGAGAGGGAATTTAATGTGTGAAGTGTCTGTCTCTGGGGTACTATACCTCACTGTTGTACGTTTGTTATTTGCTGGATATGTGGTGTTTAGCATTCTGCCTCAAGTACCCTAGAAAGGATACCTCACTTGCATGTCACTGCAGTAATTTAGTCCTGTTTAGAACTTGGTTCTAGTTCACTTTCAGGCTTAGGTGTCTTCCAGTGTTGTACTGAATTTCCTTCCTTGCCATCACCAACAACGATGGTGGTGTATCTCTTCTCCTTTTCAGATCTCAATATTCGGTAGCTTATTCTATATTGGACTATTACCTATTAGGAACATTTTTATCATTTGCTTAAATTGTTCCTGAGGTGAAATGAAGCAGCTCACCCATAGGGTTTATACCATGTAAAGTTCTAGAAGGTAGCAGAAAAAGTCAAACTATCTAGAAGTACTACTTATGAAACTTAAAGGAAACTTTTACTGTTTCAGTTTTGTGTGGGGTATGGAATTAATGAGTTAATTAGATGAGTGGATTCCTGAAAATGCAGTCTTTGCTTTTGCTGTGCTATGGTGGTTTCTCAAGATACATAAACCAGACACTGTTACTGTCTAGGTGACAGCCTAATTCTAGTTTTATTTGCTGGCTGCTCTGTTGCCATTTAAATCAAGCATGTTTCCACCTGGTCATGCTGTTTTTGGCAGTTTTCCTCCTCATATTGGAAGCTGGGTAGAGAATTCTGTGCACCAGTACTGCTTCTTCAGTAGGTAAAGCTAGTTTCATGTGAACTGCAGAAACAGGCTCTCACCTGATATATACACCCTCTTTAAAGTATCTTGCTTTCTGACAGTATGACTCTGGCATGCAGTTGGCTTTGTAACTGCAAAAGTTTACTCTCAGGTGGAAGTAAGCAAGTAGACTTGCTTCAGCACAGTGAGCTCTCAAGCAGAATAAACTCAGGCGTTTTTATTGGTAATATACCTCTCATGTACTGTTGTTTCTTAGCATCTACTTTGTATAGAGGTGGTTCATGGAAGTCATTTCTCTATACCTTGTGGTTCAAGACTCCCATGCTATAAAGTTTTCTTTCATATTTCATAACCTAATACAGGGTCGTTAGGACTGTAGGAAGTTCCCCACTCTGGCACTGCAGGGGCTAGAAGTGCACTCTTCCCCTCATCAGCTGGTGGACAAGATTAATGTCGGTCACCTTCTGAATTAAGTTCCCTTGGTATCTGTTTCAGTCTAGTCTTTGACACAGATGCTTTTGTGCTAAGCCTTTGGTAACTAGGCTTGTGCTTGACTTGGCTGTTTTTAGGTTATTGTCTACAATATCTACATTCATCCAGCTTCTCCCCCTCTTTATCATTAATGAAATCATGGATAATCTCCCAAACTATTCTATTTATCATAGGGCTTCTTGAAACTGTGTTTTGATTTTGAAACCTCGGTAGGATCTTCAGGTGTGTATAGATGAATGCCCTCTTTAGGGCTATGCTTATCTTCATTTCTGGCAGTGATTTGCTGCTTCTAGATACTGTGAGGATACAACCTGGTGATAGTGAGTGGCAGCCTCAGTAAGTAATCAGGCTTAAGGCTTTAAGGGGCACTTTGACTGGAATGTTTTGTGGCTTTTGTTTTGAGGCTTTGTTTTGTGCTGGTAGGGTACCTGTGGGAATGGTGTCACTTATTGGTAACATGGATGGGCTGGATTAGATTTAAGGGATAATACTAGGGTTTTGCTGCCCTGAGCAAGACTTCTTTTAATGAAGCAGGAGTAGGTGTGAATCTGTGACACCAAATAAAGCTTGGTGAAACCAGAGTTGGTTCATGCACTTCTCAAAATAAGACCATGGTGCTGCATTTGCTGATCTTGCTCTTTGGGAGAAATAACTAACAAATAAATAACATGTAAATTGTTGACAATCAAGTCTTAAAACTTTGATAGAAGCTGTAGTCACCAAGTAGTTAGTAACTATAATTCCTGGAATACACAGTTCTAGGTATATTTCCGTAGACAAAAGCATCAGAGAAGAGTACAGTCTGAAACAATCTGAAAAAATCTATCAGTACAATCTGAAAACTGTATGCTGCATTTGGAAAGAAATCTGTTAAGACTGGTTTCTTGGCCTTTTACCTCAAACATTATATCTGACCTATAATGTAGCTCTGTGAAGTAGCTGGCAGTTTAACCAAAGCTAGGGATTTTCAACCCAGTATTTAATCTTGTGATGTTATCATAGTCTTTGTGTGCTGTAAGGAAACTTCTCTATTGTTCTGCTTTCAAGACTTTTTATGGTAGATAAAAGTAAAATGATCACGACAAAACTATGTCAACACAAGAATGTTTAGGGTGTATGTGATCTACCTTTTCTTGAAACTGTGGCATGTATGCTGTGCAGCTGTTACTGAATACTTTACCTTAAGTGTGTACCTTAAAGGGTACTTGAGAGTGTGTTTTGGGGTTTAAGTAATCTCTTGAGAGTGTGAACTCTGGCAAATGTAAAAAAAAATAAAATCTTTGCCTTTAATATCAGCTTTGTTGTTGTACTGATTGGTAACCTTTGAAACAGAATTGGTGGAAACTTGAAGTATGGATACCTGAATTAAAGGCTTCAAGAGAAGCTGAGTAGCTAGCTCAAGATAATAAATTCTTTCTGAAACTTGAGCAATTCTGCACCTGATGATGCAGAATTTAAAGAATTGGATGTTAAGTATGAGACATTTTAAGATGTGGTAGAAGACAAATACCTTTATTGTTTATCATCACAGAGTCAAGTTTTTAACTTTCACCATTCCCGAATATGTAATTGGAGTTAGCATGGATACGGGTGTATTTTTGCCTACTATTTAGATGTGTATTGCCATATCCAGTTCTGTAGGAGAAGACTTTCAAATGACCGAATTGCATCAAACTGAGCTAAAGAGGCATAAGATTCCCAAAAGCTGGTGTGTGCCAGGTCACTTGCTGCCGTCTGTAGCCAATATATGAAGGCTTGCTGTGCTGGTAGCTGTGCACAGTCCATGTTTGAAATAATGCTTTGGCCTTTTACTTTAGGGTGTGCTCCATGTTTTAGAAATGATTCTCCCAAGTGTAAGAGGAGAAAAATGCCATGATTTGAGTAAGGGGAAGAAGCAAGCTTGGGAATGCAATGCTGAAATATATTAGATGTGAACATTCTTAACTTCAAATTAAATGAATGGGCAACACCACAGTGAAGGGAGTGTTAAGGTGGTGGTGGTGTTTGTTTTTTTTTTTTGGTAGCGTTTTTTTGGTGGGTTTGTTTTTTTGGTCCTTAGATTTAATGTTGCTGTGTATCATTCATGTGATTCAGTCTCTTTGGAATGGGAGAAGCCCTTGCTCTAGCCTGTAAGAGTGTGGCTTGGCCCTTTTAAAGAACCTTTGATTTCCATTAGGCCTCTTTATTCTCAAAGTATTAAACTGCAATGTAAGACATCAGCAGTTGTTACCAGGGTGGAGAAGCAGCACTTGGTAGAAGAGGGGATGGGAGAACAGAGTTCAACTTGCTTTGAGAAAGTTTAAGCTAAAGGGTGTATGTGTGTGTGTACAGCTATCGTAGTTGCAGTGTTGGTAGGTACTGCTGAACTTGCTCTTTGAGCAGTAATGTGAAAGGGCAAGTATAAGACAGGAGCGACAAGGATCTCTTTGCATGCTGTGTTGTAGCTATCTGAGGTTACCTAATTCCTGCTTCAGTCACACTTAAATGTGAATGGGTGTCCTGGGTTCAGCAGTAGCAGTCATGCTTCTCCTTTGTGGTAGCTGGTGCAGTGCTGTGTTTTGACTTCCAGCCTGGGAACAGTGCTGGTGATACCGATGTTTTTGGTTGTTGCTAAGTGATGTTTACCCTGACCAAGGACTTTGTGAGGCTCATGCTCTGCCAGGGAGGAGGGGAAGCCGTGAGAAAGCAGAGACGGGGTGCCTGACCCAGGCGAGCCAAAGAGGTATTCCATACCACAGCATGTCATGCCTGGGGTGGGGGGTAACTGGGAGTTACCCGGAAGTACACGGGCTTCCGGGTGGGACTCGTTTCTTGGCCGGTGGTATCGTATTCTCTTCCCTTGTTATTTTCTCTTATTGTTGTCGTTGGTGTTAGCGGTGGTGATTTGTGTTGTACATTGGTTGCTGGACTGTTCTTGTCTCAACCTGTGGGAGTTGCACTCTTTTGATCCTCCTCCCCGTTCCTCCGGGAGTGGGGAAGGGGAGGGCCTTGTGGTGGGTGTGGGGCCCTCGATTGCTTTCAGCCCAGCACCCCTCACTGGGAGTGAGTGAACAAGCTGTCTGGCTAGGGTTTAAACCACGACAGTTTTTTTTTTTGGCACTCAGTGTGGGGCCCGAGGGGTTGAGATAACAATAGATCTGACCGGATTAATAGTCACTCATCACAATGCTGATTTATTGGCTCTCAAGGTTGTTCCTCTTGATCTCACAGTTTCAGTATATTGTATCTTACTTCCATCCGGTATTTGCTGTATTAGTGTTTTTCAAGTGTGGGGCTTGGGCTAAGGTTTTTGTCTCATTGTACTTTATCGTAATGACTTGTAATACAATAGAATCATTGATCATGAAACTGATCTGGCTTATGTTCCCAGGGTGGTCACCACCTTTATACTTTGGGAGGTATATAATAGAAGTGCTTAGCAATTACACATCTTTTTTCTCCTTCTCAGGTTCAGCACCTGAGAAGGAGACATCCTTTTACCCTCCCAGTCCTCCCCCCAGACCATTTACATTTGAGAGTTTTGAAGTTTTGAATGACCTTTTAATGCTATTGAGACTTGTTTGCTGATAGTGATGGGAATCACCATGCTAGCACGTGTACAGAGTGTGTTTTGCCCACGACTGATTTCAAGACTTAAGCAGAGTCAGGTTTGAGTCTTGTCTGGGGTCAAACAATGATGTAGGAGGACCAAGAGATTTTCCCTGAGGATGGACAGTCATGAGTGGCAGGGCGTGTGGGATAGTATGGGCAAGTATCTAGGTCAGTGGACTCCTCCAGTACTTTGGAATTTCACTACTGAACAACTGCGAAGTCCAGAAGAATTAGTAAAACACTTAAATGAGGTGTGTGGTCATTCTGGCCATATCAGAGATGGAGAAATCATGGCAACGTGCTGGGGCTTGGCCTATGCTTACAGGGCCTTGTTCAACACTCTCCAGCACCTTCAAAAGGAAAAGAAATGTCAGTGGATCTGAGGGCAAAGCAACAGTCAGCGCAGCTACTCCAGCTCCAAGCACAGCAGCTTTACCACCCCCAGAGACAAGTATAGTCGCTACTCAAACTTTGGCTGCAATGAACAGTGCAGCTACCCCAGTGGCAAGTACAGCAGCTGCTCAAACTTTGACTGCAACAGACAGTGTGGTTACCCCAGCTCCAAGCACAGCAGCTACACCACCCCCAGCAACAAGTACAGTTGCTACTCAAACCACAGTGATAATCACTGCAGCCAAACCAGAGGACCAATTCGTACCAATATCGGTTGCCCCTGTATGCAAGAGAACAAGCAAAAAAAGAGCCAAGAAGGGTGAAGCAAGATGAAGAAACAATGAATTAACCACCTGGTCTAGCATCTGATTGGGAGTCATCATCACATGATGAAGAAGAAGAAGAGGAAGAGGTAACTTCTCGACCTCGGTCCTCAACTGAGCTACAGAATATGTGAAAAGATTTTACCCATCAACCAGGGGAGCACATCATCACCTGGTTACTCCGATGCTGGGACAGTGGGGCCGATGGTCACGAGCTAGTAGGTACAGAAGCCAGGCACCTGGGATCACTTGCTAGAGAAGGGGGAATTGACAAAGCAATTGCAAGAGAGAAAAAGTCCCTCAGTCTTTGGAGGTGGCTCTTGGCAGCTGTGAAAGAAAGGTTTCCATACAAGGATGATGTTATGAGTCGTTCGGCCAAGTGGACTACTATAGACAAAGGTATCCAGTCTCTGAGGGAGTCAGCCGTCGTAGAGATGATCTATCACATCAAGCTGAATAACGGGGATACACCCATAGATCCAGATGAAGTTGAATGTACATGACCCATGTGGCAAAAACTTACACGGAATGCACTGTCATCATATGCCCATTCATTGGCAACAGTAACCTGGAATGACATAGTACTACTAACAGTGGATGAAATGGTTCATAAACTCTGAGAATTCGAAGACAATCTCACCCCTTCCATCATCTCAGCTGTGGAAAAACTGTCCCAGGACCTCAAACAATTGAGGGACGATCTGTCCGATTTATCCAGCTCCTCACATGTACCAACACACGTCTCAGCTATTAACAGAAGGAGTCCTATTGTTCAAGAGAGGAGATACAGGAGGTATACACCATGGGCTACCCTATGGTTTTACGTGTGGGATGGAAAACCTACTTCAGCTTTGGAGGAGCGGGTGAGTGAAATAAAGAGGGGAGCAAGGGCCAAGACTGATCATCCCATGAGAGCTACAGCTTCAGTCTCTGGTGAGCAGTTTCCCAGATGGAGTGGAAGAGCTGATTTTACTCCAGCTCCTGTGATAACAAAGAATAATCCCTTTTACCACGACTTAAATGTCCAATGCTGTGATGACCATTAGAGGGGCCCTGCCTCCAGCCAGGTGGAGGTAGGGGACAGTCTGATTTACTGGACTGTAAATCAGATGGCCTGGCACATCAGTCCCACAGAGAAGTATAAGGCTCTAGTAGATACCCATGCACAGTGAACCCTGATGCCATCAAGCTGTCAAGGGGTGGAATCCATCTATATTTCTGGAGTGACAGGAGGATCCCAAGAGTTGACTGTGCTGGAGGCTGAAATCAGCCTGACTGGGAGGGAATGGCAAAAGCACCCTATTGTGACTGGTCCAGAGGCTCCATGCATCCTCGGCATAGACTACCTCAAGAGAGGGTACTTCAAAGACCCAAAAGGGTACCAATGGGCTTTTGGTATTGCTGCTTTGGAGACTGAGAAAATTGAGCAGCTGTCCACCTTGCCTCATCTCTCAGAGGATCCTTCTGTTGTGGGGTTGCTGAAAGTGGAAGAACAAGAGCCAATTGCAACCACAGCAGTGCACCGGCGGCAATATCGCACCAACCGAGGCTCGCTGATTCCTATCCGTCAGCTGATCCGTAGACTGGAGAGTCAGGGGGTGATCAGCAGGACCCGCTCACCCTTCAATAGCCCCATATGGCCAGTGCGAAAGTCTAATGGAGAATGGAGACTAACAGTAGACTATCGTGGCCTGAATGAAGTCACACCACCCTTGAGTGCTGCCGTACCGGACATGCTAGAACTTCAGTATGAACTAGAGTCAAAGGCAGCCAAGTGGTATGCCATGATTGATATTGCCAATGCATTTTTCTCCATTCCTTTGGCAGCAGAGTGCAGGCCACAGTTTGCTTTTACTTGGAGGGGTGTCCAGTTCACTTGGAACCAACTGCCCCAGGGGTGGAAACACAGCCCTGCCATTTGCCATGGACTGATCCAGACTGCACTGGAACAGGGGGCAAGCTCCATAACGCCTGCAGTACATTGATGACATTATTGTGTGGGGCAATACAATGGAAGAAGTCTTTGAGAAAGGGAGGAAAATAATCCAAATTCTGCTGAAAGCTGGTTTTGCCATAAAACGGAGTAAGGTCAAGGGACCTGCACAGGAGATTCAATTTTTAGGAATAAAATGGCAAGATGGATGTAGACAGATCCCCACAGATGTGATCAACAAGATAACAGCAATGTCTCCTCCAACTAGTAAGAAAGAAACGCAAGCTTTCTTGGGTGCAGTGGGGTTCTGGAGAATGCACATCCCAAATTACAGTTCGATTGAAAGCTCGCTCTGTCATGTGACCCGGAAGAAGAATGATTTTAAATGGGGCCCTGAGCAGCAACAAGCCTTTGAGCAAATTAAACGCGAGATAGTTCATGCAGTAGCCCTTGGACCAGTCTGGACCGGGCCAGATGTAAAAAATGTACTGTACACTGCAGCTGGGGAGAACGGTCCTACCTGGAGCCTCTGGCAGAAAGCTCCAGGGGAGACTCGAGGTCGACCCCTCGGCTTTTGGAGTCGGGGATACAAAGGATCTGAGGCCAGCTATACCCCAACTGAGAAAGAGATACTGGCAGCGTATGAAGGGGTTCGAGCTGCTTCGGAAGTGATTGGCACTGAAGCACAGCTCCTCCTGGCACCCCGGTTGCCCGTGCTGGGATGGATGTTCAAAGGCAGGGTCTCCTCTACACATCATGCAACTGATGCTACATGGAGTAAATGGGCTGCATTAATTACACAACAAACTCGAATAGGAAATCTCAGTCGTCCAGGCATTCTGGAAGTCATCATGGACTGGCCAGAGGGCAAAGATTTCGAATATCACCAGAGGAGGAGGCAGTGCGTGCTGAAGAGGCCCCACCATATAATAAACTGTCAGAAAGTGAGAAGCAGTATGCCTTGTTTACTGATGGGTCCTGCTGTATTGTGGGAAAGCATCAGAGATGGAAGGCAGCTGTATGGAGTCCTGGATGACAAGTTGCAGAACTGCTGAAGGAGAGGGTGAATCGGGTCAGTTTGCTGAGGTGAAAGCCATCCATCTGGCCCTGGACATTGCTGAACGAGAAAAGTGGCCAGTACTTTATCTCTGTACTGACTCATGGATGGTGGCAAATGCCCTGTGGGGGTGGTTGAAGCAATGGAAGCAGAGCAACTGGCAACGCAGAGGTAAACCCATCTGGGCTGCGGCACTGTGGAAAGATATTGCTGCCCGGGTGTAGAACCTGGTGGTGAAGGTACGTCATGTAGATGCCCATGTACCCAAGAGTCGGGCCACTGAGGAACACCAGAATAACCAACAAGTGGATAAAGCGGCTAAGATTGAAGTGGCTCAGATGGACTTAGATTGGCAACATAAAGGTGAATTATTTTTGGCCCGGTGGGCCCATGACACTTCAGGCCATCAGGGCAGAGATGCAACATATAGATGGGCCTGTGACCGAGGGGTGGACTTAACAATGGACACTATTGCCCAGGTTATTCATGAGTGTGAAACATGTGCTGCAATTAAACAAGCCAAGCGGTTAAAGCCTCTTTGGCATGGAGGACGATGGTTGAAGTATAAATATGGGGAGGCCTGGGAGATTGACTATATCACACTGCCACCAACCCGCCAAGGCAAGCGCCATGTGCTTACCATGGTGGAAGCAACCACCGGGTGGCTGGAAACATACGCTGTGCCCTATGCCACTGCCTGGAACACTATCCTGGGCCTTGAGAAACACATTTTGTGGCGACACGGCACCCCAGAGAGAATTGAGTAAGACAATGGGACTCATTTCTGGAATAACCTTACTGATATTTCTGCCAAAGAGCATGGCATTGAGTGGGTATATCACATCCCCTACCATGCACCAGCCTCTGGGAAAATCGAACGGTACAATGGGCTGTTAAAAACTACACTGAGAGCAATGGGTGAGGGAACTTTCAAACATTGGGGTACACATTTACCAAAGGCCACCTGGTTGGTCAACACCAGAGGATCTGCCAACAGGGCTGGCCCAGCCCAGTCAGAACTTTTACATATTGTAGAGGGGGACAAAGTTCCCGTGGTGCATATGAAGAATTTGCTGGGGAAGACAGTCTGGGTTATTCCTGCTTCAGGTAAAGGCAAACCCACTCGTGGGATTGCTTTTGCTCAGGGACCTGGATATACTTGGTGGGTAATGCGGGAAGATGGGGAAGTCCGATGTATACCTCAAGGGGATTTGATTTTAGGGGAAAACGGCCAACGAACTTAATTGTATGCTCTTGCCTGCTGTGTAATACTTTTATAGCTCATCAAATAGATGCCTCCAGGTCACCAGCGACTAGCCCTGACTTCCCTGCAACCATCATCCCAACAGAGAATGAACTTTGATAGAACCGGATGAGTTCTGCAGTAAAGGAACGACCAGCATCAGCAGGCAACGATCCAATACTGCACACAGCCTTTCCTGCCCTGAAAGATTGTTACAAGAGATGGAACCTGACATCATGGACTGAATGGACTCGGCAGCATTATAGGGATTGGTCCATGCAGTAAGAAAATGATCTCTTTCTCTTGGTCTGTGTGTATATGGATGTATATATGTGGGAGAGCGATGGTGTATTGAAAATGTGGGATCTGAGCATGATGTGAATGGTATGGAATAAGGGGTGGATAATGTCCTGGGTTCAGCAGTAGCAGTCATGTTTCTCCTTCATGGTAGCTGGTGCAGTGCTGTGTTTTGACTTCCAGCTTGGGAACAGTGCTGGTGATACCGATGTTTTTGGTTGTTGCTAAGTGATGTTTACCCTGACCAAGGACTTTGTGAGGCTCGTGCTCTGCCAGGGAGGAGGGGAAGCCATGAGGAAGAAGAGACAGGGCACCTGACCCAGGCTAGCCAAAGAGGTATTCCATACCACAGCACGTCATGCCTGGGGTGGGGGGTACCTGGGAGTTACCCGGAAGGACACGGGCTTCTGGGTGGGACTCGTTTCTTGGCCAGTGGTATTGTATTCCCTTCCCTTGTTATTTTCTCTTATTGTTGTTGTTGGTAGTAGCGGTGGTGATTTGTGTTGTACACTGGTTGCTGGACTGTTCCTGTCTCAACCTGTGGGAGTTGCACTCTTTTGATCCTCCTCCCTGTCCCTCCTGGAGTGGGGAAGGGGAGAGCCCTGTGGTGGGGGGTGGGGCCCTCGATTGCTCTCAGCCCGGCACCACCCAATGGGAGTGAGTGAACAAGCTGTCTGGCTAGGGTTTAAACCACGACAATGGGTTTTGATACATCCTGATTAAAACTTCTGGAAAACAATAGGTAATGCTGTTACTATACTGAACAGTAGTTATGCCATATCTTATTTGGTGGTAGTGGCCTGAATAGCCATATCCATTATGAATTACAGTGCATATAAAATACTACTTGCAGTTTATTAGGCCAGTATTGATAAACCTGCTAATGTTGGCAGCTTTATCTACCTTAAGTATTTCATACTCCATAAAACAGACTTTTAGCCAAGCATTGGAATAACTTGATACTTTTTGGAGAGTACTTAGTTACAAATTAGCTATTATTGGTCATAGTGTATAAACTGCAGCTTTTCCTGCTAGTATTGTAATGACTTAGAATGTAGCTTCACATAAAAACAGTGCTTTGTGAAATTATTGGCTGTGAATTCCATATTGTTGATGATTGAAAGATATGGCAGGAATGAGAATACTGCAGAATATTTCAGATATGCCCTCCACTTCAGTCCTTTGAAGTTTGAAGAGAGTGCCATGTGTCTCTCTTGAAGGCCTCTAGTAAAAAAGGAAAGCACCACATGGCAAGATCTCCTTTAAAAAGGAGTGTGAGGCTTAAGAGGTGGTCATGAGTTCTATTTAAGTAGCTGTTTGAATCTCTATACTGTTGTATAGACAACTGATGTGCCTGTGATTAGGTCATTTAATCATGATACAGAAATTTGAGGTTATGAAATAGTGTTGCCAACAGTCATCTTACTATTTCCTAGTATCTACTTCTGCTTGATTTACTGCTTTAAATGGTTTAAATACTTTGGGAAGAGGACTGAGTACACTGAAAACTTGAAACTCTGAATAATTCACAGTAAATGGGTCTTTGAGGATTCTTCTTTGCATTACAACAATTTTCCAAGAAAAAATGAACTGTGGATCACAGTTCCTGAAAGATGCTTCCTGTCAACAAAAGTAGATCTTCTCAATTGCATTGCTGAGTGTCTTCAAAGATGTTGTTTCCATGAAGTGGCAATTTGGTATCTCAGTGCATGCCTTGAATTTTCCTTCAGAGTCTTCCATGTTAGCTTGATTACCCCATCCTAAACTGATCCAAATGTTTCGTTTGACAGTTCTGCTCTCTTGGATTGATGTGTAGTGCTGTGAAATATGGTTAACTGCCGGTAACTGATACCAAATTGTCACTCAGTCTGTTAGCATACTTGGTAATGACTGTTACTCACTACTTCAGTATTAAGTGCCTATATGAGATGCAAGATTAAACTGCAACTGGAAGTCCATGTACTGATACAATTTTCTTGCACTCCTATCTCAGTAATATTTCAAAGCTCCTCTGCTTCTGATACGAGGTTTGATGGAAGACTTGAACTTCTTGATTATCTCCTGAAGGTTGTTTGTATTTAAATATAGTCATTCAATATTTCCTAAATATTGAAAAGTCAATGCCTGCTTGAGGCATTGCTTGTGAACCTTACAGCTTGTTTAAGAATATGCTGTAGCATTTTACAGATACATCTTTTAATTCTAGCTTTATCTACTATTTAAAAAAAATGCTTGTTATTGAAAAGGGTTTACTTCAACATAGTTATTGAGTGATGCCAAAAAATGTATTCTCACATGGCATTTCAATTTTGGGGTTTGTTTTGAATATTGCTTCTCTCCTTACTTGGGCAACAGACATAATGCAAAGATGTCCTGATGGAACTCGGTATATTAGCCATTTGTTTATGCGTTATGTAAGAGTAAATGACTGGTAAGTAGTGTAAATAGTTGATTCTCAGTGGAAGTACAATGCTAAACTTGTGTCCAGAGCTTGGAATAATAAGGTGGGGGAAATTTCTGCAGTCAATTTGGATTTGAAACTTCCGGTGTGCTGTGTTTTTCTGCCATTTAAATGTGAAGGATAAATAGTTTTTTCTAATGTATGTTGTGCCTGTTGAAGTGGAACTTGCTGTTGTCTTTAAATTGTGAAGTGATTTTTGCATGCTGGTGGCCTGTCCCAGCTGTAGTCTCAGAATTATATATTTGATCATACATCTGTGTCATCAGTTGGCTTTACTTTCTTTGGTAGATGTATAGGAACCTCTTTTCCTAATGGTTTTGAGTTTAAGCTTGACTTTAATCCTGGGAGTGCTAGAACAAACCTTGTTTCTGAATTACCTTTTCACTAAGACAGCTTCTGCTGTTCAAATACTTTCTGCTGTTAATGAAAGGTGATTTTAATGTTAAAATCTGCAGGGTCCCTGTGAAACTTAAAACCATGCCTCTGAGTTGTTGGGACACCACTTAGAACTGTAAGCAAAAAGCTCTAAGGGAAGCATCAGTGACGTGTGGCTGGTTCTGCTAGTGGTTGTACAATGCCCAATCATAGCCTGTGCTGTTACAAGATCTAAGCTTCAAATGTTCTTTCAACAGTGATACAGGTTGGCCTGTTCTATCCTGACTTGTAATGTAACCTGACATTGCTGCAGATGGTTTTAGAATGTACCTTCTATTTGATGTTTCTAGCAACTGATCTAATAGCTCTAGTAGTCCTCTCTTCACAGAGCCTCTGAAGAGGCTTATTTGGCCTGCCAGTCGCTGATAGGTTAAGCTTTACTTGTCAGCATGTGAGTTCTGGCTACTGCCTTGACTATATATGAAGTTATGTATTAAATGGTTTTGCAAACAGGGTGTATGGTGGCTGGACAGAGGTATAGAATATTTGAGACTGGAGAGAACGTTGGGGCTCATGATTTTGAAAGTTACTGAGGCAAATCTTGAACAGCTTAACATTCACTTGTTCTTTTTGCTAGAAAAATACACAGATGTAGATCTTGTTGCGCTCTTCATCTTTTTGTGTGACTTGTGCTTGACACTAGCTTTGATAGTTTATTTCTAAGGCCAACAGATGCTCTTGTACTTTCCTTATACTACTCAGATTTGAAGCAGTTATGACAGCAAAGATGTTTGTCTCACCTCTGAGCTCCTGTGTTCCTACAAATAGAGCCTGAATTCCAGTTTGACAAGAGTTGTTATGCTTTCATATGTTAGCCTTTACTGAATTTTAGTGTCCTACTGTTGCACAGTTGTAATAGCAACATTGCAGAAGATGAAGTATGTAGTATGAAATTCATTATTTTCTTGTTTATAGCCTTATTTCTACATGAAACAAACTTCTCTTTTAGTTAAACACTTTGATAATCTGAATTCAAACTGAAGTATTTGCAGGGTACCTGTGACAAGTGTTTTGGAACAACCTGTCAATAGTAAATTTGGGGGATTGTCTCATTGGCTTGTTTAAGTGCTCTTCTGAATTCTAGTAATACTAATGTCTTGGCTGATAGTGTTAGCCATGAAATAAAGCTTTAACTTACAAACTAGCTCTTGTGTACCTGTCAGATCTGTCACACTGCATTTTTCTTTAGACCTAGTGACTGAGGCAGTGAAAGGGAGCAGAGTGGTGGTGGTTGAAACAAGACCAAATCAGGTCAACCTGGATATCCTTGGTAGGGGGTTTTCCTTCTGTGTAACTACTGGTCTAGTGTTTTACATTGAAGTGGTCTGCTCTGAGTATGTACACATTTTGAACAGCATGTCATGTTTATGAAGCTAGCATTTGTTACAATGTGCTGTTACAACTTGGTGTATAAGCTTATCTTAATGTCATAAGAAGCAGTTCTGGTAATTGTTATACTTAAATGGATTAAAAGCTGGGAAGGTATGGTCTGGACTATGAGGAAGTGTGGCACAAATAGTAGGATGAAGTGCCTTTAACTTACCTCTAGAAGTCAGATAAGTGTCATCCCTTCTGCCACACATGGGAAACTAACTTTTCTTTACTATCTGACCTAAATCCTTCCTCTTTTTTTCTCCCTAGGTCTCAGTGGTGCAATGGCTAGTATAAGTGTTCGCTCAAGTACCCCAGGCTCACCCACTCACGTAAGCAGTGGCTCCAATGCTAGTCGAAGGAGAAATGGACTTCATGATGTTGATTTGAACACTTTCATATCAGAAGAAATGGCACTCCACTTGGACAATGGTGGAACTAGAAAGCGTACCTCAGCCCAGTGTGGCGATGTCATTACAGACTCACCAACTCATAAACGCAACAGAATGATCTAAACTGCAAAAACTTCAAACCCACCATGCTGCTTGAAAGCCACTTGATCCTCAGAGTACTATTGAAAAGGAAACATGAGGCCATCTTTCCATATTCACTGTTTAAGACAAATGAATTCAATAATTGCCATAAAGGAAATTTTAGATATTACATTAGATGCCTCTTGTAACTGCAGCTTTCTTAAAATATATTCTTAGCAGAGGACATCAGATATTGTGTAGTAGTTAGCAAGATCATCATAGGCAAACATGTATCCTGTTCCAAGGCTAAAAGTGACCTTACTTGTATTCTTAAAGGGAAAGGAAATTTCAGATGTTTATTTGGTTATAAAATGCTTTTTTTTTTGTCCTTTATTTCTTGCTGTGTTATTAGCTTAAACAGTATTGCCAGTTTGACTGAAATTGTCTACAACATGACTTGGCATCTTTGTCAAAACTGCAGGCTTCCATTTTTGCAGCACTACCACGCACCTAGTTTCTATATAGTAACAGTGTGCAAGTTATAAATATTGGACTGTACCCTTTTTAGTTTTAAAAGCAGTTGATAACTGGTTATTGTGTGATAATGTTAAGAGGTGCTATGATGGTCATGCAATTAATACTTAATATTGACTCAATACAAGGATTCACTTTGTGTGTTCTAGTGCTCTGAAGTAGCAATATTAAACTTTTCCCCAATTAACTTCATAGGCTTTTAATTTGGTTTAATAAAATATATGTACTTATTGGTATTATCCTTGTGGTAATCTTAAAACAGTGCAGACTGCACCAGTGCAGACCTAAGTTTAGAGAAGGATGTCCTGTAATTGGAAAATAGGCTTTTCTGTTCAGTATTAGTGAGGGGTAGGTTTTGTGTGCACCGTATCCCATTTTACATTTCTTGTAAAGTAATTGCCCATTGCTGGGAAGGGGTGGGAATGAGGGGAAATAGTTGGAAAAGAGGTGTGTTCTAACAAGTAAGACTTCTGGTCTTGAAACTTGTTGAAACTTGGACTAACTTAACATTCTGTGTGATGCATGTCACTCCCTGCTGAAGGAGATGGCAGGTTCTTTGAAGTGCTAAGAAAATAATTTAAAACTGGAAGTTGATTATAAATCTCTGGATAAATATGCCATAAAGATGAATTACAAAGGATAAATGGCTTTCTCTGTGTTGAGCTTACATTCATAGAATTGAACTCTGGCTGCTGTAACTTAAGCATAATCTAAAACTGAACTAGAGCTCAAGACTGATCTGCTGCAAATCCATTTCTGAGTGGTGAAAGAGGTGTTGGGCTGGAAGAGTGTCCTAAGTATTTTTACATGTAGATGCAACAAGTCTTTGGTGGAGAGCTCTGGAGTCTCTAAAGCTCTAGATTTAGGGAAGGGGTAATACAGGAGAAATAAGAAAATGAAGAGCTCCAAACCTGAAATTTGGGAAAGGGGTACTTAGTGAGGTGGTATGCATGCTTTAACTGGAAGCAGAGGCTGACCCTTGGATGAAATGCAGCTATGCTGGATTCATAGTATTAATAAATTGTGGTGGTCTAGCTAAGTTAAGGCACCTTGAGCTCTGTGTTAATACACAACTCTTCAAGAATTTAGATTACATGCTTGTGGAGTCAGACTTTTTTTGTGTATTACATTCCCTGTTTGAAGCGGACTTCGCTGAATTTTTGCTCCTTTTTACCCTGGTGTCCTCTCATTAGTGTTCTGTAGTCAAGGCAAGACAGCAGTGATGCCTAAAATTCTCAGAATTCAAGGCGCTCTACTAAGAGCATGATCTTGCTGTTTGGTGCTTCCATCAAATTTCTTTACATTGAAGAGCTCTTGAAGATGTTGACAGTTGCACAGTACTGTAGCCTAGAGGTTCTATAATCTATGGGACAAGTTGAAGACCTGTCCAAAGCAAGATGTTAAGAACTGTTCAAAACCTCCACCTGTGTTACACAGCTGAACTTGCACATCACCTGGAGACTTGGTATACATTAATTTCAGTTACTGCTATTAATGACAATTCATAAGACTTATGTAAGATATTAGTATCGCATAAAGCTAGTTATCATTTGGAGACTGCATTTTCAACAGATTTTTGAAGATGGTACCTAAATACATCTGTTAGTATTTATTGGGCTGTTGGCGGAGGGATTTTTCTGTTCCAAAAGAAAAATCTGGAGAAGGGCATGTATGAAAACCAGTTTTCAGCTCTTCTGTTTATTCATTAACTGGCTTGTACAAGTAAGATGCTTATGCTCTGTGATTTCTAACACTTTAATATTACCTGAGTAAAGGTAACATCACATCGTTATCAGTTCTGCATATGTGGACTGAACTGTAAGGGTGCTTCTGGTCAATACACAGAGCCTGTTCAAATTACTTCTTCCCTTCCCTGCAGTGAAATAAATCCTGTTAATGCTTTGAAGCATTAATTCTGTCTAGTACCATCTAAAACTAAATTTGTCTGGCGTATGGATTAATTTGTGCCATTTTTCTTTGGAAGAAAGCGGGCTTAGGTATTAAACTGGTTGCATTGGTGTTTTTTTTTTTTTGGCTTGTACCTTAAATATTTGGCAACTTTTTGATTGCTTTTTGTTTAGCCCCCACTGTTGTTTGCTCTTTGTTAACCTCTGCCAGAATGATCAAAACTGCATGTATTCACCTCGTAAACACAAGGAGAACAGGTTGTCTCTTAAAAAAAAAAAAACAATAAAAAGGAAGTCCCATACCTTTGCTTTGAAGACTTTTTCTTGTGCCAGTGTAGAAGATTGATGTTCCGGAAATAGCTTTCAGCTCTTATCCAAACTGTAGCTCCTGAAGCTAGAAGTGAGTTGATTTTCTGTAAGAAACACTGACATGAACTGTTTAGTTTGGTAAAAAGGTGCTTGCTTTTGCTTTCTCCTATGAATCATACAGTTGACCAGTCTCTTCTCCATGTACATCAGATCTAACATGAATGTGCGGCAAGTTACGTAAAGTACATCCTGCACTGAAGCTACTGTGCTTGGCTTATTAATAAGTTTTAAATGTTAAATCTGTATTACAATAAAGTAATGCAAAAATGATTTTGACTGAAACTCAAGTCCTGCAGTTCAACTTCCTTCCAAATGTGGTTTATCCAGCTGGAGTAATAGAAACTCAATTGGGCTGCTTAGGTACCACAGTCCATCAGTAAACCCAAACCAAGATCTGGTTAGTGCCAGTTGCGACAGGCTTATTTGGTTCTGCAGAGTAGGATTTTTACCATTTGATGGTAAATGTTCAGCACAGCTCCACTGCCTTTCTGGTTTTGGACTAATGAAGATTTTAAGAATTGGGGCATGCTGTTAATTTGTACAAAATGTTCTGCAGAGTTTAATATCACTGGTACTTAAGCATTTTAAACTGTGTTACTTAGAAACCTCTTTAGGAAGTGGCATTGACTTTAATAGTGGAGTTTTCCAATCTCCTGCAAAAGACTCTGGCCTTCAGTGAAATTGGGTGCTTTAATCAGCAGCTTTTACTGCTTAATGTTGGGTGTCCCTAAACCTACAAGCTATTTTCCACCTACTTGCTGTAGCAGCAGGTCTGGGAATTTCTGTATGAAGGGAAGCTTTATTTCGCAGGAGCTTTTAAGATAATATCTTTCTTTTTTCTCTTTTTGTTAAATCAATATTAACATTTTATCACTTTGAGCCAGTGAAATGTTCCAGGGGGGATTTGGAAAGTACTCTTTAATGACTTCTAAAAACCCAGCATCTTTCCAGTGTTAGCCTGGAGCTACTGCTAGTTTTGCAGCAGTAATTAATGCCCACCTGACTTGTTCCACTGGGTTCTCTGCCCCAGGTGGGGCTGTTGTTGTCTGGGGTGGCCACAGGGACCTAGGGCTTGCTCATTCCAGACCTCTGGTTATTTAGGGTAATGAGGAGGGCACTGACACTTGTCAGTAACCTCTGCCTGTCTCTATAAAGTTTTACGTGTCTGTGTAACTCCCATGGATAGTTTGAGGCTGGTAAAGTTTCTGCAGTCAACACTGGTGCTTTCTGCTGTTACTCTCACTGGGCCCCAATCAGACCATCTCAAAAGGACAGCTAAATGTCTCAAGCTCACAAAAGTAGTAGAGTATAAACCAAGCAGATTCACTTCTGTGTAGTGTGGAAGCATGACCTAGCTCTAAGACTCGGGACTCGATGTTTTGCAGTGGGCATTGAGATTCCAGCATTTCCTTTGACTGTTTTGACTAGTGCTGCCAATACGATGGCAGCTCTTTGGGGGCATTTTTGAACACTGGAATTGTGCATGAGGTCTATACATAATTTTTACTAAGAAGGGATGTGGTGGGGAATCACACAAGAATGACCTTGTTGGAATCCGCTATGAGCCCATTAGGCAGACACTATAGTTTGTAGAAAACCTTGAACTTCGGTATAAAAAGTATTGATCAACTGGGTGAGACTGCATGTAAGACCAGTCTTAATCATGCGTTGTAGTACTTCACCATGCTTATATCAGCTTTAAAGTGTAGAGGTAAAATTGGTTCTGAATGCTATAGAACAAGTTGAGCATGAAAGGTAATACTGGGGTCCTTCCTGTGTCATCATGGTGTAACGTTATCTTGCATCTGATACTCATGGTGCTTCTCTACCTCTGACACTCAAGCTACAAAAATTTGTTGGGCATTTTGTACACCTAGTGTTTTTTTTTACCAAGCATCAAAGCAGAGGATGCAAGATTTTGCATTTATGCTAAATATACTAAAAATCTTGTTCTATTTCTACTGGAGTCTTGATAGGGTCACTTTCAGCTCCTGCTCATATAGGCAGATTGTGGTCAGTGCTGAGAACTCCAAAGGTTAGCATTAGTTACTTTAATACATATTTTTGGCTTGATACTGGTAGCTGAACCTAGCTTTCTCATTTTGAAGCAAGTTTGTTGTCTTATCTAGAATGTCCTATGCAAGACTAAGAGTAAGATGGGGAGAAAACATCAAGTTTGTTCTGCTGTTTAACTGACTGATTACTTGGTGTCATACAACTGATAACTGCAGTTGACTGTAACCTTGCCTCTGTTAAGTGATGACCTTTAGACCACTTTCAAACCACAGAAATCTTTGCATCATTGGAATGCTTTAGGCCAGTCTTGGAGCTATTTTTTAAAAAATATCCACAGTACTTTTTTTTGAATGTAATTAAAATTTTAAAGCTCTGGGGAGAGTTTTGCCACAAGTTGGCAACAGTGATATTGCCCTATGTTTATTCCATAAAGCACAGCTGAAGATAAAGTAGGTTGTCCTCAACAAAAGTTTTCTAAAACCTGTTTTCTCTAAAAACCCATGTGGGTTGTGCTTAGAAACAAGTGGACTTCTCAGCCAAGGTGGGACCATCTGCGCTGAATGCCCTGCCATCTTACTTGAATGCCACTGTTCATCTTACTTGAGGGAACCATAGTTTGTACTTTCTATTTCATCTCTGCTTTTCTGCTGGGAAAACTCATGCAGTTAAGTCTGCTTTCTCTTGACTATGCTTAAATGACTTCCCATGGAGGAGCATCTATGATGTCCCATGGTAGGCAGGCTTTCTTCCTCTCCTTGGAGAAACTGTTGTCATTAACGTGAGTCACTGAGGATGTATTTCTTTTTGCTAAAATGAGTTTTGAAGTCTTTGAATTTAGTGATTGTGGTTTTCAGAGTAGGAAACTGCTGAAGGTTCTCTGAATATCATAGCTGCAGAGGCTTGTGTGCTGCCAGATGACAGTGCAGGGGTGCAACTCATTTGGAGCCTTAGGTTATTTATTGAAAACTGATTTGTCTACCCCTGCATGCTCTGTAACAGCTTCAGATGTAGTCTTGACGAACTTTAGATTTCCTTAGGCCTACATTCATTTCCCAAATACAGGCAATTCATCTCTCATACACAGAAATTTTCCAGGGAATCAGGTACAACATACTTAAATGCCATTAACTGTGGTTTTTGTTTCAACACAGCAAGGCCTAGGAGTTCCTTCCAAGTTAGGTTTCAGGCTGATTTGATCTTTTCTAAAGCTCATACTCACAAGCCATGCCTCTGTCTGGTCACAAACCTGGGATTTTGCCTGAGAAGCAGAGCCTGGGTTACAGTTAAGCTGTTCCAGTCAAAGATCTCCAGAAATGCAGAGTTTTGACGCTGTTCCAGTGCCTGAATTTGTTTGCTATGAACTGGAACTGCATACTGTGATGTTCCCGAAATAGTCCTGGTATTCCACTGAAACTAAAGTAGCAGGTCCCAGCTAAGCTTCCTTCCTTTCAAGGATACTTAAAACTCACAACCCTGTCTGGTGGCAAATACAAGAAATAATATTGACTGTGTATTAAATATTCCAGCTTGGGAGGAGCCTGGGATCCTGCTGAACACAGGCTCTTGCAAGTGCATGCTGCAGTGGGGATTTTCCTTTTGTATGCTTGGACTCCCAGGTTATGATATCATTATGACAATATCAGGAGACTTTCAATGCCACCAACAGTTTCCTCCAGCTCCGGGTAGGCTGTACAGGTCAGAGACATGTCACTGGAGCATGCCGAAAATAAGGGCAGATGTGAGAGGTGTGGGTAGCTTTGGCATCTGTCTCTGCATCAGAACCAGATCTGATGCCGCTTGGAATAAAGAGGTATCTGTAGGTTTGATCATGGCAGGTTCTGCAGTTGTGTTTCATTAATATTAAACGTATATACAAATGTAAAGGCACATGGAGTTCCTAGCACTGCTAGTGAGCAACGCACTGCATTATCTTTCTATGTTGGCCAAACACCTTCCAAATGAGACTGACTTCCTATCCCATCATTTACCTCTGCATGTGGATTTGAGGTAACACTGTCAACTGTTTTTGTTCCCTTTCTGCAGCTATGTTGTTGTAGCTCTTCTGAACAGAGATGGCAGAGTTAAAGGCAGATTCCCACAAGCTGCACAACACTGAACTTGTCCAGAGCAGTGCTCTAGGTCAACCTTCAAGTCCTTGTGGTATCTGCAGTAACCTGGAGCTAGAAGGCTCCACTGAGACCCCTAGACTGCATACAAGTGATCAGCAAGAGATGGTCTTGAAGGAATATACAGGCAAGAGGCGGTACAGGAGCACTGAAGGTGAGGTAAACTTGCCCTTCAGCTCTCATAGCCCTCAGCTACAGTAACTATAAGCTCAGACTGGAGTAGCTTTGTATTCTTGCTGTCCCTGGTTCAGCATTGGCTGTAATGGTCAACTGATCAGCTTGGGTGAAGTAATTTCTCCAGTCATTTCTACAGCTGCCCACATGCTGTGTTACTCAGAGCTACATAAACCAAGTGAGTTAAGTTCCCAAATAAAGGCATGATACACAGGTAAGGAAGAGAAAATCCTTTCTATTTTTTTAAGCCATAGCATGGTACATGGTTTAGGCTCTGTGGAGGCATCTTGGTTTCTGTGAGAGCAATGCTTTAAACTATTTCCAAGTTTCTCAAAGCTCTAAAGCAATGCAAAGGGCTCTTGGGATTATTTAACTGCCATGCCTAGTCCCTTTACCCCTTTGAAACCCAGTCTTTAGGAAGCACAAGCAATCCCTCAGGTGACTCTTCCCAAATATTTTGAAACATTATTTGTAAGGTTATTTGACCTGAAGAATGAGCAGCCTTGTTGCACACGAGGTATCTGCTTTCCATGGCCTGTGGTGCAGGGCAGAGCGGCAGCAGGGCTCCTGCTGGGTGCTACAGAAGGAAGCTCCTGGTGCTTTGCATTATCTGCTCTCTCCGGCCTGCCTGGCAAGCGCTGGGGTAGGTGTGGACAAGGATCTCTTGAAGGAATAAGAAGAGGGCCACCAGAGGTCATCACCTTGAACTTGTCCTTTCAAGTGTTATCTCTAAATATGGTTCCCCAGAGCAATCCAGCTGGCACCCTCCAGCCACGCTCATCGTGGTCTCAGATAAAACTGCTGTCAAGTGCAGCCAGATCTTCAGCTGCTTTATGGAGCTCTGCCCATTTCCGCTGCTTGGGAGTGTGGAGCTGGGAGCTCCTTCCCGCAGTGCAGCCTTGGCAGCAGGAATCAAGGGTTGAGCCTCCCAGTGAGGAATGGACTGCAGATCACTGAGGCTACAGCATGCAGCCAGACAGGAGGAGGAAGAAATCCCATGCGGAGCCGATGTGCCTGCCATGTGAACCCCATGTGGAGGTGGTGGATCCCCTGTTTTTTCAGGAGCCTCACCCCAGTGTGTACCCCCGTGATCCAGCTGCTGCCTAAATGATGTTTTAAAGCAGCAGCATAAGTCCCTGTGTTGGTTGGCAGAGAAAAGACATGGTGACTTGGTGCAGGGAAGGAGTCCTGGCTCTCCAGAGCTCTGCAGGAGTTTTGCTGCTTGTGTTTTAGCCTGGATTTTCTTTCAGTATATGGCATCCAGCAGGTCGTGCCAGTGGCTGTGTGGCCCTGTGTGGTGGCAGGGTATGGGTTTGCTTCCTGATGCTTTTGCCCCCTAGTGCAACTGATGAGGAATCAGTGTTGCTTTTTTTAGCTGATGAACTCTACAATCATCATATGAACAGAATTATGGAACAAGAAATCTTGAATTTACTAGCTGCATTTGTGTCCTTAGAAGAGCAGTGTGCTGTCCTTTGCCGTTTGCAAAGATCAGAATGTGTTCGGACAGCCTGCTTTCTCAGCGGCTGAAGGCAACTGTGCAGGCCCTTGCTGCCAGAACTGTCACTTTTTGTTAATCCTGTGTGTTTCCTACATTTAAACTTTCATCAGCAGGGCTGGTATAATTTCCATAATCATAACCTTATCATACAAGAGTAACTCTTGCATATCAAGCTTAAAGTTAACTCTTCTCAGACAGCAATGAAACAGTGACAAGATGGCCAGGATCTGGTACAACCTGTGGCACTGCCCGGCCCTGCCAAGTGAAGCTCCAGCTTGTGCTCTGGTTGCTGCAGGGTGATGCACAAGGCAATGGATGGAATGATGCTCTGTGCTTCCCTCTTCTGCAACTTCTATCTCATTCTCAGTTTTATATTTGTAGATGTATTGTTTCCATTCTCTGCTGGAGTGACACTTAATCCATGTGGTGAAATCCAGGCTTTATCATTTCACATAATGAAACTGGTAATACTTTGCAAATTAAACATTATTTGCTTTCTCTTCTCCGAAGTTTGTTTCCATACAGGATGTGATCAAGAAATGCAAGATGGAAAAAGAAAGTCAATATTAATTGATGCTAAAATGTCAATGCTCCGTTGAAGGCTGGATAGAGCGCTTGCTTTCCTTCTGCATGGCCCCAGGCCTCAGGAAATTCCCTCCCAGGAGTTCACCATGGCTGACACCTCTGGTGTTGTGGTTTAAGCCCAGCCATAACTCAGAACCACGCAGTCTCTCTCTCACTCCCCTCCTTCTTCCCCCCGCTCCCAAAGGGATGGGGAGGAGAATCGAAAGAATGTAACTCCCACGGGTTAGATAAGAACAGTCCAGTAACTAAGGTATAACACAAACTCCTGCTGCTACCACCAATAATAATAATGATAAGGGAAATAACAAGGGAAGAGAATACAACACCTCACCACCTGCCGACTGATACCCAGCCTGATCCAAGCAGTGATCTCGCCCTTCCGGGTAACTCCCTCCAGTTTCTATACTGGGCATGACGTGCTGTGGTATGGAATACCTCTTTGGTCAGTTTGGGTCAGGTGTCCTGTCTCTGCTTCCTCCCGGCTTCCCCTCCTCCCTGGCAGAGCTTGAGACTCACAAAGTCCTTGGTCAGAGTAAACATTACTGAGCAGCAGCTAAAAACATTGGTGTTATCAGCGCTGTTCCCAGGCTGAAAGTCAAAAACACAGCACTGCACCAGCTACTAAGAAGGAGAAAAAATGACTGCTACTGCTGAACCCAGGACATGCGGGTAGCACAGCATTTGCAGGTGAAGTTGGAGAGCAGAGGGTAGTACAAGCGCAGGCAGGATAGCAGGAAATGTCTGACATGAGTGAGCAGGCATTGTCTTCCCCCCCCCCCCCCCGTTAGAGGAAAGGGTTGAGATAAGCAGAGCTGGGAGTAAGGGCTGGTCCTCATGTCCCAGGTCATGACCTGACTGGTTTTGTGGGATATCCTTGTCCTTTATCGGAAGAGCCTCCTTGTATGGGTCTTGTGGAGAAGATGGCACTGTGCGGTGTCCCACTGCTACATCAGCTTTCACTGTGTGTGTCCCTGAGGTGTCCCTGCCAGCCTTACCTCTGCCTGTCCATCTGCAGGTGGGCAGCATGTGCCTGCTCAGCCCCATGTTTTGTCTTGGGACCTTTGCCTTGCCTGCAGTGTTGGCTGAAGCTGCTGGCTGACAGGAGCCTGACCTTGGCAAGTAAATAACACGGAAACCCTTCTACCTTTGTGTCTCCACCCTGCGCTGGTGTTTGCGTAGGCTCTGATCTGATTTGGCTCCCCTGGGCTGGCTGAAGCTCTGACAAGCCTCACACAGTGAAGCAAGTGTCCATGTGGTCCCAGTCCTGTGTGGAAATGGTGCCCAGCCTTATCTGCTGCTGTGCAGGTCCCAGAAAAATCCCAACAGGCTGTGCTTACACTGCTGTTGGGTGGATGTAGCAGGAATGTCTCTGCAGCTTCCTCTGGCCAGCATGGTCCCCCCCCAGCCATCTACCCATGCACACTCCATGCCATGCCTGCTCTTCATGCAGTGGCTGCAGCTTCCCTGATTTCTGGGTATAAAGAAGATATGAGGGGACAAGAGGTGTGCCAGTACTGAAACAAGTCAAGTTATTTTTAAGTTATGGACAAGACTTGGAAAGGATTACCCAGGGAAATTGAGAGGGGGTAGATTGAGATGAGCTCTTAGGCAGAAGTTCTTCCCTGTGAGAGTGGTGAGGCACTGGCACAGGTTGCCCAGAGAAGCTTTGGCTGTCCCATCCCTGGCAGTGTTCAAGGCCAGGCTGGACGGGGCTTGGAGCAACCTGGTCTAGTGGAAGGTGTCCCTGCCTGTGGCAGGATGGAACTGGATGAGCTTCAAGGTCCCTTCCAACCAAAACCAGTCTGTGGTTCTATAAAATGGACACGGATTTTCCCCCTGTGTTGAGGCTGTCACCTTTACCCAGCGGTTCGCCCCTCCTGGGTACACAGAGGTGGTATTGTTACAGCAGTTACCATTATTGTGCCAGAAACCCGTGCTGGTCGCAGGAAGGTGCAGACTGCTCCTGCTCCCTGAGGACTGCCCTGGCAGCGCTGTCTCGGTGCTGACTGTGCTGCCATGAAGGGAGCAGCCTCCGTGCAGCCTGCGCTGACACCGGGCACCTTGCCTCTCAAAACGCTTTGCAGCCCGCACCGGGCACCCTTATTGAGGCTTTCAGAGTATTTTCTTCTTTCAATGGAGGCCTTCAAATAAGATTTCCGTGAAGGGAAGGAGCACGTTTCTCCTGGCGCTGCGCGCGTTTCCAAGCCCATTCTTTGGATGGTGCTGCCACCTAGGGTGCGAGTGTGCGAGGGCTTCGCCCCAGAAACAGCCACCTCCTTAAAATACCTTCCACGGTGTTTTCCACCGTGTTTACCCCCTGAGTGCCACCTGGGGAAGCGTTTATGGACAGCCAGGCCAGAGCCCACCGTGGCTGCTGGGGCAGAGCAGAACTTGGGGGTTAAACACTTATCTATCATGCTGTTGCAATGTATTAGTGCGAGAAAAACCTACATTAACTATTGCAGAGCATTGTTTTGTGCCTCGGGCATCAGTGTGGTGTTGGGGAGATAGGGAATTGATGCCTGGCATTGATCTCTGCATGCTGCAGCACCATTGGCACCATCCCCACCTTTGCTACAGGCACAGTGTCCTGCAGAGGTCAGCACGAGGAGGCCTAATCTCACATCAGCATTTCCACATGGACGGGTTTTGTGGAAGAGGATGGCGATAGCTGGCAGAGTCTCTAGTTTCAGACATAGAGCAGTGGCAGCAAACCTTACCCATGGCATGTGTTCTGCCTGGGCAAAGCGCTGCTGAGCGGCACTGAGGACGGGCTTGTGCACCTCTCTGCATTCTTTGCTTCTATCTTTTGAATAAAAGCCTTGTTTCTTTGCTTTTGAATCCTTTCTGTAGATCCAGTCAGTTTTCACATGTATTTAGAGGAAGCGTGAGCCAAAGCCAGGCTGCGGGGTGGTTTCTGCCCAGGCTGCGGGGCACGGCTAGGGAATGTGTTTGAACAGATTTTCGATTGTTCATCTGTTCCGTATTGAACAGATGTTCAATTCAGATTGAAATCAACCCCGTGCTTGAAATCTGCGCTAATGGCTCTGACCCCACATCAAGGACTTCAAAGAGAAGGGAAATCTTTTTTGCAGTTCCAGCTCAGGTGTGACTGAGATTCCATTTTACAGACTGCTTTCCGCAGACTTTGTGTTTGTAAAGCCCAGCAAACAGGCCTCTCACTTTTCTGCATTAAACTTAAGTCTGGCTGTGTGTACTGAAGACATTCTAGTTTGCCCTCAGCTTACCTCGGTGTATGAGTTAAAGACCTCACCAAATCCAGCTGGTATTTTACCATGATATTCCTGGTTAAATTAATTTACATACAGACCTGGCTGGCTGTCTCAATCAGGGCTGTTTCCCTGTCCATTGGTACAGACAAAGAGGTGCTTCACAGTCCAGATCAATACCTGCTGCAGTTCTTGCACGTCTGTGTAACTGTGACCTTCCTGATTGAGGGAATGGCCTCTGCAAAAGCATGTGGACTTTGGAACAGGAGATATGACAGCCATAAAGAAACAAGCATATTTTTTAACTACCTTTTTAGCTGTTTCTGGCAGTAAAGCTAAGAGAGTACAGTTTGCTGTGGATCTGCATCTCATTGCTGCAAACCCCTTCCTCCTTGTGCCCTCCTGGTGCTATCCCCATACTCTGCACTTACTCAGCAATACCTCACATTTTCCATCATTCTTCCCTTTCCTCACATCCTCTAATGTTTTGCACTACTTAAATAAGCCTGTGTTGAAACAATCTGTATAGTGTAGTGCATATAGAGCTGAGATAAACCACCAAAGGGTCATCAGGAATTAGGTGTTTTCATCTGGATGGGAGTTTAATTTGGTTCCAAGTTCCCCATTGATTCTGATGAATTTCAGCAAGTTAGAGCATGCATTCTGACATGCTTTTAATGTGCTCTGGCTGTACAATGACCTATGGATCAGATTTTAAAAGCTATATCACATTTGAAATGGTTTTACATCTTCTTGTGGGAGGCCTTATAAAGTTTTTAAGCTATGAAGATAATTTTCCCTTCTCCCTAGTTGTACAAATGCTACAACCTTTTTTGGTGTAAGAGCTGGGTTGATATAGCCTTAACACGTGCTCAGCAGCGGAGGCATGATTTAAACCCTGCAAAATAATATTGGAGTGAACACAGCTGTTGCTTGTAATGCTGCGTGTGGTGGTTCAGATTTAGAGCTATGTGGTTATTACATCAAGACTTTGGGCCTTGCTTTTTACTTACAATCAGTAAATCTTAGTTAATACGAGTATTTACTGATCTGACTTGCTACACTGATGTTTTCTTTCATGTTTTTAGAATTACATGAAGCTGAAAAAATATTCTTCCCTCTGAAAGGAAGCGGAAGAGTCTGTACACCAGCAGCCCTGCAGTTGGTGCTTCCCTGAATTTTCTTTTGGGCAACCCCTATTTTAATCTTGCCTTTGGAAGTCTGTGGCAGAACTTATGTGTTGTTGCTGCCCTGAGGGCATCTTGAACTTTTAAGGCTTCTTGTTGGACATCTTCCCCCTATCTGAGACATTACCTGGAGTCCCATGGTGCTGGTAGTAGGTGATTCAGTCCCTAGAGAACGTCTGGTTGTATTTTTCAATGTGAGGGGTTTTAGATTCTTCTCAAATGAGTGCATTTAAACCCATATTTATTCCAGTGTGCTTTGAACTTGACTTTTTAAAATTTGTTAATGTGGATGTAGCTATTGGAGGTAGCTATAAAGCTTAAGTACTACAGATGGACTGAAATCCATCAGAGTGCAACTAAATGCTTCCTACTTTAAGGTACTTTACAGATTTCAGAGGCTACGAGGCCGATAGTGCTGTTATGAATGCATTTTTTAGTTATCACAAGTAAGTATTGTGCATTAAATCTTTATACATTTTATAGAGTTATATTGTGAAGTGAAGCTTTTTGGCTGTAAACAAGAGATAAAGTGAATACATTGCTGAGGAGGCAGTCTGAATGGGGAACATGAAGGATGTGTCCCTATGGCAGTGTTGCTGTACCACAGGAAGTCCCTCTCTTGAGCTAAGTGTGGCTACCCTTTCATAGGAGTAATTATTGCTTAAACTCACCCTGAGCACATGGACCTCAAAAGTGGCTGGAAATCATGTTCCTTACAGAGCAGGTGGAAGGAAAGTGCTGAGGGTCAGCAGTGATTTCATAGAGAGAAGCAGCTTGTTAGGCACAGCCATCAGCTGTAGTTAGACATTTCAGGAGACACCTTTTGTGCTATAAATGGCTTTAAAGTCATTGATTGATCTGTTTATGTCCTACAGAGGAGGAAACCTTCAGCAGTCTCTCTTAGCATCGGTACAGAGCTTAAAAGAGGAGAGTCTTGGGGTGGATTTGCAACAGATTTGCACGGCCAGCAGTGCTCTGAATTTGCTTTGCACAGACTGATGTACAGTATGTACCCTGGCTGTGGAGGACATGCCCACCTTCAATACCTGTTTTCATGGTCCATTGTCACCTCCCGAATGGATGTCTTCATTCAGCCTTGGCTGGTACCCCATAAGGGATGCCCACATTTGTACATGGCACATGAGTCAGCTCAAGGAAGCTTCCAGTTCAGCTGCTGCTGGTTTAGGCCAGAAAACTCCAAACCTGATGGTTTTGATACAGAGAAGCTGCTTTCTCTGATTGCTCTGATGATGCACAAGGTACAAGGTAGGCTCCTGAATGGACGTCTTTCCCCTCATATTTTACATTGAGACACCTTTAACATCTTCTAAACTTCAGGTTATTTTGGTGCAGTACCACCCTTGTTTCCTTAATCGCTCTAAAACTTGTTCTTGGAGAAACCTCCCGATTTCCCAAATTCCAGATCTGGTCCTAATTAGATCTGTGTGAACATACGTTACATGAAGAACTGATGAAACCCAAAATTTGTCCGTGGAAAAACCTTTCATGTGAGCATCCAGACTGGGACAAAATAGTTTTCTGTAGTGGATTTGAGTAGCAGAGAAAAACAATGTAAAGATGTTAAAATCTGCACATAAGCAGCTGTGGATTAGTCCTGGGCAATATCATCCTTGGCCTTTGCATCCTTGCTCTTTCGCTGGACCAGGGCTCCTTGGTCTTAACCCTGTGACCACGGCTCAGGTGTGGCCTCACTTCTCTGTGCCCTGCAGTACTCCAGTGTCTGCTGGAGTGTGTAACCAGGTCTCAGCTCCCAGGAGGAGCTGCCAGCAAGTAGGCATGTAGAAAGATAGTGGGAGGAGACTTGGCAGCTGGTAACAGAGCAGCTATATTTGTTGTTTCTGACTGGCAGAACACAAAGCAGAATTCATTTCAGCTACTATATAAATTACAACAACTTTTTAAGTGAGGGGACACTATATAAATATATTGCTAACAGCATACTAGGTAATATTTTAGTATGAAATTTTGGCTGACCCTGTTAATTTTATTTGGAGAATGGTACAGGAGAAATACAAGGAATAACACATCATGTCAGGTTGCCCTTCAGTAATAACAATGGCTCTGTGCTGCTTGTCCATTGCTGGTTGCTGCTGGTGATGGTGAGAATGAAAGAACGGCACGAGACCCACTTTGCAGAGTGAACTGCAGCTGTCAGCTCAACTGAGCCCTGGGTTTCAACTGGTCAAACTGGTATAGCTGCAGTTGGAGCACAGCATCCCCAGGAGCAGAACCTGACTTTGCCAGGGTTCCCATCCACCCCTGAATCCCTGTGAGACAATTTCTCTCGGTGCTGGTGGCAGTGGTGCCACCAAAGGCCAGCAGCTTCTCAGGGAGGTTATTTTTGTGCACAAGTCTACCTGCAAACTTCCTAAAGCTGAAATGTGCCGAGCGTGTTCGTACATTGCTTAACTTGCATGGGTCTTGCTGTCCATGCTTTCACCTTATTAGGGTTGTCTTCAGCCTGGTTAAATGTGTTCTCTGTAGAGATGAGACAGTCTCTGCACTTTCTCCTTTAGCTAATCAACAGTTTTATGTTTCACACCCCTCCTTCTTCAGCTGTTGGGTGGCCCTGGCCACAGGAGGAATTGAGGTTGTATGAGCACCGTGGCACAGAGGTGATGTGAGAGAAATGGTCATTACTGTGGGTACAAGTGCAGGTCAGGAACAAGAAAATCCTACTTGATGGATGTATCTTCACTGCTCAATTTGGATTGCATTGCCAGAACATTTGCTCAGCTGAGCTCATCCTGGGGAGCTTTGGGTTCTTTTTATTTGCCTTAGTTTTTAGCCAATAAGGGTTACAGTTTCAAGCAGTTCTCTCCAAGCAGCAGAGTTGGAAAACTTCATTGCGATAGCCCCGTGGCTGAAATGCCCACATCCCAGGCAGTGGTGATTCTGAAGAAGGACAAAGTTCCCTGTTGTTTGAATATTCCTGTCTTGCACCAGAGAAAAGGTTTGCTACTTGTTCTTTTGATTCCTCCAGCTCTTTTGGGATGGGTGATAATGTTAGACCAGAAAGTAACTTCATCAGAGCTCTTCAGAAATACTCAGGGTAACTGAGAGTTGTTAGAAAACACTTTGTAGCATCACCACTGCCTTTGACACTGTGGTAAAATGAGGGTGAGTCTGTGCTGGAATTAAGTGGTGGGGTGGAAAATCTGGGAAACAGTCCATTTATAATGAGAGCAAAAACTTCCCCAACATCAACCCTGCCAATAAGTCCCCTTGGGCTTCGGCTCCTTCCTCTGTCACTTTGCCAATACATTGGGCATCGGCTGGAGTTCAAGTTACAGCCACAGAAAGTAAAACAAGTGTCACCAAAGATGTGCTCTGGAAAGAAGAGCTACACCTGCTGTAGTTAACTGAATGAGTTAGCCTGGGGATTATTTCTTCCTAAATGGCTCAATGCAAGCCATTAACTTTTCTGGACTCCAGTGGAGAGGATGCAGGTAGGTTCCACGGTGTTTTCACGTTTCCCTTAATCTTATAATATCAATTTTTTACTAGTGGGTAACAAGATGTCAGGCTATGTCTGGGAATATTCCCACCAGGCTCTGCAGGCGTGCAGACGTGCTGTGGAACGAGCAGGGAATCTGGTGTCTGCTGAACAGGAGAGGGCAGTGGCGCTCCAGCAGCTGTACTGTGCTCAGCACCCCGATCGGGGCTGAAGAACTGATGTACTGCATGCCCTCATTACCTTAAACTATTAGTATGAGACAAGAGCCTAAGAAAAGAGTGAACTGCATTTGTTGTCTGAGTACCTCTGGATATAGAGGAATCGCAGGATTGGAGATAAATTGCTGTGCACACGCAGTTGGTGGGAGCCTGCTCCTTTCCATGTAACATAGGCTTTAAAAACCCCCTCTGATTTAGTGTCCTTTTTTAGCACCTACATTAGGTATTCAATACAGAGCCTAAGGTGGCATTCCTGTTGTTTAAAGGACGCTCAGGTTGTTGCAGTCTCTCCTGCAGCTATGAAGTGTGGAGCCCTTCACCCTGAGAGGCAGTGTGTGCTGCCTCTCCTCCTGCCCCCATCTCAGCTGAATTTCCCTCCTGCTTCACAGCATCAAGCCTGTGCTGGGCAGCAGTTACCAAGTGGCTCCACGCCATTGCATGAGAAGGACTGGGGTCAGGCCCTGTGTCTCCAGCCACCGTTCCACTGTCTCCAATTGTGATGCTGATGAAGGTCTCCCTGCCCTAAATCCAAGTGCTGGTCACAGACCTCTATTTCCTTCTTCATCCTTTTTTGTTTCCATCTTTTGCTTTGCACATAGAATGGGTCTATTGTGTTGGAAAGAACCAAGTTCTGTCTGTTTTCAAATCTAATAAGACTTAATAAGACCTACAGTAAAGCTCTTGTGAAAGTTTTGGCATCATTACAGCCTGGGGGAGTCTCCTTGCTGGAATCTAAATCCAGCCCCTGGCTTCCAGGTCCTGTCAGTGTGGCAGAGAGGAGATGAGGCATGGTGGCAGCCGCTCCTTCATTTCTCTCCCAAGTACCTTTGCAATTTGTCTCTGCTCCGCATGAAGGCTTGTGAAAGGCAAAGCAGAATAGAACTGGCTGCAGTGGAAGGAAATATATTTAGAAACATGGCAAATAGGAAGAGAAAATGTTTTATTTGCATTATTCACTAGGTTCTATTATTTATTACATTGCTGTGCTAGTGTATCATTTTATAACTCCCAAAGAAATGATCATGCTTTGTGACTTTGTGCTGCTGTAGCGTGTCTTTTAAATAGGGTCTCTTGATATGATCTGTTTGGTTATTTCAGCACTGCTTAGTTTAAATGATAAATTCATCATGTTAGGTTCTGACATATGCCCAGGAGAAAGGCAGTTCACATTCATGCTGCCTCCCTCACTCTGCCTTCAGCTAAATTTTCCCCTTAAACCAGTGGTCATCTTGTGAGGGGGAGAGCTTGGGCAAGGGGAGCCAGCAAGGTGCAGGAGGTAGTTGGGGTTTTCATCCTCCTTAATATCCTGTGTGTCATCGCTTTGTTCTTAGGCTCATCTAAACCAGAAGGAGCCTCCTGGCCAGCAAAGGCACGTTTGGGTCTGGTACATTTGGGTCTGGTACATTTGGGTCTGGTACATGTACATTTAGGAGCTTGCTGCATTTTTATGTTGTTCTTGAAGGCCTACGAGCTGCTGGCATTTCTGGGGGAATATGCCCTCTTGCATAACTTGGTGTAAGGGTAATGTAACAAGTTAGGAGAGATTTTCCTGCATTTTTCTTACTGCTCTTACAGAAATGAAGACTTGTAGTTTGTGAGTGTGTGGTTGCTTTCTCAGCACAGGAAGAGATAGGTGTATGTGTTGTTCAGTTCCTTATTGCTGCTTGGCATGTTTGTGGGAGCAAACTCTCGGACAGCATCCCCTTTTGCTGCAGCAACTGCTGCCCACCACAGCTCTGACATCTTGGGTGATGTCAGCCTGTCTTAAACAGCTTATAGAGCCTATACCTACCAATACCTCCCCATGGGCAAATATTAGCACATTCATCCACTTATGTGCAGGAATTCATGCAGGTCCACTTGTGTCCATCCACATGTGTCCATTAGTGAAGATCTGACTGGAAACTCACCCTCAAAACTGTCCAGATTCAGTCTGAACCAGGTGAACCCTTAAAAAGCCTGGAAAAAGTAAGGACCTAAAGTGTTTCTCTTTGAGAATGCATAAATATTCAAATGCTAAACTAAAAGGGTTCTCGTCTCATCCCACAAGCCATTTGAGAGCATTGCTCATTCAGCCACATGAGAATTTTAGTACTTCAAAAAATTACCACAAAACATCTGCAGTCTGCAAAGAGCTGTTCTGCAAAGCGCCTTGTAGGCGATGGATGCATCCCTGAAGGATTTATTACCTCCAGCTGGCTGATTTGCAGTGAATCCTCCTGCCTTCATCTAGATGGCACTCTGCAGTTTCAAAAAGCCTTTTGCAAATGAACTGGGAGAGCAAAGCGTCAGCAATCACAGCTGGGCTCCTGTATCTTTAGTTGTAATTTTGTCCAATGCTAGTTACATGAATGGGCAGGAAAGGAAAGAGGAGAGAGGGGGAGAAAAGAAATTATACTGATGGCATTTTTTAGGGTCTATGAGCTCTGGGACATTAGGAATAGTCTTTTGTCCTGGAGCAGGTGCTGGTCCCTAATGATTGCTTCATAAATACGTGCCGTGTATTTTGGGAAGCTGCAGCACAGTCACACTTCCTCATCTGCTCTTTAACCAGCTCCAACCTTCGCCCACCTATTCCTTGTCCTTATAGACTGCTTCTGAGCCTTTCTGGTACTGGATAGTTCTCCCATCCAAGCTGGTTTGCTCTCTCTTTCCCCCAGGTCACTATGCGTCATACAGTTTGTTCTTTAAAGGTGTGCAAGAAAGCAAAGGGGTTAGAAAAATAAGTAAAGATGCTTATTATTTAGGTACTGAGATACTGCAGAAAATAGAGCTATCCCAGGGCAGTACTTTCTTACTTTTAAAGCAAATCTATTGCATTCTACAACTTTATTTTTCTGGTTATTTTCAGGCAGGAATATCTGGGAATACCAAATACAAAGCAGGATCCAATAAAGGCAGTTTGGGGAGGATGAGAAAGGGATATTTGGGGATGTGTTAAAATCTCCAGGGGAAAATGCAATAAGGTGGAAGTAAAAAGAGCAAGAGGGGTGCTGGGAACACCAGCGTGCATTTTTAAACTGCATTAAAAGGCCAGCATCCCCAGTAGAAGCAGAATACCACTGGTGCCATCTTTTCGATAGTCTGAGTTCATGGCATTGACTTCAGACTGAGAAAGTCAAGCATCTTAATTGTTGGCTAAGCAGACACTTGGGGATGCCCCAGGTGCATATGTAACACGTGTATGTGATTCCCTAAATTGTGGAATTTACTAGCCTAAATTGGATGAAAGGTAATGAATACACTGTATAATTTCTTGCTGGTTTCCTTTCCTTAGCACGTGCTGGTGAAGCAAGATTTTTGTCTACCCATATGGTCCTTGCCTGCAAGGGGAACTGTGTGGCTGAGTATTGACATCAGCACTTGTTAAATGCGGAGCAGCTCTGTCAGTGGCCTTTGCTTGGAGTGAGACTCCTTTTAACTGAAGGCAGCAGTACTGGGAATGGTGGCTGGGGAGATTTACTGGAGATATTTCTCTGTATGTCCCGTAAGCTTGCTCTAATTGAGCTCTGTCTGACTGCTGGTGACTCATTTAGTTTTCCTGTGGCACTTGGAGAGAAGGCTGAGCTGCTGAGGAGACGCACCTTTCCCCTTGCTGGGGCACTTGGACATGGCCTTGTCCCAGTGCAAAGCCCCAGTTGTACATTGTTCAGCTGTTTCCAGCGAGCAGCCTTTTGCTGGGTAGCAACTACCAGAGCAGCAGTGGGTTTGTCAATCCCATACCCATTTTGCCCAGTCTGTGGTTCTGCCCTGATGCGCACGTACATTGCCGGGAGTGGTGTCAGCATGGCTCACCCCCTCCTCCTCCAGCTCCCACTGGTCCTTTCCTCTGCTATTATCCCTGACGTGATCACCTGCGTGATTGTATGCACTTCCTGAAGGTCTTCTTCCCTCTAATTTCTGTGCCTCTGGCGTGGGCAGCATCATGTGTACAGCTATTTGTTGCCAATATGCGCTGGTTCAGCTTGCAAAACCTGTGTGTCTTGTTTGTTGTTTGTGTTTACTTAATACTTGTTTCCTGTTTGGGGCTAACAAGAGCTTGGGGAAATGGCTTTGTAAAGCTGCTGCTCTGTCCTTTCCTTCTGTAAATCCCTGCCCTCGAGGCCTGCTACTGCTAATACAAGGTAGAAGAGGATGGAGTGTGTGTAAATTGGAAGATATTATGGGTAAAATTACAAATGGTTTAAAAACTTTTCCTACCTCTGGTGCCCATTAACCAAGGATGTGTAATTAAAGGAAAGTCTACCTATCTACATCCATATACCCGTCCTCTCTCTCTCTCCCTGTCCTTCCATTCCCTGTCTTTTAGGTAACACTGTGACTTGCAGCTCAAACCCTCAGCTGTGTTGCTTGATGTTTTTAAAGTGAATAGATACTCCGAAAAGCACAGTCCGTGGTGGGTTCATGTCAACCCACTTTTTCTTCAGAGCTGCTTCACCCTCGTCTGGGCAGTTTTATAATCTGTTTTCTTTGGCTGCTACACCCCATCT
Organism: Pezoporus flaviventris; assembly: GCF_033815535.1. Taxonomy (NCBI): domain Eukaryota; kingdom Metazoa; phylum Chordata; class Aves; order Psittaciformes; family Psittacidae; genus Pezoporus; species Pezoporus flaviventris. Next base: position 5,204,146 of record NW_026892626.1, on the reverse strand, counting down.
CCTCCTGAGCTGCTTGCCCCACAGGGATGAAGGCAGAAGAGTGATGGATATGTCACTCCTCATGCCAGACACGAGGTGTGACTGGAAGGACCACAGGGTTACTCACACAGGATATGAGTAACCTGGAGGAGCTGTCCCTTCCTGACCTGGGGCAAAGAAGGAGTGGTGAGTAAGAGGTGGCCTGGGCATGCCATGTATGTGATGGAGCACCACAGATAGCCTCAGGCTTCATAGGGGAGCTGCTGACTTGGGAGAGGAGGAATTTCAGGATTCTGTCAGCATGTTGCAGGGGTGACAGAGCTCCAGATGGGTTTCCCATGTTACGACCTGGAGCACCCTTTGAACCTGTGCTGCTTTTACAGCAGAAATAGGTTTTGACCTCTGTCATCCAAAGATCCTGCCTAGGTGTGAGGAGAGCACTGCAGGATGGAAGGTAGTTGCAGATGTACTAGTTTCTCCTCATGTGGTAGCATGTGCTGTTGCGGTTGAGGAGTTGACCTGGTAGAGGACCTGCATGGCGGTTCCTAGCTATGGTGTGGCCCCAGAAATAGTGTGGTTGAAATGTAGTTTAGGTGCACAATTTTGAAATATTTGGAAGATATGTCACAATTTTTAAAGTAGAAAACTTAAAAATTGATAAAGAAGAAATAGATGCCAGGGTGGAACTAGGGTGGAACTTTTCATTTGCTTTGATTAGTAAGACTGCACCATGGGCCACAGATAAGTCATGCCCTCGGCCCCTGGTGCTTCCCCATAACCCTTCTTTTGTGCTGTGTCAAGGAGAGCCATGGTTTTGCCTTGTAGTACTGCGTGCAACACATTCCTTAATTTATGTGCTAATTAACTTGTCAGAGTGACTTGGTTGGCAGGAGCCTGCTCTGCTGGCAAGCCTATCTTCACAGGCAATAATCCTTCCCTTTTGTTTTAAGTAGAGTAAGGAGCCCATGGCTGGAGCAGGGGAAGGCAGCGGCTCTGGGGGGGGCTGAGGATGTGATAAGTGCAAGTGCTGTGGAGGATGCAGCAACTCTAGAAAGAGATGTTTTCAGCCTCCCTTTTTAATGGAGGTTTTATTTTAGGAAGCTTTAGTTAACGTCATTCTAAACTTTATTTCTATTGTATCTTTTAAATGAAGAGGCTCTAAAGCTCCTGGCTAGGTTTTCATTTTTGCTGCCTGGGAAAAAGAGAGATGGCTGCTTGTCTCCTGCAGGGATGCTTTTGGGGCTGCTCAGCGTGTTCCTGCGGCAGCACCTCACAGCCTGACCTACCTATGACCATGACTCATCCGCCACCTCCCTGGAGCAGGTGAGGATATCAGATGCACTTGTGCAGCCTCCTGAGCTGCACCTGTATGAGAGATGTTGCACGCAAACTCCCTGTTGCTTTTGCCGTTTCCTGAGGCCACTTGGGTTTCCTTTGCTTCCTGCACTGCTGCTGTCCCAAACTGTGCACTGAGTCTTGCCAAAACCGCAGTTAATAAAGGCAAGATGAACCTGTCTGTGACTTGTGATGCCAGGGCAGTCTTGGGTTTCTTACAGTCAATAGACTCATAGAATGGTTTGTACTGGACGATAGCTTAAAGCTTGTCTATTTCCAACCCGCCGCTATGGGCAGGGACACCTTCCACTAGACCAGGTTGCTCAAAGCCCCATCCAACCTGGCCTTGAACACTGCCATAGGTTTGGTGCAGAAGTCTTTCTGGCCTCCAGTGCACGGATGGGGGAAGCAGTGGGCAGCATGTGCTGGGAGGGGTGCTTGTAAGTCCTCACCTTGATGCCTGTCCTGCGGTTGGCCCAGCTGGAGGAGCTGCAGCCCTGCTGATCTGTAGGCTGAGAACTCACACCCTCATCACTCAGGTTACTGCATTAATAAATCTAATCACATGAAAATAGACGGGTACTCTTTTTATGCTTTTCCTTTATTAGTCATTTCCTACATGCCTTGGGTGACATGGTTTAGTAGGAGATGTGCTTGCCCTTGGCAGGGGGGCTGGAACTAGATGATCTTAAAGTCCTTTCCAACCCTAACTATTCTATGATTCTATGTCCAGCACAAGCTAATTTAAAGTAAATTCATACACAATTAACCTTGTAGTGAAGCTCTTCCTGAAGACGCCACTTCTGTGCTATGTGGGAGAATAGCAATGGCCAGTGCAAAAGTTGGACTTCGGGCTGCTCAAGATTAATTCCCTGCACTGCTACAGGCTCCTTTCCTGACCCGAGGCAAGTCACTGAAATCACTGTGGGATTTTGAAGGAAGTTTGTGTGCTTTGAGTACCCAAATCCCTCAGATACAGGAAGTATCTGGGTTCCCACACATGCTTCAGGCACTTGTCTGTAAAATGGTGAAAAAGTGCAGCATTTTGACTTACAGATGTAATGAAGAATATAACCATGGTAAGGAACCTGTATCTTATGATGGTGTCTTTTTGCTGCCCTTATTCCTCTCTCCTGTTGGCTGGACCAGTCACCCCTGGAAAGATGGCAAGGTACAGCTAACCTGTGAGTGCACTTCGCTATTAAGAAGCTTTTTCAGTGATGCCAAGTTTGTGGGGTTTGAGTTGCAGGTAGGGCAACTTGGTTGGTGCAAGAGTATGGCTCCTGGGCTGCACTTCCAAGGAAAGTCAGGGTTCTCCTATCCCCTTTGCCACTGGCTTTGCTCCCAGCAGCAGCATTTGGCACTGTGGCTGCATCGGCGCTGATGGCCATGCACTGAACTGATTTATCCTGAAAACTTGCAAAAGTAGTTGATTTCTTAGAGGGCATTTCAGTTCAGGAGTGGTGCTGAGCAATGGGAGCAGAGGTGGGTGGAAAGTGCTCTAGAGAAACCATGTCTGTGGTTCTGTGCTGACTCTGTGGGGCTGGCAGGTGGGGGGAGAGAGGGAGTTTCTTCCCTTTTCAGGCTGATAACCCATGTAAAGCACCAAAGGGCCACATCTTTTTCTTTTACTTGAATATTTCAGCGAAGGAAGGTGTCTGATTGCATCAGCCCACATTACCCACTGCATCACTAAGGATGTGCTGAGGATGCACAGTGTTCCTTGTCACTTGCTGCTGTTTTAGAAACATCTTTTTCACTACAGTTTCTGGTTTATTGAGTAATATTTTTTGTTCTTTTATATATTTCAGCATTCTTTCTCAGTAATTTTGCAAAAAAAATACTTATTGGGGAAAACAACGTGCATGCAGAGGTGTGGGCTACAGGAGAGAGAATTCTAAATTCGAATAGGACTTGGTCAATGGTAATTTTGATGGGCAGGGTGAGCACAAGATAGGTCCTGGCTTACGAGCGATGGAACACATAGGTCCTTAAGGTAAGCCCAGCACCAGTGCAGTGTTAGGATGTTTGGACTAATGCCCCTGTGGGCTGGAGTCAGGGTTGCTGATTGGTTTGTTCTTTGGTTTCCTCATCTGGAATAAGGGAGATGTTTAGTGTTTTGAGCATTTGGATAAAGCTAAATCAAAATGATGAAGGATTTCATTCCAGACTGAGGGCTACTGCAAAGGAAAAACTGTTCCAGAATCACTTATCACATAGATAAACTAAAAAAAAGTAAATCTGTTTTAACCAGAAAAATTAGGTAGGTTCAGACCTCTGGGTGACAAGCACAGTTCCTGAAAACACATGAATCGCAGACCACAGTAAGCTCCTTAAGAGCTATAGAAATGATAGTACTGGTTTGGTAATGGCATATCATGACCGTATCTATAATATATTTGCACTATACACATGTATATATTCCAATTTTATATATAAATCCAATTTACTGGTGTGGGCTTTGACTGAGAACTCTGACTTGTATTTTTAGTAAAATAATGAGAGAAAGGAATACAATTTATCAAAGAAACACTGCTGAATTTATGACAAGAATGGGAGATAATGGAATTTCTGAGACTACGGATGATCTTCGCAGTGAACAGATAAGGATATGGGAGAGCTTAACTGAGTTCTTTTTTCATAAGATTGTTTCAAACTTAATCTATTTACAGCTCTTCTGTTTTATGGATTCATGCAGGTACTTAGCAATACTGTATTTTTAAGATACTTTATCATAACAAGTAGTTTTTGCTTGGAAAGGGTTTCATGATGCAGACCTCCATTACTAGCAATAATAATGGACATCCACTACTAAGATTAACAGAGCCAGCCATTATTTCTTTTTAGTCAAAGCTTTCTATCGTATTGCATACTTGAATTACAGTTTCTGTTCTAACATGTCAAATATTGCTTCAGCATCTAGGAGGATTGATTTTTTTTTCCTCTTTAATTCGACCATGTGTTGTTGTATTTTGGAAAGCACACCAAGCCTGTGACTGGAGAGGATAGTTCATTTATGTATAAGAAGGCATAAAGGCTTGTTGAGTCCACTGTGCACACCTAGTGAACTTGCTAATGAACAGAAATGAGTGTTTCTGCCTTCAGACCAGGCCTGCATCAGGATCTACCTGTTTTCCATTGGAATGGTGTGATGGCGGAGTCCCAGGTCGGACATCCAAGCAGTGGGAAGTGAATTTGTCCTGCTCTGCCCTGCTTGTGGGTTTGCTGAGGCTTCATGGGGTTGGGTGTTGGGCAAATCATGTCATCCTGAGGAGAGGCTCTAAAGCTGCTTGGCAGCTCAGGCCTGGGTGGCACTGACCCCTAGATGAGCAATATTGAACTTGGCTGCTTTTTTGGGGACCCTGAGCTGAGGTTAAGCATGCACATGCTCATGTGCATGACTTTGATGCATGTTGTCTGGGGCTCTGTTACTGTCAATGTCAATGGTGTAGGTAGCTTGGAGTTTGCAGCATGACAGCTCCGTAGCTGTGTTCCCTAAGCAAGGAGCATGGGCTTGTAGTGTTTGCTTTTACCTGTCCACTGTGGTGGTGCTTCAAGGCACTCTACAGCAGTGACCCAGTCGGGTTTCTTGTCCCTCCAGGAGGATTCTGTCATTTCTGGGGACCTTTTTCCAGATACCAAGCCAAGTCACATTGCGTGATGTTCTCCAGCTGGTGCAGTGTCCTCTCTTTTTTCAATCCTGAAATGGTCTTGGTGGGAAGCAACACAGCTCCAAAACATCCTCAAGTTGTTCGTGTGTCCCTTTAGAGGAATCAACACCCAAAGAACTCAATTTTCCTGTGTTGCAGATGGCTCTGCAGGCAGCCTGAGCTGCCGGCTCCCCAGGTACTCTCTATGAAGCATCCTTTTCTTTTACTCCCTTGGAAGTTTTACGACTGCCGTTAACCTCATTCTCTGTTATGTTAAAGGACACTGTCACCCATGGGTCAGAGGTGTGCTGGTAGGCAGTGTTTCAGCATGGCTGGGAGAGGGCTCATATGCAGGACCCCTGGTGCCTGCCTCACTCAGGTGCTTTAAAATGTTTACTTAATTTGTTGCTTCTGCAATGTATCTGTTTTGGCTGGGCCAGGAGCCGTGTGCTATCAGAGCTTCTTCTAGCTGGTAATAGTAGACCTCAGCTGAATTATCCCTACCACTGCATAGCCTGAGCTATGGAAGCCTCTTACTGTCAGGCAGCTTTTCAAGAGCCAATATAACTTCAGAGTCTTGTCTGAATCCTTCATATATTTCCAAGACTATCCCTGAAATACCGTCACCAGAGCCCCTCACAGCATTTAGCAATGGTATCTTGGATACTGGATGCCAAAATAACACCATTTCCCTGCACTTGCTTGTTAATCTCCTATTTATGTAGCACTGGATTTCTTCTCCCCTCTTAGTATCACAGTGGGGAGTTAAAGTGTGTCTGGTTCTGTACAAATCCCACCCCATTTGATTTTCTCAATTGCTGATGCCAAAATGCTGTCATCCATGTCATTACCATGTCCTCTGTGCTTGGTTCTTAGACAGGCAATGTGCTATTTGCAGCTATTCAGGGCACGTTGCTCAAATAAACTGATATCACCCTGCTTTCCAGATCTGTTCCTGTCAGTAATGCTGTTCCTGGCACCAAATTCTACCACGCACAAACTTGTCAGTAATGGTCTTGTATATTTCCCAGATAATTGAGCAATGTATTGAATAGGGTTGAATTAAGGACAGAAACTGGCTATTTATTACGTGGTACCTATTGGGTAGCTAAATTTAAATAATATGAGTACCTTAGTTTTGTATAAAACAGATTGAAAATCTGCTGCTCATGGAAGTCTGCTTCAGGCTTAGGTCTATATTAAAGCCTTATATTAAAGTGCAACCAGAATACCTGGTTCATTTGACATTTTATTTTCCATGGTGGATGATGATATGCAGATAAATTGATGTTTAGTGCCCATATACCTCATATATTTATAAGTGTTGGCTTATACGGAGCTTTCTCCACAGTTCCCAGATGCATCTTGCTGTATCTTATTGAATGTGTTAACAGTTGGTATGAACTATCAGGGTTCTCCTTGGGCAACTTGTGTTTGATAAGAAGTAGTACAGAGCTGCTTGTTTAGGGGTTTGTTTAATGAGAGTTTGTCATCAGAGAACAGAATCTGGCCAGAGGTCTGACTCCCAGCAGTTCTGAGCAATCCACTTCTGAGTTCAACTGTAGCAGTCCTGCTGGTGACAACTAGCAGCTTTAAACAAACTGGCTCTGACTTTGAGGGTGCTTCTGGATGGATTTAATTTAGATGGTTTTTGCCTGTCCTGGCTCACTCCACAGCATGTCCTTCACTTGAAAGCACAAATAACATTGGCTTTCCCTCGCCCTGGGCTGTGCATCTCTTGGTTGCAGTGGTGGAGTGAGCCTGAGTGGCTGCTGAGCTAGCATCTCGCCTGCTCCTGGGGCACTGTGTTCAAGCAGCCTGTGCCTAAAACTGAAGAGCCACCTTGGCTGCAGATGCACAAAGATTGTTTCATCCAGCCAAGCCTGTAGTCATGCCTGGGCAGAGGCAAGCCACTGGCCAGGTCAGCAGCCCTGAATATATCTACCATGTATAGTCAGTGCTGCGGCATAAACCCTGGCTGCACTGCAGCTAACCTGGTAAAACACAGGTAGAAACTGCTCGCCCTCTGGCAAGATCCAAACAACCCAGGGAATGTTTAGATTTGTTACTATAGCACATGCTGCTGCAATTTCTGTAGCTGGTTGCTTAAGAACAGAGGGCACAAGGTAGCTTGTGGAGCTTTGCAGAGCAGTACCCTGGTCTTTCAGGAGGAGTTTGGCTTAGTCTGTCCCTGCTAGGGATCTTCCAAATGGAGTTCGTTCAGTATTGCCTTAAATCAGGCAATCCATTGGCATTTCTTACTGCCAAATCCCCCAATGGAAGAGGCATACACACATCAGTAGAAAGCAAAAGAGAAAGACTTAAAAAAAGGGATACAGGTTTAGTGGTTTTTAGAGTCCTGTAGCTGTCTTAGAGAGCTCTGCTGCCGTGCCAATCCCCTGCAATGCACAGCATATGTCAAGGCAGCTCCATTTAAAGGGATAATGGCAAATGATCTAAAACACTGTCTCTTTTTGTGTTCTTTTTTCATCCTGGTGAATTAGATGATTTGTTTTGGGTTTTTCAGTGGGTAACAGCAGTGTGGCATTCTAAGTTTGCAATAAGGAGATCTATGCAAATAATACTGATTCTATTGCCTCCTGTAATGCTTACTGCCTGGGAACACTCAAGCCTTTGCAATAGTCAATTTCCTATTATTTGGAATAGAGAAACACCTTCAGGTAATGCACAGAGTATTGATGTAGTGTGTGTCGTTTTAGTCATTTGCCTGTGAAAGCCATACCTTTGAAAGACACAGGCTTCAAAAGACTGAGGATCTTTTTGCCCTCAGAGTCAATAAAATAATTGTGTTTGGGTATTTTTCTTTGTCATTCTGAGGTTTTAAAACAGATACCAGATAGTATGATGATGTGAGGGGAGTGTCAGCCTTGGAGAAGAGACAGATGAAAGGTGGGAGAAAAGAATACTTATGGTCTTTCACAGATTATAACTGGATGTGCAAAGAGGTGAAGGATGTTGTGACCCAGTAGACTGAAGTGCTGTGTTGAGGACAAGCACTTCAGCTCAGAGCAGCATTCTTGGTGCTGTAATATGCTTTTCCATATGGTGCTGCCCTGTGCTGGTTGAATCTGTAGTCAGATACCCAGGCGTGGAGTCGGGCCCCAGGTATTCAGGCTCCGTCTGGGCATCTATGTTACCATAAATTCCCTGTGCTTGGTCAAGAATAGGAGGATGAGCTTGAGTCCTCAGGACACCCTATGCTCCTCCCTGGGGATCTGGGATGTGCTGTTATTGTTGAGAAGAGTTGATGGGCACAGGGTGAAGGTGGCAGCAGAGCCCCAGGGGCATGTATGGTGCTGGCAAGAAAAAACATCAACAGCAGTGAACCAGGAAAAAGTTTAATGGATTTCCTAGAACAGTGCAGAAGTCTTCAGGATGAACACAGAAAGTTTTACCATTATCAGTCGGTACCTACCATGCAGCAACAGGCATGCTCCATGGGTGCAGCTTGGAGCTGTTTGTGCTGCTGCAGGGCTTATCACATGCTGCAGTGGAGGAGCACAGCAGCAAACCCTGCTGGAATGCAGAGCCACACACTGCAGCTATTTGGAACTGAGATCCATATAGTCCTACATCTTTATGGGGATATAGGGATGTATTCCCATGTATAAATAGGACTCATTTCTGTGTTAAATCTTAGTAAACAATTTATTTTCTCTTGCAAATAATTAGTGTCTTAGCAAATCCCTTAATAAATTAATGTTCTTTATCATCCAGATAATCTGTTCCACAAAACCAGTGAGCAGTGAAATCTTCAGACCTAGTGATTGATGTATGATTTTGCAGTAGTATATAGTGAATTACAAGAGCCACTGTGTGCTTTAATACTGCTAATGAATTTGTGCTACGGGGAGATCTCTCAGGATTAATATCTTATCCTATGTGTTGCACTTAAGAGCAATGTGTAAAGGTCTGGGGGGGAAGGATTTCTGTGGAGTTAAAGCTTAAACAGAAGAAAAAAGGTGTCTGCTGTTTTCCTCACCCCAAACCATCTGTTTTAGAGAAGAGCAATATACTGCAATGTGACAGACAGCTAGAATCAAGAGCTGATTCTTTAAATACAGAAATGTCAAAGACAGTCAGTTATTGACTTTCATGGAGTTCTTGTTGGTAGTAATGGATGTTGGAACAGGGCTTTGGTTTCATCTCACCTGAGTTTGGCCTTTGTTCCATGAGATAGGACATCAGACCCCTGGGCTCGCCGTGCAGGAAGGCGAGTGTGACTTGTGCATCTGGGTCATTACTCAGTCCACTTCAGCTGTTCCTCCCTCTGTAGTTTGCAGGATGTAGTGGCTGTGGCATTTGCCACTTCAAATTGATGTTTGATATTCAGGTGGCATGCTTAGGCATGCTATCAGTTTTTCACCCCCTTGCCTGTGATCTGCTTATGTGAAAGGCTTAAACTGTGCTTGTTTTGGCTACATATAATGCATTGGGGCTACCCAAAATTGTATGGTTTTAATACCGTGGCTGGCAATAGCTGAAACTCCTTTAGCTACTTTTGCCCAGGAGAGTATGGGGAAGGAGAAAAATCAGAAAAGAAAACACAAATATCCCTGTGGTATTTTTCCTTTTAAAACCTACCAAAGTTTCAGTGCTATGTTGAGAAAAAAGGCTGAGCCTTCAACCTCTTCCAAGGGAAACAGCAGAGAAAAGTCTATTGATTCCTCTGTATTGCATAGACCTTTTATTTGTCTTCATTTTTTGTCTCGTTTCTGTGATGTGTGGTGACCCACCAACCTGTGGGGCCATGGAGAAGTGTGGGCAGTGCAAGTCCCAGCTCTTGATTTCAATTCTGGGTACTGAGGCACGCAACTAACAGAGAGAAACCATCAGAGAGAAGGAAATTTTGTCCCTTTGCTGGGCTCCTCCACAGCACTGAAGTGTTGGCTTTGTCCTGCTGTTTTGTTCCTTTGAGGAGCAAGTACACCTGTAACCACCACCTTCTGGCTCTTCAGCTCTCTGCTGCAAGATGTTGTTAGCTCACACTTCTGTTTACTTGCTGCTAGCTCCATGCTGCACACTAGGGAGCTCTGAGCTGGTGCTGGTACTGCAGCTGCTGACAGGGGTATTCTGTTCTTTTCTAAAGAGACATTCATGTGCATGGATGGATAAGACCAACCCAGGCCACACTCTATGCTGAAAAGCAATCTAGATAAAGAAGCTGGAAGCCCATTTTTGCCATGTTTCACAATAGTCTTGTTTTCACATTGCAGACAGATCCTGCCCTTCTTCAGAAGATAAAACAGCACACAGAAAAATGTTTTCTTCTTTCCCTCACTCCCACTGAACCCTCCCCAACAAAAAAAACATCTTTTTTCTTTGATTTTTCCTGCCCTCCTTTATACAGAGCAGATTTTGTGCAGGGAAGAAGTGCCCTGGTGTGTTGTTCACATGCTATTATTTATGGCAGGAGGAAAATGCTCCTCTTTGGCTCTTTTGGCTCCAGTTTTGGCTGTCAGTCTGGACAGACTATCTAGGAGGAAGGTAGGGGTAGCCAGCTCACATCTAGTCCCCATGTCCTCCTCTCTTTCCTTCCCCTGGTGCTGAGCCACTGTATCTCTTCCCACCAGGAGGAGGACTGAGACTGACAAATCCTATGGACTGCAGCTGAGCATAAGTCTCAGGTATAAATAACACCTGGGAAGGATTTACCTGAGCTGTGCTACATAAAATTTTACGTTTTGGTGGAGATTATGGTTCATGTCAGCATCTGCTGCAAACTAATGGTGGGGAGGAAAGAAAACCCTCTGCAGACTGGGGACTGAGCATGCAGGATCCCACTGGTCCCGAGTGGATGGATAGCACAGGATACGAGGCTGTGTGACACTGAGAGATAGAATATATGGAGGAAAAAATGTATTCTCTTTTTTAAGTGAGGAAGAACAACAGCTTTGCTTCTTGCTTTCACATGGTAACTGATGAGGAAGGTCCTCAGGCACAAAATTTGTGTGTTGAGACCAACTGCAAGAATAGAAACTTCTGTGAATTCTGGCCCAGTACAAGGCAAAAAGCTCAAAGAGTAAGGAAAATATGTTGGTCCTCATCACTGGCCGGTGCACTGTATTGCTGCCAAGACTTGAGCTTGTGCTTTGTGCTGGTGTAAGATGAGCTTCCCAGGAACAACTGCACTATAAAACACCCCATAAGTAAAGTGGAAAGGAAAGGTAAGCAACAAAATGTTCATGCCTTTGACTAACATGAGTTTTTGTTAGGGCTGGTTTTGGCTGAGGATCTTAATTCACCACATAGCTCTGCAGAAGAGACATTCATCCACAGGAGCCATTCGTGTAGAAAAGGCACCTCTTCCCATTCTACTCCGTGACTTTCACAGCCTGGTTTTTGAAAGGTTAAAATGCAGAAAGCATCAAATAGCAATTCAAATAATTATAAATGTGGTGCAATCTAATAAGAAATTACAGGGACTGGAGCTGGACTCTCTTCAGAATTGCATAGCAAAGGCAAGGAGCTGTGAATAATTTCAGTAAGGAAAATTCTATTTAGATGGGAAGAAAGTTCTCACTGTGAGGGTGGTCAGGCATTGCCACAGGGGCCAAGAGAGATAGTGCATCCTCTGCTTTGGAGATACTTGAAGCTTAACTGGCCACAGACCTGCGCAACTTGAGCTGATGAAGTTGGCCCCACCGTGAGCAGTGTTGTAGTGGGGCCTTCCTGCTAAGCTCAGTCATTCTCTGTTTCTGTGATTTACAGGAGCAAATTATCTGTTATTTTTAAGTGACCAGTTTATAGATCTGTCTTTGATCATGTAAATAGCCTTCTTCATGAACAGTGATAGAAATCTCTGAGCACAGATTATTCAGAAAAAGTGTGTCTTCCAACTGCACAAGATCATAAGAAGAAAAGTGACTGGTTTGTCAGGACTGCAGAGCTAAATTAAGCTGCAGCAAGCACATTTCCTTGGCATGGAGCTGGCATCTGTAATTAGAAAAGCTCTGGAGAGTTAATCTACTTGGGTAGTGAGACCTATTGCTTCCTCCTGTAGCATGTGAAGTGGCTGGAGCTGAGCATCCCAGAAAAAGGCCTGGAGGCTGGGCTTCAGATAATGAATATCTTTTACTTGGAAACTTAATTATATATATGAATTTCCCAAACATTAGGTTTGATGTGCTCCCGTCAACTAGCTGAACATGCAGCAGGGCTGGGTAGGTACTTAGAGTTATAGATTTTTCAGTTCATGAAAAAAAAGAAGGCTGAAAGTCCTAATCTCTCAAAAGCAATTGCTGCAGAAGTTACTGTACCCAGCTATACCTAGCTCCTCAAGAGGCATGAAGAATAGCAGTTGCTGAGAAATGCCCAAGACTGGACTGCTTTCTTGTTCGGAGTAACCTTTCTCCATATCAGTAGTAGGAGGGGGAAGAGGTCGTGATAATTAGCTGAAACAAGCCTCTTCTGGGCTCATAACCTCACCCAGGCTGCTAAACAGACAACTTCAATAGTTACTGAAATATCAAGGTTATCCATCTCATCTTCTGCACTCATGCTAATGCTCTCAAGAGCAGGGGGAGCAACTGATCAGAGTTACAGCAATTAGTCAGCTTTTACTTGAGACCTGAGAAATTCGATTGTTTACAGTTCACTCCATGTTTGTTAGCCACGGTGATGTTTATTCCCAGATGGTTTTTTTTTTGCCTGAGTTAGTACAGGGGTTTTAATTTCAGACTGGAGCATATCAAGTTGGCAGTTTGGCTTAGACTTCAAGCTTGGAGTGTTTCTATGAAGTCCTGGTTAGCTTTATAGGACTTCATTAGTCCTGCTTCCTCTTCCAAGACTTCTATCAGATATGACAAATTTGATGTGATAGAGCTGACCGATGGATGCCATTGGACAAAAATAACTTGCATTTATTAGTAATTTGAACAATACTGCTGATTTAAAAGCAAAAGCCTTATCCCACTTGGCCGACAATCTCCACTTTATCTCTGCCCCAGCAAAACTTGAGGTTTAGCCTCATGCCAAGTGAACACTTCATGAGCTGACTCACAGAATTATAGAATAGTTTGGGTTGGAAGAGAACTGAAAGAGCATCCAGTTCCAACAGGCAGGGACACCTTCCACTAGACCAGGTTGCTCTGAGCCCCATCCATCCTGGCCTCAAACATTGTCAGGGATGTGGCAGCCACAGCTTCTCTGGGCATCATGTGCCAGTGCCTCACCATCCTCACAGGGAAGAACTTCCTAGTGTCTAATGTAATCTCAGTCTCCCCTCTGCCAGGTTAAAGCCATTCCCCTTTTTCTGTCACTGCAAGCCCTTGTCCAAAGCCCCTCTCCAGGTTTCTTGTAGCCTCTTTAGGACCAGCAGCTGCTCTAAGCTGTCTCTGGAGAATTCTCTTTTCCAGGCTGAACAAGCCCAGCTCTCTTAGCCTGTCTCCATAGAAGAGGTGTTCCAACCGCTGGAGCATCTCTGTGGACTCCTCTGGACTCACTGGAGCAGATATATGAACACATGTTGAGGCAGACAGCTGGTGAAGGAGGTGCTGAGTGTTTAGTTGTTGCAATGGCTCTGGTGGGGTTTTGCTTTTACCTGTTCAACAGCTGCTTGCCATGCCTGTGCTGCTCTCTAGGACTTCAAAATATCTTCCTGGTGAGGTGGGTAGATCTCTTTCAAACATTCAACAACCATTTAACAGATCAGCTTTGGCTTAGACTTCATGATTACTTGAGAAGCACTTACTGAGTTATCAGTGAAAAGCTGGGCAGGATTCTCTCAGGTTTCAGGCAGCTGAGAGTTTGCACTCCAATGGATGCTCTTCTGTGCAGTTGCACCTGGATATTGCCAATTTTAATGTCTTCCATTTTAATACTTGCAGTTACTTAAATACTTCTTAATAGCAGGTTCTCACATCTAGATTGCCAAAAATTTGTGCCTTACCCGTCTGAACCTCTGCAAATAACAGAAAAAGCAATGCTATAGGATTATTTTTTTTTTTTGTCTTTACTGTCAATCTACCAATTTTCTTTGAAAGCTACAAGAATTATTTTTATTATTGCTGGCAAACTCCTGGGACGTGTGCAATGGTTTATTCAAACCTCATGGTGCTGCTGCAGAGGTTTGTCTGGCTGTGGCTGACTTTGATTCCCTGATAGCCTGTCTCGTGCTTCTCTCCTCTAATGCAGCTGATAGCACTAAGACATGTGGCTAATCAAACAAAAGGCATTCTTTATCCAAAGACCTGATGATTTTTTCCAACAGGGGTGGTCCCTTACAGAATAGGACAGGGAAAAGTAGCTGAGGTAAGAAACATCCACAGCATTCAATATCCAGTGGAGTAGGAGAGCTTTTAAGGACTTCTAATTTGGAATAGAAAACTATACTGAATAATCGATTAGCAAAATCAGCTCTCTGGCTGGCACTTTAATATTGCATTTTTCTGTATTAAGAAGCCAAAGATCAAGAATAAATGAAGATATCTCTGGTTAATGATACACAGAATTGTTAATTGAAATGCGGAGAGTGAGCTCAGCTTGTCAGCAGGCTGCTCAGGCAATCAGGTACAGAACCGAGAGCAGGAACTGCCTAGGAAAGGCAGCTCGCACAGATGGGTGCCAAGATGTGCTTTCAGATATTATTTCCATCACTGATAATAAGGTAAACCATCACTCACTAATGCATGAAAAGAACTGTCTTTACAGGGCTGGGTACACCCAGGTAATGATTATCCTGATAAAATGAGCTCAATTACATCAGGGTCTGGTACAAGTAAAGTCCATTCTTCTTTTATCGCTACCCTATTTAATAATCATTTTGCAAATCCAATTTGACTATTGTATCACTCCTACTAAAATAAACTATTTACAAGTACGCTTGCAGGATTTGTTGCAAGTAGATGGTGGAGTGCTGCATGGCTCTCAATGCTGTTAAGTTGGATTTGCAAGCTCCCTGTTACCTACCTACTTAGCTATTTGGAGCTCTTCTTTCTGATAGATGGTATTTTCCATTACTGGAGAATGGCAACAAGCAGGACGGGGCACACTCCCTCTGAGAAGGCAAGAGCAGTGTACTTGCTTGTTCTTAGATTTTAAGAGATGGTTTATTAAGAAGCCCTACATGGATGGCATGTAGAACTGTGCCATATGAGACAGGCGCCAGTTCTCTGCTGCTCAGATCTCTGCTGAGCTATCATGATTTTAACAATTCTGCTATAGTGAAATTATTCTCAGGTTCTGCTAATGAGAATGCAATAGGAATTAGAAGCGCTGCATGGGAGGTTGGGCTGTTTGAACTCTGGCTGTGTTTTGCTTTTGTTTTTAGAGTTACAGGGAAATAAAAGGGTAAGAAATAACATATTTTCAACAGATGGTGGGGTTCTTTGGAACAGTAGGTCCCCCAGGGACGAGGAGAAACAGACAACACATTCCTTTTATGCTTGCTGCAGCATAGAACATATAAAAAGGTAGAATCATTTTATATGCCCAGTTCTGTTTTACTTTAGACTTCGAACAATAATTTTGGTACTAAAAGTTAATGAAGATTTTACGGAATAAAGGGCTGCAGGCTAGACACAGATTAAAATATTGATAAAAGGGAGTTTTATGGGGAATTGATTGGCATTTTTTTCTGGCAGATGTTTACATATCCTCCTCTCCACTCCATTTAGACAAGATCTTACTTGCAACAGCTAGTAAAGCCATTGTACCCCAGTCTGGAGTAACCAGAAAAAGAAGTCACCATTTTAGGGTTAATCTAATTGCTTTTAATTACTTGTATAAGTCCCTTGTGTCAAGGAAAGAAAATTTTTTTACTTTGTGAAAAGAATATAGCTTGCTAGACAAAAGTACAGAAAAGGGTCAATTGTTTGTGAGACACTAGTGCAATTATTAGATCTGAGTATCTGAGGCCTTGAAATACAAGTTGTGGATTCAGCTACTGAAGAGGTAGCAATGAGAACCATGAATTTCTTTCGGTGGCATGTTACCACACCAATGACCATCAGGTCTCCAGCTTAGTTACATTTGTGCTTGACTACAAAGCTGATAAAGATCTAAGAGAAATCCCAAAATGCAGAGTAAGGAGGTCTCCTCAGTCATTTTCTAGTTTGAAGCATCTCAACAGGATGCTGTTTGGTTGTCGAATGCTTCTTAATGCAAAAGGAAGGAGCAGCTAGAAATGTGACAAGTCTTTATGCAAAGTTCTCCTGTGAGTTCTTAAATGCTGACATTCTTCTTTCTTTTTGCAGTTTCTCACTCTATGTTCATGGTGGCTTTCCATCCATGGAGATGAGCCAAGGTACAGGAAATCCAGCTAGCCACTGTGTCCCACTTTTTCCCTCCCCAGATCAATCTTTCCAGGCAGACTGGGAATCACGATGCTGGGATTTGCAGTTTTTTTTTGTTAGGGCCTTTTATACCCTTTCATTGCCAGTTGTGTTCAACTGCTAAAATGGTATGATTGAGGCAATTGTGCTTTTATATCCTTATTGATCTGCTCTCTTGTTCCTGGTCTGTTCCTCATTTATTTCTTTGGGACATACTCAGCATCCCAGCTGAATGGTGTCATTGCAGTGAATGCAGTGATTTAAGAGACTTTCTGTGGGTTCTTCTCATTCTTTCCCTGTTGGACTGATTAAAGACTTATCATTCCTGGTATGAGTCCAGTGCTTTCACCCACAAGTGCTCCTACCATAGAGAACATAGATGCTAATATCTGATTCCTATACTGAGACTGAGATTCACTCTGTCACCCCTCTTTTGCTGGTTTAATTCAGCCAAAAAAGAGAAGAACCAAGAGAAGTTTTTGGTGTTTATGTAAAGAAACCTTATTGTTCCAGCACAACCTTTAGCTAATGCCAGTCATAATTTTTGCAGTATTTCCCATACACACTGTCAGAAGATTGTATATAAAACATGGACAGTCACATTGCATAACTGGTGCATAAACATAGTAGAATAAAGAAAGTAGTGAAGTGTGATGTATTATGACTTACTAACTTGGTCTTGGTCAGGATGTATTACATGACTTCTAATCTGGTGCATTTTATTTTTTAAGTCGTAACCTATTTTTGGCCTTAGGAGATATTTGCAAACAGAAGGGTATGTATACACCATATCCATTTAGTCAATACTTGTCGTGGTTTAAACCCAGTCAGGTAACTCGTTTGCTCACTTCCCCCCCTTTCTTGCCCTCCCCCTGCTCCCGGAGGGACGGAGAGGAGAATCTAAAAGAATGCAACTCCCACGGGTTGAGATAAGAACAGTTTAGTAACTAAGGTATAACACAAATCACTACTGCTACCACCAATGATAATAATGATAAAGGAAATAACAAGGGAACAGAATACAACACCTCACCACCCGCTGACCGATAACTCGCCCCCCAAGCCCGACCAAGCTCCGACCGATACCTCCTCCAACCCTGCAGTCTCCCAGCCCTTCCAGCTAACTCCCAGTTACATCCTGGGCATGACGTGCTGTGGTATGGAATACCTCTTTGGTCAGTTTGGGTCAGGTGTCCTGTCTCTGCTTCCTCCCGGCTTCCCCTCCTCCCTGGCAGAGCATGAGGCTCACAAAGTCCTTGGCCAAACCAAAACATCTCTATCAGCTCTGTTCCCGAGCCGAAAGTCAAAACACAGCACTGCACCAGCTACCAAGGAGGAGAAACATGACTGCTACTGCTGAACCCAGGACAATACTTTTTCAATAACATGAATAATCAACTGGTTAGGAATTTCCTTCAGCTAATACAACCTTCTTGTCAGCTTGCTATGGGATTCCAACCTGTGTGTCCCCCAAGTCTGTGGGAATTTAGGGGTAGCTTGACCAAACTTTTCAAAGAAGGGTGCTTTTTTTTTTTTTTTTTTTTTGCATCTAGGTAATTGGGTACTATTAATATTAATCTGATCTACTGAGGATAGCTAAATATGTTATGACAACAATTTTGGTTCTGCTTTTCTCTGTTTCTATTCTTTACAGATCTGGAGTCCTCAGCAGAATCAGTTGTGGCTAATTTTAAGCACATAGATATAAAATGAAAATTGGATTTCTTTAAACCACAAACTTCATTCTCCCTAAGAGAGACCTTGAAAGGGAGGCACAGGCAGCTGTGGTGATTTTAGGTGGTAGCCCAGGTTTTTCCTGCAAGTAAATATTGTGGAAGCAGGTTTCTGCTGTTGGTTCCGGCTGACATAAGTGCAGTCTGACAGCAGCAGGATGATGGCTTTTAAAAATAGGACTTCTTGCCATTTTGTATTCTTGTCAGTGTGTCACAAATGTGAGAAGGTCGGATTTTTTTTCCTGCTATTTTTCTCTTCTGGTTATTGCCTTCATCAAAGGAATAAGTTGATTTTTTTTTTGGGGGGGGGGGGGGTTCATCCTCGCAATGACAGGAAAAGAATGAGTAAAACCACTTGACTTTTTTGCGCTGGCAGTGTCTCCCTTAGGACAGCAGGTCTGTATTCATACTGCAGTGTTTGCGGTGTGAGTTATGGGGCTGGGGCTGAGTTCCTCAGAGCACGGTGCTGAGTTTATAATGTTCCCGTTATGAGGCATTTGACCTTTCCAAGGATAGAAACGTCAGCTGCCTGCAGCGCTGCAGGAGTGGACGCAGGCCTAGCAGCTTTCCACCCTTCCCTTTACAGCCCAGGCTGCCAAGGTCCCTGTGGCCGATCTACCCTAGGTCCAAGGGTATCAGCACAGCAACAAAGACTGCTACATTCAACAGCTCATAAAGACTATTTTGACAAAAAACAAAGCCAAACAAACCTTTTTTTCCACGAAACTCAGTGCTGTAAGGAGAAAACCAGGGGACAGAGAAGGGCACTTTGGCTTGGTCAGGCCAGCTGACTGAATAAGAAGTACCCCTCGTCAGGCTGCTCAGCTCTGCCATAAACCTGCCTGCTGAAGTCCGTCATTTGTAATCTCTGTAGAGTGCATGTCAGAGGGCTCTGGTGAGCCTGTGGGAATGCTGTAGAGAAATGAAGCTGGTCCTACAAGTTTCAGTAAAAGCCAAGGCTGTGGTTGGCATAAGGAATGGTCCTCAGAGCTCACAGAGCTTTTGCAGTGAGGGGCTGTACTCATTTCCAGTGATTTCTCAGTCACACTGGGCTGGGCTCTCAGCTGGCTCCATCCCTCAGGCTGGATGCATTGCCTAATGCTCATTTAGCAGGAATAGATGGTAGAATGGGTGCTGGGAACAACACCACCATCATGAAGGTCACTGAGAACAGGTGGGATCCCACATGTCCACTTTCCACATTAAATTTTTTGTAGCTGCAAGAACTGGAATAGTGGAAAGCTTAATCTTTGGGCTAACCTGCTATATCTGAGTCCAGTGTGGGCTTTTTATTGCTTGTGGTAAATAAAAAGCATGTTTGTTTTTTAAAGAAGGAATAAATGTCTACCATCTCCTTGCAGAACTTCTGCATTCCGTCCTGAACAAGATAGCATTTACGATTCTTTAATAAATTCTTTAGAGTCTCTTCTATGGCTGGCTGCAGAAGAATGGCACCTAAAGGTACCATTTCCATAGTAATTTACCTTTGAACTTAAACAATTCTTCAAAAAAGAAGCAATCAGCTGCTTCAGAAATTGGAAGGACAGTTCGGGAATACTTCTTCATGCTTTATGAAAGCAAAAGGGCCAAAAAGGCAGGATTCCAAGAGAGAAGAAATAAAACACATCTCCTGAATTCAACAGCTAATAGCAAAATCTTTTTTAGAGCAACCACTATCACTCAGACCTGATGCCCCTCTTATAATTACTTATGCCAGGATGTGGCTGATGTTAATCAGTGACATTGGAGTATGTAATAGAGAATCCAGGAAATGAAGAAACGTCAGGATTTTGTCCTTCAAGCAGAAAGTTTTGTGGGAAAACATATTTCAATTATATTTACACCTTCCAGAGAAATAAACAACGTTCTCCTACATGCTCTAGGTTTCCTAGGCAAAACTGAAAAATCAATGTAAAAGAAGGAACAAGATAATTTTTTAATAGAGAAATCTAAGGTTTTCTTATATGTCCATAAATTTATACTGTTTTTCACAAAGAGTTTGCAGAGCCATCCATTCTGTCAGCAGCTGAATAGTTGATAAATGCAGGTAAGCACGATGATGCTCACTGCTGAGCTGGTCTTCGGACACAGTGGGGTGATGTTCGCACGATATGGAGAATAAGCTAGGAAATGTAAACCTGACTTTTTGCCATATGGAACTCCTTGGAAGTTCATGATTTGGAATATTCCCACTTTTAAAAAACTAAAATAAAAGTTGATTGTATTTCAGTTATATTTTTTTGCTAAATGCTGATATGTTTTTAAAAGACATGTTTTAAAAGGTATGTTTTTTAATTTATTCACCATCCTGAAGTACCAAAAAACATTGAGATCCTGATAATCTAATCCCAGAATTATTGTTTTTTAAAAATCAATGAGACAAGGATACAACCCTGGAAATTTAGCACTTTGAAAATAACAGTTTCTTGAATAAGAATATTGTAAAACCAGTCAAAGAGAAGAATGCTGTTGGGAGAATGATGTTGCATAAGGTGTCCGAGATAAAGATTTTGATGTTCTTCATATTCTCATAAAATCTTAGTGAAATGGAAGATTTTCTTCTTTAATTCTTTGTATGCTTTGCATACAGACATAACAGCTGCCTTTGCCTTATCCTCATGGTCTGACGTGAACGTAGAGCAAGTATCGCTGTCCAGTTTCTTTGAACCTGGGGGAAAAATATCAGTGTTTTAACCCAGAAATATTGATGAATTTTCAAGTTTCCCCAGGCAGTAGAGATCTAATAATTTTAGTCCTTGACTGAAATAAATTGCAAAATTTATCAATGTTTTTCAATTTTTAAAGAACTTTCAGTAACAGGACCCAGATTCTGCAATTTGACATTTTTTCCAAATGCAATTTTTTTCTTCAGTACAGCTTATAAATGGACTTTGCATGTGTGTATTGTGAATGGGAATTCTGTGCACGTTTCTTTAAAGGCTGATTCTTACAATAATACTTTCTTCTGCTTTACAGTACTTCACATGTTGTGTCCAGGGTGTTTGTAACCAACAAGCTAGTGGAGTAATGAGGGTCTCTGCAGGAGTTTTGTCACATTATGGATGCCAGGGTTGTAATCCTAATATTAAACAAATATTGCAACAATCTCAAATAGTCACAACAACTTCCAGTTCTGCTGAACAAAACTGGTGGTCCTACAGACAAATTCTGCCTTTTGTTCTGCTGCTCTGTGTCAAGTCCATATTCTGAGCCTTTCACTGTAATTGTGTTTTTCATCAGCTTTTCTTAACTGTAAGAAATATCTTTCAAAACAGTTAATTCAGAGACTTCTACAGAGCCATCCTTGAACCTGAAGAGTACCTGCAATGAATGGTTGATGCAGAGCCCCATCTTGAAGTTATGAGTCAAAGAAATGAAGCTATTGTAAGAGAGATGATTACTTTTTATAGTTAATTAAGAGACTTCTACAGAACCATCCTTGAACCTGAGGAGTACTTGCAATGAATGGTTGATGCAGATCCCCATCTTGAAGTTATGAGTCAAAGAAATGAAGCCATTGTAAGAGAGAACGATTACTTTTTCCTGTGAGTCACTGAAGGGAATATAAATATTAGTCTTCAGCTTACAGGTAGGTCTTTCACTTTGCAGAATGTAGAGGCTATCTTCAGGTTAATGAAGTGACTGATATAAATAAAACATGCTCCTGAAGAAGCATCAGCAGGATTATTTAAAGGTTTGGGCTGGAACTGGATATGCACAAAACGATCTGTACAAGCACCTTTCCTTTGGTGTTCCTATCCTTCTTCAGAAAAATAAGTATTTAAAGCCAGTCTAATCAGGAAACTACTGATGTGTGTATTTAAGTGTATATTTAAAAGACATGCATTTTAGTGGGACTGAAATATATGCTAATTTTAAAAACAGATTTAAATTTAAATACCCTTTGAAAGAGGGAAACCTTTTGTTTTAAAGCTTTTGTGTGAGCTCAAGGCTGCCTTAATTACAGTGTTGCAGAAACAGTCAGATTTATGCTTAGAAATGCAGGCTTTATTTGCTGCCATTGCAGAATAAATAATGTACTATTATTTATAATAAATATCATTCATATTTTAATAATAATATTAATAATATCTTAATAAATAATGTAATACTTTCATTCTGCATATCCTTGTGTCTTTTCCATCCTCCTGTCAACTTTCTTTGGAGAAATGTGAATCCACATTTTGGGAATGGTGTAAGTACTGTCTTTTATAATTTTTTTACCTTAAAAAGAGGAAGCAGTTAATGGAGTTTCCTTCTTTCATATTTGGCGTTCTTGTGTATTTCTATAAAACATGTGATGATATTTATTGTTTTTTCTTTGTAAAAGTCTCGGAATTTTCTACCATGCCAGATTAACCCTTCTCCATGCAATTTATCACTACGATTCTCAACACTGTAAAATGCATTAATGCTGTTATGGTTTATTACATTAAAATCAGCTTTAGAATAGAAGACATCAGGTCAATTTTGATGCAGCATTTCTGTTTGTAACTGAGCTTTTGAGTTTATAATAGCCTAAAGTGCACTTATGTAATTTTACTCAAATTTTCAAAAGTCTGAAATTCAACTAGAATTTTAAGAAATATGATTTTGTAAGATCTGGACTATGGCAAAAGCTTTTTTCCCCAAAATATAGGCACTATGATTTCACCATACCCAGAAGTGTTGTTAAAGACTGAACTGAACAGTCCTATCTATTGTATTTAGATCTGGAACCTGAGAAAAATATTTTTTACACACCCTGAAAAGACGATATATTCTTTGGGTTTTTATTCCCCAACTGGTCAAACATCTTCACTTTATTTTATGTTTCTTATGAACTCAAGCTGTGCCTGAGTACCTTTTCACAGAGAGCTCTCACCTTGGTTGCTTCATGTGAATTTAAGAATTCAGAGTTTTGCTTATTTTGAAAATTCAGACCTATGATATTGAACCCTCCTATGCAGTAAGGCAAAAATGCAGTTGCCATTCTCCGTGGCCACTGGGACCACTGGGTAATTTTCTGTGCCAAATGTCCCTGCATGGAAATGCTGCTGAAGGGCTTTTCCCTGAAACAGAGATTTCATTCTCGGTTCTTGAGCTCTTGTTTCACAAAGGTGTAATTGCACTAGTACTGAGGTAGTTGTCTCTGACCTGCCCAAGTTGCTGAGGCAATCCAGCCTTCAAGTTTTAAGTTAGAACAGACAAAGGGAAAATCTCATGCTGTATACCTTCAATGAAATCAGTAGTACATCAAACTGCTGTGCTTCTGCTTTTGATGTTGGACGAGAGAACATATCCTCCGAGGGGATAAGGTAGGAGAATAGGGACTCCAGAGAAGAAGGCAGAGTATCTCTGAGTCACTTGTGTATGTTTTTGTCTTTTAACAAGTTAAGTCAGCCATGGATGTTTGCTGGACTGGTTGAAAGTAATGCCTATGCTGTGGTCATGGCTCTGAGTGCAGCTCAAATAGACCCCAGATAGGTGAGGTACACTGATGGGCTGATATAACTCCACTAGATTCAGCAGACTTCAGCATGGCCAGGAAATGCACTGGTCACAGTAGAGAGCCTGTATGATACTGATCTTAGTGGGAGATATTTAGGGTAGGTGCACTGTAAGCACAGCAGTGAGTGCATTATATAACTGTACTGGATTTACTTGGCTCTAGTTTGCATGGTCTTTGAGTGTATCAGCTGGGTTGCTCTTGATTTTTTATTTCCCCTAAGCACCTTCAGACAGTTAAAGAGATTTCCCCTGTGGCTGGGGTAAATGCCATGCTGTAAGCAGCAATACTTTATAATTTTTCAAGAGCATTGCACCAGTATTTAAAAATATCTGTAAGTTATGTCATGAGCATTTCTTTGAATCAGAGAAAATCCCTATACGTACAGTGCCTAAGTAAATTACACTCACCATGCAGTGATGTTGCTGTTACAGCTCTTCTATTTTTACTTAAGAAGGTCCCTGAGGATATAAGCATGGGTTTTTCTCATCAGCTTCAGAAAGGAAATGGGATAGTTATTTGTTTGCTTGTGTATGATCAAAGAGTCTTTTACAGAGGTGTGATTCCAGATGTTTTCTGAGTTCCAGCAAGGCTACTGCTCTACTAGCCCACATAAAGATAATTATTTGAAGTTTGTGTTTTGTACATCTCAAAGAAAACATGACAATGAAAAAGCCCAAAGCAAATAACAAAAATGGTTACTGCTCTTCCCTTACTTTAGGATAGTATATGCTTTAGGTGATATTTGTGCATGTCTATAAGGGACCAATTCTGTGAGCAACCGTCATCTGCTTCTGCAGGTGGGTTCAAGAGCTCACGTATGTGCTTATAGTCAATATTTTATCAAGTTCCAGCAAATTCTGAAGGTCACTGGGGTCTTCAAGAAGAAAGAGCAGTCACCTCCAGAGTCACTGCTGAAGATCTGTCCTGGGAACAGAAGTTGGAAGCTGGTCCCTGTCTGCGCTCTTGCTTGCTTCTGTTCAATCTGCAATTTATCTGTATTCACAGAGAGCATTATGCCAAGAATCTGGTGTCAGAATAGTAAATGAAAGAAGGAAAAGGCCCTTTCAGGCACTCAGAATATCTTCCAAAAATGTTCTTGTAATCTAATTTCTTTCTCCCTTAGGAGTTTAGGAGGTATCTGCAGTGAACTAGAATAAGGCATGCCTTAAAGCGTGTGAACTTGTTCCATGAGAAACTGCTGCAATGCTTGTAATGCAGAAGTCACAATAAGAAATATTATTAGGCATTTGGGAGAGCTTACCATATTTCCAATAATTTTGCTTGATGGTTGTGCCCTTTTCTGACTAATGCTCCCTGGATTTTAATGGAGCAGCATGGGTTTGTCACAGACACTTTTCCTAGACAGTAAACAATAGAGCATTGATGGAAACAAATTACCAGAGAGAATGTTGACCTCAGAGAAAAAGTCTCTGCAAACAGCAGGATATGAACTGATGCTCTGTGTTGTCAGATCATTCCAGAAAGCAGATATGCAGATGATGATGTTCTCTCAGAAGACATTAGGAAACAAGGGGCAGACATATCCTAGAGGATTAAGAACAATTGTCATAGCTATATCAGGATAGCAACATATGAATCTCAAGAGAGTCCAGCCCATCCGTTGTAAATGTACAACAGTCAGGAAGCTGATAGGTATCATGTGACCTTGCAATATGTCCCCACGGCTATTAATGATAAATCAATCCAAAGCTCAAACTCTTGAGCTTCAGGGCACTATTTTTTTTTTTTTTCTATTTTAAGTGAAAAAGATGTTTCAAGCAAAAATCGTGTGTTGTAAGATGGTAATTAGTAAGTAAGTCCTTGTAGGAAACGACTACTTGCGGTATTATTCTTTGTTAAGAAGGTGTACTGACCAGTCAATTCAGTGGTCCTACAGCTTAAGACAGTGGTATCTCAACATGGTGTGCTAGACAGATCTATGCCCAAGGGATATTTCACCCGAAATCTTGAACTGTTTGTTGCACATACTGCTGGCATTGGCATAAATGCATTTAAGTTGCTGGACTCCAACAGCAGCATGCTACCTTGTGGTGGATTATTTTCATTCTAGGGACATTCTAGGGGTTCATTATATTCACAGCTTGAATTTAGTACTTGTATTTTGGGACATGGAGCTAAGAAAATGTAGTCAGTCCAGCATGACTGCACACTTTATGAAGAGTTCAGATCAAATAGTGATGGTATTTGGGAACAGAGTAGAGGCGGCAAATATTTAACTTTGAAGACATTGCCAGGTCTGCTATTGAGAATTCAGCTTTTGCTCTCGTTATTGGTAGCAAAGCTCATTAATACTTTCACTTCATTATTGCTGTGTACCAGTTACTGTGTCAGTACTATGGATAGCACTGGACAGTTTGCCCTATAACTATATGAAGCTATGTAAAGCAGAGTTTTGGCTTATGAGACAGCTCAGACAAGACAGGCATAAAAGAGAGAAGAAGGTGGCTGCAGAATGATCCATCCTGTCTATGTGCTGCATCTCCAGGCACAAGAACTAGGCTGATATGTTCAGTGCAAACCTGTAAGTTTCTATCTCTTATCTGCTCTTCCACAATCGTAGGCCTCAGCTGAATTACGATTTTGTTCTTACATATTTATATATATATATATATATACACACACTTTTTCTGTTCTCATTCTTTCAGCAAGAAAATGTGAATAGACCAGTGCTTTTAATGGAGTTTAAATGTGGAGTTTAATCAAAATGAAACCTGAGTTCAAACCCATGGAGGTAGAAAGTAGGAAAGGCATGAATTTCCTACAGCTGTCTGGAGTTCATGTCTCATCTTTCCTTTATTTGCTATATTACAAAGTCATCTTAGAGAAGGTATTAATGATTAGGCTCAGTAGCTAAAACGAAGTATTTGGCATTTCACATTTTAGCAAAATATGCCTGCATTTGAAGTTGCGTACATTTTGTAGTGTCTCTGAACTACCTGCATTTGTAATTTTTCTTTTTGGCTGGTAAATTGTTTTTTTTCATGCTGGGTCCTGCCTTGTCTGACCTTCTGAATAATAGACCACAAGTTCCAGCCAGCGATGGAGCACCACAGCATTCCAGGCTACATGAAGCATAAGAATCTGTGGCTAAACACTGTGTTTGTTAATAATTCCACAATACCCAAAGTGGTCTACCCAGTGTTTAGTTGCATGAAGGTGAGATTGTATTTTCAGTGTGAATGCGGCTGACCACTTTTCAGACTTGGCATCTGGAGTTAGGTTTCCTGTCTCAGATATCTCCTCTCTAGGCTGATAATTATAGCTCTTGAACAAGGTGTCTTCCTTTGAATATCTCGCTAGATTGAACTGTGAGTTTCTCATAAAAATAAAGGATTAAAAAAAAACACCTCAAAACAGGAATAGATGTATAGTTAACTCTGAAATGACTAAAACCATGGCAGTTACAGCACATCAGGAGGTACTGGTACTGGCCTCAACAAGAAGGAACAAAACTAAGTGTGCCTCATTTTTTGCACCACGTTCCTTTCTTTTTTTAATTTGGGACGACTCTCGGCAGTTCCATTTAATTCAGGTCTCATAACTCAGTCTGTGTGCTGGTCAGGCATGGACAATATTCTCATCATACAGCAGTGAGCACTGGCATTGTGAAAGGAGCACCTAAGGGAGCTGTAAAAGAGCTAAAGAAATATAGGTATGAGGGAGTATAAAGCATGTTTTATTGTTTGCATTTTGTGTGTTGTCTTTATTTAGCACAGCAATATCCCAGGAAAACGTCGACAGCAATAATTAATAATCCTTTATAATTCAACAGAAAGGGGAAGAATGCTGTGAGAACAAAATGAATACTAGCCCAAATGCCTCATGCAACTGATGGCTTTTTGTTTGAAGATACTTTTAGTTTAAATTTTAAGTGAAACTCTTTTCTGTAAATGCTTACATATGTTTTCTGTTTTCCTCTCATTTACATCTCTACCATGTATCTTTAAATGTACGTTGTCTGGATTGACCATTGCTGCCAATCTTCATGCATTTCACTCTTCTGACCATGCCTAGCATCCAAGTAGAAGAAAGAGAAAGGAGGAAAAGCCCTTAAGTAAAATTGCCATCAAAGCAGCATGTCATAAAATATGTCACATTTATGTCTTCATAGCTAGAAACCCCGGGCTTTCGAGTTTTGAAAACCCAAATGAGTCAAAAGAAGAGCACAGGAACATACCTAGTAGGGGCGTGATGACCAAATATTTGTCTATGGATGATGTCGTCTGGGGAGGCCAAACCGTAAGGTGTTTCACTTAGAGCAAGTGCATAAGGAACAGTTCCCATTCTTGGTTGCAAAGGAGAACTGGAGTCTCTGGAGCCTTTGCGAGCTGAGCTGAGCTCTAAGGGCTGCAACATGTGCTGGTAGCACACTTCACTGTCAGAGCTGTAGTGTGGGAACGTCAGTGGTTCTTTCACATCTGCAAGAAGTAGATTTGGTTGTGAAATACATGCACTTAGGCTGCAATTTGTTCTTCTGAAAAGTGCTGGGGAAGCACTTTTCAACTTGCAAGGTCTGGCCCTCCTGAGGCACTACTAGCTGGGTAAGCAATGAACCTTTATGCCTCTGTGCAGGCATAACGTTTGGAAGGATTCTGGTTTGATCAGAGTGGAGCAGCCTTGGTCCTCTTGTTGTTAAAGACCCCAGTTTGTCTTGTGTTCATATCAAGGCCTTGCAGCCAAGCGATTCTGCAAAGGTGGGTGAAGAGGAGATTGAAAGGTACAGTTGCACTGTCTACTAATAAGGGTTGCCTTACTTTCTCCCTTCCACATCTATAAAAGAACTCTAAGAGCAATCATGGACTTTAAATTTCATACTGCTGATATATTTTATAATAGCTCCCAAAACTACTTTCTCAACTGGTAATTCAGTTGAGCTCTGCTGCACATGCTAATGCTTCAGTATGGAGGCAGTGGAAAATTATTTAATAAAACTTAATATGGCTTTCATTTCATGGCTGTTATTATCGAATATTAGTCATTGCTGAGGATCATTCCTAGAACAGTTTGTTCTGTATGCATCATCTGCATGCATTTGGTTATCAACTCTTTGAAATGCACCAGCATTTGGATGGTAAAAAGAAGTTTTAATTTTATTCAGCTTTGCATCTTGAAAGCAGGTGTGATCTTAACAAATGGGAGTTATCATAATTCCTGTGTCTTCTGTAGTTCAGCATAAAAAATGGTTTTAGTCTCATGGATGAAAATTAGGACTGAAAAATTCACAAGTGGTTTTGTTACCAATTAGTCTTTTTCCTCGCCAAAAATACATGTGCTTGATTCCAAGTTATGGAACTTTTTCATGCTATTTGTTCAGAAATAGTTTCTGCCTACTTATCTGTATGAATCTGTAAGAGGTGGAAGGAATAGACCTAAATCCTGCAAAACTTTCCATACATGCAGGTACTGACTCCAGAGGTTCTTCTGCCTGCTTATACGAGCAAAACTCTATGTATAAACATTCAAAAGATTTTAAAGAACAGTATTTCCATTGTGGCTTGAAAAGCTTGAATCATAGTCATTCTCTCCTTATATTCATTGGCTAGTGAGTGTACATGCTATTATTACTTTTGTGAAAACTGATGCTTTCCTATTTCTGATGTACTACTGAAAAGGATGTGCCTGTCTCATACAGCTATGCTGCTCCCTTAGGGTAGAAAAGCATTGTGTTTTGTGTTACAATCTAGATTAATGGAAGTAACAACCCTCTAGCAGTTTTTAATGCTAGGGGATGTTTCATGATGCTTTGCCATGTTTTTTTCTCATAATCTTCCATTTCAAATCTACACTTTCCAGTCAGACAAAATCAAATTGCTATATGCTTGATGTCAATATATCCAAATTACACTGCTATGGCATGATCTGTGTGATGATGCTGTCGGATTTTGTATGTCTTTGTCTGGATCAGCATTACTTCACCAGGAGAAATAAGGAGCTCTGGGATATCAGGAGCTCCAGAAACATCTGGAGCATCAGGAACATGTACATTCTGTTTGTGTGTTAGATGAGACTGTGCTTACTGTTTGTCCTGGCTTTAGCAGTAGCAGTCAATTTTTTCTCCTTCTTGGTAGATGGTGCAGTGTTGTGTTTTGACTTTCAGCCTGGGAATAGAGCTGATAACACACTAATGGTTTTAGTTGTTGCTAAGTCATGTTTATTCTGACCAAGGACTTTGTGAGGCTCATGCTCTGCCAGGGAGGAGGGGAAGTCAGGAGGAAGCAGAGACAGGACACCTGACCCAAACTGACCAAAGAGGTATTCCATACCACAGCATGTCATGCCCAGGATGTAACTGGGAGTTAGCCGGAAGGGCACGGGGCTCTGTTTTGGGTCGGACTTGTTTCGGCGGGTGGTATCATATTCTCTTCCCTTGTTATTTTCTCTTATCATTATTATTATTGGTGGCAGCAGCAGTGATTTGTGTCATACCTTTGTTACTGGACTGTTCTTATCACAACCAGTGGGAGTTACATTCCTTTGATTCTCCTCCCCATCCCTCTGGGAGCCAGGGCGGGGGGAAGGAAAGAAAGAGGGAGGAAGGGGGGAAGGGAGTGAATGAGCTGTGTGGCTGGGTTTAAACCATGACACTTTTTCATGCCTAAAAATGTCAGTCCTGAAGGAGTGTCATTTGTTTGTATGGTTTGTTATTTACATCTTAATAATGGTTAATTCCATCTGTGCTTTTGTACAAACTCCATACTGCTTGGGACAGTTCCTAACTTCCTAAGCAGTTTTTATTGTAAAGGTGGTCTGCTGCTACACAAAGCCAGCCCAGCCTGCTGTTGTCATAGCTTTTCATTACAATTTCCCTCAGAATCCCTAAAACATAAACATGGAAACCCTCAATTTTCTTTATTGTTCAGGCATCTTGAGTAAACTCTCACTGCGGGTGACTGGGAAAGAGGTTTTTTTTACCCTTCCAGCATCCATTATGCCTCTGTGTGAAGACAAATATCTGTAAATGAGGAGTGTCTGGATTTTCAGTGGACTATCTTGAAACAAACTTAACTAAAAAAAAAGAGATCTTGTTATTTCTAAGGTCATCCCTGCTCAAGCTTAATTTAAACATGAATTATTTGTTGAATAATAAACTTACTTCAACAGAAGCATCAGTGATTCCCAAGCCAGGATTTTCTCCATCTGGCAGAAACTGATCCTCCCAAACCTTTTATCCATGCCATATTGACACTTCAGGAACTACGTAGCAAACCTGATGTTGTAAGAAAACCAAGCCTCCTATCCCTTGGGACAAGTGGAGATCTATAAGTGTGCTACTGCAGTATTAATTTAAAGGCCAGCCTGCCATATTTGTGCAAGAGGGTTGAGAGTGACGGTCTCTCTTGTATGACGATAGGCTGAGAAAGTTGGGGCTGCTCAGCCTGGAGAAGAGAAGGCTGTGTGGAGACCTCATAGCAGCCTTCCAGTATCTGAAGGGGGCCTGTAGGGATGCTGGGGAGGGACTCTTCATTAGGGACTGTAGTGATAGGACAAGGGGTAATGGGTTAAATCTTAAAGGGGGAAGTTTAGATTGGATATAAGGAAGAAATTCTTTCCTGTTAGGGTGGTGAGGCACTGGAATGGGTTGCCCAGGGAGGTTGTGAATGCTCCATCCCTGGTTGCGTTCAAGGACAGGTTGGACAGAGCCTTGGGTGAGATGGTTTAGTGTGAGGTGTCCCTGCCCATGGCAGGGGGTTTGGAACTGGATGATCTTAAGGTCCTTTCCAACCCTAACTATTCTATGATTCTATGATTCTATGTGGACCAGGATTATGTCCAAGTATTAATAGTGCTGATTAAATAAGGCTGGAGAAAGTATTCTTACTCTTCAAATATTGATCCCACTATTGTATTTATAATCCTATAATAAAAGGAAATTTAGTAGGAAAAATGGATGCAGCTTCAGTATTATTGACTTACGGGAGTTTTTAACAATTTGAAAGCAAACCCTAACCCTCGTGGAGTCAGACATTTGTGGGAGTAAGGCCAGACTGTCTTTTCTGACCAATGTAGCACAAAAAATATAATCTAAAGACTTAAAATTCAGGCAGCTGAATCAACAGCAAAATCATAAGAAGGATTCTGTTCCTTCAAATGCCAAAAAAACATTGACATATTTTCTGTCAGGAAGAGAAGGAGGAAGGATTCTCCTAGCCAGCTTTAAAAGAGAAGAGGGTTAAGAACCAACTTGTGGGATTTTCAAAGGGACTGTGGGCACTTATCTGCCTCAGAAATACATATTCAACAATGAGTATCAGGGTCAGATGATTTATACGGTTCTAAAATCACATTAGCACACATTACAAATTACAAAATTCCCTTTGTAGATATAGATCAGCAAAGTGCAAGAACAGTAAATAACCAACGGACTTTAGGAAAAGAGCAAGGATTAAACTCATCCATCACTAACTAGCACATCTGTAGCAAATTCACAGAAGGAGAAAGCAGAAAGGAAGGGGAGACATGATAAACATTTTTATCATCTTGTACCTCATCTTGTTCCTCATTTATCACTGTGTGAAGGGTGAGCATCAGTATCACTGCTGGAAGTAGAGAAAAATGACAAAGCAAAGGGCAACCTTTTCCTCTTTTGGAAATGCATCTGAGGCATGCCAGGGAACCCAGTCTTTACCTGGTGGTACAGCCTGCTCTGTGCAGCTCCACAGTGCTCTAGCTAGGAGCTGCTGGGTCGAGCTCTACCCGTGGCTGTGCATTTGCAAGATCTCTACTCATTCTGAGGTCTGTCAATGGTATGGCAGGAAATGTCTTCTCTGAATTATTTTGTACCATGCATCCTCAGCAGTATCCATCTTTCTAAAGCAGAGTCGATACTGGCAGCTCCTTATGTGTAATACCCTGGGTACAACACACCATGTACCACAAACATAGGGGCAGATTGCGCAGTGGCAGTAACTCTGCCAAGGCATGACCCATAACAGAATCCCTCGTCTGGACCCACATTCCTCTCCATGGAGGTTCTGTCACCATCTGAGCTTAATGGTCTTTTCCAGCACCCAGTGTTATATTTGCTGTTACACTCAAGTTGTCCTGGTCCAAATAGCAACAGACCAAAGGCAGGAGGACAAGAGTGGCTGCAGAGGGGTTTCCTTGCCCAGGCAGGTGACTGCTGCAGGGGCTTGAGCTCTGTCTAAGACAGAGAGGACTAAGTAACAATTCATGTAACAACCCCAAATTTCATTTCATTTATATGTCCTCTTATAAAACCCAGTACAACTCATTTAGACCTCAATATTTCTTCATAGACATAATCTTTACTGCTGTCATAATGAT
Organism: Pezoporus flaviventris; assembly: GCF_033815535.1. NCBI lineage: Eukaryota > Metazoa > Chordata > Aves > Psittaciformes > Psittacidae > Pezoporus > Pezoporus flaviventris. The sequence continues at coordinate 5,171,358 of NW_026892626.1, read as the reverse complement.
GCCCTTCTTTCTTACTATGAAACCTCTCTTAAGATTTCATCGTTTGTTTGTTTCCTTCACTAAGCATCGCCTCCTAAGGATGACAGCATATTGCAAAGTGTTCTTTTAAATAATCAGGCCTATAGCCATCCCAGTAAATGAACTTGGAATGCTTTATGGTGCAAATCTTTGTTTTCATTTTCTTTTTCCAATTACTTGGCAATTCATAAGGTTCAGTAACTTACAATGGATCTCCAAGCCGTTATCGCAAATTCACACAGTTCTGTTCTAGGTGAAATTACAGGATACAAAACTCCATCAAGAAAAGTAGCTGCTTCTCTTTCCAACAAGCCTTCCTTCCCCTCGACTTTCTCCTGCCTCTCTGAAAGGTCTTCGAGTTCTTTGTTCTGCTCTGGCCACAAGGAATTCATTTTTGTGTAGAACTTCAGCTACTTCAGAAAGCTTGGTGTAAAATCAAAGTGAGATGGGACTTGAAGCACTGACTTTCTGATCACTGAGATTCCTTTTTAGCTATTAGCAGGAACAGCCCTGCAGCTTATGCATTTTGAAGAAACAGCTACCTGTAGTGCAGCTGTCTGCAGTGGGAGAAGAGCCTGGCATCCCTGCGTCTGTGCTGTGTTTATGAGAGGGGAGATGGTTCACATGCTTCAATCTGTTCTGGGAAACTGTCAATATCTAGGAGAAACAAGAAGGCTGTTCATCTTCTTCCTTCTCTTCTTTTTGCCTCTGTGTAATCTATTCCCTCTCTCTATTGCCCGCCCCCTCCTTCTCTCTTCCCAGTCTCATCTGAGCTGTGTCTGCTGAGAACAAGTTGTCTCAACACACCTCCTGCTGCTCCTGCGCTGATTGTTACAGCAACAAGAAGTAGCCCTGCAGTGAGATCAACAGGAGCCACTTTATTTGCCAGAGGTGGATTACCATGGTGTGGCAAAGAAGCTGACGTTTATTTGGAGAAGCAAACAGTAAAGAGCATCTTTTACAAAACAGCTCAGGCTGCTGATTCGAAAGAAAAGAGGTGAATCCCTGTGAGACCTCTTTCTATAGTCCAAACAGAGTGTATGTCCAGGAGTCCAGGTCCAAAGTGTGGATTTGGACTTTGCCTAAGTCTTTGTGTGTGTCTGCCCATCTATCCTAATGGCTTCTGACACTGCTAGCCAGTTTCAGTAAAGGGATAGGGGCAAACAGAGACATTTGCTGTAGAAGTCACAGCAATAGATGGCTATCAAATCCCTTCTCCTGCCTAAGGTGAGGAAAAGGTGGCACAGAGCCAGTTCTCATTTGAGGCTGGAGAACCAGATGGACTTTATCAGTGCCCAGGCACAGGGAAAGCTTCCACTGAAGTTTGTACCTTTCCAGACCTCAGGGAATTTGGCAGAGCTCCAGATATGAATGACAGGGCTGCTTCTCATTCTAGTTACTATGCAGATTTAAAAACACTGCATGATGTCCAAATGACATCAATACAACTTGCTGGGAGGCTTTACTGGCCTCTGTGGAAGATCCATGGAACTAACAGATGGGAAAAGAGGGACCAGTTCACTACAAGAGAGGCTTTGAACAGGAGTGAAGGCAGTGGCAAGGAAAATACTGGCGTATGGCAATGAAACATTTAAAATTGATAAAAGAGAAAGCTTGTGAATGGGGTCAAAAATGAATTGAAAATAGCAGGGGTCTGAGGCAGAGCTGTGTATTTATGGCACAGTGCAAACAGCTACTGAGAGCACAACTAAAAAGAAAATGACAAAGCTCTCTCAAGGCTCAGAAGATCCAAGGCAATGGCCAGGAAATAGCATTTTAATCTGTAGGAAATACTGATGTCTGTTCCCACCCTGATCTGGGAGTAACAGGCCCAAAAGTCAAATGCAGGAGATGCAAGACTCTGCCAAGCATCCACGTGGGCACAGATTGGATGCATCCTGCTGGAAACAACACAGTGGAGGTCAGGAAGAGAGATGCCAGAAGAGAATGAGAGTATTTTTCCCCTCTGTTTTGTCAAGCATTCTTCAGAAAGAACCAGTGCAGAAAATCCTCAGAGGAAGTTGGAAAAACATTTACTATTTCACATACTTGCATTTTGTCATGTCTAGAGTTTACAAAATCTCATTTAAAAGAGTGGTTCTTACTTCATTGTTTCTAGAAATCCATAATCTTGATTCTTTCTGGAAACTTGACTAGAAATTGCTGATGAAGCAGAATAAAACTGGGGGAAGCTGTGTATCCATAAAAAAAACCCTGTGGTATGTGTCTGACTGTGAAAGGCCATAAAGTCTATTTTGGAATGTAAAGCTGTACATTTGAACATCAGGCTAGCTTTAAGTAACTCTGATTATCTTTTTAATAGATATTTTAAAGCAGCCTTGAAAAGAACAGGATTGCTCAAATTGCTAAAAACCTTTTGAACATAATGCACTATCTCCTCTGCCAGCTTAGGAACATACCATTAACATTACAATAATAAGCTGCTTTCCAGACTAAAGGAAGATACAGGTTAACCCACGGCTGATGGATAACATATGAGTAACCTGGCTGTTGGTCTCCAGAGAAGTCCATTTGAGTGAGGTGTGGGGTAAGGGTTCTGTAGCCTGTATCCTTTATACATACTGAAACCTGAAATCCTGAGTGAAGAAAATAGCTCCCGTGATAACTCTTCATTTTATCACTGGTAATAAAAATGTTCTGGTGCAGTCATGGTGCTTCTGTTCCTTCATGACAGATCTACCCTGCAGGACCACAAGGTAGAAATGAACTGCCTGCTCAAGGTTACCAGCCAGAAAGGCTCTTTGAAAGTATCTACCTAAAAGCCCAAAATAATCTTTTATTTTCTAGTCTGGGAGAGGGAGAATGACTACTCCACACTGTCTTGTGTTTGCAGGTTTGAATCTGTTCAGGGCCAAAGTGACAGGATCACAAACTGTGCCAGGATGTTTTTTTCCAAGTTCTCTGGGCACAGGCAGTTCCCTGGTGAAATAATGGCTCTTCAGCTATTTGTCTCATGTCTAATCTTCAGAATTGGCCTGCTTTTCCTGGAAAATACTGCTGGAATACATACGGGGAGGGGCTCGCTTCTAGTTATAAGCTAGTCTGTAACAGTTTGTATTAAAGAGCTTTTGCATACCTTCTTTTAAGCATTAGAGATACCAAATCCAGAGCTGGGCAGTGGAAGGTCAGGAGTACATGGGACATCTTAACTCTGTAAGATCAAGGCAGATGATGTAGTGCAGGAAAAGCATTCCCAGTTCTATGTCCAAGGCACAAAACTTGTGCAGTCCCTAACACATTAGCTGATCATGGATTATCTAGCTGAGATTTCCAGACAGCTTTGTGCTTCAGGATTCTGATCACATTCAGAAAAGCATTCTTGTCTGAAAAGTTGGGCATAAAACTTGTAAATTGTGGCTTGTCTTCCTGTATGGAATAAGACATCATTCAACATTATTAAGCATGGTGAAAATATTTTTAATATTAAAAATAAGCATCAAAAAGTGAATGATCTCTTGAGAAAGCATTTCTTCACTCGTGTTTTATGATCTGTAACAGAGAAATGTGCAGTGAAATTTTTGTCACTTGGAATAGTTCTAATATTGTTGCTGTTGTACTTTTCCACTACAGAAGAATCACTGGTATTACTTGTGAAGCATCTAAAGAGCTCAGCTGAGAGGACCAGACCTTCCGCTGTAGTAAAGTACTATACCTACACCAGTTTTAGTAGATCCAGAATACCGATAGGATCCTATGTTCATACTTGTAGGAATAACTTTCCTGCTGTGTGTAAATAGCTACAGATGGACACTGGACAGCCAGCACTTTGGAGCACGGCAGCAGGAGCATAAACAGATTGTCACGGACATGCATGAAGCATCTGTGGGTACAAGGGAAGACAAGCACTAGGATGTTGGCAGTTGGTACTGGCATAGGGCTCTAAATTAGGAACTTAATCATGTGGCTTTCCCCATTCTCTTCTAAAGAAACATTTCTTTTACTTTTCAATACATGGAAGAAGGTCAAATGAGCTCACACCACTCTGAAAAGACTCAAGTCCTTCTCCACAGACTAGATCTCAGTGAAAAACAACCTGTAAGGTCGGAGGCAGAGCGGCCAGCACCGGGGTAGACGAATGTACTCTGAGCCCTCTGGAGGACTCCTCAACATTGAGCCTTTGGAAGCTGTAACTCCTGATAAACAGAGGCAGCTAGCTGCATTATTGTATCCTCTCACAACCACACTCAAGTGCTGGCAATTGAAAATAACTACCCCCAAAATAAGAAGTTATTAACCCTCACATGCACTTGCTCTTCAGATTCATACTATTAATTATTCCACTTGCCTGTAATGGCTTCAGACTCTTATATTTCTCTCAGTGGATTTCTCTGCTGCTTTGCATTTAAATTCACCTTCCTTCATAAAAGTACAGTCAAACAGTAAGCAATAAATTACCCAGACAAAACCAAACATGCTGCTGTTTGCTTGTCTTTCTCTGCAGTCCTAAGCAAAGGATGTTTCTATACCCCTTTCAGAAAGCCATCCCACTCCGCCTATGCTGAATATTTGAAAATATATGGGTAGGATTTAGTAGAGCCACCTACTCTTCAGCCTTAGAAACAGTAGGAAAATCCCACTCATCCATAAATATTTGTGACAAGGTAGCTCTGAAAATAAATTAGGCTATAACAGACCAGGCTGATGTATCCAGCTTTTTAATATCAATTACTATTTGACATGCTTCATGCTTTTTTCATTAATAGGATGAAAGTTTTTATGGGGTAATAACCTAGTTCCAGTGAGCAAGTGTATTTATGAAACCAAAGGCCAAGTCATTTGTCCTTGCAGAAGGAGTCTTGAGACGTCAGTGATTGGCAATTGTCTAAGGTAGATAAGTCACAAGAGCAAAACTTCTGTCGCATAGAACACGGATCCATCCATGAATCACTGAGGACACAGGGGTTATCACTGCAGGAAAGCTGAGAGATCAGAGATCATCTTGGGGATGCTGCTGTTAACCAGAGAAATGCAGGAGAGCCACTGGCTTTACTCAAATATTGAAGATGCTGTAATTAGAGTTACTGCCATGTTAAAGAGTTCCTAATGGATTCCTCATCTGAATCAAGGTTTGGTTGAAAATTTGTGACCTGAAACTGTGATCATCACATTATTACCAGAACTCACTGGTTTTCTCCCTCTTCCGACAGTAGGCAGATGGTAATTGTTTCCTAGAACATTCCTCAGCTGAACAGCAGTGACAAACATTCTTCTTACATCAGAGTATCCCAAAGCACATTGCAAACTACCTGCAATAAGAGGCCAGATTTGTTTTCCTTGGTTCTGGTAGGAGCTATGCAATAACCTCTCTCATCAGGGATGAGGCATGCTTGGCTAATGGATTATAATCTTACCTGGTTTTCAACCCCAGCTGTTCCATGCTATTAATCTCATTATACCTGCACTTAAGTCATCAGCAGGAGTCATCTACACCTACTCCATCAACTGGTTAAATGCAAGGTTTGCCATCCCAGCACAACTGGAGAAGAGTAAGTAAGAATTGAGGACAGTCTCCAGTAAGGCATTGCTAACAAGAGGAAAACTGTTTTTCTCCCACGAGACCATTCCTCCAGTGGCGCCAGTTGTGTTAGCACCCAGCTTGTGTGTCCCTCTGGGAGCTTGACTTCTGCTGGATGAAAACAGCACGATTACTTCTGATTGCTATTTCTGGTCATGTGGGACAGTAATTGCATGTCAGGTTCTTGCTGCAGGCTCTTTTTGAGTTCACGCAATCCGTACATACTGATCAAATTTCCTAGTTGAATCACAAGTTCTTAGACAGGAGTGTTTACTATAAAAAGCAAAGGTTTTAATCCAAATCAGTGAACGTAATAGTTTGATTTGTGGCTGTAAAATAAAATCTTTGATTTCTATCATCACCTTGATCAATACAACCAATATATAAATGAGTCAGTATAGGTCCCAAAAATTCTCACTGCTATAGTGTTCTGCCCTGAAATGCACCTCCTCCATTAGCCTGTGATGTGCAGAGGGCCACCCTCTCCCAGCACACCAGCCTTTGGAGCTCCTTTTAGACAGTCTCACAGAATCTAGATGTAAAATCTGTCTTCAGGTGATGGAAGACAATTTGATACCTTGCAGGGTATTTATTTTAAGAGAGAAAGTCATAGCTACAGCAAAAAGACTGAAGACAGGAGAGGTGCACAATGGAGACACACTGAATGTTTCTGCTAATTTGCCCAGGGCAACACTGAAGGGCAACATCCAGGCCCAGAACAGCAAAGGAACAGCCTTTCATGAGATATGTATAGCGTGTTGATTTCATGGACAGATTTGGGAGACACAAAGTCATTCTGTGCATGTGTAGTGAGAATTGCACAGCTACTCAGGTAGGGTGAATATTAATTTACTGAGGCACTTGTTAGATGAGGCAGTATTTAGTAGCACACATATTTTCCCTTTGCTAGTCTGCAGTTCTTTTGTGCAGACCCCACTGTCTTACTGGAAGTCTTTGGCTTCTCCCAGAATTGTGATATGTTATATTGACATAGCAAAAAATATAACCATCATTTGGGAGCAATATATTTCCCACAGCTATACCCTAGCAAACACTTATTTCCATACCACCTACAGATATGTGTGTATCTTTTTGTTCTAATATTGAGAAAATATATGTTTGCATTCTTTCAATACAAGCAATCCTTGGCTTGAATTTTCAGCTGATCAAATAATAATGAAGCAGTAAACATACTGGAGTTTTCTGCACCACCGGGACTATGCAGGCAGGCGAAATCTATTGTGGCCCCACACTTAAAGGAAAGCTAGATCTCCTCATTAAATCTTGGTTGTTGTTATTTTCTAGAAGAAAATCTCTACTGCAAACAACATTACAGAGACGTGCAAATGAGTGGTGAAGAATTGTGGGGGGGGGGGGGGGGGGGCGCTGCATGCAGGGGCAGAACACCACCTCTCCCAGCATTGCACCACCAAAGAGCCTGCCTGCACACACTGATACTGTTCATCTGATGGGCACCAGGTACAGCCAGGATTAGCTCTGGATTAATGTGTTTATTTTACCCATCAACCCCAGTATTCAGCATCTGTATTTGATCTAGCATCACTGTATCTTACCTTAAAAAAAAACAAAAACAAGAAAAAAACAAGCAAAATCACCTACACATACTTTTCCCTTCTGCATACGGCTAACATCTGTTTGGACAGCAAAAATTCATGGAAGAATGACATTTGATCAATTCATTTGATAAAGACATATGCCAAAGCATATCTTTACAGAAAAGTGTCCAAAACATGAACAGCTAAATTAAAACTAAAGTAGTTCAGAGCATACTTCCATGGAAGTGGCATTGAGCCTGAATTTGTGTATTCATTTTCAATTATTCTTTGCATCATTGGGTTAAATGCGTAAGCCTGGGTTCAGCAGATGAGCTAACTACCCAAGTTACACATGTAAATCCTACAAGACTTGAAGTGCAGTGCTAGAATAGATCCCTCTTTGCTCTTTCTACTCGTTTTACTAGTTTGCCTTCTGTTAAAATTGCTATAAAATTAGTCCTGTTTTCCGGTTACCTTACTGGTTTTGAGAGGAAGGGAAGAAGCAGAAAAGAGGGAGAGGGGATAAAGTAGAAGACAAAGGATTGTGACACAAGGGCAATTATTCCTATCTTAAAATTCTTTAATAATTTTTCTTTTTTAGAATATTACCTTGTAGGTGATGCAGTTTGAAAAGAGTTTAAGAGGTTTGCAGTGATTATGTTTAAATACATAGATGTAATCTAAACGGCTGTTAAAATGTTGACTGGAAGCTGAACATTTTTATGTTATGTTAAATTAGGTATTAAATTTCTTCTTCAGTACTTCAAATGCAAAAAACTGCCTAGTGCTTTTGCTGGCACTCTTAAGAAATGTTAATAAGGCTTTTTTCCTGCTACATTTTAAGTGGAAAATAGGCAGTATAAACAAAAATGCGGACCGATTTCTTTTTTCTGCTGGGATATCCAGATATGAGCCTCAAAAGAGAGACTTTTGTTTACATATTCTGCATAAAGTTGTCCAGAAAACTTCAAATGAACTTGTGCAGGGATCCAAAGCTCAATAGACAATGAAAGCTTTCCTCTGGCATCTCTCCCCCCTCCTCTAAGCCAGCTGAGGGATATTATTAATTTGAGCTATCAGCAATAGGTGAGTTATGATGTAGCAGTCTGGTAAATTATACTGAAGGATTTTATTTTAAGTTACGTTGGCAATACTGTAGGCTAGGTTTTTATCTCAATTCAGGTTGCATGGACCTAACCCAAACTCCCTTTATGAGAGGCACTAACCTCCAGACCAGGACCTGTGAATTCTGCCTGGCCAGGCTGGAAGGAGCAAACCAGCTGCAGCTGAGTGCAGCCACATGTGTAACTTCTGTCTCCACATTTTGATATGTTGCAGAGTAAGGTAAACCTAGGCACAGTCAGGCCTTACTGAAAACTCGCTTCAAACAAGTTTTTAATTAATTCTGAACTATTTTAAATAAATCACGCACAAAGTCCACGTCATACCTACTCAAGGAGCCAGAATATTTAACTATGTGTATAACAGGAAGCACAATCATCACCATGCCTTCAATTCTTACAATAAACTACAAGGAAGGTATTAATATTTTTGAAAAATGAGTTGGACTGGGTTTTTTTGGGCTTGTTTGGTTGCTTTTTTTCTGGGAGCAGACTGGATTGACTATAAAAAGGAAGGCAAGTTGAAAGTACAAAGTCTATAAAAAGCTAGTGTTCCAAGGAGCAAGCACATGTACCTAGGAAATCTTTGTTGATTGTTGCTAATATCTATGATAATTAAGCTAAAAATACCCACAGAGCAATAGAATTTGCAGAGATGACTCTATTGTCTTAAGCAAATAATGAAGCAAGGAACAGTTAAATTGATCCCATGACTCTCATTTCAATAATAAAGCAGCAACAACTGTTAATCTATAGCACTCAGTTTAGATTACAAACTTAACACCAAATGGGCAATTTCATTAGAGAGAATACAGCTAAGAGCAACTCTGGCGGGGGAAAAAAGCCATCCCCATTGAAAGCAAACCATCCTGAGAATTTCTTGCTGCTTGGTACCCATAAGCATAATCAGGGCAGAGTTCTCACAAACAGCAGGTACATCTGTGTCCAGGGTTCAGCTGTAGCAGTTGTTTTTCTCCTTCCTGATACACATGGCTGATAACACACTGATGTTTTTAGTTGTTGCTAAGTAATGTTAACTCTGATCAAGGACTTTCAGTTGTGTGCTCTGCCAGAGAGGAGAGGCACGGGAAGCCGGGAGGAAGCAGAAACGGGACACCTGACCAAAACTAGCCAAAGGGGTATTCCATACCACAGCACATCATGCCCAGTATATAAACTGGGAAGACAGTCGGGGTTATTCCTGCTTCAGATAAATGCAAACACATTTGTGGGACTGCTTTTGCTCAAGGACCTGGATATACTTGGTGGGTAATGTGGAAAGATGGGGAAGTCTGGTGTGTACCTCAAGGGGATTTGATCTGGGGGGAAAACAGCCAATGAACTCCATTATATGCTGTTGCCTGCTACATAACGTTTCTATAGCCCATCAGCTAGATGCCCATCTCCACCACTCTGGGCTTTGAAAAGAAGATATGTGTTGTCATGGTCATCAGCAGAGAATAAAGTCATGGAAAGGCCAGCAGCAGCAGAACTGTCCCCAGGTCACCAGAGACTGACCCTGATTCCTCTCCCATCATCACCCCGACAAAGAGTGAACTTTGATGAAACCAGATGAGCTCAGCAGTGACCAGACGTGTTCCGCTGTGTTGTCCACAGGCAACAATCCAACACTGCACACCATCTCTCCTGCTCTGAAAGACTGTAACAAGAGATGGAGCCTGAATGAATGGACTGAATGAATTCAGCAACTTTATACGGATGGTCCATTGACTAAGGAAATGATAACTGTCTCTTTGTGTGTGTGTGTGTGTATGTGTGAGACAAAAAGCGATCATACGTCGAAAAATGTGGGATCTGAGCATGACAAGAATGGTATGGAATAAGGGGTGGATACTGTCCTGGGTTCAGCAGTAGCAGTCATTTTGATCCTTCCTAGTAGCTGGTGCAGTGCTGTGTTTTTGACTTTAGTCTGAGAACAATTATCTCAGAATGCTGATGTTTTTAGTAGTTGCTAAGTCATGCTTGCTCTGATCAAGGGCTTTTTCACTGCTTTGCCAGTAAGGAGGGGCACGGGAACCTAGGAGGAAGCAGAGACAGGACACCTGACCCAAACTAACCAAAGGGGCATTCCATACCACAGCACGTCATGCCCAGTGTATAAACTGGGGGCAGTTAGTTACCCGGCAGGGCTAGATCACTGCTCGGGTCAGCCTGGGTATCAGTTGGAGGGTGGTGAGCGGTTGTATTCTCTTCCCTTGTCATTTCCCTTATCATTATTTTTATTGGTGGTAGCAGCAGTGGTTTGTGTCATACCTTAGTTACTGGACTGTTCTTATCTCATCCCATGGAAGTTACCAGCTGGGCTTAAACCATGACAATCTGTAGGAAGCCCTTGCTGTCTAAGCAATTCTTTTTACCCCAAAGTCTGCCAGGATACAACTGGCTGAATCAGCTCCCCAACACACAAGTTACCTTGCATAGTCAGGATGCCGTCTTCTGTTTGGATGCAGGAATCATTGGGAAGGGACACCTGAGGGGGAGAGAAGGAAGTTCTCTGTCCATGGTCAGAGCCCACGGAAACCCCTGACATTGCTGTCAAAGAGGCTCCAATACATGAGACAGATGTGCATCCCTAAGGACAGAAGGAGCCAAATGAGCATATGGGGAACATTTTTTCCTCTTTATATTCCTGTCATCAAAATCAACACATGATCTGAAAGCCAACCAAACTCACCCACAGATACCAGCACTGCCTGGAAGAGACAGTTCTCTTCCTAAATTAGATTCTTTCAGACACTTACACAAATCCATAGATATCACAGGGCCCATAGAGCTGGAGGCAATGAATATCCACAGAGCGAGGCTGTAGATGATGGAAGGATAGGCTTTCATCATCTCTGCTGGCAGCTGTATGGAGCTTATGGGGCTAAGCTTTCTGTTCTCCCTGAAGGTAGCAGGCAGAACTATAAATATCCATATGTAACACATTTACTGAAGGACTGAGTGCCATCCTAAGAGTCATTTTTTAATGGTAGGACAGTATTTCACAGGTACTAGCAACTTTCTGAAATAAAGTCAGAGAATCAGAGAATAACTGAGGTGAGAAGGAGCCTATAAAATCCTCCAGTCCAGCCTCCTGCTCAAAGCAGGGACAACTTCTGCTATAAGAGAGGTTGCTGAGAACTCTAGCCAGCTCAGTTCTGACAAATTTCAGGGATGGAAGAGAACAGGGAATCTGTTCCTTTGCTGCATAACCCTTACTCTGCTGACTTTTTTCCATTTAATTGAAGGATGGAGTTTCCCTTGCTGCAAAACACGACCACTGACTTGTCATTTTGCAGTACGCTGCTGGGAAGAGTCTGACTCCATCTTCAATACAATCCCCTTTTGTTAGTGAAAGACAGGAACTAGATGCCCTCTTAGCTCACCTTCTACTGGCTAAATAAACCCAAAACTCTTAACCTCTCCTGATCCACCATATGCTTCAGAGTCCTGAACATCCCACTGACCCTTTGCTGGACATGCTCCCCCTTATTGACCACTCTCTGGCACTGCAGTACACCAAAACCACAGTTTTCCTACTGTAAAATGCTATCATATAAGCCCTGAGTTGAGGGGAATGATTGATCTGTCCGCTCTTCCCCAAACAGCCCCATACACAGTCAGGCTCCATCACTTTAAACACGTGGCTCATATTCAGTTTGGAAGGACTCTCAGGCCCTTTCTGCAGAGCTTCCCTCAGCCTCTCAGTCCCCAGCCCTACTGCTGATGTGGCCCAGTGGCAGAACTCGCCATGTTTGTTTTCGCTGAATGTCATGATATTCCTATTAGCCTATTCCTCAAGTCTGACCAGGTCTTTGTCTATCTTTGAAAGCAGTCATAGAAATTTGGGTAACATCTTCTGTGTGCCTTCATGAGAAAAGAGCTAAATGTCTCATGAGATTTCTGCACTTGTATGTATATATGCATGCTCCCTGGTGTCACGTTGTTTTACGCCAACACTCTACATTCTTTAAAAAAAACAAATAAAGGACAAGGGAAACCTAAATCCTTACTGACATCAGCAAGAGGTTTTAGTGACTGCAGTGACCTTGAAAATACTCCAGTCATGTCAGTGCAGCAACAGGAATCAGGATGTCAGCATCAGTGCTGGAGTGGACTTGTTTTAGCATGACTTTACTGAAAAGGAAGGAAGATATAGTTGCTGCTCAAGGAGGGTGTGTCTTGAAACCTATAGCCAGTATCCCTGTTTAACATTCTGTTAGCAAAACTTATGACATACACTGGAGTCCCATTTTCCTCATGTAAGATTATTTCTTTCAGCCATTCATGCATACCGAAGTGTCTATCCTGCTTATATAGCATCCTGAGATCCAGACACTTCAAAACCTGCATAATAACTGCATAGAATATCTCAATTAATGCCTACTTCCGCATCTTTGATAATTCATTCGTAACCAAGCAGAAATATTCATTGCAGCATTTGCAAGGACAGTTCCAAGCCACCTGCGGTAGGTGTTCACAAAACCTAACCTTCTGTACCTAAAAGCTATAATGAATAAATCCTATAAATGTCATCTCCTTTATCACAGCAGTTCTGTGAAACACTGCCTCTCCCTAATGAAAGTTCCATTTCTCCCCTCCCTTGCTGCAATTACATCTGCATTTTACAAGTACACCATGACTGGGCTGCTTTAATTTCCTTATAATACTCAGGGAATAATTAGTTCTGTATCTTCTAATGAAGAACAAATTTATGCATTCAAAAATTAAATCTTTACTTTCAAAAGAGCCATCACAATTTGGTTTGAGTGCTTGTCTTCATTATGTGCAGAAAATTAAATGCACTCTGTAAAATAATTTTGCTGGTATAATAAAGGATTATGCATGACAAGGGAAAAGTGACCCAGTTTAGTAGGAAAAAACCCCACACCTTTCTCATGAAATTTCAGTTCATATTGCAACAAGCTTATGTCTTATATATAAGAAGTTAGGAATTCCTTTGGAGTCTGGATTTTCTGAACATCTGATTCCTATGGAGTGGGTGAATTGAGAACTTGACAAAGGAGTGGAATTCTATATCTCAGCATATGTGGGATGGGAAGTCCAGGAAGACAGCTCAAGATAGGTCAGAAACTTCAAAGATTCTGCTTTGGATCTTATTTTAATGGACTGTATTTGTGCACATCTCACTGACACCATCCTAGGTGAAACTGAAGTCAGCATCACAGCTTTTTTCCTAACAGAAATGCATCAGCTGAACACATTTCCTTAGCATTTACTGGGCCTAAAACCTGAAAGTCTCATTTCTCTTTCTTGGACATATCAGTTGTATGTGAAACAACCCAATACCTCTGGTAACTGAAGCATACAGTTTACACTCCTACACAGCAAGCTCTGTCGTCCTCCACCTTTGTTTGCTGGCACTGGAAAATCTGGTTTCTACTCATCTTCTTTGGAACCTTCATGATGCTGGAGCTTTTGAATTTTGGCCCTTGCCTGCAGGCTATTATACAGTTGTTCCAGCCTTTTTAGATAGATTATGTATCCTAACTTCCACCTTGCTGTAGGAGGTGGGAAGACCTTTGGCTTTTTACGTCAACTAAACTTTTGCTAAATCACCAGCCATTTCTCTCTCTCTGCCGATAGGCTAACCTCCTGTCACTACATGAAAAGGATTTAACAGTTTCTAGGACACAGAATATACACAGGCACAGAATTTTGAACTGCTTTTCACCACGTATTTCATGTGCAGTTTGAGACTTGCAAGGCATCACCCAAACTGAGTCATGACGGTTTTGCTTTTCCAACAGATCTAGCAATAATCATATCACAACATGACCTGTTGACCATATCAAGTCCCAGTAAACCCCTCCATGGTCCGGTAAATAAGGGGTATACATGTTGCCAGAGCTGCCCAGCACTTGGAACACACACTGACTAGAAGGCATGGTCACGCTGCCTGCACGTGCAAACCACCATCTTCAGAGCAGGACAGTGGTGAGGGAAAGTGTCTTCATTTCCCTGTGTAGCACTGTAACCTCTCCAGACCTTTTCCACTGTTGTCTTACACCTCCCAGCATCCTTTCCAGGGACAACTCTTACAACATCCTCTAATTCTAGCTCTTTTTCTACAAATAAGCTGTCTCATAGTAGTATATTTGGCTGTCTAGAGTACAGTTTTCAAAATTAAAAAAAAACCTGAAAATATTAAGCAGCCATTTCCCAAAATAACATAGATTGAAATATACAAAATTACAGAAAAAAACAAAGAGGTTTGTCAGGGGAGTTTTAATGGCAGGTTGGGCACCTGGTGAAACACCACGACCTGGGTTAACCACTCATCTCAGGACTCACTGGCCCTGAGGTGCAAGATGCTTCAGTCCCAACCCCCCTCAAAGAAACTTGTGTTGCAAATTATTTTGGCAGTTTTGAAAATCAGTCAGTTTAGTTAGGTTTAATATAAAAGCATTAAACTATGATGTAAAATGCCATGGGCAGACACTTCACCAGTGGAAACTTTCATAGTTTGACAAAAGTCAAAGTAAAGATGACAGTTTACAACAGCTGAAAACGTTTCAATCATGTGTGGAGGCAAAAGAGGTTGTAACCTAAGAAAACCATACGTAACTGTATAATTAAGTACCTAAGGCCCAATCCCCTTGATGCATTCTCATTTTCTTACATACCCACATACATTGTTAGAGCAACATTAATTGGTGTGAAGATAAATGTGAATCAAATCTAATAGAAGAATGCACAAACTAGGTAGGGAGACTGAGGCATGGAGCAGTATAGAAATTGCCAAGCAGCAGCTGAGCACACCCATCCTCCAAGAATAAAACTTCTTTTCCCAACTCTAGTGGGAGCTGGTGCAAGTGTATTTGCTTTTCTTAGCTTATACTTGCAAATGTTCATCTTTGAGCAGCTAATACTGCCTTCAGTGGCTTAACGGTGTTATGCATAGCTAGAGAGCAGAGTGTGACCCGGCAAGGGAACCATCCTACATGCAGCTTCACAGCTTTCTCTGGCATGCACTGTGCAGGAGCACAGCCTGGTCCACATCACTCTCCGTGGCGTCCTACCATCAAGTGAAGAAGTTTCCCAATACACTGTTAACTGATTCAAGGACTTAGTGTGAGCTGAAAAATGAAGGAAAAGAGCTGAGCCAGCTGGTATTTTGCAAATCACCTTATGATAATATGTGGAGTTCTTCTCAGAGGAATCAGTCTATTTTTTTCCATCCTGAGAGAGCGTAGAGTCCAGAAGGCAGGGATGCCACTCTTGTCCTCACAAGGAGGAAACCCTCCCAGGGGTTAGGAATCTTGCAGTCTTTGGGCTATGCATTTCCTTCAACATCTGTAGCACAGGTAGCACGGAGAATGCATGAAAGAGAAATGCTTTCTTTAGGCTCATTAAAGTGCTAAAGAATGGTATCTGAGTCAAAGCTGAGTAAAGCTCTACAACAAATTCCAAAGCAATAGATAAGGTTTTAACTAATGAGTGAGCCCTTGCAGCTCCTCAGTGTACCGCCACAGGTATCTCATCTCAACACCAGCTGATAGTGATACACAGTGGTGCCTGTGACTGTCTGAAGAAAGAAGCCTTACATTCTCCCACAATAATAGAACTTCAACCATGTAAGTGACCAGAAAGCAGTCATGTTCTTGAGCTGGAATGGCACATTTTTCCAGAATGCATGAGCTAACACAGAAAGTATGCTTGCCAGCATGGAAGTTCTAATGTACTTTGTGTTGTTTTCCAGAATTTAGGTTAAAAACACACCTTCAAGCAGCAAGCAGTGCTGTGTCTTTCTTTGGATTGGGAGGTACGCAGCACAGTGCAGCTGGGTCCCTCTAACCTCTCAAACCACAGAGCCAGTGGGAACTGCTCCATTGCTCTGGGGATGGTGGGGACAGCTGAGCTGAAATACAGCTTTGTGTCTTATGCTTATTCTAATTCTAGTGTAATTTCAACGTTGATCGCTGTTGGACTGTTATTTTCCCAAATCATACTATCTGAGACAAAAGATAGGTGGAATTCCATCTCAGCTTCTCATACCAGTCTTTGAGACAATGGACAGCGGAGTCTGATCTCAGATCAGTCTCTCACACCCTCCATCACTTTTTTGGTTTATTACCAGTTAAAAAGGGATTGATGCTTGAAGTTTTCTATCATCAGTTGTTCTCTGTGAATGAATCCAGACTGCATGCTCACCAGACAACTCCCAAGGTATTTACCTGTTTTTCATTAGTGCTCTGGCAAGGTTTCCTTTTTGATATTCCAGTGGAGCAGATAATATTTGTAATTCTCTTTCAGTCCAGCAAAGTGTATTAGCAGCACACTTCAGCAGGTTTTCCTTGCTGCTGCAAAGAGTGATTAGTTCCCTGTGGAGTTGGTGTGGGTCCAAGATGGGATCCATGTGGTGCTATTAAAATGCCTCACTGTGAATCTTTGCATTACACTGTTGTGATGTCCAGCTCTATCTCTGCTGGGGGGTGATTTTGTAAGCTTCTGCTTTGAAGGCTGTGGCAGGTCATGGAGTGCTGCTTCCATGTGCTTGCTCCTTACCCTGAGGCACACCTCTGGGCATGAGCTGTGCTTGGAGTTCAGCCGGCTGAAAAGTAAACTGCCAAAAGCAGTGGTCACTTTCAAATCCCTGTCTTTAGTCTGCTGCCCAGTTTCGTTCAATGCACATCTGAAGGAGCAGAGTGTAGTGGGTGGCAGTATGTGGCGGGAGGGGTGTGGAGGGAGGAACTGCTCCAAAGCAAGGCTGCCAGGGCAGGAAACTCATAAAATTATGGCTTAGCTGAAGTGGATTTAGCTTTAAATGTGTGGAAAGCAAAGTAGGATTTCTTCAGTTCTGCTTCTGAACCTTTGGTGAGTGTGGGCAATTGATGCATAATATTGAGGGAGCAAGGGGAGACTCTAGGCTTGCTGGAGGATTGGCAACTATATCTCCTATGCTCTAGGTATTAACAACGTGCTTGCACCGGTCAGGTTTGCTGGCCTTCCTCCTGGGGGCCCCTGTGCTGCTTTTACTCTGAATCAGTCTTGTGATGTACTGTTAGCTCCTGGGGAGGGGACTCACAACCTCTCCCAGTCAAAACTTTGGTGCATTTTAACATTTTCTTAACATCTCTTTTCCTTGGTATTATTTCTGTTGAACCCAAAGGAAATGGCACCAACCTGCAAACTGCCAGAAGGAATTAATTATTGCTTTTTTGAGTAGCTTTCTTTACCAATGTGTGACAGTGCTTTCCAGCACCTACTGGAATGGTTTGGATTCCATGTTGTGAGCTTTTTCCTATTGCACAACCCTCACTACTTGCCATTATCTGTCTTAGAGTGTGCAACGGATTGTGGCATTCCAAAGGGCTCGTGTGCCCATGTTGCAATGTAGTGTTTCTTTTAGAGATATGATTTTAGCTGTAAGTGAGTATGGGTATAGGGTGTATTTTTGAAAACTTAATTACTGAGTGTCCCATTTCAGGCACAGGTACACTGGATTTTCTGAAGATACTTAGAGATTTAACCTAGGACTACTCTACTTAACTCTTTCAAAGTTTTGACTTGGATTGCCCCTCTCTTCTCCTGTGGCAAGGTTATGAAGTCACATGGTTGCTGTTTTTATGTTGTCTTAGCGTTTGGAGGCAGGCTGTGTCCAGAGCAGGAGAATCTGTGAGTAGGTGAGAGCTTTGTGTAAAACTGCTTTCAGTGAGGTCTGGGCTAGTTAACAATGGCACCCTGGACACCTCCTCACCGTTAGCAGGGGCCAAATGCAGAAGGGCTTTCCATGGAGGAAGTGAGACCCTGGGCTCTTGCTGCCCATGAGGAGATCATCAGGGAGAACTCTGTTCCCTGGAGATTTACTGTTCAGCTACAGGAGGTCTGGATGTGTCTCCAGATGCACAAACATTTTCAGCTTATCCAGTCATAAACTCACTTTGACAGTCTCCATCGCCACCCAAATCATCAAATGAATCAACATTTGCTTTATCTGCCATTTTCCTGGTGAAACACATATTCTTCAGCAAGTTAGCAAGCAGTGCTGGTTATGAGGGAAAAGCTTAGGATAGAACAGTTTCATATCTTTACTCCATGTTTTTAATTTACCCTGAATCTGGTCTCAGCTGATACCTGTTCTGTACAATAATAAGTTTAAGAGAAGCTGAATGATAATGCATGCAATGACTTACTGCTATATGTAAATTAGGATGACATTAATACTGTGCTGAGACAGACTTTGAAATGTAGGTGCCATATCTACAATTGTGTACTAGAAAAATACAAGATCTTTAACATAAGATGAAGTGCAGGATTCTGTAACTTATCTTTGAGTTCTCATACTTAACATATTTCAGACAAGTCAGTTCTCAGTTTTTGTATTTCCCTTACTGATTTCCTTAAGTTATTCAGTTGGTGTGCACATCCAAGAAACTCTCAACATATGCAAACAGTGTTTCATGTAGTGAATACACTTTGGCTAGGACTAGTCCATTTTTCAGCAAAACATTTGCAGTACTAAATCCCATATTTACCCATTTTCTTTGTGTGTTTGATTCCTACAAGTTTTTTCTGTAGGAATCAAAAAACACAAATCAAGGGCACATATGTCTGCAGCCCCAGTTTATACTGATGGGAAACCCTAGAGGATTCAGGTAAGTTGATCTTTTGTAAGAATCTAAAGCACAACAGAATATAAGAGGGATTTATGGAATAGAGAGCCATCTTATATCCCACTGAATTCAGTGTTCACTATTGTGAATCTATCGAGGAGATGTGAATTCATGCCAGCTATGAGATATATTTACACAGAGTGCCAGGGCTTTATCTCCCCTGAGTGTCCTACGTTAGTTGTTTGAGAGAGGTCATGTTTAAGAGAAAACTACCTGTTCCCCTGCAGTGCAATCTAATCCTGAGCCTTTCTATTAGACTGTGTGCTCCTGGGTCCTGTGGCTCTGAAAGGAAGGAAGAAGAAGCTAATAAATATCCTTTAATCCATTTTACCTTGAACATAAAATCATATTTTAATGTTCAGGTAACAGTTCTTGAAAATGTTGCTTCCATTCCAAATTTCTTAATAAATATTGTTAAGGAAATTAAAATAGAGAATGAGTATGGTATTTGTAAGCACAACTCTTTCCTGCTTCATATTATTCTTATTATGAGCTCTTATTTCAGATGCCTTTTGTTTTATTCTGTGAAGAACTACTATTAAATTATTGAATTCCTTGTCATCACAGTTGAATGATCTCTAAGCTAGGAATGGCAAAGTCAAATTAGGTAAAACATGCTACAAACTGTGAAAATATATCTGGTGTATGATTTTAACTAAGAAAGTGATGACACTCATTATTTGAAATGCTTTCACCAGATCTGTGTACTGCTGAGTGCTCAGATGAGAGGATTTTTTATTCTTAGTTTCTATTTTGTAACCTTAGTTTGTTTTGGTTTTGTTTTTTTTCCCCCTCAAATTATCTGAAGTCAAAATAAGCCATTGGCACAAAACCCCGTCTTATTTAGTACAGGAGTGCACGGGGATTGCAGTTCTTATCACAAATGCAGGAGCATTGAGAGGAACCCAAGTGTCACTATCATGTTCGAATTAACATCCCATTAAACTGCAAGATAATGTCTGTCTCGAAATTCATTGCAGCAATAATCCCGTACACCTGTGGGTGGCATTATTTGCCTGCTCTTCACTGTGCAGGGCAAGGAAGCAATTACGAAACTGTAGAAGTTTGGAACAAATGGAAATGAATGATGCATAGAAGTTCAATGTCTGACAAATTTCTTTGCCACACAAGGATTTTGCAGAGAAAAAGACAGGCTATGACTACTCTCTACTTCAGCTTCTGCCTAGTTATTAAAAGCTGCATGAGCAAGTACAGCCATCAGGAGTGTGCTCATGAAAGCTATTTGCGCTTGCATAAAACACTCAAATACCTATATTAAGAAAGAATATACCTAGGTGTCTTTAAAACCTATCTACATCTAAAATAGATCCCAAACGTAATGTTATCCAAGCTGCATTCCTACGATTGAATACATCTAAGCCATAGACCTCCCTCTCTGCCTTCTTAATCCCCAGCTATTAGGGGTACCCTGTTAGCAGGACACCTTTCACCCTCCTTCCACCATAGTGAGAGGTTTCCCCAGGGCACTCTCCCACCTACTCCCCTCTTTGTCTCAGACTTTGCATCTAGGTCATGCGTAACACCATTCACAAGCACAAAGTCTGTTCCATCTCTTATCTGATGTTTCCCACTGTCTGACCCGTGTTCAAGAGAACATCTAAGTTTCTCTGACAGCTTTTCAGAGTGCTATAGCTCTGTGCAGCTATTCATCTGCTATTAAGGCAGATTAATCTTTACTCCCACCCTGCTGCTGCTTTACTAGACCAGTAAAGGGGACAAACACCTGCCTGTTTGTTTGAAGCATTGTTCCGACTGTGACTTTTCTGTAGATATTTTATTTGGTCAGTGTCTGATTCTTGCTGCAAAACTTCCCGCCCCCCCCATTTATATACCTAAACAAGGCCTAAAATGAAGCTTTAGTTGTGTCCTGTTTCAATTGCTGCAGTAATTGTTTTTCTCACCTTAGTAGCTGTCTTTCTTCCTCATAGCTGTTGGGAAGGTTGTTTCCTTAGCTTGTCCTCTCAGCCATGTCACCAGCTCTCTGTATGTCTTCACCAAGGAATAAGCCTTCCCTCTTCCAAGTCATTAGGACTGTTCTCATTTGCAGGACTACTCATGGCCTCTCCTCTCTTTTCCTCCCTGCTATCCTTTTTATTACCCTTGAGGTACCAGCTCTTACTCAGTCCCTGCTAGAACCCTTGATTGTGTAGTTACAAAATACTGAGGGATGTATCTTGAAGGTTTTCCTACACTCAGCAGGATCTCTCTGTAACCAGACCCACCTCCCAGCCTTTCCTCTAGCTCCTCTGTAAAAGGTTTCTTACGGCACTCGGCAATGGATGGGCAGCTGGTGTGCTGAGGTTTCCCTGTCCCACAGACCTGCACGGGTGTTGTTCCCCCATCTGTCTGGGTTGTGGCCTCTGTTTGTTCCACTGCAGGGTTAAGTACTTGTCTCACTGTGCTGTTCTTATGTTCTCTACTTACTTGTTGCTTTGAAATATGTGATTCTGGTTCAGATACAAGGATTTCAGGTACTGCAGTAATACAAATTGATTGCAGCTATATGTGCCTGGTACTGTATGTTGATGGTAGCTTTCCTTTTACTGATGTATTCCTTAATACACTGCTGTGGTCAAAGACTGTTCTTGGCTTTGTGTGCATGGCCTACTCATTTCATGGATAGCAGGGGGTTGATACTAGTCTTGTTTCTGTTATTTCACTAGCAAGGCAATTTATGGGATGGTGAGATAATAAGAGTAGATGGCTTTTAGCTCCCTTTACAGTGACTGGAGCTAAGAGTAAATGAAAAATGTTGGCACTGCTGACAAAAGGCATTAAAAATAAAAATTGTGTCTGATTGTCTGTGAAGGGGAATGAGATTTCATCTTTTGTTGACATTAAACTTGGGGGGGGGATGTATGTGTGTGGAATTTTACAGTCTCTTGCCAGTGATTAAAACTACTTTTTTCTTCCGTCCCCCCAGCCTTTTATTTAAGTTGATTGTCAGATGTTGGATTGGTATTTAAGAGGGAGAATGGAGAATTCCAAAAACAGCTTTATACGTTCCACCAAGGGATATTGCAAGCTTTCACTTTGATAAACTGAAAGAGGTAGCAGTATCAGCAAAAATGCCTCAGCTGTGTAATACATTCCATCTTTTTTTTCCTTAAATGCTTAAGGCTACATTTGACTTTTTTTATTACAAAAACAGGATGAAGATAAATCCTGACCAACGGCCTGTTGAAACCTATGGTTATTTCCAGTGGCTCAAGGGTCTTTGAACAACTTAGGTGAGGATTTGTTCGATCTAGTGTTAGATGCTTGAATCTGGAGTGCACTTAACCTGGGCTCCCCTATGTATAATGAGGTAGCTTGTTACAGCAGACAGGTGATGTCCTATGTCAGCTGAATTGCCCCATTGAGATACCTGGGTCTGTTCACTGATTGATTAACTCTCTTTAATGATTATGCTCTTTAGGTCCCTATATTTAGGTAGGATGTATGTGAAACTATGGTGTGTAATACCCAGATTGATAGTACTAGATATCGATGGGGTACTGCTTCCAAGTAGTTACCTACTTAGTAGGTAACCCATGAAGGTTTTTAAAACAATGAAGATTCTGCTCATGTGGACACTTCAAAGTAGGTTTGGTGTAGGTATGGAGGTTGCAGGCTTCCTCATGTTGTCTTGCCTACAGGTTTGATTTAACATTTGAAACAAAGCTGTTAGGAAGTCTCTCCACGCACTTGCATTTCTCAGTTCAGACCCTTTCTTTTAATACGCACATCCCCAGCAATTGGCACAAGCCTTGTGATCATCTTGAGAGGAGGCAAGATCAGGTTGTCTTAATATTTTAAATTCCCTTTTACTTTTTTTTTTGGTGCGGGGATGCAGTTCTGAGTTCCTGTGATGATATGCCTGTGTAGGCTTTTTGAAACATCACTACTTTTCTACACCACTCAGGAAAGAGCAATATGTCTGACACCAACCTCTGAGGCACTGGATCTCAATAGCTAGGAAAATTCAGTCTTGAACATCTATTTATGCTGCCTTCTGAGCCTGAAATACCTTCAGCTTTGGAGGAGGTGAGCAGAGCTGCATTATAGCTTTCCTGCAGTTGTTCTGAAAAGCCTTTTCATATTTTTTTTTTCCTCCTTTTTCAAGGTTGGAGAAAATTAGCTCTGAAGTATAAATTACAGTCTTATAAATCAAAGCTCCCAGCCTTAGGAAAGAAAGATGCTACAAAAAACAAAGCTGTATGAAATGAAGGATTGCAAGAGGCTCAGAGGTCTGCTGTTCCTGCTATAAAGCCTTCTTTACTCCTGTGACTCCTACGTGGACTCTACTCCTCCGTTTTGTCTCCTTGCTTCAATGCTTCATATCTTGCGTTAAGTCTCCCCTTCAGGCTTGGGCTCAGTTCATCATTGTCCTTGTACTGTTTTCACAGCAATGATTTCTCCTTTTGATTTATTTAGTAGTTGCAAACCTTTGCATTAGAACAAAGTAACTGCAAGGTGATGATAAATTACTTTTTTTTTTTTTTTTTGTCTTCAGGGTCCTGATACTCATCTCAATAAACTGACGTTGCTTCATGGCAATGAATGCTGTCATTGCTGTTTTCCATTTTCCAAATCTGCAAGCAGTGGCATTTGAGGGATGCTAGATGAAGTAAAGCCACTGGAAAACAGCTCTGTGCTTTGCACAAGACCAGGTCTGTTACAGCCCTGGTTCCCAAGCACTGAAGAATTGTTATCAAGTTGTTAGAAGAAATCTGAAGTAATTTTGTACTATGAAGATACTGCAAGTGACTTTTCCGGCATCTGGGGCATGGATATTCCTAAAACAAAACTGAAAGAGCCAGTGGTGCCAGTAGCAAAATAATGTGATTTCATGTCCTAAGTAAACCCTGTGATTGATGTAAATCTCACAGGAACATGCACCAAGGCCACATGAGGCTGTCTGGTCTCTGTGTGTGTCTGTAAATGCTCTGCTGTCCATTTTATGGGTGAGATTTATTGGCTGGGTGTCTGCAGTGTTAATGACTGAATCATTTCTGCTCCAGCACTTTATTTTATGTTGTTTTATGACTTTCAGGTCGGATAGCACCAGTACCAGTGGGGTGCAATATATTGAGCACATCAGGACTCTCCTACAGTACTGCTTCAGGACCCACTGAAATCATGTATCTCCTTGCTTATGGAACTTTCCAGTTGAGATCTTGGGGCTTAAAGTGTAGACAGATAAGGTGCTGCACAATGGAAATAGCTCAATAAGCTACAGAAGACAAGTTTTAAATTGCTAATGAAAGACCAGTGTCCCCTTCCAGTACTGAAAGGGCCCAATTCTTGAGCCCACAATGTGGTGATTGATCCCCATAACAGTGTCATTAATGAAATGCACAGAGCCTACTCCCTGTGGCAGACTGGCACTACATGATCTCAATTTCAGCAAGGAAGACTACTTGAAAGTCTTATTTCCTTTTCTTATTAAAGTGATGTCTTGGTTTTGCTGAGATAGACTAGGAGCTGGTGCAGTATTGTGTATTTGCTTTAGTCTGAAAACAATACTGGTAACACACCAATGTTTTAGTTGCTGCTATGTCATGCTTACCCTGGTCCAGGACTTTTCTTTCATGCCCTGTCAGTGAGGAGGGGCACAAGAAGCCAGGAGGAAGTAGACACAGGACACCTGACCCAAACTAGCCAAAGGGGTATTCCATACCACAGCACGTCATGCCCACTATAGAAACTGGGGGAGCTGGCTGGAAGGTGCTAGTCAGTTCTGGGATGGGATGGGTATTGGTCAGCAGGTGGTGAGCAATTTTATTGCGCATCACTTCTGTTTTCTGAATTTTCATTTCTCTCTTTTTTTTTGTGTTCCCTATTATTAATATTTTTGTTGTTACTTCTATTTTATTGTATTTTACTTAATTTCAATTATTAAACTGTTCATATCTCAACCTATGGGGTTTACCTTCTTCAGATTCTCCTGCCCACCTTGTTTGGCGCAGGAGGAAGGGAGTGGGTGTCTGTGTGGTACTTAGTTGCAGCTAGGCTTAAACTACAACATGTGACTAAGTTAATGCCTTTGAGACTACAGCAGAAACACATGGATTGTGTTTTTTTCTGATTTCACTGGGAATTGTCATGGCACAAGGTGCTAGGAAGCATGGGAACGACGGAGAGGCTAAAACCAGCTGAGCCTGAGGCAGTCCCTGAGTAATTAAAATAACATTTTCATCTTAAAAAGTTTCTTTTCATTAATACATTTAATTAAACAGATGTAGAACATTCAGCCTTTGCACATAAAATCAGACAGGTTACAGGTACCTTAATACATATTCCAATAATTTGCCTTTATGATTTTAATTCTAAGAGGAAATAGAACAAAATTTTAGACCTATATGTATATAAATAAAAAATCAGCAGTGCTGCCTCCAAGGATGGTGCATGGATCTCCCACAGGGTAGCCTGATTTCTGGTCATGGTTTTGTCACAGGGTTTGTTGAATGATTCTTGCCAACTCTTCCCCTTCTGTATTTTCTTCTCTTGTTTGTGCAAGATCTTGAGGACTAAGTGTAGAGTCAGTTATGGTTGGCAGTGGATGATTCACCTCCTGTAAGGACACCAGAGGTTGTATAGAAAAAAACATACCACCTGTTAAGAAAGAAATAAATTATTAACAGGAGCATGTCACAAGAAAAGGAATAGGGGGAGGGGAAAACCCTAATTTTTGCACTAGCAGAGCCTGAGAATGGAAAATGGGAAAAAACCCCACAAAACTCAAACTCCTACACCACAAAAGATGAAGGAAGGAATGACCTCTGCAAGTCCTTTCACAAGAAAAGCTTGAGAAAGTGAGACATAAAGACACAACTTGTAACAAATAGGCTGTGTGTGTTCAGTGCTCTGACCCTCACAGGTCTGGAAAATCAGACAGGTACAGACTGAGTTGCTCATTCCTGTCAAAGATTTCTGTCTCACAGAGTCCTGATGGGTTTGTGGGTGCTCCTGTTATATCAGAACACTTACTTGAGCTTCTCTTATCTGCTGTTTTCATACAGTGTAATTAAGCATCTCTTTTATTTCCAAAATGTCTGTGCTAAAGAAGAAACAAGACTGTCTTTCACAGTCTTCGTTTGATTTTGACTATTAATCCATCCCATAAATATAATACCTTTTAAATCCAGTGCTGCAGATGTAGCAGATACCGCAAACGAAGAGCTCTCCTTGTACAGGAGTGCCCTGAAAGCGATCGGATAGTCTGTTGGCTCATGCTGGAGGGAAATTGCTCCCAAGCAATCCTCACTGGCATCAGAGTCTACCAGGGAGTGAAACTTAAAAAATGGGGGTTGAAGTCTGTTTTCTTACTGTGTATTTGAAGGGTGAAGTGCCATTAATAGGGGAATTACTATGAAGAGACAGACCATAAACTAACTTGTAAATACTGTATTTTAAGTCTTCTGTAAAGAAAAAGTATCTAATTCTAATATGCACAGTAATATCCAGTCTTGCTTTATAGGCTTAGAGAAGCCCTCAGCTCTATCAGTACCAGATGGACTAAACTTGAATCAATCAAAGTGTTGTGTGAATGCAATACCAAGTTGACTTATGAGATCCCCCAAGCGTTTGGCAGACTGGTTTTGTAGCTGTCACTCTGGGTCCTTTCTCAGACAGGTGTTCTAACTGGAGTCAGTGTGCTGCCAGAATCCATAAATCTGACTTCCATGGAAAATCCCCAGCACCAGTGACCGCTAAGGCAAGGGCTGATATCCTGCCAGGATCATGCTACCAGTTGATAAAGCACTGGGCTGCTGTAAAAGTGAAGGGTCAAGGCTAAAATATCTAATTTTGGGACTGCTTCTCTCTGTGTCTATTGGTCTTGTCTTCTCCAGAATTCCGAGATTAATGAAATCTTGTCATGGACTCCTGAAGATACATAATTGAGGCAACTTAAACCAGATTTTCTTCCCAGGCATTAAGAACATAAATATTCCTCATCTAAAAGAGTTAATTTGTATTATCCCAATCAACATTATTTGTGTGCCTCAACATATCCAAGTACTGGTGTGAGGCTGATATTGCGAGAGGAATGCAAAATCAACTGCATACTATTGCAGCTAAATATGTATGCTATTTATATTGCTTTTGCCACCTATCTACCAATCAGAAAGCCTGGGAACTCCAAAACTCCAAATAGAGAGGAAACCTTGCACTACTGTGAAAGAGGTCATCAGAGCTGCTGCATGAGGAGTGTTGTTTAAAATGATCTCATGTCATGGCTGAAGAAAGAAATGCTATGTTCAGCCAGGGTCAAGTTTTCTTACAGCATCACCTCATCAGCTTCATCTTGCTTTCCTGTGCAGTCACCAGCTAGGCAGAATGATGGCTTCCCTGAGAGGGATGATACCATTACAGTAATGAAGCCCTTTCACAGCCATAGTGAAGCAGTCTGTAAATTCAGCATGCCACAGCCCCACTTCATTTTCCACTGCATCAACACTGGCAGGATTGTCTCTACTTTCAGTGACTGGAGGTTAATACTGTAATTAATTTGTTTCTTATCCATGTTGCCATTTTTGTTGTATTTCATCATTCTGAAACCAAGATTCACTCATTTCTTTCTTGTTTCACTGTACCTGTGATGTCTCTCTAAACCCTCTCTTAGGAATATTCTGTTGTGAAGTAGTAGCCCAGGTGGGATCCTGAGATAGGGACGCTGGTGTGTAACGGCATTCTTTAGTAGATCCACTGGAGGAGCTTGCTTGTTCTGCTGCTTTCTTTACTTCTAGAGTAGCTGAAAAACCCTGTAATCCCCTTCACTTCATCTATGTCTTTTAAAGATTTAAAATGCTGTGTTCCAGAATGGATTAAAGTTCAGAGACTCTGTACTCCTAGAGATGTTCTTTACTTCACCATGGAATATTTTCTGACATTTGCTGTGCTTTGTGTTTGGTTTGTTTGTTTTGCTTTTTAAATGGAAATGCCTCCAAATGTCTACTCTCTTGTCACACTGCAACACAGGCAGCAGCATGACATTCCTGGGCTTAATGTACTGCACCTCTCAGTGTCACATAAAAGTAATCCTGTAAGACTAAACCTCTTAAAATTGCCTTTACCAGTAGCTTGACAGCTCCAGTTTAAGTCCTTGCTCTTTGCAAGAACTTCTCAGGAAAAGGCGATCCACAAAACGCTGTGTGGTCCTAATTCCTAGAGACACAAGTCACAACTGGAAAGTCAACATCTCACGGGATCAGCTCAGCTCATAGGCAAGCAAGCTGTGGAAAGGGCGTGTCTCCAACTCCAAGACTGTCTTTTATTTGTGCCATGTTTGTTAAATATTGCAGACATAGGCAGTATGTCTTCAAAAGAAGAGTGGCTCCAGTTTTGTGAAGACAAGGGAATTTGAGTGCAAAGAGAGAAAAATTGAATATTAGGCAACTCTGAAGGTAAGCAAGCAATAGACTGTTTCATCCAAAAAGATTATATACATCTCCCAGCAGACAGAATTCCTCCCCAAGGAGGTTAAGATTTTTTTCCCTAAAGAGAAAGGAAAGTTGTTTGCACTGCTCACTATCCTGGCTAGCTTCTAACCAGCTGCGTTTCAAACCAAACAAAATCGCGCAGCAGCTTACAGATGGATGACAGAATGTGGAAGACTAAATTAACATCTATAGCCTGGTTATATTTTCTTCTGCAGCTATTTGCTATTTCCCAGGTCTCTGTATTAGCAAAGGTGTAGAGACTAATCCTGATGCACTTTTGAACAACCTTGTCTTGGCTTTATTTAGAAGCACTTGCCTGTCTTGTGCAGTTTGGCCCATCATGTATCTCTTCCTCAGAAAAGTTACTGCATGTTTCATCTTCCTTTAAATTAAGGGAAACATGATTTGAGCTAACCAAGAAAGATGGAATGCTTGTCTCTATGATGTGAGGATGTAGGTGTTAGTGATAATACATTGATCTTTCTGAAGAAGAATGGCTTACAGGGAGCCAATGTATTCTTCAGCGTCATCTTTAAATAATAAATGTAACTGGTTTCAGCAAGGGAACAAAATGAAACATCTGTCTTTTATATCTAGGTTAGAATAGAATCAATTCTCAAGTGAAGGATTCAACCTACACATTAAAAGCAGATTACAGCACAGATCAGTAAATTCAGCATGCTGTGGCAGTGATAACCACCAAAGCTGCTCTGCTCAAAAGTTAAATGACCATCTCACTTCAGTTCTTGTGGCCAGACTGGCAGCACATCAGCAGCCATGGGCTGACTGTGCACATTTTCCCCTTAATTTTTCTAGCATGGAACTGAGTATTATCATGTCAGTGCTTTAAAAATGATCTTGTTTACACTGTGTTGGGGTCTGTAAAGGTGATCTCAGTGCTCTTTAAATAACTTTAGCTGCTCCTAGAGACAATAAAACACTGAGGGAAATAACTTCCCTGCTTCAGAAAGCGAACACAAAACATTTTTCAACTTGCTTAATGCTTTCAAGAAAGGCTTAGAAGTTTCTATGATCTTTTGCTGGTCCTAGAGTTTTACATTAAGGAAATAAAATTTTTCAATCTTTTAATTATTTTCAAGGATTGTTACCTATAGATGGTAACGGTAAATCTCAACTTATCCTTCTACCCTAAAATGAGGAAAGCAGAAAAAAAACCTTTCCAAGTACTTTGCTATGAAGAATCTTAGATATCTGAACAAGTAGTTGCATTTGTTGGCTGAGAGCTTTACCTGTTGTTTAATGAATAAACAATATCACTCCAATGACTTGATACTTTCCTCTGAGACCTCAAGGTTCACAGATAATGCATCTTCACATTAGTCATAGCTGGGGCAAGTGGATATATCATGGCTCTTACCTTGGTCCTGGAGATTGATTGAACTGAGAGCTAGAAGAGGTGAGGGTATCAATACTGCAGTAAATAGCTGATTGTGTTAGTGGAGGGATGTAATAGAGATTTGTAACAAGGACTGAACACTGATATTAGGAATTTGGAATCCCGTTCCTTCTCCCATTGCTTGGGTGTTGGATTTGGTTAATGCATGTCGGTTAAAATTGTGTCAGAAAGATACTGTGAACAACTCTTGAGGAAGGAGAATAATTTAGGTTTTAGAATAATTCATGATTCCTTTTGCTTTTCTGTATAATCTGTGGAAAATGAGCATGTGGGACTTGTTCGGAATAGTCTGCATTATTGCACCTGCTGCTGCTATTGGGTTTAATATGGGCTGGCTGCACATTTACCATGTTTTTCACTCAGTCTTCTGAATGTATAATACTTTGAGGCTTTCAAACACAAGTCAAATAACTCAATCTGAAGGGAGCAGCTCTGTGTTTTCCTAGAGAAACTAAAGAATTCTGATTGTGACAGAATTGCCTGTGGCAGTTGTTTTTAGAAGTGGAGAAAGTCATAAAGCTGATTGCAGGATCCTTCTTTCCAAGAGTCCTTATGAGAAATAAAAGGAACATGCCACTTTATCAGGCAAGGATCTTCCAAATCCCACAGGAAGTAGTTTCACAGGCAAAACCCCCAACCAAACAAAAACCAGCTCCTATAAAAATCAATGGGATTAATCCATACTTCATTAATTTTACATCTAGCATTTCTGAAGTATTAGACTTCTGTCTCACTTTCTGCAGTAAGATCTGACAGGACTGCAGCATGCTCATTTTTAACCTGAATGAAAAGGATATAGCTAGATAAAAATATAAAACTGATTTCTATTCCATACTTTGTTTACTCAGATTATTTGCAACATTAGGAGGTAAGTGTCATCTATCCGTCTATAAAAGCGGATGGAATTGCTATTAGGCATTTAGTGTGTTTATTAACAGATTTAATTTAATGGTGTATCTCTGTGTAGAAATTTAAATTATAAAATCTTAAATTCAGGTGATTGTGAAAAGATGCCAGCCATCATCTGATGAGCAATATTACAATTACAGTTTTTAATATTACAAAGTAATATATACAAAACATATACAAATATAAAAACATAGAAAAATAAAAAATAAATAATGTATACAAAATAATATTACAAAATTACAATTTTTAATTGGGAATTCCAACATTAACATTTTATTCACATTTATCTTCATAAGAAAAAGTGTAGCAAAGACTGACCATTCCTGCCTGCTGAAAGTGATGGCAACAGATGGTGTGGGGCAGAAAGTTGATTTTTGGGTGTTAGCTTACTGCAGGAGATGCAGATCTTGAGGTACTTTGAGCAGGCTTAGAGGAAAAGTGCCCTTCCAACCGTTGTATAGTGCTGGGGCTTATTGCACTCTGCCTACCGTATGTTTAATTAGGATATAAGCTTCAGTAGGCATCCAACTGACTGATACTCACAAACACTGTATATAATATAGGTGCCATACTATGCAGAAGTGTATTAGATGTAGTAAACCTGATGCTTGTTGTTTTGTTTTGTTTGTTTGTTTTTTTTTCTAACTTAACAATAATGGTGAAGGAGCGTAGAAAAAAACCACTTTCGAATTACTGAATAATGTGTACAACACAGCTAATGAAGTTCTGAGAACCTGTCATTGTATCAGGTTTTTTTACACAAGTTACATAAGCCATTTGCAATAACTGTTTTCTGCTCCAAGCTTAGGAGTTACGTAGTTTGCCTGTTACAATGCAGTGAGTAAATGCACCAATCAATATGTAAACGCTGCAGCAAGAACCTGGTTTTTATTCTCATGTTGCATGGATGTGAGGTCATGTAAATCAAATCCGGACTTCAGATTCACAACATGTCACAGTTGAATGACCCTGAAAATAGAGCTGGTGTAAGTGTCTATGTACCATGGTGTCTATCATGAAGATTCAGATTACAATGAAATCTCAGCAAAGGCTAACACAAAATGTGTTAAGAGTGTTTTAAATTAACCCCCAAATCCTCTAATTAAAGTGAACCACTTGGCTGTAAGGAAGGCTGTACCAGGATTGGCACTGAACTTTTTTAGTTTCTTCATGTTCCCATGCTCTGCTTCTACTGTTGAGAAGTTGATCTGTGTCCAGGCAATCCAGCCACCCCCACAGGCAGGGCAGGGATGGTGGCCTGGGAAGGGACAGCTGTGTGGAGCGTAAGGATGGGAAATGTGTCTACAAATAATGTCATTAAGAGAAGGAAAAGCACTGAGAAGGTGTGGAAGGGAAGGGCAATGGCAATAACATTTCTTGGGGTGCTGGTGGGTCCTGTAGGCAGAGATGTACCACTATCTGAACAGCCAATGCTGGAAGGAAAATAAGCAGTCAGAAGAACCAATAGGCTGACTCTTTTAATCAGTATTTTCCTTTTAATATTTGATGATATATAAGGCTAGTAAGAGCTCATCACAAACTTTGTAGGGTAGTATTGTTGAAACTGGAGAATAAATGTATCTGCTGTTTGTGGCCCCCTCTCCCATACAATGTCAGTGCATGAATGCAGCAGGTAATTGGCTGCCTCTTCCTCACTTGCTTCTGACTGCAGGGCAGTTGAAGGCAATAGGACAGATTCCAGGAAGTGAAAAGGAAGAAGCCTCTCTTCTATGGTTTCAGCTTTCAAAAAGTGCTTATTCAGAAACAGGACTACAGATATTTACTAAAAAAAGAAGTTAATTTTTTTGTGAAGCTTTCTGCAATGTGTAAAGCGGAGCCAGGGAAGCTGGGTATGTGTCAACAAATCATGTGCTGAGGATTGCTTTGCCGATTGACTGCACTATGTTTTAGGAGAGGTATGTGCAATACAAAACCTCAGATAAGCCAAAGTTTACGGAAGTGTCTGCAACTCTATAAATGATCAGAGCTAAAGCTCAAGAAACAGGGAATACATTTATAAAAGTGTATAGACTGTGGAAAAACAGAGCAGCAATTTTTATTTACTTGCACTTGGGTTTTCTATTTCTTTACACATCCTGTGCTCACAGTTATATGCTGACATTCAGGTGAGCCAGTGGTTCAGTTGTAGAGTAATTACTGTATCATGAGACTTCAACTGCTCCATATCTTGTTATAAAACTTTAACTGGTAAATTACTGCAATGATGTATAAAGATTCTGTAAAATAGCCATATAATAAGTACAGCTTTCAATTATTTACCATACTACTAACAAAAATCTTTTAAAATGCCACTGGAACTAGCTATAAAAGTCTAATACTAATTTAATGATGTGATAAAACTTGTAATATGTATTTTGGGTTGCAGAGGGAGAATTGAATAGGGACAGATTTTTGTGGAGGACATGTCTGCTGGTCTTGCATCTGTAAATCTTGTATTGAAATATGAATATCAGGACTTTGGCACAGGGCTAACATTTATACTTTTTTTATGTGGCAAAGACAATATAGTACATACTGCCTCACTGTGAATACAGACTTCACTTTCCCTGAAAAAGAAACATGCAGCACCTTAAATAGAAAAAGATAATCTTGAAAGTTAGAACTAACATTAAAGAGTGGTGGTTGCCTGGGGGGTGAGGCAAACCTCCTTTTGTCCAATGACTTGGTAGTGACACTGGACTTTCACCCAATGACTCAGAACTGACTAAGCATATCATGATTACAGATTCTCTCCCCCTGTCTTCCAGACCCCATTATAAATTCCTGAGAAGGTTTGGCACTAGGTTGTAGCTCCTAAAAAGGCAGCTTCCAGGATCTCTTTCTATCCGTAATCCTTAGCTAGAACCTGGGCACTGTGGTCTGCTGGGTTCCCTTGGGGGCCCTTAGAGGCCTGTGGGCTTGAGGGAAGCACAAGGTGGACAGAGCTCAGAGACATCTTGTTATGCTGTTTCTGACATGTACAAAAGTGAGGAGGAATGATCAGCTCACACATGAGCTCTGGCCACAGACCTGGATTGCAGTGGCTTTCCCAGCAGTTGGGGTTTGTTAAAGCTGGTTTGCATTGTGACTGTAGTGCAGAGGGGTCTTGGAGATTCCCCCCTAAATGTGGAATTTCGTAATTATCTCATAACCACATAAAAATCTGCTCTGAAATATGTTAGTAGTAGCCAAGGATTTATCTCCTGAACTTTTCACAGGACAATGGAGTGAAAATCTGTCTTTCAGGATACAAATTAGTATATGGCAAGATGATACGGATTTTTTCATTCAAATCTATTTGGTCTGCAACCTGGATGATATCTTGTAATACGTAGTCACAATACAACTCTGAAAATAACTCATGCTAGCTGTGGTTGTCCCTCAAGATGCCACGTAACTTAAAGGATATTTAGGGCTAAAATTTCAGTGTTGCAAAAATGTCACTGTGCACTTTTAGAGCAGCTTTCATCTTGGAGGCTTCCAGCTTGCTTACAATAAACATCATTTACTCAAATACCTCTTGGATGTGCTAAGTATTGACAAGTATAAGCAAACTGTACCAGAAACAAAATGTTTGTTTCCACTTTTACTAGTGAGGTTTTCTAGAGAAGGTTCTGGAAGAGCTTAAAGGAGGCCTCTTTAAAGACTGCAAACATGTCAAAACACACAGTGTGACCAGTATACAGACATGCCCCATCTTCCCCTTCTTTCTACATCTCAGTTGAAAGTTTTCATTTACATTACCCAATAATATGCCTATATGAAGATGGGCAACAAGTTGTTATGCAGCACCAGCCCCAGAGCAAAGCATGGTCTACTCAGTGCTAATAACAGCAGCAGCAGAATGACTGGTGGGGTGCTTAACTGGGTCCCAAGCAAAGTGATATACTTACTATAGGAAAGACAGAAGGCTTTGCATTGCAGAGTATGCCCAAGAAGAGGTCTTCATGTCAGGAATTCTGGTGCAATTTTCTTTTGCAATAAACTATAATAACCAACTCACTTTATCAGTCACAAGCAAGAATAGATTTGCTCTTGGCCATAAGTAAGTGCTGGTTCAGAAGTGACCTCCTTTATTTCTTCATTGCAAAGTATGCAAAATACATACCATATGTAATGAAATGGCTGAAATAAATCATCCTTCCTAACAGAAATGATTGTGATACCATATTGCGGAAAGAATATTTAGACACATTCCAGAAACAATGCATACATAGCCTTAGAGTCCAGATGGCTTATATATTATTTTTTTAAAGTGCTCCCTTAATTGAGTTTCTTATTAAGTAAATGCTAGAGAGGGCAACACCAGTATTATATACAGTCTTTTATTTCCCTATTACCTAAACAGTGGTTTGAATTATACAGCTATTACAGACAACAAAACCTGCGTTTTATAATAAGAATGCAGCAAGTACTTTGTTATACAGCAGGGAACTACAGCAAATCAGACATGCAAAAATGGCCTCTGAAGGAGAAAATACAATGGAGTTGTTTTCACTTTTCATCTTTAACCTTGGCAGGAGCCTGTTGGCTTTGTAATCTTTTGAAGCACCGTGGGACAGTCCTTTTTAATTCTAAATTTTCAAAATACTGGAGAAATTGAATGAAAAAGGAAAACGAACACAAAAGAACCCTAAAAGGGATTATAAACAGATCACAGGCCAATTTCATCTTTGGAAGAGCACGTCTAATATGTCTGAACTGGTAGCTGAATAGGTTGATTAATGAATGTAGAACCATTTCTGGTTCACTGGAGCACATAAAAAGGACATGGAACTGTTGGAACAAGTCCAGAGGAGGCCACAAGGATGATCAGGGGGCTGGAGCACCTCCCATATGAAGATAGGCTGAGAAAGTTGGGGCTGTTCAGCCTGGAGAAGAGAAGGCTGCGTGGAGACCTCATAGCAGCCTTCCAGTATCTGAAGGGGGCCTATAGGGATGCTGGGGAGGGACTCTTCCTTAGGGACTGTAGTGACAGGAGAAGGGGTAACGGGTTAAAACTTAAACAGGGGAAGTTTAGATTAGATTGGATATAAGGAAGAAATTCTTTCCTGTTAGGATGGTGAGGCATTGGAATGGGTTGCCCAGGGAGGTTGTGAATGCTCCATCCCTGGCAGTGTTCAAGGCCAGGTTGGACAAAGCCTTGGGTGGCATGGTTTATTGTGAGGTGTCCCTGTCCATGGCAGGGGGGTTGGAGCTGGATGATCTTAAGGTCCTTTCCAACCCTAACTATTCTATGATCCTATGATTTCCTACTGAATCTGTGCCTAGATGAGCATTTGTTTTAAGCACTGAACTTAATTCTTTTCTGAAGCTAATTTAGGACACTTTGGTCCTACTGCAGGTCATTTATGTTCAATTTAAGTCTTTAGACTAGAGCAAGATTAAGAGAAAAGTCTTTCAACAGGGAATAAAAAGAACTATATTTTGAATGATAAAATGGCTGTATTTCTAGCACATGCTCTATATCAAAATGAAATGAAATTTTATGTGTGTCAAAAACTGAGCAGTGATTTAAAGGATGCTAGAAGAAAAAGCAAAGTGAGGAAAATTTGCCCCTGCCTTCAGAAGTAAGTGGCTGATAATGATATCCATTTCTGCTCCTTGCCTGTCTCTGTTCGGTTCAGAATTTAGGCTGGCATGTAAGTAGGACTAGCTTTGTACTGATCAGCCTGGCATATATAATGTAGAGGAATTCTTCCATCAGAAATGTTTTAAATCAGATGAAGACTGTCTCTTCTCACAAGAGTATTCTCATCTTGGGCTGGAAACTCTCCACCTTTTTAGTCTTCAGTGCTGATTTGAGTGGATAGAGCAGGAGGAAACAAGTGAGGAGGAAGGCCAACATATGGCTATATTATAGGACAAAGAAGTACCTGCAGCACTATTAATTGTATCCATGAGGGAGAAAGGTTTGTATCCCCTTAGCATTTTCTGTGTGACTCACAGTACCTGAAGTAAGC
This sequence comes from Pezoporus flaviventris, assembly GCF_033815535.1. NCBI lineage: Eukaryota > Metazoa > Chordata > Aves > Psittaciformes > Psittacidae > Pezoporus > Pezoporus flaviventris. The sequence continues at coordinate 5,134,752 of NW_026892626.1, read as the reverse complement.
CTGTTTCAGGCAGATCAAGGATAAAGAAAGGATACTGAAGTTCAAATGCAATTTCTTACTATGAATCTGGACAAGCTTTAAACATACAGGTCAGTTCTAATTTTGAGCTGGCTACTTGTGAAACACTGTTAATCCTGTTCATATACTATTTTTACTCCTATGAAGTCAATATAAACAATTCAAATATAACTAAATCCTCCACCGTAAATCATGCAAAACTGCACATGCCCACTGGTACAATGTGGCCAGAACTAGAGGCTTCCATTTATCCTTATCACAATTACATATTACTGACTTTCACTCTTCAAATTCTCTTGAAGGTCAAAGATGTAAAATCTGAGCATATGTGAAATCTGAGATGCTGTTGGTAGTAATGTTAAATGGATTCTGAAGTAGGACATGTACTATCTATTTTTAGCTGTAATCTTGGCTGAGTGGCAGAGTTAATGCACTGGTTAGAATTTGAATAATACATGAGACTTGTACTATGAGAACAATAATTTAGCTGTAATCTGATGCATAAAGTAATGAGTAGTAATTTTCTCTGGTGATGCAGTAAGTCACTATGTACCTTGGTAGATGAGTGTAAATGGTTTGCCAAGCAATGGTAGTCATAATGGACTCATTTAGCTTCTTGTTGGAATCACAAGAGAGATGGCAGAGCTACACTTGTCCCAGTGTCTTGCAAAAGATTTGCATCTGGAATGTGGGATGAAGCATCCACCAGTAAAAGAAAAGTGCGTATTTCAGAAAAGTAGTTGAGAATATCTATTTCTGTGATTTATGGAAGAATAGTTCTCCAGAGACCAAACTGTTGTGTTTGTGACAGGTTCAGGTTTTACTAAAAGCTGCTTAATTACATAAATGTTGTTTGTTTTCCCTGGCTATTTCCCTTTTCCTCAGCAAAAGTAATGTCTTGCTCATGGTCATTTCTTATGGATTATATTCTTTGCTGGGTTAAATACTGGCTGGATGGCCAAGCCCAAAGAGTAGTGATGAATGGTGTCTCATCTAGCTTGCGACTGGTCACTAGTGGTGTCCCTCATGCTTGGTATTAGGGCCAGTGTTTTTCAATATCTTCACTGATGATGTGGATGGGGGGATTGAGTGCACCTTCAGTAAACTTTTGGACTACACCAATTCTGGTGGAGTGTTGATCTGCTGGAGGATAAGAGGGCTCTTCATCTTCTGTGGTGATGGCGTCTGTGGAATATGAGCGAGGTCTTTGTATCACAAGTTTCCTCTAGTCTTTCAGTACCCTAACACCTTATGTTTAGAACTGTTCCTCTGAGCTCACAGATACCTCATTTCCCAAAGTCCAGATTCTTATCTCTGAGATCTACACCAGGTGCAGCTCACAGAACAAAACAAGGCTGTCAGCTTTAAAATATGTCCACGGAAACAAGATTTCCTTATCTATAAGATTTCTTTAGTTTTTACTCGTAGTCTTAGATTCAATATTTTTTCCACAACCAAACTGTAGTCAAGGAACTACCAGAGGGAAAAAATGGCAATAAGGAAATGTCAGAGCTGTGTCATGAGAGGAGTCACTTTTACTGTGATGTTTTGCCTAGGTTAAAAATCCAAGGTACTGCTAAGTCAGAACATGCACCTTGGCAAACCTCAGCTGTGCTTGTCCCAGAACAGTGCGATAGAGCTGCCAGACTTGGCAGTAGCTGCAAGAAAAATGCCTTCTGCTATATCACCTTGCAGATGACAAGAGCTGAGCAGCAGTTCAGTCCTGTTGGGTGTGGGGTGTCAGTGGGACAGCAAGAGCAGGGAAAGCTCTGAATCTGCACAGGGTGATGTGAAGCTCAAGGAAACAACAGGAAAAGCTGTAATGAATATAGCAGGGGCTGACAAGAAATCTGGAGAGGGTTTTTTCATAAGGGTATGTAGTGACATGGCAAGGGGGACTGGCTTTAACCTGCCAGAGGGGAGATTAAGATGAGATTTTAGTCAGAAGTTCTTCCCTGTGAGGGTGCTGAGGTGTTGGCACAGGTTGCCCAGAGAAGCTGTAGCTGCCCCATCCCTGGCAGTGTTCAAAGCCAGGTTGGAGAGGGCTTGGAGCAACCTGCTCTAGTGGAAGGTATCCCTGCCCATGGCAGGGGGTTGGAACTGGATGAGCTTTAAGGTCCTTTCCAACTAAACCATTCCATGAATCTTTAACAAATTTTACACAGCTCTACCATGTGCCTTTTAAAATAAGCTCTACTATGTGTCAGATTCCACTCCTGGACAGATTTGATCCAGGAGTAGACCAGTGCTATGAAGTTCATACTCGTATTACCAGGGTAGAGCAACATCTGGGGAAGAGTTATGCAATGTTGATATAACCACATTTACACTTACACATTGACTCTGTTCCTTTTTGCCATAGGGCAGCAATGATAGAGATTAGATCATTTTTAATCATTCCATAGCAATAAAGTTTTGTTTGACCACGCAAATGTACTGAAGTATAATTTATCCCTAGTGCAGCTGTATGTATTCACTGGAGTTACACAGAGGAGAAGCTAGAAGCAATTAGCACTGAAGCACAAATGTTTATAGCAGGCAGGCTTTACTGCGGCTCAACTTATGTACCAATTTAATTATATAGTAGAGATTAAGCTGTATAAAAGTGATGTTGTTATGATACAGTCACTTGAGATTCTGGTTTTTATACCTTACAGGATTAAACATCATGTTTACAGAGCTCCCATTGTCATTAGAGCTGTTAATGTTCAGCATCTTCTGGGAGCATCTCGTCTTCTTATAGGATTTGCCCAGTACCGGTTGCCATCCAAACCAACATGATGATGACATAATTATAAAACCTGATGTAATGCATTCTTGAAATCTGTCTTGTTCTATATAAGTTTCAAGCAAAGAAGTTGATCCTCTTCTTCCTCTGCATTGCACTACGTACTGCCACCTGAACAAAACCTTTTTAGGATCTCTCATTAGCCCCCCACTATGTACTGCATCCAGCTTCTCTGTGCTCCAGATAAGAACAAGTAAATCTGAACAGAGGTCAAGAGTTGAGAGACATTAAAGAACAAATCCATTAGGCTAAGAGAAAAGCTATTTTTATAGTAGAATGTTTTCACTGGAAAAGATACCTTAGCTTTACAATGTCTGCATGGACAATTCCTAGAGAGAGTAAGGAAAAACTGAAGAAATATCTCTTTTTCTGATGTAGAGGTCACTTCAGGGCCATCCCAGTGTTTGGTGTGTTGTTCTTATGAGAGGGACTTTGAATGTTACAGATACAGTTAATAGATAATGTAATATGCTAAATTTAATTGGTGCCCTACTTAAGTGAGGAGTGTTACTGAGCAGATTTAGAAAAGCTGTTTTTATCCTCAGTTTCCTAGACTGGCATGGAGCAACATTTCCTCTGGTTCCAACCATTTAAGTTACTTATCCTATTTCTCTGCATGGGGGAGAACTTACCTTTTTGCCTTTGCCCTTTCCACAGTCTGTTGCCAGTGAGGTTTATTTAACAAAACTATTGAGAAATATGCATATTTATTAACTGCCACATCATGTTAAATCTTATCTGGTCTGCTTTCCTCTGTCAAACTTAATTACAGTCCAGGAGACAATGTAACATGATACAAGTGAAAAAAAATTGACAGGACATGTCACAACAAAATATGTCAGCCTGAAATATCCAGAAGGCAGTTCCCCAAGCAAAGAAGTGATCCCACTCCCTTCCCAGCTCTTCTCTCAGCTTCCTCTCCAACACAGATGAGGTTCACAGTTCTCAGCTTGACTTGCAACATGTCTAAAAAATCAGATTGTTTTCTTTCCTGATTGCCTGTCAAATCAGAAGACATGTCCTGCATATCATTTAACAAATGTCCTTTCTGTACATTATTGTTCTATAGGTCAATTTCTGAAGCCTTGTTTACATCTGGCCTTGTTTCTAACTCCTTCCTCAGTCAGATATCACATCTGATTTTCTTGTTCTTGATCAGCATTAGTCAAATGCCCACCACTACATTTCTTTAGGCTTCATTCTTCTTGTCCATGCAGCAAATAATTTTGATTCTGAAGAGATAACAAAATTATTTGGGTTTTTTTGGTTGACATTCTGCAAAAGCTACATTCCCTGAGATGAAGGTTAAAGCTTTGTCCTTGCTAAGTAGTACAGTCAGAGTAGATGATGTGACTAGTATGAGAAATTGTCTGCTAAATATATTTGAGAGAGTGAAGGATTTTCTTTAATCATGTTAATGATGCCCTCATGATCAAGAAATATGTGAAACAGGCAGTTTCTCCAATAATGATTCTCTCCCTAAGTCACTTCTAGACTTCTTTTGAAATCTCACACTAGTGAGTGAACACCAATTCAATTTCTTATACTAGCCAGCCTCCACAGAGATTTTGAATTTTGTTTTGATTATGAGATGCCATATTTCAGAATGATGTCAGGAAATTGCATTTGTTTGACTAAGTGTCATAGGTAACAGCTGAAGAATTGTAGTGTGCAAGGGGCATGATACGTACGAGTGATCGTACTTATGAATTAACTCCTTTTCCCTGGTAACAGAAAACTCATGAATCAAAATTAATTGATTCCTGTTTCAGGGATGTTTTCTGTGAGTGTTGCTTGCTCTTGTTTTGTTTTGTCTAGGGATTACTTTTTTTTTTTTAACTATATATAAGATCTTTGTGCTCTGGTTGCTTTATTGATCTACTACTGAATCTACTGAATCAGCTACCTTGCTAGTGTTCCTTTTCAGGCAGCAAAAATAAAAAGGTATAATTAAATCCAGATAATGCATTGCCAACCTCAGGCAGCCATTGAGCCTAGCTGTATCTATGCACTGTCTCTTTGTGTAATATATTGTTTAGGCTTCTGAAAGACAGAGGTCTGAGTTGTTGCATTACTTTGCTCCTTTGAATAACTGATTCAAGGAAGTGATACAGTTGACAGTACAGCTAATGTATTTGCCTTAAAATTATTGAACTGAACCAGCCAGTTTTGATTTTCTTTAATTTAAAACTGAACTTCATAAATTCTCACATAAGTATTTTTAAGGTTATAAGATGGAAAGCTGGAAAAAATGCAGATAAGAAAAGGTAATTGTGAATAACAGTGGATGACAGCTACTGTTTTGACCTGGACACCTTTAAAAGAAATGGAGCCATCCAGAGTGGGGTCAGTGAACCTTGGGTGCATTTCAGTCTGAAAGTTTGGAGTGTATGTCTGTGCACAACTCACAAGCACGCCTCAATGAAGCTTTAGAGAACAGACCTGCAGTTAATAATTTTGACTGCATGAGTCTGGAGTCAAGGTAAGAGAAATAAAAAATAAACCAAGAAAAAAAGAGCAATCCCATTAATAAAGCTAAAACAACAAATCAAACTTTTTTGCTATTCTAGGGTGAAAGGATAAGGCCCACCTCTGTTTTGGGACTTAGGTAGGCACTGAAGGTGAAGCTGTGCTTCCACAACTGGACCATAATTGCCACAAAGATTGTTCTCTCCTGTTTCCAGTAATTTTTTTTCTCCTGCAGGAATATATACATTTCTCAGGACTTCCATTACATCCTACAGAGCTCCTTTTTCCTTTTGAATACTCCAGTCATTCTCCCCAAGAGCTATACATTCTTCCCAGAGAATCAGTTTGCTGATTGTGATGGCCAACTCTTCCTCTCAGAAGATCTTGTCCTTCTTCCAGAAGTTCATAGAGTCCTTCCAGAAAGCCTTGTTATTTTCCTGCAGAGCTTTATACTTTCCCTGCAGCATTTTGTTCTTCTCATACAGGGATTTATTCTTTTCTTGGGTATCTTCATTCTGTTCTAGGAAAGCTCTGACTGCTTCCTGACCAGCCTTATTCCTTTCTTCAAGAACCTCGATCTTCTCCATAGCAGCCTTCATTTTCTTCCAGATTTCTTCAAGCTTTTCCTGAATGCTACCAGCTTGTTCCTGGAAAACCTTTTTTTTTTTTTTTTTTCATCTGGAAGTCCCTAATCTTCTGTAGGAAGCTATTTCTGTCTTCTAAAACATTCTTAATCTCTTTCATGCAAGCCTTGTTCTTCTCCCTGAAGGTCTTTATTTCCCTCCATAGGGCTTTAGCTTTCGTCTCTTTATGAAAGGCTTTGATGTCATCATGGAAATTCTTATGGGCTTGGCAGAAGGCTTTAATTTCCTTCTTGAAGTTCCTTTTCTTTCAAAATCCTGCAAAGCTGCTTCTTCTCTAAGTCGGACAAGTTTCCTGGAACTTCTCATTCAGTGTCTCTGAACAGTAGAAAGCAGGCATTTCATTACTTTGTTTTATTTGCTCCATTCTTCGATTAGGTTTTTGTTTTCTTTCACTTGGATTATAACTGACACTATAGAAACTGCTCAATCTGACAAGGTGAAGCAATGAAGCAAAGTATAAATACACTGTTACACAGGACACTGGCTTCTTTAGCCGAAGAAACAGGGAGGGTGTCTGTGCAAAGACACTGCTAGGATTCCTAAAACAAACCCAGGGAATATGAAAGCGTGTAGCATTAGCTATAAATTCCAGGAACTTAAAAAACCTGTATTATAGAATCATAGAATTATAGACTGGTTAGGGTTGGAAAGGACCTTAAGATCATCTAGTTCCAACCCCCCTGCCATGGGCAGGGATGCCTCACACTAAACCATGCCACCCAAGGCTCTGTCCAGCCTGGCCTTGAACACTGCCAGGGATGGAGCATTCAAAGTCTCCCTGTGCAACCCATTCCAATGCCTCACCACCCTAACAGGAAAGAATTTCCTCCTTATATCCAATCTAAACTTCCCCTGTTTATGTTTTAACCCGTTATCCCTTGACCTGTCACTACAGTCCCTAATGAAGAGTCCCTCCCCAGCATTCATATAGGCCCCCTTCAGATACTGGAAGGCTGCTATGAGGTCTCCACGCAGCCTTCTCTTCTCCAGGCTGAACAGCCCCAACTTTCTCAGTCTATCTCCATACAGGAGGTGCTCCAGCCCCCTGATCATCCTTGTGGCCCTCCTCTGGACTTGTTCCAACAGTTCCATGTCTTTTTTATGTTGAGGACACCAGAACTGCACACAATACTCCAAGTGAGGTCTCATGAGAGCCTAATAGAGGGGCAGGATCACCTCCTTCGACCTGCTGGTCACGCTCCTCTTGATGCAGCCCAGGATGCAGTTGGCTTTCTGGGCTGCGAGCACACACTGAAGCTGGCTCATGTTCATTTTCTCATCAACCAACACCCCCAAGTCCTTCTCCGTAGGACTGCTCTGAATCTCTTCTCTGCCCAACCTGTAGCTGTGCCTGGGATTGCTCTGACCCAGGTGTAGGACCTTGCACTTGTCATGGTTAAACTTCATGAGGTTGACATCAGCCCACCTCACAAGTGTGTCATGGTCCCTCTGGATGGCATTCCTTCCCTCCAGCCTATCAACCGAACCACACAGCTTGGTGACATCAGCAAACTTGCTGAGGGCGCACTCAATCCCACTGTCCGTGTCACCAACAAAGATGTTAAACAAGACTGGGGCCAACACCAATCCCTGAGGGACACCATTCGTCACTGGTCTCCAGCCGGACATTGAGCCATTGACCACAACTCTTTATGTGCGGCCATCCAGCCAGTTCTTTATCCACCGAGTGGTCCATCCATCAAATTGATGTCTCTCCAATTTAGAGACAAGGATGTCATGTGGGACAGTGTCAAACGCTTTACACAAGTCCAGGTAGATGACATCAACTGCTCTACCCCTGTCCATCAGTTCCGTAGCCCCGTCATAGAAGTCCACCAAATTGGTCAGGCAGGATTTCCCCTTAGTGAAGCCATGCTGGCTGTCACCAAGCACCTTGTTGATTTTCATGTGCCTTAGCATGCCTTCCAGGAGAATCTGCTCCAAGATTTTGCCAGGCACAGAGGTGAGACTGACTGGGCTGTAATTCCCTGGGTCATCCATTTTCCCCTTCTTGAAAATGGGGGATTTCCCTTTTTCCAGTCGTTGGGAACTTCACCTGACTGCCATGATTTCTCAAATATGATGGCCAGTGGCTTAGCAACTTCATTCGCCAGCTAGCAACTTCATTCGCCATCTAAAGTTGAGTTGTGTTACGCAGGAGTAAAGGCCCTTACTACATGATTGTGTCATGTCTGGCTATAAAATATCTTATGTTGGGTGGTGGTTGTTGTCCTTTTATTTTCCTTTGTCATTTTGATTGTTCATATTGCTAAATAAGGATTTTAAGTCTTTTTTTGTGTGTGTGTGTCTAGAAGTGAAAAAAAATTGTCCTTTTGCTGAAATAAATGAATTCCTTGTATTTTATGTTCTAACTGTCTTAAAACCTGCTTAACATTTTCTGTTATTATGTACTATTGATACATTCTTGGGTTTTCCTACATAGTTTTCATATTGCCTTCATGTCTAGATAAATTGACTCTACTGCTCAGAAACATTGAATAAGAAATGCAAGCTAATTGGCCTAATTAATAAGTGGACTAAAATTGGAATTAAAACCAGACCCCCCCCCCTCCTGAGTAGACACTGTTTTGAGTGAAGTCCTTTGTTTCATAACTCAAAAATAATCACATAGAACAGCTGCCTGTGAACACAAGTTTTTATACTATTCTACACAGTCTTCTGTGTATCTAGGGATATTTTCTTCTTCCGTTAAATCTATTTTCCTTCTCCCTTATAACTCACCAACATTTGAGCAATCATCACCATTTTTTCTATGTGAACATTCAGGAGCTCATTTCCCTGTCCCTCTCCCAGACACTTGAAGAAATTCATTAAGGTCTTGAAGACAGACTAAATCACTTTTATTTTCCTGAATAATAGGGAGAAAGACTGTGAGGGTAATAAACTAATGCATTTTTTTTTTTTTATTTCTTTTTTTTCATGCACATGGGCTGAGTTTCAGCATAATCAAAACCTGATGAACTGTGTATGATGATCTTGGAGAATCTCCCTCTTAGTATTTGAAATCTTCCCTGAGGTGTTGTGCCTCTAATTCTAGTGTAAATCTAATTTGGCCCTGCTTTAAGCTTGGTGTTGGGCCAGATGACCTCCAAAGGTCCCAACCTAAATAATTTAATTGTTCAAATATTGTACATAATTTTTGTGCCATCAAAGTCCTGCTGATCCTAAAAATGTTACTGCTTTGGCAACTGATCAGCACAGAGGTTTCAGAGAATCTTTAGGATTAAGTCATTATACTTGACATCTGCATCACCTCAGGCTAAAATAAATGAACAAACATTAAAAAAGCAATGGTTTACTCTCTCCCTGAAATCAACAGTTTGTGGAATTACCCCAGTGAGACACAAAATATACAAGAGAGAAAATGGGATGTTGTGTATCTGCAGTGATTGCTCTGAAAACTAGAGCTAGCGTATTAGTGCTTCATTATCTGACTTCATTTTGAGTATGAGGAAGGGAGAATTAGACAGCTGTATTCCTTTCTTGAAAGAATAGATAACGATCTCAAGGGAATATGCAATTCAGTTGTATGAAGCTGTGAATGTCCAGGCACTGCAAAGGTCAAAGAACCCTCTGCAGTAAGCTCAGCTGTACCATAGAAATGTTTTCTTCTGTCATTTATGTGTTTATCAGTCTGGCTTGCCTTCTTTCTCCACTGCCCTCTCTCTCCTCTCCCTTTTTCAAAATCCTATTCCAAAATACTTTGTCATACCTAGGAATTGTAAGTAGAAGATAGCAGGAAAGTGGATTCAAGCGGATTTCTGTAACTTCCTTGAAAAGTAATTACTTACGGTGTATAAATGAGTATTTTGATAACTCCTAGAGAACATATGCTGTTATGGGACTCAGAGCAGTGAAACCATAATTATTTCTAAGCAATACCCTCTTTCTTTTCAGTCTCCCAGTATCATCTGCTAGATTTCATCCCATTGTACATCTTTGAGAAAGATGTACATGCTTTCTTGAGATGGACAGTGCCCCAGACCTCCTCATGTGCAAGTACAATCATAAATCCAAAAGTTTTTGTAATTAATTTTCTTTTTAGTCTAAAAGAAAACTGACTAAATATATTCACATTTTCACAGAATTTAAATGAAAAATAATTACTAGCACTAAAAAAATGTTGGTCTCATTTTTATTAGGAGAAGTAGAAATTCGATGTTTAAGACTTCTCCTTGATGGTAGTAAAATTTATCAACACTATCCACCTGCTGGTGAGTTAGGACCAGGCAGTGAAAAGATGCTGTTACATCAGAGAAAATAGAAACAATTAACTGGGGTTTGAATAAGTCAACAGAGGAAATCTGGAAATAAAGGACTGAGAATTTCAAAGACTAGTCAAGGCCTTATTTTCTTAAGATGAGGAAATTCAGTCCAAGTACACAAGTGCCTCATTTTTGGTTCTTGGCTATGTTTTCTTTGGAAGATTTCTTCTCTCAAAGAAATCCTGCACCTCTTTCCAAAGGTCCAGTTCCTTCTTCCGTTGGTCTAGATCCTCTCCCCTAGACTTCCACTTCATCTATTAGCAGGGTCTTGACATTCCAAGTTTTCCTCCAAGGGGTCATGTGTGTTGATGCTTTTGGTTTTTTTTTTGGTTTGTGGTTTTTTTTTCTTGGTGGTGTTTTTTTTTTTTTTGTGTGTGTGATTTTGGTTTTTTTTTGGGGGGGTGTTTGTCTGTTTGTTTTTGTTTTGTTCTGTTTTCAAGAAAGTCATATTCTTTTATCAGGCCACCTTGTTCTTGTCTTGGAAGGCTGTGATCATATCCCTCTTTTTTGTTCTCCATAGTGACATGATATTTTTTCACCTGATCTCATTTCCTAAGGCTCTGTTTTTCTTACAAAAATGTTATTGCCTTCTCCTGTAAATTTGTGATTAGCTGGCTTGTCTTATGAATATGTGTCCTAAAGTACCACCTTGAAAGTGGCAACTGCAGGCCAGTTTGGGATATGAAGCAAGATCCTATAATGACAGTTAAAAAACTGTGTTAAAAAACAAACCCATAAATGAGGTTGCAGCATGGAAGAGAATTAAATAGGTCTATTATAAAATTTATTTTTCTTACAACCTCTACATCTATTCATAAGAAATATACTGCTATACTTTGCTGAAATCCAATAACGACTGAAAAAGTACAAAGTAGCCACAGTACTCACTGGAACTGTGTATTAATTCTACGTCCTTTCTGTAAACACCTACTATGAATTTAAAGCTTAATTTTAATTAGGGTAGGAAAAAAGAGAACTTTGACGGACATTGTCGTGATGAAAGTTTTCCATGGTGCTTTGCTATTAGTCCTCCATCAAATCTTCAAAAGGCAGAATAAGATATAATGACAGTTCTCTTTAAGTGACAGAAAATAGTCTGCTTTTTCAGTTGGTTTGTTGTCATGGTTGCCTCCATGATGTGAAACATGTAATTTATAAAGGGAATCAGAAGTACTTCAGGCATAGTTCTACAGTGTCAGTATTGATGTATTCACCTATATCTAAAGAATACACTTTTGCTTAAATAGCATTTAGATCTTGATGAAGGAATAACTAGATGAAATTTTTTGGTCCATCATTATTGGGCCTGATCAGGGGACAATGGTTTTTCTACCCTTCAGATGTGTGGGTATCCACAGCTGATGTTCCAGTAAAATTAAACCCATTAACAACAAACAAACCAAACTCTCAGGATGCCTCAGACATTTCTGTTCTGCGAGCTGCCAGTAAAAAGCCTGAGAAAGTGTCTTATGATTTGCGTATGCTTTGTATGCACTGTGACCTGGGGCTGGGCATGCAAATAATTTAGAAATTGGTGTTGTAATCAGAAAAGAAAGGAAACCAAGACACACCTTTGAGAGGTGCAGGCTACAGCAATTAGAAAATAGATACTCTCCTTCAAAAAGAATTACATATTTTCTCTCAGGAGTATGCTTTATCTTTCCTCTGTGTTTTCTGGTATTGCTCTCCTGATTTATATTCTCTTTTTCTGTGAGTCATGCTTTGCCTATCATACCAGTAGCTTCTTCCCCAAGAATACCTTCGATCCCTGCAATGAAAAGGTCAATACCAGAGAAAAAGTCTCCTGTTTGTTTTACTTTTAACATACCTTTGATCTCCTAAAAGTCAGAGGAACACAACAGTAGAAATCCTCCAGTCCCTTTATCTTTCCTTTTCTTCCTCATGTACATTCCAGTTCCATTCCCATCTTACTTAGTATCTCTGTATGTGTTTCATGAGGTGTTTTGTTGTTCTGTTTTGGTTTTAGTATGAATAAAGTTCTCCAAACTCATAATCCACACTCACTTGTATGCTGTCTTGAAGCCAGCTCTGCTCATCCTGTGATGACAGTACTAATGAAGTGTTGGGTCATATCACCTGTAATGATATAATATTTCAGGCTGGTGATGTTAATGTCATGTTACTGATTATGCCGTTGGTGACCCTTAGGATGGGGCATAGGTGTAAGAGGAAAAATGGCTCTTGGGGAAGCCAACAGTCCCTCTTGCACCTATAGCTGTTGATGTAGGCAGTACTGGAGGGCAGCCTGTATGATCTGTCTGGTTTACATGCACAATTTTTATCCTCATTGACATGCGCCTTGAAGTCCAAACGTGAATTTTCCAGGAGGTATTGGAGTAACTGGAAATCTGTTTCTTCTGAAACAACCCACAGCTTGATCAGATCTCACAGGTGACCTTAATTGGCTGGTTTGGGCCTTACCCTGTTTTGGGATGTTGAGAAAGAGCATTTCCCTGTATAATGCAGCAATACCAAAAACCTGCAAACTGTGAAATGATTTCACTTGGAGTATCTGTGAACAACTGCATAGTATGTCAAGGATGCAGTTAGATTAAGGAAGATAAGAAGATAATCTAATAATAGAATAGATGTTAGTGCAATCTGTTCCAGTTGAAAATGCTTACAGGAAGCCCATTGTTGGGATTCATGTGGGATATGCTAAAGAAGCAAAACCGTCAAAGGTTTTTTCAGACAGAAACAGCCTAAGAGGCAGAACACAGTCAGGAACTGGAAATGGTGGAGCTAACACTGTCTTCCATGTGTGACAATGTCTCCTCTGTCTCTAATGATATGCCATACAGGCATTGTCTCTTGGCACTGCCTTTCAAGAACACCCTAAGCTTCAGGTCTGTGCTTTCTCTGAAGGACTTGCTTCTTATCTCAGAGTGAATGGGGACCTATTCATTCAACTCAACTTTTTTTCCTGCATGCAACTTCAGTAGTGACACAGACATTTCCTGATGCCTTCTGAATGCTCTGGAGGTGGAGAGGCTTACTCTGTTCCTTGTCTTGTGCCACAAAAGGAGAATCATCAGCCCCCAAAATATGGATATTTATTTTACTTGAATTTTGCTTTTGTGTTGTGACAGGGAAATGGGGGTAATTACAGGCTTGTTATCTTGGTTTTATAGATGAAAAATTAGCCAGGGATGTCTTTGATATATGAGTTTAGTTTGGTCACCAGGAATGGTTTTTCCCCTAAATTGAGTGCTTTCTAGTGCAGCAAGCTAATGCAGTGCTATGCCACTCTGAGGGACAGCAGCTTGAATCACTGAAAGAACTAAATCACTCTCTGTAGGCACCTCAAATTGCCCTATAAAAATGGCATTACTTGCTCTCCAGGTATTTCTCCAAGTCACTATCTATTTTGCTATTTTTCTCCACATGATCATTATTGGCTTTCTTACAGTACATAAAAGCCATCAAGAAAAGGCAGTGTTTGTATGATTACATTGAATCCTTTAGATTAATGGATAGTTTTATTCATTATCCTTCAGAAAAGAATGAATTAAAATGCCTCCTTGAATAAGATCCTCTGCACCTCTCCCAGTGCTGATGGGTGGTTCTGGTGCAGGTTCTACCAGCTCAGATCTCAAAACCTCTCCCGTCTACCCTGTGTTATTTATAGCTGGGCAAATGAATGTGTAATATGTATAATGCAGAATAAGTATAAGGCAAGTTCAAAAGCTTTGTATAAGGAATTAAGCTCAATTTTCTAGGTAGGCTTTCTGTCAATGGTTTGGTGTGAGGTGTCCCTTCCCATGGCAGGGGGGTTGGAACTAGATGATCTTACGGTCCTTTCCAACCCTAATTATTCTATGATTCTATTGGAGGTATTTATTGTCACAGACTAACTGTATTTCCAATCTGAACATAAACGGTTCTCAGCAGATTTTTTTTACATTTCCTTCCATGTTTTCTTTCATGGTGCATGAATATGCAGAATGTGCTTTTCACTGCTGGCCAGCAAAGCTTTTGATGGTCAGGTGCTATTCCAGTCCTCTCAATCATGTCATTACCAGATCTAAGGAAAAAGACTGATTTCTTAGGGTGGGGTTTAAACCTCGAGGCTCCACAGCAGTATTCCCTTCTCTGATGTTGAGAAAACTTCTGTTTTCCTACGCTTGTCTCCGCTGTTCAGATTGTTCTTTGCTGTCACAGTCTTCCTTTGTTAAATCCCAGCCTGTACCTAGTTATTAGTCCAGTACCTCAGTCACAATGGGCTGTGTGGCTGTGAAAAGGGTCTCTGCCAAAAGAGACAGCAGTCTCAGCTGGGAAAAGAAAATGCTGTTCTGGGAGTGTGGGAGACTGTATCTCTGTGGGTGTGCTCCGTGTATTGTTTTTACAGTGTCTGTCCCAGATACCTAGCTGTCAGACAGTACTTCAACAGCTAGTAAAATCTATGAAAAGTTATCAAAATTCCTAACATGAGCTTGACAAGTAAATTAAAATGTGTGGGATGACATGAACCCCCAATCTAGTCCCTAACTCCGACAAACTTGAGCAGTTCACATACTCTTCTATTGCTTCTTGGCACTTTTTCTCAGTGAGGTTACAATTAAGATATAAAAGGTGAACACATTGCAGTCTGACCAGTTCACTAATATTTCAAGTTGCTGTAACAAAAATAGACAACATAGAGCTGTAAGCTTTTGTATAATTTCTATTCCACACATCTCCTACATGACATAATGTCACCTGCAATAAGAAAGTGTATCATCTGCCTTTACAGTCATGTGATATCTTTGGAAATGGCCTGACTGCCTACATAGGCAGAAAGGACCAGACCAATAAAACACCCCCACATACACTGTGGGAGCCCCCAGACTGTGCCCTCCCTCAGTCCCTGCTCCTGGCTGGCTGGCTGGATAGCTGCAGTGCTTTGCTTTCTCCAGGCACTTCCTCCCTAGCACTGCACTTCTGCCCATGCCTGTGACTGCCCAGCTGTGTTTAGGCAGTTGGGCAACTCATTTGGCTACTGCAGGTCCCTGAGCTGCTCTAAACCCCCTTCTAATCCATTAAAGAGTGTTCCCTGAGCTCCTGGCCCCACACAGTCCTTCTCTCTCCTCTTCCTTATGGGACCATTTCTAGCTCTCTTTTGTCATCTCTCCTATTGAGAGTAAGAATTTTTTGTATTGTATTTTCTTCTGTCTTCCAGCAAGATACCTGATACTAAAGTGATATATGCTAGCCAGATGATCACTGAGTTCTAATAGCCCCTTCTCTGTGCTGTGATCATGCTGTAACTCAGGTGGGCCAGCCCCTTCTTCACACCAGTGCTCAGCAAAGTCAGAGGGACCCAGTGATGTAGTGATTCCTATAGAGACAAATTTATATCACCATTCAGAACTTATGAGCTTTATGCGTAGATTTTTCCACGGACTCACACACATTGCCTGAAATCAAAGATGTGCTTTGAAAGCTCCTTTTTTGCTCTCAGGGTCTTTGTTTTACTAAGGAACTAATGCAGGGTTTAACTAAGATGCTGTTGCACTGGCTGCTGTGCTGGTTTCTGTACTGCATGTCTTCTATCTCAGAGAAGGAATAACCGCCTCAGACCCCTGCAGTCCACCACAAGCATTTCATGACAAAATACTTTGTCTGGGGCTTTCCAGCATAGCAATGTAATATTCCAAAAGGCTTGGTCAAAGTCATATTTTATCAGTCAGAGTTATACAATGCTATGTTAAATATTTCAGAATAAATTAGATGTTAATTCAGTGGCACCGATCATCTCCTTGTTCTGGTATGTGATTAAAGAGATGCTGTCAAAGTGGGCAGGCCAGAAATTAACTTAGTTTGACAAGTGTCTCATTTAGCAGCTCTTTCCTTGAATACTTTGCTCCTGCTTCCTTGACTTTTAATTCAGTGCTAAGCCAAAATACAAAAGCAACTGTCAACAGCTTTCTTCTTGGCTTTGTTTCAAACAGACCTTCACAAAGATGAAAGCTGCCTGATGGTGATGCATCAGGATACAAGGTTCACAGGCAGTTGTTTGCCTCCTAATCTTCCTTGACTGCTGCCACTTCTCCTCACCCAGAGGTGGAATGCAGCAGGGCTAGCTTGGAAGTCTGCTTCTGCATTCAGCTTACAGAGCCAGACCCTTTGCAATGACAACCTCTTGGGTCTTGTCTGTCATCTTGGCTGGCAGCAAATGACTCCTGATGCAGAGGCTGGCACAGCATGCAGAAGAGTGGGTGAAAATCCAGTAAGTGGCACTAGGTGTCGATGTTATTTCTGCTTCTCTTAGTTCCTCAGTGCCCCCACTTCTGGAGGAAAGTGAACAATTACATCACTTCTGGAAACTGTGACTCAGGCAAAGATTCATAGGAGAAACCACTACCCAGCAGAAGAAATTATAGAATCATAGAATCATAGAATGGTTAGGGTTGGAAAGGACCTTAGGATCATCTTGTTCCAAGCCCCCTGCCACGGGCAGGGACGCCTCACAATAAACCATGCCACCCAAGGCTTCGTCCAACCTGGCCTTGAACACTGCCAGGGATGGAGCATTCAAAGCCTCCCTGGGCAACCCATTCCAATGCCTCACCACCCTAACAGGAAAGAATTTCCTCCTTATATCCAATCTAAACATCCCCTGTTTAAGTTTTAGCTGTTACCCCTTGACCTATCACTACAGTCCCTCTCCAGCATCCATATAGGCCCCCTTCAGATACTGGAAGGCTGCTATGAGGTCTCCACGCAGCCTCCTCTTCTCCAGGCTGAACAGCCCCAACTTTCTCAGCCTATCTTCATATGGGAGGTGCTCCAGCCCCCTGATCATCCTTGTGGCCTCCTCTGCACTTGTTCTAACAGTTCCACGTCCTTTTTATGTTGAGGACACCAGAACTGCACACAATACTCCAGGTGAGGTCTCACAAGAGCAGAGTAGAGGGGCAGGATCACCTCCTTCGACCTGCTGGTCACGCTCCTTTTGGTGCAGCCCAGGATATAGTTGGCTTTCTGGGCTGCAAGCGCACACTGAAGCTGGCTCACGTTCATTTTCTCATTGACTAGCACCTCCAAGTCCTTCTCCGTAGGGCTGCTCTGAATCTCTTCACTGTCCAACCTGCAGCCGTGGCTGGGATTGCTCCGACAAATTGCTTTGCTTATAATAAAAGCTACTAAAACTAGCTGGCCTTTTCATACAGCCTCCTAACTATAGCTATCTCAGTCTATGATGGGAGGTGTTGAGAAAGGAAACATGGCTGAAATAGAAAATGCTGGAGGGTCAAAACAAAGTGTTCACATGGAGGGTACATGACACACTCAGATACCTAAACCTCATGACCATTGGAGGCAGTACATAAAAGTTGAGTGGTATTCTTTATTCCCTCTCATGCTGGCAGTAATTGTGATGGGAATCATCAGTGACACTGAAGTAAAATCTCTCTACCTCTATCTCATTGTAATCTTTCTCTCTGCTTTGAATGCTATAAGGAGTCAATGCATAGATGGGAGCAGGGCGAGGAGGAAATCCTTGCGTTGAGGGAAACCCAGAGCACCAAAGCCCACACTCTCAGTGCTACCTTCATTTCCTTGTTTGTGAGTATGTAACACAGCAAATCTTAGCTTGAGGTTTCTCATGATAACCTGTATGAATTGCAGTTGTGTTATAAAGCAAATTATAGTTGTGTTAATCATACAAACTCACTGATAGATATCCCAGGCTCCATCTTCTCCCTGAAACAGGCACTACTAGTAGTTCAAATGCTGTCATGGCTGTGCTTTTTTCCCCTCTGTACACTGCTGATAATATAGCTTTTTTGCTTCCTCCTATTTTTCATACTGGCAGTGATTACTAGGTTGCCAGCCAGCACCATTTCCCCTCTTAGTATAAAAGCTCTTTTTCCCCCCCAAGATGATAAAGCTTGAAAGGTGTCTTACAAAGAAAAGTAGCATTTTGTTAACTGCAAATGATGTGCACAGCTAGGTTGGCATTGTCAATGTCAAGCTAATATTGAAAGGTATTAAATGGAGGTAGAGAGTTGAGAACTTCTCTCCTGGACTCACATGAAATATCCTGCCTCTTTTGTACTATGCTTAAAATAAAAAAAAAACAACAAAAAAATCCACTAAGCTTTAGTTAAGACAGTTATTTTTGCAGATGTGTACTGTGGAATAGTTTTGCTTCTTTCAGGTTTGTAGAATTGTGGAGCAGTGGTGGGAGGCTGGGATCCTGGGGTTCACTTGCTCCAACTCAAGACCTATAGTGGAACTTGAGGAATGTAGTGCAGTTTGTGCAGTGCCTGGGTGCAATTTCTTGCTGTTGGCTTGCTGCATTGTTTTTGTGTTCAGGTGTGACCTGCAAAAAAAGAATCAAACCCCTGCTGTGTCTGATTGAGAAGGCTTGTGAGGTATGCCTTTGTGCTGGGTATAAAAAGCAAGGTGTTGACAGCAGGACTTCAAGGGTCTCTGAGGAGAGGCTGGGGCTGTCCTGTGGTGGACGCCACCCTGACTTCCAGCCAGGAAGGAAAGGTCTTGCTTTGAAGTCTGTCTTTTCTTTTCTTGCTACCTAAATCTATCCTAATTGGCAGTAAATTAATTTTCCCCAAGTAGAGTATGTTTCACCTCTGACAATAATTGGTAAGCCATCTTCCTGTCTTTATCTCCAACCATGAACTTTCTCACTCTATTTCCTTCTGCTGTCCCCATTGGTGTGGTAGAGTCAGGCTGAGTTGATTTCTTCACATCCCTATTACACTGCTATTTCAAAGTCGTGTCAAACATGCATCCAAAGTAGCCTGAAAATGTCAAGTGCTACAGATCAGCTACAGCAGGAAGTTTTAAATACTTGCACCCTAAACTGGAAAGCAATATTAGTATGGGCTGTGTGAAGAGGGGAATGTGTGAACAGGGAAAAGAATGAAACCAGGTAGAAACTGCTGGGGTTTATTTGTTGTGCCTTTCACTTGTCATGGACATTACTGTGAAGGCAATGAGCTGTCCATTAAAATATCATGTGAGTTGCACTTCATTGTTTTCAAAACCAGCAGCTCTTTTGCCCATGTCTTTGACAAAATTGTATGCAACAACTTGAGGTAGATAAAATAAGAGCTACATGACATTGGTAATGTCAGGATTAACAATGACTGAAGTACCTTCAGTGGAAAGTTAGCTGCTGGACTGGACATTACATTACTCTTGTGCTTTTATCAGTGAGTACCCACCAGAAGCTGCTTTCAGGCAGCACAAGGCTGTGCACTTGTCTTGCTTGTATCCTCCACACCCCTGATGACAGCAGAGTTATTGTATTTTATGTGAAAACTTAAAAATGAAAAACTCTAGTTTTCTACTTTTCAATTCTTTATTGCTATCACTGCAGTTTTACCTCACTTATAAATTATGCACTCTCTGCCCTCTTGAAATTGTCTGGTTTCTGAGTTTTATGCTTTCCAAATGTGTTTTCTTTCTGTACTGCTTTAGGTCACTTTGTATGGTACATGATTCTGAGTGCTATTTATGGGTATTTGATTTATTGCCTTATTCCCTCAAAACTACCTAGTCTATCTATGTATTTTGTTTTGCTTGGAACCACATTTTCCCTACAAACTCTTCTAACTTAGTTTTGAAAGTAAGTCATGTCTGAAAGATCTACCTCACATATAATCTCCAGTACTTCTACAAAGGAAAAAAACAAAGCAGCCAAACTGATCTTTCTTTCATAATTTTTCTTCATTCCTTATTTCAAATAACATTAGAAGACTGCACCATTCTGTTTTCAAGGTTTATTTCCCCAAGTTGTGAAATGCATGTTGTACAGCACTAGACCCGCCCAGTTTTTGTACAACAGATGGACAGCTTCTTAGATGGGAAAGATTGTCACAAGTGGTCAAGAAATGTGGGATTTAGCTGCCTACAGGAAGCTGTCTAATGAAGCTGGTTAATACAACATATAAGACTTGATAGAAACCAACCCCCTCATTACTACAGGTTATCTGAAATGGTATCAGACACTTATATTTAAGCAACTGAATATCCCAGTTGTACTGTGTCAGTCTCACTCTCTGAATCAAATTACATACAGATTCAAACGTGACTGTCTAAGAAGGAGACTTCCATGTATCCCTTTTCTGTACCTGCAAACAAGGCGCTTCCTGCCTTCAGCTCTTGGTGTGTCTGTGGTGGCTGTTCACTATGTGGAGTCCATGTCCACAGCTGGAGGAGAATCGGACAGCAACTTTAGCAAGCCTTCATGAAGCTCAGGAAATGGAAAATGGACAGGTAAAATGGAGTGATTCTTCTTGCCATACTCTGTTCCTGATGCAAATGGCACTACAGAGCTGTGGTTTGAGGACATCAGCCATATCTTAAGTGGATGCAATCCCACTGATTTCAAGGGAGCTGTCTTCATGCAAAATAGACTTGAATTTAACCCAGCGGTAATACAGTCCTTTGGGAGTAAAATTGGTGGCTATTTTAGAAAACATTTTAAAAATACTACAGACTTTTTACGTCTGCTTTAGAATCAACACTGAGCAGCTGCTTTTATAGTCTAAGATAAAAGTAGAAGGAGTTATGAGCACTGTGTAAGATAATGAACCTCTGTATAAACTACCTGCCTGAGAGATACGTCTATATGTTAATAAGGCAAATATACAGGGACAAGCCATGCTGAGTACTCTGTTTCACTTTTTTCTGTGCCTTTTTTTTGGCTCTGTGAATGCTCTGATGAGATCTTACCTATGTCCTGTCTGGGTGGGAGTCAATTCTTCCTCCAAATTGTCTGCTGTTATCCTAGCAGGAGATTTGCCTAGTAGATACAAATTAAAAATAAGACAAGGGTTTCACAAAATTTCTGTTTGGATTATAACCATGTGGTTTTCACAGTTCTTCAAGATTAGCTTTGTACCAGTGTAACTACATCTAATTTAGAGAAGTTGTTCTTGATTTACATTAAAAAGACGATGAGAAAAAAAACACATTTGTAAGTCCTTTGCTATTTAAATGAGCTGGAGAAACATGGCATTACCATTCTAATGTAACTTCTTTTGGACATTCTGTAAGTGCTGTGCCTGCTCTACTGCCTTGGCGTTAACTACGGGGAGCAGCAGGATGATGAAAGGGCAGAGGACAAGATGACCTGAACTTTGCTGCTGCTGAGGGCAACTTCATCTTTCTGCCTCTGCTTCTCCTCTTGTGTTGCTCAGAGGCAGCCATGGCCAAGTAAGTTTGAGACTGTGGTTAGACTGTAGTACAAAACACAGTCATGGTATGAACACTGCTAGCTTTAGTGTTCTGGCATTGCTCAGTGAGAAGGCTGCCATCTCCTAAGGGGATGGAGAAGGAATGTATGAGCTGGGGATGCTGTCTCAGAGTGTGGGTTATTCTAGATAGCACTGATTTTTTTGTGCTTGGCAAAAATATTTATATCTTAGTGCCATGTTGTTGTTTTGTGGGCAGTTTTAATGCAGCAGTTTCATTATCCAGCAGTGGGAACAGCCTATTGAGCATAGAGTTTGTTTCCAAGGGAATTTTTTCCTGGCCTCTAATCAAGTGGATGCTTTTTAATGCTATAATATCAGATTATTCAGTGTTGTCATATGGATACTCTGCAATGTTTTCCTATTGTTACAACATCAACATTTCATTAAGCTGAATGTTATTATGCAGTTTCAATTATCTGGGTCTTCCTTCTGCAGATATTTCTAACACCTCTGTGTTAAAGCTAAATGCTTAATTAATATGTTTATCTGCTTTATATGAAAGAAAAGAAAGCTCCCAGTTCTAGCCAGGCAGTGGAGAATTGGCCGCAAAATATGCCGGGAAGGTTACCCTAAACTTTGTATGTAAATCTCTTAGCAGAACTGCTGATTTACATACCTTTGCATTTGAGGATGTGGTTTGAAATCTAGGTAAAAATAATAGCAAGCATATACTTGAAAAAGTAGTATAGGCCTGATGACTCGCAGAATACCTTTGGGCAAAGCAAAAAATATTAAATAGTTTTTTTAAAGGTTTAAAAATTACTGGTTGGAGTTTAAATCACAGGAATTCTTATTGTTATTCAACAGAACTGCTGCAGACACTGCAGCAATTAGGAAAAGGAAGCAGGCAACACAGACTATACACTTTCATGCAGATCTTTGCATACACACCTCAGTCTTGTTTCATTGAGCCAGCGCCTAAATGCTAGGTCAGGATAGGGATCAACAGAGGAACATACAGATTTGTTAGATAACTTATCACCCTCTACTAGTGAGAAGACAGACGCGCAGCAAGTGGAGAGAGTAGGTAAAGATGACGACTAGTACTGGCAGCAATCTCATACAGAAAAGGTGTTCAGGAAGCAGTTTGCTGTGCAGCTCCATGCACATCAGTGGAGAGGCTGCTAGAGACCTGGCTGTGTGGGCTGAGCACTGGGCAGCAAATTATCATAACTGACCACTGCTTTTCATGGAAGAATTTGTGCCACACAGATGGGCAACTTTGCCTGGCTTTTTGCGTTTAAAACCAAGGAAGAACCTGTGGCTTTGGGGCCTTGGGGAGAAGGGAGAAACAGTCTGATTATGATGGCAAGCCAGAAAGGGGCTTTGCTCCTGTTCTACCACCATTGGAGTTTCCGACACCTAGAAGAGCCTTCACATGAAAAATTAAAACTATTTTAAATGTTATAAAGCATAGGAGGTAGGCTAACTCTGAATTTTCCTTCATCATTTGATAACCAATTCAGACTTTCTCCTGCTTTAGGACTAATGCTCAGATATGTAAGGGTACACTGTGGATCCCTTTCCAAATAGCACTCAGATATAGCCTTTGCCTCCTGGCCAGTGATGTCTCTGTAATACAGCCTGTCTGCACTGAATGGTTCCTTCTTTTTTTTTTTTTTTTTTTAATTGGATTGGTGATTCAAACTACTTTATTGGCATTAAAAAATTCAAACACTTATATATATATATTATATTGAATACTACGATTTTCATAGTGCTTCAATATAGTAAACACTCTTCGTGGCTGTACTCTGCCTCAGCTCCTATGCATCCATATGACTTCAGCCCTGCTTTCAACTGCCATAATGTGATTTATCACAAAATCATAGGAATGCAAGGGACCTGTCGAGATCATCCAGCCCAGCCCCCCTGACAAGGCAGAGGGAGATACCACAATCCCCCTGGGCAGCCTGTTCCAGTGCTCTGCCACCCTCAATGTAAAGTTTTTCCTCATGTTGAGGTGAAACTTGTAGTTTAGTTTATGGTCATTGCTCCTCATCCTGTTGCTGGCCACCACTGAAAAGAGTCTGGCACCGTCCTCCTGGCACCTTCCTCTGAGATACTGATCTGCACTGATGAGATCCCCTCAGTCTGTTCTTCTCCAGACTAAACAGGTCCAGCTCCTGCAATCTCTCCTCGTAAGAGAGCTGCTTCAGACCCCTAATTATCCTTGTGGCCTCTGCTGGGCCCTTTCCAGTAGCTCCTTGTCTGTATTGTGCTGAGGAACCTAGAACTGGACACATGATGAAGGGCTGCACTCTGTGCCCGCTCCCACACCCCTCAGAGACGAGCCCCGCAGCCAGAGCCGCTCAGGGAAGGCCCATCATAAGGACTGCAGCTGCAGTGCCCTAAGGAAGGCCCCACAGCCCGCCGAGCCCGCGACCATGTTCCTCCCTCAGGGAAGCCTGCACCAAGCTCCATCTGTGGATACTTCCACAGGAAACTGCCGTCAGGAACCTGACATGTGGGTTTTTATTCTGAAACTAGTTAGCTGAACTTTCACAATGAGGAAGTTAAATCTCAGAAAGGTCCTGACAGCTCTATTAATCATATAAAAGCCTTTGATTTTTGTTATGCTTCTTCACAGAGAATTTTATGCATAAAAATTGCTGAGTAGTCTTTACAGAGGAAAAATAGTGCTCTCAGAATAACAACCTTGAGAATGAGGTGGGGCTGTGCTGCTGGACAGGAGCAGCCAGGCCACTAATAAAGGAAAGCAGCAGCGAGCAGAGTATTCAGAGGCAATTTACCCACACCACAGGCACTGTAGTGGGTTCCTCGGTGGAAAGTGGCTGAGCTGCTAACCAGACACACCACTTGAAAATGCAAAACGGGTTCTCAAGTCACACAGACATTGTCATGTAAGTAGAAACCTGCTTCTTATCCCTATACAGATTTCAAAATGGATGAAAGACAAAAAACAAAGGGAAAGGAAAGAATGTGGTGCAATGTTTTCTTTGATCTGTGTCTTAAAGGGAAAACTGATTGACAAAAGGTCTGCACCTTGTTCCTAGGTTGCCAAAAAGATGTTTGCAGCAGTGAAGTGTAACTGTCGTGTTATCTTCTGTCACCTCATGATCCTCCTTCATTTCTCACCAGATAAATGCATTTCTCACCAGATAAATGCATCTTATATAGCAGGCAGCAGACAGCCTGCAGAAACTGTCCACCACATTATGGACAAAGTGACCCACTCAGAGATGCTTACTGAATTTAGCATTATGGGAAGACCATGGAGCTTCGCTCAAGCTGTGTTAAAATTGTGTTGATGTTGTTGAGAACCTGTTGTGGAACCCGTAGCCCAGGTGGTAGCTCAGAACAATGCAGCCACTCACTCACTCCCTTCCTTCTTCCTCCCCCCTCTCCCAGAGGGATGGGGAGAAGAATCGAAAGAATGTAACTCCCACGGGTTGAGATAAGAACAGTCCAGTAACTAAGGTATAACACAGATCACTGCTGCTGCCACCAATAAAAATAACAGTGAGGGAAATAACAAGGGAAGAGAATACAACCGCTCACCACCCGTTGACCGATACCCAGCCTGACCTGAGCAGTGATCTAGCCCTTCCAGGTAACTGCCCCCAGTTTATATACTGGGCATGACGTGCCGTGTTATGGAATACCTCTTTGGTCAGTTTGGGTCAGGTGTCCTGTCTCTGCTTCCTCCCGGCTTCCCCTCCTCCCTGGCAGAGCTTGAGACTGAGAAAGTCCTTGATCAGAGTTAACATTACTTAGCAACAACTAAAACCACTAGTGTGTTATCAGCATTGCTCCCTTTCAGGCTGAAAGTCAAAACCACAGCACTGCACCAGCTACTAAGAAGGAGAAAAATAACTGTTATGGCTGAACCCAAGACAGAACCCTATGTATTTAAGTGAATCTTTTTGCTAGTGTCCCAGGAACTGTGAAGTTAGTAGCAGACAGTAATATGTATGTAGCAGACAATAGGTTAGTAGCAATAGGTTAGTAGCAGACAATAATGCTATGACCAATTTCTAGGTTTTCCTGAACTATACTATAAATGCAAGAGCTTTCCTCAGTTTTGGTGACTATTTTGACCAGCCTATGAACTTTCTTCATTGTAGTCTCTGGAAGCTTAGAATGCCTTCCACAGAAATGGCCCTAGAGAACAGTGTGCATGTAATCCTCTGATTTACACAGCAGGTTACTCAGGACTTCAGTGAACTCAGTATCTGAGGTTTTTTTTTTTCTTTCCATAAAGAAATTCAGTGTCTTCCATAGAAAAACCCTCCAGTATCCTTTTTATAGAATGCGTGTGTACTAAATGCAAATAACAAAGTCATAGCTTATCTTATGTTACTAAAAAATTCTGTCAGAGAAAGCCTTCCAGGCATTTTATAGTTGTAGCAGCACTGCAGTATTGCTCTGTTAAACAGAGTGTAACAGAAAGCAGGAGAGAACCCCTGGGTGGTTACAGTGAGCAAAGCAAGGTGAGAAAAGATACAGAGGTGAAACGGAGTTGGGGGTATGCTTACAGTGTAGGCTGGGATCAGGGTCAAGAAGAGAATTCAAAGATTCTGTTTTCCAAATTTGTTGTCTTTGGTACAGACTGTGTTATCTCCTTAATCAAAGACCACCTTCCCCTTAACTCTTCGTATTGCTCATCTGCTCTGTGCTTGAGTTTTCCTCCTTGGCTGTATACCAGAGAAATACATCCAAAACCAAAATGGTATTTTCAGGCAGCTGCTGTAAGTATTAGATATTTGTCTGGGTAAATAATGGCCTTTTTAGGTAGCTAGTGT
The DNA here is from genome assembly GCF_033815535.1 of Pezoporus flaviventris. Classification (NCBI taxonomy): domain Eukaryota; kingdom Metazoa; phylum Chordata; class Aves; order Psittaciformes; family Psittacidae; genus Pezoporus; species Pezoporus flaviventris. The sequence continues at coordinate 5,108,553 of NW_026892626.1, read as the reverse complement.
ATATAGGAACAACCCTGTAGGTTATAATATGAAAGAAATGTCTATCCAAATTTTGTGGGCTTTGATATAAATCTATATTTATCTGACATAATCCTCTGATTTGAGCAGCAACATGTTATAGACTAGTGATTGGACTACTGGAGGCAAAGATTGTAAAAAGTGCAGATTTTTGATATGTGAGAAAATTTTTTCAGTTAAACTTGATTAATTAGTGTAATTGCTCTAGTGAAATCTAATCTTAGTAACATTTGTGCACAGACATGCAAAATACAAAATACCAATGGCATGGCACAGTAGAAAGCAGGATGGCATGAACTGGGTCAAAGCCATGTGTGTAGTGGTTGTTACATGAACCTGGTTCCATGGACTGCTTCTAATTTTCTTCCTGAATCAGAAGAGTTAGTTGTCATAACAGTCTACCGTAGGAATGGGTAAAGCCTTTAATGACTTAAGACTGAATACTAGATGCAACATAAGTGATGTGTTGCACCTCAGGCACAAGATACAAGATTGAGGGAGAATTGTTGGGTGGGGTATTGCTGCAACATGAGTTAAACAAGCAGTCAGGCTACAAGTTTATAATGGTGCCCCAGCCTTAGAATCATAGAACAGTCTAGTATGGAAAAGACCTTGAGACATTCCATTAACCTAGCACTGCCAGGTCCACCACTAAACCATGTGCGTCTTAATTTAAATCTACGTCTTTTAAATCCCTCCAGGGGTGGTGAATAAAGCGCTTCTGCAGGCATTCTGTTCCAATGCTGACAGCTCTTTCGGTGAAGAAATTTTTCCTAATATCCAAACTAAACCTCCCCTGCCGGGAGACATTTGTTAAAGTTGATAGTGTAGATACAGAAGGAGAGCATTATGCTGAATTCATTTAAAGGACTGTTTTTCTGCATTGGCATGGAGAATCTGTATTGGCAAGTCGATTTTATACTTGAGAAACAAGCTTCGGATTAGATGAGTTAAAAGATCTGCAGAGGTGAGAAGGATCAGTGCAACAGGGAACAGAAGGCTGACTTCTGGAGTAAGGCTCTGAAATAGCACGGCACGGAATGGAGAATTCAACATTTCTGTCAGTTTTTATATTTTAATTGAAATTCTGCTTTGTGGTTGTGCTAGATTTGGGATGGCTTGTTTTCCAGGATACTGTGATACAAGATTCTTATTCAGGAGTAAAACATTTGGGGGGTTCCTGGCATCAACCTAAAAATGTTTAAAAGAAACTTTGCCATTACTTTGTACAGCCTCGTGCTGGTAAAGCATCTCATATGGTTCATTGATTGGAAAGAGTCTCCGTTCTTACTAACTCAGCTACTTTCATTACTTAAGTATAAGTCACAATCTGGTGGGAAATGAAACACTGTTGTTTGTATGTTCTAAGTTTCTTGTCTTTGAGTATAACCGCAATTATGTTCTGTGATTACAATAGTCTGAATGTATTATAAGAAGGCAGGAGGGAAGGGAAAACCTGCTGCATTGCAGTACAGAGCCTATTCCCAATTCTTAATATAATTTACTGACAGTGAATTATGCAATTATTCATAAAACAGCAGTGGTCCTCATTTAACAACATGACAGGGCTGCATGTAATTAGAACTATTTTAAAGTGGTTTCCCCCCCCATAGATCAGTTGTTCCTACTATAAATGTTGCTAAAACAGCACATACAGTTTTTCACTGCAAAGTGCAGTGCAGCCATTTGAAATGTCTGGTTCTTAGTCTGGGAGTACCTGGTGAATGCTCTGGATGATTTAGTCTCCAGTGGCCTGCTCTGGATATGGCTTATCTATTTCTTCTTAATAGTTAGCAAACATATATTGCTTTGTAGAGAGAGACCTGGAGTCATATTCCACCCAAGTTTAATCTAAAGACTGGGAGGAAAATTTCATCCAAAAGAGTGTAAATAATAACCAAGTTTTACATACTCATCCCAGGATGATAGGAATTGTAATTTCACCAATCAACCCATTTCTCTGACATGAAAAGTAGAAAGATACCTTTCTGGCTTGTGCTTATAAAAGTCTCTTAGCTATTACTTCAATTACAACACTTTGGGTTTTACATGAAATCTTAATTTTGTGAGTTTTCCAAGGTATTGGAACCCAGTGCCCCTGAGATGCTAGTCATGTGCAGTCAAATTTGTCTGAAGTAACTGGTAAATACCACTTGCCTTTCTGAGGGCAACTACTTAATTGTGTCTGCTTTCAGCTACTTGCTAAAGTATCACAGTATGCTAGAGCTTGGAAGGGACCTCAAAAGATCATCTAGTCCAATCCCTCTGCCGGAGCAGGAACACCTAGATAATGTTACACAGGAATGTGTCCAGGCGGGTTTTGAATGTCTCCAGAGAAGGAGACTCCACAACCTTCCTGGGCAGCCTGTTTCAGTGTTCTGTCACCCTCACTGAGGAGAAGTTTCTTCTCAAGTTTAAGTGGAACCTCTTGTGTTCCAGTTTGTACCCATTACCCCTTGTCCTATCATTGCTTGCCACTGAGTAGAGCCTGGCTCCATCCTCGTGACACTCCCCCTTTATATATTTATATACGCTAATAAGGTCACCCCTCAGTCTCCTCTTCTGCAAACTATAGAGACCCAGCTCCCTCAGTCTTTCCTCATAAAGGAGATGCTCCACTCCTTTAATCATCTTAGTTGCCCTGCGCTGGACTCTCTCCAGCAGGTCTCTGTCCTTCTTGAACTGAGATCAGAAATCCTGGGTTGGTTGTTTTTGTTTTTTTAAGACTCTAACTCTCCTGATAAGTACTGTCAGAGTCCTGGAGTTAGGCAGTGCTGATGGTAGCTACAGAAGGAAATGACAGGAAAGAGTTGCTACTTCATGACCTTTCTATTGCAGAGTTTGAGTGTGAAATGCTAAAAACCCCACCAAACCATCTTCCCTTCCCCCCCAACCAACAAACAAACCAACACTAACCCTAAAATCCATAAAAAATAATTAAGAAAACATCTAATATTCTTATTCCTATCTAATATTCTAGGTAATATTCTTATTCCTAATATTTAAAAGCTTACTTCAAAATTCACTGAAGTTGAGGGGGATCTTTCCATTAACTTCAGTGGGGTGTAGATCAAGCTGTGAACGTTTAATGAATGGCTGTTATGTTCCATTTAGACAATTATCTCTTTTCTTCTCCCTTTTCAGATTGTTCAAGTTTGCTTTGCCCACAGCATTATTTTGCATGTCATTTGCCTCTCTCTACTGTTTCTATGCCAGTGGCCTAACTATAAATGGGGCTTAGCTATATAATTGTTTTCTGATTTGTACGTTGAATATTAATTCATGTTTACAAATCACAAAACCAGCATATGTGCATTTAAGTCAGATAATGCTGTACAGAGGAGATCAGTCCAGTATAGGAGAAATTTTAGAGTGGGACATTGTTGGTTTTTTATGCATAGTTCTGCATTTCCTATCTCAATCCCCACCTTCTCAAGCCTTTGCAAATGTTAACTACTCAATTACATTATTTTTCAAGATATGGGTATTAAGACTGGTGTGTCAGATGGAAGGAATGTATTTAATCATAAGCAAAGTAGCTTCCAAGAGCCAAATTCTCAGGTGAGCTTAAACCAAGAGTTAATGGTATTAACTTCTGCAGGCTGCGGTGATTTATCTATCGTGGTGATCAGGTCCAGGCAGTCTTCAAAACAGAAAGCACAATTCACAGAAAGGTATGAGACTGCCAAAGGACAGGTCCCTCATGACCTCATTTGTTTCACAATTTGTACACAAATACAGTGTTTCATTGTACATTTAAAATAGCATCTGGACCATACAATACTGTAAAGCTTAAACCATATGATTGAAAAATCTAAAATTTAGTTTGTGACACAGTTTTCTCATAAATTAATCACATCTGGTGGACGGGGAAGAAAACTCAGCAACTTCCATGAGCAGTGCAAGTGTTTTCACTTCATTAATTCCTTAGAGTAAAGCCTGGAGGTTGAAGAAGTCCATACTGTTTCCTTGGGATCTCAACAGGTGTTTCTGAAGCACATTTGGAATCTTAGGAGGTTCCTGGGGACTAACAAATTAGTACAAAAAGAGATTTATGAGAGTCAGATTCTGTCCTGCGCCTCAGTTCAGTACTCCATTCTCCTAGTCATGGCACTTAAGCACATGTGCTGGTAGGCTATTGCTTGTGCATATGTGTAAGTGCTTTGATGAAATGGTGCAGATGGGAGGAGAGAGAGTAGAAGATAAGAAATTTCAGCACAGCTAGAAAGAGGGAAGCAGATAAACAGAAATATGTATGGTTGTTTGGAGAGAGAGAGGCAATGAGAAAGAGGTTGGAAGATATGTTGATTGGAAGACAACTACCAGAAATTCCAAGGAGGAATTTTAACTAGGGAATTCTTTTCCAGAATGCAGGAATCTTTATGAGAGGGGCAGGAGCTCCCCTGAAATAATTTCTCACAAACTATAATTTCCACTGGAATAAGAAAATCTTACTTTCTCTCCAGCTGAGATGTCTAATTTTAGGACTGGTGAGAATTTTAGGAGAAATTTTCATGAAGATAAAGTGTCCTCATGACAGATGAGTACCCTGAATGCCAGGCATAGAATGACCACTGTTTCTGGCCTAATGAGCATTTAAAACAGGACAGCTTAACAAGAGAAGCTAAAGCTGTAGGTTAGGCAAGGACAGTTGCATGAGATTCCTGCTCATTTTTGAGTAGGAATGTTTTCCTTCTTTTCCCCTTATTGTGATCAAAAAAATCTACTCTGGACTATAAGAGATGCTTACACAAAAGTACAGTAACACCTCCACTTTTGCAGAGAACTCCTTTCTATAGGAAAAAAAATAAAGGCATCAAAAAAAATTTCACAAGTAAATTTTCTCCCTGCCTATTAATATGCGCAACTAGTTCCTCACTGAGTAGTCCATCAACAAACATGCAATAGCATAATTGCTTGGTAAAAGAATGCATTATAAAAGAATCCACATTTGTTTTTCTTTACAGCCCTGGTGTTGGGTCATGTGCGGTATTTAGCTGTTGTCTTTTTCAATAGAAGCCTTTGAAAGGGAAACTGTGAGACAGCAGATACTAACAAAGAGCTATCTGACAATGTCCCATATTGATAAGGAAATCCAGCTGATTTCTGTAAACAGGTGTTTTTCTTTCTAGAAGTCTGCTGGCATCGGGCTTTGTAACTGTATAGTAACATTGCTGCAGGAATGCAACTGGCCTTTAATGAGGGTTTTTAACCCTCTTTTCATCTCGCCTATGTTGCATGAGTGTGGGAAGGCAAAGGGGCAAGTTGAGCATTCCCCTCCTGTGCTCAAGAGGCAGTTCCAGCTGGCACTGTAGATGAGCAGAACCAGGGCTCCAGTCCTGCGTTTTTGTGCAACCACTTCCAGTCCAGACAGATCCAGTCCTTCTGCAGGCTGTGCAGTGTGACCCTTCAGAGGATGTTCTCAATGTGAGAACAACTCAAGGACTAAACCACAGGAGCAGTAATGTGAATGGGAATCCTGCTGCTGTTGGTATTAAGTAATGCTAATACTTTTATCCTGATATTTGCTGATAGGTAAAACTTTTACTCAGAGATACATACACACCAAATTCTTTCAGCATAACCTTGCTGATAAAGCATTGAGGTGTCTCCCTGGCCCTGCCTGTCATCTCTAAGATACCTTAAATGACTCATCTCTATTACACAGCTTCCTTACATCTAAAATAAGATTAAGTACACCCATTTCCTCTGTGACAGAGTAGCTAAGAACTACAAGTAGTAAGTACTATGTGAGAGTTACAGGTTTCTGTTACTGTTGAGGGAACAAATGGCAGTTGCAGGAGTGCATCCAGGTAGCCTGGAATACAAAGTTGTCCTGGTGAAGCAGGCCACTGGCCAATTGCATCATGGGATGAAGATGAGGTAGCAAGAGGACCTCTCCAAGCCTTCCTTTCAATGGGAGGAAGTGTCTTTATTTCTTCAGTCCCGGGACAGATGCATGGTTATAGCCTGTGAGCCCCTAACATACAGCTTCCTTGTAAACTGAAACTCTAAATTGAAAGGACAGACAATCAGTTGTTCTGTTAAGAATGAGCCTTGTGAAGTATTAGCATGATCAAAGCCCTCTCCTTGTCAATAGAGGTGCTGATGTTTCAGCAAGACTGACAGTGTTCTCTTGTATTTGTGTGAGCAAGGAGGAGGAGAGAATAAGACCCTGCAAAGTATTGAAGAGAGGGTGACAACATAAAGTGTCTGGCTTTCAGAGTATGCAGCTCTCATGGACAATATAGATAAACATCTTAGAAAGGTTTCAACTGTCTGTTTCTGCAGACCTGTGGTCAGTAAAGCACAGAATTGTGCCTCATTTACAGTCAAATGCCTGTAAACAGATGTTGTTAATGATAAGTTACAGTTGTGTATATGTTTTGTGGAAGAAGCTGATGAGTTTAAAGTCTGCAGACAGGCAGGTCTGCTGGGAGGTGGTAGAAGAGCTTAGTGACAGATGATAAATCTCTGCCATTTCACTTGCAATAATGGTTGAGATTCTTTTCATACCACATATTTCCCAGAGACATAATTTATTATATAGAAATTCTAGGACAAAATCATGGCCCTTAAAGAGAAAGAAAGTTTAGTATTTCTTTCACGTAGTCTTTTTAATTCCTTTTCTTTAACTTCTTTCTTGGGAACTCAAGATTCTTTCCTCTTTGGGACTACAGACAAGCACTTAACACCGTATCAATGTCATATTTCTACAGTTGAATATGACCAGGCTCAGGAATCCCTGTCAGGCCAGAACTTTCTTGGGCTCAATTAGTGTGAAATGTAGAACTCAAAAGTTGAGATGACTACTCAAATTGAAAGTCCTGGCTGACCTTAAGATACTCTCTCTAGCAGTTCTGGCTAGAGAGAGCATCACAGATGCTCTCTTTTCCTTTTGTTTTCTCTGATTTTCTTGAGGAAAGAAATAGTCCTCTGAGACAAGTATAGTACTTCTCATTCTGAAACCCAAGCTTAGTCTGTTTATGTACATTGTACAACATGCCAGTGGAGTTAGTGGCCTATTGTAACATTAATAAAATATTCAGTGTAGTAGGTTGTCCTTGCCTCTCTGAAGCAAAACAGGAGAGACAAGATGGTAAAAAGAGGTGTACTTGTCTAGTGTGCCCACTTCAAATCTTGTGGCGAGCCACAGTTCTCTATATTGGGTAACTCCAGAGCTCCTTAAGACCTGAAGAGGAGTTACAGTGCTGCAACGGAAGAGTGTGGGTACCCAGAACTGTGGTGGGCACGTATCCTTCCCTTAGTTGCTGCTGCTGTGCCTGTCCTGTTCTGCGCTCACAGGTAACAAATCACTTAGAGTAAGGAAAAGACAGAATTGTGGCTGTTTTTTCTGCATTCACCTGGAGAATTTATTAGGCACTGAAAGGCATTTTGGCTCCAGTGCTTGAGAGGTGACATTAGAAATTACATTTCCCTGGGCATGTGGAGGGATATATCTCTACTCAGGCTATGGCTAAAGATAACCAGGAGATAAGTCAGCCAGAAACTGGTCCAAATCGCTGCTTTGGCATATTCATAGCAGCTTCTTTCTCAGCTTTATCTCCCTACCATGTAGATTGCGAACCATATACTGTGGAATGGGGAAAAAATACATAAAGCTGGTCGTCACAATGCACACAGGCACATAGGATAGTGTAACCAATCTTGAAAAGCAGTTTTTCTTTTGCTATGTTCTGTGAATTTTCTAGATTAATTACTTCTGCTAAGTTTTCTGGGAATTTTTGTTTGTTTTGACTTTGTTTTTCAAAAGGAACTATATAACTGCTGTAGCTTTTCATGATACCAATGCATTCCCACATGAAAAATAAATAAATTAAACAAATTCCATGTATTTTGTCTTACAGCTTTGACTTTTCAATTCTGAAATAACCTATTGCAATAGGAATTCATTACTAGTGTACTCTTAGATATGGCCTCAGTCCAGCAAAGCACTTAAGCACATGCTTAATTTTAATTCTGAGCTAAATGGGGCAGTGAATCACATGCTCCAGTCTCAAATGAGGTTAAAATTAAAATTAACCATGTGTCTCTGCTTTCTGGATGAGAGCTGTGTATGCTATTTCCACTTGTCAATATTTCCATTCCTGAGAAATATTCTTCTTACTTTTTACCATTTATTTCTTCATTGTTCTTGAATAGTTTTCTTTGCCTCTTCATCAGATGGATCTTCTGTGAAAATGCATTATATCAACTTGTCATATGTAAATTGATATCCAGGTAGAATCCGAAGGAATTTTTCTCTTTTGTCTTTTTGAGATTATTCTGCTTTATTGCCCATCACAGACGTATAAGAATTAAAAGGCAATTTGAAACAGCTACTGCTTCCTCTTTTGATCAAATAATATTAAAATCATATTTGCCATATTGAAAATACCCCAGGGACTGGAAGGTTTTGTGCTGATTTGCAGTCATCTGATTAGAAGCAAAAAATCAGAAATTAATTTCATTCAGTTCTGCACTCAGCAGAGATAAGGTGATCTCTTTCCTGCATCTTCTGTTGTAAATCATTCAGCTGAAGAATATCAAAATGATCTTGCAGCCCTTTAATGTGACACAAAGTCCTTTATATTGGAACAATGGGGTAATGTATAGGAAAAACTGGATGGAACAGATGTAAGTGGCTGACCAGCAGGTAGTTGTCTGTTCTTATTTTAAAATGTATTCTGTTCAGGAAGGATATTGTTTTCAGCTTCTTGTAATTAACCTAGAGCTTTGGGCCTGTAGATATGAGGGACAGAATACACATGGATTGTGGCAGAACTTACAAAGGAGCAAGACAAAACAAGAAAAAAATAGACACCATTATGATTGATGTTCTTCAGCTGCTGGTTTCCATTTCTTCCTCCCTTTGACTGTGTGATATGAACTCAATTAAGAGCTTTTATTCTCTCTTAGTCTTTGCATTTCCTTGGGCCTGTAGATATGAGGGACAGAATACACATGGATTGTGGCAGAACTTACAAAGGAGCAAGACAAAACAAGAAAAAAATAGACACCATTATGATTGATGTTCTTCAGCTGCTGGTTTCCATTTCTTCCTCCCTTTGACTGTGTGATATGAACTCAATTAAGAGCTTTTATTCTCTCTTAGTCTTTGCATTTCCTTGCATGATTTGATCCCAGCTCTCAGTGGTATCTCATTCTCAGTTTCTTTTCCAGACATAAGGGAAAAAAGCCAGGAGCCCTCTTGTTGATATTGGAATCACATTTTGTAGTACAGTTATTGTGAAATTTTTTTCCGCATTTATTTTCTGTGGATGATTCTCACCTGTGAATGCTCCTAACAAAGGGGTTAGTCCTCTTGCTGGTAACATTTTAAAAGTGTTAACATAATGAATTGATTTTAATAGTCCTGACTCTAATGATTCATTTTGTATCCATTCATTTGCTGTGTATTTCCCTTGGCATTTAAATCTTCCACTTCAGCTAAATTGACATTACTCAGTCATTAGGTAAAGGAGGCTTACAAGAAAGTTTAATTTATGAATAGTTCTGAAGAGTAACCAGTAATACTTGAATTGAACTCAAAGTGGGAATTCCTCTCTCTGTTATGCAGTGGACACAGTTGTTTTGTGTGTCTCCCTTACACACACAGCATTTTGAGCAAATAATCATTACCTTGATGAAGTTTAGGAACAGTAAATATGGAAAGAGGGGGAAAGCATCTCAGTGCTTACACTGCATTTGCAAAGACTCATAAAAGCTTATGCAACTTCTGCTAATTTAGAAGTCCAAGGGAGGTGAGGACTACAAGTAAGTGCATCCAAAGCCAAGTGAACCATCCCTGGCTGGTTTTTAATGCAGAGAAGCACCATTGGTGCTGGCCTGGTCAAGCAGTAAAATGATCCCAACTAGGGCTAATTTCTGTGCCCCTCTGGCCAACATGGACAGAAGGAGGACAAGAATGATGACACAGAGGGGTTCATTATAACTTGATTGCTTTTATCTGTAGTATTGCAGGATTGGATGTTAGGTAATGAAGGTAACACAGTTGAGGCAATTTAGAAATAAATTAATATGATTTCTTAATATGCAACATTTTATTGTTTTACTTGCATAAAGCACATCTAAATTAGTAAACATCATATCAGGAACTGCTGCTGTGAGTGAAAGCCCCAACAGTAAGATAGGTTACTTCTCACAGGTGATCAGCATTGTAAGATCCAATGTATATATGTTCACAGGAAACACAAAAGTGAGCTGACAGGCCAAGAAAGGGAATCTTGAACCTACTCTAGAGGACTTCCTAGAGCAGAGCTTAATGACTTGGGCAAAGCTGCTATTTGTGTTTTTTCATTCTTATTTGATCAGAATTAAGAAAATGAAGGCTGGGATTTTTTTTAATGGCTGAAGACCTCTCAGTCAACACAAGTGAAAAGTAGTCTTTAATGCTCCAGCCAGCAGCCATGTTTAGAGCTTAACAACAGTAGTTATTTTAAATATTCTCATACTCTGACACAAATGTCCAAGGGTTTAATTTTGTAATATCAATGAATACAGACTTATTATAAGCAGGTAAGCCTTTCCTGTACTGTGTCTTCCCACATCCCATCATCCCACCTAACTCTAGCTTGTGCCTACTGGAGGCTGTTTCTGCAGGCGCAGAGACACCTTCAAATTCCTGGTTGGATGCATACTATACACTCCTTTATTTTTATTATGGAAATGAAACACAGGAAACTCATAAATGCATACCAGAAACATTGCACCATAGATTAAACTGTCTATTTACTTAGTCCCATAGTCTGGGAGCTTAAGCCTGCAAGTCTAGCACGAGTAAACTCTTACAGCAGGTATCTCAATATCATGACAAGCTAATGCATGCCAAAACTTTGCCTCAGTGTGGAGACCCCACAAACAATGTTTAGTATGCAAAAATTTCTGCCTTGTTGGTTTCAGTCCATTTGTATTTGTTCCAATTATGTATGAAAAGAGTAAGGAGACGGTTTCTTACGTATTTTTCCTGTTTGTAGTGTACTGATGGCTTCTCTACACTTGTTTAGGGAGATCAATATTCCATTAGGTAGCAGAAACAGCATTATAGCATAAAACAGCCTTTCTGTTGCCAAAATTGAAAACTCAGAGTTGAAAGACAAAAGTTGTTTGGGTTTTTCATTTGTTTGTTTGCTTGTTTTTGTTTGTATTTGTTTGGGGGGTTTTGATTTTTTTCAAAACCAGAATGAAAATCTTCTGGATAACTGAGCAAATAACGGTGTATGTCTACAGACCTGCTGGCAGGATGTAGCAGTTATTGTCAAGAGAAATTGTTTTGCCCAGATCTTCTACTAAATCACTAAGTTAAGAAAGTACCTGGTAAAATGCTGAAGGAAAACAATTAGCAAGATGGTACCAAGCAGGAGTGTAATAGAAGAACCATACAGTGATGTTCAGTTGAACTTCACTGGTACGTAGTACATAGAGAGCCCCAGAGATTGTCATAGCTAATGCCTGTTTTGTTCTGACACTTGTGCTTCTGTGCTGTGAGACTTCTTATGCAAGAAAAGCCGGCGCAGTTAGGCCTTACCGGTACTTATTTTCCATAATTTTGGAAGGTGTATGTGATGATATTCTTTCTTTTGTTTTCTTAATTGTATTTTCATAATGAATAGGAACCTGTATAATCATATAATGAGGCATTTTAATTATGATGGTCACAGGTATAATTAAAAATCTTTACAATATATCATGAATATATAAAGGTTTTCTACAGTGAAGACATTTTTAAAGATTAGCAAGCGAGTTATTTGTTTTTGCAGGTTTGGAATCCATTGATTTTCTAGCTAATGGGAAGCTTGAATCTATTGATTTCCAGTGCTTCACATATTTAGCAAAAAATATTTAGCTTGGCATTCCGCGAAACTTCCATTAATATTTCAGAGCCTCAGTGGAGCCCAGATACTATAAAACAGATGTGGGAAGCCTTAAGAAAAGTTATTATCAAGACTGCTTCTCTGATGTCTGAAAAACGGTGCACCAACAAATTTCAAGATTGGCCCTACTGTGTTCTCTTATGACACTGGTTTTGACTCTAGATGCACAAAAGGTTGCTACACTTGTTTAAAGAGGCTCAGTAAGGACTAATTTCCTGTAAGTCCCTGTCCTGGGTTCAGCCATAGCAGACATTTTTCTCTTGTGTTCCAGTGCTGTGTTTTTGACTTTCTGCCTCAGAACAACACTGATAACACCAATGTTTTTAGTTGTTGCTCAGTAATGTTTACTCCAACTAAGCACTTTTTGAGTCTCAAGCTCTGCCAGGGAGGAGGGAAGTCCGGAGGAAGCAGAGACAGGACACCTGACGCAAACTAATCAAAGATGTATTCCATACCACAGCACGTCATGCTCAGTATATAAACTGGGGGCATTACCCGGAAGGGCTAGATCACTGCTTGGGTCTGGCTTAGTCGGTGGGTGGTGAGCGGTTGTATTCTCTCCCCTTGTTATTTCCCTTATCATTATTATTATTGGTGGTAGCAGTAATGGTTTTGTGTTATATCTTAGTTACTGGACTGTTCTTATCTCAACCTGTGGGAGTTAGTCTTTCTATTCTCCTCCCCATCCCTCTGGGAGGGAGTAAAAAGGGGGGAGGGGGGGAGTGAGCGAGCAGCTATGTGGTTCTGAGTTACTGTTGGGCTTAAACCATGACAGTCCATTATATCAAGTGCATGTTTTAACCTTGAGACACAATGGCATCCTTGGTATAAATCCAGAATACTTCCAGGTTATTATTTTGAAGAACTTGTTTTTTTTTGTAAATATATATGGAATTTAATAATAAGCTTATTTTACAATTAATTTTTTTACTAGCTGACAATGAATTCCTTCAGAAATAATACTATTTGATTTAATGTAATTTAAAAAATCCCCAACCAAACACTTACATTAGAGACAAAGTGCATTATGTGCACATAGAGCTTCCCTTTATCATATGTAGGGAACGTTCTGGATAAAAAGACCTCTTTCCCAGTGTAGTGTATGCTACATATATATATTATATATGTCAGAAGAAAAAATCAGGTATATTGTGGTTTGGATTTTGACTCATATTTTGACTCTAATAGTATCAATGGGGATTATGCAGCTAAATTTCTGTGCACTTAATGCTTTGATACCCTTTATTGTGCATGAGGGAAAAAATGGGAAAGCAGAAAATTGTTATTCAAGGACATAACATTTGAAATGGCCATAAGCCAATAGAGTAGAAGATGTAGTAAAGCTTGGAGAGTGGTGATTAAAAGTGAATGTAATGATGCTGAGCAGTTCTGTCAGCTTCAGTGACATTAAATATTTTTGGCTGAAGGTGAATAGATCTTTTTTGCCAAAATAAGTTCTATGCTATTATTTCTAGAAAAAAGGCCACAGCTCATGGCATACTCATACTGGTTTATTTCGTTCTCTGATTATTTGGGGGTTTGGTTTTTGTATATTGTTAGTGGGAAAAAGGTTTTATGATCTGCCTTTCTAATAAACTATGCTAAATTTAGAAATAAAGTGAGTAGGAATTACACATTTTGAGTAGAAATTTGTCATAATCTCATGTATTCCCTTTTTCTGTACCATTGCTCTTAAAACTTTACCCTTCTCTGGCACAAAGTGGCTTTGAGTAACTGAGAGAACGCTGGCCAACTCCAAGTGGTGATGAGGCAACACTGAGGACATGAGGAGGATGGCATTAGTACTTCATTCAGGATTCATGGAAGTAATGAATTCATTGGCTGGTACTATTTGGGAAGGGAATAGTTCCAATCTCTGTTCTTCTGTAGGCAAACAGATAATAAGCAGTAACTGGTGGCAGTGATAGAACACGATCCTAGGTAATGTACTAGACTGGGTCTGGAGAAATGGACAGAAGGGGATACCAGCATTCCCCCCCCCCCCTTTTTTTTTTTTTTTAGGGAAATGAGACATCTCACAGACTGCTGTCCTTTCTGAAGAAGACAGGTGGGAGCAGAGGTAGTGGTAACATTTAAATGAGCCCTGACTCATTGAAGCTGTTCTAGTATGATGGCAGGATTTCACAAAGCTATGAAGTGGAATTCTCTTCACCAGCTAGCTTTCCTTGAAAAAAGGCATCCATTTGGTCTTGCTGTAGTGGGTATTTTGCAGATATATTGTTCCAAGGAATGAGATTAGCATGTCTGCTGACAGCATGGGCATAGCAGCAGTTGCCTTTGAAACAGGCCAGTCAGCATCTGGGCCAGAATGGCAATTGTTGGTGACAGACTTTTTTTTTTTTTCTCTGTGGCCCTTTGGGAAAAAAAAACACAAACCAAAAAAAGGATTTTTTTTGTTGGCTTTTTTTTGTTTGTTTTTTGTTTTGGGCTTCAACTTCAAAGCTCATTAACTGTTGAGTTTTGTTACTCTTTCCTTGTGATAAAGAGGAAGAGAAACTAATTTAAAAAAGCTAAAAAATGGCATATGTGATGAATCAAAAAACCCCCTATTTTAAGAAGCTCACATTTTTTTTTTTGGCCAGAGCATTAAAACATACACCTTTCTCTCAGATCTCTGATATACCGGTTTGTTTTTAAAGGCGAACAGAGACATCATGTCTGCTCATTCAGACACCTGCTGCTAGTTTACAAGTCCTCCTTTCTTTTTCTTTTCTTTTTATTTTCTCCCCCTGAATGGAGGATTCCTGCCCTTATATGGGAGAGTAGGTTTTTATTCTCTCATGAGACCTCACTTGGAGTATTGTGTACAGTTCTGGTGTCCTCTGCATTGGAAGGACATGGAGCTGTTGGAGCAAGTCCAGAGGAGGGCAATGAGGATGTTAAGGGGGCTCGAGCACCTCCCATATGAAGACAGGTTGAGAAAGTTGGAGTTGTTGGGGAAAGCTGGGAGAAGAGAAGGCTGAGTGGAGACCTCATAGCACCCTTCCAGTATCTGAAGGGGGCCTACAATGATGCTGGGGAGGGACTATTCATGAGGGACTGTAGTGATAGGACAAGGGGTAATGGGTTAAAATGCAAACAGGGAAAGTTTAGATTGGATATAAGGAGGAAGTTCTTTACTGTGAGGGTGGTGAGGCGCTGGAACAGGTTGCCCAAGGAAGTTGTGAATGCTCCATCCGTGGTAGTGTTGAAGACCAGGTTAAATGGAGTCTTGGGTGACATGGTTTAGTGCAAGGTGTCCCTGCCCATGGCAGACGTGTTGGAACTAGATGATCTTAAGGTCCTTTCCAACCCTGACTGTTCTATTATTCTATGATTTTTGCTCAGTTCAGTGACTCCAGACTTAGGCTTGCACTGCAGAGAGCAAAGCTTGGCTTCTGCTTTCTCCTAGCTTCTCTCCTGGTTGTTCTATGTATAGATGAGGAACTGCAGCCCTTTGGATGGGGACCTCAGCTCATCTTCCCAGTGTAGTATTTCTTGGTTTCTGGGCAAACTTCTCTCAGTCATGAGCATGAGTAAAGAACAGTTTTTAGTAACACTGAAGCCAGTAGCATCTTCTGACATTACCCACATTTACATTATCAATAAATGTTTACCTGCAGTCCCTGCATCAAAGCTGTGATTCAGAGCACTGCCTGCGTGAATCTTCTCGGCCTTTTGTCTCTAATTAATCACAAAATATATAATATACGTTAAATTATAGATAGAAATAAGTTATGCCCTTCAAAGGCACAAATTATTTAAAAATCTTTTAGTACCTTAATCTCTTTTCTGTGTCCTCAATAACTCTTTCAGAGACCTTTTATCTGTTTCAATGCTGAAGGCTTCTAAGCTACATTATTTTTGTCCCATGAAGTTGTGATTGCATGTGAGAAGGTGTACCTTTCTGTTTTTTACACAGTGTACTCTAACAGGAAAAGTGGAAAATCACTATGTTGAGAGTAGAGAGAGAATATTTTCTTTAAGGGCCTGTGCGTAGGTTTGTGAGGGCCATTACAGGTTTTCAAAATGACAGCTGGGAATTTGGAATTACATCACTAAAGGAAATATTTATGTGTAAAAAATCATGCAGTTAAACCTCCAATTTAAGGTATCCATGGACATTATTTTCTAAGCAGCTGGCAAAGTATTTCCAGAAGGGGCTATAATTAACAATGTTTTAATTCCACCGAGGGGCATTTTTCTGTCTACATTATCATTAAAATAATTTTCCTCAGTGTTCCACTGCTTAGAGAAAAACAGTTAAGAAGGAACTAGCCATCAGTGCAGAAAATCAGCAAAGTCCAATTAAAATTATTCCAATGGGCTATAAATCAGTAGAAACTAATTATTTTGCATTATTTAAAAGCCAGTGGTTTACCCTATAAATAAAGTGACTAGAACACTGACCCTTTAATGCTGCTGAGCAATGGTTTGGATTCCACTGGAGCAAAATTTCATTCTGAAAGATGAAGTCTCCTGAAATCAGTGGCTTTGCACCTGTTCTAAACTTGTCCACCTCTGCCTGTAAGCACCGAACAACATTTGTTATATTCATACCTTGCCATGCGCTAAGTTTTCTTCTACTCTGTGTTAAACACATCACCAAAATACACCCACACAAGTAGAAATTGTACGTTATCTAGGACAAAAGCTCTCCTTAGTTTTATAAACCTTTAGTCCTAAAAATAGGTTTCCTGTGGCAGATGAGTGCCAGGGTTTCCTTAGCATTTGGAAAGGCTGACATTTTACATTATTTATTCTTTCTTTGTTGAAGAAATAAAATAGTGTTTTGATTTAAATATAAAATGAAATTATAAGGAGTTGGAACCTGCATAACCACGAGATGGAAGGTAACGCCCACAAGTGTTGGGAGGTTGCTAATGTTTATGAATTAGAATAATTGTTAATGTGCATGCTGTAAAAACGTATGTTGTAATATTATGACTCAGCCAAATGCAATCTGTTTCCTGTTCCTTAGCTTTGCAGAAGAGATGTTAAAAACTTTTTCCACATTTTTTGGAGTAACTTTCACCAAAGAGGAAAAAAGTTATTGGAACTCTTTATTCTTTCTTGATGAAATTTACACTGGACAGGTAGGCAGCATCTGGACTAAATATTTTTAAAAACTGAAACAAACAGGGCAGGGAGGGGAGATTACAATGGCACATATGCTTCTGGACAGGACTGAAATTCCTGTAGGGCATACCAGTAATTCTACAACTGTTCTTTGGGTGATGGACAAAACACAGACTACTGCCCTGGGAAGCACACCCTTTTTCAACAGTGTTGAAAATTGTGGAGAAGCATTTCTGTTCATAGTCAGTGAAGGTGTTCTTCAAATTTAAAGCCTTAGCAGCCTATTTCAAGGCTTATTTTCCAAATATTGGGTAAGGAGAGGGAGATTGGACAGAGTAAACAAGCGTAAGAAAAAGAAAATATATTTTCAACTAGTAAATGAAACTTCTTTTCCTGTGTACTGTAGTAGTGATGGTTCTTTTCAGTGCAGCTGCTGTACACATGGGGAGATGGATGGGTCAGATCTTACGTAGCCTTCAAAAGTATTGAAGACAACTAGTAAAACACTTCTGCCAACTCCGCTGTATATCTGTGATGCATTAGTATCTACCTTTGTCAATGGGGTTGGGTTTGACTAAAAAACTGTTCCTTTCCCAGTAAGAAAAGGAGAGTATTACAAATTTCTGACAGAAACTGCTTTTGCAGAGTCTTTATTAATGCATGTGTTTTACTGAATCTAATTTTGCTTGTATGATCTCTGGGACTGGAGCTGCATTCAGTACAGTGCTTGCATAGCATTAGCCACTTTTATTAAGTGTCTGTCTAGATGGGGATACAGACATGATGAGAATAATATATTCTGGTCCAGAAAACTGCAAATGATTGTGGTTTCTTTGGCCTAGAAATGAAAACCAGACTTCAGATCCAAATTTTGTTGTGTTTTTTTTTTTTTTCCTAAATGTTATTTTTGATTACCAGAACTGGGAGTATAACTAATGATTTTTAGGCATTTTATTGAATTACATTTTCTTTGAAAAAAGTTCACTTTTTTTTTAATATCTTGGTCTGTTATTTAATATTAAAATATTATTATCAATATTAAAATTTGGGATTACTCCAGTTGGAAGAAGTAGATTTTTATTTCTACCCGTCAGTAACTTAAAAGTTTAACTTTTCAAAATTGTACGGAGCAGAAGGAAAACAATGAGAAGAAATCTGTAATTAACAATTTCCCTCTTTTATTCTGTACCAGAAAAGGACAGAGGAGAAAGCAAGAAACAAAAAGGCAAAACCTAAATGGTTTTTATTGGAACAGCATGGAAGTACCCAACACTGCTAAAAATTTTCAGCTTTAAAAAATGTTCATCTTCACAAATAGAAATATTCACCAGCTCTCCTTCTAAAGAAAGGCTGAATTAGGTCAGACCAAATTGCCATGCTTCAATCAGACTGACTGAAAATTAGATCTAATAAAACATGTGAAATTCTATTTTTTGCTTCCTTTTTACATGGTTGGAGCTCTGATGATGTCAGAAATAGCAGATGTTTAGGGAAAGAGCATTAAAAAAAAATACAGTAAATACTGTTTGTGCTTTCCTTGTTATATTCTACTCTGTTTCTTCCAATCATCGATTTAAGGGCTTCCTGAGCCAGAGGTTGCATCTGCTCTGTTACGTTTAATAAGCACCAGTGGACAACCTTGCCTCATAGCTTTCAGAGCTCTCCTTTTGAAAACTTTTGTGACAATTTTCTATGCTAAGAAACAAGTAAACTTGTTTCTTAGTTACTACAATTTATAGTAACTAGTCTATATACTTATTTCAAAATGACTGCTGCAATTTATAGCAGCCCAGTCCAGAGAGCAGATCTAGGTCACCAGAGTGATAGCTCACTTGCAGGGTTATGCAGGACCCATCTGTCCCCCTGTGCTGTTTTGGGCAATCAAGCCTATGCATTGTCATTCCTGCCAAGGCTCTTGGATTGGAAGCGGCAGTCATACAAATGTCTCCCACCTCACACTTTCCCTGCAGCTTGGCCTCTTTCTTGCCCATTCATAGCTCCATGCTGTATTCTCTTTCTCTCATGGTGTCTGCCAGGTGCATCCGACTCATAGACTTACCCAGGATATGGCTGAGGGTGACTGTGTCCCAGACAGGAGTAACCTTCTCCTTGGTTCCTTGCAACTTTGCTCTGTAATCTCATCTCTCCCTTTGACTTTATCTCTGCTCTACTGATTTGAAAGAATTCAATTCAGTCTGCAGATTCCCCATAGCTTACCATATCTGTACCTTACCAGACCTTACTGCCTGTGGATGGGTGACACTGGCACTTTTTGCACTGATCTGCTCTGAGCTATGAGCTATGGCATGGGGTAGGTTAGAACCTCTGAGACAGGCACTGTGTCCTTCCGCAGCTCTGCAGGGTTGTCACGGTATGGATTGAGATAGTGTCAATGGGCAAAATTCACCTATACAAAAATTCTGTGCAATGGTTCAAATCCTACTTTAATTCTTAGATCAGGATTTTCAGGTTATGTTTTGTCCTGGTCCTCTAAAATGGATGCAGTTTACATTATACAATGACTTCAGATGATGCTAATTTGATTTTCAAGAAGATCAGAGCCTCAGTAAGATATTTTGTCAAAAAATGCTGGCTGGAATAGTGTTTACAAGCCTTAACCCCATCTGAGCTGTTCAGATCTTGCTCAGATTTCATTGTGTTTTTTTTTTTTTCATGGAGTTCTACAGTTACTTGTAATTACAGAGGTGTATCAGCACCTGAAACAGTAAACGGGAAGAAACTGAATTAGATTAACTGTTATTCTTTATTTTGATGTGTTAGCTTCTGTGTTCCTATGATAGAAACCCTTTTTCTTATCCAGCACAAAATCAATGCTAGTTCTAAAAGCCTACTTCAGAGAACTTAGCAAATACATAATGGAATAGCTATAATTTCTAAAGTAATCCAAAGCAAACTGAATTTTCCCATTACTCCTGCATAATCTTTCCAATGTCATTAAAAGAAGCAGCTCTGCCACTGGAATTTTCTTCCTTTCTTTGTTTTTAATAAAAGATGATATGTTAGAGAATAGTTTTTCTTATCTGTTTGCTTTGTATCTGAAGCACCGTGTCTTTTTAATAAAGTGTTGGACACAGACAAATAAAATACCTCATGAGAGTCTCCTACCAGTGATTAACTGAAAAATTAAACATTGTCTATCATTCGCATATATTCCTAGATGACCCATCTCAAAAGCTTTGCAACAGAACCAGAAAGCTTCTTTTCCTAAGCCTTCAGGAGCTCAATGAAGCAGAAATCATACTTTTTTCTGCCTACAAAGAGGTTGTATCATGTATGTTTGTTGGAGATTAATTTGGCCCTCATTAAGGAGAAAGGAAGGATAAACTGTTAGTTACTAAGTCAACTTCTTATTAAACTTCTTAAATTATGTCTTTGTTTTGTGTTTTTATTATTATTTTAGCCCAATAGATAATAACACAAAGGACGTAAAACAAGGTTTCCAAATTAAATTTGAACTTTATAGGAGGTATGGAAAGAACAAATTAAGAAGCTTACTGACTTTTGTTTTCCCTCCAGACTGTGACAGATTCCTTACTTGGTGTGAACAGAACATTTGCTCCCTGCCCATTGTCCCTCTGCATTTAATTTGGGTGTGCAGAGAACTCAGAAGTTGTTGCAGTAAGACCAACTACCTGAAACTGCTGAGCTCTGTTTTGCCACGTATTGTGGGAATACACAAAGTAAAAATACATTCTGTGGCTCAAAGGGGCAGCAGGTGATATGTCATACAAAAGATACCAGTCTTGGGAGGTAAACTTGGATAGAGATAAGATGGAGGAGGCAGTGAGATAACGTTGGTTAAAATGAGGCTAACATTGTGAAAAAGCAGAGCATAAATAAGTGTTTGGAGAAGGGCAAAAGGTGGATGAAAGGAAGGTCTTCTGGCAATTTGGGAATTTTCTGGTGGATACTGCTTCTACACCCACCACTGTGGCTGCACTGTGAACTGCTTATGTGCTCATGAAGACAGGAATCATTTTTGTTTGGAGTATCTTCTGTATTTTCTCAATTCTCTTATCATTCATTGCCTGACATTGCCTAAAATTTCCCCACTTTTCCTACTTGTTTTAATTACCACTTTTTTACCAATTACCATTTTAATTGTCTTATGTTTTGTGAGCAACAGCTCTTTCCACTTGGTTTGTGCTCCAGGAGGTACCTTACATTTGTCTTGTCCATCACACTGCAGTGGTAAATACTCATGTGTTGTTATTTCCCTAGATGTTAAACTGAAAGAGAGGGAGTTGTTTCATTTCCTCTTCGGTTTCTCCTTCACTTCCCTCTGAATGCTCTTGGTAGATACATCCATTAAGGGTGTACTAGTAAGCAAATACAAATAAATTATAAGGAAAGAAATATCCATCCCCTATTTTTAGAGAACAGTGTTACATGTTTTGTAGATGACCTGACAGGATCCTGGAGGAAAAAAATGCTTTTTTAAAAAATTTTCCTTCAAATGAATAGTGCAACCCAGAAAACCAGATGAGTTGATAGTGTTCTAAAATCAATTAATTATTTTTGCTTAATGTTGGTATATTAATGCTCTTTCTTTGTGAAATATTCATGGAATCATTAAAAACTTCTCCCTCTTTTAGTCATAAAACAGTATCTTCACTGAAGTGCTTTTAAAGCAATGAGAAAAGGGGTAATGAATAACAGCAAAGGAAACCATTGAGACTCTTCATAGTAAATGATCTTTCGTTCTTTGTGTCACGATCACACAAATTCACAAAACCGAACTTCATTCTGAAGATACATGGTGAAAAAACCCACACAAAATCACACAAACAAAATTCCATCCCAGGTGTCCTATAGTATCTTTTAAAGGCAGACCTTAGATGGGTTGTTAGGGATAGTCTAAGTAGCATGGTGAAGATAGGTAGTGTAAGTGACTAGATAAAAGAATTAATAAAATATTTTTATACAACAGAAACCATCGGAGCGGCTTTTTTGAGCTCCAAATCTACATTCATTTATTCTAATGTGAAAATTATACAGTAGCAACCAGACTATACCAACAGGACTAGATTTCTGATTTCAGGAGATTTGGCCTGAATTTAGTTTTCAGCTTTCAGAACCTGTCTTCATTCCTTGACTGTGAACCTCATCTTGCAAAAATCACACAGCCAAAACTCCAGTGGTACAGCATGTATTTTCTTGTGGTAGGGAGAAAGGGATCAAAGTTAAAGTGTATCAGCTTTTATTACTATTACTATTAATTATTAGTAATATCATGTGTTGACCTCCTCTAATCCCTGTTCTGCTGTTTATTGATGTTATTATTCAGCATTTCAGAATATCAGAAAATCTATATTACCTTCAGACAGGCTTGTACTATTATAATCAGTCCTTTTCTTTATACAGAGACAGATAGGAACTATTCTATGATTCTATGATCACTCAGAAGCTGTTCCATTTTTATTTTTTTTTTTTTCACTATGTGCATGATGCTTGACTGAAATAGCCAATTTATTAAGTCTCTTTTCAAGATAAATAGCATATACATAGGCATTCTGCTCCTTTTGAGCTGTTTAGCAGAAATGTAGCTGAAGAATGAAGACCAGGGCAAGGATGCACATTAAGCTCTGAACCATTTAATAATCATAACTTGCTTATGCACTTCTCAATACAATCTTTAACTTGTAAATCCAGCTAATGGAAAAACTGACTGGTTCAGTGACCTTAAGGGTAAAAGCTGCATGGATCTATCAGGATTGTCTGTAGTCACTATAAACTGAAAACTGTGTAGCAAATCCAAACACTCCTAAATGCTGCAGTGATGATTTTTTTTTTTTTTTTTTTTTTACCTCTTCTAAATAAAGTTAAGCTGAAATTGAATGCTGGAAAAATTATTTTTTAAATAATATTTGAAAACTATCAGTTGCAATGTGTAAGCTGTATTATTTTCTTACATAGAGAATGCCCTTAAGATGAAGAAATACATACGAATTTAAAATTTATTCGTATTCTCGGATAAAGTTGAAAGATACCAGAATCTCTAGAAAATTGTGTTAAGATGATGCCCTTTACATAAAATGTAACTACTTGAATCTATAATTCAAATCTATGAGATACAGTCAGTATCCCATTGTCATAGGATTGTAAGAGCTTATCTCACTTTCAGTTTATAGTATTAGGGATAAATGAAATTTAATGCAATTCAAGTTTAAACAAAACTGCATAATCTCAAGGTAAATAGAAACACTTTGAGAATCTTTGAGGGTTTTGAAGTACCACCAAATCTGAATGTGTTCTTCCAGTTTATAAAAGTTTAGGTACATTTTCAAGGTCATGTTAGTTCTTAAATATTTCCTTTAAAACTCTCTAATTGCTAGTGTAAATGATGCCTTGATCCAGAAGGATGTGAAAAAGTTTCACTGTGAACAAGAGAGCATTTCATGCAGTGATAGTTAAGGAACATAGGTAAGTGCTACATGGCATTAGGATAGGGTTGACTATGAGAAAAATAATAGCGTGCAATTTTATGTTGAGGCAGTAAGTCCAGGAAATCCAGTTTTTATCAGTGAGTTCTGAAACAGGTATCAGTAGTAGTTTTTTGGTTTTAACCGGGTGAGATGTAAAGTGAAAATCAAGTAAAATGGAAACCCACTCATGTTAATTCTACTTCTGAATCTTCTTTACTCTTTTTCTCAGTTTTGTTACAGAGGAAAAGAGTAAAGAAGATTCAGAACTAGAATTAACATGAGGTTACAGCAGTCTTTGTGCATCTTAGCTCATTTTTCTGCTGTAGATACCTTGTGGAAAGCTCAAAATGCAACAACGTAGCAGTACTGAGAGTAAAATTTTAATTTGTTCACATACTAAAAATATAATCAGTGCAATTTGTCAAACTCATCTGCCCTTCACTAGATAATCATTGATAAAGATTCATCCTTATGAGTCCTTGGATTAATCCTTAGAGTTCCTTTTCTTCCAGAATTTGCTAACAAATATAATTTCATGCTGCTAAATTCATTACACCTTGAGTTTTGATCCTTTGTAAAAACACTATAAACAAGTCTACATCTTATGATACTTGCATTTCTAGATGTATTTTAAATATTCCTTAGTGTCATGGAAGCTGGTAACAATGCTTCAGAGAGCTAAGTACCAGGTCCTGGCACTCCTTCTACATCTCATATTTAAAAAAAAAATAAATGGTTATATCATCCCAATGATGATTGCTTCCACAAAATCCCTTATTGCAGAAACTGGGATTAGAATTAAGTGAAATATGAAGAAACTCTTATTGAGAATATAGAACCGAAGCAAAATCTTAGGCATGTGTAGGGTTTTGTTCTAAAGACTAAATTAGATGTGCTAAACCTAAGTCATATCCACACAAAATTTACTGTGAAAGCTGGACCATGTAGAGTCTTAACAGATTTACTTAAACATATGATACATATGAATGTGACCTTCAAACTGCTTTTCCAAGTTTTCACATGCTGCAGAGCTGAGTAAACAAAGGATAAACATTTATACTCAGCAACTTTTCCAAGATGCTTATATTCTTCTCAAATCTCAATGACACACATCTTTTTTAGACAAGTTAATTTCTGCAATGTTTATCGTCTAGCCTATCCCTGGCTGCAGAGTAAAAGCATTGGCCTTGACTCAAGAAATCCATAAAGGGAGAAGAAATTTATCTAAAAAATAAAGTGCTTGTGAAGGAGCTAAGTCTGCTCTAACACTGAACTATGTGGCCTTGCAGATCATTACTGCATTGCTTTCTAACTCTGCTAGCACCTCTGCCTTGCTGACATATTCATGTTGACCTAAATCTGTACTAACCCAGTCGTGTTTCTTCTTATTGTCTATTAAAAGTTTGTGCAATATGGCTATGCAGTGAAAAGTCATGAGGCCTGCAGATAAACTGAATTTTTCTTGGCTAATCAAGAAACATAAATCAGTCACAACTTAATGATCACTTCTTTTCCACGTACTTTCATCTTCCTTTAAACTGTACTTTTTATGCTCCAGTCTTAATTTCACTTTAAAAGTATGAATTAGGAAGGAAAATCCCTTCTGCCATGAAGACATGTGCCCCAAAGGATTAACCACAGAAATGAAAATAATCATGTTGCAATGGGGTGTTAGTGGGTAGATGTTACCAAAGCACTCTTGAGGCTATCACAGGATTAAAAAACATAGGTTTGTAGAGGAATGCTGTTAACAAACCAATGTCCTCGTGCTATCCAAGGGCTGCTGATATAGTGCTTTGAATTATTTAAAATATAAATGTGTAAAGATGCCTTTTCAGACTCCAGCATACTCAGATTTGGTGTTATTGCTGCTGTTGCTGCTCCTCTTTTCTGTGGTGGGGTTTTTTTTAGTTGTTTTGTTGTTTTTTTTTTCCCAGTAGATTATTTCAAAGTGCATTTATATTAACTGCATAAATCTCCCTGTGCTCCCAAGAGCTGTACTTTATGGTTGCATTATATTTACAGAGGATAAGACTGGGGCACTGGCTTGACCCTTTAAAGTAACTTCCATTGAGGTTAATTTGGCATCACATTTTGAAGGGAGACTGTAGGACCTGGTAAAAACAAAGCCATCAATGACTCGTAGCCCTAAGGCATGAGAATCTAGGCCAATGCCCACTGAAGAGAAATACTTGGAGCCTTTTCAAAGTTAAGACCAAATCACTGTGTTCTTCCTGGCTTCTGTAGTAGTAGTTCAGATTACTTCAGAAGGCCACTTGTGACAGAAAACAGTATTGGAGGACTTCATTCTGGCTCTCACAGGCTCTCCACAGTTGTCTGTATCCAGGCATAGTAATTTGTAGAGGTATCACAATTGCCACTCTTTCAGGCTGTTGTGTTTCTTTGGAATCTATTTCAGAAATAAAAGGAAAAGGCTGTATACAGCTGTCGTGGTTTAAACAAAGATGTGTAATTGCTAAGCACCTCCATCATATACCTCCCAAAGTATAAAGGTGGTGACCACACTGGGAACATAAGCCAGATCAGTTTCATGATCAATGATTCTATTGTATTACAAGTCATTACCATAAAGTACAATGGGACAAAAACCTTAGCCCAAGCCCCACACTTGAAAAACACTAATACAGCAAATACCGGATGGACGTAAGATATGGTATACTGAAACTGTGAGATCAAGAGGAACAACCTTGAGAGCCAATAAATCAGCATTGTGACGAGTGACTATCAATCCAGTCAGATCTGTTCTTATCTCAACCCCTCGTGCCCCACGTTGGGCGCCAAAAAGAACTGTCGTGGTTTAAACCCAGTCAGGTAACTTGTTCACTCACTCCCAGCGAATGGTGCCGAGCTGACAACAATCGAGGTCCGTGTCCCCCCCCCCCCCCCCCCCCCCCCGCACCGGGGCTCTCCCCTTCCCTGCTCCCGGAGGAACGGGGAGGAGGATCGAGAAAGTGCAACTCCTACGGGTTGAGACAAGAACAGTCCAGCAACAAATCACCACCGCTACTATCAGCTAAAACAATGATAAGGGAAAATAACAAGGGAAGAGAATACGATACCACCGGCCAAGAAAACGAGTTCCACCCGGAAGCCCCTGTCCTTCCGGGTAACTCCCAGTTCCCCCCCCACCCCGGCCATGACGTGCTGTGGTATGGAATACCTCCCCGGCTAGCCCGGGTCAGGCGCCCCGTCTCTGCTTCCTCACAGCTTCCCCTCCTCCCTGGCAGAGCATGAGCCTCACAGAGTCCTTGGTCAGGGTAAACATCACTTAGCAACAACTGAAAACATCGACTTCACCAACACTGTTCTCAGGCTGGAAGTCAAAACACAGCACTGCACCAGCTAACACAAAGGAAAAAACATGACTGCTACTGCTGAACCCAGGACAACAGCAAATGCTGTCCTGATGGCTTATGTTGACTCTTCAGACTTCTCAATAAAAGAGAAATAGGAAACTTAGGTTGTTTCACTTCAAGGACTATTTCTTTCTGAGTTATTAATTCTGCCTCTAAAAGTACAAGGCAGAAAGGCAAATACACATTGGAAGTGGTTAAAATGAATGCCTATGTCACAGGAGCACACAGTCAGCTCAAGCAGCCCTCTCAACCTCCTCATTAACTCCTCCATTGACTCCCTCACTCTTCTTACAGACTAACATGACAAGGTGTTTGCAGACATGGGAAGGACTTCAACTGTTGGCAGTCAGACTGACACTAGCCCTTAGGTGTACTTCTGTAACGATGCCTAAACGCAGTTAACTGACAGATTTGGCTTCCCTGAGCATGGATGCATTTTTAGAATGAGATTCAGATGAGCTGTTATTTCAGGATCCACTTTAGCAAAACTTGAAGCTGTTAAGTGATGTTAATGCAAATGAATTATTACCTATACTGTAATGGCTCAGGGTGCCCTTCCCATTTGTGACAACAATGTGAATAAAAATATGGACTGTTACCATCATAAAGAGCTCTCAGCCCAGTAACTGAGACATAACCAGGTTAGGATAGGAGAGAGGACCACCAAACACCTGTATGTGTATACATCTTCTATATTTAGCTGCACTAGGGAACCCGTCTTCACCCTGTTGGCTCAATGTGTTCTGTGATTAACCAAGCAACATCTCATTTGCATGTGAATAATCACAAACACTGCAAAAGGATGAAAGCCATTGTGCTGGTGTCAAACTGATGGCAGAAATTTTGGAGTGGTTGCCAGAATTGTAATCCTTTCATACATTTCAAAAGAGTTTAGTTGTTAAAAGGAAGGCCTTCATCATCCTGAGAAATAGAGGCATTCTTATCTTCAGTCAGGATTTCTTCTTCAGAGCTAGTGACACATTCATGTGATCATACCACATAAGTGACATTTCTGTCCTTCTGTTTGCGTAATAGATGTGTGTGTTTTTTAGGATGGAAGGAATAAGGGAGGATCAAATTTTTACATTTTAAAGATGGGAAACATTTGAATCTCTTGATGCTCGTGCTGAGTGTGCTGACAGTGCTAACAAAATTCTGATTATATTAAAATCACTACAGGAATTAATCATCTTTATTTGCTTCCCTTGCTTTACCTATCTCACACGATAATCTACCTCTCAAGAGTGTTCTACATTTTCAGAGGTAATATAACACTTCAATAAAATGTTTATTACTCTAGCTGCCCACCCCCAATTCGTTCAAACAGTTTAATGGGGGCAGGAAAGCCTTTTCTTTCCTGTTTTAACTGTACAGCTTCAATTTCAAAAGTCTTCTTTTCTACACCAAACAATTTTCAGCAACAAAAATAAAGGAAGTCTAAATTTGTAGGTAAACTCTGACATTCAAGTGATGCGATTCCTCAGACTAAGGCATATTGAAAAGATGTATCACTGATAAATTTTTCCATCGAATTCATGTTGTTAGACATGGAGTAGTCTTTCAAAGATTAAATGATCTGGAAGAACAGAAGTTATGTCGTTGGATTTCTATTTCCTTTTAATAAGTGTGCCAGCCCTGGGCAACCTGCTTTAGCTGACCCTGCTTGAGCTGTGGAGTACTGGATCTCCAGAGCAGCCTGCCAGTCTCAGCTGCTCTGTGATCCTGTGCATTTCAACTAGATTTACATCCCATTTGTGCTTGGCCAGTGGACCAAATAAAATGAATGCTCCACCATAACTTTGTCCTTGTATCACACATTTATGAGTTAATATAAATAAATGCAAGAGAAAGAATTATTCATCTTCTCCCTTTGAGAAACTGTAACAGCTTACACTACATAGATTCTCAGTATTGAATAAGCTATTTTCCATATTGGTACCTAGTTCTTAGCACATTTTTTTATTAATTCCCTTTACAGCACAAATTGTGTTCAGCACAGAAACAAATAGTGAAATTTTAGAATGGCACTTAGCTTAGTATCAGAATTAAGCTTCAGTGGAAATAAGAATTAAGCCCTTAGGTGGAAATAATTGGTGGATTTTTATGATACCCAAAATCTAATGATAATTGAATCTTTTTGCCCTCAGAAAATTAGCTTGTTTTTATAATCAGAACAGTGAAAATTGAGAAAGAAAAAAGATTTACATTGTAAAAAATATTTCTAGATGCATAAACTAGGAATGTAGTGCTAACAAACAGCAGAAAACTTAGATTTTTATATTACCAATGTGTCAGTAACTTTGGTAGTATTTAGACAATACTTCAGGATGCATGCTGAGAAATAATATGTTCTTAAATTCTCCCTATTGAATGAGCCAAATAAATAAAACCGTTGTTATATTGCAAAAAATCGCATATGTCAAGGTCATGAGAGAGTGTATAATAAAAGATATGGAAAAGGCTGCAAGGCCTACCCCACTGTTCTTTATCAATAAAGCATTAAATATTTGAGTAAAATAATTTTGATGTTTGTTGTCCCCTGGACTATGGGATTGCAGCAATCTGTTATGGATCCAATCTCCTGGAATAATCTATTATCTTCCAGGTGAATGGTGTTGGAAGTGAAGAGAAAGACGAGAGACACCTGCAGGAGAATACAAGGAAAAGAGCAGCTTCTGCTGGAGGGAAGCAGATGTGACATGATGTAATGTAGCTTTCCAGGTTGACAAAATCCTATCTAGCCAGTTTCTTCAATAAAAGGTAACTTTCAAATATTACAGATGTCACTAATTAGTTGTTCTGGTGTTATGCAGGTATTCCAAAATGGAGCTGTCTTAAGAATCACCGTAACTAAAAAAAGGAAACCAAAACCATATGCTTTCTTCCTGGTTTTGCACACGCTATCCTGGCTTCAACCCAACTCAGAAAAATTCAGCTTTGCTATTAATGACATGAACAAAACCAGAAGGATTTTACTAGATGATCTTCATTATGTTTAGGCTAGGTTTGAAAGGCTTGTGTTTCTTACGTTAGATTGTAAAAGGATGTATTTGTGAGCTTTTTTTCAGACCCAGCAAGAATATTGTGAGAAAAGGGATGAGATTTTAAAGAAAAAATGGTAAATTGTGCCAGAGGCTGATCTCTTGCAAGTTCCAGTATGATGGGTTAAAGACTTTTGAGCCTTGGCTTTATTGATTATGAATCCAGACTTGAGCTTTGGCTAATCTTTATTCTGACAGATGTAAAACAAATTAATGAATTAGCAGAAGCATTGTTATATATCTGAGAGAACCATAATACCATTCTGTTTTTTTACATTTGTCTCAAAAAGGTTTTGTAAATGTAGGAGCTGAAAACATTAGGGATCATGAGGCTTTTAATTAAGCATCAGGATTCTTCTCAGCCATTGTAGTTAAGAGCCAGAGGAGGATATTCTGCAAGAAAAGAGAGAAGGGTGCCTCTGAGAACAGTATTTCATACTAGGATGGCAATGACTGCTCGAAACGAATGGAGTTCAGATCAATCTTTACAGGTTGATGTCATGAGAATGCACTGGGGAGGAAGCTCAGCATCACAATAGAATGGGATTTTACCTATTTATTTATTTATTTATAAAAGTAAGCCTGTAGTCTTCACAGATGTAAGTTTGGTCTCAATAGATATGGCCTATGTCAATGGTAGTCAGGCCTGTTTTTAAATTAAAAAGGAACCTTTTCAAAATATATAAGGGATAGAGTACACAGAATTAACAGTTTAAAGTGTGTGAATCGCTATGTTTTCCCTTCAGTGTTAAACCACTGCTTCGACTATTTATCAATTGTAACTCTCCAGAGTGTATCTGATGTATAATGAGTTTACATAATGTCTGCTGTAGTATGTCTCACGTAATGGTTAGATGTTCAGCAATTCTGTAATAAAAATAGTAATAATGCTAATAAATTGAGGCACACAATTGTTTTATGGCAAAGCATATGCAGAGTGCAGGCTTACTGGAAGTGTAGAGCATATTATGAAATGACCTGTGTGGCATAGTGAATTTGTTAGGCTATTGTGGTTGTCCTGCTAGCAAGGAAAGTGAATTTTTGTGGAGATGAGTTTTCTTTGAGTAGAGAACAGTTTTTCATAGGTTTTATTAATCAGCATATATTACTAAGCTTAATTTTCCTACTGCTTCCTACAATTAATTACACCATTTATGTAACTCAACAATTAAACCTGGGACATCTGATTTTCCTTTGGTACTCTTAATTTCTACAGAGCTAAGCCACTTGAGACTGCCCATATGTGATCATAAATTATATGGTGAAGGCCAGAGAGAGAAACTTATGCCTCTATGATGTAATTATTTTTTTATATAATTCATGATGCATTGCCCTCTCTTTCTTGTCAGCATCCAAATCCACAATAAAATAGAGACTTAGGTTCTACACTTCTGCTGGTTTTAACAGGAAAATTATCTCCAGTGATTAATAAATATTTCATGTCTGCAAATACTTGTTTGCCACTTGTCCTGGGTTTAGCAGTAGCAGTCAATTTTTCTCCTTCTTGGTAGCTGGTGCAGCGCTGTGTTTTGACTTGCAGCCTGGGAACAGCGCTGATAACACCGATGTTTTCAGTTGTTGCTAAGTAATGTTTACCCTGACCAAGGACTTTGTGAGTCTCATGCTCTGCCAGGGAGGAGGGAAAGCCGGGAGGAAGCAGAGACAGGACACCTGACCCAAACTGACCAAAGAGGTATTCCATACCACAGCACGTCATGCCCAGGATGTAACTGGAGAGTTACCTGGAAGGGCTAGGACTGCAGGGCTGGAGGAGGTATCGGTCAGTGCTTGGTTGGGCTGGGGGCGGGGGGGACACACAAGTTATTGGTCGGCTGATGCTGAGGTGTTGTATTCTCTTCCCTTGTTATTTCCTTTATCATTATTATTATAGGTGGTAGCAGTAGTGATTTGTGTTATACCTTAGTTACTAAACTGTTCTTATCTCAACCCATGGTAGTTGCATTCTTTTCGGTTCTCCTCTCCATCCCTCTGGGAGTAGGGGGAGGGAAAGAAGGGGGGGGAGTGAGTGAATGAGCTGGCTGGGTTTAAACTCCGACACCACTCTACTTAATTCCTAGGCCAGGTAGCCATATAACCCATTCTCACTAAAAGTGGTTCTGAATGAACTTGGTTATAAAGAGGTATAGTTCAGGAGGAGAAACAGCAGGTTGCCAACAGTATGGAGAATATTTTTCCAAACATTTTGTCTACAGAGATTAAAATTATTCCTATTGAAATTTCCAAATCCAGTTAAGGAATAGCTTGTCAAAAAATATTTATTTATCTAATGATGGATGTTAATATTTTACAGGATTTTAGAAAGTGCTTGAGCAAATTGGAACTAATGAAGTTTAGGCGTCTAATATCTTTAGCTTATCTTAAAAAATTCTATGAGATGCTGGTGCAAAATTATAATAGAATTTTTATAGACTGACATAAAATGTTTTAGACTCAACTACATTTTCGAAAGTGCCTTAGAGGCAGTTAGTTGATTAGTAGAAATAAACTGCCCACCCGAGTATTTAAACCACTAAATATTAATATGTAGAGAAGTATTGTTGCATTTGTGAAGTTTTAAGGTTGGAAAAGAAATAAGGCTTGTAGGGAGAAGTAGCTAATACCATTGAAAAGCAGAACAATTTCCCAATCTTTTAATCTTATCTCCTTAGTGTGTCTGACAGCCTGCTTGCCTTTTCCAGTGATATCAACTTGTTTATTAAAATGCACTGCTTCTCTGAGAAGACCTTGCATTTCAACATGAATATCAATCTGTTAGTTATTAAAACAAAAGAGTTTAAAAAATATCCCCTACTTTGTGCTTAAAGAAAAAGCTAAAGCATGAGAAAATGCAACAGGAGCTCACCTTGGGATATGTGCACTGACAGTAACAATAAGTACTTCTTAAAGAAGTGCTACAACTTCCAAAAAGGTAACTCTTTCTTGTCTTAAAAAAAGAGATCAGAAGAGCCTCCAAGTAGCACAGTAGCAGAACCAAGCCCTAACTATTATTCTATAGAGACAGAAACTGCGACTTCTCAATATTTATGGCAGCTGAAGCCCTGGGTTTTATGAGAATGAAATTTGTTATCTCAAGCACCCTGTGTCTAGAGACTGTTTATCAATCCAAGCAGTGCTATACTTAGGTGATAGGCTTAGGTTTCTTAATAGTTAGGCCAAACTGGCATTTGTATGAGGTAAAATTTTGAAATTCCAGGTCAATATTCTCATGAGAAATGTGGGTGAGCAGACTGAGGCCAAAAGGGTTCAAATTTGGCACAACTTGACCTTATTCTTATCAAAAGTGCAGTGGTGGACATCACACTCTGGACTCAAGACCCATACCATCATTTTACTTACCCACTCTGCAGTCTGGTAAGCAAAATGTGAGTGCCCACAATGACTTCTTGGCAAAATCCATGAGATTGCCTCTGCATAGGGCAGTGAGATGCTTTGATGCTGTAAACCTTCTTGAGACACCTGTCTTTCTACTTTAAAGGGGAAGGAACTGAGAAGGGACTAAATCTGTGTCTCAGCTGCCTCACGAATCCTAGAAGTTAGGCTGAAGCTGCTTCTGTTTGCTTTCAACTTGAATGGAAATGCAAGAAGCTGGCTCTGTAGGAGTGTTTTGGGTCCTCTTACAGTAGCTAATAGCTAGTTGTATCTTTGGTTTGCATTTGCCATGTCTCCTCAAATCCTACTCAACTCTGACTGAAAGGTCCCTTTGTACCAGGTTTTGAATATTTTGTCTTATTGTCCTGAAGGAGAGTTTCTCAGTTATGTCATTTCAATAAATTGCATGTACTTTGTTATATTTTTACCTTCTGTTCCTTTGCTTTTGAAGGCTTATCTGGAGAGTGATTGCTGCCAAAATTGCAACTGTGCAGTATTTCCTGGTCTGGCAAGTCTGACGTTTCTCCCTTGCTGACAATGCCATGAATAGCTGAATGATAATGTGATTTTTGCTTTTTAAGCCTTTTGTTCATCTGCAGAGATTTCATGTTCTCTTTTCAATTACTAAAATGGAAGTATTTTCAAAATACTAGAAGGAAAACATGCCAGCAAAAAACCCTCCTTTCCTTTATACTTCTATGGTACAGGCCAATTAAAAGCAGCTTTTATTGGAATTGCTCAAGCCCTTTACACAGGGAAAAGAATCATAATATGTATATGCAGTCTAGAGCTAAGATTAAGCCTGAGTTAGTTTAAAGCTTCTGGAAATCCAAAATCTTGTGGTTTAGATGTCACCCCTTCTCTCCCACAGGGAAGTCACTTTCCAAACCATACAGGTCAATCCTATAGCTGAAGCACCAGGGCTCTGTGACATGTAAGGATTTCCTAAGGAGTTCACTTGCACACATAAATATTTTGCCAGACCTCAACACCTTTCCCACCTTCTGATCACAGTGAGAAAGACATTATGGTTTATCATTTGTCAGCCAAAGTTGCAGGTTGATAGACTATAGGTAGTTATAAGTTGAGAAGAAGTTGACGCCACATCTGCTCTTCTCTATTGCCCCATTCCTGCATTGGGTGACTAGAAGAAACACTGGTAATAATAATTTGTGTCTATAAGTCTCAGTGTCTTTCAGAGGGAGCAAGTATCTCCTTTTGAGAGCTCTGCATCTCAAAAATATGGTAGGAATTAAATTACTGCTAATTAAGTATAGTAATCCAAAGACTCAAGCACTAACAGGCTAAACCAGGAAATATGAAAGAGAGAAATACCTTTTCTGCAACTTTTCATGTTTTCCATCTCATAATTGCCTAACCTGCACTGAGAATTGCTTTCTGTCACATCTCCCATCTCATTTGCATTTGTAATTCTTCGATTTCTTTTCCTTAGGAGCAATTTTATTTGTAGTTGCTGTTTGCTTACAGGACTGGAAAAAAAAAAAATTCACTGCCTGTCATAAAACAATTTTACCTGAGAGAAAACAATAATACCACTGAGGCAACTGTGCAGTTACATTTCTTGGTAAATATGTGCTTTTTACTGATTGCTTTTTTATTTTCACAATTCCTCTCTTACAGCCCTTGACAGCCTCTAATTCCAGAGGATAAATTCTGTCTTGCTTCAAATCAGGATACGCAAGCTATACTGATGAAGGCAGTGGGTAATACCAGAGAATAGGCACAAATCAACAATCAATAATGGCAGTGATCTATCATTAAAAATATAATTTTAATATGGCAACAAAATTGATATTTTGCATATTTTTCTCTACATCTTAAAACCACAAATCAAGATTTTCAAAAGCAAGCAACTGAACTTAGTTTTTGTGGGGCACATTTTAATGACATCTGGAAAGGTAATCTTAATTTTGTAGCTTTATAAGTTTTCAAAAGCTCCTATTGGTCTTAACTGTGCTGGCTAACCATTTTCCTCTTCTGGCCTTCTCTCCATGCTCTACAAGTTCTACCTCTTGATTTATATGGTTATTTTCATTAGCCCTATTTTTGTAATCTATTAAGTATTCTTATTACTTCATGGATACTTTCATCTCTACAATGAATCTTTAAAAATTAGTAGGTCTCCTTGATTACTATTTTGTTGCATTTGAATAAATAATAGCACTGTAACCTGCTCTCACTTATGCTTTTCTGTTAAATTAGCATCAGCCATCAATCTGTTTTGTAGCTGCAGCTTTCTGGGACTGGTTCTTTAAAAGCACTGTGGTTTAAACTTTATTTCACTTGCACGTAGGATACACAGTAGGATGATAGGTTTTACCTCAATGATCACAATTTTTAGCTCTCAGAGGAATTATTCTTTATCCCTCAAGGTAAAGTTTAATATAGATTTCCTAGCACATTGGATGCAACTCTTTTGATTTAGGAAATTATCTTCTGGACTCGCACCAGTTTTTTAATGTACATATTTCATATCATAGCCCTGTGTGTGTTAATGCATTTTTCTTAAGGTAGAAACTATAAATTGATATTAAGAACCCAGGCATCCTTTACTTTTTCTGGTTTTATGGTCTGTAAAAAGTGTCATTTATATCCCATCTCATGCTTTATCTGTTATCATACTGAGCATTTAAGATCACTTTTATATTATTTTTCAGTGAGTAAGAGAAAGGTGATTCCATTTTCTACAGTTTTCTGAAATGAAAGTAATGTATTTTGGAAATCTCTAGATTCTGCTCATGAAATAGATACAGAATCTATCCCTGCAGCTGTTTTATAATGCAACATCTTTCTCAGATGTTTTTCCATAATGCCTTTTGTACTTGAGGAACAGCAGCGTATATCTACTAAATGTCAGACCGAAGATGTGCCAAATTTTCAATAGCAAACTGCAGTGAAGTGCACAGCCTAAAAGCTGCAGTGTATTCTTTGGATTCACAGGCTAGTGGGGACCGTTAGATATGTCCTTATCCTTTTATGCTAACATTTTTGATGAAAATGAAACTCTGTAGGTTAAACCAGCTACTCAGTTTGCTCACTCATCCACAGCTTCCTCTGACTTTTGTTTCATTTACAGCACCCTTGGAATTTGGAAATTTAAACACTGAGACTTCTCATTACACCTTGCAGAAACGAAACCAGTAAAGACACTAAATATTAGTCAGATATTTATGGAGAAGATAAGAATTCATGTCCTCCTCAAAAATCACTTCCCTTCACAGCCAAGAAATGGTACAATACTTGATGCTTGGGAATGTGCATTTATTTCTCTTATTGACTTCTCTCTGTAGCAAAGCAGCATGGTTTACATATGGGAACACAGTTGGTGCCGTACTTCACAGGCCAGTACAGGGATGGATTTCGGGGTTGCCAGAAGGATATCTGAGGCCTTTTTGAGGATCTGTCTGAATAGCCCTGCTCCAAGGGTAGCCTTTATTATTATTATTATTAATCTGCACATTGTAATTTAAAAATGCATCCTGGCCTGATAATAACAGATCTTGGTTTTGCACATTTGGAGAAGGATTTTTTTGTCTCAGTGGGTATGGAATTATCCCATCCCCACCAGTTTTGTTCTTTGCTGTAGACATTTTTAAATTGCAACTTAAAAATAAAATCTCCTGGCTGCAGCAAGGGAGGGATTATCACACAATAATTTGATATGCTTGCTCTGAGTGGTTTTATTGCTTCTCACAACATTTTAAGATTTCAGTATTTATAACCCATTTTGGAAATTATCATCAGAGGAATATTAGTCTATCCCATGAAGGACAGATGCTGTGCATTTTCACAGCTTATTAAGCTCCTAGATTTACCCTGCACACATACACAAAGTCTGCTTGAAATACTGGCCTCCTACACAGCTACATTCGAATTACTGGGTAGATGGTCCCACTGGGGTTCCTGTTGTGTACCCTGCAACTATCAAGATTCAGTGTGCCAGTGAGGATCCTAATGATAGCTAAGAGTCCTGAAACTTTCAGTTTTCATGGCAACCACACAATCTGTTGTACAATAACTACTGCTTTGTCACTTGTTTCAAGTTGATCTTTGAAAACAGTTGGCAGTAGAAAAGCATCTATTTATGCCTTCTCTCTACAGAGCATGATATTCTTGCCTGATGCGTTTTGTTAGTGCGCAGGGTGGATCTCTTCCCATGAAGTGAATTGGCAAGGGAATTTCATGTCATTAATGGTTATTTGATTAGCTTGCTTTTCATGGCACTGTGATAATGAGGTTACCTTCAGGGGAACATGGATCTGCTTCTCAGCTTGTATGTTCTTCACCTCAGAGGCTTCTGAGCTGAAGCTCATGAAGGTTATAGTCAAAGGTGAGGAAAGATGTAATGTCATCAAGAAAATACCTATTAGGTGTAGTTAGTTAGATATCAGTGAGGTGGGGCTGAACACAGTCATTTGTGGGGGGATAGTAGTGAGAGAAGAGGTATTTCACAAATACTCTTCACAAAGGTCAGTTACCTCTTCTAATTTCTCTGGACCCCAGTCCCAGAATGGTGCTGGGGCAGGAGCTTTTGATACTGATGACAAAAAACACAGTCTGGGTTCCCTGACTGTTACCCCACAGTGTTAACTTATACAGATCTGTGTAAAATATCTAACTTTCACCTGCTGCTTCATTTGAAGTAAGATGAGGCAATACAAGCTGAGATGCTGCCTCCTGAAAGCCAGGAAAACAACCCAATAATTTTGAAAGAGCTTCATATCAGACCCAGGATATTAATTTCTGCAACAGTCTTTAGGACACAATTCCAAAACAGCACACAAATGCATGCCTAACTTTAAAATCTGCATTGCTCCATGTGAATACTAATGATGTCTTGAATTAGGGTGTGGCTAAAGGTTATGTTACAGTTATTAATAAGAAGCAGTCAGCTGCAGATGTGGTGGCTCACTGGTAGTTGGTAGGGTGGTGTGTATAGATCCTTTGGTTGTGTAATGGGACTGAAGGGGGAACTTGCTGAGTGA
Source organism: Pezoporus flaviventris (assembly GCF_033815535.1). Classification (NCBI taxonomy): domain Eukaryota; kingdom Metazoa; phylum Chordata; class Aves; order Psittaciformes; family Psittacidae; genus Pezoporus; species Pezoporus flaviventris. Next base: position 5,070,302 of record NW_026892626.1, on the reverse strand, counting down.
ATGGCTTTCTCAGATGTGACAGTCACAGGAATGGTTTCAGAAAGGTGACCTGCTTTGGGGTGGACCTCAGTATCATGGTAATTATTCTTGACAAGTGTGATGACAAGGGAATTAGATCTGTTTCCTTTTTTTCTTATTTATTACATGCACAATTGTAACCGATGTATTCAACAGGCAGCATCCAGTACATTTCTGTGTCTTCATGGTTCCATAAAAATCTCTCAGTGATTAGGAGAAGTGTTCACTAGAACCTCTTTGATCTGGGTGAGGAATCAAAGATTTTGAGACAATGAAAAAGTAGTTAGATTGTCTGTTCTGGCAAGGCTATCAGATGTATGTTGCATTTCGCACATCATTGTGTAACCCCCAAATATTTATATTATTGACCTTTCAGGATATTGGTCAGTGTGCAACATACAGGAAGCAGAAATACACCTTGCTGCTATTTCTGGTAATCAGGTAGGTGTGAAACATGTTCCCCTGTCCTCTGGTTTAGAAGGAATAGATATATTGTAGAAAAAAAACAACCAACCAACCAAAAGATAAATGCCCCCAATAATCAATATAACAAGTTGTCGTGGTTTAAACCCAGTCAGGTAATTCGTTCGCTCACTTCCCCCCCTTTCTTGCCCTCCCCCTGCTCTCAGAGGGACGGAGAGGAGAATCAAAAGAATGCAACTCCCACGGGTTGAGATAAGAACAGTTTAGTAACTAAGGTATAACACAAATCACTACTGCTACCACCAATGATAATAATGATAAAGGAAATAACAAGGGAACAGAATACAACACCTCACCACCCACTGACCGATAACTCGCCCCCCAAGCCCGACCAAGCTCCGACCGATACCTCCTCCAACCCTGCAGTCTCCCAGCCCTTCCGGCTAACTCCCAGTTACATCCTGGGCATGACGTGCTGTGGTATGGAATAGCTCTTTGGTCAGTTTGGGTCAGGTGTCCTGTCTCTGCTTCCTCCTGGCTTCCCCTCCTCCCTGGCAGAGCATGAGGCTCACAAAGTCCTTGGCCAAACCAAAACATCTCTATCAGCTCTGTTCCCGAGCTGAAAGTCAAAACACTGCACTGCACCAGCTACCAAGGAGGAGAAACATGACTACTACTGCTGAACCCAGGACATTATCCACCCCTTATTCCATACCATTCACGTCATGCTCAGATCCCACATTTTCAATATACCATCACTCTTATCTTGGTGCACTCTTATCTTAGTGCATGGACCAGTCCCTATAAAGCTGCTGCGTCCATCTGGTCCATGTCAGGCTCCATCTCTTGTAACAGTCTTCCAGAGCAGGAGAGACTGTGTGCAGTGTTCACACTCGTGAATAACCTGGGCAATAGTGTCCATTGTTAAGTCCACCCCTCGATCATGAGTCCATCTCTGTGTTGCATCTCTGCTCTGATGGCCTGAAGTGCCATGGGCCCACCAGGCTTAAAATAATTCACTGTCCCCTTAAGCAGTTTCTGCAGCTTGTTGCTGGGGACTCCCTACAGCTGCCTTCCATCTCTGACGCTTCCAAAGCACTGGAGGGGCCCAGTGGACTAGATACTTGACCATACTGTCCCACACACCCTGCCACTCATGACTGTCCAGCCTTGGGGAAAACCTCTTGGTCCCCCTATATTGTTGTCTAACCCCAGACAAGACCCAAACCTGACTCTGCTTAACTTTTGAGATCAGACAAAATGGTTGTGGGTAGAACACAGCCTGTGTGTGTGCCAACATGCTGATCCCCATCACAATCAGCAGGCAGGTCCCAAGGATACCCAAAGGCCATTCAGAGCCTTCAGAACTCTCAAACGATGCTGCTGTGCTTGTCACTGGGGCTGGTGTAGCTGCTGTGCTTGCCGGCTCTCCCACCACCGGCTTCTCTTTTCCTGAGTCCAGCTCTTCCTCCTCTGCCTTGCTGGGAAGTGCTGCGTGGTCTCCTGCATCCTCCTGGGGCTCGGCGGGTGGCTGCCGGGGAATGCTCTCGGCCGTCGCGGGGCTCGGCTCCTCCGCGGGGCTCGGCTCCTCCGCGGGGCTCGGCTCTTCCGCGGGGCTCGGCTCCTCCGCCGCCTTCTCCCGCTGCTCGGCAGCCGCTTCCTTCTGCTCCTCGACCGCCCCGGCCTCCTCCACCGGCAGCCGTCCCCTGGCGGCCTCCGGCCCCGCTCCCGCCGTCGCTTGGTCCCCGGGGCCGCTCTCCCGGGCCGCTTCAGCAGCCGCCGGCTCCCGGGACCGCTCCCCCTCAGTTCCCCGCAGCCTCACGAAGATGGAGAGTAGGGCGAGGGCCAGGACGGTGAAGAGCAGCCGGACGGCCAGGTACAAGTCCACGGCCACGTCCGTCCCGCCCTGCTGCTGGAGCCCGCCCGTATTACAAGCCATTGCCATAAAGCACAGTGAGACAAGAACCTTAGCCCAGGCCCCACACTTGATAAACACTAACACAGCAAATACCGGCTCTACGTAAGTTACAACGGTCTGAAGCTGTGAAATCAAGAAGAACAACTCTGATACCCAATAAATCAGCATTGTGACGAATGACTATTAATCCAGTCAAATCTGTCGTTATCTCAACCCTTCGTGCCCCACGTTGGGCGCCAAAAAGAACTGTCGTGGTTTAAACCCAGTCAGGTAATTCGTTCGCTCACTTCCCCCCCTTTCTTGCCCTCCCCCTGCTCTCAGAGGGACGGAGAGGAGAATCAAAAGAATGCAACTCCCACGGGTTGAGATAAGAACAGTTTAGTAACTAAGGTATAACACAAATCACTACTGCTACCACCAATGATAATAATGATAAAGGAAATAACAAGGGAACAGAATACAACACCTCACCACCCACTGACCGATAACTCGCCCCCCAAGCCCGACCAAGCTCCGACCGATACCTCCTCCAACCCTGCAGTCTCCCAGCCCTTCCGGCTAACTCCCAGTTACATCCTGGGCATGACGTGCTGTGGTATGGAATAGCTCTTTGGTCAGTTTGGGTCAGGTGTCCTGTCTCTGCTTCCTCCTGGCTTCCCCTCCTCCCTGGCAGAGCATGAGGCTCACAAAGTCCTTGGCCAAACCAAAACATCTCTATCAGCTCTGTTCCCGAGCTGAAAGTCAAAACACTGCACTGCACCAGCTACCAAGGAGGAGAAACATGACTGCTACTGCTGAACCCAGGACACAAGTCCACAACTTTGCCATACTCCCTTGTAGCAGATGTTCACCGCACATGGTGTCTCTGTTCCAGTTGTGGCCAAGCAGTGATTATCAGAAAAAAAAGGGGAAAAAATCCTGGAATAACAGCTCCCATCTAGTGCCTCCATATCAGAATAGGCTTGTGGTCTTCTGCAGGCTGTCCTGACATGGTGCAGATATACCTGATTGAGTACCACCAGTCAACATCACCTCCAGTGAGAAATGATCTCTCAGTAAGAGCTCAGTTACTGCTCCATCAGCCTTTAAAGCAGACTGCAAGTTCTAGTGGTAACTATCTCTTGTAGCTGCCTTTGAATGACTGTCCTTTTGCTTCCTGCACTTGATCTGACCTACACGTTTTCTTTTGTTTTGCTAAAAATAGGTGGTCTAAAGCTGTCAGCAAAATGATCTGTTCAGAGACAAACTGCAATGCTAAAGAGTGCATTTGCTTTTTAGCAAACTTAATATGTATCAAATTAATTATCTCAATAAAGGCTAAATAGCATTTTACTGGGCTGACCAGGGAGCTCCAATCTTCTGTTGTCTCACGCAACATTTTATTGCTTTGAGAATGTTCATAAAGCAAAACAACACTGATTAGCAACATTGGAATTAAAATACTCAGCCAGGATGCTGATTTGGATGTCAAGTACAATAATGGAACAAGAGCAGTTGGAACAGGAAAAGTAATTTTGATTTTCAATGTCTAAATTGAGCAATTAGGAAAGAATTGGATTGGCATGGACATAACCAAGGAATGTCAATAGGTAACAAATGCTGAGTAAATCACAGTAACACTGTAATTTGGGCTAGTCTTTAAGTATATGGGATTGCTCTCTCCCTAGATCCTTCTTTCATAAATTATAAACCATTGATGGTATGAAGAGACAGACAAATCTCAGAAAAATATAAAGATTCTTCCAGTCTCAAGATTTGGGGCTTCATGATGAAATAGTGAAATTCTCTATGTGACTCAGGAGGCCGGGTCCCATTCTCCAGTGGGGTACACAAGCACAGCTGCTGCTCTGAAAAATACACAGCCTACATGGATTTCACAGAAAAGGGAGGGAGGAAGCCAGGAGGTGTGGGGGGAGTAAAGGAGATCAGGGCAAAGCCAGAAATAGACCTAGTTTCTATACAGTGCTGTCTTTCAAGACATAAGGTGCAGGATGGAATAAGTTTAGATCCAGATGCACATTTTCAAGCTGGAGTTTTAGGCTGTCAGCCACTGTCTGAAGTATTGGCCCACATTCCTGTTTTATTCCCTCTGTGAGTGTAGTGTGAATTAACAGGAAAGGCAATTAGAGTCTCTGAGCCTGTTAGTCTGTTTATACCTTTGTTATTTACACGATGTTTTGAACAGCTGCTTTGGGAAGAGGCTTTCACAGACAGTATTTATGGAATTTCCCCTAATACTGTTACTTGAATGTTTGAAGTGCCACTGAAGATACTTTAACAAAACCTATTAAAAGGAGAACTTTCAGTGCCATTCAATTCTTCTTGCTTCTCGTATAAGTTTAAAAGAGCCACAGATATGGTTGTTTAACTGTATTTTGGAGTGCTTGGTCCTGGGATTATGGCTAATCAAGAAGTAGATTTTCCCATTCACGGGAGTAAAATCAGTTCCCTGATGTTGACAATGGCTGCAACTGATTTTCAAAAAACAATTATCATTGTTGTGGAAAAACACCAGATATGATTCATGTTAAACTATACTGAAACCTATAAGACAAACCACTGGAAGTCTTTTAGCAAGATCAACCCTCCAGTTTTAAGCGTATGTCACTGCAAGATGAAAGGCACATTCATAGATCCATGAAGTAGAAAATGAAAGTAAAGAAATTAATTTTAGAAGTTTCATGGGATGTGAATACACAGATAGATTTGCATGTGATTAGATCCTTCCATATACAATGAAATGTCACCCCCCTGTAGAACTGAACATCATGTGAACACTCTAAGAAGGGCAGGTGGGTTTAAAATCAGTTTTTCCTCTGCTCATTCACATTCCTAGTGTTATGGAAATCATATATATTTACACTGTATTTTACACTGAGTCATAGATGTTCCCATTTCCTTATTAAAGGTAAACTAGTTTCTGTATCTTTGCTGAATCCTCAACTGAATTAAAAGATCAGCTCTTGATAGTGATACAAGTTCTAAACGCTAAGTCTCTAAACATGATAATCAACAAAACCTCGTGGGACACAGCAAGGACTATTTGAGTGAATATTGCCATGTGAGGTGCTCATAAAACTGGGATTGTGTTTACTCAAAATTGTCATGGCAGACCTATGAGTTCAGCCAGTAGCACAGAACTCATGTTCAGATTTGTTTAAAGTAAGCATACAGCCAATGTATAACTAAGCCTTTCATTACCATATGTGTGAATGGCTAATACAAACATTGTTCAGAGAGTCTCAGAGTTGCAAGTCTGTCTGGAGAAGCTCAGCAGCTTTGTCACTGTTGTCTGGCTTCCTTGAAAGGATGCTGGCCTTTATCTTGTTTTCATTCCAAGCCCTAATCGTACCGTGCTCATACGTGCATGAAATGTGTTCCAGTGTCATGATAAGCTTCAAACACAGGGAGAACAGTGAAAAATCATGTAAACCAATAGCTTTTATCTGACATATTCTTTGTTTCAAAATTTCAAAATATCGTAGCCTGTCATACCCATATAGTTTCAGTTAGAAATAAATCAATATTAAAAGATGTTTATGTCTAGCTGGCCCAATATCATTTAGAATAAAGATATACTTTGTAAATGTTTGTTTTTATGCAGAAGTAAAATTCAGAATTAATACTAATGAAAATTGAAAATGCTTGTGGCAGAACTTGTGTATAAAAGTCTAAATGTTACAACTTCCTTTAGGTAACTTCTGAGTACACTTTTCATCAGAGTTAAGAAATAAAAATATGTAGTATCTCATCTTCCTTTGGAACAAAAATTAAAGCTTAATTGCCAGCAGAATTAACAGAAATGTTTTAAAGTCAATGAGAGGAAGCAAATAAAAAACCCCATGATATTTTTCTCCTATAACTGATTAATTACTTTTTGTAATTAAAATACAGGTATCTGCATTACATATCTAGAGTTTCTGGTGAGGTTATGATCGAGCAAAGTCCATTTATTTTAGCATGTTAAGATCTGTTTAACCTCAAGATGGTGCTAGATGTACAAGTTAGCTGTCACAACTATCGTTTATCATTTATTCTTTGCAGAATGAGAAAGCATATGAGAAAACATACAATATGGTTAATAATCAATAAGAAAGGATAAAGGCTTCGTATTAAAGTACATCAATTTTCTAGATTCATATGTTTATCTACCTGAGCAAGACATGAATTGATTTGAAAAGATATTGATTATATCAATGTCACAGAATAAAATAGTGCTTTGAAAGAAACAGAGCTTATATAAAACTCACCAAAACTACAGTGATAAGAGATACACAATCTGCAGCTTGACATCTTACCTTGTTATTAGAACCAGACAGTCTGTGAGTAATGGGAGTGTCATTCTGACATTGAAACTTCTCAGATGAATAGTAAATACTTTAAGTTCTTGAAGAACTCCATTCAAAATAAATAATATATGTAAGTACTTTAATTTTTCCAAATCAAGCAGTTTTCATGCTAGAAGATGGTTGTTCAGGGAATGGCTGTAGTATTTAAGCTATAACTGCAACAGAAGTGGTAAGATCCTGCTAGTGCAAAAATAGAGTACTGGGTATAATGTATCACTGCTCATTCTTGAATCAGCAGGGAAATGAGCTGCACTGATACAGCAGTACCATTACTCTGACAACTTTCTTAGCACAAGCAGTGTGCAGGTGATGTAACTGCGGAATAGGAAACAGACTGCTCTTGGAGGTTTTTTCCTTCAGTTATGGCACCAGCTCTGATTTTCAAGTACAGCTGAGCAGTGACCAGATGACCAGAAATTCATCTTACAGTTTCTTTCCTCGTGGAAGAGTTAAGGAAAAGAATTTCAAAGGAACTCATGACTATATTGTTAATGTTCATGAAAAAAAGAGAAAAAAACCCTCTGATTATATAAACTCTTTCTATCTCAATCTGGTGGTCACTAACACAGACCTACTCATTTTGGAAAAATCTTTTCCCAAAATGAGGTGAAAAGATCCTGGTTCCTTGGCATGTCTCATGCAGTCAGGGGGTCCAGGAAGGAAAAGAATCTCTCTGCCCCATACAAGGTATTTTTGATTATTGTTGTTGTTTTTCTTTTGTCTTTTTTAATGCTTGCTTTTTTTTTTTTTTAATGGCAACAAGATTTAATCCTTTTGAAAAGCTGAAAAATCAGAACAATTTATACTTTATGTGCCAATTTGTTTTGCACCAGAGAAGCCTTTTAAAAAAACAGTTGTTTAATATATAATCTTACAAATGAATCAGCAAAACAATATGGGGACATGAGGATGTGCAGTAACAGGAGTTCATATTAAATACTAATTTGGAATTTCAAATTTGTATTTTTACAAACATTTGTCTTGATAGCTTTCAAAGTTTTTATAAGTGTTTAATGTAAGTAATTACTAATGAGGCGGCTGAATGAGTCAGGACAATGGTACAGAAATGTGCAACGCTCTGGCACTGAAAAGGGCTGCTTCATCTCCTGAAATAATTGGAAATTTGCCACCATTCCTTTGTAACCTTAAAAAAAAAAGGTTTTACATTCCATCTTCTTTGTAAGCCTGGAATGATATAAATGAACACACTGTTGCCTATGCTGCTCTAAAGTCTTAGTTTCTTTATTGTTTATATATTGCATTTCTTGGAGAGAAAGAATGAGCCAAATGTAGTTGTTTGGCTTTGTAAGGAAGGGAAATAGAAACTAGACTGTGTCCTACCCACAGATTTCTATCAGATACAGATAAGAGTATAAATTGGTGAGGAGACAGTGTTCTCTTAAATGATGATCCTAAGGTTAGTGGGGCTTTTCAAGAAGATTTTTCTTGTCTAGAGAGTTATAAAGAAACTGGGAGGTGATTTAAGGTTTTATTACAAGGAATGTAATTCTACATCACTCATATTCAGTATTTAAATAGGAAAATATTTTATATATAATTTTAGAAAGCTATTCTGAAGGGAATATCATAATGGTCACCTCAGATACCTGAAAATCGATTTTTAAAAGTATTTCAAATGGAAAATAGATGACATTTTTAGAACAATGGGGAAATCAACATGCTATGCTTTTTTCCATTGGATTAAATTCCAAAGTGACATTCCAGCTGACAGAAGGAGAGATACAGTAATAAAATTCATGCTTACATGGTTCAGGATTAATCAAGGGAACAGCTAGGGTAAGTGTGTTTAGCTTAAAGTCATTTCAAGTCACAAGTACATAAGGATAGATGATTAATTATGTTGTCCACTTTGGGCTATGACTGTGCAGGACAAATTGCATTTGAACTTGGCCACAAAAGAGTTTTAAAACCACAAGCACTGAGTGGCAATAAAAAATACAATATTTCTTTCCTCTCAAAGCATTGTGTGTTGATACAGGGAAATTATACCCTTTGGCTTTATAGATGGGTTTAGGAGAAAGTTGCCTATAGATATCGATCCTGACACAGGGTCCTTCCAGTAACAGTCACAGGGGTGCGGCTTGATAAGATGTAGAGGCTGAGTGTTTGCAGTGACCTCTGCCACACAAAAATCATAGTCAGCATCTGGATCTCCATATGGAGGATAAAAGTTTTTGTATGACAAAAAAGCTTTCCAACAACTATTTTGGCAGGGACAATCATAAAGAGAGTATTTGAGCATCTTATTAAACTGTTAATATATTCTCATCAGGAAGTTAAACTAATTAACTCCTCTCTTATGCATACCTTGGTGATATTTTTACATTTTCCAGGGCACGTAACGAGTCACAAGAAAAGGAAAATGTCACCTTCCAATAGTCACTCTATAGCAGGCGCTGGAGGACATTCTTAAAGCAAAATGTTTTGTTTCTTGATGTTAAGTTTCTTGATGAGGTAGAACAAAGGATGGTGATCTCACCTGACATCTTTGCTTCAGCTTGGTGTGTATCTCTTCTTTGTTTTGGTTTTATTTTTGTCATTTTGTGTTGTTTTTTTTTTGTGTCTTTTGTTTTTGTTTTATTGTTGTTTTTTAAAGTTTTTGCTTCTTTGTGCTGTTGGTATCATAGCTGCCTGTTCTGCTTGAGTTGTTTGATTGCCAGAAGAAAGGAAAAAAGAGAGTTATTTCAACAATGAGAGATACAGAGCTACTGGAGAGTCCAGCAAAGGACCTCTGAGGTGATTAATGGACTGAAACACCTTATATATGTGTAAAGCCTGAGAGAACTGTGAATGTACAGCCTGGAAAAAAGAAGGGTCAGGGGTATCTCATCAGCATGTAAGAATATTTTAAGAAAGGGTACAAAGAAGATGGACCCAGGCTTTTCATTTGTGTTCAGTGATAGGACAGGAGGCAATTGGCACAAATTGAAATGGAGGAGGTTCCCTCTGAACATCAGGAAACACTTTTCTATTGTGAGGGTGACTGAGTACTGGCACAAGTTGCCCAGAGAGGTTGTGGGGACAAGGTCGTGGGCAGCCTGCTCTAGGTGACCGTGCCTGAGCAGGAGGGTTGGAGAAGATGACCTCCAGAGGTCCTTCCAGCCTCAACCGTTCTGTGATTCTGTGGGTCTGTAACATTGCTGTTGTTTCTAATGTCCTCTGACACCGTAAAGCAATGATGAGGGAATAAAGACTTGCATGTCTTTAGCCTGGAACTAAACCTACTAACCCACTTGTCTTCTTTTTTTGTTAGGGTTTAATTTCTTCAATCTATCTGGGAAAACAATGCCTAAGAAAGCCATCCTTCAAAGGAAAACAGATTCCAGAAACGAATATTGGTCAAGTAGACCATAACATAATTTAGGTGAGTAATGAAGAACAAAAGACAGTACAAGTGTCTGTATGCAAATTTGTCTGGTGTCATCTTCTGTCATTTATAGTGTTCTTCATGCAGTGTTCTTCCTGTTCTTCTGAGGAAATACATTTATTTGAAAGTATTGTTCATGTATTGTGGAAGCCAAAAGTAACGTAGAACAAGGACCATTTTTTGCATCTGCCTAATGCATCTAAATGAGATATTTTTAGCGAATTGGAATCTAAAATGGCTTATATCAGTGAAGGTCATGTTTCTTTTGAGTTTGTCTAACACACACAATGAAGCTACTGTATTAAATGCAATGCAGCATAAGATCCCTAATTTAAGATATAGACAATTACGACAGATTAACCAGAGATAATAGCTGTGAACCTGATTCTTTATTACCCAGATTAGCAATGTTAGAAGAATATATGGAGGACATAAATGAAATAATCTGTTGCTTTTGCTGGGCAGTTGAAGAACACACTAAATCACCTGGCTAACCAAGAAGGAAGATTATGTTTTGAAGGGACGGAAAAAATCATGGTTAAGGTCACTGTAGATTTATTACCCCAAAGAACACTATAATAAATTAGGTTGCCTTTATATTATAACTGACCAAAAGAAGTTTCAATCTTCAGCTGATTCTCTGCTGCGGGTACATGAATTTCACTGGAATTAAGTGGATGATAATGTTATCAAATTTATGGAAATCTATTGAACTGCATGAACTTTATGTTTTCAAAAGAGGCAGTAAAAATTTTAGCAGCTCTTCCTTGTCTGGCTTTTAGGGAATTCCACAGATGAACAACTTTGTGTTCCAAAGACAGGATGAGCACAGGGCTTGGTGGGTTTTTTTGGTGGTTTGTTTTTGGTTGGTTGGTTCGTTTTGTTTTTTTTTGTTGTTTTTGTTGTTTTTTTTTTTTATATTGTTTTATGTTGTTTTTTTTTCCTAGAGTAGGTTTTGTGAGAGGAAAGAAATTCTGTTTAAATACAATAGTCCATCTTCTGTTTTAAAATGTCTAGACTATTCAATGGATAATGCTATGAAGTTCAACATATATTTCATGAAAAAAAATGAAAACAAACTCTGAAAATATTTAATACCATTACACAAATTTTTATAATTAAAAATTATTTCCAACAAAATCTATATTTTAATGAAGCTTCAATTCCTGTGACAACATCATTGCTGTGGAAAATATTTGGGTGAACACATCGTAAGTCCTATTCAAGACGATGTGTGCCCTTACATGTTGTCTTCCTGTGGGACTCTCCACTCAGGAAAACCCAGACCCAGATTTATCGCATGTAACAGTTTCCCTGACGTGCTGGGCAAGGAACCTCTTTGCTGGTATGTCCAATTCAGAAAGATAAGCAGGTCCAAGGAGGCTGCGTCCCATGTGGCAATGCCTTTTCTTTCCATTGATAAGAGTGCCAAGGTATTCAGTCCTCCAATGTTTAGAAGACACAGAAACCAGTAGTAATTAGATAACTAGGTGAAGGATGTGTGGTTTACGCTTTATGGTAACCCTAACAAAAACTATTACAAATATTGTCCATTATAAATGAGGCTATCTCTGTGAAGCATAAAAGGATCTCCTTCTAGCCAGATATCTTGCTCTGGTCTGTCTCAGGGGGCTGCTTTCTGTGTGATTGAAGCTGAGCAATTAATTTGCACCACAAAACTGCATCTAAAATGAAACTGAAAGCCTCTGGTTCAGCCTCTTCTTTGGGGATTCCTGGGCATCCATAGAAACAACACAGAAAAAAAGGATTTCATACCAAACCATTATTTTCTGTCAGCAAATGCATTCAGAATTATTGGTAATAATTCCAGACACATTGAAGAGCTTCACGGATGTTTTGAAGTTATATATATTGCCCACAGATTTTCAGCTCAGTGAATCTAAGTGTGTAATAGCTTGTGATGAAGCATGCAGGCCTATCAGAGTCCCTGGAGAGGACTCTGAAGCCATTTCACACTCTGTGCTGAGCAGGGTCTATTAAAAGGACATTCTGCCAAGCCAAGTCCCCAGAAGCTCAATTCCCAGTCAGGGTCTGAAACTATTCAGGGTGTCACTAATAAAAGAAACACGATTATCTACAGCCAAACTCATTTACATTCTATACTTTGAAAGAAGGGATTTAGGATTAGTTAGGAGAGGAACGTTCTTCCAGCCAAAGGGGTGAGCACTAGGGTAACCTGAAAGAATTTCTGATTTCTTGTTCTCATATTTGTAGATTTTCAGCCTGCATGGATGACATGCAGTTACAGATTTAAACTTGAAATAAATCTTGAGTGTTTTGCATGTATCTTGTTTAGATTTTAATAATTTAATAGCCATAGTTGTAAAATCAGCATACTAGATTTTGTGTGTTTTTCTACTGGACACTGAGGTGGTAGCATACATGGTGTCTCTGGGCAAGACAGTTTCCTTAATGCAAGGTTAATTCCTTAATGCCAGCTGTAACTCCTGACTTTGGGTGGGTTTTTTATGTGGTTATCTCACTGTTCTGTTAAATAGGGATAAGGATTCTGATTTTCTCTAAGCTATTATAGATCAACCAGCAACAAGAAGGTAAATGGTGAAATCAGGAATATGGCAACAAATTGGATACTCAGACAATATAGTAACATAACATAACAGAGAAACCGTAGCCAGCATGTATTTCTAGAACTGTGCCTGCAAATGTTTCCAAAGATGTGACCTACTTTGAGTGGAAGTTATTGGGCTCAAACTGACTGAGTACAATTTTGTGGCTTATATTATGCTTGAAGTCACACTAGATGGCAATAATGATCCCCTTAAGGCTTACAATAGGACCCACAGAACATGGATTCATTTTCTACTTTATAAGGTGAAAACTGCTTTTTACTGTCCAGTTCTGCCTTTCTCACAAAAGTTTTTCTTCCTCCCCATCTATTGTTAATGATAAATCTGGAGTCAGTGGTTTCATTTACTACATGAACACTCTGTTCAAAGCACTAATCTGAGAACCAGCAGTCCTGTTAGGTTCTTGTTCACGTGCACTCCTCTCCTTTCACTAGAAACAAAGTATTGGCCTTGGGAAACATTATCTCAGCTCCTGCAATGGCCAGTACTGTTCTATCTGTCTCCAATGCCCAAAGTGCCACAATAGTTTCAAATATCATCCACAGTGAGCTAATATTGCCAAAGAGATTTCAAATACCAGCCAGCATTTGCTATTCACGCTTGAATAGTTTAAAATACCAGCAGTAGAGTAGCCTTATAAATTAGCACATTACATCTTTTTGTTACAGATGTGGCAATGTCATCCAAGAAAGTTAATGACTTGGGCACCAGGAAATGGTCTTCCAGGTAGCAAATGCTCAGCAGATCGCAGTGTTCCATTTATAGCACAGAAGATGATCTAAAACGTCACCATTGCTCTGGAGAAAACAAAGTACTGCATGCAAACATGCTGGAGGCTGTTCTGGTGGGAAGAGTTCCTCTTGCTAGCTCAGGTAGTTAACATACATGAACATTTCTTACATTACACATTATCAGTAGCAACTCCAGGATTTTACATAGTAATACATGGTAATTTTTTCATGATGGGTACTGGTAGTCAGGTCTAGAATTGTGCTGGGTTTTTTAATGTTTCAAGGCAAACTACAAATCTTAGTAGCTCTTGCTGCCTCTCTGTAATGGTCTTGTTTAACTGTCTCAGGAACACGTACATGAAGATGCAGAGAGGGAAGAGTTTGTGCAGGGTTCCCTCCATGCAAACAGACCAGAGTACCATCAGTTCTCAGTCTGCTGACATACTGTTACAAGGTGAGATGCTGTTTCCAATAAAATGGGAATTTGTGTGCCTTCCTATGGGGTATCTGTGATCCTATAGCATACTGAGGCGATACTACTTTATGTTATGCTTTCCTCCAAGGTTTCTGGAGTGGAGTATTGGGTGACTGGGTTAGCGTGTGGTGTTCCTGCCCATGGCATAGGGGTTGGAACTAGATGATCTTAAGGTCCTTTACAACCCTAACTACTCTATGATTCTATGATTCACGTTCCATGGCACTTCAGGTTCCATGGCATGTGTACTTAGAGTGTGGGAATTGACCAGCTGTTTCACATAGGAGACTGGAATAGTGTGAAGTAGCCTGAAACAAAGCAATGAGTATATGTCAGAGTGTTTTTGCAAGTTTGATCTTTGTCACATTCACTGATGTTTAGCTTCCTAGAGGCAAATTCTAAGCGAGTTCTGGGTGGGGATGATACATATTTGCGCCCTTCTGTGTAGTCAGCTATGGTTGTTAAGGGGGGGGGGAAACATCAGCTGTTTTAAACTTTGTTTGCTTTAGCAACTTCTTAATATTTATTTACATTTATTACTCACTTCTACCTAGTTTCACTTCACCACAAGTGTATCTCTGGTTGTGGCACCAGGAGGCTTTCCAGATGGAATGGAGGGAGAAAACAGGGGAGCTTTGCTCCTTCTCCTGTTCTGTGGCAGGGACACAATTCATGAAGTTCCCAGAGCTGGTCCCACTAGTTTGATCCAGAAGCACTTGGGACTCAAAGCCTGCTGCAGTGTGGCTCATCCAACCTGCATAAGAACTATGCTTGCAGGAACAGCTCACTTAGTGGCAAAGTTTCAGTCTTTTCAGGACACCTAATAGGTATCCTGGAAACATGGAGTGCCTGGGCAAAAAGGAAATGTCTGACTCTAGGCCCTTGGATTGCTGCATTTCCTCAAGATGTTCCCAAAATCTCACAATGACAGTACTGTCCAGATTGAGTTCCCACTTGCTCAGACATTTTCTACAGTCTCCACCTCACATTGTTTTCAGTGCCGAGGAGCATTCAGAGTTTCAGAACCTGTATAGATAGAATTAAAAGAGGGAGAAGAAAAGAGGAGAAAGCGTTAGTCAAACAGTTGCTTTCCAGGAAAATGTCATGTCATTGCAAGCTTGAAAGTTTTCCCTGGATACTGAATCATTTCTGCACAGAGTTATTCTGGGCCATCCAGTCCGTGATAAGGAGTTGTATTCTTCACAGTTGCATAACAAAAGTAAGTTATGCCGAGTTCATTCAACATCTTGTGGATGATTCAGGAAAGTATGTGACAATAGCCACAGGTCAGGAAAGTTGAGAGTTGGGCTACATAATTACAACTTGCCAGAAACCAGACCAGAGGGCAACATCCAGTATGGCAAGCCCCATTCTGGAGATTTCTTCATCAGTTTCCTGTAGCTAATAGATCTATTCTCACCTTTATGGAATATAAGAAAGAAATTGTTCTAGACAAGTTAAAATTAATGACTTAAACTGTAAATAATCCTTTTGTTAGTAACAGATTGGGAAGAATGGTTTAGTTATGTGGATACTGTTGCATTTGAAGGGGCAAAGCAGTCTGGTCTTTTCTGATGTGAATCTGGTTGAGTATATTTTTATGGCAGGGTCACAGAGGGAGAATCTTGTGTATAATTTTAGCAGAAAGTCACCTTGTAAGGAAAAAAAATACTCTAAGATTTCACAGCCTTGTGTGAGAATAGAAATGAAGGCCCTGCCAAACCCTTTTTCTTTTAAATTTGACCTTTGCTTTCACAGATTTCCCCATTTCTGAAGGAAGCCTCTGGATTTCTGACAACAGAAGCTGCCTTTGAAATATGCCTTTTTCTGTCCTCACTGTCATTGTGTGTTGTCCAGCCTTCAGTCAAGAGCATCAGTTTTAGTTCAGTACTAACATACTATTCATGCTATAGCTAGCCAATTTTCTTCAGTCTTCTCTGGCTGCTGAGCATCCCAGGGGCTGAAGCAGTTGCTTTGCCATTCAGTCTCCAAGCTTTTGAAGCAAAGATTGTTGTGCTCAACCGCAAAATATGCAAGATCTTATTCTGTGTAAGATGATCATCATGTGAAGTAGGCAATACTACATACAGGAAGCAGAAAAGTTTGTGAGAATTATGGGAAAACTGATTTTAAAGTGGCTTTTATTGTGCTGTACTTTCTATATCAAATGATAAAATCTTAGTTAGTGGAATATTCCTCCCCTTTCACATATATTCTGAATCAGGGAAATATTGGAGTAGGTTTCTAAAAGGAAACCTGTGAAGCCCAATTGGGTTAGAGAGATCAGATGTTGAAAGTTAGGAAAACCATGCTTAAAATGGGGGTTCTGGTGATTAGAATTTACACTGCATTCTCTCTTAGGAGGCAGATGGTGGTCAAACGATGCATGTGCTGTGTACACAGTAATAGTGAAATTCTGATGTGTTTGAGCTCTGCTCACATGCCAGGGAGTGGTATGAATCTTATAGATACCACACAGGTCTTGATATCATCACAGTGGTCCTGGCTAAATTGCTGAGCTCACTCAACACAGTGCTATCTGGTCAATAATAGGTTTGAAATGGCTTACTCACTGTTTGTGAGACTCACTGCTTCTGCAGACCCATTGCACATGTCTGCATGGCAAATGGCACTCCAAGATACAACTGACTGCACCCTGTTAGCTCCTGTAGAAATCACTTGTGTTATTCCACATAAAGATATCTCGAGGAACAGAGTGGATCTCCTTCCTGGTATCTTTGGAAAACAGCATTCAGAAAGTGATGGGAAGGGGGATGAAAGTGGAGATGATTTGGTGCCAATTTCTTGTGTCTTGTAATCTGGACAGCTTCATTTTGTATTGTGAATGGCCTATAGAAAGTAACTCATCAAGGGGGAATTATTAGGAGACAGAAGAGAAGGTAGCTCTGCCCTTCAGTGTGTGATGTATTCATCTTGTGTCTTGTGATAAGAAAGCAGCTGTGCTCACATGCGTTATATAACAAAACTGTTCTGGCATCCATAGTCAGATGATTTCAATCACATCCGTATTTTCCTTTGTACTGCAGGTAGAATGAGGCCGGTATTTTGCTTTACAGGGATTTAAATCAGCCAAGGAGGCCTCTTTCAAAAGGCTGTTTACATCCACTGAATCTACTTGATATCAAGAATGTGTTATAAAAGATCCTTTATGTGAAGGAGAATCTAACCTTCTTATATTAGTGTAGAAAACCAGATAAAATACAGTAAGTAAATATTTTAGAAGAAATAATAAAAAGAAAAAGAATTGAGGGAAGACTATGTGACTTTCACAATTTTGCCAGTGTTAATACAAGCTGCACACTTCCGTTTCTATCAAAATCATCTGAAAATCTCCTGAACACACTCTGAAAAGAAGAATGGCAGTTTGTAAAAATCTACTAGTAGACAGTGAAGTACCTTGGAAAGCCTGTCTGCAGAGCAATATCTTCCAGTTAATTTTGTTATTTCAATCTATTTTTACATAAACTAGAACAGCCTCTAGTTACTGTGACAATTGCTTTAAAAATATTTTGATATAATGGGATTTTTTTAATTGTTGATTGTAGACCAGTTGAAGGTGAGCTTCCCTCATTTAAAAAGCAGTGTGGATATATTGCCAGTGATATGATTAAAACAAGCTGATTAGTATTTCTTAACAAGCTGCTTGATATTTATTAAAAGAAAATTTTCTGTCAGGTTCCAGGAGGACCAAACTCCAAGAACACAAATGTTTGTTTCTTGAACAAACATTTGTGTTAGTTAGTATTTGTCCTTTGTAACATTGGCAGATCCAAAGGTCTGGTGAAGTGAACTTCCATAGGTTTCCCTCTGAACACCTCTGTCCTTGAGGCAGGCAGAGGCCAGGCAGCTCCAGGATGTTTAATGATGAGGAATGAGGTGTTTCTTCCAGGCCTTTCCTTGCAGTCCTGAATACCTCACCGTCTGATTTTTATTGTAGCATTGAACGAACCCCCTGATGTTCACTTTACCTATGCCCTTTAATGTGAAAGTACACATTTCCTTTGCCTTTATTTGTAGTGGCCAAACACTCTTCCATTTATTAAAAGCTTGTCATTTCACTGTGCTGAGGGTGTCTCCATTTGTGAGATAGCCTTTCACATGTGGTGTATCGATTTTAATATCTTAACAAGTGAGGCATTGTTATTAAACTTCTGTTTTCCTTTAACCATCTTCTATGAAAGGTCAAAATGCTTTAATTCTGAGGAAAGGCATCTGCCAATGATCGGCTCGTTGATTCACCCATATGTGTTGTGCTTTTTCCCCTGACTAATCCACTTATTCGGAGAATTGAAAATAATCGATGGAAGTCCTATGTCAAGTGTCTGTCTAATGCACTTGGTTGAAAATGTTTTGGCAGGGTATACAAGAGGGAGAATTGCAACATCTGTAAGAAATTATATCAAATGATGGTTTGCTTCTGTGAGGCTTCATGTAGAATGGATGCTCTTCACAGCAACAGTTAAAAGCCCTTGTTCCTATGCAGTCCTATGCAATAGCAGAATCCCAGCAAGCCATTTTTTTTTGTGTGTGGGTATATATTTTCCAAAGCTCAGGAGTGCACAGTAGCTTGCAGTCAGCTTGCTCCCTTTTCAGGCTGCTCTAGCGTTGCAGTAGGACATTGGGAAAGTCCTTCTACAAGAAAGCTGTTGAGAGCTTGGAGAGGGTCCTGTTTGTGCTTGTTTACATTGCAACTCTCTTGGCCATCCTTGTAAAGGCAAGGTGAGCCCTTCTGCCTGGAGTAGGGAGCTGTCTCTGCCTGCCAGAAAAGTTGCCTTTCCACACAGGTGGTGCCTGAACCTCTGAAATTACATCCAAGCAGCTATTCCCACAAACTGCTAGCAACATTAGTCAGCACAATTAAGAAATGGCAAGAAATTTGTCAGCAGAATGTATTTCATGGCAACAAACGCAAGAAAAGCTGTTCTTCTCCTATATCTTATTTTACAAAGCATGATATCATATCTATCAAAAAAAAAACCAAAACAAAAAAACCCTTAATTTTTGTCCAGTGATTCTTTAGTCTTCTGTTTTGTTTGCGAGTGTGATTTAGTGTTGAATGAATAATGAGCAGTCTTATTTCTCAAAAGGTTTAGGCATAAAAACATAAACTTCAACAATGAATTATTCTCAGAATATATTTGTGAAATATTTAGGCCATGTCTATATCCTGAATAAATACAAAGCTTAGGAGAGTCAGTGCTTTTCTAATGACTTTAGTATATTTTGAATCAGGCCTTACAAGGTGAAAGAAAATTGCTAAATAATTTATTTGAAAGCAATTCCATAAAATCTTGACAAGTTGTTCTCATTTTTTGATGTGTAGAAATTGCATTCAACCAATGCCAAGCACACTTTGAAAAAATGCATTGTCTGTTCAAAAACAGTTTGTCCACAGAAAATTTAAGGCTTTCCACCAGCCTATTGTGTGGGTGTCGCTTTTGGGGCATATCACATTTGATTTACACATTGTTTAAGGGGCAAAAAATTAAAACTAAATGTATAATATTGAAAGTGATTAAAAAATCATTTTCAACAAGAAACAGGAACTTACTTGAAACTTTCTGATCTTTGAGGAGACTGATTTGTAGAATTTTATAATTAATAGCAATAAGTATAGTTTCATGAAAAACAGCTTATTGAAATGATTTAATTTAATTTTATTTTTAAATTGCAAATTTGGCTGATACAACAGGAAAGGTGACATCAGATGGGAGCATGACTTAATGCATATGTCCCTTGGGTATGAAAAGTAGACAGACACAAGATGAAATATACACTAAGTGAGTTAAAACATCTTCAGAAGTATTTTTCTTCTGTAGCCCTGCATTTCAAGGACAAATGAATTAACACTAATTCCATGACCCTTTCATTCCACAGAAATACCTGACTGATCGATCACAAGCTATTGTGCTATCCTAGTCTGATGCCAAAAATCAAGACTTACTAAGCATTTGTGATTTTATCGGCAATGCAACCGCTACCATTTTGAAAGCTTCTTTACTGAGAGGGGTTTGCATAATGACTGAGCAATCACTGACGGAGTTGGGATTTTAGAGTTGTTCTGAGATTTTTTGCCTTTGTGCTAGTGAAAACTTCTTTTGAGAGCTTGAATTTTATTCAAGCTCTCAAATTTTATTATACTCTAACCTAGCAAAATATTTTATTTTGCTGGGTGTCATGGTTTAAACCCTAGCCAGACAGCTTGTTCACTCACTTCCAGTGAGTGGTGCCAGGCTGAGAGCAATTGAGGCCCACCCCCCCCCCCCCCCCTTCCCAGGGCTCTCCCCTTCCCCGCTCCCGGAGGAACGGGGAGGAGGATCGAAAGAGTGCAACTCCCACAGGTAGAGACAAGAACAGTCCAGCAACCAATGTACAACACAAATCACCACTGCTACTACCAACGACAACAACGATAAGAGAAAATAACAAGGGAAGAGAATACAATACCACCGGCCAAGAAACAAGTCCCACCCAGAAGCCCGTGTCCTTCCGGGTAACTCCCAGTTATCCCCCACCCCAGGCATGACGTGCTGTGGTATGGAATACCTCTTTGGCTCGCCTGGGTCAGGCACCCCATCTCTGCTTCCTCACGGCTTCCCCTCCTCCCTGGCAGAGCATGAGCCTCACGAAGTCCTTGGTCAGGGTAAACATCACTTAGCAACAACCAAAAACATCGGTATCACCAGCACTGTTCTCAGGCTGGAAGTCAAAACACAGCACTGCACCAGCTACCACAAAGGAGAAACATGACTGCTACTGCTGAACCCAGGACACTGGGTTAGAGGACGTGTTAGAGGACATGTTTTTTCTCATTTTAAGGAAAACTGAGCCAGACTCTCAGCTGATACATCAACAAAGCAGCATAGTTGTATCTGTTTTGTATCTGATTTGTATTGATCATAGTACAACACCAAGCCTGTGTCCTTTTTGTGAGATTTTGGTCATATAAGGCATTCTGAGCTATATTTTTCACATCAATTAGCTTGTTTACAAGAGTCATTACTTGCATTTTGTCCATGGAAGCGTTTGGAATTGAGCACAATTTCATGCAATTAATTTCTATTTTTAAATCTCACTGAATTATAGGACCTGAAGTTCCTTTCTCTTCTAGTTTTGATGGATGAATTGATTTGTCCTACTTAAATCTTAAAGTAAAGATGTATATATAATCAAACTTGCAACTTATTTGGTTGTCTTACTTGTTCATTTAATTATTAAGTATCCATTCTGATAAGTTAGGATCTCTAATATTTATTTGAGATGAATGATTAGATATTATTAGATATTAGATATTAGATATATTCCAGCTGCTCCAGCCAATGAGCTGGCTTCATTTGGAGCTCGGCTCAGATGCCTCTATACAAATGCCCATAGCATGGGGAACAAACAAGAGGAATTAGAGATGTGTGCACGTCTACAGGGGTGTGATATAATAGGCATCACAGAAACATGGTGGGATGGCTCCTATGACTGGAGTGTTGGAATGGAAGGTTACAGGCTCTTTAGGATAGACAGGCCCGACAGACAGGGAGGGGGAGTTGCTATTTATGTTAGGGATAGGCTGGAGAGTATGGAACTCTGTCTGGGGACAGGTGATCAGTTAACAGAGAGTTTGTGGGTCAGGGTTAAAGGGAAAACAGCTATGGGAGACATTACTGTGGGGATCTGTTGCAGACCGCCTGATCAAGGAGAACCTGCGAATGAAGCACCCTATAGAGAGATAGGAAAAGCCTCACGCTCACAGGCCCTTGTTCTCATGGGTGACTTCAGCCACCCTCGTATCTGTTGGAGCAACGGTACGGCCCGGCACAGGCAATCCAGGAGGTTCCTCGATTGTGTAGCCTGGCACAAGCAATCCAGGAGGTTCCTTGATTGTGTAGAAGACAACTTCCTTCTGCAGGTAACAGAGGAGCTGACAAGGAGTGGTGCCATGCTTGACCTCATGCTCACCAACAGGGAAGAGCTCATTGGAAATGTGATGCTCCAGGGCAGCCTTGGATGCAGCGATCACGAGATGGTTGAATTCAAGATCCTCAGGACAGGGAGAAGAGCGTGCAGCAAGCTCACTGCCCTGGACTTCAAAAGAGCAGACTTTGGCCTCTTCAGGAACCTGCTTCGGAAGGTTCCATGGGATGTAGCGCTACAGGGCAGGGGGGAGCCAAGACTGTTGGCTGATATTCAAGGATCACCTGCTACAAGCTCAGGAGTGTTGCATCCCAACCAGAAGGAAGTGCAGCAGGAGGGCCAGGAGACCTCCTTGGTTGGATAAGGAGCTGCTGAGGAAAATTCAAATGAAAAAAGAGGCTTATAAAAGGTGGAAGCAAGGACAGGCAGCATGGGAAGAGTACAGGGGTGTTGTCTGGGAAGCTGGGGACCAGGTTAGGAAAGCTAAGGCCCAGTTAAAATTAAACTTGGCTAGGAATGTTAAGGATAACAGGAAGGGATTCTACAGGTATGTAGCAGATAAAAAACAGATTAGGGAGAATGTAGGCCCCCTCAGGAAGCTCTTGAGAGAACTGGCTACCCTGGGTTTGGAGAAGGCTGAGCTTCTGAATGACTTCTTTGCCTTGGTCTTCACTAGCAAAGGCTCTGACCACACCACTCAAGTCTTGGAAGGCAGACGCAGGGACTATGAGAATGAAGACCTTGGGCCCACTGTAGGAGAGGATCTGGTTCGAGACCATCTTAAATATCTGAATGTGCACAAGTCCATTGGACCTGATGAAATCCATCTGCGGGTCCTGAAGGAGCTGGCAAATGAAGTTGCTAAGCCACTGGCCATCATATTTGAGGAATCATGGCAGTCAGGTGAAGTTCCCAATGACTGGAAAAGGGAAATATAACTCCCCTTGTCAAGAAGGGGAAAATGGATGACCAGGGGAATTACAGCCCAATCAGTCTCACCTCTGTGCCTGGCAAAATCTTGGAGCAGATTCTCCTGGAAGGCATGCTAAGGCACATGAAAATCAACAAGGTGCTTGGTGACAGCCAGCATGGCTTCACTAAGGGGAGATCCTGCCTGACCAATTTGGTGGCCTTCTATGATGGGGCTACAGAACTGATGGACAGGGGTAGAGCAGTTGATGTCATCTGCCTGGACTTGTGCAAAGCGTTTGACACTGTCCCACACAACATCCTTGTCTCTAAATTGGAGAGACATCAATTTGATGGATGGACCACTCGGTGGATAAGGAGCTGGCTGGATGGCTGCACACAGAGAGTTGTGGTCAATGGCTCAATGTCCGGCTGGAGACCGGTAACGAGTGGTGTCCCTCAGGGATCGGTGTTGGGACTGGTCTTGTTCAACATCTTCGTCACTGACATGGACAGTGGGATTGAGTGCACCCTCAGCAAGTTTGCCGATGACACCAAGCTGTGCGGTTCGGTTGATACGCTGGAGGGAAGGAATGCCATCCAGAGGGACCTTGACACGCTTGTGAGGTGGGCTGATGTCAACCTCATGAAGTTCAACCATGAGAAGTGCAAGGGCCTACACCTGGGTCAGAGCAATCCCAGGCACAGCTACAGGTTGGGCAGTGAAGTGATTCACAGCAGCCCTGCAGAGAAGGACTTCGGGATTGAGGAGAAACTGAACATGAGCCGGCTTCAGTGTGTGCTGTCAGCCCAGAAAGCCAACCATATCCTGAGTTGCATCAAAAGGAGCGTGACCAGCAGGTCAAAGGAGGTGATCCTGCCCCTCTACTCTGCTCTCATGAGACCTCACTTGGAGTATTGTGTGCAGTTCTGGTGTCCTCAACATAGGAAGGACACAGAACTGTTGGAGCAAGTCCAGAGAAGGGCCATGAGGATGATCAGGGGACTGGAGCACCTCCCGTATGAAGACAGGCTGAGGAAGTTGGGGATGTTCAGCCTGGAGAAGAGAAGGCTATGTGGAGACCTCATAGCAGCCTTCCAGTATCTGAAGGGGGCCTATAGGGATGCTGGGGAGGGACTCTTCATTAGGGACTGTAGTGATAGGACAAGGGGTAACGGGTTAAAACTTAAACAGGGGAAGTTTAGATTGAATATAAGGAGGAAATTCTTTCCTGTTAGGTTGGTGAGGTACTGGAATGGGTTGCACAGGGAGACTTTGAATGCTCCATCCCTGGCAGTGTTCAAGGCCAGGTTGGACGAAGCCTTGGGTGAGGTGGTTTAATGTGAGGTGTCCCTGCCCATGGAACTAGATAATCTAAAGGTCCTTTCCAGCCCTAACCATTCTATGATTCTATGATTATAAGAAGGCAGGCAGTTTGCCCTCTGCTTGTTTTCTTAAATCTATCAGCTTTAAAATAAGTGACAATGGGGAAAATACAGGATTTTAGAATTTAGGTTTTACAATTTGCAAAATGTCAAGATGCTGGTTTGTGTTTTTTTCTTTTTTTTCATTTTTCTTTTCAGAGGCTCAGCTGCATACATGAGTGCTGTCATTGTTGACTGATAGAGGCTCAGGACCTTGCAGTTTGTCTTCTTGGCACAAGAAATACCATGCTCAGGGTCTATCTCAACCTTCCATGTTGAGCAATACAGCTGGGCAGGTACATTAACTGCTGATGTATCTGGTGCACCAGAAGTTGACAGGAAAATCCTAGTGTTCCTAAGGCAGCAAGTAATGTTTAATGTGTCTGAGTTCAAACCAGAAATCCTCAAAAAGCTATAAAGGCAACAGCTTGTTCACACTACTGCACAACTGAATGACTGGACAGAAAATGTTATAATGTTCTTGGGGTTTTGGCATGAAAAGAAGGAGGCATTATTTTGACAATGCAGTTTGTATGCCACTGCCTTTGTCCATGCTTGTTTCAAAGGATTTAAATAGATGTTTTCAGCCACTGTTTCTTCTTCTGCATAATGCACTTTAGCAAGCATAGAATACTAAACCCCAACAAATGTTGTTTACTTGAATGTGTCTTAAATTGTTCAACACTGTATGTAGAATCTGTAAGAAGAAGCAGAGTAAGCTTTTGAATATCAAAGGAGGGAAAGAGTGGATTTAGGTCCCAATCGTAGAATAATTAGGGTTAGAAAGGACCTTAAGATCATTTAGTTCCACGCCCCTTGCCACAGACGGATGCCTCACACTATACCATGTTGCCCAAGACTCTGTACAACCTGGCCTTGAATACTGCCAGGGATGGAGCATTTACCACTCTTGGGCAGCCTGTTCCAGTGCCTCACCACCCTCACAGTAAAGAATTTCTTCCTTATGTCTAGTATGAACCCATCCTGTTTAAGTTTAGATCCTTGTCCTATCACTACAATCTCTAATGAAGAATCCCTCTGCAGCATCCTTATAGGCCCCCTTCAGATACTGGAAGGCTGCTATGAGGTCTCCACGCAGCCTTCTCTTCTCCAGGCTGAACAGCTCCAACTTCCTCAGCCTGTCTTCATACGGGAGGTGCTCCAGTCCCCTGATCATCCTTGTGGCCCTCCTCTAGACTTGTTCCAACAGTTCCATGTCCTTTTTATGCTGAGGACACCAGAACTGCACACAATACTCCAAGTGAGGTCTCATGAGAGCAGAGTAGAGGGGCAGGATCACCTCCTTTGACCTGCTGGTCACGCTCCTTTTGATGCAACTCAGGATATGGTTGGCTTTCTGGGCTGCAAGCGCACACTGAAGCCGGCTCATGTTCAGCTTCTCCTCAATCCCGAAGTCCTTCTCTGCAGGGCTGCTGTGAATCACTTCACTGCCCAACCTGTAGCTGTGCCTGGGATTGCTCTGACCCAGGTGTAGGCCCTTGCACTTCTCATGGTTGAACTTCATGAGGCTGACATCAGCCCACCTCACAAGCGTGTCAAGGTCCCTCTGGATGGCATTCCTTCCCTCCAGCGTATCAACCGAACCGCACAGCTTGGTGTCATCGGCAAACTTGCTGAGGGCACGCTGAATCCCACTGTCCATGTCAGCGACGAAGATGTTGAACAAGACCGGTCCCAACACCGATCCCTGAGGGACACCACTCATTACCGGTCTCCAGCTGGACATTGAGCCATTGACCACAACTCTCTGTGTGCAGCCATCCAGCCAGCTCCTTATCCACCGAGTGGTCCATCCATCAAATTGATGTCTCTCCAATTTAGAGACAAGGATGTCATGTGGGACAGTGTCGAATGCTTTACACAAGTCCAGGTAGATGACATCAACTGCTCTACCCCGGTCTATCAGTTCTGTAGCCCCATCATAGAAGGCCACCAAATTGGTCAGGCAGGATTTCCCCTTAGTGAAGCCATGCTGGCTGTCACCAAGCACCTTGTTGATTTTCATGTGACTTAGCATGCCTTCCAGGAGAATCTGCTCCAAGACTTTGCCAGGCACAGAGGTGAGACTGACTGGGCTGTAATTCCTTGTCCACTGAGTGGTCCATCCATCAAATTGATATCTCTCCAATTTACAGTGGGACAGTGTCAAACGCTTTGCACAAATCCAAGTAGATGACATCAACTGCTCTACCCCTGTCCATCATTTCTGTAGCCCCATCATAGAAGGCCACCAAATTGGTCAGGCAGGATTTCCCCTTAGTGAAGCCATGCTGGCTGTCACCAAGCACCTTGTTGTTTTTTATGTGCTTTAGCATGCTTTCTTGGAGAATCTGATCCAGGCACAGAGGTGAGAGTGACTGTATGTAGTTCCCTGGGTCTTCCATTTTCCCCTTCTTGAAAATGAGGGTATATTTCTCTTTTTCCAGTCATTGGGAACTTCACCTGACTGCCATGATTTTTCAGGTATGATAGACAGTACCTTAAAATCATACCATGCTCAGATAATCACCCAGACAGGACACAAAAACTCTTTGAGGTCATTGACACTGTCTCAGAAAATCAGACAAAGGTACACTTAGACTATGTATGAAGAAGATATTTTTTTTAAAGGAGGGTGTTGAAACCTTGGCACAGGTTGCCCGGGGAGGTTGTGGACGCTCCATCCCTGTAGACATTCAAGGTCAGGTCTGATGGGGCTCTCAGAAACCTGATTTAGTTCAAGATGTTCCTGCTTATTGCAGGGGGGTTGGAGTAGACGACTTTTAAATGTTCCTTCTAACCCAAACCATTCAATGATTTAGCCTGGTATTTCTTCTCTGTTGGTGACTAGCAGCCAGCACCTTCAGAATCAAGTGAAAAAGGATCTCTCAGCTGTCAGGTTCACTCCTCAGTACAGTATTGAAATATTTTAATAAAGTCTCGGGACTTCCACTTTGTTAGTACGCCCCCAATTAGGGGTTAGGGAGATGAGCTAAGACTTAATGGTTCATCAAGCTGGATGAACTACATCTTTCGTAGCTATTTCTGGTATTTTGCCAGCCACAGAACATGGAAGAGACCCTATTCTCACAGCCTAGTCATTATTTTCAGTGCTTGTTCAATTGTGAAACCAATGTGTGCCTTCAGATGGTGCAGGTGTGACAGGACAGCCTGGTATAGGTCCTTGGAGGGATGACTGGGGTTTTCAGAAGGACAGTGCTGCTCATACAGAAATGTCCCCTAGTGCTACACATCCACAAATGATAAAAAGAGTGTGACTGTGTGTTTAATTACAGTGGGCCGTTTTCCCTGCATGTTATAGAAGCAGGATTGGAATGAAGGTCAAATATTTGTAATGACTGTCAGAGATCATTTAACTAATTTCTCTGGACACTCAGAGAAATTAGTTGACTCACTGACAATTTTCTCTATTTCAGCTTTTGTAGTAATTAAGTTTAAGGGAAAGACCATCTTTTCTCTGTCTGTGTTGGGATACTATTATATATGTGGCATTTGTGAGTAATCCTGCCTCAAGGATAGAATTATATTCCTCTGTGGAAGGATATGCTGTCATGTGAGGCACCATGAGTCTGGTGTGTTTATTTCTTTGTTTCAGTTTCCCTCTCTCACTCATTCAGTCTCAGGAGAGGCATGGTGTTGTATTTAAAGTGCAGATTTACATAGCAGCAATTTGTCAGTTAACCTGAAAGAAGCAGGTGTGATGCATCAGCTCATAACAAGGATGTGATTCCCAGTTGAACAAAGCCTGACACATTTTTAACTGGCTTGTTTACACCATCAGCACTGCTGTTTCAACAGCCGTGCTCTCCAGTATCTCATATTACTTGAGAACTGCAGCCAGAAGGTATCAAGTGTCGCTGTAAATTGCTGGTTGTTGAATGACGCATGTGAAACTGAAACATTATCTTAAATGTGATATAGTAAGAAACAACGCTTAATGCATAGACCTGTCGCTCCTGCAACTCCGTGGAAGGAGAGATATCCCTCATAAAAACCTGTACTCTTCCCTTGCCTCTGGGGCTTTCTAAAGAGAAGCTGGGGATGCTCAGATTGAATGAATAGCAGTAACACAGATGTACACTGCAGTGAATACAGTACCATCAGCTGGTTACCAGCTCTGCATACTGCCTAACTACTAACTGTAATGTGGCAAAGCAAAATAGCTCTCTTAGTTAATAAAAGCTCTTGGTGTATCTGTCTTTTAAAGATTTGCTCCCTTCACTTCCTGCCTTGGTGCCTGTTTTCCCTGCTTTTTCTGTCTACTTGCCACCACTGGTACCTGTTGTTTTCAGCCACTTGAAAGTACTATATCCCATCCTCAAACTCAGTCTTACAAGCATTTTTTCTTCATGCTTTAACTTCTTTATTTTTGATTGCAATACCAGTCTTTGGTCTTCTATAAACTACTAAGTGTTCATTTTTCGGTCTTCCTCCAAATGTTAGATCTCTGGTTTACCTTCCAGACCCCTTGAATCTGCACTTCTGTCACTTCTGTGCTTCTGAAATCCTGATCTGAATTTTGGTGTAATTTTTTGGCAACGGCATACGTTTTTGTCTCTTCATTTTTATTCTTCTATCATCCTGAAACAATAGCAGGAAAACTCTTTTCTGAGCCCTGTATTCAAAATGTAATCTTTCCTGAATGTATCTCCTTTCATTAAAACTAATCTGCAGTATAGTCTTTCTCACTAGCACTGGGGATTTCATTTTTGCAATGCTGCTTTATTCCTTTCATCCCATCCCATCCATTACTCCTCTTTCTGAGGTTTAAGTCAAAATGCAGCACTCATTTCATGGGCTTAATGGCTTTTGGTCAATCTCTACAGCATTCCTTCCTGTATGCACAGTGAACCTCTTTCACAGGCTGTTGCAAATGTCACATCTATATCTTGTCTCTCTTATATGTAGTAAGAGTAGGGAATGAGTTGCCCAGTATTTGTTAAGCCTGGTGGATGTCTCCAAACTATACAAGGAAATCTCTTTATCTCTTATTAATAGGACTGAATCTCCAATCACCTTGGCTCACATCAATATAAATGAAACTGTAAATGCTCAATATATTTGCTTTGCCAGGATAAGAAAATAAACATTTTATTTCTTTTATTAAATAAATATTATACAGCAGGACTACCATCACTTGAGGTATAGAGATACTGCAATAATTACCACTCCAGCCCTATTTCTTTCAATCCTCCCTATGAACTAAAGGAGAATCACTGAAATACTTTCTCTATTTCTGAATAAGCAAATGCTTTGAGAATTTATTTCAACCTCAGACGAATTTGTGCAATTTACTGTTAGTTCTCTGATGAGTTGTCGTGGTTTAAACACAGTCAGCCACACAGCCTCTCTCTCCACCCCCCCTCCCCCCCCCCGGTTCTTGTCTTCCCCCTGCTCCCGGAGAGATGGAGAGGAGAACTGAAAAGAATGCAACTACCATGGGTTGAGATAAGAACAGTTTAGTAACTAAGGTATAACAGAAATCACTACTGCTACCACCAATAAAAATAATGATAAGGGAAATAACAAGGGAAGACAGTACATCACCTCACCACCCGCCAACGGATAACTCGCCCCACCCCGCCCGACCGAGCACGGACCGATACCTCCTCCAGCCCTGCAGTCCCTAGCCCTTCCGGGTAACTCTCAGTTACATCCTGGGCATGCCGTGCTGTGGTATGGAATACCTCTTTGGCTAGTTTGGGTCAGGTGTCCTGTCTCTGCTTCCTCCTGGCTTCCCCTCCTCCCTGGCAGAGCATGAGGCTCAGAAAGTCCTTGGCCAGACTAAACATTTGAGCAGTAACTAAAAATATTGGTGTTATCAGCACTGTTCCCAGGCCAAAAGTCAAAAACACAGGGCTACAGCAGCTACTAAGAAGGAGAAAAAATGACTGCTACTGCTGAACACAAGACATGAGTCCACTCTCTCCCTCCTGACATTTGCTTGCATAAATGTTTGCCCCTCAATGCAGGCTTGCATGCTTGTGGTTGCACAGTCTTGAAGATGGAAGTGAGCAGTTGTAAGTCTCCAGCAGTTTCAACTTCTTTTCTAGCTCTCTTTTTATCTGACCTCTTTAATAGCTATAGTTAACATCTTTATCAAATCAGAAGTGTCATTCCAGTAAGTTCTCTGCATGTTCTCTCCTGGCTGCTCTGCCATTTTAATCTACTTTCTGTAACAAATATGTCTGGAAGCCATGTATCCACCCTGTGCAGCACTCCAGGGTCTTGCAAAACACATCGGGGAGCATATTTATTTAATCATTACCATAAATGCAAAATGAATGTCATACTTTTCACAGAATAGCCTTGAGTAGGTTCATTTTATGAAAAGCTCGCTGTGAATTTTCAGTACTTGCTAAGAGAACAGCAGAGTGTTTTCCTAGGAAAGTAGACAGAAGACAGGGAGTCATCAAAGACTAAGAAATTAATCATAACTGGAATTTTCTAGCTAATCAGTTCAAAAATACTAGTGTCTTTTAAGAATTTCTTCACTTGTAAAACTTTTTTATTGTCGTTAGTTTTGGGATTCTTTTCAGTAAGTTTAAATCAGAGCCCTTTGGTGTCAACAAGACTGTTGAATACAACAAGACAAGTGAATACAGGATGATTCTTCTGAGAATAAACCAATTATTACTGTCTTGTAGTTAGGATGAACTTCTCCTGAAACAGTTTATTTGATAAGTGGATCACTATGAAGTTCCTTGCATTCTCTTTAGAAGAATTTAAAACATCCATCTTACTTCCAGATACAAGATGCTGTGCTAGTATGGACATACTCCAATTCAGAGCTGCAAAACCGGGAAAGCTCAGTAGATTTGTCTTAGAACTGTTGACTCTGCCTCTCTATTTCTGACCACAACCTAGTTTGAGATGCTCAAGAAGACACATTATAGTGTGTCTCATTTAAACCTCCCAACCTTCTCATCTGTTTTAAGAGTGGAAACTTGTTTAGGAAAGTTATGCCAGGAAAGTAACTTGTTAAATTTTTTCTACCTGTTCTGCAGCACAGTATTTAAACTTTGAAACCTATTAGTCATTATAAGTCTGGTGGATGAGTTCATTATCACATTGATTAGAAAGACAGCAGCACATTTTACCAGGGGGAAGGACCAAGAACAGCTACTAAGTACATGTCATTCTACCTTAAAAAGTGCAAGGTTACACTGGCAAATAATTTAATATATTTTTAGTAGTTTTGAACACAGGGGGAGAATCCCACCTATCTACATGCTGGTCATACTTCTTTTGATGTGGCCCAGGACATGGTTGGCTTTCTGGGCTGCAAGCACACACTGTAGGCTTTTAGATTACTGGGGTTTAAATTTCTACAGAAGGAGAAAGTTTAAATTCCCACAGAAGGAGAAAGTTTAAATCCCTCAGGCTATGAAATTCCCCAGCCCATTTGCAAGAGGTGCCTTCAGGCTGGCTTGTGAAAGAATGAGGATTTAGTGTACAACTGGTAAAACTGCATTGCTCATTGCACAGAAACCCTGCTTTCTTCTCCTTTGCTCAAAGTGGAGAAAAGTTAGACACTTGCTCATGATCTTGTGTATTAGCAGAGGGAGAAACATAGACTGGTGCAACACAGAATGATTAAAGAAAAGAAACCCATCAGGATAGTCTTAGGCATGCTGCTAATGTTAAATGTACCAATCTATCCCATTTAGATCGAAGTTATTCAGAAGCTGAGAAATTTTGTGATTGGGAAAAAAAATTGAATATGTACTTGAAAATTTTTCTAAGCTAAAACACTGAGTATGTTTTTCTTCAGTTAGAGATGGACCTCTTGGAGGAAGCCAAATGTCAGACTCTTCATAGTGGAAGGCTTAATTTGACCATATGTCATCAGAAATGAAAACAACATGCATTAAGATCAGTGATAAAACTGAGAATATATTATCACTTTTCACTTGCAACATAGATATATCTTGCTTTGAGAAAACCCCATGAACTTCTGCTAGTAATTTCTAATAGTAATTAAAGTTAATGTAACAGCTGTTCAGTATTAAATAATTAGCTTTTATATAAGGTGTCATAATTTTCTCCCTAACAAGATGTGATTGAAATGAGTTTTTCTACCCATCTTCATTATTGTATGATTTGGTAACTGCTTGATGTAAGTTACTTTCCAAAGTGTATGTGTTCAATTATTTCTTATTCAGACAAATATGAAGTTATAAAAAGGAGACTTAATGCTGTTTCTTGGCCAGGAGTTTTTACAGCATTTGTGAAAGATTCTTTATGACAGATACAAAGACAAGTTTCTAAAATACTTCATCTTTCTGGAAATCTATCACAGTCTATAAATGTTTCCCAAAATATTGCTGAGAGCATTCTGATATTGCCATTCCAAATATACACATTTTTCCCTTGTCTTGAACCAGGACATAGAAAATCTTTGGTTTGGACTGTCAGGAGTAACAGTCACCCCTAAAGGGAAAGATTTGGCTTCTATCTGTTTGGAGTTTTTTTATATGCTTCTTTTTTTGTGCTTCTAGTATTCTAATTTTTTTAACTAGCTTTTTGGTTTGAAGAAACCTTAGTTAGCCTTCTTTCTGAGTTTCGAGTGTTCAAGCAAAACACAAATAACTAGCAAAGCAGTAGCAAAAGGATTAGCATCATTTAGAAATATAATTTCTGCCGCTTACTCTAATGGAAAACCTGCTAGTGACAATTTGATGTTTTTGTTCATATCATGTTATTCCTTGTCCAGTTATTAATTTACATTGCTGTGTGAATGAACATGAACTTCCTAACTTTATTGTCTTTGGTATTCCCGAAGCACAGATCGTGCTGCCAGCTGCTGATGTCTGATGCTCTTAACATGTGGAGGATCACTTGCCCTCTGTGACCATGAATTTCATTCATTCTGCTAAAGATAATTTTGTCTTCTGGTAATATCTTGTGATTCAGGATGACAAGCAGAAAGCCTCTGCGAGTAATTGTTTTCTGTTATTTCTGTTCAGTACCTTAAGCCACTTGCATATTTTGCGCTTTATTTTCCATTCATGGTTCTGTTTTAAAAATGGTTTTGTTTTCAGCCATAGGCATGGGTAAAATGCATATATTTCATTAAATCTTTGTAGGTTTTTTTAATCTAGTGAGGCTTATTTTGGTAACTGAAATGAAAAATAATAAATAATATATCTAAAAAATTCTGTTGATCTGAAACTAATAATAAATACAGTGCTATTAAAAGAAGTGAGCAGCAATTTTGGGAACCAAACTTAATAAACAGCAGAGTCCCAGCTGCAGCAGCCACCAAGTACTCTTTAGGGGTACATGGATTTTCTGGCTTTAACATGTAAGGTGGATCTAGCCAGCTGGAAACACTAATCCAGCCTGCAGCAACTTCTCTCCTGCCTGAGACCAGACCAAGAAAGACCTTACAGAATTATCGCCTCTGATGGTATGTTCATTCTCCAGACTGACTGCCAATACTAGTGTTCACTCAGTGTTTTCTTTGCTATTTCTTGAAAAGAATGTTTAACAAAAATATGTTACTGTTTGGGGAAAAAATGTTGTAAGAAATAAACGGGCCAAGCCAGACACATCATTTTAGGGAACACACAGGTTAAACAAAAGAACCTGGGAATTATTGTGTTTTGCACCTGGGGAAGGCTGTAGGAAATACTGTATTTTCTATTGCATAGGGTGCATATTTTCTTATCACTTTTGGTTTTTAAGGCTAAGAGAAGAAGAAAGGTTTGGAATGATGGCGGGAGGGAGGGAGGTGAGAGAAAGGTTAAAACTGAAAGAGCACTGAATTTGAACACCTGCAGTTTGCTCAGAGTGAACTCAGGCCCAACAAGCATGAGGTGAAACCAATATAAATTAGTTCTCCAATTGCTGGGAGGCCTAGGAGAGGCAAAGGCAAATCAGAGTCAGGAAGGCAAAATAATAAGGGTTAGCAGCCATTTTAGTGTTTGATAGCTTAGAAGTGGTTGCAAAAGAAGAGACTATATATTTATGATTCCTTTCTGAAAAGGAAATCTTGATGGACTTAATTCTGAAGAATAATCATCCCACTCTAAGTTAAGCTAATGAAATGCTGCTCTGGCTTAACTGTGTAACTTATTTTGTTCTTGGGAGGAACAAGTCTGTGTGTTTGACTGTCTTCCTTTTTATTTCTATACAGGTTTTAATACTGTCTTATACTTAAATTGCAGGATTGGCTCTTTGTGGTTTTTAGTTTGAGTAGGCAGTACTTGGTTCAGTATTTGAGAGTGTGTGCTTACATTAATGAAAGAATGTTTCAGGGCTGGTAGTGGGAGATATTTTATAAGATATGCTTTAGCGTTTATTGTAAGCTGGTAGCTGTTAAATGTAGGCTATCTGCATGGAGTCTTCCATATTTCTAATAGAAAGTTCACTTCAGCAGTATCTTTCACTTTTTTTATTTTCTAGCTCCCTATCTTCTATTTTATGAGAAGCTTTGTTAATTTTCATAACTGAATATGCTGGTGAATTCCTCAGAAACAATGAGGAAAAGCCTGTTTTGATAGTACACGTGTCTTTAGTTAGGGTTTCAGTCAAGTTCTGGACTTAAAATCTGTGGATGGAAATATCTACTGTTATGAAGAAGTTTCACTACAGGATCAGTAGTAACTTCATAGCTTGTCTCTTGAGGTGGGACTGCATGTTGGTTTTCAAAGTTTACTAAGATACTGAGCTTTAATCTACAATGAAGCATGCTAATATACGTTTCCTCTTAAATGTTGTGGTGTGTCTGAGTTGGTGTTGAAAGAATTCACCCTGCACTTTTGGAATCATCTCTCGAAGTCTCATGTAAGCCAGGTTGAAGTCACTCTTTAGCTGCACTGGAATGAATCCTCTTTGTGTAGGAGGAGGGTGAGCTATGTTAGTAGTATCTTCCTTTGCTGAAGAATTGATAAAGTATCAAAGGTGTGTTCTTAGCAGAGTTTGCATTTCACCATCCGTTTGTGTAAAGAGAATTGATGCCTTTTTTGACAATCTGTCATGAGGTAATGCTTCTAGAGAAGTGCCAAGGATCTTTAAGCACCAATTTATAGAAATATGTACTTCAGCATTTAAAATATGGAAGAACAATCTTTCGGCAAAAACTGCATCTTGGAAGAGCATTGTGCTTTGAACTGAAAAGGCGTACTGCCCTTCAGTGAGTATATATCACCAGCTTTACTGCAGAACAATCATCAAGTTCATTGTCACAACTGTAAAACCTGATGTTCTATGTAGTAAAACTTCCTTTTTATTTTCTTTTCCTATAAATCTTTTCACTGCTTCTCTCAAGTAAAATCATTTTGCAGCTCTTCTGCATTTGGGACTCAATGAGATAAGAGAATTATGTCACAGTCATACAGGGTCCTGTTGTGTAGTTGCAAGAAATAGTATTGGATGTGGCATGTAGTGGAGCATGACTGCTTACAGTAAGTATGTACAGACTTGCTGATGGCATTGCTGCCTCTACTTTTCATGCTGAGTTCTGTTCTGCTTTACTTTGCCATGAAGTACTACACATGCAACTGGCAACAAAATGGGACCTGAGGTAAAGATTGGGTAATGCTTGCAAGCTTAGTCATAGGCTTGTAATGTTGACTAGGTAGGGAACTTATGTAGAGACCATTGGTTAATATTGCTTCACTAACATATGTAGTAGGAGCAAAAAGAGGCCTCTGAAGAGCTAATATGGTAAAATCCCTTTCCTAGCACCATTTGAGCTTCTCTTGTATTTTTATGTAACATAAAAACCCCTACCTTGTCTTGGAATCTAATGTACTGTCAGTACAAATGTGACTTTGGTTACTATGGCTTGTCTCTCTAGTATTTGTTCTTCTCTTGCTTTCTGCAAAAATACCAACATTTTCTGACCAACTTGCTACTTTATTAAGGTGTAGGCAGGCTTTGTATTAAAGCCTATGCAGCAAGAATGAAAGTCTTTCATGCATGCTTCCTTGTATGAATTTGCGAAATCACAGAACGATTATGGTTGGAAGGGACTTCTGGAGATCATCTAGTCCAACCTTCCCACCAAGGAAGGTCCACCCAGGGCGGGTTACACAGGAAAGTGTCCAGGTGAGTTTTGAATGTCTTCAGAGACAGAGACTCCATGACCCTCCTGGGCAGCCTGTTCTAGTGCTCTGCCACCTTCAATATAAAGAAGTTCTTCCTCATGTTGAGGTGAAACTTGTTGTGGTTTAGTTTATGGCCACTGCTCCTTGTCTGGCACTGTCCTCTTGGCATCCACCTTTGAGATATTTATATGCAATTTCTCCCAGTCCCAGTTATGGTTTCCAAAAAATTAGGAAACAACTTTGCTCTTTTGTTGATGTGCTCCAAATGATAAATACCTGGCAGGCTCTTCTTAATGCCGTTACTCACTTACTTCCCTAGACTCAATTCAGTGCCATGTCATATGCAGCAAAGCCATGGACCAGAATGCTATATGTCAGTCAACCACTTTTTTTTGGATATGGATAGGGGGATAAATCTCCTTTCCCTGGATTACAAATAGGTTTGTCTGGCTTTACATCTCAGTTCACAGTGGTTAATGCAGGACTGTTTTACTGTAAACTAGACATTGATATTGTATATAAAATATGGCACACACAGCAAGATGCAGCACCAGAAATTCTAGGTGCCTTTTCATGCAAACTGTTGGTATAAAGTAGCAGCAAAATGAAGTACAAAGTGTTATCAGTTCTCTTGTAAATTTTGGATTAATTTCATCTCAAATAGTGACAGGATTAATGTATTGTCAAAATTGCCCCTTGTCCTTTCTTGATGATTAATAGCTTATCTGCATTTCTTTCACTTGCAAAATACAGATACACTTGCAAATTCATGTAAAACAACACGAATAACTTAAATAGTGGAAAATTTCCATGGAAACACTGCTTGCAAAGCAAAGATTGAATGTGTGGTCATTATACTGTGGGCAATGCCAAAGGTTCTGGAAAGTCCAGAACCTTTTCAGAAACTTTAATACCTTGCATATATATACATATACACACAGATTCCTTCTCTGAATTACCTGTCTGATGGTTTATTTAACAGACTGCAGTGATATGAAAACTGCCTTACTGGACATCAAGATACAGCACCTATGAGAAAAATTTACTCTCAAGATGAACAAAAAATCAATGAGTAGTTTCTGATGACAGATAAGGTTAAAGCTGCTATATTCCACTTGTTCAAGTCACAGGATAAAGCTTAATAATCTGTCTAAAAGCTGCTGCTTTGTCTTGAATAACTGATTTTTTTGAGGGAGAAAAAACAGATCTACTACTGTTCAAGACTCTTTCTGCTCAGATTTAGGACACTAATACTCTGTGAAGTCAGAATTTCACAATACTAGCTCTCCTGGCTGTCTGGAAAACAGGAATTGAATGCAGGTGGTCAGTATTTGCCTCCCAGCAGTATTTGCCACCATATTTGGCAGAGGGGTTCCTGCTGATAGAGGGTCAGTGACAGACCCTTCTGCTGTTTCTAATTTATTTTGAGAAGGTTTAAAGCATTCTGTAATGCAGCTTTGACTTCTCCCCTCTTCAGATGTCGAAGAGGCAAGGGCAGAGACTGGGAAATCTTACCAATTCCTCAATAAATTTAATGCTGTTTCACTTGTTGGCCTAAGGGATAGGGAAATATTTTGTGTTTACACAACTCAAGTACGGAGGACCCTTACAGAATGATATAAAATCATGGTTTGTTAGAGTTGCAACCTTATTCCTCTCCTTTCAGCTAGGAATGTATGTCCATTCTGTTACTAAAATGGTTCTTGAGTCATTTATCACCTCTGCAATGCATGAATCATTTATCATGGATTTCTGTATAGTCTGAATTTTTGTTAGACACTGTGCCTTGTATCCTACTTTTTTGATGCTGCTTAGAGCTACCTGTTTTGAAGTTATATCTTCCTCCTGTCACACTTATTCCTTCAGAACTTCTTTTGAACAGCTTTTTGAAGGCAGCCCTGCAGAGGTGACACTTGCTTGATATAACTATCCAATACTGCCTGCCTCTCCCCATGTTTCACATTCTATTGATGTTTCTGTTAAACCAACAATGCCTAAATGGATGCAGAATTCATCAGACCTGAAGAAGAGTAGTAAATGATAGCTTGCATTTAAGTTTCAAGAAAACTGGTCATTATTTGATTTTTTTTTTTTTTTTTTTTCTTCATACCTGATATTTATTACAGAGGAACTGACTCTAAACTGTGGACCTCTGGCACTCTGGCATAGAGTATCCACTGGTCTCCAAGTGGCAGTAAAACCACCCATAATGTCATTACAGGTGGTTGTAATAAAGTTTCTCCCCTCTTACTTAGGTTCAGATAACTGACTTACACTAGAACAACTAAGGAATTATCCAGATGTTCTCATGCTTTATCCACAGACAACAAATTCACTGGCACTTCTTATCACAGCATTATGTGATTTCTTCTTAAGCTTTTGGTTGCGAGCTAGGTGATCTAAGCCACACTGAAATGGTTGTAAGATTTTACGGGGAGGGGGAATGGGAGCTCCAGGTAAATAATGAAGAATAATAAAAAGCTCGTCAGTTCAGGCCAAACTCTCTGCCCAGAAACTGCATGCTCCATCTAAAGCTAAAATATTTAGTCTTCTTATGCTAGTGGAGACCTCATTTTCAACTAGTCATTAATGTCTGTACTTGATAACTTTGACCATGCTTGCTCATAGAATTGTGGGATTTTAGTTATTGAATGTGTGTCAGAAATTTTTTAAAGACATTATATTTAAGCTGTGTTTAAAGCTGACATGCAGCCAGCCTGGGTTTTTGTCTCTTTTATGACTGAAGACTTGGCTCACCAGATTCAAGGCTGAGCAAAGTAGTTTAAAAAGCACAACAATTAAATGGATATTTTTGCATGTGTGGCAGCACATCTCTTCCTCAGTATTGCCCACTGCTTCTATTCATTAAAGACACTACCGTTTTTCCTTCTGATATTATATTCCTGTACATGGCCACTTTGCCTGCCTTGATGCCACCAGCTTCTATTTCGTTCTTTGCTGCATAGGTGTTTCTTGCTTTCAGAATAATGATGAGATGCTATTGAGCAAACTACACGTGCATTCAGGATTCCTTTTAAACTGTTTCATTTGACCTGACAGCTGGTTCAAGAGTTCCAGGACTGCAAAGTTACCAGAGTGATTGCCTCTTATAAGAGGATCTGGTAGTGTGGTGTTACTGGCCATTGTCATGTAAAATTTTATCAGGCTAGTCAGTGTTAAGTGGTTGTCATGCAGTCATCACTTCTCAGTGTTATCTAAATCCTTTTAAAATCAGAATGAAGCACAAAGATACAATTCTTAATTGTTTGCTAGTTCTTTCCTGGCTTCGTTTTGCTACATTCAACAATCAGAGCATGCATGAGGCCTAAGAAAAAAATGCAGCTTCTTCTTGGGTAGGACTCAATTATCTGACTATCTCAATGTGGTGATGCATGTGCCTTGGGTAAAGTTAAGGCAATGTCTAATGTATTACACTTCTGTACCAATATGACTGCTAACACAGAAGGCGATAAGGGTGGGGAAGACTGCATTACTACAACATTGATGCATTTATATTTGGAATCAGCACTGCCATGCCATTATTAGGATGTCTTTGAGTAAATTTCAGGATTTAACATCCATCAAGCTGCCTGACGACACTAAACCTGCATTTGTGAAATGTCTCATAGGGTAGAGGCATAAATCCAAGTAACGTAACAGGGATATTATGTTACACAAGAGAGGCCATAAACACAGCTGCTCTGGGAAGCATATCTAAGAATCAAGACCTAAAATGCAACTTATTGTAGTACAATAACACTAGTTTTCTTATAGCTCCAACTTTCAGCAGAAAGAGAAAGAAAGAAATAATTTTAGATTCCTCCCTTCAAGTTGACTGCTACACACTTACATGACTCCTAGGGGCAAGCAATCTGTTGAGTAGATGAATGAAGCTTTAGCAGATCTCATCTACTGAAATTCAAAGAACTGTACGTTTGGGTAAACTTAGTTGAAGCTAATTGTTCTGGCCTTAGCTTGTGACCTGTGACACTTAAAACCAAACTGAGATGTTAGGTTTATTGGGCCTGTCATTGCTACTACAGCAATTCTAGTGTGTATCACTTCTACACAGTAATACGACCTGGAAACTAGTAGCATCTCACCAGAATAAAATGGACCTGATGAGGAAACCAAGACTAATGCTGCATCTTTCTGTTGTGAATTTAATAAAATACTTGTTTGCATTTAATATAAAATATCTGAGATTCTAAACTGGTACAGAAAACTCATGTTTTCAGTAATTATACTGAGATGCAGTTTTCATTTCTACAAAATGTCTTGCTTTGGAGAAAACTGATTTCAATAGAATGAAGTACACCTAAGCCACTTGTTGGGATATTTCAAATCATTGTCTTCAGGACTTCCTAGTGTTATGCTCAATAATG
Organism: Pezoporus flaviventris; assembly: GCF_033815535.1. Taxonomy (NCBI): domain Eukaryota; kingdom Metazoa; phylum Chordata; class Aves; order Psittaciformes; family Psittacidae; genus Pezoporus; species Pezoporus flaviventris. The sequence goes on along the minus strand of NW_026892626.1, from coordinate 5,029,669 downwards.
TGGAGAGGACCGGTGTAAATCATGATGTGAAACAGTACTGAATTGCTGCTTGTTCCATGAAAAAAAAAAAAAGACCAAGTATTTGTTATTTAAAACTTATGATTCATTACTTTGTATTTCACATAACATGAGATTTGTTTAATGCAATGGAAAGTGATATGACCATGCACTGATGTGCTTGCTGGCTGGTGATATTAGAGGATCCATAGATCTTTGAAAACAAAGCATATGGAAGAGCTCTGATCCCTGCTTTGTCACCTACACTGATTTGACTCCCATAGAGAGTCTATGATTGAAGATGAGACAGTGATAGAAGCAGCATACCTGGAAAACAGGTGGAGTCACTCCTTAGTAGAAGTACAATGTGTGTGGAGTTGCAGGAATTACAGGATCTAGATAGCATGCTAATAAAATGGTTGTGACCTGAAGGATCATCTACACCATGCACTAAGAAATAGTGACATGCAGCCAGGTCAGCATGAATAGTTGTATTCAGTATAGTAGTGGAAACAAACAGATTCATTTCCAAGCCTCAGAGCAGTGTTGTTTTTGGTTTTGTCTCTTTTTTGTTTGTTTAAAGAAGCTTAGATCCAGTGTTTTATGAAGCAGTTTTAAATGAAAATTGAATAAGCCAACTACATGAATATGTAATTTTGAGTACTAAACAGCCTAGTGTATTAATACTTCTACTAAGTGCAACAGCCATGAAATAGTGCCTCAAGTCTTGTCTTTGCATCCTTTATTTTACAAATAAAGAACAGTGGAACTTGCAGAAAAGCAGATGTTTTTGTGGATTAATGAGACTTTCAGGAGACTAAATATGGGGAAGGAACCACTCACAAGTTAGAGCAAGTCTTAAAAACCAAAGAATAATAAGAACCCCAACAGTAAAGCTGACAAACCAGAAATACATAGGTGCTGCTGAAAGCTGAATTTTACAGAGGACTGTATAATAGAACTAAACCATGAGGGTATTATATGTAGACTTCAGCTCTTTACCTTTCTCCTTTCATAAAGTTTAATTTTGAAAATGAACTGCAGCTGCTTTACTTGGAAAAGCAGTTGTAACTAGTGTGCAGTGCACAGCTCGAACTGGCTTACCTGCAGAAACTGCCTGAAACAATGCCACAAAACTAACACAGCAAAAGCAGCTTTAAACAAGAGTGCCAGTGTTAACAGCCAATGCCTAAAGAAGTTGGATTATTTAAAAAAAAGCTAGTTTAAAAATGTCTTTGTTTGTCTTTCTAGGTCATTAGTTTGCTGTATGTTGCACAGCTGTTTGTTAGAAAAGTTTCACTTGCGTAATATGAGCCGTGATTTTTATTTGCAATAATTTTATCTAAGTTTTGGTTTCTGAAGCTAGTTGCTGATTTTCTTGGTTTAAGGCTATTTGCCAGGCTTAATGTCTAATTCTTGCCTTTTCAGAAGTAAGTCATCTTCTCTAGTAAGCGGAACTGCTTGAGGCATGTAGAGGAATCTGCTTTTCATCCTCTTTGGTCTTTGTCCAAACTCCAGATTAGAAGCCTTCCAAGAGGAGTGTAGGCTGGCAGAAAGCATAACATTATTCAATAAAAAGACTACGTGTCACTGTCAGCAGCAGGATGAGGGTGAGCTGTGCTTGCTAATGAGAGAAAAAGTGGAAGTTAAATGGAAAAATTTTTTGTTTTTTTTTTTTTCATAATCTAAATCTCTGGTACTGTCCATGGGATACGTTTGTGTCTAGCATCATATAGTTTGTGGGGTTTTTTTTCCTTCAGATCAGGCAGAATAAAAGCAGTGATACATTAGCGTAATGAGAGGATGTGGAAACAATACGTGTCTGCACGTTTCTGAGTTACCTACTGGACTTAAACCACGACACTGGCTAAAGGGATGAAAGCAACAGGTAGCAACAGAAAAATTCATAAGGAAGCAGTATTTAAGTGTCAGGGTGTTAATAACCGTACTGCATTATGACGCATGACAATTGATGTAATAAGTTTTAAATAAGATAAAAGGAAAAAAAGTCCTTTGAAGTGCATCTATTATTTAAAGGACTTTTTAAAGTGATCATATTATGATCCATCAAAGAAAGATCAGTAAAAGGAGCATGGTAAAAGTTATTCAAATATACTTCTAGATTTTTCAGCATAGTGATTCATGGTATACACTATAATATGTTGTGCCTGAAGCATGGCTAGGGAAATTTGTGACTAATATATATTAAATGGACCCATCTTGAAAGATAGATATCTTGGAGTATGAAATAAGCGTTAATGTGTAGGTAGGTAACTTCACTGAGTGAATTTACCATTGCTTTATGGGACAGGTTTTCAGTTTTTGTAGCTGTTTAAACTGATGATACTTAACTCAGTGCAGTACTGACTCATACCTGTCCATCATTTGCTTCTAACTCTAAGAATTCTCTGTTTAGGAAGTGTAATAGCATGGCCCTCAACACAACTGTCTGTTGGATCCCATTTGCCCATTAAAATAAATCTGTGTATTGAACTGCGGTATCAATGGCCAGTTTGGGGGTTGAGGGTCTTGTGTGTGTGTGTGTGTGTGCGCATGCATGTATTGTATGCTCAGGAGGGTGGCATAGACTATATATACTGTGCAAAAGTATGAAAGTGGCTGAAGATGACATTTTTAGCTGTGTATTGCTGGAATCCTGTCATTACAGCAGTGATGGAATTATTTCAGTCTGTTTGGATGATACTTTATACACCAATGAACTGTAAAAATGTAGAATAATAGGAGAGAGGCCCTTTAGTTTGTGCTTATGTGTAGTTTAGGTAGTGTTCTGCATGCTCAAAAAGCATGGATTTGTGGCTGAGTCTTTCATCATCTTTTTATCTGTGGGCATAGGTGGAAAAGTTGAGACAATTTTCATATCTTTGGAGACATTTGTGAGAGAGAAGTGTCTGTTAAGTTCACCAGCAGCCTCCTCAAATGAACAGGAATCCCGAGGCACATTCTGCACACGATTCTGAACATCTCTCCAAGGATATTTGTGTACACAAGGGACTTCCAACTTCATACACAGACACCAAGCTTCTGTTGGTATTAATAGAAAAAAATATGTAAATGTACATTTTGAAAATCCATCTTGTTAGTTTTTAATATGAGCAGGGCTCCTCTGGGGAAAACTGAGCAGCTACATCGCTACATCCTTATGAGAACTTAGCTGATTTGGATTTAAGCCTAGGCTCAGCATACTTCAGGAATGCTGGTAACTGATTGCCTAGCAAAGATACTTTCACAATTACCTGGCTTTATTCTATTCTCTGGTCTCAGAGGTGTGTGGTACATTTCCTGGCTAAGGTCATGCAATTCTTTAATGTGTTTCTGATATGTTTTTGTGACATCTATGCCTTAGTTGACTACAAATCTTTTAAGCTTACCAATGGAAAGCATAAGAACAAATTTTCTTAGTAGTGTTTCCCCAAGAAACAGATCCAGGTCATGAAGATATTTCTGTAGCCCATAACGATTAGGGATGGGAAACCTAATGGTCCTGTATCATTCCTCGTTTGGCTGACAGGTCAGTCTTTGAATTCCAACAGGGATTCTTGATGTGTTTTTAAAAAAGAGGATGATCTGTGTTCTACTAGATCTTTTTGAGGCTACAAACCTGGTAAGGGTTAAGAATGATCAAATGAAACCAGACACATGATGGAGCTTACTTCAGCTTTGTTTATAGTCTGCAGAGGCACTAAGGACTGATGCATGGGACTAAGTGGCAACTGCTGAGAAATGTTTGACTCTTTTTCAAATGAAGGGAGCATAACAAAAACTGTAAACTGTTTCACAGTCAATAGAGAGCAGATCTCCTGTTCCAAGAGTGGTGTGAGTTCCAAATATAGTACCTCCAGCAGAATTTTTTAAATTTCTGTCTTAATGGCAGCTAATACGAATGTCTTGCATTTCATTACTATTGCATCCTAGTCGAGCTTGGCAAAACCTATACAAAGGTATCAGCAAGCACTGGTTTTCAAAGTAGTAGTATGCAAGCATGGCATATTTTCTCTTATTCCAGCCTGACTAATAATAAGATACAAGCAGAAATCCATCACCCCTTGTGGTGGAGAAAGCAGTACCCAAACCCTGCTGAAGAGTTGGGAAGAGCTCGACAAAACATCCCTGTCCTTTTGTGATAGCTTGGAGAGGTCCCCTGTCAGTTTAAATCTCTCTGCTGGTGAGGATCAGTTACATTCCTGATGGACAATCCCCAAGGATATTCCAAGAATTTGTAATTTAGATTTAAGGACCAGGGGCCATATTAGTTATGTCTGTCCTCATCTACTGTGGAGGATTCTTGTTTACTAGCTGATTCTTATGCCTCCTAAATGGTTGCAGTCTTGGACAGCCTCATGAATTAGCTTCTTTTTAGAAAAAAAATTGCGTATCTTTAAGCAATTTATAAAGTTCCATTAAAGTAATAGAGCCTTAACACATCTTGCTGTGTTGAAAAGTGATAGACACAGAACATTGTTGGCTGCTTTGCTGATTTGGGCTACAGTCTTTACACAGTTTGGTTTGCTACCTGGAAGTTTGTGCTATGCTTACTTGCAGGGTCAAAACAAGCAGTGGTAGGAGTGAGGAGAAACAGCTCATCTCTCAAATGTTAGCTTAGTTAATCAGCTATATTCCTAAGCTACTCTTATTAAAAGCAGATGATGTTCCCCTAATAAAATCTGATCCTTGCTTACATGAATTTATTCTGACACAACCTTTAATAAATTGGAAGGAGAAAGTGCCAAAACCCTTCAGCTGTGCACATCTCTGGTATACAATACTGATAGACTGTGACACCTGCACATTTTAGTTTGCATCAAAGGTTGCTTTAACTGGGAGGGGAAATGAGTTTAGCATAAAGTCAGCAAATTTGTATCAGTTTTTTTACACAACAAAAGTACCTCTTTAATTAAGAAATCTTAAAAAAAAGCCCAAACAAAACTCCCAAACTACCCCAAAACTACCCAAGTGCTTCAGACTTGTGTGCCTGAAAATGTAGCAGTAAAGCTATTTGAGTAAAGATTATTCTACATAGAAGCACATGGGGATTGCTATACCCCATCTGACCTGAAAATTTCTACCCTGGTTGTGTCCTTGGTTGATAACTGGTGACATTCTGGAAACAGTTGTTGATCTTTATTGACAAAGCTTTGGAAGATAATCCTGAATAATGTGTTAGGGCAGGTTATTTTAACTTCTTTATCTGAAATGAAAAAACAATTTTGGAAAGAAATTAAGACAACATGAGGCTGTGTACATGTGAAATTATTTTTTTCTTCCTTTATAAAAAAGAATAAAACTATTCAATTCATAATTCTAACAGGGTTACACTGTTTAACAGGGCAAGAAAAAGGACTGATCCTATGAGAGTTTCTAGAAGTCTTGGCATCACATTGCTTAAGCAGAGGAGTGCTTAGTGGTAAATATCTGACCAAATTATAGGTTACATTACCCTTAATTTCTCTCTAGACATGGGGAAATTGTGTACAACAGTATATCTGTAGTCACTTTAAGCTCTCAAAACTTGCTTTACTTCCCCCCCCCCCCCATCCTTTTTGGTTAATTAAAAATGCTACAGATAATGGGAAAACATGAATTGTCTTAAGCAGAATAAATATTGTGTTCAGGAAAGAAATTAGGGTCAGAAATTAAGAAAGAAATCAAGTCTAACTTTGATTACTGGTTATCCAGGAAGATATTGAGGGCAAACTTATCTTTTCAGCTCACTATGTGCTTATCACTGAAAAGAGATGAGTGACATATCTTGAGATGAACTATTTTACTGTTGCTTCTGAGATTTCATCTGTACTCCCAAAGTATTTAAGTCCAGGTTTTGTAGTCTCTGTTACACTTTTAAAGCAGGGGCTTGTGATTAAAAGGAGACTGCCTGGGTTCAAAGGCAGGGCTACAGAAATTTTTCCATTTCCAGCAGCTGTAGACTGCAAATTCATATTTTGCTTTTTTTTTTTTTTTTGAACACAAGCTGCTTTGAGCTTCTTCTTCAGCACTGCTATCTCATTCAATGCCCATGTCCAGGAGCCTCCTCACTGCCTCAGGGAGAGCTGCACACTTCTAGTTTCCCTCCTCAGGCCTCCCTGGGAGGCTTTGGAGAACTCTGCTTATTTCTGTGCCATAAGCCTTTGCTTGTCCCAGTGCAATAGGATTAGGCAGTAGCTGTTGGCACAGCGTTGGCTTTTGCTGCAGCCGTTCCTGTGACAACATCAGTTTACTGGGATGGAAATGATGGTGGAAATGTCCTGATTTCATGTTGGGTGAGAGTGTTATAGCTTACAGCCATGCTGACAGAAGCTGTACTCTAAGGCTCAGTCAGTAGCTCTCTGCTCTGCTACTGCAAAATGCTGCAATGTGGGTACCTTGGTGGAGGCAGTGATGACCAGTCTTACACCAGCACTGCCTCAGCTACCTGAAATAGATTTCTATTGTACTTAAAATACAGCAATCTCTTGTTCTGGGTGTGTTTTCACCCTTGATAGATGGAAATTCATAATGCTCCAAATTGCTCTGGCTTGGGTGATGCAGCTCCATAGAGAGGTCAACTGCTGCCTTGTCAGATTAATTGCCCTTTCTGGAAGGAGAGACAACCTGAATTTAGAAGGCTGCTTCTCTCTAACAGAGTCTGATAGGCAGAGGCTCTTTCACATTTCCATGCCCCATGATCTGATGGAGTTAGCAATTCCCTACTCTTACTTATTAAAAACTTTCTGAGAGGGGCTTTGTCATACTTCTGATATTCACACTTGTTTCTGCAGCAAAGCATTAGATCATTGACCTCAGCCATCTATACAGGCTCATCTGTTTTTAATAGCTTGTTAGGTTCAGGTTTGAAGTCTATATGGAGAGTGGTTTACCATTTTTACCCAGTGGTTTAGGCAGTTTGTCTTTCTGAGATGGTCTGAATTGTGCTTGCTATTAGTTAAACTCCTCCTCTCTTATTTCTAAAGAGTGGGGGAAAAAAAGGTGTCAAGAGAGTGAGAATGTTTTAGTGATGTATTTTCTTTTTTTTAAAGTCAAACTGATGCCATACTTCACAAATAGTTGCTTTATTTATGCTTAACCTGAGTCAGAACACATGCTGTTATTTCTAAGTATCTGAAAAGTATTGTAATTCACCTGTCACAAGAGGCTGGACAGTGTTTTTGTAACTGTGACACGGGGATCCCACTGTACAGCTGAGCATTTATGTACTTGGAGACATCTAGAGATGTTCTGAAAGTCTCCATGACAGAAAAACTTCACCCTGAGGATTAGTTGATGTGCAGAATTTGTGGTCTGTCACTGCAGATAGATCCAGCTATAATTGTAAATAACCTGGCTGTTCAGTTGCATTGCACAGAACTTGAGGAATGTGGTAGCTGAGATGCTTTTTCTGCAGGTCACTTCAAGCACACATCAGTGATGAACTCTACAGGCTGTTTGATTCCTTCTTATTACATAGCAGTAGCATCTGTGGCTGCACAGTGCTCGATCTTGCAGACATAGCAAAGGAACTTTTTCCTTTTTATACTGTTATGAAATAAACAACGGCAATATGACCCTATGGCCCACTGGAATTGTCAGCATCTTACTCATTAGATATGACCTTGTGTTTGCATGAGATGTATCTTTCTTGGTACTTTCCAGCTATTTCACAGTGAAAATACACAAAAATAAATGACCTCAAAGACATCGAAACTGGTTCTCTTTTTCCTAGTGTCACACGCAGCCTAGAAAATGGTTGCTGATTGATTATCCTTTCAAGATCATTCATCTGCAATTATAAACTATAACAAAAGCATCTTACAGCTGTTTTGTGTTGAGTGAAACTAGAGAGTATTTGTGATACGCCTACTTCCAGACTGCTGCAGAAGAGCAAAACTACAATGAAACGTTATGTTTTAAAGCCTTGCTTAGCACACTACGTGTCTTGAGTCCTTGCTGCTCTTAATTTTCCAGCTTAATCTTCTGGAATACTGAAGCTTTAAATCAGGTTGGTGGCAGTCCTCCCTTCTGAGAAATTTATAATTCGTGACCTGTATTTATATATATACTCAGGATGGTAGTTTAAGGACTTCTTTCATTTCATATTGAGCTGACTGGTCCATGACTGCATCTCACCGGTTCTATGTTTCCAATAAACTGGAGGTTTTGGCACTTCCAGAGATAAAAGTATCTGCAGAATTTCTGCAAGTGATTCCATGAGCAGGAAAAGTCTGGCATGCTCCAGCCTTTCCCTCACTTGCTGCTTGACTCTAGAGCTTACCAATGGAAACCCAACTTTTATTGCTGTCCTGGGTTCAGCAGCAGCAGTCATTTTTCTCCTTCTTAGTATCTGGTGCAGTGCTGTGTTTTTGACTTTCAGCCTAGGAACAGTGCTGGTAACACCAATGTTTTCAGTTGTTGCTCAGTAACGTTTACTCTGACCAAGGACTTTGAGTCTCAAGTTCTGCCAGGGAGGAGGGAAAGCCGAGAGGAAGCGGAAACAGGACACCTGACCCAAACTGACCAAAGGGGTATTCATACCACAGCACGTCATGCCCAGGATGTAGAACTGGGGGCAGTTACCCAGAAGGGCGAGATCACTGCCGAAGTCGGGCTGGATATCGGTTGGCTGGTGGTGAGCGGTTATATTCTCTTCCCTTGTTATTTCCTTCATCATTATTATTATTGGTGGCAGCAGCAGTGATTGTGTTATACCTTAGTTACTGGACTGTTCTTATCTCACCCCGTGGGAGTTACATTCTTTTGATTCTGCTCCCCGTCCCTTCAGGAGCTGGGGGGAAAAAGGAGGGGGAGTGAGCGAGTGACTGCATAGTTCTGAATTACTGACTGGACTTAAACCACAACAATTGCATTCTGGGAGAAGATAGAATGTGAAAGGGAACTATGAAAATGAAAAGTCTTCTGGTAGAAAGGAGGATGTGAGTTTGCTACTTGAAGTGTATGATAATCTGTCCTGGGTTCAGCTGTAACAGTTATTTTTCTCCTCCATAGTAGCTAGTGCAATGCATTTTATTAATGTTTTGAAGAACTCTTATCAATCTTATGAGGGATAAAAATTGCTCAGGAAGTCAGTAATCTGCGTTAATGCACAGTAACAGTGAAACCATTGCTCTATCAATGCCATTGCAGTAGCAAGTGTGCTGCTGAAGTTTTGACTGCAGCTTGGTTTCGAAGAATTACTGTCAAGATTTGGAAGTCATAACTAAGTAATAGAGTGCCATTCTCTCATTGAAGCATAACCTTATAAAAACTCAACTGCTCTGAGCTTGGTATTATCAATTGTGTGCTAAAGATAAGTTGGTAAATAATCAAAGTATTATGAGGCTTCTCACAGACAGTGTAATGTATAACACAAATATATTTAGAAATGGCAAAGAACAGAGTAGAAAGGATAATGGCTAGTATTTGTATAGATAGACCTTTCAAAGCTTTTTTTTGTCATTTGAGGGGGAAAAATCCACTGTCAATAGACTTGCTTACATATCGATGAAGTAACTCTGAATGCCAGTAGGAAAGCAGGTGCAAGAAGTAAATCCTCTTGAAGTGAGTAATGTTCAAATCCTACATGTCCTTAATTGCCTATGCACTACTCCAATTCCCACTGATTTCAAATGGAGTTTTCCCTGAGCAAGGGTGGCCTTAATTCACTCTTGGTGCACCTAAGCTCTCTTCAAGATAAAAGGTTAAGTGTGTGAAATGTTCCCACAGGGGTAATCCAGTTGTGCAGCTGGACAGAGGAATGTCCTAGCTGTAAGGACTGGACAAGACTCCCCTCAGAAGGTGGGGTTGATCAGGTATTAGCAAAGGCTTCACAAGGAGTTGGTGGAATCACTGTCCCTGGAAGTGTTCACAAACTCTGTAGATGAGGCTTTTAGTGACATGGTTTAGTGGTGGCCTTGGCAGTGCTGGGGTAACAGTTGGACTTGACAATTTTAAAGGTTTTCCAGCCCAGCTCATTCTGTGATTCAGAAGAGAGTCAATATTCACAAAGTAATTTAATTGCATAAAAAGCACACCTTTATTTCAGACTCTTCTTCATGAACCACTTAATAATGACCTACAGTTTGAGAATACCATGGAACCTTGAATTCTTAAATGGTTTTGTGGGTTCAGGAGAATGTCTGATGTAGTTGCAGATCATCAGTGCAGTCCAATGGTTCTATGGCCCAGCCAAGAGACAGGACTGAACACTAGTAACAGTTCCCTTGATCTCTGAGATCTCTCATGCTGCTTGAGTGCAGTTGACTAAGTCATCCCTTGGGGGTCCCAGAGCCTCTCATATTTATTCCTTATAAGGGCTAATATACCTTTGATAGATGTTCAAAAAGAAAGTAAATATTAAGAAAAACATTTTCTTTCTAACTTGATATAACCACCTGTTAACTTAGAAATAAATCTCTCTTCTCAGGATGCTGTTACGAAGAAGAGAAGGCATTAAAAATTATTCAACTGTCAATACTTTGTGATGGGGGACTTTTTCTAGTTTTAAGAAAGCTGAAGAGAGCTTCCTTCTTGAGTAGGTGCCTTATGAAACCTCCCTTTCCATTCAGAGACCTTCCTTCTAAGCTATTTGTTGGCAGGAATCTTGTACATCCTTCCATTTGAAGCACAGTATTGCTTTTCACTTGGTTAAACCAGGAATTTCAACAGCTGCTGAGGGAAATACAGCTTAATTTAATCTAGTGCTTAATGGACACAATACTTTTGTATCTTTTCCACAGCATCCACAGCATCTTTTCCACAGGACTTTTGATCCTGTCTTTGCTGCCATCAGTTCAAGTCCTCCACCTATTAATAATGAATGAAATGAAAAACAGCGGTGATGGCAGGAGTCAAGGTGCTGTTTAATAAGTTATCTGGCTGTAGAGCTGAAATTCAGGCTCTAGTGTCCTCTGTGAGTTCATGAAGCACAAGAAATCTCTAACTCTGAGTGAACAGAGCCCTAAGCCTTTACATGTTAAACACATTAAATGTTTCCAGTTAATTTCATCTGACATCAATCAAAGTTCCACTAAAATTACTCTTGGGAAAGATGGTGGGAAGGGAGGGGAGTGGCAATATTTCTTAGCTGGCTTTCAGTCCTTGGCATGAAGAAAAATCACTGAGCTCATTTGGGGAGAAGGAAGGACCAGTGTCAGGAGCAGTTCTTTCTGAAGGCTATGTTACCTACTCTGCTTTCACTGGGAAAGACTAGAACAGGAAAAATGGAGGTTTGTACTATACGGTAACAAAAGAGTTTTAAAACTTGCTTATGGATTGTTTTTTTTTTTTCTGGACAAGTCAAATAAAAATACCATGAACTGTGTAAACTCCATTGGTCTGAAGAGCTGTTAAACTGGGTACAATTTCTTGTTCACAGACTAAAGAGTAGCAAGTTTACTCATTTGGAGAACAACTGAAGCAAGTGACTCTCATTTGCTAAGAGCTGCCCAGTTATTAGTTGGGCAGTGTTTGTAGAAATAATTCTGACAGTGGATAATTCGCCAAATAAATGAGAGGGAGAGATGAAGGAATGAGAAGAAAAGGATAACTTAGTTCTTATAAAGAGAGAGAAAGCTGTAAATTACTTTTTGATAGCTTGTTCTGCAGAGTAAATAAAAGAGGTATGCCTCTAGATGATATGAAAATGTGTTTGAACTAAAACAGAAAATGTGATTCAAGGTTTGTCAAGGGTCTGTGTTAGGAGTGGTGGAGGTCAGCTGCTGTTGATGAAAGTGAGGGAACTTTAATGTGTTACACCAACATCCCTGTCTGCTTGCCTACGGTTTACAGAGAATCAGCTAAGTTGGACCTGCCATTGTTCATTCCATGGCTCCCCCTCTGTTCTTTTTCTCCACAGATGCAGTTAACTTAATTTTTTTTTTTAAGTATCTCCTGTAAGAGAAGGGGCTTGCACAAGGTGATATGTGATATGGTACCTTTAGAAGAAAGTACATGCTGCAAGAGGGACCGGGGGGGGGGGGGGGGCAGGAAGAGGAGGGCTGCCTTCTTGTCTTATAAGGTGGTTCTTGTTTTCTTGAACTGCTTCCACAGTCACACTACTCCATTACACTCTTCTCTGCAGGTGCCAGTTCCCACTTGACTGTGCCTGTATTTGATCTGTTTACTGCATTCACTGGGGCTGACAGCCATCTACTCTTGTTGGTGCCTCACAGATAATTCTTAAGTGTTAAATGAGGTATCTAATTCTATTATGACTATTCCTGCCGTCTCTCATTTTTTCACTCTTCACATTAAAATTGCTCAACAACTTTAATCAAACTCAACCAAGCTCTTGACTAAACTAGGAACGTTGAGAATTTCTCATTGCATTTTGATTTAGTATATTTTAATGGGAAGTAGGAGGTACAGATGCTATTGAAAAGCAAGAATGAGCCCTGAGAGACTTGGCAGAACACAAACATGTGAAGAGTTGAATGCACAATTTTATAATCCATGCGTTGCCAGAAGCAATGGCCACATGCCACAATCCTTCATGTGCAGCTTAACTCTTATCAGTTGTGCTAACTGGTATAACTAATCCTATTTACTGTCATCACTGACCCTAAAAGAAAAAGTAAATTAAAAAAGGGGGGAAGTTGTAAGATCAGAGCTTCAAACTACTTATGTCTTGTCCTGGATCTGTCTTTTCCAATGTAACTATGTAGCTGAGTGCTTAGTTCTTTGCTAGATGTACTGGAGAACTTATTTGGGAGGGAAGTATTGCCCAGTAGTTCTTGAGAAAACATCACTCATCAGTGCTGAGAAGGGTCATCTATAGAAATTTGTAACACGTAAGCAGGAACAACTAAAAAGTACTAAGGAGCTGTGAAGACTAAGCAAAACTAACCACTTTCCAACAGAACTGCTGATCCTGGTGTTCTATCTGAACAGTAAACAAATGTTACCTTAGTCAGCTCATAAATGTTTCAAAAGCAGGAAACTGTGGCTATTAAACTGGGGGTATAATGCTAGGCATCAAGAAAAAATAATCCAGTGCCTATTACTCAGAACTGAGCCACAATGTGTCCAGTGTTTTCTATGGAAATGAGGAAGTCTTGAGCAGCCTGGAGGTGACTATTTTTAGGGGTTTTATCTCAAATTATTGGGAAGGGAGAATGTTTAGTTTTGCATTGTTCAGCTAACAGTTCAAAGTGTAAGTTAGAGCTGTCTGTAGAAAGGCTTCATGTGCCTTCAGTGTGAACAGAGACCCAGTAGTTCACATCTGGAATGGAATTTGAAGCTATGGGTATTGCTACTCAAAGGCAGGAACAAGCAGTACTGGAAATCTGCTGGTGAAGGAAGAACAACTATATTTTGTTGATGCAGTTGATGTACAAGTTAAACTCTAATACTGGACGTGAAGACCAGAGGACTGGTAAATGTCATTCACTGTGGCTGATGCAGGTCAGCCTTAATCAGGCCATCCTCAGGTACTGGAGTTCACCTCCCATGGATGGTCTATGCCTCACCCCAATTCCCTTCCGGCAAGTGGGTTTAAACAAGTCTGCAAGTCGGCAGCTGAATTCCACACACACAGCCTCAGTTACAAGAGATAAGTCTAGTTAAGTTGTGAGCAGATACCTCAGATCAAGTAATACCTTAAACTGACATAAGTTAAATCTTGTCTCCTAAGAGTACTCTCAAACTAAATACAAAACTCTCTTGTTCAAGCCCTTACCTTCAGTGCAGATCTACAGCGAGTGAAGCTCAGTTGTCAAGAAAGATAGAACTTGGTCTTCTAGTAAAAGACTGGCTATTTTCAGGTATTTTTGTTCACTTTGCAGTTCATCCTGTCTGTGTCTGCAGCATAATGGTAGATCAGGCTGACCATCCGACAGGTGTTTGTATCCTACAAGATTTCAGTCTTCCCTTTCCTCCCCCCTGTACACATCTTAATCAAATTATTCTCATTGCTCAGATTCAAAACCTGTTTGCTTTGTATATTGGGTCATAGTCCTTATGTGCTAGTCCTTATGTGCTGCTCTGCTGTTCTGGCTCATCTCATTTAAATTGCATTCTAGCTCAGCTTATTCAAAGGAAAAATGGATTTTGACAGCTGGCATCTCTTCCTTCTTATTGTGGTTGCTGTAAATCTAAAATTTATGTTCTGAATATTAGTGAAACTATTGGACTCAAACTACCTCATCCTATAATACATATAATAGAAAGTAAGAGTTCTCAGTGAAAATCTGAATAATTACCCTTTTCCTATTTAGCATTGGCTTTTTTCTCTTTCTCTTTCTCTGACTAGAAGTGTGCTAAATAATCCTGTGCTTGTGCAGCTTATGAGGGAGCTTATAATGTTCATCAATTTATCTTGACAGAATTGAAAAGATATGCAAATATATAGGGTTTCTGACTACTAAATGGGCTATGTAGTCGAAAAGGAAATGAGATGAAAAGTTGAAGGAAAAATTAGGAATACAGAATAAAGGAGTAGAAAAAGATAGAAAGAATGACTCTGGGGAGGTGTCAACCTTTGTCAGTATTCTAGAAAATTCGGGGAAGAAGGGAAGGTATTTTCAGCACCTTCCTTTTGATTTGTTCCCTCAGATTTGTGTTTGACCCTGACAGTTTTGAAGAAGCATCAGGAACTATGTATATGTGCTGTACAACTGTGTGCACAAAATCTGTAAATCAGAGTTAAAGCTGTGTTGATGCTTTTGTTCTCATACCAGTATTTCTCTGCATAACATCTAAAGACATCTAATTACACAAAATAAGAACAGCTTCCACTAAGAATCTTCTGCATTTATTTTAAAGATGTTAAAGAAATTGGAAACTTAATGAGATAGAAACGTTTTCCATGTTTTATTTAAAACCTACTCCTCTGCCATCATAACAGTTCACAATACCCATCTGTTGTGCAGTATGCAAGTTTTACTCTGAACGCAAGAAATACAAGCTGCTCTGGCGCACTCGCTAACCCAATGAGGAAAACAAAGAGATTTTTCCAGAAATTACCCCAGTGTAAAAGCAAGAAAACCAAAAGTTGCATATTGATAAGGTGGGGTTTTTATTACATTTATGCAAGTTTTTATTAATTTATGCATTTAAAAGATCATCCATGCATGAAAAAAGCAACACATGGTCATTCTTCAGATGTATCAATAGGACACTATCAATTACTGTTTTTTCTTTTCAAAAAAGGATTGATAATCCCATGGTAGTGGTGGAAGTAAACGAGGAAGATCAGGATCTTCAGTCTACAGTGCCACGTGCAATCTAGTGTTAAATGTTTAGATATTTTTAAATGGTGCAATATAAGTTTTAAATTTAGGAATAATTTGTAGCTTGTTTATGCTTTGTAGGTTGACATAACTTAAAACTTGTAGTGGAATTATTTGAAGAAACTACTGTTGGGACACAAATAAGGAACATTTTGTTTCTTAATTTGATAGTTCATTGGCTTTTGCACATTCATGAAGCATCTCAGTTCATGATGAGTTTTGACTTAAACTTGCTTCATACAGATTCAAAGCTTTATGTAGGTTAGAATTAATATGCTTTAAGATTCCTGCAGCACAAAACCATTTATCTTAAACAGGAAAGGATATTGAGGTTATTCAGAGGGTCTCCCTGCTACTTCATCGCATGTGTCATTTCAGGAAGTTGTGGGATACAGCTATGAAATGTTTCTGTGATGAAGAAAATAATCAGCCTTATATAAACCTTTATGAAGTCATGGTGTCTGCTTTTTAAGAAGAAGGAAAGTGGAAGCTACAGTTTGTTTAGATGAGTAAAGCTTTTGCAGGCATACGTTTACAAGCCTTTCTGCTGGACCTGAATCTTGTATTGGAGACTACATTGTGTTATTCCTGCCATTCCTCAGATCTCCTGAGGCTGAGGACTAGGGCAGTTAACAAAGTGAGACACAGAAGTACATGCAGTTAAGCTGTCCACAGTGCAAGGCAAGCATGCAAATACTGGGCATGGTGGCGAGGGGAAAGAAGTTGGAGACCAGAGCTTCACATGAAGCCATTTTGCATATAAAATGGATAGTTGTTAGAGGGACGGGGAATGGGTTTCTCAGTGGCTGCAAACCCTTCCAAAGTTTTGGACATCTGGATGCAATTCCCAGCTTTATGCATTTGAAAAGATAATTGAGAGGTGTTTATTCAGAAGAGAGATGCAGATGTTTGGACACAGAGCACTTTGCAGGTGGTTGTGCTATGTGAAAACTGAACACCAAGTCTGATAAATAGCAAGTAAGGCTTGTTTCTAGTTCTTACACTTTATATCTCCCCCAGTTAAAATCTTGTTCACAGTAATCTTTGAAGCCTTTTCTAAAGGAAGTATGAGATGACCAACTTCTAATGAAATTCACATCCCTGAGTCTTTTACAGATAATCCATGAGCTTCCACAAGTTTGTTCAAAGTCAGTGGTTGTGCCTTCAAATTTTACACTGATTGTGGTGTTCTGTGATACTATTCTTTGAACAGAGGAGAGGGCAAGCCTTTATAAAGTCCAGGACTGAGCTTTCTAGGCTAAATATTTTGTAATGAAGGTTTTAGAAGTGGAAAGCATTTCGGGTCGGACATCATAGCAGCTTCACTTTGAGTTTGTACCTAGAAGACCACAATTTCAACCAAGCATGGTTTATAAGAAAATTTATGTCCTTTAGAAGTAGAGTTTAAAAACTTCTAGGGCATTGAAGTTACAATAAAATGATATATCCTGTTCTTGAAAAAAAAATCATCTTGTATCTCTAACCAGGCATTCTGCTGGAAATCTCAAAAGACACTTCCCTCCCAGTGTGTTGTATGGACCTGTCCATCGGTTTAGAATTTGTTTCATGTTTAGGCATGGTGGCAGCAGATGCGAATGCAAACACTGTAATAGCATATGTATGAAACTGTAATGAATCCTTAAAAGCATCCTTTATTGATGAATTACTTTATAACTTATAGCAAAGGCTCTTCAGAAGCAAAATGGCTGTGGAACAGGCATCCTATTAGGGGAAACTTAGATTTGCATATAATATTTATGACTCAAAATTATTCCATTAGGGGAATTGGATAGGCAAGGTTTTGTTTGTCTGGTATGACTGCTAAGAAGCAATGGGAGGGAAGTAGACGTCTCTCTCTCCTACTCTCTCAAGAGCATTGCTACCCCACAGTAATGCCAAAAATTCAAATGATGCAGTGGTCCAGGCTCAGATCCTCTTTAGTGGGAAGGAGAGGGATAAAGGAAGTGGGTACCACCCTAGCCTTCATACTGTCTAGTAGCTCAGGGAGCAAATATGCTGCAACTTACCACCAATATTATAAATTAATGCCTCCATTAGAAATTTTGCCTGAGATATTTCCTCATGCCCATGTGTCATTGTTTCTGTTTTCTGACACCAGCATGGGAACTGCCATAGGAAAAGGGGTGTGCTGCATGAAGGCAACCTGGGTTACAGAAGTCAGCTGCCTGGTTCTGTGCCTGGTTGCAGTGTCATGTCATGTAGACAAGCTGCTTACTTTCATGGTTTACACCGAATTGGGATCAAAGGGGTTTGGTGGCTTATTAGTGGCACATAATTGACAAGTAACATTTTATCTGCTGTTGTGGTTTAGTAAAATGCTATGAATACCTCAAGCTCCTCTTGTAACTAATCCTTAACAGCTCCAGCTCCCCTTACATGGTGCTTGCACAGCCCCTGTCACATACGTGGGGTTTACAAGCACCCCTATCCTGCAAGCATGCAGTTGATCATCCTGTGGGAGCCACAGGGGCTGCAGCTTTGTGCTGCTCTGTACAATCTGCTCACCCATATAGCAGTGAAAAAGCATCCCATGAGTTTGCATGCTCACATCTGTGATTAGGGTCCATAACAGGAATATAATTCATTGATTCAGCATCCTATTTCAGCAGTGAATCTTAATTCTTTCAGGATTCACTTTGTTACACAAATTATCCTTTGCTAACACGGCACATTTTACTACATCTTAATTTACATAGATTAATGCTGGAAAGTTAAACTTTGTGCAAGCTGTCAGTGAGACAAATTTTTTGTTAGTTTTAGTCAACTATCAAATTATACTGAGTAACTTCATAGTGCAGCAATGAATTAAATTCAGGAGATAACCTATTCACTGATACAGACTAAACTGATCTCAACATTTAAAGGTCAGAGCCTCAACTGGTATGAATTAGTGTAGTTCTTCAGAAGCCGATGTAGCTGAAGTTGATGGAGCTGCACCAGTCTATGCCAGACAAGCCCATTGCACAAGGCCTCTTCCTCCTTGACTGGTCACAGGGCTCATTTGCTGGGTGGGCTTCAGCGAGTCCAGCCAGGGACAAGTTGGAATTAAAGCAGACATCCCAGAGTGGCAGGGGAAGACTACAGTCCATGGCTTAACGAACATGCTTGAGCATGACAATAGTGTATTAGTCTGATACAAGCTGGCAGACAGTCATTGCCCCCTTTTAAAGGTTCACGGTGTTTTCCTGAACAGGGGTGACTTCAGTGCCCTAATAACTTTAAATTGACAGAGAAGTTGCTGTGTGTTCTAGTGCATCAGACCTTGTCGCTGTTATCCTGTTTGGGTGGCAGCTTGTTCCACAAATGTCTATATTAAAAAAAAAAAAACAAAACAAAAAAACACAACTAAAGATCTTGATTTCAACATCTGTCTTTTGAGCCATGTTTGGATGGATATTGATTAAGTGTTCAAATATAGAATCCATCTTTTTAAGTAGTTTGCACAGCAGAGGAATATTTCCCTCCGTGCAGCTTTTTGCTTGGTTCCTGTGAAACTGCAAAAAAACAAAGCCTTGTTGCCTTGAGAGGCCAGTGCACCACAGGGCCAGCCTTTCCCCTTTGTAGGGATTGACTCAAGCTCTGTTAGGCTGACTACTTCTGGTTTTGGCATTACAAACAAGCCCAGCAGCTCTCAGGGGCTCTGAGCCTGGTGAAAGTCAATTTTTCTATTGATTTAGGGGGAATTTGGGTGAGGCATACATTGTGCTACTGAAAATTGATAGAATAAGCTGTTTAATCCCCTTTGCTATTCTACTGTGTTGGCAGGAACATTGTCTACGTCAAAGAAGAACCAAGAGTCTGAGTTTCAACCTGGCTTTCCCACTGGTTTCTTCTGGCAGAGTGGCCCTGGTAAACGCACTGAGAGCAGAAAGTCTGTGAACCTGTCTGAAATTTCTGCTGACAGATTAATGTTCCTGTAATTACACTAGACTGTCTGGGAAATACAAATATTAATTAACAGTACTGAACCAATTTAGAACAGTGTTCAATAGTGTTGAACAGAAATCCTGGAAAAATTAAAATATAATCATTGGGAAAATAATGAACATTAGTCACAGCAGATAAAGTAATTGTTAAAGGTAGAATGATTTTTGGCTCAGAATTTATATCTCAGAATTTGTATCTCAGAATTTGTATCTATGGCTATGAAAGCCTTGCTAGCATACATCATGGAATATAGCAACAATAGTTTTCCCAAGTTTAATTTTATGTCAGATTTTGAGCAGTGTCAGAAATAGGTGCTGTTTTAAGGTACAAGACAAAGCTCTATGACCCTGCTGCTTTGAGCTATTGCATGCATATGCTGAGGTTGAGAAGACTACTAGTCATTTAAGAAATCCATGAATGTAGTCCATGAAAGATCAAGTGTTTACACCTGTAAAATAGCAATGACTGGCATCTTTTCTAAATATGAGGGGTATTTTGTTCTCTTTTTATATTTTGTCTCATTGCTGTTTGATTTATACTGGAAAGGACTGGGAAACTATACCTAATGGATTAAATCTCTTAACTGTAGAGAAAAGGCTCTCATACGTAGCCCTTCTTGGCTTCCCCTCATGTTTGCATACTGCCTGCCTTTCCTGCTTGTATAACACCCTGAAAGCTCACCCATTCTTTTCTTACAGGTTAAAGGTGCAAGAAAAGCAACATGAATTTTTGCCTTAGTGTTCAGTGATGTAGATATGAGAGCACGTCTTCAGTTGAGAGTATTGATTGTTCTTTTCTTTCCCATATTCCTTTGTTATGCTTCATACAACAAAATCTGTGTGTGTTCTTAACTCCATAGTAAGTACACAAAGAGAAGAGTGGGTCTACTCAATGTGAGTGACAACAAGGACAGCTTCACAGGCTGCAGGCAGCTATGGGTGAGCTGTGGCTGCTCAAGAAAAGTACTTAAGCATCTGGTCTAACACTATGACTGGAACAGGTCTTCTCTTTTCTTCCCAAAGCAGTGGTGGAATCACCATCCCTGGAAGTATTCAAAACCTGTGTAGATGAGGCTCTTAGTGACATGGTTTAGTGGTGATCTTGGCAGTGCTGGGATAAAGGTTGGACTTGATGATCTTAAAGGTCTTTTCCAACCTAGTTGATTCTATGATTCTTAGGTGTCTGCTTGTTGTGGTTTAAGCCCAGGTGGTAACTTGGCATCACACAGCCATTTGCTTACCCCTCCTCCCCTTTCCACTCCAGGCAGGATGGAAAAGAGACTGGAAAGAATGCAAACCCCATAGGTTGTGATAAGAGCAGTCCAATAACGAAAGTGTAATATGAAACTACTACTTCTAATAAGGGAATAATAACAAGGGGAGAGAATGTAAAACTAGAAGAGGAAGGGGAAAAAAAAAACCCAGCCAAACCAATAAACAAAGTGATGCACAATGCAATTGCTCACCACCCGCTGACTGATACCCAGCCCAACCGAAGCAGCAGTCCGGGCCTTCTGGGTAACTCCCACAGTTGGGCATGATATGCTGTGATATGGAATATCCGTTTGGCTAGTTTGTGTCAGGTGTTTTGTCTGTGCTACTTTTTCACTTCTTCTGTCCCTCCTCACTGGCAGAGCAAGAGAGAGCATTGATCGGAGTAAGCTCTACTTAGCAGCAACTAAACCATCTGTTTGTTATCAGCACTGTTCTCAGACTAAAGCCAAAACACAGCACTGCACCAGCTACTAGGAAGGAGAAAAAACTAACTGTTACAGCTGAACCAGGACAATGCTTAAGTACTTTACTAAATAAGATTAACTAGTAGTCCTTTCATCTGCATTTTATTACATGTGGCCTTACTATAGAGCTTAATTAAATGAATGAGCTAGTTAACTGTATTACAATGTCAAGATTTGAATAAAAGTTTTCATGTGAAACATTGTTTTTCATTCATTTTCATGTCAAAAATCGTTTTTTGTTCGTTTTCATGTCCTGATCATTCTCTGAATTTTCTGTTTGTATTCTGCATTTAGAGCCGTTAATCTTCATGCTCTATCTTCCTCCATTTGCAGCAAACCCACAGATATAAAAGGAGAAAATACATAGCGTAAACACCAAAATGTTCCAGCATGGCTGAAACAAATGAAATCACAGCTTCCCTTGAAGATTATCAGCAGGAGAAATAACTAAAGGAACTTGTCTTCTTTTGTCTGTACTGAAGGTATAAGACATCAAAATAAGCAGATCATAACAATCTGTTCTGTGCATATCTTAAAAGCATAATAATACTTTAAATCAGAGTATCTGAGTATGAGTTCACATCAGATAGGCAATTAACCTTATGCCTCAAAATATTTCAAATCTGCCTGTCCTTGAGAATTTACTGATGGCATATAAACTATTTACATCTTTTCTGAATAATTTATCCTGTCTTTCCATTATGCCAAATGAATTTATAATCTTGGATAATGAAGCATTCCTGAGTGAAAATTAATATAGGGCTGCATCTCCTACTGAGTACAAGTCTGTGAAAATACATTTTTTTTTCTACAGAATTTTATAAATTCTTTAAAAGTACTTATCCAGTAATTCTAGGATCAAAGAGCTTGGTATTGCACAGCTTTTGCTGATATAAAACAAGGTAATTCCATTTATCTCAAAAGAGCATGTCCTGATTTTTTTAGCAGTGTTAAGTTAGAATTGAGCCCAGAATATTTAACTCTACCAGAAACATGTGGATCTTAACTTTATTCAGATGGATATTCTGTCCCAATGTTACCCTTCATTTCATGACATTTAATTAAGAAAGGTCATTTTTCTCTTCTTCAGAGTACTTGTAAATATTAATCTATTTCCCTTATGTATAGTTTCTTCTGCACAAATGTATTAACATCAGCCCACTTAAGGTCACTTTAGCTAATTTTGTGCTGAAGAAAAAAGATCAGAGCAAGCTCTGTAGAATTAAATTATCCCATGCAAATTTGATTTTCTGCCTGTATTTGACTTAAAGTATTTAAAGACTCTTAAAGACTGTCTTTCTAAGATGCAAAAATATATGGACAGTAACTTCCACACATGATTATAAGCCACAAGACAAGCAACCTGCATTTGTTATTTGTGTGGTATTGTTTAACAGTTTTATAAAGTTATAGGAAATAAAATAATACTAGTCTTACATTAATTGCTTTTAAAAAAATAAAGGTTAGAATAGGATGTAGATGCAAGTAGTTTCTCTTTATTGTTCATGTGCCAATACGAATGAACTCTTAAAATGGGCTGGTGGTAGGGCAGTGGAAGCAGATCTCTTCCTGTCTTTCCTCAATGGAAGTTCTCTTTAGCAGTTTCTTAGTTGCTTGACAGTAAAGCTACCCTCTATGTTCTCTTTGTCCTTGTCCTTAATTCTGTTAGGTGTGCAGTGTTCTCCTCTTCCTGTTTTCTTTTTCCAAGTATTTAGGGTGTTTGCTCTTTTTTTACGTTGTCATTTACAGCCTTCTTCCCTTTGGCCTTGAGTTTCTTTTGTTGAAACACATTCTGTAAGTAAGTCATCAAGATACTCCATGCTGATGGAATCTCAATGTGCTCCTTAATTCCTACAGGCATAGCAGGAAAGAAGTGACAATGTGGCACAAAGTTTATCAGTGACTTTTGAAATTCCTTTCTGGAGCTTTTAAGTTTTCCAGCAGTATCTTTGAGATAAAGAAAAAGCGACATCCAATGATGATCAGCTTTAAGGGGAGCAGGTATTTGGTGCCTGTCTCTGAGAGGCCCCTCCTCCAGTGGGAAATGTCAAAGTTGTAAACATTGGCTGGGAAGACAGAAAAGGAGAAAGTCAGAAATGCTACTTTTAGTAAAAAATGTTACGTTTTTAAGCCTTAATTTCAGGAAAGATTGATAACAATGGAGAGGCCACTACCCATTCATGTTTTTCTCACCTGATATAACAACATTAAATTGACTCTACTGACCTAACAGATACAGTAGTGTGTACCAAAGACAGGCAGACTGGTGCCTTGGAAGCTGTTAGTTTTCTCTCTCCATACCCTGGAATTTCTGAAATACTGGGTGAATTTCGTTTTGTTTTTTTGGTTGTGTGGTTTTTTTTTTTGTTTTTTGTTTTTTTTTTTGTTTTGGTTTTGGTTTGTTTTTTTTGTGCAATTGCAAAAACTAGCAGAAATGAGCAATTTGATGGAAAAGTAATAAAGCTGAGTATTCATTCCTACCAGCTGAAAGAAGGGATTATAAGACTGGATAGGAAAGAGGCTAATGTCCTGCAGGAATGTGTCTCTCCAAGTGATGCAACACTTCAGTACCTGGACTCAGTTCAGTTTCCACTTGGATGAAGCTTCCAGTACATGACCTAGAGACAGGAGATTGGACCAAGCAAAGGAAGCTTCTTATTAAAGGTCACATTTAGGTTTCTGGTTTACTTAATGAGATTATTTACCCTCCCTGTTCCTGAAGCTTTTCTCAAATGACTAGCTGAAATTGGAGGAAATTGTTGGTAGTTTAATGATTCAACAGCATGTTGGTATTATGAAGATATTTTAGGAATACAAATTGGCTGATGAATGAATGGATGGAAAGATAAAAAGAAAGAGCCCTTTTCCAAGGAAAGGGTATCCATCAGGCTTTACATTTCAGTAATACTTGTTGCCAAAAATGTTTTGAATGTATCATTAGGACTTTTTGTATGTTTGGAAAGCACTCAATTTATTTCATATGAAAATGCACCTGTGAGTTTTGTTTTTTTTTTTTTCTTCTGGGCAAATCTTAGTCCTACAACAAAAGACTTTTGCTGTAAGATGAATATACCCTAGGCCATGAGCCTTCTGCTATTTTCCATGAAATTTAAGATAGCAGTCAGCTGTCAGACTTCTGTTTCCTATTTTACCAGAAGACATAATTCATCCTGTGAGCTGACTTAAAAATGAAATTTCAGCAAACTGGACAACTTAGATTTGAGGACATATGCTGTTGCTCTTGAAAAGGTCACTCTGTGCCTGGAATACCATCTCTTGTTTCTGTTCTTGTTCTTTTGCAGCTTTGGAAAGTGAAATGTTCCACAGAGTATGTGGGAATATCTAGAGCAAGGACATAAGCGTGACTAATAGTTGTGATAATTATATCCCTCCTGTTGGCCTCCTGGTGAAGTGTCTTTTATTTACTTCTTTAGGTTTCAAATATACTACAAATAGTAAATGGATTCTTCCATTTACTATTTATATACACTATGACAAAGCTCAGGTACTCAAAGTGCCTTAGATCAGTAAGCCAAACAGACCAACCCTGACTCAAAGCTTAAGTTACTTTACTCTTTAGAAAAACTAGTCAGCTTTGCTTATTATTGCTATGCTGCTGAAATAAGTTTGGTTTTTTTTCCTACATTGAATGGTGAAAACCAACAAAAACCTTTTAATGCGTACCTGGGTCATAAATGAATGTCAAGGATTCTGTACTGTTAGACTTTAGCTCTTTTCCTGGCTCATGTGTAGACCTCAGCCTTCTGCCAGCCCCTTCATAAAGACCCCAAGGATGTCTAGCACAGCTGGCCTCAGGCACAGCTCCAAATTGCCTCCAGTGAGGGAAGGCTCAATGCATTTACTGTTACCAGGTTCATTGTTTTGTCCTTAGTAAAAACCACTAAATTAAATAGTGAAAAAATAATTAGGACTTTTCATTTTTCTGTGGGGAAAAAGGTGACCAGCCCTGTGATATGCAATAAAAATAACTGAAGAAGTCAAAGTTTCAAAGTAATTTTCATAAAGGCAAGAAATCAAGTGACACAATCTTTCTAGCCACTTCAATAAATATAGGGTGGTGATTAGCAAATAGAACTGAGTAATTGTAGTTTTCTGCTCAACTCAGCATAATTTGCTTAAGTATCTATGTCAATCAACGTTATATTTAGATTGACACCATAGGGATATGTAAAACCTATTTATTTCTCAATAAATATTTAAAGAGATTATATAAGTAATAATGTCCAAAACTCAGGGATTTTCCCTGAAAAGATTAGTTATTAACAGTCTAATAGAAAACTACTCATCTGCTTATCCTTATCTAGAATAGTCTAAGCATTAATAATTCTAGTCCTAGGCTTATGTGACAATTCCTCATCCGTTCCCCCCTCCAGCATTGAGGTGCGGATTTATTTGCCCTCACAGAACATCTCCAGTGGCATTAGAAATAGCCACTCAGGACTATGGGATGCACATGTGTTTCTGGAATGGTAGCTGGAAGGAGCGCAGAATAGGCTGGAGAATCTTAAATAATGTGCTCTTAAGAACCCAGTGCTAAGAGAAGCCAGTCTTTCGCAAAGTAAATAAATGCAGGTATTGGGCTGAGTTTTCTCTAGGAGTATCCACAAAATCAGAATTCAGAACAAAGCCTGCAGGTTTTAAAAGTAATTCAGAAGCAAGCCATTTTGTTTTATTGTGTTTTATAGTATTTTCCATGTATGTACCAAACCTGGTTTTTCAAAAGGGAAAGTGGAAAGATACCAATGGTATCAACATAAACACAGCATTTCAGACTTGTAAAGAAAATTATCAGAACATGAAATTTTAGGTTGTCCCATTTTGGCAAAGAACTTGAGAATTACCAGTATGAGACTGGAATTTTCTTATTTTAATATGGCCACTAAAGAGAAAAAAAAGTATATAGAATTTGTCTCCTTTTTTTTTCTTATTGTATTGCAGATGATGTTAGCACTTTCAGAGCTAAGGGTGGTATTATGCCTGTAGTAACTTTCCATCAGAGGAAGTTTCCTGCTTTCAGTCATTTCCTAGTGCTGAATCTATAAATGCTTGAAGTGAGTTTGTCTGTAGTTACTAATTTTCCCCAACCCTTTTGGAAGGAGAATCATCAAAAATAGATACATGCAAAGTATAATGTGTGCAAAATTTGGCCTTGAGAAAATGATATCAAGTAGGTCACTTTAATCATTGACTTGGATTTTGTTTCGTTCCTTTCAAGCCTTTTTGTCAAAATTTCAGAGCTATGAAACAAGTGAAGGAAATGTGAGTTTTCCATTGCAGAATTGATGATGGCTCAATTCTTCCACATTACTCTTATTCATTACCTATTCTTCCTGGTCCCAGCTGTATAGAAATACCAGATGAGGGCTTTTCAGTGTTCTAGATAGACTAAATACTAAATTTCCAAAGGTGTCAAGAACTCTGTCAATTCCTGTTAAAATTAGCATCCTCTGTTTCCCATCTGCTGTTGGTATCTAGGACCTGTCTCTGAAGCTGTTTCACAAGTGCTCTCAGTAGTTTCACATAATTTCTACTGCCTTTTCAAGCCTCAGTTGAGCCTTTTCTAGCTGTAGTGATGGTCATATTTCAGTTTTTCAAGATGAAATTTCTTCCTAGAAATTTTCTGGAATGACTACATTGACATTCCCCTTCACAAAGATCTTTAGGGTACGCATTTCTTATCTGAGAAGAGGACAAAGCAATAAAAACATTTTAAGTGCCTTTTAAGCTCTATTTTAGTTGACCCAGCTCCCTCTGAAGGTTTACATTTGTCTTAACAAGCACCAAAAACATCTGGGGAAAAAAAGAATAAGCTAACTGAAGCAACAGTGCTGTAATACTTGTAATTTACAACCAGATGAAATAAAACTTTAAATGCTTAAGCTTTATAATTATTTCCCCATATTTAATTCCATAGCAAGTTTGTATGTGGAAAGAGGCATACATCTGGTTTTTATTTGGTTTTACAATCATCATATAGCCTTTTCTGATGTTTTGTGGGTCACAGATAGAGAAACATTGGCCTAAAAGTTGGGTATCTGTCCCACCACTCCTAACCTACATGCATGTGTGTCTGTAAAAATTCTAAAGCTGCTTGATTTTATGTGTTCTTGGAATACTATTTTTCCCATTGAAAGCTGAAAATGCATATCACTTTTAGTGGCATTTAATTGTGTCATTCCCAGAAGACTTGTGTTTAAAATCAAACAGAAGTTTTGATTTTTTTTTTTTCTCTAGATGATACCTTATTAGCACAGTAAAATTCCCCTTTATGTGACTGCTTAGAGCTCTTTTCATTATCCAAAATGGACTCTGTGCACTTAGTGCACTTATTTGCTACCCCACTCAAAGCGTCTGTTCCTTTTAAGGTACGTTTTAATTCTCTTCCTTGAAGAAACTTCAGGATGAACCTTTTGTGATATAAAAAGGTTGGTAGTTAAAAAAAAAATAAGAAATCTGGAAGAGATGGCTTCTCTGGCTCTTGCTCAGCCCATTGCCAACGCCAGCTCCCGGGTGTTTCCTGCAGAGCCATCCCAGCCTGTACTGATGCATGGGGTTGTCCCATTCCAGGTGCAGGACATCTCATTTCTTCTTGCAGAGCTTCATGAGGTCCTTGTCAGCCCATTAGTGCAGTGTTTGAGGTCCCTGTGAAGAGCAGCAGAACCTTCCTGAGCATCAGCTGCTCCCACCCTAACTCAGTGCCACTTGCAAACCTGTTGAAGATGACTCCCACCCCATCATCTCTGTTTGATAAAGACACCAGGCAATATTATCTCTGATACCATGCCCTGAGAAACTCTACCTCTGAAGAGGAAAGTTAGATTTTTAACCAATGACTGCTATTGCTTGAGCCCAATGGTCCTGCTGTTTTTCAACCCGTTTTTAGTCTGTTCATCCAGTTCACTTGTCCCAGTTTGACTACTGGGAATCTTTGGCGGATCTTGTCAAAAGCCTTGCTAACAAGAAAAAATTACATGCACTGGTCTTGCCTATGGAACCAGTCATTCCACAGCAGTTAGCTGAACTCGTCAAGAACAGTTTCTCTTGGTAAATCCATGCTGTTCCTTCCTATTGTCTTGTCCTTTGATAATACTTGTCAGTGGCTTCTGTGGGGACTTGCTCCACAATTTTCTCAAGGAAGTGAGGTTAGACTGATCCACTAGTACTTCCCTTTGCCTTTTATTGAAGATGGTTTGCCATAGCTTTTCAGATGTGATAGTTATTTGCCTTGCTATCACCAGTCTTGGATGCAGCCTGTCCAGTCCCCTGGACTTATACATGTCCAGCTTGCTTCTGTAAATCTCTAACCTGATCCTTGACAATCATGTACTTCTCACCCCCAGTCTTTGTTAATGCATATTAAGAAAGGGTTCCATGTAATGCTTCATACTGTTAGTACCATTGATGAACACCAAGGTTGGAAAGAAGTGCTGGGATTGAACAGCTGGGAAGAGACAGATGGAGTAGGAAGTAGTAAATGGCTGACAGCCATATCAACAAACAAAGGATATATGTTATTCATTTTGAGTTGATGCTAAAGACAAAGCAGATTTAAGTATTTGGGAATGAAGCAGATGGGATGGAAGCAGTTTCCAGAGGCATGGGAAGAATACCTTTTACTAAATACATATGTCAAGTCATATGACAATACAGATAACAAAAATAGATATTTACATTTGCAGTGAGTCTGCAGTAGCTTTCTGTGAGGTGGAAAACAAAGCTTTTCTGTTATTAACTACTGGTGAATGAATGCACTCCTCTTTTTACAGTGATCTGTACATTAAAATTGCATCTCTCGTGCTGGAAGTAAACTAATAGAGGTAATAAAACCAATTATAAGCTACACATTATTGTAATTCATCTTTTTCTGGAATACACACACTGCAGATATGAAAGACCTAAATTTTTATACAGCAAAGGATGAATTGTAGTATTTTCCCAGACACTGGACTAGATTATGCTCCTGCTGTTCTCTCTGCTTATCCCCCAGTGGGCATCATACAGTCCCTCTTATTTTCTATCTTTCCTTCCTCTCACAAACCATTTATATGCAGAGGTATGAGGTCTTTCTCATGATTCAGTATACTGTGGGACCTTGGTCATGACTAAGCTGCCAGGACCTATGACTACATAAAAATCCATGTTATTTACCTATGAAATTAAACAATTTTTGGTAAGAATAAGCACTCTAGATTTCTTTATATCATCTCTACTGCTTCTTCACACTTGGAGAATACACACCTCTTAGAGCTCACAGCATTCTTCACTGTCACCTTTGAGGTTACAAGGTATTTATGGTTTGGTAAGAGAAAAAGAGACCTGATCCATTTCAATAAACTGATCAGTGAATACTTGCTCTAAGATTCAGTGGTTTGGGTTACATATGAATGTTTTGAGGGACTAATGTGAAAAATGGAAAGAAATTAGCTGGTTAACTGCATGTGATGAGGATAGGAGGGAAACACATAATTAGATTAGATAGACATACACCCACCCACCTCTTTAAAAAACTGTTCATTGTTGTTTTAACAGTTTGAATGTGCATTTGCTGTGGTGGTTCTGTGCAGCTATTACTGAATTACTGTAACTGTGAGGCTTTCATTCAAGTCCTTAGGTTTTGTACTTGCCCCTTCTTGGATGAGTTCTGTTCTGTCTTAGTTTCAAATGCTAGTTAAAAAAAAAAAAAGCAAGCAGCAAAGGGAAACTGAAAAACACCATCTGTGTAAGGAGCATGGGAGCATGCCATAGCTCCCTAAATTGCCCTTTTTCCTTCTGATTGTTGTTACTTTATGGAAAGTCAAAATCATTTGATGGATTGCTGCAAGCTAGTAAAAAGGTGATGTAGGAGAAATTGCTATAAAATTTAGTTTTAAGCTACTACCATCAGAAATCTATAAGGTTCTTAATAAGTCTTCGTGCTGAGCAGCACACTTTCTGCTTGAGCTGAATGTAGTATTTGTCACAGAAAGACATTTTCTTGTCTATCTGTATTCATCACAATTATATATGCCGTGTCTTATGCTCTTGCATTATAAAGAGCTGCATTTCCCCTATGTATATCAGCCATGACTGCAGTACAGGAAAAATAACTGATTCTCTCTTAATTCTTCTTTTTTTTTTTTTTTAAGGAACTGTAGTCTTACAGATAGAGTTTGGTTTGTAATCAAACATATTGTGCAAGAATGGCAGTCAGGAAACAATCTTTGAGTAACAGGAAAATTCAAGATGCTTCCCTAGTATTTCAGAAATAAGAATGTACTTTTTGTTTCTCAAAAGTTGCCCAATTCTAGTTATTTATTTATTTATCTAATTAATTAATTTTAGGCAAGTTCAAGGGTGTTTTGCTATTTTTGTAAACATTCTTCTTGCATTTATGAACTTGATATTCTTTAGGTAATTTGAACTACTTCACTCAAAACACCTCCTAATGTTTCGAAGTGTAATTACACAGCAGTCTGCAGTTAATAAAGCGCAGCAGTTTGTAAAATGAACCTCCTAGCACCACATCCATCTTTTAATTTCTCTGTGAGGAGTCACAGTTATACTTCATTAGGGAAAAGCAGTGGGTCTCCGTCTTTCAAAAAGAGATGTGTCAGTTTAAAATGGATGCATGGAAAGCTCCCTCCCCATGCTCTTCAAACAAGCATATCTCTTAAGACAAAGTGTCTAAATGCTTGCATTATTAATGATGCACCAAAAAGCCCTCTTTTTCTGAGTTGAATGCTCAATCATTTGAACTTTTTACTCTGAAATTATCAACAGCAATTTTAATGGTGCAGCTGACTATAAATGGAGGCAGGTTGCCTGTGGCAATGTCAGATGCGATCACATCAGGCTGAAGACCTTGGCAGTAATCCGGGCTGACAGCTTCCCCCATTACTGCTTTTTCCTCGCCGCTCTATCGGCACACGGTGTGATGCAAACAGACAGGCTGTGCGCGCAGTCAATGCATTGGAATCGTGCGCTCTGTGCATCAGTCCTGAGCTCACAGCATTGCTGCTGTGGAATCTTCACTTCGGAGAAGAGAAGGCTCTGGGGAGACCTTAAAATAGCCTTCTAGTACCTAAAGGGAGCCTACAAGAAATCTTCAATGGGGCTTTTTACAAAGGTCTTTAGTGACAGAAGAAAAGGGAATGGTTTTAAACTGACAGAGGGGAGATTTAGATTAGACATTAAGAAGTTCGTCCCTGTGTGGGTGGTGAAGTGATGGCACAGGTTCCCCAGAGAAGTTGTAGCTGCCCCATCCCTGGCAGTGTTCAAGGCCAGGTTGGATGGGGCTTGGAGCAACCTGGTCTAGTGGAAGGTGTCCCTGCCTGTGGCAGTGGGTTGAAACTGGATGAGCTTTAAGGCCCTTTCCAACCCAAACCAGTCTGTGATTCTATGAAATTCTACAGATTTGGTAAGTAAGTTACAGACTTGGCAAGTCCAGCAAAAACAATTTTCTTGTTTTTCAGCTTTGCTGCATTCCAACTTTCCAAGCGTCTTCCCACTTGAGCTAACCTGCTTTCAGGACCAACAAGTGCTTGAATCATTAAAATGATGAAAGGGAAAATTAGAAAAACTTAGTTAGTAGCTTTTGAAACAGGGGGTAAGCCATAACAATTCTTTTCAATAAGTTTGTGTGCTTTAGACAGACACCATTCCTGTTTGCGCCTCTCAGAAGCTGCAGCACTAATTTAACTGTAACGGCTTTCAGAAGCTGCAGCACTAACTGTACTGCCTAAAAATAAATCACAGGTCTACATCTCACTTATATGTGCTTTTCTATATATATTTTACTTTTTTTTTCCACGCAAGTCTCAAATACTTTATTACCAGTGTTTATCTGCTTTGGTATCTTAAGTGTTAAAATACATGAATTTCTAGGAAACATCATGATAATCAATAGCTGCTGCTTGATATTAACATCTGTAATGGATTTAATGGTAAATATTTGATTTTGAATAAATATTTTAAGAAAGTGGTGTTCTTGGTAATTTGAAGAGAAAATCATGGAGATAAGTGGGAGAAGTAATAATTTATAAATAAGGCCACAGCAAAATATCCTCTCTTATATATAACTCTATGGTCTCACAACTCAAATGAAGCCAAAAAAGCCGTTGCTTTAGATTTTCTTTAATTTTTTAAAAATTTTTATTTTATTTCTTCTTACCTTTCCTTTTTTAATTAATCTCCCTTTTTTTTCTTTTCCTTTTTTTTCCCCTTCCCCTTATAGATTACGTACAAAGTAAAGTAGCACTTAAGTACTAACAAAATAACACTGGATTTTTATGATTTTTTTTTTAACTTGAAAGAAATCTCTTTAGTATAGGCATTTATCCTTCAATTTATCTCAGCAGGTTTGAGAAGTTGTCCTCACGCTTTCCAAATATTAAGCATATTAGTGATATTATAAATGTTACAAAGTCACTCTTAAAGGTCTGAGAATAAAAAAACCCCTAGATCAATAGAAAGGTTACTCTCATGAAGAAGCTTTCATGAAATGCTGTCAACATGTCTTTTTGCTGGATATTAATGATCCACTTTTTATTAACAGTACCTGTCTATTAAGGTATTTTAGAGCCCTGTCAGATAAGACGGCACTGAGGAAGTAGTCTCCTTTGTTGCATAGAACCAGACTTCCCAGGCACTATGTACTCTTTGTGTCATATTTCCATGAAGGCATTTCTGTAAAACTGAGATGTGGGAAATACCTTTTGGCTGGAATTGAGACACAACAAAACTTTGTCAGGATTTATAATTAGAAATTGATTTTTTGGGTTTGTATGACTTAGAGCTCTGGTTAGTGTATGCACTGTGATTGGCAACCTCTTCTAAAGAGACAAGATTAAAAAGGTCACAAAGTTATCTGTCTTCTAGCTCAAGATGATAAATCCATGCAATAATTGAAGCAGAGAAGCAGAGAGGCTGAAAAGCTTTATCTGATAGTTTGCTGTACTGTGCTTCCTATCTGGGGGTAGAGATAAATTATAAATCACATGCAATAGAGTAAGTCTTCAGGTGATGTGAATGTTATCAGTCTCAGCATTGCAGTGTATCTTCCTGAGCTTCCAAGAAGTCCCAAGGTGTGGAGGCAATCTTTACCTGCAAACTGTCATGCACAGTGAAGGTCCAGCACCTGGAAACTGATGAAATCTGTTTCCCAGCCTTTAGCCCTGGGGTAACAAGAAACAGTTCTTCCCAGGGGTTAAAGATGAGCTTAATGTGCTGTTTGGTGTGTGTCTACCACAAACATCTGGCTTGACCATTTGCTGGGTATGAAGACCAGCTGTGCAAAAGCAAGCCTGACACAGAGCATAAGAATAGTTATATAGCTTAATAAAGCAGTATGTGGCAGATAGTTAGGAGAATGCCGTGGTGTTTCTTACAGCCACTGGAAAGCCTGCTCCTCCCATATCAGGATTTTGACCTTCATCAGTGGCTAAACCACTTGGAGAAGTGTGTGCTTGTTATTGTTTGCAAGGAAGAAGGGCTGTCTCGACTTTGGCGGTAGATTAGCCTGCTTTTGGGGCCAGGACTGCTCATCTCTGCTGCAGCAGCAGCACTTGCTGTGGCTTTTTTGAAAGTTTTTTTATTTTTTAAATGGTTATGGAGCTGTGGTGACTTACTTAGGCTTGAGTAATAGCTCATCTCTTCTAGAAGTGCATTAGTGCTTACTGTTTTCTGGAGAAACAGTGGAACAGTATATATGGTTTTCCACGATGTTGAGTAAAATTGATTACAGCTAAGAATGTCCTGCTCAGTTATGAGAAGGGATGGTTTTAGTTCATTAGGATAGAGATATGCACATTTGTATGGCAGGCACAGACAGCCCTAGGGAGAGAAAAGGGTCAGAAGAGGAAGAAATGTGGCTCTTGAATATTTAAGCCATTTTACCTAAATTGTACCTTACCCAAAAGGCCAAACAAGACAACAGAATAGAGAGAAGCACCTCTCTGAAAATTAAAGGCTTTCAGTTCACTAAAACTTCATTTATTATGGGATTTAGAAGCAGCTGAAATAAGAAAATGCTGAATAGTCATGCTAGGAATCATAAAACAGGAAAGTAATTTTTCACTTACTGATTCTGTTCTGTTTGCCATCATTCTCCACCAAACTAACCTCTTGAGAGCTCAGGCCAGGAGATCTTTTCCCTGGCACAGGGCCTGTGCCAAGGCCTCTTGGCCTTCTAGGTGTGGCTGCAACACAGATAAGACCCAACTCCAACTACTTTCTCCACAAAGGATTTAATAGCTCTTGGAGAAGTACAGCATGCTGCATAGACGATGCTGAGAGCTGACATGTCTGAGGCTCACAGGGAGTGTGGCTTCTGTAATTAACAGCAATTCCAGGTGTTTCTCCCTTTCTTTAAAGTCCCTTTTGATGTTTCCTGAATTATATGCCATATTTACATATTTTTTTAAATCCAAACATTTATTTTTATGTCTTCTCCTGTCAAGCCAACTTTGCTAACTTCTCACTATGTCACCTGGGATGTATCATGTTAATATCAGAGGAAATGTGGGAAGCTGGATTATTAGTGCTTAGATATAGTCAAGGTGGTATAATCAAAAAAGAGAAAAAAAATCTGAAATTTCATCCATGCATGTCTTCATGATCACAGCTTTATATTGGAAAATAACCAGTAGCTAGAGTACACATAACGAAAAGGTTTAAGGTGAAACAAATTTGTGATTTCCATTTTCCTCTTTCCAGTTCATTACTAAACATTTGAAGAAGAAAAATGCATACAATGCTTATTTATTTACAAGTGTGTAGTTGAGTCCTGGCTGGGCATCAGAGCACTTCCTAGTCCTGCCCCTGAAGTGAGTGATTTTCACCCTTCTAATTCTTGAGAGAAGAAAAGCTACATAAAGCAAAGTGGTTGGTGGTTTTTTGCCTTTCTGATTTGACTTGAGAAGAGGTGTAATTTAATAGACCTGTGGTCAGAAAGGTATCTTTCTGTTGACCTCAGCTGGTTTTGGACAGGCTCACTCAGCAGGTTGATTATATACGTTTCTCTGAAAAATATCATGATTTACTGGTCTGTAAGTGTGTAAGGGATTTTGGGATCACAGCATTTAGTACCTACCCTGCAGCAAATGCAC
The DNA here is from genome assembly GCF_033815535.1 of Pezoporus flaviventris. Lineage (NCBI taxonomy): Eukaryota > Metazoa > Chordata > Aves > Psittaciformes > Psittacidae > Pezoporus > Pezoporus flaviventris. The sequence goes on along the minus strand of NW_026892626.1, from coordinate 4,994,666 downwards.
TAGATGTGGTCTGTGAATCTGTCTGGCTGGTTTCACTGGCACTGGAGGCTGGTTCACATGCAGCCTACCCGCATCCCAACTTGGAGAGCACTGTGGTGGTGGTGGCCTCTCAGCTCTTCTGGGAGCCTTCCGAAGTGCCAGCACTTCTGAAGAACTTACCTGTCTTGAATGTTTTCTTGGAAAGGCAATGCTCTGACCATTTTACTAAGAGCTAGAATTCAGAATGAAATTCTTTTAATAGATCCTGTTGGAGGGTACATTTACATTTAGCAATCTTTCATGTAGCTCCATAAATAGTCCACATACAGAAACAGTGCAGAAACACATTTGCAGTTATCTCTTTACTGAGTTTTCCCATCCCTGCTGTCTCCCAGTCTTTTCTTTCAGAGGGTTTGGTGGATTAACCTCATGAAGTTAAATTCTGTATGTACTGAGGGCCTGTGTGCTTGGAAAGATTGTTTCCTTTTCCAGCTTCATTGGTCAGTCCAGTAAGATGTCATCTCTCACTGTCTCTCTCATTGCTATTATAAATTCAATGTTACTTTATAATGTGTACTCCTTCATGCAGATCATGTATTTCTACATCCTTCTTTTTCTGCCATTGAGTATAGTGGTGTTTATATGTAATATAAAAAAATAACTGTTTTTAAAATATTTAGAAACAAATTTTATGGACAAATAATCAACAATTACGTGGAACATGGTTTTTCAATGTTTTTATGGAGTTGTAACTAGGCATCTGGCAGGAGGAGCTACCTAGGATCAGACTGGGGTGCTGCAGTGGGAGAGAGTTGCAAGGGGTCAGTGTGAGTCTCAACAGCAGCAGCACTGGAAGAAGTGGAGTATGGCTTGTAGGGGATGGCAGGAGGTCAGAGACTGATGAGGTAGCAGGGAAATGGTTAAATGCCAGCTGTAAATGTAGAAAACTGAAGTCTGAGCTTGACATTAGTGTGATGGTACCCAGGGGGATTGAGGAGTCTGGAATTACAGAAGTACTGTGGAAATTTGGCAAATGAATACAAAGGCAGCTACAACATGGGTGGGAGGACTTGGACGGGCTAACGAGAACAAGTTACTAAAGCATAATAAATGTTATGTCCAGGTAAACTCGAGAGTTGTCAAACCCACTCATAAATATACTGATCCTTTCCTAGGAAAACACAAAAATGAAACACTGCATGCTACAAGATACATGATGTGACAGTGCCACAGACTGCTACTGTATGTGTGAGCTGGAATAACTAAGGCCTTCCTGTGGATTTATTGAAAGGTTTAAAATAAAGCTTTGTAAACAGGCAGAGAAAAAATCTTATACCTTGCCACAAATACAGTGCAGTGTGGTTGTGAGTAGGATCTGCAGAGATAGTCAAGTCTCCACCTATTGATGAGATACTGGGGGAACCTGTGTCTTCTATTCACTCCTAACCAAACTGATAGTAAAGCAAAAGCTGCAGCAAGGTCTAACAGCAGCTCTACTTTAATTTCTGATGGTTAGACACATTAGAATTTGAACCAAATCAGTCTTGTAACAGTGGATGTGAGAAACTCTTTGGCTAAAGAAAATATAATCATGCCAGCACTTCGCTTGAGTCGAATGCCAATCCATGTCTTAATTCCCTGGAGTACTGAGTCTCCTAGCATCACTCTCCCTTTCCACAGGTCTGAAACTACATTTTTCTCACAGTTATATTTCATATAATCCTATTGCATGAGCTTAGATAAGAATTAAATTAGGTAAGAATTAAATTAGTGCTAAAATGTTGTAAGTGGAAAACAGGCTTGTAGCAGTCTACACAAAGACTGAGGACTGCTTGTTTCAGGTTCGGTAGCAGGTTTGTTGCAAGATGGCCACCACAGAGGGGTCAGGGATGTTAACTGTAATGAGGTTTCAGTTTCCTCAATGAGTCAGTGTTTTCACCTTGTGTTAAATTGAGAAATCCATGAAAAACTAGTCAGTATTTGCCTCTCAACTTCATTGTATAAATTTTGGAATGCTTGAAATAAAACCAACAGGTTTTTCCACTCTCAGTTTCTAGCATCCTTTAGTTTCATATAACAAGTAAGGCTCTTCATCATCTTCTTTCTTTCAAAAGTAATATTGCCTAATGCACAAAGATCTCAAACAACTCTTTAATAATACAACAGTTCTACAGCTAGGACCTGAAATCATGTAAGCTTCCAATGAGCTCATCTGTTTCCATATGGCAAGAAGAATAAACATTTTGGAGTTCTTAAATGTGCTTTTTACCACTTGTGAGCAAAGAAATAATTCTGTGAAAGTCATCAAAGGAAATTTTACTTCTATAAATGGAAATCTTATATCACTGTAAGCAGTTCTGTGGCTTACTTGCTTGGATCTTTCCTGTAAGTGTACACATTTCCCAGTCTGTTTAGGAGCTTGATTTGTTAGGTTGCTGTTTTCATAGCTGAAGACAACATTCAATCTCACATTAGAGAATAGTTGCATATGATACTACAAGAAATACTGATTTAAAGGAAATAATGGTATTAGAAGTAAATAACTTTTTTAAATTCACCTATAATTTAATTTTTGTGCAGCATGAATCAACCCTTCATTGTTATTATTTCTTTTATTATGAGTGCATGTAAAAATTGTAACAGTTAAAATAACCAGGTTTATAGGAAAAATGTGGGCTGCAAAACAATTTCTACTGGGAGCACAGAAATACCAACTTCAGCTAGTACTTTGCATTTAGGGAAGGTGTGTACAAGATGTGAGGTGGCAGGAAATCTGTTCTATATGACCTCATAGCATGATTGACAGTCTGCATGGCAGCAACAAAATCCTGTCCTCTCTTGCAGTGACTCAGTGTAGTGCTATTGTACGACAGACAAAATGGTCAGAACAGACTACTTACTGCCAGTGTCTCTTCTGGAGTAAAGGAGTTTGGAGACTGGTTAGAGATGTGTGAGGGGCTTTGGGTCATTACCTTTCATTTAGTTCTTATGTTTAAAAACTAAGAAATAGCTCAAAAATAGTCTGTCGTCTGATATATATTGATCTCTGGCAGTAGTCCTTCAGGAGCTGTACATCTATAAATTCTAAACTTGATAGGGCCCAAAGCAACACAAGTCCTGAACACGTGCTCTTTGGCTCATCAGGCTGTGAAAGTGATCCCAGTTCAGAAAGTACTTTGCAGGTCTGATTTTAATAAACATGAATAAAACGCCATTGCTTGCAGAATTCAGATATTAACTCAGGAAACCTTTGACGCCTAGAAGACAATCTGCATCCCTGAAATACTGATGCTGAATTCCCTAATGCTCAAAGCAAAACTAGTGTTTAAGGTCCTGTATGAGTAGGTCTTGCTGAAAGCTGTGGGGCTCAGATTCCAAACTGCATTTCACAAAGTGCCAATAAATAAGATCAAGCAAATATCCAGTGGGTGCTCTGATAGTGTGAAACCTGAAGGGTTTATTTCCTCATTCTTTATAAACTGTGTGTGTATCTCTGGGGTTTGGTTGGTGAGTTGCACTGTAGGACACGGAAAATTATTTCTGGTTATTTTCACACATGGTCTAAGACTGCAATCGATCCATTTCTCAGAAATCTTTAAGCTAGGGTTCTCTTCTCATCATGTCAGGAAATCCTCTGTAACTTTTAACCCCTTGTCACTTAACTACTTAGCCCACTAAATGAACAAAAGCAGTACTACTTTGAAAAGTTATATATCTTGGTTGCTGCTCATTCAGACCAGTGTGTTGTAGAGCCAAACAGCTGATCTTTTACAGCACTAAGGTTTGCAAAAGGTTCTGGAGTAGTTTAGCAGCTCCCTGTCCAAAACCAAGAGTGGACCATAGGCTGGGAAGTGCATCTGCTGCATTTGTTTGGAAGAAAAGCAGAGTGGATGAACAACATTACAGCTATGTCTTTTACCATCAATGGCACAGCATCAAACTAGACTGGAATATTAAGTCTGTACTTTGATATCCCTTAAAATCAGTGGGTTTTAAGCACCTCTATACCCATGAATGTGTTTTTGGGTTACCTCCTTTGTGGTCTGGCTTTCCTGCCCAGCTGTATCACATTCTCTGTGAAACAATATATCAAAGCCATCCTTAATTGTCTAAATTATTTACTTTCTAGAAGACAAGCAATAGGGATGCTTCTGAAAGTTCATTCTGAATATATCCTAAATTCATGGATTCACAGACTTACTAGGCTGTGAGAATACAGTGACACATAAACTGGGTATAATTCAAAATGTTCATGAGATGAACTCTCAGGAATCAAAAAGTGCAGCATGTTTCAAGCCTGCAGACAACCTTTTAAAGTGTCTATCTCCAATTACTTCCCATTCCCAGAGGCTTGTTAGATCTGATGTTGATTTTTTTGTCATCATATCAGTCATGCTCCCTCATCTTTGTGGAGCTCCTCTGAGCACATGGCACAAACGGCAGAGTGTGATGGCCTCTGCTTCGATCCTGAGCTGAATCTGTGGCAATACAACACCTTTCAGTCTGGAGCAAAACCGGACAAACAAACAATCAGAAAAAAAAAAAAGAAAAAAAAAGGGAAAAAAAAAGAAAAGGGTTGGGATGGGAAGTGGGAGAAGGAAGCTGAAACTGTTAGTAGGAAGTGGGCGACCTGGATTATAGCTGGTTATAAAAAGAAACTCTGTGTGGGCTGGATCTGACTTTGCAGCAGATTAATACGCTGCCAGGTTCTCTCTGCAGGTGGCCAGAAGAGGTGGTGTGGCTGATGGGGGCTTCTCCGTTCCTACCTTGCTAGGCTTTCCAATGTTATTGTCTCTGTCAGATGGATTTAATTTATATTCAGAGCTACCTCTGGTGACACTAGTGCCCTTCACCACTACTGCCACAGACTCATGGGAGCTGGCACCACACATTTCACCTATATTTCCTTCGTGCACAACTGCAAGTCTCTAGTCACCCTGACCTGAATTTGTTTCACAGCATTACTACTTAAGTAAGTTTTTCTGGGAATGAAGTGTCAGCAGATAACACTAGTGCTGCTCCATAATTTAACAGTTCCAAATACTGGCTGGAGCCTGACTCAACATCCTTTTTTAGTAGACAGTTTAATATTTTGATATTTGCCTATAATTCCCTACTCTGGGGACTAGCAAGTACACGAAGCATGACTTCAGACACATAAATACGTTAAGTACATTTTTGCCAGCTGTCAGATGTAGCTTTGCCCTCTTGGATATATCTGGTGCAGAAAGAGGTGGTTGAAATTGTGGAGGCAGCCATCCTTGAATCCCCTATTACTCTCTCAGGGAGTCTCTGCTTGTCTGCAGATGCTGACTTACTTCTTCCCTTCAGCCATCTGAACTACAAATGATTTGCCTTAATGGTGGGACTATTTTGGCTTCTGAAAGGATAACAGTAGTGGGTGAGGCAACTTGTCTTCTTCAGACAAATACTTTTTTATATCTAAGATATAAAGACAGAAGAAAGATAAGCGAACAAGATCTTTTAATATTGCTGGATTAGGGTTAACTGAGAAAGAAAAGAAAGCTTAAAGAATGCAGTACTTCCAGGAAGAAGAATGTCTTCCAAAATCCATTTTCAAATCAGACTGAGGACAGAAGTGAAAACAAAGAACTGTGGTTTTTCAGAGTGGTGAGAAAGCTGTAGGAGAAGTTTCTCTACAGCCACAATGATTTTTTTCACTGGAATTTGTCCCCTTGGCAATATAAATGAATGCTGTTTTAGAGATTGCTTTACCTGTAGGCCTCACTCACAATTGCCTATAGAAAGAACCATTTCCCAGCCTTAGTATTTGGCCTGCACTTTTCAGCCCAGGGGCAGCCCTACCAAAGTCTTGACACTCTTTATTGTAAGTTTGAATATCACATTAATTATTTTATCAGCCAACTGTATCAGTAATGCTGTTGGTCATAGGATTCTTATTACTTCTTTTAGAAATCAAGTAGTACATGTACTGTAACAAAAGCTAACAAGACCTAAATATTTTGCAGTCACAAAACTGCATGTACTTAATGAAAAAAAATTAGGTTCAAAGAGAAGTTTTTACCTCTGAGGCTCTGGAGCCTTCAACTTCCCCATCTTCACATTTAAAATGTGGCAAGACGTGGTGCAGTGTGTTAAAAGGACACAGCTGATGGAGCAGGACCTCAGATATGTGCTCAGAGGTTTCATATAGTGAAGGGACTCCAATGCCTGAAGTTTCCCTCTGGAGTAGCAGCTACTCCACAGAGCCTGTAGCCACAATACAGCTCCTTTCCTGGACCTTGCAAGAACTCTTCTCCCTTGTGGTTTATATAATACAGTGAAACTCTGGATATCAGACTCAATTCCATGAGAATGGGGTGCTCATACTACAGTGCTATTTATATTTTCTGTTACAACTAAGAACTAAATGGATTTTGCTACATACAAACCACATAGGCTTATTGTGAGCAAGTGCTGACGCAGGAAATGTACCCGTAAGAAAGTGAATTGCAAGTTACTAATCCCTCTCTGTCTCTCCTTTTGCATGAGACTACATTTTTACAAGGTTTAGTTTAACCTGAAACTTGACCTATCTTCCCAAGAAATTACTTAAATCAATAATTGCTCTATACTTAGGGACTGAGGGAATAAACAGTGGAACTTGCAAAGCTGCTTTGAAATTCATTCCAGTGAGGTGAAAGCTCATCTTAAAAATTGATATTTCTCTCTGACTATTGCTGCAGATAGATGATAAAAAAACTCTTCCAGTAAGGTTGCAGGAACTTACAGCAAAGAGCTCAATGATATTATTTTATACTCCCTGAGACATTAGTATTTCCATTAAAACTTTATGACTTTAATCACTAAGAGATGCACTTTAAGTGTTAATTGAGATTAAAATTCTGTTTATGCACAAAGTAGCTCATTGTGAAATGACCTTGCCCCTTGTCACTGGTACATGACACTATGAGCTTGTTCCTGTTTCAATTTTTAAATAGACACAAGGCTAATGTCATGGGAGGATCTGTTTTGATGCAGTCCTTCAAGCAGCCATTTTCATCAGAAATGCTAAAAATAAGCAGTTTTTTCAGAGGTCAGTAGTTGACCATCAACTTCTGTGGCTGCACAGGACTGGAAGCAGCAGCACTGGCCATACTGGCTGGCATAGCTGCAGTGTGCCCATTTGGTGTCTGGAAGGTGACATAGTGCAAGTGGAGAATTCCTGTTTCAGTGACAAATACAGGATTAAAATCCCTTGTTATCTTTCATGTCCTCAAAGTACTTTTAAAATGAATAGTCTTACTGTGGATTAACCACATCAAATCCACTTCAGGCAATAGCCCTGTCTACCAAGGTGATTCCTGCCATTTAACTTGCATTTCTTCTCTCCTGCAAAGTCCTTCTTTGTGCTATTAAGGCAGCCTAATCAGTGTCTGGATATCCATGTAAGTGAAGTTGCTCATACATGACATGAGTGTCAAGAAATCTGTGCTCCTAAAATCTCTCATCTGACTTCATGTGAATGGAAGAGATTAAATTTATGCTTCAGTATAGCTGAGTACTACTTACAGAGCAAATGGAGAAGCACATCAGATTATTTACCAAAATACTGTGAATATCACAGGCTGCAATTATATGAGTGCAAAGAAGGAAAATGCTCTTAGCCCAAACCTCACATTCTTAGCTGTATGCCACCTGCTTAATATGGACCTCATTTAGCATGCTTAATAATTGAGTTGAAACTTCAGTTCTAAAATTAAGGAACAGAGAGTGTGATCTGTGATAGCAAAATAAGAGCTTAGGTGTTGTTACACATCTATCTGTGTGCTGAGTAAACTACAAGCCACCATGATTCAGCTGCTCCTGGAGCAGGAATGAGCCAACTGCAGGTTTTCAGCCTGAACTGAGTCCTCCAAATGATCACTGGTGGAAACTCTGAATCTTCAAAAAGGCAAATGTTCCCTAGGCCTCTGCACAAGGCAAGGGTACCTGGCCCTCATGCCAACACTCCTGGGCAACCAGCTAGAATATAGCTGTGATCCTTGAAGCTGTCATGACTATTCTGTTATTGTGGTGACACTAACAAGCAATGGCTGGACTTTTTTGCAGCTTTGACACGGCTAAAAAGAAGCGTCTGTGAATAGCTTCAGACCAGAAGTGGGTTTACAATCAGGCAAGTGCACCCAGCAATGGGGATGTGCCCTAGATATTATGTTGTGATTGTTGCGAACACAACTTCGTGGTCGTTACTATCAAGCTGACAGACGCTGCCTGAGTGTATCTGACAAAGGTGGTGGGAAAGGCTAGAGCTTCTGGCAGGTGCTCCTAACTTTGCTTAGGCTCCTGCTGCTGTTTCCCCTCAGTGTGAGCAAATGTGTTTCTGCTGAGGTGCTGGCCCTCCTTGACACCATGCAGGCTAACTGCTGCAGTGATGAGGCACAGAAAGCTTGTGCCCACCTTCAAACAACTGTGTAGGCCTGCCCTTTCATAAAAAAAAACAACTCTGGATGAAAGACAAAGAGGATTTGACCTTTTGAGGCTGAACTGGAGACAACAGAACTGACAAAAAAAAAAAAAAAAATCCAGATTGTAAACATGCAGGAGAGCTGGAAAACAGGAGGTGACCTCTGTGTCTTCTTCAAGACACGGTCTAGCAATTTCTGTGGTGAACCTGGGGTCAAATCAGTGATATTTTGATTTTCCCCTGAAGTCACTTTGTTGAGTAATAGTAGATTACATCTCTGTATAATCCATTGATTCAATAAGGTGAAAGAGCTGAGCATAGCCCTTTATGTTGCCTAGAAATAGCTGCTCAGTACTGGCAGAGTCCACCTTGCGTTTGCTGGCAAAGGGCATGGTAATTTCTCTTGAACCCTACTTGTTCCTCGCAAATGGCACTCGGGAAATGAGAAATATCCATAAATCTCCTGCGTGCTCTGCTCTCCTACCATAGCTCACACAGGCAAGGAGTGTTTACTGGTTTAATCTCAGATGTCCTTCACAGGTGACACAGCCACCTTTAGAGAAAAGAGAACCTTTTAAAGCTAAGATGTTTTAATGCTGCAATTTAACAGGCTGCTGGGAGACCACTCACTGGTCCTGGGCCTGCCTGATTTTTCAGTAGCTCCAGGCAGCCATTCCTGAAACACAATAATCCTCAGCACTAAAGACGTTTCTCTCCCAGAAATTGCCATATTAGCTATTCTAATTATAAAAATAAAGATGATTTGGAGAAGAATATAAGTTAGTGTGGGTTAACAGGACCTCAATCAATCAATTAATAAAGAAATCTTCCTAACTCACAAAGCTAAAAAGTGTAGTGATGTGTAAGGTCCCTATACATTCTCATCACTGTCTGGGATGCCCTAAATGTGCATTTCCAAGCCATAAATGTCTCTGAATCACTAGGGAGAAAACACAGAATGCTGATGGATTTTCTTTTGACTCTTCAATGAAGCTAATAGACTTGTAAAAGCATTTGGTAAGCTGGGGGAGAGCGATTTAAAGGAAGCTTTTTTAAAATCTAACATCTTCAGAGTTTTTCCCTGAGGTGCTTGGAGATTTCCTCTGTTCAGAATCATATTGTGGAAAGGGCATCAACAAATTAGAGAGCATCAGTAAACAGGCAAAAGCCAGAGCACAAAGTAACGTCAGTGCAACTTGTAACTGTTTCCCTGGACTTCAGTTCATGTCTGTAACATTGCACCGTGATTTCAAAGGTTTCCACTATTTTTGGTGGTTGCACATCAAACACTTTCAATGAGAGGGGAAAAAGGTTCATCTGCTTCTCTGTTTTAGACTTTACTTTAAACTGAGCAAACTAGCTGACAGCAGTCCAGTTTGCAGGTGGGGGTCAGAAGCAGAGGCTCACTCTGCTGCAGCTCTTGCCTTTCCATAGCAAAGCTGCCATGTATGCCATGGACTTGTGTCTTTGGGGAATGGAGCAGGCAAGCAGGCTGCTTGCCCAAGGTCATACAATAGCTGAGCCAACCTCCAAGGGCCTCCCAGGACTGCTGCAGGCATCTGCATCACTTTGTAGTTCTGAGCCTATGTGGGGGAAAAATAAAAAGGGAGAGGACAAAGGAAAAGGAAAGGAACAAAAGGAAAAGAAAGGGGAAGGGAAAATAAAGGAAGGGGAAAGAAAAGGAAAGGGGAAGAAAAGGGAAGTTACTTGTAACAGTGCTTAAAACAGTTTATGAGCAAAACTGGAGTGGTTATGAGGTAATAAACAATTCTCTTTGCCCTCCCCATTTTAGCAATTCAAGTTTTAACTGAAGTGATTTGAGAGGCGAATGTGCTATTCCACCTATCATCCTTTTCTTTCTTTCCATCTTCTTCTACTATCATTAAGGATAATTTATGTGGCTATACTGCAGATTACTTTGCTGATGAATGTGTAGCTCCTGCACAGTTATTTGGGCTGTTCTTTGCATTTTGCTTCATTTATTGCCCTACAGGCTGGTGTGCTATAGCTGTACAAGTTACTGACTTCTGATACCTCCTTGCTAATTTTTCAGTGCCATCTGAAACCTTATAAATTAATATTTGCTTCCCTGCTCTGTACTTCCTTCCACTGAACTGTTTTAGAAAGAAGCAAACAAATGAAAATAGTACCAGTGAAATCTTTATTTCAGATATTTCAGTTATTCATGACAGTGATTTCTGCCCCAAGCATCCCAGCAACTAATTTCCATTATTATCTGAGTGGCTGTGAATATGGACGACATCCCTAAAACAATGTTCAGCTCCATAATTATGACAGAAGATCAATTTGGCTGTGTTGCAAGTCTTGATTTTCCAGATTTGCTGTTATTTGATCCCTGAATTTTAGGTTATGCAATGTAAGGTGAACTGGGCAGATAATGGCTATTTTAAAAATTACTAATCTAAAAGCATCTGACAAACTGCCATACAAGAAATTAATGACTGAAGCAAACAGTGGTGAATAGTAAAATAACTTTTAACTGAGCGCTGACTTAGGATGAGAAATCAGGATTGTCAGAGGAGAGAAACCTTTTAGTGAAGGCTGGACATTGCTCCCCACCACCAGGCAGAGCCCAAGAGCATGTCTTTGCATGGGAATGTACACATGGCCGTTGCACATAGACACTCACCTCCAGCATAGCTGCAGTTGCTCTGTCTTTCCCTGGTCACAGCAGCATAGAAGGACTGATTGCTCCCTAAATCACACAGCTATACCCACAGTGCTGCTGAAGCAGCTCCCAGAGCCATGGTGTGACCCTGGCAGTGATGGTGATGGGCCAGGTAGGGCTGCGTGCTCTGGGCTGTGAAGCAGGCAGGAGATGCAGACAGACTCTTTCTGTATGGACGGCAGGTCTCCTTCAGCTGGCTACTGCTGCTGGAGCAGGGGGTACGTGGCATGCCTCCTGCCCCAAGAGCAATGCCAAGGAGTCAGAGTACTGGCAAAGAACTCGGCTGCTTTTGATCCAAGTATCCTGCTTGTTGGACATCTGACTTGTCTAAGAGACAGTATTTTTTCTTTTCTCTCTTTTTTTTTTTTATATGCTGAAAATTAAAAACACCAGAGATGGGTTTCATTTAGATCTCACTCAGGAGCTGTGCATTTCATTACTGCCTCTGCCCTTTATCATTAAATTCCGCAATGCCAGACACACACAGGGCAGATTTATTTTCCCCTAACTCTATTTGCTAACAGTGTGGTATAGCCACCAGAGGCTCTTCTCAGTTAATTCTGTGATGTAAACAAGAGCTTTCTGCTAAATCTCACAACAACAGTGTATGACAGCCATTTCTCTGCTGTCTTCCAAGATTACTTATCTCTGGTGTGAGAAAATGGCCTGATGAGTCCCAGTGTTGACCAAGACAAGATTTCTCTGCTGAGAAGTTAGACTCCTGCTAATTAACAGTGAAGGAAGGCTTGTTTCATTTCTGGGATGCAGCCAGACTTCAGTTAATGGGATCATAGCAGAGGAAAGTACTCCATGGTGTATGCATTTTTGATATTCAAAACTTTCTAGCAGTTCAGTTAAAAAATAGGGAGTTTGGAAAACTGTGAGAGTGTGATAGGAAAGAGACAAAATGAACTTTAAAAAGTTCCTCAGAAAAGAGTTACTGGTTTTCTGTCAGACCTGCGTATGCCTTTGCTGTAGACTATGCAGGAGGCATGTGCACAGGATGCAGCTTTGCTTCTTTATTTACAGATGGTAGAGTAGTAACTTCTTCATATCCTCCATATTGTCCCTGCATAATACACAAAATTAAAAAACCTTCTGATTTGAAAACTACACCTGTGTGAATTAATTCTACTAGGGCTATGAAGAGTTCTCACCATGGATTATATAAACTTTCCTTCATCAAGTCAAAATGTCACTTTCAAAGACTCTAATAGCCTTTTCTGGGCATGTTCAGAACCACATTACTAAAGATTAATTTATGTAATGACCCTTAAAGATCAATTTATATTGAAATAGGTTGAAATGAGATTTCTGTTCTCATGATATGAGCAGCTTTCAATTCAGAAGTGAATGATAAGTCAGTTACCATTTGACACTTCAATAAAAGATCTGACTTACTTGCATCCTCTTTATCTATTCTAATGAAAGGCAGATTTTTGTAACCTACTGCTGATTACAGTATTTTTACTTCAGTCATCTGAGCTTGAAGTATTGAAGCAGATTTCTAAATATGATTTCAGCTTATTCAAAGTCTGGTCACCTGCGACAGTAAAAATAGCAGACACATTTGTCTTTGGCATGGCTTTCCTGAACTATTAATATTTTCTTCCCTTGGTATGTAGACAGCTCCTCTGTTAAGACTATGGATGAATCTGAACACCTCTAGTCTACTGCCATTTAAATTCCTTTTCTCCAGCAGTTACACAAAAGATGCTCCTGTAGGTTTTAACTGTTTTGAACAAATAAGCAAAACTCCCACTAACCCAACCAGATTTAGCTGAGAATAAAAGCACAAAGGTGGGATACCAAAAAGTTACCCCATACATCATCATTTAGATTTAAAATCTTGCTTCATACAAACAGAACATGGCACAGTAAATTGTACTATACCTAATTCATAGAAGTTTCTCCTTTAAAATGTCTTGCATACAAATATGTTGCATATATCTTTAAATGTGACTTTGAAAAGGCAAGGCTTGCTCTCAAACCAGCTTCACTCTGAAAATGCTGTGACACACAAGATAGTAGGTTTCATACATGTTGGAACACGTATCAGTGGTTCATCATCTTGAACTTCTATTCAGGTTATTAGTCATAGCTAATTTCACATTTTATACTATTGTTTCCTGATTCCTTTTCAGTGTTGAGCAATTTAGCTAAGTCTAATGAATGGATCTTTTCAGGGTTCTTGATAACTGAATGTAAAACAAAACAAAAATGTTTTGGCAACGATCTATTTGAAGTCAATTTACCTAGAGAAGAAAAATTTATTTGATAGCCACCTACTGCAGAATTACAAATCGCTACAGAACTGCATAAGATGTCTGCTGTACTGCTGAACTGTAATTGCCAAAGAGAATTTTGTTTAAGTTTATTGGAGGGCACTTACCACTCATTTGATCTGACCCCTTTGATATTCTTATTGTAATTACTTTTTGATTCATAATGTCATTCTTTAGTGCTGATGTAACAGCTTCCAGAAGCAGAGATGGCCAAAAAATAGCAATTTCAGTTTGTGACATCTTTTGTAGATTTTGCTTTTTTTGCTTCCTCACCATTTTCCACTCATGCTTTCAAACACGTTTTTGTAGCAGGGTTCTGTCGAAGCACCCATTTTCTGACTTGAGAAGGTCATATATTTTATTCTGAGTCTCTTTTTTTTCTGAACATGGCCAGAGAAATCACTATAGTCCCCAGAAACCTTCCCATCAAAAACTTCAAAAAAATACCATCTTCTGAAATAGTTTGGCTTTAGCAAAGCAACTCTTCTCAGGTGAGGGGGAGCAAAGAAACAAAAACCCAGCATACCACTGAAGATGTTACAGCCATCCAGAAGTACTGTAGCTGATAATTTGCAGAATGCAGAAAAGCTGGTAAAGGCAAATAAATATTTACATGATGACATGATTCTAAAACAGTGATCTGAGGCCATCTGAAATGCACCTTTCTGCATTAAGAAAGAATGAGCCTGCCAAGCAGAGTGTGCCCTGCCACATGGTGGGTGCAGGTTGGTCTGGCCCCAGTGTGCATGGGAGCAGCAGGCTCAGGAGAAACCCCAGACCGGACTTGGGGTGGTTATTTCTCTTCAAACAACTTGTATTGAGCCGTCTTGTGACTCCTAGGTTTCACATCCAGTAATACACAGATGCTTCCTCTCAAGCACTGTCACTGGAGATCACAAAGAACAAACCAACACTTGTGTAATCCTGCTGTCTTCTGGAGATAACTTCAGAAAACCGCTGGGAATGATCTCAGACATGAGATGTTTCTTCAGTGGTGAAAACCCAGCTGCATCAGAACAGCCATCTTAGCATTTTCATGGGTTAGCAGAGGTGATAACTTCTCAGCCAATTGTAGGCTCATCCATTGCATAGGTTCCTTTTGCACAATGTCAACTGTTCCCGGTGTGATTAGCTGTGATTCTCATACCTGCTCAAATGGGAGCTGGGGTGCAGAAAGTTGGGATAAGTTTTCAGTAAGCTCACGGAAATATAAATCGTGTCCTGGACAAAGTTATGTTTGCAGTATTATGACTAAAAGGAAAATTTGTGGTCCTTTCTGGTGTATTTTACTGTTGGTTTGTTCTTTTGTGTTTTGTTTTGGGGGTGTTTTTTGTTTGTATTCTTTTTCCCTTCATGCATTTAAAAAAAATTGATTTTCTATCTTTCTGTTATATAAATGCTTACTATGTGCACTTACATTGTCAAGAAGCTCAAAACATTGAGAGCTTGTCTTTGGTTTAAATTAGAAAAAATCAGGTTTTGCCCTAGCTGATTGATACTGGTACTAGTTGAAAAGTATCCAAATCAGTGTGAGCTTGAGCTCTGGCTCTTGGAGTCACACAGCCACTGTTTTGCTGGGAGATGTACTGAAAACAGGACTTTGTTTTCCAAAAGGTTCTACAAGTATTTCAGAGAATATTACTCGATCTGTTATACAGTTCAAGACAAAAAAAGCTCAGTGAACTTGAATGTGATATCAGCAAGGTAGTCTGGAAACATTTATTCTTTTGATGGATAGTGCAAAGAAATGAGATGAAGAAATAGCTGCTGCACAGATTAACTCTTTTTAGCCATCACCTTTCCTTATGTGCATAGTGGCCAAACATTGTCAGGGGTACTGTGTTCAGCTCTGGGGCCTGTAACACAAGAGGGACATGGAACTGTTGTAGAGTCCAGGGGAAGCCACAAAGATGGTCTGAGAGCTGGAGCAGCTCTGCTATGAAGACAGGCTGAGGGAGCTGGGCTTGTTCAGCCTGGAGAAGGCTCCAGGGAGACCTTAAAGCAGTTTCCAGTGCCTAAAGGGCTACAAGAAAGCTGGAGAGGGGTTTTGGACAAGAGCCTGTAGGGATAGGGCAAGGTCAAAAGCTGACAGGGGTGATTCAAATTAGACATTAGGCAGTTCTTCCCTGTCAGGTTGGTGAGGTGCTGGCACAGGTCTCCCAGAGGTTTTGCCAGGTTCAAAGGAAAGCCAAAGCCTCGTCTGTGTTTTAAAGATTGTTTAATACTTTACCCAAGCCTTGGGTAGATACATATTACTGTTGGGTATTTGTGTGCCTGGTCTTGCTATGCCCAGCATGTGCATGGATTAAAAGAAAAGATGTAAAGCCCTTACCCAAGGGTGTACATGGTATCTACAGCAATCCCTAATGGCCTATTGCTTCCACAACCACTGCACTAGGAATAAAGATTACTTGAATAATGCTAATGTTGAGATTAAAATGTTGGTCAGGGACTATGAAATTCTGAGTTAATTTTCTGGCTCTGTCAAAAAACAGTCTATGGGAATTACTTAAACCATTTAATCTCTGTGCCTCACATCCTTATCATCTGACACTTTGTATCTCATAGGGCTGTTATGAAATGCAATACATTCACATTCTGCAGTGATGGTTACCTTGTACACGGGGAGATTTAGGGTCTGTATTTGCATGGAAGTGGTTGGTTGTTCATGAAGTGTTAGTCATAAAAGAGCACTAAGGCATAAATGCCTATCATTCAGCAAACTGTGACTAATGTTGTTTCCACATCTCTATCTATGATAATACCAGTGGAAATTACTTTCCATTTAAAATTCATTGATTTTGATTTGTTGCAATAAACTCAGGCACACAGAGCCTTTGGTACCAGAGCAAGGGCTCAGACAGATAGGTCTGTTTTGATTATGTTTGTTCAGCTCAAGCAAGAATGAAATCAGAAAGCCCTCACAATATTATATAAGGGTGGCCATCAGGGAAGAGGCAAAGTGCGTTTAAACTTAAAAGATTTTTTTCACTGGTTCTGAGAAACTTGGATTGAAGGTGGCTCTTTCTGAAAATGAAGCTGGACTTGTTATCTATTTGTTTGAAATTGCTGTCCTCAAGTCCTTGATCTCAGAAATACACTGAATATTTGGCAGTAGTTCAGAAGCACATTATGCAAGAGTGATCATAACATTAAAAAATAATAATAATGTTCTTTTGAGTTGTGCAAGATTGAAATCTCTTGGTCTTGACTTAGGGGTCCGTGGTCCCTTTGACTTTCCCTGGATATTAAGTACCAAACATATCCAAAACCCAAGGTGGTGTTGGCGTGCTGTGCCTGCTTAGCTACCCACGGAGGATCCTAACACCGCTTTCCAGGATCAGTCCCAGATTCACCCGAAACCCTGCAGCATCCTGAGGTCCTACAGCAGCCCTGTGTCTGTGAGCTGGTGTGGTTCTGAAAATGTTCCCTCACCCAAAACTCCATCTGTAATTTAGGCAACAGATATTCTGACAGTGATATATGCATAGATATAGGTGCAGTTTACTTTGAAGAGCAAGCCCAGATGCAAAAGGAAATGTTTAGTGGAGGTTAATGTCATGCTTAAAAAGAAATTAATGATGGAAAATAAGAATCAGATTATGCAGCAATTTCTGACCAAAATAAAATAACCTCCAAAACAAATACTCTTCCTTTGTTCTCAAGCTTAGAGATCCTGTAGTGCAATAATTACTTTGATGATTTCTGAAAGGGATTCTATTTTTCTCTAAAAATATTTACAGCCCAATCAGATCTAATTATTCCTGGCATTTGCTTCAGCAGTTTTTCAAGGATACTGAGCACAACAGCATTTATCTTTTCTAGACAGGGAGAGAGGAAACAAAAATGGTGAGGTACCTATCCTCCTGGAATTCGGGCTCTTAGATTTCTGGATAAATGGATATATTTAACTAGGTCATAATGAATAATAAGGAAAAGCTTGTATTTCACTGCCTTGAAATAGATCATTTTGGTCTCTTATTATCATTTATTATTTATTTTAATTAGTCTTAATTGCTGTGCCAATTTGCATTTTAATAGATACTCGGATGATTAAGAAAATAACTGTTCCAAGACCATCATCCCAGTATTTCTAGCACATTGAACTTCAGCCCAGCTGCAAGTTCTGGCCCAGATATGTCTGCACAGCACCACTGTGATCAGCATTTGGCCTTGGCATGGAGGCTATTGCCACAACTGGAGTGATCTCTTTACCCCTTCTTGCAGACCATCCCTCAGTGCTGTTTTCCCAGTAGACTTCATTGCAGAAAAGACAGCGTAAAGATAACACATAAAGCCAGTTCAAAGCTTCTATTAATACTGTGGCACTGCATTTAAGTGTTCTGTTTAGTGTGATTTGGTTTTTTTTGCTGAACTGCCTTTATAGCTTCTCTGTTGGCTGTTCACCCCCAAGGAATTGTATGGTAAGTCTCACTTTATGCATGAGTGCCAGAGTATAGGAATCAGTTGCATTAAAAGTGAAGAAGCTGTAGCTCTTTAATGTAACTAGTAGCTTTGGGGTTGCTTGCAAGCTGACAGCATTTATGGTAGTGGAAATCACAGTCTGAGCTTATGTTGAAGCTGTATCCTTCACGGTGGTGCACTGTTTGCTGAGCATCCAGGCAGATTAAGTCTCACCATGAAGCTATGAGCAGCAGTTAGTATATGACTAATCTCATTTCCAACCAGCCTGACCATCCTTGCATTGGAGAGAAAGCCCCCAGCCATTGAGTATTAGCCCGCTCCCCAAGACCCCATGGGTCAACAAGAAGATGAATCATGCCTGGACCAGCACAAAATGCAGATTTATGTCAATAGAGCTGTAACATATGCAAGGAGCCACATGGAAAAGGTAGAAATAGGGTGATGACATTCAGAGCTCAGAGCAGCCAGGGGACATTGATTATATCACACGAGGGTTTTTTTCAGATATGCAGAAGTTCTTAGTTCTGAGGTTTTGCTGTGAACAAAAATTGATTCTATTTTAGAATCACAAATTAAACAGAAGCTACTGTAAAATTCTGAGGGGTTTTGTAGATGTTTTTGTTAGAATTCTTGCTGAGCACCTTTCAACTTGTAACAATTTGTAAGAATTTTATGACTGATGGGGAACTCTGTGGCCAGGAGGAGAGTTAGTAACCCTTAAAATAATTTCTTTCAAGAACAGAAACATAAATTTCCTTTCTAGATGTTTTACATATATTTGTGCCATTGTATAGTAACATTTGTATTGTGATTATGTATCCTATTATGTCTCTACTGTTAGATTAATTTGGCAGTGTTAAAAGTAGACAGAAGATGAAGACTGCTGCTTGCAAAATAACGCAATCAGCAGTTCAATAATTCCCTGCTAAATTACTTCAGTCAAATACATTAGCTTTTCAGTGTTAAAAAACCTAAGTCTGTTCTGATCAAAAGAAAAGCAGGACTTGTGCTCATACCAGCTTGCTTTTAGTCTTGCCTTATGTCCTGGGTTCAGCAGGAGCAGTCATTTTTTTCTCCTTCTTAGTAGCTGGTGCAGTGCTGTGTTTTTGACTTTCAGCCTGGGAACAGTGCTGATAACACCGATATTTTTAGTTACTGCTCAAATGTTTAGTCTGACCAAGGACTTTGTGAGCCTCATGCTCTGCCAGGGAGGAGGGGAAGCCAGGAGGAAGCAGAGACAGGACACCTGACCCAAACTGACCAAAGAGGTATTCCATACCACAGCACGTCATGCCCAGCATGTAACTGAGAGTTACCTGGAAGGGCTAGTTCACTTCTGGGTGGGGGAGTCATCGGTCAGTGAGTGGTGAGGTGTTGTATTCTCTTCCCTTGTTATTTCCTTTATCATTATTATTACTGGTGTTGGCAGCAGTGATTTGTGTTATACCTTAGTTACTAAACTGTTCTTATCTCAACCCGTGGGAGTTGCATTCTTTTCAATTCTCCTCCCCGTCCCTCTGGGAGTAGGGGAAGGGAAAGAAGTGGGGGGAGTGAGAAAGGGACTGCGTGGCTGACTGGGTTTAAACCATGACACCTTAGCAAAGCTGAGGTATGACCTTACATTGCAATTCAGTCTATTTTAAGGGAGACAATAAAGAGAAATAGGTGATGTCTCCTCAATGCCTTGTTATTATCTTTTCTTTCCAGAAAATATTCACTAAAATATGTTGTTGCTTTTCTAATTGCCCTTACAGCATGAGCATCATTGCAATTTCTATATTCTTATTATGTCCAGACATGGACACTCTGGCGTTTCATTAAGCTAATTGCAGAAGTCAAATGATAAGAGTTCAGCTCTTTACCCTCACAACTTCTGCCTCTTCCCTTGTCCTTATTAAAAAAAGAAACCTGAAACAAAGAAATAAAAATATACTTTCACTATTCCCTGTTGTTTGTATTATGCTGTACTGGGAACTCTCATGCTCCCTCTCCATCCCCCTTGTGCTGCTTTGCTGAGTAGTTCAGCTAGAGTCAGGGTCTACATCCCAGCTTTGGGAGACCTCTGTCTATAAATAATTGAAATGCTAAGGAGATATAGCACAGCTCCCCTTTCCCTGGGAAGAGTGTATGTAAAAGGAAGGTGGTGCTATCGGGAGTTGTGCTACTGATTCCAGCGAGGCCAGGATGTGCTCCCATGCTGCTCTGCCGGCATCTGCTCTTTCCCTTGCTGGTACCTGCCAGTGCTGGGCTGGAGCTGAAAACAGGGCTGCTGGAGACTGCTGTGCTCCCTTATGCGTCAAACCACTAGTGCAGAATGTGACCTACATTACTCTGAAATGAATTCTAATAATCTTAATAACTCTGAAGCACAATATTAACATGCTTCTTTAAAGAGAACTCCATCAGATTTAATATTAATATTGAGGGATTTTTCTCTCTCAACAGTACCTTGCTTGCTCAGCGAAGCTCCCTCAAATGCACATGGATATGCCTGTGGAGATTTAAATGTCTTATTTCCTCCTTGTTTCCCTCAGCTGTAGTATGCAGGATCCCATGGCACGTATCTCTGTGCCTGGAGGGGAGCAAAGGACTATCCTGTGGTGAGCCCACCTCTGCTGCCAATGGCCATCTCCAGCCATAGCTTGACCCTTGCTCAGAGGCTCTCTGAACAGCAAAGCTCTAAGTAGCCCCCAAAACCTTTCTTCTAGGAGATGGGGAAGGGTGGCTATTAATGTCAACTGAGTTTTTTGGGGGAGCTTTGTGAGATAGTCTTGGACTGTTATGCTGTGGGAAACTTATACTGGTATCTACTAGCAAAATACTATTTTAAACACACAGAAATACATCCACCTATTTAAGCTCAGGGAAAATATTGATATTACTAAAAACATTACACAATACTTTATTTAGTCCAAGGAAAAGTTTTCTGGAAAACTTGGGTAAACAATCCCCAGAAAAAGCCGTCTGCTCTAACTGAGAGCTGGACAAGACGACCTAATAGATCTTTCCAATGTCTCACCTCCAAAACCCAGTGCAGTCTACTTTTTTTATGCCGGTGGTCAGTGATGCATATCTGTGCGTGCTGGAAAAGAGACTGCCTATAAAAAATTCTTTTTTTTCTTGCTTTGACATGTACTTTGTCTTTTAATGAAAACCAAATTTGAAACTAAATTCATGGTTAATAAGAAGCCTCAGATTACTAATAGGCAGTCTCATCAGGATGTGCCAGTAGAAGGCATGTGCTTAAACACAGTATCTTCTAAGCAAGGGCATGACTTGCTACTTTTGATGCATGATGTCTTTTGCCTTTGGGCCCCTGAGCCTTGACTTGCATTTAATCTTTCAATTAAATTCCCTTCAGACATGTGAATTTTGTCAATGCTTATTTCTCCCACGCAAGAATATGGTTATATTATGTGATGTTTTCTTCAGATCTTCACTACTCTGCATGGCATTTCCCATCCTTCCCCCCTTTTTTTTTTCTTTTCCTGCTGCAAGGAAAAACTGTTTTTAACTATGCCTGAAGCTTTGTCTTTTATCCCAGGGTCTCTTCTCACAGCAAATTTGTCTGTATAGCAGGCATCCTGACCAAGATTCTCTGCTATTCCCCCTTAAAGGAGGCAGAGCACATGGAGAGCAAGGGGTTCCATCAGCCATGGGCAGTCCCCCATGGGTGCCCAGGTCCCTTAGCACAGTGGTGCTTCTGGCCCGTGTCTGCATCTCTGAAGCACCAAACCATGAGCATTGACTGGGGGTTGTTTCATTGGAAGTGGATGTTTTGCCTGTTTTCCAGGGGGGACCTCAGCTCATAGCAGGCTTAGGGCACTCAGATGGGGCTCCTTCTTTGCCTCCACTAACATGAGTGAAATAATGACTCTTTGTTCTGGTTTTTTTTTTTTTTTTGTTTGGTTGTTTGGTTGTTTTTTTTTTTTCTGTTTTTTTAAATGAAAGATGAGGGCATTTTGTCAGATTTCTGATTAGGGACAATGTAGAAAAGGAGGAGGGGGAAAAAACAGAGAAAACAAATGAGGAAATTAATGCAATCTATTGTCTGAATGAATGAGATATTACACAAGCTCAATGCAGCTCTGTCATCTTTCAGCTCCTGCTTTCAACCTGGTGCAGGGACAGGATTAATGCATGGCCTGGGCATGGTAATGCTACACCTCCATTCCTGCTGTGGCTAAAACAGCCCCAGCCAGCTTCATACTTGACATTTTTCTTTATTTCATTTTGGCTAAGAGCCTCAGTTTGCAGGTTTAACACTGTTCTTGGACAGCTCCAAATTCAGAAATGTTTTGCGCATTTCTGTGGTTTGCTGGAGCCATGAAAGAAAAGATTTCTTCTTGAACACAGTTCTTTGGTTGGTTGGTTGTTTGGTTTGGTTTGGTTTTTCAAAGCTGAGGTTTGGTGGCCACTTTCATTTGTCCTTTCATCTCTGTTTGTAAGTAGAGCCGCTTGCACTTGGAGAACGTAAAAGGATGGGAGGTTTTACAGGTCACATTCAAGAGTATGGATGGCTTTGAAGTTACTGCTTTGTTGGAAAAAAAATGCTTGTTTGGTTGTTGTTTCATCATATCTTAATTACAGAAATTAACTCTGACCATTAATGAAATTTCCAACCAAAGTAAGGTAGTCTTTGCTTCAAAGGGATTTTCACCCACAGAGGGGGCAGCCAAGAGACTGGGACTAATACAAGGACCCAGTGAGAGTGACTTCTCCTTTTAGCAACTGATTCTGGTAGGAAACATGCTCAGAGAGCTCCTATGTACCAGTCCTTATACACCTACACATGCAGGATCTCATCTTGCCAGGATCTTGAGGGATCTGCTTCATTATATGTTAAAACAGGTCCAGTTAAACTACTCTGAAGGAGACAGGATTTCTCCTAATGTGCTACTATATGAAATTCCCAATTTAAGGATCTGGCTGAACTTTTGATTTATAGTATGAATGTAGATAGCCTGTTAACTGACCCCATCCCAGAGACCTGGAAAGAAGTTTCATTTGCTCTACCTGGTGGACTCTCAAGAGACTTGCTCAAAAAGCCTTGTTTTCACAACATATTCATGGATGAGCCTTGGAAAGGCTAAAAGGTAAAATCCATCTTGAATTCACAGGGGAATGCAACAGGAAGTTCTGGCACATTTCAACCTTCATTTTGCCTTTTTCAAGTGAGGTGAATATAAGCCAATCTGCTTTCAGATAAACTGTTACTGTGGGGACTTCCCTGTTCAGAATGATTCAACAGAATTAACCACTGCATGTGGTTTCAGCCATGTAGCCTTGATCACTGGTTTACAGATTAAAAGATTTCATCTAAGATTTAACACATTGATTCAATTACCTCAACTTGTGCTTCAAACACCATCAACATGTTGATTCTTTTCCCGTAATTCTTTTGAAAAGCTAATTCAGACTGAGTCATTAGCCAGAGACGACTGC
Source organism: Pezoporus flaviventris (assembly GCF_033815535.1). Classification (NCBI taxonomy): domain Eukaryota; kingdom Metazoa; phylum Chordata; class Aves; order Psittaciformes; family Psittacidae; genus Pezoporus; species Pezoporus flaviventris. The sequence continues at coordinate 4,971,415 of NW_026892626.1, read as the reverse complement.
AAATTTTGATAATGGGTTTAAATGGAGAGGCTTGATCCATCTTAATTAAAAGGTTTTTTGTAGCTAATGCTTAACCTCTGAAGTTCATAAACTGAGCTACAGTTTATGAGTGTGTTCCATTCTCAGATGTTTAAGCATCCTCCCACTTCTTTTTGCCTCCTGAAATCAAAAGGGGACACTGAGCTGCAAAATGCAGCACTTATGCTAATTCACTATCATTATAATTATTTCACAGTAGCTGAAAAGATCTACGTGCAAACAGTTACATAAACGACATGAATAAATACACAAGCATATTGTTTTCCTCACTAAGTAAATCAGCATGTTAGAAGGATAAACTATTGTATTACCTAATTAGCTGTCAACCAGGAAGGGTGTTTTCACTAGCAGGAAGCCAGATGGCAAAAACTGTCCTGGATCACTTGTTCTGAAGAAACACTGCATGAAAAACTGATTAGCACTCATTTCTGGTAACTTTCCTTCTATTTGAAGCAGGCAGAGATGTGAGAAAAAAAAATCTTGATGCATGACTTTGAGGCACAGAAGAGGATCCTTCCTCCTTCCTGCATCATCAGCATAAATTAAAGAACATATGTATAGAAACACACAGTTTGGTGGGCTGTGTTCTAGGTTACAACCATGCAGAACAGCACCTCCTGAAAATGTGGTCTGTGGTGTTAGGAATGCTAGAACTTATGCTTGATTACAGCAAAAAGGGTTTACCATGCACAGCGGGGTTTGTTTCCTATGAATCTAACAGGATGCATTTTATAGAGGGCTTTTATACACCAAAATCACAGAATGGTTTGAGTTGAAAGGGACTTCAAAGATTATCTAGTTCCAACCACTTCAATACTTGATTACTGTAAACAGTTTACTGTAAAATAAGCTTCTGACTGTGCTGATCACATGAGATATGGACAGTTGAATTAGTTAAAAAAAAATCAAATAATAAATCTGTACAGTAGTTTAGCATGTGCAGGAATTGATTGAAATTCAAATAAATATCTTCAGATAGAAGGAAAATGAAGCCGGGCCATAGTCCAAAACCTCTCAGAGAGTAACTCACAGCAGCACGATAGGGCACCTGCAAGGCAGAGATTTTTTCCTCTCTAGAGTATTTTCAAGTTCCCAGAGGCCCCAAAAGGGTTTTGAACACACTTCACATCACTGACCCAGGCAAAGGAGCCCTCTGCTCCTCCAACTTTGTAAAGTTGGCCATAGGCAGAGGAAAGACCCGCAACTGCCTAACGGTTTACTCTGACCTGGCAGGGCCATCTGCAAGTTGTTTTCCTTTGCAAGAATATATATATATATATATGTATATGTATGTATACATAGCTGTATTGGAAATGAGAGGTTTCTCTGTGTGCTTAAGACTGCTGAATGCGTCTCTGTGTCTGTGACTCCCTGTTTGTCACAGTGGTGCTGTCTATGTGGTGTTTAGGAGGCTACCAAGCACCTTGACAGGGAGCTGCCCCAGTGTTTGTGTACAAGCTAAAAATGCTGTGAACTGTATGACATGCCACTGAAACTGCCAGCATGTCCTTTTGCAATACCAAAGGTGTGACTGATGAAGTGAGCAATTTGTTGCTTGCTCACAAATTCTATCCATTCACTGGCATGGATGCTTTGGTCCAGAATTTTTATTTATTAGTATCTCAACAGTTAATGTCTCAAAGAAAACAATATTCCTTCAGTATGAGTCACTGGGAAATAAAACTGTGGGAGAAAGCTTGTGTTTGTGTTTAAATGCTCTTGTTTGCTCTTCAGTGCGTATAATTAAGTTTGACTATTTCATATTCAGGCTACATTGAGGTTGTCCTAAAAGTAATTGTCTGTCAGGTTGCAAATCATTTCATCCTAGAGAGAAGACTTAAATATGAGGTCTCGTTTCTTTTCATTGACTTAAAGGAGCACAGGGTCAAACATATTATATGTATATGTCTGTATTTTGGACATTTAAAGCAAAGGGTGGTGACGCCTGCCTGCTGTATCTGTAAACAGATACGTAAGGGTCATCAGCTTGAATAGCCAAGACCCCAGGTTCTTCCAGGGTCATTTCCTTGCAGTTCCTGTGCTAGCATTTGAGTGGTGCTCCTTTTATTTGTATACTAGGATATACTAATTCCCAACATCTTCTTCAGCTCTTCAAAAATAAAGTAGTCCCAAACTGTAGCTGATGGGAGTCAGTGATGATGCACTGATTCACGTGAAAACCTGTGCCAAGGATCTCACTGCAAAATGTTTAAATTGCAGTGATTGATTTAAATTGAACTGGTATGTTCAGAGGAGCATCCCTGTCTTCTGCCTCACTGTGACATGCTTCACAGGAGGCCTGACCACAGCAGGTTGTGCAAAGAACTAGGAGATCACAACTCTGCTTGTACGTTGTCCTGCAATAGGCAAAGAAACTGATGTTCATGCAAGGAATAAATCAAAGGCTTTAGCAGCAGTGAGGTCTCTGCACCACGCAGACAAAGAGTTTTTCCTGCCTTCTTACACTGCATCTCTGCTGGGCAAAGTGACAGTACAAAGATGGACAAGACAGAGAGCTGCCGCTGTGTTCCCCAGTCATGCCATCTGATTCAGTGTTCTTTTTGACAAAGTAGGTTACTAGATCTGTGTATAATGAGGGCAGGCATCACAGTGCTGCTGTGAAGCCTGGTGCTTCTGACACATGCCCTGCGCCACTGGTGGGATCCTTCCCAAGAGTGGGCATTACCAACAGCACCAGGGCTTGCTGTGTGCCACCCACTGAGCAAAGGTAGGTGCTGTCTGCCTGTGCTCCTCTCTGCTGTTGAACATAGGTCACAAATTTCATGCTAGGGACCCTTCATGTTCATCTAGACCCAAAATCTGATGATCAGTCTTTCAGTGGTGGGTGTTAATCTGCAGAGCTCTGAAAGATTTCCAGTGGTTTTGTTGCCTCTGTCTCCTCCTTAACTCTGCTGGCAACTGCCTTGCTCTCCTACCTGTTGCTTCCAGCCTAAAATTACTCTGTATAACTCAATATTGGTTTCCTACATTTATGTATAAATCATGCATAAATATACATATGTATGTGCATCCAGATGTGCAGACATAAATATATACTTACACATTACAAATGTATTTACCCTGTAACATCACTTGAGAGGTGATACTTTCACACCTTCATCTGAGTTTTTTTTGCTTATCAGGATGTACAACATCCCCCAGGGCTTGACGGAGGATTTTACATATACGTGGCCAAATTGTCTCTCCAGAAAATTGTTTCCTGACTGAAAGATAAGCAGATTTAGAAAGAAAACACTGGTAAGCCAAGTTCTATCTTGCACAAAGATGTGCTCTGCTTTCCAGACTCCCAGGTTAAGATGTTGTTCTTTGGATTTCATGGCTGGAAGCCCTGCTGTTGGCAGCATGTGGCTAGAAAGGAGGGTGCATTGCAGAGCCCCCAGCTGCAGACTGGTGCTTCAGGGGACATATCTGAAGAAGGCAACCCTGTCAGCAGAGCATCTTCCTTCTACTTGTCCTCTTTTCAGTCCTTCATTTTAGTAAAACCTTTAACTCCTTTTCCTGCTTATTGCCTTTTGCTCACTTTGAGGAGTGAGCTCCTCCACTGCAGCAGGGGAGGGACAAACTAGTAAGGTGAAATGAAGAGGATGGTGAGCCGGGCATCCAGGGTACTCTCCCACAAAGCTCAACCTCAGTTTTCAAAGATTTGAAAGATGTTCTAAAGCCATTTTCCAAAACTAATACTTACAAAAGGATTACAAGCCTGCGTGTGCTCCTGGCAAGCAAGGGTTTTGTAGTGGTTTCCAAGTCACAGCAAACTGTATTTTTCCTGAAATGCCACTTTCAGCCATGGATTTGGGGAAAAATGATTTCTCTAATGCCTCTGACAAACCCTGTCACTTCTGGGTACTTGTCCCCTCTCCCTGTGCTTCACATGTACTGCCAGGCACAATCTGTAGAAAAACCTCCAGTTCTGCTGTTTGCTGGCCAGGTTCATTAAACTAGGATCAGCTATTTTCCCCTTCAATATACTAAACATGCCTTTAAATTTAAGTCCTATGAAACCTCAGGGACAGCACCCTTGAGATTTAACTTTTCATACTGCTGGGGACAACCGCCTTACACGAGGACTCTGCAGAAGTAAATCTGGGGTTATCTTGTCTTCTTTGGACTTAGTGCAGCCACATGTTAAGCAGGTATTTTTATCTCCAAACCAGCAATCTGCTGTTGAGGTAGTGTCAAAATGAAGTAAGGGGCCAGAATCTTATTTTTTACAGTTCAGTCATCCTGAGTTTGAAAGAAGCATGAGTTATATTTGTTCAGAGGCAGGTCTGATCATGGGGTGACTTTCTTTAACAAGAGTTTGTACAACTCTTTATTGGAACAGCAAGATTAGTAGAGGGTAGATTAGACTTGCCCAAAGTATATGTCAAGCTTCCTTTTTTTTTATCTTGCAAATTTTTTGTATGTTTTATGTCATCTGCAGGTCAAAATTTGATACTTGCATGGAGTTTACTAAAATGTAAAGGCTTAATTATACCCTCATTCGATTTGGCGGGAGTTTTGCCATTGGCTTAAATGGGAATGGAGCTGTGAAAAGGGATTTGCATGCATTGATTTAGTATGCTGCAAAGGAAGGTCAAATGTGTGAACTTGGAAGAGGAAAGTTCAATGTCCTAACAATCATGACAACCCCTTGAGATTAGATTTCTCCTGTAAATATATGTATCATATAAATACTGTATTGTTTGGTTTGGACCCACAAATATTGACAAGAATTTTTTACTTCAAGGGTATATTATTTGTATCAGACCCACAACTATTAACGAGAATTTTTAGCTTCATTATGGAAATTCTACAATGGAATAGAACTTTCCTTTTTTTTTGCTATGTATTTCAGTATGAATTACTTTTCACCTAGAAACATAATCCCTGACCTTGCTTTACAATAGCAACACTTTAAGAATATATCTGTAGATATCCATGTAGCTAAACTTAACGATCTGGAATAAGTCACTTAGGGCTGTATGATTTCCTTCTTTGATGGCTGTAGTGAAAGATAGAGCTGAGACAAAGCTGCAAGGCTCTTGGGTAGCACTTAGTGTGATATACCACACATGAGGATTGCCAGTAACCCTGAAGCAGCATTGCCTAGCTCACTTTGCCATCCCAGGAACCATGAAACATCTGATCATTTTATTCTCCCTATCACTTGTGCCAGGAAAGTCCTGTGACTGCCAAGAGGCAATTCTGCATTGTTGCAGCAAGCAACCAGAGGATTGGCACGAACTCTGTGCTGATTTAAGCTTCACTTAAAATCTGCTCAGAGGCACTTGAGCAAGTCCCACTGGATTAAGTGGGGACTTCTGAAAGGGGTAGTAGGGTGATGGACTGAAGTTGTGTCATCCCCTTGCATACAGATAAGTGCTACCCACAGCAAGTTTCTGCAAGTAACCATCATGCTGCTGGTCCTCACTCTTAAGTCATGGTTCTTACTTTTGAAATGGAGTGGGTAGATGACTGTTACTGCAACCAGGGCAGCTTGGCTTCTCCAAGTCCTTTTACAACAAATAGCTAAATAGTATGAGATGAGAGAGCACTGGTGACTAGAGAGAAATTAGTATGAGGTCACAGCTGCTCTCTAGTGTCATGATTCCTGACATGGAGGAGCTCCTCTTCCCTCATTAACCCCACCTAATCCAGCCAGTGGAGTCCCACTGCTCCTAAACAGAAAGGCTTTGCAGACAGCACTTGCATAGGTAAACTGATTTAAATGTGTTTATAACACACTTATCTGGATGTGATTAGTGAATACATATTCTGGGAATCCTGAAACACTGCTAGCTCTTTCTTAAGCACATGGGAAATGCACACACTGCTGGAGATGGCCTGCAGTATTTTCTGACTTAATATTCCAATTTACCAGGCACACAGTGTTTATTCTTCATGTATCTGTGTCTTCACATGTATATCTCTCTTGTTCAGCTTTGTTTGGTCTGTTTTTTCTCCTAGCGTTTTCAGTAGTCTTCTCTGCACGGTCTAAGAGCTGTATCTACCTTCTAAAAAATCTCAATTTCCTGTTTTTTTCTAAATTCCATATAATATATTGATATTTTCATTAATCAGGCATGGGGAACAACTAGGGCTTTAATAAACTGAGTTCAGCTGTCTGTGGCCCTGAGAAAGGTGCTGTCACAAAATGTGCTAAAAATGAAATTAAATTGATAAAGCTGATTACAAATCCAGAGAATCAGGATGAATAACAGCTGTTCCAATTTTAAAAAGGCATTGCTTTCCCTATTTCAGCTTTTATTATATTTTACTGTGAATTCAAACCCCAAATTGCATTTATGCCTACTCAAATAAGGCCAAATCCTTCTTTGCCATGCTTAGGTACATCCCAATATTTAGTTTATGGCACCTGGCTGTTTCCTTCAAATCGGTAATGAAAATAACCTTGATTTATCTCCTGACTTTTTTACAGCACGAGCATCCCAGCCTCAGCTGTGTTAGTGCAGCTGCCATGGTTTGGAGAGGAGAGGATTTCATTGGAGTCAGGCAGCTTTCACAGAATTCCCTGGAGCAGGATTAGGCCATGGAGCAGAGATAACTTGAGGCACATGTTAATCTATTTTAAGGGTAACTCTTGCTTTAATTGGCAACTGGATCTTTGTTTCTTAACCGTCTGAGCATGTAATGACAAGGATAAACGGCACCACAGGACCTGGCTACAATTTCTGGCTGTCTGGACTTCATACGAGCTTACAATCATGTCCACACTTACGGAAAAAGAGCTGTTGAAAATAGAGTATTAACATTGTCATTGTATGGACATACGAATGGCCCTGTGGGGACAGGCTTCTGACAGCTCTGTTTATAATCATTCCCCAAACAGTCTCTGAGACTTCTACACATCTATGCAGAAGACAAGAGTTACACTGGGTCTCATGGTAAATCAAATCCAATCAGAAATGTGATAAAATTTGAACCTACAATTTTATACTCTATTTAGACCATGATGATGTTGTCTTCCAGGATTTTCTGGGTGACTAATAAACTTTAATGCAGAAGTTGCATGTGAGTTGCTATACTTTTAAACTGATTTAGTGTGTTGCCCACAGCTCAGTGGCAATTGCTCACTGTGGGTAATTAAGATGTCCTGAGAGATTCCAAGAAGTTGCTGGAGAAGGATGCATGCCACATGGAAAGCAGAGAAGGAGATTTGCTGATCATAGCTGATACTAAAATATCTACTTTAATGCAACAATTTATTTTCTAGTTTATAGCAATAGCTGAATTAATCAATTGCATATGGCTGGCTTTGCATATGGATTTACTGGGACGGGCAGACACGGTAATTCCACTGACTGCCACTGATAATCTGGCACCATCTGTCTTTAAGATCTCTGTTCCATTGTGTTTGCATTTTGTGCCTTGTCACTTCTCTTTCTATGCCTGTTGATATTTTTATTTTTATTACTCAGCCTTCCTACTAAAACTGCCAGCTTTTTTGCTGTAATACCCAGCAGTGTTCAGAGTCAAGAACTTGCCACTCAATGTGAAACGAGATGCAAGAAACATTTTTATAGCGAAGTCCCCCACCCATGCTAATACCCTGGCAAAAAATTGCTCTTTAGCAACTAAATACCAGTCTCAAAGGGAATGTCTCTTTCTAAGGTTAAGCCCTATCTGTTATTTAAAGCAGAACTGGAAGGTGAAATAACTGACTGGTTTACTAGCAACAAGTTTGAAAACAAAATAGGAATTTCTCTTTTTGTATCCAGGCTCCTTGATGACAATATGTTTAAAAGCACCTGTGAAGCAGGCTGTGAATCAAGTAAATATTCATCTGGAGAAACAAATTAGGAGCAGGCGGTTCCAGACTTTACCAAGTATGCAAAGCCCTCAGTTGATGTAGAAATTAGAGATTTACATATCCTCAGAGAATTTCCCAAAGAGTATTTGAATGTTACCCATGGTTAATTTGAGAGTAGAAATTATCTATAATCATCCTGATGTGGTGAATAGTTAAAGTAGACAAAAACAGTGTGATTTTTAAGCTACTATTTAAGATACAGATGATAGCTACATGCTGGGTAATAGTGTAAAAAATTTCCATCTGCACTCTGACGGAAAACAGTAAGGGAAAGTAATTCTGCTTGGGTGTTTGTTGTTGGTGGAGCAGGATAGGGTGTTTCTGGGCCTTTCTTCAGTAAGTTTGTTGAATCAGTCCATTTGTACACATATCCTAGCACCAGCCTTGCCAAAAGCCTGAGCTGAAGACCAGGAGTCAATGAGGTAATTATACAGAACTCATTGAGGTTTTGATCAAACCCGGGAAATGGGTTCATTCATGATTTCATGGTTTTAATTCAGGTCACTCTTGTAGCAGATAATGAAATACGGTTGTGGAAGAAGCATCAGTCCTGGACTTCCCCACATGGCAGGTCCCAGTTGAAATCATTAGGTTTTGTCATGGGAAAGTTACCTTTCTTTTGTGTTTCCTCTATTGCTTTCAAATAGATTTAAAGGACTGTCACGCTCCAGAACATTGTGATTGTAGTCTAGAAAATCTTTATTTCAAGTAGGATAGTCAGATTGGTGGCTCTTTTAGCTTAAATACACAGTGGCTGCCTTAATTTGTACTCTATAGGTAGCTCCTTAGCTGTGATTGGGATATGTAGGGTTTGTATGGCAGTGATTGCCATTCATGTAGGGAAAATAAGTTCAGATTTGTGTGACCTGAGGTACAGCTGGCAAAGCTCAGAGGTAGGGCTGAGCATCTGGGAGTTACCCACAGTCCTGGATGGATTTTGCAGTCTAATCTGCTTTCGCTGCAGCACCTAAGTTGGAACCTAAGCTTGTTAGCTTGCAACTGAATTGGATTTTTTTTTTCATTTTTTTTTTATATTTCCTCTCCAAATTTCTCTATAGACTTATCTGTACTCAAATTCTCATTTACACAGAAGAAGCCCTCAGCTGCTTTGAGCTTATTGCAGTGTTCCTGTTCTTCATATTTATTCATAAATTACCGCATGTCCATTAAATACTCCCACCCTGTAGTAATGGCATGGTGGCAATTAATGTTATAATTGTAATAACAAGTCACCAATTGACTAAAATATTATTTCATCATGAATATTTTAATGAGATCTACAGGCTTTATGTCTAGTGAAAGAATATAATTTTCAGATGTCTGATGTTGCCAGACAACATGGTAGAACAGAGGTACGAAACTGTTCAGATGAATAAATGTCTAATAGGCTGATCAGAAAATTACACTGTAGCTGCTTAATTTTATGTCTCTCTGCTGCTAGATATTTTCCAAGCTGATTACCTGACCAACAAGAAACATTTTGGTGCATTTGTAGGTTTCATTGAACAAAGATCAGGTAATAAAAGAATGAAAACAAATATATTTACCACTAGCAAGCAATGTGAGAGAACAATTTACATACTCTTCAAAAGCTGTGTTTCCCAAGGAAAAGAGCAAAGGGAGTGGGAGTGAAAAACCTAAATATCCTTTGTGACTTCTCCATTTTGAGCTGTCAAAATCGAGCAAATCACTCAGAACTACAACATGGCTTCAGTTACATGGTAAAAGTCTTCAGAAGATGTGGGCAGAGAAGTATTAGGCATCAGTCAGATAACATCCCTGGGGGATGAACAGAACAGGGAGGGACAGTGATGGACAAAGTTGCCTTCTAAGTATAGTGCTTCCAGGGAACGATGACACAACCCCTGACCCTGAACTACCTCTGCAGACACAAGCTGGACCACAACATTTTTCTGTCCATATAAACAGGGTCCATGAGGACTGCAGAGAGCTGCTGTGGGATACTAGGAACTGATGGGTGTAAAGAACTTGGGAAGCCTCCATCTCCCATTTGTTTGTGTTTTTGTCACCAGACTCTCTTGCAACAGCTGAAAGCATAAACTGTCTCTAATCAGAAAGATTTCTTTCCTCCCAGTTCCCCTTCTCCTTCACTGTTACAGTGGATGAAAACGGACAGCAGTAAAAGTGAGATGGAAGATAAATAGCTATCATTGTGAAGTATTACCTTTCAAAAGTGACATGAATCACAGAACAGTTCGCATTGGAAAGGACCTTAAGGTCATCTAGTTGCAACACCTCCTGCAAGATCAAGTTGCTCTAAGTTCCATCCAACCAGTCAGCTGATCGGAGCTAGCCTAGCTAGAGCCACAGCCGGCACGCTTCAGCGACCGCGAGGGTCAACGGAGATGAGGAAAATCAGAGGGGATAGCGCAGAGACATCGCGATTCCCGACATCTCCCGATCCCCGAAGCCCCAGCAGCCCTTGCGAGAGAGAGGCTGACGTGGAGGGGGGCGTTCCCACGGTGACGGTGACCACCCCCATGCTGCTTGCCTTGAAAAAGCCTTTGAGAGGACAGCGACCGGTCGCTGCCCAGCGGGCGAAGGGAGTAACAAGCAGGTCGCGTTGCTGGTGTCCCAGACTGCGCGCCAATATGGTTGCCGCCAGAAAGAGAGCTTGCAGTAAGGTGACTACAGCAACTCAGACAGAGACCCCGTCCCAGACCGTGGCTGTTCAGGTCTCTGGGTGCAGGGAGTGCCAGAGCCTGCTGCTGCCGGGGGAGGGAGGACAGCATTCCACCTGCGTGAGGTGTGAGCAGGTAGAAGATCTGCGTAGCCTGGTGGCAAGACTTAAGGAGGAGGTTGAGACGCTGAGGACCATCAGGGAGTGTGAAAGGGAGATCGACTGGTGGGGTAACTCCCTGGCGTGCCAGTCGGAACGGTTCCAGGGAGATACCCCCCAAAAGGGGAAGGACCCCCTGCCTTCTCACACAGAGGGGGATGGCCCGAGACAGCCCCTGCCCTGTAGCTGTTGCGCAGAGGTAGGGGACCAAAAAGACGACGAAGGTTGGAAGCGAGTTCCAGTTCGACGTCGTGGGAAACCCTCCCCCCTTCCTGCCCTGCTTCCCCAGGTGTCCCTCCATAATAGGTTCGAGGCCCTGGATCTTGAAGGAGAGGTAGGTGAGAATGTGGTGCAAGGCCAGCCCGCAAGGCCACATAGGAAAAGGGGGTCGACTTTGCACCTCAAGACTGCCTCTGTTAAGAAAGAAAGAAGGGTCATTGTAGTAGGGGATTCCCTTCTGAGAGGAACAGAGGGCATGATACGCAGAGTTGACCCTCATCATAGGGAAGTGTGTAGTCTGCCTGGAGCCCGGATCAGGGATATCACCAGGGTGCTCCCCAACCTGGTGCACCCGACAGACTACTACCCGCTGCTGGTCTTCCAGACAGGTGGGGAGGAAGCTGCTTCCCGCAGTCTGAGGGGGATGAAGAAAGACTACAGGGCCTTGGGGCGGATGGTGAAAGAGTCTGGGGCTCAAGTGATCTTCTCCTCTCTCCTACCATCTTCCGCTGATGATGTGGGAAGGAATGGGAAGATTCAGTTCATGAACAATTGGCTTCGAGACTGGTGCTACAGGCAGGGCTTTGGATTCTTTGGTAACGGCTGGTTTTATAGGGCACCAGTCTGGACAATGACAAGTGAGAAAGGTTTGTCTCACAGAGGCAAAAGCATGCTGGGGCACGAATTAGCAGGGCTCATTTGGAGAGCTTTAAACTAGATTTGAAGGGGGATGGGGTTGTAGCTGGGCTTGCCCCAGTGAGGCACCGCTCCAGAATTAATGAAGACTGGGAGGCCTCCTACAATCCTAGGGTGAAATCGGTGTGCTCAGCTCGCTCCCTGAAATGCCTGTACACCAATGTGCGCAGCATGGGAAATAAGCAGGAGGAGTTGGAAACCTGTGTTAAGTCAGGAGACTATGATCTGGTGGCAATTACAGAGATGTGGTGGGACAGCTCACATGACTGGAATATAGTCATGGAGGGCTATGTCCTTTTCAGGAAAGACAGGCCAGCCAGGAGGGGTGGTGGGGTTGCTCTTTATGTGCGAGAGCAGCTACAATGCACTGAGTTCTGTCCGGGGACAGATGACAAGCGAGTTGAGAGTCTGTGGGTGAGAATTAAGGGGCAGGCTGGCAGGGGGGATACTGTTGTAGGTGTCTGTTACAGACCACCAGATCAGGGTGAGGAAGTTGACGAGGCCTTCTACAGGCAGCTGAGAGCGGCCTCACAGTCACAGGCTGTGGTCATCGTGGGGGATTTTAACTTCCCTGATGTTTGCTGGAAGGACCACTTGGCAGCCCAGCCACAGTCCAGGAGGTTCCTCCAGCGTATGGATGATAACTTCCTCCTGCAAATGGTGGATGAGCCGACCAGGAGAGGAGCGCTGCTGGATCTCATCCTCACTAACAAGGAGGATCTGGTTGAAGCAGTAAGGGTTGAGGGCTGCCTTGGTTGCAGCGACCACGAGATGGTGGAGTTCAGGATCTTGTGTGGTAGGACTAGTAAAATACCAAGTAGAATTGCAACCCTGGACTTTAGCAGGGCAAACTTTGGCCTTTTCAAGCAATTGCTAGGGGAAATCCCATGGGCAAAGGCTGCTTGAAGGTAAAGGGGCCCAAGATAGTTGGTTGACATTCAAGGACTGCTTTTTCCATGCTCAAGATCGGAGCATCCCGACACGTAGGAAGTCAAGGAAGAGGGCCAAGAGACCTGCGTGGCTAAATAGGGAATTACTGGGTATGCTCAGGTGGAAGAGGAGAGTTTACAGGTCATGGAAGGAGGGGCTGGCCACTTGGGAGGAATATAAGGCTGCTGCTAGAGGATGTAGGAAGGCAGCTAGGAGGACTAAGGCATCCTTAGAATTAAACCTGGCAAGAAGGGTCAAGGACAGCAAAAAGAGCTTTTTCAAATACATGGCAGACAAAACTAACACCAGAGGCAATGTAGGCCCACTGATGAACGGGATGGGTGCCCTGGTGACAGAAGATAAAGAGATGGCAGAGTTACTGAATGCCTTCTTTGTCTCTGTCTACTCTGCTGCAGGCAGTCCTGAAGAGCCCTGTACCCCTGAGACCTTAGATGAAGTCAGGTCGACGGAGCGGTTTGCCTTAGTCGATGAGGAATGGGTTAGAGACCAGTTGAGCAATCTGGACATCCATAAATCCATGGGTCCAGATGGGATGCACCCGCGGGTGCTGAGGGAACTGGCGGAAGTCATTGCTAGACCACTCTCCATCATCTTTACCAAGTCTTGGGAAACGGGAGAGGTGCCTGAGGACTGGAGGAAAGCAAATGTCACTCCAGTCTTCAAAAAGGGCAAGAAGGAGGACCCGGGTAACTATAGACCGGTCAGCCTCACCTCCATCCCTGGGAAAGTGATGGAACACCTTATCCTTGGTACCATCTTAAGGCATATCAAGGATAAGAAGGTTATGAGGGGCAGTCAACATGGCTTCACCAGGGGGAAATCATGTTTGACCAATCTCTTAGCCTTTTATGAGGAAATAACACGGTGGATGGATGATGGCAGAGCGGTGGATGTGGTCTACCTTGACCTCAGCAAAGCATTTGACACAGTCTCCCACAGCATCCTCACGGCTAAAATGAGGAAGTGTGGACTGGATGATCAGGTAGTGAGGTGGACTGTGAACTCGCTGAAGGAGAGAAGCCAGAGAGTTGTAGTCTATGGGGCTGAGTCTAGTTGAAGGCCTGTAACTAGTGGAGTGCCTCAAGGGTCAGTACTGGGACCGGTATTATTTAATATATTCATCAATGATTTAGATGAGGGAATTGAGTGTACTATCGACAAGTTTGCTGATGACACTAAGCTGGGAGGAGTGGCTGACATGCCAGAAGGCTGTGCTGCCATCCAGCGAGACCTGGACAGGCTGGAGAGTTGGGCAGGGAATAACTTGATGAAATATAACAAGGGAAAGTGTAGAGTCCTGCATCTGGGCAGGAACAACCCCAGGTTCCAGTATAGGTTGGGGAACGACCTGTTAGAGAGTAGTGTAGGGGAGAGGGACCTGGGGGTCCTAGTGGACGATAGGATGACCATGAGCCAACACTGTGCCCTTGTGGCTAAGAAGGCCAATGGCATCCTGGGGTGTATTAGAAGGGGGGTGGTTAGTAGGTCGAGAGAGGTCCTCCTTCCCCTCTACTCTGCCCTGGTGAGACCGCATCTGGAATATTGTGTCCAGTTCTGGGCCCCTCAGTTCAAGAAGGACAGGGAGCTGCTGGAGAGAGTCCAGCGCAGGGCAACGAAGATGATTAAGGGAGTGGAGCGTCTCCCTTATGAGGAAAGACTGAGGGAGCTGGGTCTCTATAGTTTGGAGAGGAGGAGACTGAGGGGTGACCTTATTAGTGTCTATAAATATATAAAGGGGGAGTGTCACGAGGATGGAGCCAGGCTCTACTCAGTGGCAAACTATGATAGGACAAGGGGTAATGGGTACAAACTGGAACACAAGAGGTTCCACTTAAACTTGAGAAGAAACTTCTTCTCAGTGAGGGTGACGGAACACTGGAACAGGCTGCGCAGGGAGGTTGTGGAGTCTCCTTCCCTGGAGACATTCAAAACCCGCCTGGACACATTCCTGTGTAACATTATCTAGGTGTTCCTGCTCCGGCAGGGGGATTGGACTAGATGATCTTTCGAGGTCCCTTCCAATCTCTAGCATTCTGTGATACTGTGAACCTGGCCTTGAACACTGCCAGGGGTGGGGCAGCCACAGCTTCTACTGGCAACCAGTGCCAGTGCCTCACCATCCTCACAGTAAAGAACTTCTTCCTTATATTTAAACTAAGCTTCTCCTGTTTCATTTTAAACCCATTACCCCTTGCCCTGTCACTACAGTCCCTAAGGAAAAGTCCCTCTCCAGCATCCCTGTAGGCCCCCTTCAGATACTGGAAGGCTGCTATGAGGTCTCCACGCAGCCTTCTCTTCTCCAGGCTGAACAGGCCCATTTTTCTCAGCCTTGCTTTGTATGGGAGGTGCTCCAGTCCCCTGATCACCCTCGTGGCCTCCTCTGGACTTGTTCCAGCAGTTCCATGTCCTTTTTATGTTGAGGACACCAGAACTGCACACAATACTCCAGGTGAGCTCTCACGAGAGCAGAGTAGAGGGGCAGGATCACCTCCTTCGACCTGCTGGTCACGCTCCTTTTGATGCAGCCCAGGATACAGTTGGCTTTCTGGGCTGCGAGCGCACACTGAAGTCGGCTCATGTTCAGTTTTTCATCAACCAACACCCCCAAGTCCTTCTCCCCAGGGCTGCTAATCACTTCACTGCCCAACCTGTAGCTGTGCCTGGGATTTCTCCAGCCCAGGTGTAGGGCCTTGGTCTTGGTCTTGTTGAACTTCATGAGGTTGGCTTTGGCCACCTCTTGAGCCTGTCCAGGTCCCTCTGGTTGGCATTCCTTCCCTCCAGCGTATCAACTGAACCACACAGCTTGGTGTCATCAGAAAACTTGCTGAGGGTGCACATGATCCCACTGTTGATGTCTCTGACAAAGATGTTGAGCAGGATCGGTAAATCGACCTTTTAGGAAAAGGACCTATGAGAAAGGTAAAATAGTTTCATTAGTTTTAACTGAATGGTTGTGATTGATTGATAGCAAAAGAAAAGAGTTACTGCCAGCAAGCAGAATAGTGGTCCACTGCAGAGGAAAAACAGAGACTAGCAATCATATATTCACATATAATCACAACCGGGTAATTACCACATGATGGTAACTATAGATCAGTTTTGGGTACTGCAGAATCAAATGGATGGTCAAAGCGTGAAAGGCTCCATATATCATTATCAGCCTTCTGAATCTCAGCACAGTCTATTGATGCATATCTTCTCCTTTGCAGTGGCTGACAGTTTACTTCTGTACATTTGTCATTAGCAATGCTAAAAGGAATGATTTACACAACTCAGAAAGAGGTTGGATTTTAAAATATTGAAGTAGGATGAAAAAAAATGCAGGAAAATGAAAAAGTATTGATTTGCACATGAATGTGCTCTTTATTAGTTTTCAGGCTTATTGGATGACGGTATAAAAGATTAAAAAATATCCATACCCACTGAGTGAGAAATGTCTTTTATTAATGCAGATAAATTTAATTGATGCCAGATGTCAGGCATTTAAAAAATATTTCTATGAAGATTTTCTCGCTCATGTTGAACAGCCAAAATTCAATGTGCCTGCAATCTGCTTGATGGTCTTATAGCAGGAGAGGCTGGAAGAAGTGTCCCAACAAACTCCTCCTCCCTAGAAAGAGGGGGAGCAACACTTGTGTGTCTTGGATGGAGGTTGTCTGGGCTCCTGAGCTTGATTTCTTGCTGTCTCAGAGTCCTTCTGGTCTGAGTGGTGATGTAAGGTGCTCAGGTGACAGGTGGAAGCTAGAAAAAGATTAAATATGGCTAGGTATTCAGGTTTTAAACATTACTGCAAAAAAACGCAGTGATTCAGTGTCAGGTAGACAAAGAAAGCAGATAAAGCAGGGCTTAATATTTTGCTTACCCAATCCGTTTGATCAGACCCACTGGCTTTCAAAGAAATATCTTCAACCTTTCTGAGCCAGCCAGTTTTTAACTAGGAATAACTGGACTCCAGCCTTTGGAGCTTGCATCCCTTTCAGTCAAAAGAGTTTCATGTTCCTTTGAACTGGTATCCTTCCCACCACATGCTTTTTTTCATGTGCTTCTTTCTTTTCTTTAAGCAGAAATGAAGGCAAGTTCTTTTCATCCCAACTGATTTATTTCTACTGATTAAGATTATTCCTTGCATTTTTCTGGGGAAATTTAGCATTTAAAAGACTAAATGTTGTGAGTATACTGTTTATTATTTGCTTTTCCTTCCATTAACTCTTCTGTGGTATTCTGATGGCATGACTTCATACAGGCTTGAGAATAGCTGAGCTTCTGCTTGGGTTTAATGAGAGCTTTGTCTTCAATGGGAGCTGGATCCAGCCCCACTTTCCTCCTTTATTTTGATGAATCATCACCCCCAAAATGACACATTCCTCTACAGACAGCAGTCGCTTGCACCTTCTAGTTTAGTGGTTTGTGCACTCTACAATTTCCACATTGTTATACAGTAATACTCTGTATTGCTCATTAAATTCCAGGTTCCTTTAAAACCAAGACTGACGTGCATGACTCAAGCATGGATAGAATGAAATATGTGCACAAAATGCTCACAGACACCCAGGTCAGAAAATTAGCAAAGCTGTGGGAACTTACAGGGAGAATGTTGTTATTCCTTGGTTCCTGGGGGAAATGGAATAAGAAAAAAACAAATTAATTTTCTAAACTAAGGCGGGGTCTTTGTGTCAGAGTTTGAAAGCAAATTCCCATCATATGATGGCAATTCAGATATTTTACTCTTCCCTTTCCTAATTCTTACAGTGATGTAAATCTGTTATTGCCTGTTCTCCCCTGTTTTTATTAGAGCAGCATGCCACCTCCCATACAGTTATGGCTGAGAACAGCTTTCTGTTTTGTGGCTGATGCTATTAAGTGCTGAAAACTCTCACACATTTATTCATAGCACCATGAGAAACTGTGTCCTGTGAATGAGCCTGTTGGGGCCACAGTTCCCACTGTGGAAACACGACTTGCAGAGTGATGGAGAAACCTAATGAACTGTAAATAAATTAACGCACAAGGTCTTTCTGGATCAGCTGAGCCAGCAGGTTCCTGTCCCTCAGCTCTGGGGCAGTGATATTGAGGAGTGTTAGGGGAGTTGGTAAGGCCTTGCTAGAGGTGCCATGGAGCTCTGCAAGCTCATTGTCCTGTGGTGTTTAACAGAGCTGAGTGGTGCTTCCCAGGCTTGTGTGTGCCTACCTGTGGGCTATGTTGCTCCTGCCCAGGGCAGCTCAGAGGCACAAGGATGCCCACATGACAGATAACACTGTAATGAGTTATGGTTATAATGTGAGTTATGGTTCCCCTTATTTAGAGGCTTAATTGTGAAATTATGTAATTCTTTCTTTCCTAGTTTTGTGGCTGTTTAAGTTTTGTTAACATTGGTATTGTGGAAGAAAGGGTACAAGAGAGCTCCGGGCTGAACACACAGGGCCAGAACATTTTGTAGAAAACAAAGCACAGCAGGTATGTGCCTGTGCTCTGAACCTCCAACCACCAGCAGCAGCCACATAAGGACAAGCAGATTATGAAAGAAAAGCTGCAGAGAACGCCGTTTCTGCAATCCTGCTGAAGTTTCAAGCAGTGACAGGGACAACATGAAAGCTCTAAATGGGTCACGATCCCATAGGTACCTTGGGCAGAGGGACTGCTCTTACAGGTCTGTGATGTGACCACATTTTATTTTATCGAGTACCTCAGAATTGAAGCTGCACCAAAACTTTTGAACCTTCTTGACACAGGGCCTTGTGAGATCAGGGCTCATACCACTAACATCAGTCAATAGCAGGAAACTGAGCAATGGAGCATGGCATAGAAAGTAGCCATGAAAAACACTGCATTTCAGCACTCTTTAAATGCTTGCAACCGCTACTTTTCTTTTTGCATGGAAAATGTTTCTTTGAATTGTGACAGTTGAAGAAATCAACAGCTTCAGCACAAAAAATAAGGCAACTAAAACAGAAAATTGGGTACAATTTGTAATCTGCAGAATGTGCTGAATCTTCCGCCAGAATACATTTTCCAGAGAACATTTATGTTTGTTTAGGTCACATCCCCCTAACCTTGGATTCCTGAGGAAGACTCAGCAGCTTTTATCCAGCATGACAAAACCATTTTTGCATTTAGGCAGAGAGGTGCTGCAGAGAGCATCAGCATCATCCCCAGCATCAGGCAAGGCACTGTCAGTCTTTGCTTATAGTGAAGTGTCAAAAGACAAAATATAGACTGTGGAGTGAAACACTGCGACATCTGCACCCTCACAGTACTCAGATGGAGCCCTCTGCAAGTTAAAAAGGGGTTGCTCATCCTGGGAAAAAGACCAGGCTTTTATCCGGTAATACCATTTCTGATCGGGTTTCCCTCCCTCCTGTCATGTTGTATCGACTCCTTGCCAGCCGCTGAAACATAATGGCCTCTGCCTGCAGCACCTAACACATGCACACCACACAGTTGCCTGGCTGTGATAAACTGTTTCCAGGACAGGTTTAAAGCGGCCACTTGCAATAGGAGCTGTATAGCTGAGCAAAAAATAGTGGGAATCAAGCTCCCTTTTTTTTTTTTTTCACTAAAATCCTGGCAAACTGTTTTACTGCCTGTGGTGTAGAAGACAAATAATGCAAGATAGAATCTGTCAGCAAATGGGGCAAGTACATTTCAGAAGAGCAAAACCAGTCTGGATTGGTTTCAGTGCTGAATGCTCAGTGTATTTATTTCCTTCAGGGCTGTGCTGTTCAGGCTCAGCTAGGCACAGTACAGCAATATTAATGCAACACCCAGAGATGCAACCCAAATACGGATTTATGATTAAATAGGCATATATATATATCAGTATAGTTCAGAGTATACAGTTCCAAAAGTATCTTTCACTAGTAACACTGTGACAGTGTTAACACCATGCATTTAACATCACCATAAGCTCACCAGGTCTGCTGATTTGCATGGGCCAGAGAGCTGCAAGAGGGTTTCAGAGGTACAATGCTTCTACACATCTGGTGCAGGTTGTGCTTTTTAGACATGTCTCACTGATATCATGTACTGCAAGGCTGTTTTTGTTAAAAAGACCTCACACAGTAATTTTCTTGGGATGAGAAAAAAAAAGGAAGTCACTTCTAAACAGTGTCAGCAGTATGTCTGTGTGCACATCTGGAAAGCACTAGAGATTACATAAGGTACAAAAAAAAGGGCGAGGGGGAGGAATAATGTTTTTTATTTGTGTCGCTCATATATGAAACATAGACATCTTCGATAGAAATAACAATTTGTTAATTAAGGGCAAAGCAAGCTGGATGCAATTCTGCTACTTACAGGAAATCACAGTTTATGCCCTGCTCCTTAGCGCCTTTGTATCTAGTACAGCCGTCCAAATCCCTACATGACTAAGGCTTAATTGTTTCCAACATCAGCATTGGTCTATACTGGGTCTAATCAGCTGGACTGGTCCTCAAACTGAGACTGTGAAGTGGAGTCTCAACCCATTGTGTGAAAGGACCACTTGCACATACATAATGCAAACACTCAGGAGAACTTTCATTCTTTGTAGGTGCACATACTTGCAAAGTATTAGGGTATGACTTAGAGACACTTATCTCTGCAAGATCTATGCCTTTTTCTTCCACCACTGTTTTGAATATCGGCTTGGAAATATGGAATCTTTGGATTCATAACTCAGTTTTGGAAACACTGCATTTTGATTTATTTAGTTATTTTTTTTGTATTGGTCTGGTCAACTAGTTATTTACTGTGATCCAAACCAGAGTGAGTTAAGGTTTTGTACATGATCTAAGCCACTTTGTGAGCAAGTGCTGACTGTTTCCTTCTTATTTGGCTTCCAACTGCACTTTGTTTCTCATAGTACCATGCACTGGTTGAATCATACCCCATGTTTTTGTTTGAATTTGCAGGTGTACCTCCACAGTGAGCATATCTACTCTACAGGAACCTCACCCACAACCAGGCAGTCATCCTCGTTCTTAATGGGAATTCTCACTCTCTTTGCTGAGCCTAACCTTACACTGCTCTTATTGATGGATTCACTGGTTTATGGCAGTATTGCAGCATCCTATCAGCTTGCAGTTGCTGCTATTTCCTCTTGCACACAAAGCTGAATTCAGAATTTCTGTTGCTCATATTGTGAAATGCCTGTGTGCACCTGCTCTGTACTAAGGTGAAACTGCCTCAGGAGAGAAAATAATGTCTCAGAGTTGTTTTAATGAGTACTGCAAGGTTAACTTGGCTGGATATGACAGGCAGTAATTGTCTGCTGTTACATGATGATCACAACATGACCATAATATGTAATGGTAATATCATTACGACATGATCTCAATATGGTGAGGTCAAATAAGATCTGTATTACCTTACCATAAAGGTAATTTATTCCTGTGAATTGCACTGTGAGACAATGTAACAGGGATTTTTCAGCTAAGGCAATGAAAAGAAGTCTATGAGCGCTCACCCATGATGAACATTTGCTTAAAGAACACCTTGACCCCTTTGCATGTGCGTTAATTGATTACTAGGACAAAAGTTGGTCTAATACTCTATGTAAATGCTGTGCTTTTCTTTTGGTCCTGTGAAACCAAGGGGAGAGTGGGACTTCATTGCACATTAAAGAATGCTTCAAAGTTATTAAGAAAGTCTCAAAAAATTGAACCCTGATACTTCTTGCAGTCCTGATCACAATTTGAGATGTCACAACTGTCCTCTAAGTTCCTGTTGAAAATGTCTGAAAGGAAGCAGAGCCCTCCCCTCCTCTTACCCTCAGTGGAGGCAGAAGGGACCAGCTCCTTGCAGCAGAAAGTCCTGGGGTACAGCTCTTCAGAAATAAGGTCCAGTTAGCTGCACACAAGCAAAACAAATAAAAGCTTTGCAATATGTGCCAACATATAATGATTATTAATTGTATGTGACAGTGAATTAATTGTGTTGTGCCTTTAAGCAAGTACAGTGCTTGAATGGAAATGGTTTTGCTCTTGACACAGTCCATGGAGTAGATACTTTAGCTGGAGAAACACATACGTAGTGTGGTGGCATGAGGCTGTCAGTGCCCTCTTAGCCTGGTCCACTTCAGGAACACACAGTGATTCCAGCTCAGCTGCAAAAACCTGGCATGTCTGTCAAGAGCAGGAGCATATGTATTGTTATTTCTAGATTTTACTGTAGCATGTATCCAAACACACTAGATTTTTTTTCTTTACCTAACATAAGGGTTTTTTTGGCGTGTTTATACCATGAGAATTTACCAAAGAAGAACTTTCATAGGTACTGACAAATAAACCCAGGAAAATGAGGTCTCCTACTTACACACATACTGGGCAAAGCAGGAGGGGGAGGCAAAGTAAAATGCCATTGCTCTTCCCACCACAAAAGCTCTCTTTTATCTCACTGATCACCTGGTAGGGCCTGTGGGACAAATCCTGCTCCCCCTGGCAAGCCCCAGGTGAAGCTGCAGGATAAAAGCAATCTGAGCCTGTTATGAGCGAGCCTAGTGCATTGAAAGAGGGAAGACCAACTGAGTGAAATAGGGATGCAAGAGAGGACCGTAGACAGCAGAGTTTGTAACTTATTTCTGCAGCTGTCCTTGCCCTGGAGCAAGGGAGTCCAGTGCAGGAGGTGTTTTCTGGTGACTTAGGAAAGAAATAATCATCAAAGTCAATAAAAGCTCATGGACCACACTGAAGCCACTCAATAGGTGAAAAGAATGTCCTCCATCTGGGAGCTCAGGAAGAGCTTTGAAATGTGTATGCCGTTGCCCATCAAGTTAGTGAACAGAGATAGTAAAAAATTCAGGATTTGTACTCTTTCAGAAAAAGATTAAAAACCAATGGGAACAATCTAATAAGCTCAATTATCCACCAATGCCATGTCAAAGTGAGCATTCAGTATTAGTGATGTTTTAAAATGTACATACATATTTGTATTTGCTCAAACTGGTGCATCATGCAATAAAATAATGCAGAAAATTTTACCTGCTAGGTGTGAAATGCAGTTGGAAAAGTATTTACTACAGCGTAGTCTTTAGTAATAAATGGTAGGAGGAACCACAATCCTCAAAAACTTTTCTTGACAAATGGAGTACTTTCATTTATGAAAAGATTAACATGGCCAAAATGAGCATATCTGCACAGCAGGACACAAACATTGCTCTGGAGGATTTCAGCCTCTGCGGAGAAGAAAACCCCTCATATTATAAAATGGGAAATGGCCCTCAGTCTGACAGAGCTCTCACCTCTGTGGGTATTTCTTTAGGAAAGAGTGTTGAAAAAGATTGTCTGTTTGTAATTGTAGTTACTTGAGAGCCTTTTAAGCTGCAGAATTCATTAATCCTGAACAAAATCAACGTGCTTTGCTATCTTAATGCATATCCTGAGGATATTTTTATCAACTTCGCTAAGTTGAAAAGATCTGTGGTTTTTTTTCTCTTTACTTGAAAATTGTTAGGTTTTACACCAACACACTTAGCAATTTTTGCTTTCTGCTTCATTGCAATATATTAATTCAGCAATGGCTGCAGTCACATCATAACAAAGGTTTAGAAAACTCTATGGTTTTTCTATAAGAAGGGGATCATTTTAATCATTTTAGTGAATAAGCGTTGATAGTATTCACATGTTCATGTGAGGTAAACAAATTATATGTTATGATTATTATGTAAAAGTGTGATGTAATGAAAATTCCTGTGACATGGCAGATGAAGGATAACTCTCCTGTACAGTGAAAACAAAGCAGAGGCAGTGTGAGCATCTGTTATTTATTTGGTTTTGGTGGCAGGACTCTCTTGCTGGGGTCACGGCTGTCTTGTGATGGGTGCTGTTCAAACTTGATGCAAGACAGGGGGTAGTAAGGAAAACCTGAGAGGAGGCAGCAAATCCAGTGTTGTGGCTGTGGTCACCAGGCAGCAGGTGATAAATCAGTCACATCTCTTGCACCCTTCTCCAGTTATTGTATTTGATAATTTTTGTAATATTTTTTTTTCCTGAATTTTGGAAGAATTTGACATCACTTCTCTCAGTATGAAAATACTGGTTTATCTGAAATGGTTTTTCAGCATATTTTGGATGACAAGCACAGGGTGCCTCCAGACTGCTGCAGATGCCAAGGGCTCCTCCGTCCTTCCCACAGTGCTCAACCTGCTTCATGGCCATGTAGCTGTGTGGGAAGGATGATCGCAAGTATCTTTTTTTTGCATAAAAATGAGAAACTAGTTTAAAGTGAGATTAGTATCACATAAAACATTATTGCTGGGTTTCATCTCTTCTACCTTTCCATATATTCTTTTTATTGGTCTGAAGTTTCTTACCATGCCAGTGTCTCTTAGGTTTGTAAGTACTTAAAAATATCCAGGATGTACTGACTGATATCCAGCTGAAAAGAATTTGACTCTTACTTGAAAAATGAAAAGCAGATAATTTGGAGAAACATGTTACTTACTGATTAAAAAACCCAAGTGTCCTTTATTGCCGAGTCTGACCTTTTCTTATTTATTATCTGATACATTTTACCTCTATAAACATAGATTTTTTTTTCAAGAGTTTAAAGCATCAGAAGATGGGCTTTTCATTTAGAAGAACGTGGAATTGAAAAGGGAATAATCTTGCTGATGCAGCTGGCTGGTACCAAATCACATCGCTCAGGCTGGCTGTGGCTGTTCTCATGCTCTGTGAAGACTCAGATGCTCTTTGCATTTAGGAATTTTCATTTTACTTTTCTTAGAAAAAGCCTTATAACCTCCTGCCACATACTCCATAAAGTGATGAGCACTCTACTGTACTCATTCAGACTTGGAGAATAAGGCTGGATTTAAGGAGAGGTTTGGCACATCACTTGCCTGCCTCCTTGGATAAATATGAACCCCAAATAAAACCAGGGATGAAGCCAAGAGGAGCTGGTAAAAAAAAAAATCGTAGTGATTGCACAGAAACTTGAAGTTGCAATAGGGTAAAATAAGTAGGAAGTACAAGTTAAAGTAATGACTCTTTGGGTTATCTTTTTTTCAAGAATTTAAGTATCAGCCTCTGCATTCTTCTTCCATAGCCATGCAAGGGAAAGCTAGAGCGCTGCTTTCCTTCTTTTCATGCAGTAGTGGGAGGAAAGATGTGGGAAGTCTCATCTCCTCCAGTGTCAGCTTGATTTGCCCATCAGGACTGGCCCAGCACAGGAGTAGTCATCAGCATCAACCAATGTCTGGTGCAACTCCTTATTCCCAAAGCAAGGAGCAAGGTTGGAGAGCAGGATTTCCCAGGTATTTAATTTCCAGTGCTGCTGTGATTGCTTTGCTCAGCATTGCTCAGCATTTATCAGATGCAATCCTTTTAAAAGGAAGATGAATAAAACCTCTCCTCTAGTTTCCAGAGGCATCAAGGACCCTAAGATGTCAATCAAGAGTGCATAGCTATGAGCCCCTGAGCAACATAATGATCAAATTGTCCTATGGGACTCAAGGGCTGCAGCCTCTAGGACAAATGGCAGCCTCAACTCTGGACCTTTCCTTTGGTGCGTGTTCTCAAAGATTAATTTAAAACACAGGTGCAGTTGGCAATGATAAATAGTGCAATATGTTCGGATACAAGCATCAATCTCCATTATACTGTTTTTAAGAGGTCTATTAGTAATGCAAGCACTTACTGAAATAGTCTTAAATTTTGTGTGTATCCCCAAACAGATCCCAGTGACTTTGTCATGACACCTGTCTTTGCACCCAGTCATGAAATTCAGGGCAGGATTTTTCTTAATCTAAAATGAACCTAAGCTCAGCTGTTTCAGAGCAGGTTTCTTTTATGACTTCAATTCATTTAAATCCAGATCACAAAGCAAAAAGGGATTTATTTTATTTATTGTTAGAAACCTAAAAAGAGGCTCATAGGAAGATCCTCAGTGTTAAAAAGATGTAGTTTTATAGTTCTGCAGAGAGAATCAATAGACACACTGCAACATGGCAAGTAAGAAACAGTCACTGTCTTTCATTCAAATTAATTACTTGGACAGAATTGATCCAATTTCTTTCCACACCGCAGACTCTTTCTCCCCAAAGCATTGGCTTTGCTGAAATCATGAACACCCATTTGGAGATTTGTCACCAATTAGCAGGATCTGCTCAAGCCTGGGCTGAAAAAATCAATATCATGTAACAAATATTCCATAGCTGTGCTTGGGATTTGATCTTGCAATTGCTGTTGGATTCATACTGAATTCAGAGGAAATGAAAGCAGACATCAGCCCTTCATTGGCACTTATGGTGGATGTGCACAGTTAGCTGTGAGATGTATCCTCCCCAGTGTATGTAGATAGTATTTAGCTTGTTAACGTTACACAAAAGCCTTGAAGGCTGCTCAGTGGAAGGCAGATGTGAACCTCAAGCTCCTTCCCTAAAAATGCAGACAGGTTCTTCATCTGCTTCACAGCAGGAGAGGCATGCCAACATATTTGATGCATTTACACCACCTCAAGAACCCTATTATTTTCTGAAATTGTAACTGTATTTGAGATGGTTTGGGCGGCAGAAAACAGTTCAGAAGGCAGTATTAACTACAAGGAAGAGAATATAATACTAATGCAAGATGAGGCTGACTCTAGGTCAGGTAACAATATATCATTAGCTATCCTAACTGACATAAATGAGAGAGTAAAAATGTTATGTCTCTGTAATAGTTGAAAGAGGAGAAAATACCAGCTTTTTCAGGAGCTTCTATACCTTAAGGCAAATTAGTTTTTTGATGCTTTTCCTTGGATTTGGTATTAGAGTTTTTTTTTCCCCATTACATAGCTTAATAAAAACGAGGTGTGCATGCCACTGAATAGCACTGTTCCAAATTGCTTTTGTGTCAAATAAATGAATCACTTTTTAGGTTCCCATCACATATCTTCATGAGCAGCATCTTCCCTGAATATTGCATGCAGGTGAACAAGCAAACTAGGAAATCCTGACTGGGTCAGGCAAGCACCTGCAAATGAAAAGTTCAGTTAAAGAGTAGCAAAGGCCAGAGGCCTGGGAAACTGGAAAGTAAATTAATTCCCAAACTGCCATGGCATTTTAAAAGCTGTTAGAGAGCACACAGTCTCAGAAAGACATATTAAAGTGCCTGTGTTAGCTGTGACTCCACACAGGACACGGCTCCAGGCTGGACCTGCCAGAATTGTGTGGAAATGACCTGCGTGACTGGGAAAATCAAATCAATGACCAGAGGAAAACTGGGTGGCATTTCTCAGTAATACTTACATCAGATTGCAAGAGAGAGTGAGGTAGTTTTCTGCATTTGGTTTTCACTACTTGTCTCCTGATGATTCCCAGTACAGAGTTAATTAATTTAATATGCATATACAGGTATGAACAGGTGAATAGTAGACGCACTGGTTCTGTCCACTATTAGAACAGTT
Organism: Pezoporus flaviventris; assembly: GCF_033815535.1. Classification (NCBI taxonomy): domain Eukaryota; kingdom Metazoa; phylum Chordata; class Aves; order Psittaciformes; family Psittacidae; genus Pezoporus; species Pezoporus flaviventris. The sequence continues at coordinate 4,944,515 of NW_026892626.1, read as the reverse complement.
CAAAACGTTTTGCTATAAAATTATAATGTTAATGCTAGGTTCCATCTGAACAAAGCAGACATTTCAGGAATTTATTCCTTTTATTTTATATTACTTTATTTTTTGCCAGACAGTTTCCATTCCAAATATCCCAATTCAGGGTAACTGTTGTAAAACTATAATGATTCATTGAAACCTCCATATTTCTGAAAATCATTTCAGACATACATGTTTCAGTAAGGTTTCTGTTCTATGTGTTATGATTTGGAACAGATAAAGTAATATAACTGAAATAAGTATTTTTCACTAATTATTCTGCAACGAGACCAATTCTGAAGCTTTCACTAGAATGGACTTTCTAAATTGCACCCAGTTCTACATTTCCAATTGTGTGGTCCCTGGTCAATATTTCCATTCAATTCTACGTTGCACTTATGGTTCCCTTAGTTTCTGATTTTAATCTTGTCAATCCTTTTTTAGTCCTTTAAAATACCCCTTTGGGTATTTCATTCACCTCATGGTTCCTCAGCATCTGTGCCATGATGAGACGGCGATGCGTGCATCAGTGAAATCTAGAACATCATTGCAAGAGCAGTGACTTGAGCATGCCAACTCTATTTTCTTGCTTGTGGTAGGGAAGATCCAATGAACTGCAAATACAGAATGTAAGTTAGTGGCAGTCTTAAGTGGCTGTTTGGGCTGACCACAGTAACTGGTGCAGGTGAGGAACCACATCTTTAGATGTCAATAAATATTATTTATGTGCCACCTAAATTCATTGTTCCCCTGAATGTCTGGAAACAGGATCAATGATGAACTTCAATCCACACAATCACTTCTTATGTGAGACATAACCTTGACTATTAGCTCACAGCTCAATCAATAACCTGTTATCTCAGGAGCTAAGAAATAAATACTGCCTCAAGCCGCAATTAATTTGACCAGCCAGGGAGGTATAGACCAGGAGCTACGTGGTGTTGTTCCTGATCATCTGAAACACACAATGAAGCTGAACTGATAGTATTTGGTTTAGATTTTTTGTTTGTTGGTGGTGTGGTTTGTTTCTTGTTTGTGTGGTTTGGAGCTCTTTTTGAGAAGGGAAAAATGGGTCTTTTTCTGACATGATCCATGACTACTATTAAAAGATCCAAATTTTGACAGTGCAGAATTGCTTACTTTCCTTGAAACAACGAGGTCTCTGACATGTTCATTACAGATGCAGAGGACATTCAGCTTTCTGGTAGTAATGCTTTAGTGTGTGCATCCAGGAGTCAAATTTTCAACACAGGCAAGGACTTTTGTGCCTTTTAAAGACTAGGGAAAATCACTGACAATTGAGGACTGTCCTGCATATCAAAAGGCCAAATTTTAATGCTCATAGAATCTTAGAATGATTAAGGTTGGAAAGGACCTTAAGGCTATCTAGTTCCAGACCCCCACTGATATGGGCAGGGACTCCTCGTACTCACCAAGTCTTCTTGCAAGAATCAGATCCTTGACTCTAACATGAAGACTTAATAAATAGTTTTCTGAAGAGCCAGGATTTAAAAAGAAAACTAACATGTTCAAAGATAAGTTGATAATAACATTTAATTGCTGTGCATATTTCCAGAAGGAACGCTATAACAGAGCTCTGTAACTACAGAGAAAACGAAAGCAGAGCAAGATGTGTTACGAACAAGTGCAACAAAAACATGAACAGAAGTGCAGTCAGCCCACTCTTACAGTGATAAAAAGATTGCTCAGTGCTAGCAAGAAGAGATTCCTGATTATTATGGAAGACAGGCATTTCTATTGCTATTCCTGTTTTCATATCAAACAGTGAGTAGCCATGTTCCAACATAAATGTCACTGGTTCTCAAGCCATGCAGTATCTTCAGAACATAGAATCATAGAATCGCATGAACATGAACTTCTTGACTCCAGCTCTGTATTTTACTCCTCTCCTCTGTTACATTGACTGTTTTGAATTCATCATATATTTATCAACAAATGCATGAGTGGTTGTGGCAGGATGTGGTCTGCTGCAAAGACAGTCAAAAAAAGTTGCCATTTTATCTTTCCTCCTAGCATCTTTTACTAAAACTGGTGACCACCCCTAGACAATTATACAGGTTGAAGATGTAACATTTGTCTGTGCAGTTCTTTGCCAATGGTGAATAAAAGACTTAAGATGTACAGCTTTTTGTTGCTTTTCTAAACATTTTCTTTTGAACATGATTTATAGGACAGGTGTTGCAAGATGAAGCCTGGAGTAAACACATTACTTCACATTAGGTACACAGGAGGTATCAACTTACCAAAATATTGCTAGTCTCACTAAGGGCAATATTTACTTAGGTGAACATTTACTTAGGACTTAGGGTTGGAATAAATTTCATTCTAACACTCTCTATGCCCTACAGAGTGGGTTAACAAGCAATCCTGGTGACTTGGTGGATTTTAGTCTGCCTGAATTATGACTCCTTTATTATTCTTTAATTGCTTTGAATCTCTGACCCTTATCCTTTTGGTAAAAAAAAACAAAACCAAACAAACGAAAAAAAAACCAGCTTGGATTTTCCAGTGCATTTATTCCAGGGAATTACATTGCTCTGAGACCAAACATCATTGTTTTCATTTAAAGGAGGAAGAGCTGGCCGGACAGAACTGGCACTGGTTAATTCAGAAGAGCCAAATCTGCACTAGTGTTGTCCTTGATATTTTCACTTTCTTCTTAATTCCTTCATTATGTTTACTGGACCTGTGGCAAATGAAGTCTGTTGTTTTGCTGTCAGAAGTTCTCTTAAGAAAGCTGGCAGCATGAAAGCAATTGAAATACTGACTGCAGCCTTTTGACTCAGCTATTCCTGCAGTGAGGGTTGGAGCTATGAAACATTTTCTTTGACATATATTTTCTCACTGTATAATCATCCATGGGACTTGCTCTGCAAGACAGGAGAGTCAAATCTATGACATGTATCCACAGAGCTTAAGCAAAATGATTTATTTACACTTACACATAAACAGTAATAAGCCAATCATACCAACCAGCAAGGAAATAGATTCAGTTTGATATTTATAATCTGCATGATGTGGAAATCCCTTGTGAGTATCCCTGGCTTTGAATTCTGTCGCTGCCTGAGTCTTTTCAGTATATCCATTAGCCCAGCATCCCTGCAGGCAGGGCCAGCCCAAGCAAAAGACCAGAGAAATTAGAACAGGGCTAATTCAATTTTTCAAGCCTATTTATGGAAAGGCATGTGGCTGCTCTATAGAAGAGGTCCTACTTTTAGCTCCTGAGGCTTCATCCATCCATGACATGTCTAAGAGCCACACAGGCAAAGAGAAGCTCAGGACAAAGAAGGACCAGCTCCAGGGAGTTTGGCACCAAGGGATATCCCCTGCAGGACAGTGCAGCATTTTCGCTAGTAAATGACTGACTTCTGTGCAAAGATAGTGAGAGAGGAATTTGATTTGGCAAGAAAGCAGGCAGTGGGATGTGGCTGTGTCTTCTGAGCCACCAAGTTCTTCTCTGACAAGTGATGCTGAGTGACAAAAGTTTTAGCGTATCACAGCTGTGTAATTTCTGTTCCTCCATTATGTAATGTATTACAAAGCTATTGGACTTATAACTCTGTATTTTGCATATCACACTTCTTAGATCCCTGAAAATCTATTGCCCATAGCCATACTATCAATATTAATGGCAAACAATCACAATCTTGTGTATTGAAGGCAGGAAGTTCCTCTATGCTTTTTTAGGGATTACTGAGCACAAACAGGTATGTAATACCAGTTAAATGCTCCTAATTCTATTGTAAAGGGTTGCTGTTGCACAGAATAACACTTCAAACTTTTGGCCACAGAGAAGCAAGGTGAAATCTCACCCAATGAAAAGTGTTACATGAAGTACAGTAACATTTCAGTTGGAGGCCCTCAAACAGTAAATTACATAGCACTCATATCTCTTCAACAAAATGTACTTTCAGCACTCAGGAATTTCACAGTGGATACATAAAACCAAGCAACCTTTAAATTCTTTCTTCCTGTACTCATGTGGGTGTGAAAAGTCAGGATGGGAATTTCTCTCACAATCATGTCAAGTGAAGAAGGAAAGTTGAAAAGTATTTACATGCATGCACATACATAAACACCATTTAGCTGTTTCAATTTGCACATCAGTAAAAATTCTCTATGAAAGTTTTGTTTTCACTGCCTCAGAATGAGATTGGGATACCATTGATCTGTAGGAAATGTAGGAAATCAGCCATCTGCCATTTATCTTTGAAGGCTCCTCAGTGCCATTATAGATCTGATCTCTTAGTGATCCTTTTTCTCCAAGCACCTAAACCTACTGCTCAGAAGCACTGCTACCAGTAAAGTAGTTGACACTTTTCCTGCAGCCTTCAGCACCCATCCATCTCACTTAACATCCTGTTTCTTTAATCATCCTAATAAAAAAGTGCAGGATTCCTACCAAGTGCTATAAAGTCCTCAGTGCTTCTCTTCTGCAGATTCCTTCATCTGTGGCCTAATCCAATTCATTAGGTGACCTGACATCCATCATAACACTGTAATTGGTTCTTCTAGTCTTGTTCAGCATCGCTTGCCTTCCTCCTTAGTGATGAAAGAACCCTGGGGCCCTGCAACTCTCCTCTCAGGCATAAGCACAGCAAGTGCATGGATTCTGAAGACTCGTCCACCTGGAGATTCTCCACTTGAGATGTTCCCTGTCAAGCCATAATCCTGAATGCAAATGTCCTCAGGCAAGCCTGAGACAGCTTCTATCTGTTCTGCCTCTGAGAACAGGAAAGTTTTAGACAAGGGAATTCAAAGTTTGAGTTGACAACATTTGAGGTCAAGCAACCATGGGAGTGAAAGAGAAGGATTGTTTTTAATTGCTAGTCAGAGGTGCTACATGCCTGATGACTAAACACAAAGAACTGGCCCTGAAAATCTAGGGCTATGTATTTGACCTTTCTGCTGGTGAAACCCAAAAGGTCCAATGTGCAAAGCAGTTCTGATGACTTGGGGAGCACCAGCTGGATAAAAACAAGTGAGCAGCATGTGCTAGAACAAATTTTGCATTACCGATATATGAGTCAGACAACACTGAAGCACACAGCCGATAGACCTAAGGAATAACACACAAGATCAGCTAATACCTGGTGTCTGCTAAAGACAAGCAAATCGCACAAGAAAATGAGACCATCATCTCCTTCCCCACCTGTCTGTAATGGGAAGCTTGCAGCTGGGCTGCCGCGTGAGTGGCAGCTGCTGCAGGACTCACATCATAATACTTAAATGTCAGAACTTTTTGAAACTATGTTTTGTAGCTCAAAAAGTGTTGCTGCCAGTACTGGGAGTTCTACATCAGTGTCTAAAGGAGTGACCACATGGTCGGAAGTTAAAAAACACTTAGGTGCAAGAGAGCATGCCTACATTACATTGTTGTATACGGTGAGAAAAAATTCCAACCAACCATCTCTACACCTCTGAAACACCAGTGGCACCAACCTGAAAGCTGTCATGAATTGAATCATTTGTGAGAAGGAACTTAAATAGAGTGAAATGTGATTGAGCACTGAGAACTGTTTAGAGACATTTTATTTGATGTCTAAAGAGCCAAAAATTCACAGTAAGGATGAAAAAGTGTGTAACTTCAACAAAAGCAAGCTGAGATCATAGAGGAAGTAAGACAAAAAACCAGCAGTGAAACTGTAACAGATGGAAAGCAGGCGACTGTGAAAATTGTTAGTATATATTAGCAGCCAGGAGCTATCTATGAGAAGGAGAGAGGCTAAATGACACTAGCAGGAAGTTTTGAGCAGCTGAGCTATAGGAACTGATAAAAAATGACAGATATCCTGGCAATGGTACATTATTGCATGAAGTCAGGAGAGTTGTCAGTGGTGATGCAGGGAAGATGAAGCTGAGCTGGCAAGAGAGACTTCAGGTCCTGCATCGTGTCCCAGCATGGTTTTTACCCAACAGCTCTTCAATGTGATGCTTGTAAGCAGTATTCCCAGCCCCAAGTTCACTTTTTCTTGAGTAGTGTGCTGTCTGCTATGCCACAGGGTTGTGCCTCCTCAAGTCCATCCCCGTGAATCTCTCCTGCCCTATGGATCCTTGACTTTCTCTCCATGTCCTATGAATGTATTTGCTTTTGTTCATGGCAGCAAAGCACTGATGTGATGAACAACTACCTGCTTCCCTGTATGGCTTAGGAGGTAGAGTTTAGGCTGGAGCTGGGGAAGAAGAGGGGTGAAAAAGCTGTGCCACTACACAGGCTGGTCACAAAAGGTGGATGCTGATGCTATTCCTCCTCTTGCAGCTACATTTTAAAGCAGTAAAAAATCCTATTGCTGCATCTTGGGGATGATTTGAACTGGGGTTAGGTTGCATCCAGGCTTGTAGATGCTCAAGCTGACTTGTGAGCAGGCTGGCAGCACAAGAGCAAAAGGAGGGCTGGAGTTTGGGGTGAGAGAGGCTCTGTCATATCCAGCTGCTGGGGCGTCACTCCTGAGCACAGTCAGCTTGGTCCTGGCTGGAGTCGGTCACATTTACAGGCACTGTAATTGTGAACAGTGTATCAAATAATATAATGCTTGACAGTGGCCTTCAACAAGTGAGATAAATCTCATTTTGACTGCACACAGCTATATGTGTATGTATATGTCTATATGTGCTTGTGGTGTAGCTGTAGAAAAGCATGAACATACAAAGAAAGGAAGCATATATATATAGAATCATTATAGGCTTTTTTTTTTTGATAAGTAAGAAAAGCACACACATACAAAGACTGAGAATTTGAGTAAATGAAGTGTTTAGGCAGTGTGCAATAGAGGCAAGAACAAGAGAAACTAAAATCTGGAAGGAAAACCACACGATAATTATACATCTATTACAAAGACATGGAAGCTGGCTCAATTGTTTAAATACATATGGCTGGCATTAGTCCAGCATACAGGCATAGACAAAGAAGATGCAGGGGTGGTTTAAGTAGGGACAGTAAACACAGAAGGTGTAAGCCCTCCAGACGATAAGTAAGGTAAAGATACAAATCTGGTCCTGCTGTCCTATGGGGGCAGAGCTCTCATAAGCAAATCTTTTTCTTCCAGTCTAAATTGGTCTAAGTGGAGCAGCATTACTAAAGAATTACCATGGAGAAGAAATTATTCCCAAACTAAAATAAATGCAGCATCCATTCAACAGAGAGGGCTAACACAGTTTCTGCCTTAACTTGAGCATCTTTTTTTGGTGGTCTGGCTCACCAGGAGCACAGTACCTTGCTCTGCCTTAGCTGAGCTGGTGATGTTCAACCATTCTCTCCTTATAGCATGGCTACATTCAGACTCCCCAGAGAGGTTTAACTCATTGGTTTGGTGTTTATTTTCTGACTGTTTAATAGTGGTCTCTACTTCCAGCCACTCTAAAGACATTGTTAGGACCTTACAGGTGAGCTCGGTCTCTCTGGCTCTCCTCTCTCACTGGATACCTGCAGCAGCACTGGAGATTGCTGTTTACTACTGTTCATTCCCAAAACCTGCCCACGCAAATAGTGCATAAAATAATAAAAAATTCAGTGAGCTTTCAGAGGCATCCGGACATTTCAGGAGTCTGCTAAATTTATGGAGTCTGCTCAACAAATCTAAGTTTTAACTCAGGGGTAAACAAGCCATTCTGAGGGCTTTGCCAGGCATTTTCTCTGCCTCTCTTGTCTCTGTACACCATGAATAATGCATCTTCACAGAGCACAAACCAGCAACATTAGCCCCTTGTTTCCTTTCTGATATTTTTTAGGAGCTCCCGCTCTCTGCTCCTGGTTACAGAGGGGCGAATGGTGGTACAGCACTTGCAGCCAGGTGGGCTGCAAGCCCAGCAGCCCAGTTCTGCTCTGCTTGGGGAAGGGACCCCAGTCCCAAAGGCAAGAACCTTGGGCTGCCAAAAATATCATAGCTGTGCTGATTTCTGAGGAGCTGCTGCTGGGTACATGAGGTTAGCCATGGAGAGACAGCGCTGAGGGCTGAAATGTAGGACACTGGCTGGGAATGAAGTTTGTTCTTGTTTAAAACTGATGTCAAGAGAGAAACTGAAATTACAGTCCATCTGAGAAGAGGTTAAGGGCTGTGCTGAATCTGTAAGAAGAGGAGGTTGGTAATGTATGCCAGGATCTCAAGCAGGTCTATCAACACGAGAAAAGGAGCACAACAAGGAAAAGGATTATTTGAATCCCTTTTTCTGAATATTCTCTCTATTCTAAGTATTGTATAAATATTCTTTCCAAGAAAGAATCTACTTCTTCCTATAATGTTTGTTGGAACAATATGGAAATGATGCCCTTTCCTACCTTCCCCTCTCCTCTTCTCTTCCCTTTTCATACCTAGGCTCATTTTAAACCCTCACATGTCTTGCCAAGGCCCATGCAGTGCCCAAGGGCTGTGCACCTTCTCCCTGCTTTATGCCAGATGTAGCAGTGATGGTATGAATGTCCCATTTTTTGCCCTCATTCAGAAGAGCCAGTCATTCATGTATGGCCACCACTCATGAAATACCTGTGAGTGTAAGCACAGCGATACAACCAACAAATACTCCACATAGCAAAGATGACTGTCAATTCAATAATGAATTGTCCTTCTTTTGATTTCTTTCACACGAAACCTATTTCCAGTTTGCAGAAGGAGGGGGTAGAGCACACAGGCGCATGTGAAACCAATCCAGCTTCAGTGCAGAGAAGCCCATGCCCCTTCCCTGGGGCAGAGGAGGTGACATCTGGCCGTGGTGCTGAGCCCTGGTAGTGGGGACAGAGGGCAGCAGGCACCTGCCTCGGACTGGGGAGCAGCTCCCTAACCCAGGAGGTCCCCAGTCAACACATCGCAAAGCTCAGAGCTGCCTGAGCTCAGCATACACAAGCCTTGCCCTTCTGGCTCTCACAATGCAGCATCTCGCCACTCACCTCAGATCCCTTTCTGGATTTAACACTAACAGACCAGGAATATTTTGATTATGCCTTTTCTTTTCTTTGCCTTTTCTTCTTTTGCAATATTGTCATGAAGTTATTTCTCAGCCTATCTTCACTTTTTACAGTATTTTTTTCTGAAGTTCTATCTTTCATCATCTTTTTATGCAGGAAGACAAATGGCAAATCCATTGGGGTTTTAAACAGTGGTCAGAATTGGCTTCACTTTGTTAACATTGGTAGGATTAGATTTGCTTTAAAGCTCACTGCTTCTGAAAAATCTCACTCTGCTTTATGTGTTGTGCAAGTGACCTGAGCCTTACTCTCCACAGCTGGAAAAGCATTCCCTGAAAAGAACAAAGCAGCTGGGCTTTGGCACAGAAGAAAATTTCTTATTATTTATGACACAATGATGAGGCACAGGATACAGACACTTTATATATTTCTTCCTGACTTTATATTTGCAATGGGGGAAAAAACCAGAGTCCTACACTGTCACACTGCCTTTGCTTTGCTGTGAATACCATCTAAACCCACATACTGATTAATAGGCTACGAATGCATGGGTTTAACTGGTAATTATATATATTATTTGCATAGCATACTTCAGCCCATGTTTATTGTTCTTGCCTTTAATATTTACTTCAAGTAGAGACAGTGGGTAATTAGTCTCAGAAAACTTCCCTGGGCAGATTCAGTTATAATGGACCAAGAAACACTGAATTCAGCTTTAACTATTTTTAAAGCAAAACTACAACATCTCTTTCAAGAACCAGCAGTCTTCATTAACACATAGTTCTGAGCTCTGCTTGCTCAGAGTTTCAGCTGATTTTTGCCCATCACAAGTGATGCTCTTGCAGCACCCTGAAGTTGCAGTAGCCTGGCACAGACCGCAGTGTTGAAGCGTCAAGCATTGTACCATTCCTGTTACCAGCCTATGCCCTGTTCTATGCAGTTGGAGAAAGGATTCGTTTTCCAAGTCCTGATCTAGACTCAAACATGATTTTCTAAAATACCAGCAGTGTTAGGTCAGTCCCATCTTAGAGCACAAGTGCACAGACACCTGTGAAGCAGGAAAGATGTCTGCCTCTTTCAGGATTACAAGAGTGATGTATCAGTAAATTCCTTTGCTGAGGCACAAGTGATCTCATTGTGTCAGAGCAGCAGGTTTTGAATGGTCACAGGGGCTCAGAGGCTTCAAGGAGCCCCTGCAGCATTCCCCGGGCAGCACGGAGCCAGGCAGCCCGGCAGCTGGCTCAGCTCTTGGCTCTCTGCCCGCAGGCAGCAGGGCGGCGTGGTCCACCTCACCACTGCCTCTTCACGCTGCCTGTGGTCTCTTTCCAAGCTGGATCTCAGCCTAGTACGTTTTATCCCTCTGATGAGCTGAGAGGTGTGCTGGGTGACAGCACAACCTCGCACAGTCACAAAACACAAGTCAAACCTAGTTAGCAATGATCTGGTTTCAAGGAAAGAGAATAAATGAAGCAAAGACCCTCTTCTGTTAAAGATAATACATCACAGTTTTTATATGTGAAAGACTTCAGATACATAAATTCTGCCTTGAGGAACATGCTGTTTTATTAGCTCCATGGAAGACTTGAAGCCATCAGAGAGGGGTGACTGTCTTTTCACCTGCAAATGGGTGTAGGTGCTGCCATTTCCAAGAGGGAGATGTGCAACACATCTGATTGCAGCTACCGTAGAAAATGGAGCATCTGCATGAAATGTGGTGATTTTCACTTTTCAGCAGAAAAGACAGGAAAAACACAGGCTGGGAGTAGGATGACTGGTATTTACCTGAGCTCCGTGTTCCTGGCGCAGTTCCTAGGCTGCACATACCCCTCTAAGAGCTAGAGCTGTTAGGAAAATAGAACAGTCTAAAAAATGGAGCCCAGTTAGATTTAGTTTCTTCTTTGAATGACAGTTTGTGGGTTTTGCAAAGAAGAAATGTGGATTCTAGTGCTTCATAAGCAATGGACATGCCTGCTCCCTTCCCTGGCTTTGATGGGCAGGACTTCAAGCTTGAAGCTTGAAGCTTAGAAAGTTTTCTAATGCCATTGTCCTTTTAGGCATGTTTTTGTGGTATCAGTCCAGACTACAAAAAAAGTGATGATGAGTTACAAAAAAAATATAAAAAAGAGAGAAGAAATGAAATGGAGTCTCAGAGATGTCATGCCTGGGTGGGTTACAAACTTTCAGAAGTTGCATTTCTCCATTAAGCCCAATGGAAAGATGTCATCAAAAACAACGGCTTTGGATTCCTGTAATTAGCAAGCCTGTTTCAGATGATAAGGACAAGCTTATTTCATAAACATTTGTCCTAGGAGTAGATGCAGCAGGGTGAAGTCTTGCAGTGATAAGGGACCACTGATTTTATGCATTCTGGTCATCAAAAATGAGAACAGTTTTTGGGTCTTCTTGTTCAAAGAATTTGATGCTCACAAATATGAGAGTTATCAGGCTTTTTTGAAAAATCTTTCTGTACCCAAAAGAGGATTTATTTTCCTCCTTATTATAACAGACACAAAAGATACCATGACAGTAAAAGTCCAGAGAAATTACTTGCAGGGCAAATAAGTAAAAAAGGCCCTTCTAGAAATTGCTATGAGCAGGACAAAAACCGATGCTCAGAGGAGGAGTGGGAAGTGAACTTCTGCGCCTGAGTGAGAGGCTTCCTTCAGAGGGAAAGCAGGCCATTCTGGGTGGGTATTTGGCGAGATCAAAATCCAAAGAGTCTCTCTCAACAAACAGGAGTTTCACTCAATCCACCCTGCTGCTGACACGACCTGGCAATGCTGTCACGAACCGAGGAAAGGCTCATAACAGCCCCATGCTCTGGCTGCACTGCTGCGAGGCTGCTCGTGACATCAGGGCACGTGCGCTTGCACAATGCTCTAGGTACAGGCAGGTGAGGTGTACACATTAATCTTTAGATTTTCCAGCATCAGGTAAATTCAGGTCTCTTCTTACCACAAACACAGCCCAGCGAGGGACTGGCATCTTCTAACTTTTTCTTCTGGAAAGTCCAAGACTCCCTTATTTTTATCTTCAGGGACTTTGGCTGTTTTCAGACCTTGACAGTAATAGGGTTAATTCCTGAGACACAAGTACATGCACAGTCATGGGCTTTCCCTTTTTAATAAAAAAAAAATCTGTCTATCTCTGGTAAGTCTTAGCTGTTACATGTGGCCTGTCCTCATTGTTCAGCATTTCTAGCCATCCTTGCACTCTGCTGGCCTCTTGAACTCACTGTTACCAGTCACTGGCAGTATCAGAGCTAAAAGGTTATGGTGAAAAGAAGCATTTCTGATTGCCTCACTTTAATATGGTATTTCTATAATTCTTTAAAAACAAAACCCAATGAATAGAAGCATTCAGTTTATCTTCTCTGCAACTGTCACTTCTGTCATTCCCCATCCTTCTCAAATTAACATTATATTTGAAGGTCAGGTTTCTGTTGTGCCTCTTGGAAGGAGGAAGGTGGAGAGAGCTAGTGTTTCATATCTGGATGGGTCAATACTCTGAATTTATTTAATCTATTTACTAGCTAACATTTTAGGTGACTTTTTTGGCATGTCAGAGCAAAGTTTTACAATGATCAAGAAAAACCACTCTGGGGAAGAATGCTAATATACTACTCTGCCCTTGATAGGATGGTGACTGGCAGTATATAAATACCCCCGACAGAATGACAGAAATCGCTCTTCTATATTTACCAGGAGCCCTAGGCCAACATACACAGTGGTGGGAACCCATCTGCTCTGCTGCAGACATTTGATCAACACGTTACTAGTTAACAGCTGAGGCTTTTGTAATGTATTTTTTTAGCTTGGTGGGTGCAGAGAGCAGGAATGCCTTTAATAGCAGTATGACAAAACCAAAATAAATCAGAGAGGTGAATTCTGAATTGAAAGGTCTTGCGATTCATCTGATTAATCATATAAAGGAATGAATTAATTTATGTATTGCTTGACCTCCTAGATGTCAGACAAGCCTGACATCATTAGCTGTGTGCTAACGAGTCCCCTCTTCTAGTGCCATGCAGCAAACACCAAGGAGAGGAGCAGGAGATTGGGCAGCTCTTATTTCGGGGGACTCGGTGCTCTCACTGGGGCATGAAGAGGGTTTTGACCAGAAATGGGGTCAGCTCCAGCTCCTCTGGATGCCCGCTAGTGCTGGATGAGCTGCGGCTGACATTTCTAGTCACTGCATTTCCTACCTTTTTAATAATTTTAATTTATACTCCCCGGAAGTTCCACACTGCATTTCCTGGCTTTGTTTCTCTTGGCTATTTGCTCACAGAAACATTTTTCTCCCATTTCTAGAAGTGCAACTTTTTAACCCAACGTTCAAAATTAGCCACCGCAGCACTGCAACCAAAGGCTGATCCCATATTTCCGTGAATTCAGGGAAGTCCTAAATTTAGATAAATCTACTTTGCACCTAAGTAAGTTTGAAATACAGGTCAAATGTCAGAGTTTATTTCTATCTAGAGCTTTACCTAATGGCAGTGCCAATGTGCCAGCAGGTTGATGAGGAGATGCAGGCTTACCTCTCATTTTCAAACCACTCTTCTCATACTTCCCATTGATCTGCACACATTTACCTATCAACACCTCAAGGCAGAAAGGCCCTAAACACTTACTTAACTTCAAGCTTATGCCTAAACTCACTGGTGACTATGGAAGAATTTAAGTTTTAAATTATTAACAGATCAGGGTATTAATCTCCATTATTACAATAAAATAAATTTCACTCAAGGCACCATGTTTTAGACTCCGTGTAGCTGTATGAGAAGCGCTTTTTCCTGCAGGATGGACCAACAGCGGAAATGAAAGCTCCTTCATCCTTTCCATAAAGGCTGTAGCATCTCCCTCCCCACCCAGATATTATGCATTAGATCCAAAATAGGAGGTATAAACTCATTGTAAAAAAGCAGCTGCTTTAAAAGCCTCTTTCCCCAGAGACGATAGTCCATGAAATATATTGGCGTGAATTCATGTCTAGGCACTCAGTTGAATTAAAGAGTGAAAAGAGGACTATAGCAGCTGAATACAATTTCAGATTTCAAGTTATGAGACAATTCAAGGTTTAAGTGAGTGGTGCTTTGTATTCTTAACATTTTTCTATAGCAATTTTCAAAACACAAAGGTAAAATAATCACTGTTCCAGAACAACAGATTTCTCTCAGGGAACTGTTTCATTCAGTGCAAACTTCCAGTGTATCTGGTATTTTTATACATCTGTGGCTTTTTCTCCCCCTTTGGAAGAATGCAAAATGAAACGTTGCTGGGTGGGTCTCTAAGCAATAGAAATTTTTCAATTTTTATATTCCAAATAGTAATGGATTGGAGAAATTAAAAATGCAACGAGCACGTAAGGACCTTGAATTAATGGTCACCTTAAAACTAGTAAAGCCCAACCTCCATTAACAGTGAGGTGTTATCATTGTTCTATATTTGTATGATTCTGGAAATTAATTTATGGCATCAGCTGGCTTTGAGTTTGCCAGGATAAGCTGGAAAAATGCTTGGATTGACTCAATATTTCTACAAAAATGCCTACAAAAATTATGCAGCAATAATTCATTTGCAGTTCAGTTGTCCAATGCGTGTGAAGCCTTTGATGGGAAAAGGGGTTAGAGGTAGGAAGAGAGTATAATTTAACTAGTTTTCCAAGCTGTCTCTGCTGACTTTGTGCACCCTACTAAAACCAAAGGTGTATAAACTGTGGTATGCTTTTAAATCAACTATTAACCCAGAACAGCAGTCCTGTTCCAAGGTATGCGTGTCTGATTTTAATTAGCCAAGACAAACCTTCCCCCCAATTCATCACACTCAGGCTCCACGTGTCCTCAGCTTTCCTTGGGCTGCTTAAAGAGGAGAATGATTATCTCTGATTAGAGGTTTCATTTGTCTCTTAGGATGGTCCTTTTGAAACAGCCTGCAGCAAGGCACTGCACACCCTTGCTCTTATAAAACCAGAGATCTAGATTATGAGGGCTTTGCTGGTGTAGTTAAAGGCAGATCTTGCTATTTTGTCCTTGATAACTTCTCCTTGCCAAATTAAAAATAAAGGTGCATTAAACAGAAGACACCTTCAGGAAAAAAAAAAATACAAGGATGAAGGTGATTTTCCATGTGTTATGTGAGGTGGAAGGTGCAGCAGAGGAGCAGTGCCCTGGAGGTGGTGATGGAGCTGGGCTGCTGAGGACACCTGAGCCCCATCCCACCCACCATCCCAAGGAAAGCAGCAGCCATTGTGGCTGTGCCATGCTCGGGGCAGCAACACTCTTTCCTAGTGACTGATAGGGCCTGGGAGCTGTGAGTCCTCCCAGTGCTTCTGAGCAGATCCTTAACCTTGGATATTTTATTTTCAGGAGAGTCAGCATTATTTCCTTCATGGTCACTGCTGAGCAATACATAAATCCATATCCACACTGTGATTAATGGCTCTTTTGTTACAAAGGATGGGGTTAGATAATGTTTTTAATCACTGTCAAACTTTATAATTTTCCCACTTTCTCTTCCTGTCTCCTGTGAAGCTTCTTCATGGCAAAACCTAATGAAAGCTGCCACTACATGCTGGATGGACTTGCAATGAACCTCAGATGATATATATCATACCTTTAGCCCAGCCTTCCCACATAGATACTGGAAACTGAGCATCACAGGTCGGTAATTCTTTGTAAAAGTGTGAGGAATCAGGTTCTGCTTGTTTCTGTTCCTTGGCTGGGGGTGGAAGTATAATACAGAAATAGAAAGTCAACAATGACCTAATATCATAGACAATGAAGGTCATCTTCCACAGCTGACTGCAGTAAGCTGGTTTCTGGCTCACAGCATTTGATGTTTCCTTCAGCTTGGATCTTCACTTGCTCTTATGTGGGAATCACCTCAGGTTGGAGATTAGGTTTTGTTAAGCACGAAAATGCAAGAAATTGCGGAGTCACAGGGCTGAGTGTTCACAGACTGGCCAATTACCTCATCTCTTGTCATCAGTGAGAAGCATTCTCAGACACAGCTGTAGGTATGATCCTACAGTGCCCATCTGGGAGAGATCCCCCATCCAGTGCAGATGGCCAGTGGCCACTCCAGGGTGGACACAGCCTTGTGTGCGATGCCTCTGTGGATCAGATGTTGGACCTGCATCCTCAAGCACAGCCAGATGTGGATTTATCCTGCCTGACTTTAGAATCCCCACAGGGATGCCAAAATCACCCTCTGGGCCCTGCAGCAAGAGAGATGTTTCTGCAGCAAGCAGCAAAAAGCATTTTCCTGCTTTTCCCATTGACATGAACAGCATCAGCATGTAAAAGAGAGACAGGTACAGGAGGGCTCTCTGTGCACTCCCGAGTATGTAGGTTTGAGCCTGGCATTCCTCCAGCTTTCAACCCTCACCCTCATTTGGCTCTTCAGAGGTGTGGCATGGGGCTGTTATTCCCTTCCCCTTTCTCTCAGCATCCAGTGCCATGCTCAAGGAAGCTAAGGATGCTTCAGTTTAATTTGGTGTTTGGCCAGGCCAGGTGGTGGAAAGACAAACTCCTGCTCTCACTGAGAAACAACTGGCACTCAGTTATTTAGTTTCCCAAGGGAAAGCAGTGTAGAAAGGTTCCCACTTTTTAGTGATTTAGTTGTGAAATTACTTGTCCCAGGTTTAATTTTTACATTTGCCACCATTGGCCCTGTGAGTGCTTTCAGGGAGGGAGCTAGACAAAATGTAATTCTGTTACATGCCACATATTGAGCTTATGCCTTTCTAAGTAATTTCTTTTTGATTCTTTTCCACACAGCAGTGGAAGAATGTTCCCAGAGTCTTGTGAAACTTCTATGCTGGTTTCTGAAAGTTTGTAATAACTCTAATTGCATTTTAATATTTTATAATCTTTATAATTGCAGAGAATGTATTGACATCAATGCTGAGCCTGATACAACTCTGCCATCCCTTACAACATGTAAACTGTTCTACAAGACCATTTGTAGATGACAATGTTAGTTGTAATTACCCATGATCTGAGATGGACACTAGTGACGTTTTATTCAAAGGACAGGAATTGTCAGTGCCTTTGGAACAGGCTGTAGAGAATGAGAATATTTAGTAACTCTAAAAGACTTATCTTTGCTCTCACAGGCTCCCATGGTGCCATCTCAGGTCAAGCCCATGTATGGACTGCAAGCAGACATAGCCAGTTAGAGAAAAATATAGAGAAAGTTACAGTAAAGCTTAAATCAGTGTATAAATAAATCAGGCACACTTCAAATTTAGCCTTAACGATGTTCACTGAGTACTCTGTGTGTGTACATATATTTGCTTAATACAAATGTCCTGAGCACTTTCTGCCGTCAATTTTTAACCTTCACATAACCCCAACTAGTTAATAAAGGTATTTGATATTCCAGATTTAGACAGCACTGATGGTTGATGTTTTCTGGATGGATGTATAGGGTAAGGAGGGTTATTTCTATTCCCTGCCTGATGTATGCAGCGACTGGTGCTCAGGTTAGTACAAGGGTAAGTTTCCAGTAAAAGGGCTGTGGGTAGGTGTCTAAATAGAGTTCTGCTCTGAAAACCCAAGGAGTCAAATCAATAACTTCTCAGGTAGAGTACATAAGGCTCCCCAGGGCACACATCCATCTCCACAGGCTTTGTGCCAGGCTGGCTCCCTGGCACAGCCCAGCAGGATACAGCAGCATGCCCTTGTCCTGCCAGCCCACTGGCACCCAGACAGCACAGAGCCCGAGGACACTGATCTAGGACCAGTGCAAGGTCCCTGCTGCTCACCATGCCCCACCAGATGTGCCTAGACAAGTGCATGATAAATACAAGTACTGTCACTGGCTCTGGTTTTCCAGTCATTCAAAGCCAAACAGTTAAGACTGATCTTTACAGTGAAGATGTTTTTTCATTTACATTTGCATTAAGAGCCCACCAGTGGTGAAGCACTGTGCAGTATACCTCTGTGCTCCCACTCCGCGTTGCACTGCGGCTGGCTGGTGAACGGCCTTTGCAGAGACCATTAACTTCCAATGTGAGAATTTTGTCCATAATACCCTGAGATCTTTTACCTTGATAAAGACTGGTTTGCAAGATGGAATGACAGCAATTTTCCTGTACTAGGCTGGTTGCCTTATTGCTCCCATACCCATGAACATAGAGTGTCCTTGAAGGCTGGAGTGAAGCAACACCAACCTTGGAGCGAAGGGGCAGCCCTAGTAATCTCTTTCCAGACTTTCTTCTGTGCAGTTCCATGGGTTTAGGACCAAAGTAATAAACTGTATGGCTTTGCTATGTGTTTGTAACAAGAAGAAAAAAAAAAAAGGCATCATTGATCCTGTAAGTGGGCTGGGGGCTGAAAGGGACCCCTCCATGGGCAGCTGGAAGGGCCCTTCCCCTCCCCACGCTGAGTCGTGCCCTGTCCCACAGCTCAGCAATGCCTGTATGTTCCAGGCAGTGCTCTGTGTGGGCTTTGCTTGCAGAAGATAGGGCCCACGGGGTACCTTTGAAGACAGGATCAAAGCAGCAAGGAGCCATACGCTCTTTTGATTCCTTAATCGTGCCAGCTCCCCTCCTGCCTGGCTGTCACGCCATGGAGCACGCACGCTGTAAAAGCATTCCCAGCTTCAAAGCTCCCCTCCTTGGCAGCCCATTTTCTTTTTCTCCCACTGAGCTACTCCTGGTAATGGAGGGACAATTACAGCTGCTTACCTGAGCCTTACTGGAGCAGCACCATACAGCAGTCTTGTTTATTGGAGACAGGCAGGGCTGGGGGAAACACAGACAGTGCAGACCCCCTCTGCAATTCCAGCCCTTCCTGTCCGATGTTTTGGAGGGCATAAACGGTCTTTCTTGGCTCATAAAACTCTTGAAACATAAAGGAACCATTCCTCCTTGTGTGGCAGCTCTTGAGTCTGTGAGGTAAACCTCTTTTCTTCTGGGTCCTTTTGGGGTGGAGGGAGTATCTGACAAAGTCTTTTTACAAGAATCATTTCCTTGGCATACCATTGTGTGGGGAACTTCACTGGGGGAAAAAATAGGCTTTAAAGGCAAACAAACAAACAAAACCCATTTGATATTATAAACTGAAAAGTCAGGCCCGCAGGATATTTTTGTCGAGAGAATTTTCTCCTGGCATTTGCTATTTTAATTATTATTTTTTTCTTTTTTTGCTATAGAATTTGCAATGGAAAAAGTCCTACAAAGTGAAAAGCATTGAAATGGAAGTTTCTGCATGTAATAGACTCGGAATATTCAGATTTTTAACGCAGCATTTGCCTTTTCAAATTATTGTAATTTCATTTTCAAATGTATTTCGTTTTTTATCTGTGATAATTTCACATTATGTATTTACCTGTCAGTAATGATGTACTATAAACTTATACTGGCTTTTGATAAAGAAAACCAGCTAAAACCCCCACTGATATTTGAAAGTAAGAAAAAAGATCTGGTTTATATTATACTTTTTTGAAACAATTTTTTAAAATGTGAAGGCCTAAGTTTGAAATTCAAAGTCAGTTTGAATGACTCAGTCCAATATTTTCACAGCACAGATTTCCTCCTTTCAGCAATGGGAACACGCACTACAGCTTACATGAAAGTAGAAAATTCTCAGAAGACTAACATTGTAATTCATCCTGGAAAAAAAGTTGGGGCTCTGCAACTGATTCCTGTAATGGTAGTGCAAAAAATTAATGGAGATAACTAGAATATAAATAGCAGCGGTTAAGGCAATCTATTTGAATGCATCATGGTGCTGTTGGCAAGTGTTGGTATCTGCCAACCAGCAAAATACAAATTCCAACCATGACAGAACTGCAATTGCCATAGTATCACCAGATTTTCTGCCTTGTTTATTGGAGGGGAAAAAGAATTGAAAGAAAAAAAAGCGTAAATTTTGGAATCACAAAACAAAACTTACAAACTGTACAAAAGTCTGGTTAGATGTAAATGTGAAATGAAACAAATATATCCCTGGTGATACCCATCAGACCTGAACTGTGTACAGGCTCAGCCCCTTGCAATGGAAACCCCTCTCTCAGATAGGAAACAAGAGCAGAATATCTGACTGGTCTAAGCAGATTAGATTGTGATACCTGGAGAGAGCATCAGCTCTTATTGTCTCCTGTGAAACAAAGCCTAGGGGTTGCCATGTCCTCCACAGGTGTGTTTTAAACGGTGACTGCTCTCCACACTGTAGGAAAGGGCTCAGCTGTGCTATAAAACCAGTCTGAGCACTTCTTCCAGTGAGGGTGATCATAGCAGACACCATGGAGTTCTTCTGGCATTGCTTGGGCTTTTGGATGCCTTCCCTGAAGGCTAGAAGGGGACCTGAAAGCCACCTCATTTCTCAGGGGTCAGTCTAAGGGTTGCCTGGCTGATTAGTATATTTTAATGAACAGGATTCTTTCCTCATTGACAGAGGAAATGATTTTGATGTACTGATAACTCCTCTGTTGAGTCTAACGCTTTGTGATGGCCCAGGGAACCATGGGTGCACTACTTTGGTAAAAAATACACTCCTGATGATTCCTCTTCATTAAGAGAAATTACATATCCTGGTTGGAGAACTGCATATCCCTTCTTGAAAAACTGTAAGGGACGTCGGTGTTTTCTCTCAGTTACAGCCAACTCTCTTGTAGCTGTGGTGGGTGGGAAGTGGTGAAATACCAGCTCCTGACTCTACCTAGCTTAGTGACTGCTTTGGAAACTTTGTGTCAAAACCTTAACATTGTTTGAACACAGTCTTCAGAATTTAATTGACACAAACACAATATTGAAGAGTTCAAACATGCAGGAGGTGACAAGAGGAATGACAGGTAACCCTTAATGGATTGCAGACGCATTAAGGCTTTGTGCTGAGTAGCAAGAATATCCCTCAGGAGTGACTGTCATTGGGAAATGTCCCTTTCAGAGTTGCCTTCCCTTGGCATCCTGCTTTGTGTGGAGGTGGAGAATAGCAACAACACATCACTATAAAATAAATAGCTTTGTGTGTTGTGAATGGAGGATGACATGCAGGGATATGCAGTCATGAAAATGACTGAATGATTTTTTTCTCATGAAAGAGGTTTTTAGGATTCTGTTCATAACTTAGCTTATGGCTACCACATGCTCAAGAACTTAAGTAAGTCTGCCTCTTTTTTTTTTTCTGGAAATCAGAGATGTGTGTCCTCAAAACCCACTCATTACAGGTATGCAGCAGCATCACCCAGAGGAGGTACTTCAGTTTGGTGGAACTCTTCTTCCAGAACAGATTTGGAGGTGCACAACCTCCACCTCTCTCAAATTAAAGGCAGAAAAGCTTAAATGGCTCTCTAAGCAATGCAAGTCTCCATCTCCCCTTGTTTGTGGAAAAACCTTATTACAAACAAAGGGACAAGCAGCAGGTGAAACAGAGATCCCTTTCTGATTCAGCCACTCACTGACTTCACTGCTGCCCTCATCTCCCTGCTGCTGGAGGCACCCCTCAACCCAGACCTCTTCCCATTACACAAAATTTTCCCTCAGAAAGTCTGACAGCATCCCTCGGCTTCTGAAAAAGCACTACCTTTATATCCTCACAAATAAACTGCTCAGACTAACCCAGCTCCTGCAGCCCGCTATGGGTTAGTGGTGGCAGAGCTGAGGTTCCCCAGGGAGGGCTAAAAACCTATTGAAATCCTGTACTAAAGCCGTTACCAGGAAATGGAGGTAAATGTACTTTTCTATTGTCTCTAAGGTACTTATAACCTATCCATTGCCCTAATAATTTAAATACGTTGTAGAGAAATTAATAACATACAGCTTGGCACACATAATATTAATTTTACTTGATGGTATCATCCACTGAAATGGTGCAAATAATGGATTTTATTTCAGTGGACCATACATGTTTCTGAAACAGCTTCAGGCTTACCCAATATTTTTATTCAACATGAATAAATAGTCCACTTTCACAGTATTTAATTCTTTTTTTACCATCTTTCTAACATTTAGGTAAATTACAAGGTATTTTATGCTTAATAATTTGAAGAATTGAAATCAGTCACTTTGAAAATACGTAAACGGAGCACTTAGATGTTTCCAAAAGTAGAAATGGTTATTATTTCCACTGAAACTATTCACTGCATACTTCCTCATGTGGACAGCTACTTCTCTCCCATCCCTGCTCCCTCTTTTTTTGTTTAGGAAAGAAATTTGAGTCGGCAAATTCATGTATTCACTGCCCTGCTTCTGTATGTGTCATTCATTTTTCCACAGATGATGATTTTTTCTTACTTAAATTTTCTTTCATTACCTCAATTCTGAGGAGAATGCGTTCAGAGGATCTTTTGATGATCCTGCCTGGGACTCCTGATGGATCTTTAAGCCCTAGCCCTGACAGAGCTTTTCTGGATGTGGTTTCCTGGGGAGAAGCATGATTGTCAATGTGCTTAACGTTGAGCATATACTTAAGTGCCTTTCTGAGTTGCTGCCAAATGCCTGTGATGCTTTTATCACTGTGCATTGTCCAAGTTCAGAATTTAAAAGAATAATTCAATGCCCAGTGCATCACTCTGCTTTGAAGGCTGCACATCTTGCTGTCAGCCTGAGACGGGTTCCCAGCCAGCTGCTTGCTCCCGCTGCTCCAGGAACTCTGTGCATGGCTGGTTCATGAAAGACATGGCTACCAAGACATGGCTGTCCCCATGGTCCAACCTCTTTCCTCACTCCCCCTTTACTTTTTGGATAGGTGAGAACTGTCACACATGCAGCAAAAATAAATTACCTCCTTGTAAGCTTGCAAAAGTGCCTCTTTCTGCCAGCATGGATCCCATCACATCAGGATGTCACCTCCTTCCACCTTGAGGATGCAGGTCATGGCTTGGGACACCACCTGTTCTTCTCCTCCTCTGGGCCAGATGAATCTGTGCACTACCTGAATGCCACTGCTCTCATCCCATCTTTTGGTGTAGTCCATGTCTTAGTAGGGTCTCTGTCCCTCCAGTGTGTGTCCTCAGAAAGCACAAATGGGTGGCTGGGAGGCATTGGGCCATGGCCTTTCCTGGCTTGGTGGGCTGGGCAGGACATCGGAAACCAATGCACACAACACGATGAAGCACCCAATATGAAAGATAGGTGTGAGGAGTGGTGAAAGGTCCAGACAGGGCTGTGAGGGATGTTTGGACTTCGCGGGTCAGTCAGGGGGAGCTATGTGAGAAATAGCTAAAGTGCAGTGACAAATGAGGGGAGCACTGGGAGACCTGTGGGCTGCATGACCTTTCAAGAGCACAGCACCAAGCTACCCATGATGCTGCATTAGGCTGAGGTTATGCAGGAAACAGCACTGAAAATACCAGATTTGGGTACGAGTGTGGCAGGATGGGCACTAATGGGCAAAATATAATTTGGGGTCATTAGGAAGGGAATTGGGATGGAAGAAAGTAGACATAAGAGCAATGAAAAGGAGACTTAATGGGCAGAAAAGGGGAAATAAGATGTGCAAATCATCGGTTTAATGAAGTTTTGGTGTCCCTGCGAGGTATGGTCACTACTGCAGCCCAAATGAGAACACAGCTTGTGGTCATGCCCCTGATGTGTGTCATACCTGCTTCTGTGGTCATGAACCAGGGAAGGTGCCCAGGGAGCAGCCGGCTTGGGCATCCTGTGACCCCCATGCCAGTGCCTTCTCCAGGCCTGGTGGCATCAGCATACCCACCACTGCTTCATGGCAGGTTAGTTATGTCTCCTTCCTTAAAAAGTCTTTATTGTAGCTTTTGACTTGTTTCTTTAAAGAATTGCTGGCTTGATAGAAAATATAATAAAATTAAAATTCAGGGTCTATCTCATTCATATTTGCTTGCAAATAACAAGCACTATGGAAACACTATCCAAGCAGAACAGAGATTTATTTTCAAGCATGTGAGCAGTTTAAGGTCATTTACTTAAAATTACCTTCAAGGAACAACGGTGATGCTTCTGCATTATTCCCTCCCTTTAATGCCACTCTGCATTTAATCCATCTTATTGTTCAATAGAAATAGCTTACTCCTACATCTAAGTAACTGATTGGGTTAGAGCCTGCATCTCAAACGCCATCCTGTTACCAGCAATGAATGCCATTTTTAGATCTCTCATTCCAAGGAAAGGTCAGTCACTCTTATAAACAATAGAAGGAGAAAATAGTCAGTCCAGTGTTCAATTTATTCTTTCTCTGGATTTTAAAGGAGAAATCATCAGTGTTCCAAGGTAATTTATAATATTTTAATATAGTTACACTGAATCAACAAAATCTGGCAATAAGTTTTTATTCTCCAGATGTGATTGATTGTACATTTGTGACAATGGCACAGTAGCATTGTGTAAGGACATCAGATAAGAAATTCATCTGGTTGAAATCTGAATTTCAAGTCCTTACAACAACATTTTTCAGAAGAATGAAACTTTCCCTAGAAAATAATAAGAATAAAACCCCCACAAAGCTGTCAAGTATATTCAGCTTTGACTTTATAGTGATTTGTCTAGTTTCTTGGGAAGTGTCCTTCAGGGTCTGGTATATTTGATTAGGAAAGACAAGCCCCCTCAGAAGGTACGCCCCCAAGATCTGGACCAGTATTTTTGGTTCCTCGCCTCTCCTCTATGGCCCTCTAGACAGCTAACAGAGATTAGCCCTTCAGCCCAGACAGCTAAGGTGTGGGGCCAAAGTTAGGCCATATGAATACCGCCAGTGGGCATTGATGGAAATCCACTGTCAAATGTACTTTAAGATGCCCAAGGTTTTCAGGCAGTTGCAGCTGAGCTCATGACTTGGCCAGTGCAAGATCTCCAGTACTTCCATAACCACTTGCTATCTACCTTTATTGAACGCTCCCCAGTCACGCTTACAAACTAACTTAGTCACTCTTCATTTGACGTTTTAGCATTTACTTGGGTTTTTTTTTAACTTTTTGCCAGCATCCCCATAGGTTTTGGAGGTGATATTCTTGAAATTACCCAGCACTTACCTCCTTACAGAAGAGATAATGTGGAGCTGCATGGCCACTGGCAATGGAATGTCACTATGACATCTTGTCTGCCGTTTTTCTAGAGATTTTTGAGAGAAAGGTCAAGGGGAGGATTTGATGTCAGCTTTGTTAGACACAGAACAGAGCTCATTATTCGTAATATAAAATATTCTATATGAGAAACAAGAGGAAATAAAACCATCACAGCTGTATTTATGGTGGTGGCATACACTTTTTGTTACCTGAACCAAAACCAGCCAAAACCGAACTTCATAAGTCTGAAGACAGAGGAAGAAAAGTTCCATTTTGGGTAACTTGGAAATCATTTGTCAGGCTCAGGGCCAAAAATGGGGCAAAAAAAGTAAGTACAGACTGATCTGGGTGAAGTCTTGTATAAAATAATTTTGGTTTTGCATGATGAAATCAAATAAGCGCATTACATTGTTATCACTGAAATGCAGCAAATGTCCCTGGAGCTCATTTGATGCCATCTGCTATGAAGGAAATGTCTCTCTTGCGTCTCCAGCCCAGGTGAGGTAAATCAACACTGAAAGAGATTCCTTTCTGGCACATGGATGTCAGCTGAAAATACTGCCTGGATGAACTATACAAATCAAGCTTGTTTTCTGTGAATGCCATTGAACACAGCAGTTGAGGACATCAGCTGGGCAATGAGCAACCTTTACCAGGAATAGCTTACCTCATCACTTCAGTGTTTCACCACTTGTTAATTAGGTGCTTTTCCTCCTTTGGTCGTCATACAGAGCTCAGCCAGCACAGATGCAATTTCTTCATGTGTGCTATTCAAGTAAATTACTCCTGAGAATGAGCATGATTGTTAGAGAGAAGCTTTGAGCATTTGGGAGGATACAGAAATTCTGGACAAGCTCTGGCTCTTAAGTATTTCCCCTCTTGTTTCTACAGCACATTCAGACTATTGTCTTTATCCTTTCCATTATATTTTTCAAAAATCTCGTTGTTTTGTTGTTGTTATTTTTTGTTTTGGTGTTGTTGTTTGGTTTGATTTTTTGTGGTTTTTTTTTTGTTTTTTTTTAATTCTCTAGACATAAATAGCCACTTACCAGATTAGACATCTTAGTGTGCAGTGAGCTGTGATTCTGCCTCTATTTGAAACACTGGTATGTTCAGCGTGAAAAAATCTATAGTTTCAGCTATCATTTGGTAAATGGAGAGTGTTAAGGAAAGAAACAGAACTCACACAGGATCCATGTCTACTTGAAATTGCCTTTTGTCTGGAGCTCAGGTCAGTAAGTCACACATGGGTACAGTGTGTAGGGCTGACACTCCCCTCCTCTGTCCCAGGAAAACCTGACCTGCTAATGCTGAGCAGGCTGGGCAGTGACTCAGTGGTAAATCATAGCAGAATGCAGCTCTGGATAGACTCTACAAAGCAAATTTATTCAAAGCATTTCATATTGAAAAACCTGATTACCATTTACCATATGATGCCTTTCTATCATTTCTGGAGTATCAAAAGGCTTTATTGTAGATGACATCAAATAAATACAGTAAAAACATGAAAGAAGAGCACAGTCATATCCTGATGCATACTCTACAGACTATTGCCACCAGTTGAGAGTACATGCCAATATTTTTACTAGCCCTCCTTACAAATCATAACTGAAGCAGGCAGGAAGAAAACAGCAACCTAGAAGACGTGTTTAAGAAAGCCCTGGGAAAGGAAAAGAACAGAAAAGGAGAGCTGCTGAGCTGAATCAGCATGTGGACTGTAGCTGGAACAAAAGGATTCCTCAGTTCATGCCAAAAATACACACCAGTGCTACTGCTTTTTTAAGCTTAACGTTCCTAGGTGACTTTTCTTTCTTCTGAACAGTCTTGTGGGAAGCCGCATGGGTTCAAGTATGGGTAGCTGTCAGAGCCATCACTTTCTCCTCATTTCAAGGGTTTACTTGGAAAGGAGCTTGCTCTTTGGTGAGCCAGGAGAATTGGTACCCTCTGAGGCTCTGTCCTTCCTCAAGAACACCCTGGGGATCTTCTCCAAGTGACTCCTTGCTTGTAAATACAGTCCGTTTTTCTTGTCTCCCTTCTTAGTACTAACAGGTCCTCAAAGCTCAACAAGATCAGCATCAGCTGACGATCCCAGTTGCACAGTTATCTTTCATCTAGGTGGGGTATGACCACAGTGCTGTTATATTTTAGATGACTCACTGTGCAACAACCAATACAATTAAAATGCCCCCAAAAATCTCAAGTGACCAAAAGACTGTTTTTCTTGTAGCATAGTTAGGCTGTAGGACTCATTATTACAGGAAGTCACTGAGCCCAGAAATTTAACAAGCTTCAGAAAGGACTGAGCATACGTACTACTAAAAAGGGGAAACTAAAATCATCAGGCTGAAGAAATGTGAAGAATCTTCTCAAGTTTCAGGTTTAAATGAACATTTATGAATTAGGGACTTGAAAGAGGCTTGCCATGGGGGCTAAGATGACACCTACCCACCTCAGCAGGAAGAAATGGGTCCACTATCCAAACTGCTGCTGCTCTCTGCAAGCTCTATTTTTCATCTAGCTGAAAGTTCCTGGTATCAGTAAAGCAAGGAAAAAAGGAGCAGAACGCAGGAAGTGTACATGTAGGACTAGTTATTTTTATGGTGTGGATAGGGAAGTAGAAATCTCCAAGTTCTCACTGAAGGAGGATTGCACCTCTCTTTCCTACAGCCTTGGCTGGTTATTTAGTGAGGAAGCAGCCCTTGCTAATCCTCTTCTTCTGCACTGTGTGGTAATGACCTGGACAATATTTTTGCTGTTGTCAATAGAATGCAGAGCCAAATTCCTTTGCTCCTCCAGTAGGCATCAAATCATCGATGTACATCAAATTCTCATGCAGGACTAGCTACCACCCCTCAGTACTGCTCCCTGATTGTGAATCAGACTAAGTTTCCTTGAGAAAATCACTCAGGAGAAACTATTCTCTTCTTTGAAAATACATAGGTGACTCCATGCCACGTCTGTTTGTGGGTTTTTTTGCTGTGGTAAGCAGACCTTAGTTATAAAGCTGAAGCTAGCTCACTTTTTTCCAGCACTTCAAAGAACATCACCAATAACAATCTCTTAGAACCTGAACATGTTTGATATCTTGCTAAACCTAAAGCAAATAGATCTAAGGAACCAGAAAGCGGAATCATGAAAAAAATACAGTATACACACTAGCAAAAATCAAGGTGTCCTTTTATTCTTCAGCTAGAAAACTAGCTTTTGCATCCAAGCAAAGTAATAATTGTGACAATTTTGGCTTCAAAATGTATTTGCTTTTAACAAAACTAGGTTTTTAGTGGAATAAAACTGTTCCCTGGAAACAGGTGCTGTTTGATGACATACACATGAAGCATTTCCTCATTTAGGGGCATTTAATTACCTCAGGATTACGAAATAAAAAAATTAATATACCCGTATAGAATAGTTGAGAGAAAATAATGTCCTTTGCTCCATGGCTTTGCTGACTATGGGTCTGTAGCAAATTAGATTGGGCTTTAATTTTTCCCCATTGCAAAAAGGGTTCAATCACTTATATCATGAGATGATATTGTTAATGTAATCACAGTTTAAAAGAAACCAGCCCTGAAGGGAAATGCCAAAATGAACTCTTCATATAGTAACAAAGGAAGCCAGAAGACTCCTTCACAACGAGTCACATCTGCACTAAATACAACCCTGACGTTTCATAAGCTTCTAAATCAGTATGCTGTTAATACTGCAGTTTCTATTTGTATATCTAAACTTGCTAAAGGCTCCAAAGGCATTCAGAGCGTCACGAAAAGAATGTATAAGATTTGTTATGACACCAAGTTACAAATATAAACTGGTAAAGTATAAAATAGTAAATTATTTCATAATGTATCCACCACTCAGGCATTTAGGTACTTTTCCATCTTAATTAAGAGGCAACAAACTGTAAAAGGCTTCAAGGAAACATTTAAGTTTTCTTAATCAAAGCATAAAATTAATCTGTGAACATTACTGCATGCTAAACTAGTGATCTTTTCAGAAGAAAATATTGAGTGAAAGGGTTTGAAAGAAAAACAATTAAGGTTTTCTGTCTCTTTCTCTCCCCTGGAAAATGTGGGGTTTTTGAACCCAGTCCCACTTCCAGTGGTGCAAGTGGGTAGCACATACCCCAGCAACATCAGTTCTCCAACTGGTACAGATCCTGCCAGAGTCCCCTTTTTCCATTGCAGCACTTTCTAATCAATTCCAAAGGCAGTAATGAAGTGATTACAGAAATAATAGGCAGCTGTGGAAAAGAGGCCTGTGAGGGCGATAGAGAGGACAACTGTCCATCTTCTGTCCCCAGGCAGACCTGGGCTTCCTGGGGTGTAGGGAGCCTTGGAAATGGCAGGGACATGTGCTTGCATTAGCCTGTGTATAAAGCACTGTATCAGGTTTTGAACCTGCAAGATTAAGATTTATAGGCAAGGCAGTTTAGGTCATAGCAGAGGTTTCTAAAGTGTGTTTCTAGTCATCTATTTTCCTCCTCCTGCTCACTTCTGTTGAGATGGACTCAAAGCATTAATGGAACAGGATTTTATCATCAAAGGATATGAAAATTCATATCAATAGAACTCTCTGAACAGCATTTACTCTTTAAATGTAAGAGAAATAATCCATAGTAATAAAGCAATGACAGTCATGATGGTGCATAAGCATTTTCCAGGCATTCACTTAGGATGCCATGCAGCTGCCTGATAATGTGTTAAGGGACCCCACGAGACTAGGAGTCCAGGGCCTCCTGCTCCAGGTTGATATTTCAGAAAAAGGAATGTATTTGCTGTTTATCCATACATTTATTATGAAAGTGCTTATGACTAGATTACAGAAATAATGAATTGGGTTTAATCTTAGTCCTGGAGCCTTTGAAACCAATGACAAGGCTTCTGCTGACTTTAACTGAAAAAACCTCCAGGTTTTGAGACACTGTTGCATGATCTGCAGAGCACAGGCTGAAAATACGTATGAAAGGATTACAAAGTATTTGTGTTTAATTTTAAAATGTGTGGAAAATCACATTAATACAAAGAGTCAGCAAAATGCATGTGTACCACCTGACTTCAAAACTCAAGGTTTACTTACATTCTTGAGATTTTTATAAACTAAAACCCATATACAGGCACAAATTTCTTCACTGTGCAAAGGTTATGGCTCTTTTGTCAGTTCCTTTTCTTGTTTATTGAGGGTTTGAAACAGATATCCCAGAGCATTTTTTCCCATTTGTGACTCAACTCTTGTTCATACACAAAATATACAGACATGATCATGTTAAATTATTTATTAGCTCTATTTAACAAACACCAGCTGATCTACATACTTTGAAGGGAGTCTGACCTGTTGTCTCTGAAAGACATGGCAATCTTCCCTCTTGGCTTCAGTCAGTTCTGGACACCTATCATTTTGTGTTCAGTACTAATTCTTCTGTGCTAGGATGTGTCCCCATTTGGCATAGCTAAATGTGATAGATATTTGTTAAGTACTTCTTTGAAATAAAATACAACTTCTCTTCCCTTTTAAATTTATAAAGGTTTTAAATGGCAGAGCTTCTAACTTGCTTTGCCTGATGAACCACTGAAAGAAATTAGAGCATAAATATATATGACATACACATTATTAGCAAATACATTCATTAACAGAAGTGCTACCACCGTGAATACCAAATAAATTAACAATGACAGGGCAATAAATTAAAGTGTTTATACATTTCTTCTTCACAACTTACAAAGTCAAGATAAATTCCTGACCTTTGATGTAAAACTTGACGATCACCGGTAAGTCAAATATGAGACTGTCAGTATTCAGTGCCACAACTGAGACCTTTTCACCCTGAAGATGTAACAGATAACTTTCTAAGAATTTCTTAGTGGACTAACATTCATTACCATCCATACTTCATGAAGGAATAATGTCAGTAGGAAACGAGCTCATTTTCATTCCAGACACTTCCTGGTTTATTCTTGCCATCTCTATGATGATATGTTTGCACGGTATAAATTGTATATTTAGTAGCTCACCACTTTCTCCTTGTTCTTGGGTAGTCCAAGCAATGGTATGGCACCAAACCTCTCCTCTGGGCTCTTTGGGTCCTCAAGTGAGCTGAAGACACCTGAAGGAGGGATTTAGAGGTGAAATAGGGACGAGTTTCCAGCTTTTATATATTTTGTGTCTCTAATCTTGTAGAGGAAAACAAACTGCATACCAGTCAGGTTGCAGACTTGGTCCTTAACAAAAGTTAGTTGAACTTACTGTCTCACTCCATGTCAGTAAGGAATTATTCTTCCAAAGGAAGAGATCTCAGCCTTTTTCTGCAGAGAATCCTGAACCAGAGGTGCTAACCCATGTTTAAGAGTTTTGATATTCTGAAAATAAGTTTGCTTCACTTCACTAGCTGCCACATACTATGAAAGAAGTCCATAGACAGAATGAAAAGCAGAGCTTGGCCTGATTGACATTTCCAATATTTTGGACACAAACAACAAGTGACAAAGCTAGGCTAAGGATAACTATGAGACCAGTGAAATATCTAGGTGCGGGAATAATTTCAGGTCAGACGTATGCTAATGAGAGAGGAAAAATCGGGCCATTTCTTATATTTTGGGCCAGCGTAATGGTTCTATAACAAGAACTCGGGTGCAAAACCATGACACTGTAGCACTTATTCCTGTACAAGGACAAAAACCATCTTCAGAATAATATCCAGGTGCCTAAGGAGGATAGGAAAGTTCAGTCTGAATTATGTACATGTGCCTCGCACTCCTATTTGCATATGTCTAACACTGCTACCACCTATGTACAAAGTGCTGCATGAATCATCAGCAAAACCTTCAGCAGCAGCAGCTGTGGGCTGCTGGAGCACAGAAACACTTGGGAGAGGGAGGACCCAGCTCACCCATCTTAGTCACTTAACTATTAGGTCTCTGGCATAACTATAACTATGGAAATCACAATCTATTTTTCGCATTTTCTGGTCTTTGAGTTTGTTATGATTAGGCTAAATTATATATCCTCCTCTCTAGTCCCAAACAGCTTGCTAAAGCCCTTAGCTTTAGTGCACCTGGCTGTGACAGGAAAACCCTACGGTGGTCAGGGACATTGCTGGTGACATTTATCCTTGTACCTTTATTCTAGCGGTGTTGGGCAGTCACACCTCAAGTGAGATGTTTCCAGGAGGGGCAGACAGGGGAGGGAATGCACAGCAAAACCCGGGAGATTACAGGGAGCCTGCTGCAGAGGTCAGCTCTGCTGGGTGACAAGTGACCAGCCCGATGACGGGGCTTTCAGTGCTGCCATCGAAGTCCGAG
Organism: Pezoporus flaviventris; assembly: GCF_033815535.1. NCBI lineage: Eukaryota > Metazoa > Chordata > Aves > Psittaciformes > Psittacidae > Pezoporus > Pezoporus flaviventris. The sequence continues at coordinate 4,912,308 of NW_026892626.1, read as the reverse complement.
CAGAGCAATGCAACAAGGTCACCCTAGCGCTCATCTCACACACCATTTCAAGCAGCGGCAGGCAGAGGGCCCAGGCAGCACGGCTGCGGGAGGCCTTCCTCTGCTCTAGATCGTGTGCTCTTGTTTTCATGCCATCCCACCATGCTGGAGGTGAGTCAGACCTCAGCTGTGCCGAGATAACTCACTCTGGTGGCAAAACCCCACCTCAGCATGAAGGCAGTGCTGGGGACATTTGCTTTCCTCTCCTCCATAGTGCTTTGTCCCTTACCCCCCTTGGCTGTTCAGGCATTTGGGCTGTATAATAGCAGAAGTTAAGCATCACTGTGATCTGTGTGCCAACAGTGGCTCAGTGAACAGCTACGGAGCATGGCAGCACTAAGAAAACAAACTGCTATAGCACTGCTTGAATAGACCAGAAATGCCCAAGTCCTGCGGCTCAGGGCTTTGCCTTTTGCAGCTCCCAGGAGCTGCAGCATGCATGGGTAGTATGGGGTACTCTGGAAAGGCAGTGAGAGCTTACAAGAGCCCTGGCTGCTCCAAAGAAATGAGCTATGAAAGAACCCATCTATTAAATGTGTGAAAAACATGGATTTTCCACTTAGTTAGCTGATTTTTATCTTCCTTTACATAAATGTTTGTAACTGCATGGATCCCTCAGGTTGTACATGCTGGGCCATGAGGCTCTGTGCTGCTACAGGCACTTTTATTGGTCACCACCATGTCCTGGGGAAGCTTCTGGGCAGGACAGCTTTGCCTCTGGAACACCCTTTTGGGGTGTAGGGTGAGTACAACAGAACTTCTGAAGTGAGGGAACCTCTCTCCTCAGAGGAGAGAAGTTTTTAAGCTCTAAAGGATAACTCTGGCATTGGTTCAAGCTTTATGTGCAGCTTTGGGTTGGTTTTTCCTTTTTCCCTAGCTAGCTGGCTTGGCCCAAGTAATAAAATGGTATGTGTTCAGTGACCTTGACCATCCAACCTGTTGTAATTCCTGCCTGAAGAGTACTGTAGATACAAACAGCAGGTGATCTGCAGGTCTCCTGTAAATATTTAAAAGTGTTTGCCAAAGCCAGCCTAAACTTCCTAGGGTGGCTTTGCACTAATGCTTTTCTTTATCTCGTCACTTCAGATAAAATGTCAGCTCGTGAACTATAATAACAGCCTTTCCCTTTAGGTTTGTTTTTGGTTTTTTTCCCCCCAGTTCTGATGTAAAGAATTCCAGCACTCAATAGGAAATTTCTCGCAGGAAACTTTCTATGATAGCTACAAATTCTTACAATACCTCTCCGGCACAGTGCCTGCAGCGAGGAACGCTGCAGCCTTCCAGCAGTTCCTCTGTGTTTTGCGTTCCTGAACTGAGCCTGATGATGGCAGAGTTGCTTAGCTCCAGGCCGGCTTCCTGCAAGTCATCCCTTCCAGAAGTGCTCACAGCTGAACTGATAACACTGATGCCATTTGAGCCCCCTCTCCTTTACAGCAGAGACTTTAATCCACAGCAGCATTAAATACACTGAAAAAGGGGGGATAAAGAAGAAAAAAAGGGAGAGAGAAGAAAAAGTCCTTCACTCCAATGTCATTTCAGTAGACCAAGATCACGGTGGGACCAGATGCTGGCTGCAGCTCAGCTCAAGGGAGCAAAGGTCTCTGGAGGGCTGATTGCAACAGTTCAGGCTGCACTAATCTCCACGGGCTGTTCACAAAAGGCAAAAGCACTTCTGGGGATATGTCCTGCATCGGGGCAGCCAAAACACAGTTCTCCCTCTGCAGCCTTTCTGTTCTCAGCACAGGGAGTTGGTTCCTGCACCAGGCTTAGCCCAGGCACTGCGGGCGGGTGTTTTTAAAATAGGAAAGTACAGAAATAACATAAAATGTAACGAGTAAACAGTAATGTAGGTACAAAAAAAATGCCACATTTTTGAAAGGGATATAACAGTAAAGAACTGCAGAGGATCCTCCCCCTGATGGCAAGAGCCTTGAAAGCCAGGTCCTAAAGCTGGGGCACTGCACATCAGTCATTTATCCACATTCTGCTCACCAGCTCTGGATGTCTATCTCTTGGCAGACCTCTCTGTAGTTTTGCCATTTTCTCCAAAAGTTGATTTTTTTTTTTTTTGCATTGTTTTGAGTTTCATTTAATTTCCCTATTAAATGACAGCTTCTGTAGAGCCTAAATGAAGAGGGTCACAGGACTTCTAGTAATGATTTCATAGACTTGCAATCGCTTGAGCAGAAGAGGCAGGTGTAGATACTGAAATAAATTCCACTGACTTGCCATTGCAGTCCTCAGTCTCCATCAGAGTTTGTTTCGCACTGTAGGGGGAGTCTCCGAAAAACTTCATGTGGGAGCCTCAAGAGTTCAGGACTTTATTTTACAGATAATAATCTTGCTTGATACTACTGAGAAAACATAAGATTTTCTGATAGTACTTCTACCTTATGATGTCCATTTGCAAAATATCAATGGTAAATGATTTGGCAGAAAAAAAACCATAATAATCAGTGATGATCAGAAATTGTAAGAGGATAGGGAAAGTCTTAGATTGTTCTTGTTATACATATAGACCCAAACTGTGCTCAGAAAATTAAAAATAAAAGCAAGCATAAACCAGAAAAGCATTGAAATACATGAACAGCTCCTGCTGGCCACACTGCATGACCACCAAAGGGCACAACTTACACAAACCTTTCCTCCTGACTTAAGAGGAAGCAGATGAGTTGGGAGTTATTTCACTGCATCAGTGAGAAAACTCCTGCAAATGTTTGATGTCTCCCCAGTCCAGAAAGAGGAAAAGGTCTCTCTAATAGGCAAGTTAAGAGCTACTGTGAGCTCCTGGTCCTGCCCTGAGGGAGGAAGCACTGCTGGGACAACCAGGTGCAGGCAGCCGCACACACTGCCGTGACCAGCTCGTGCAGCATATGTAGCCCAGACAGTCCCTGTGCACAGGCTGGGTTTGCTGTGTGCCTTCTGCATGCTGCACAGCCAGGCACTCTGTGGCCCCTCTGGCTGCAGGTAGCTGTGAAGCCAGAGGAGGAGGAGAAGAGGCTTTTCCAGCAGAGAAGCCTGGCTGGTGATTGCTCTCCTTTGACAGCTCTGCCCTTGACTCTAGTTCTTGTCAGGCAGCTACCCTCTCAACCCCATTGCTTCAAGCACTTTCTGGGCGAGTCTATGAGATGAGCAACTGGAGACAAGGTAGACATTAAATCTGTTTTAGGAATGAAGGTACTTCATCTGTCTACGTCTTAGAACCAGCTTAAGATGGCCATGACCAAGTCATCTGCAGTCATGCTCTGTACAGAAACCCCTGGCTGTCCCCAGAGGGTATGCGGAGCATGAACTGCATCAAAAACTTGTGGTTTCAGGTGACTTCAGGCATTGCCCGATGTCTGAAGAGGATGAGGAAGGTGGAGAAGGGCACTATTTTAACACCAGCACTGAGCTGCAGTATCGTATCTTTGCTAGCAATGGAACTAACTCTTCTCCCTAAGCTCCATGTTATCACTTACCAGTTTGTGCACTACAGCTTACAGTGTGCTCCCTCCCAAGATATGTGCTAGTTTTTCTTGAGCAAGAGGCATCTCCTGCAGTATTTGAAAGGTCTCAAAAGGGGCCCAATGCCAAAAGCAGGAAGTGGCTAAAGAAAACAGTGGTTTCTGTAGCTAGAATCAATTGGGATCTGGGGCAGTTAGCATTTCTGGGTCTGCATTGCAAAGCATTCCTTAAAGTCTTGGATCTCATTGCATTAAAAATATATAAATGTAAAGAGCTGTCTCTGACCTCAGCTTCAATTCTGAGGGAAGCTACTGCTATTGCAATAGGAAGCTACTTGTTTGAATTGCAATTGAATCTGCACCTGTGCTCCCTTTGCTAAGCTGTGTACTTGGCTTTCCAACTTCCACGGATGCTAAAGAAAGTGAATTAACAGACCTTCCTCATTCTTTCTTTAAACTGAGCCCATCCACCCACCCACACATGCACACTGGACATTAGACAGTGCTCCCAATTACTTATGTTTAGCTTCCAGGTTGGAAACTATCCTGGTATTCCCAACACTGGGTTGCAAACACTGCAAATAAATAATTAAAAAAACATTTAACTGCAGTGATGCACAGTTTAACCATAAATAACTGCAACTTATTTTGCAGAACATGTTTTCCAGTCAGAAATTAAATTGACAGTGCAACCCCTCCACCCCCCAAAATTACTTGGCTAAAAAAGTAGCCAGCTGAACAAGCAAAAAAGCACATGAGGATTAAAACAAATATGCAGCTCAAATAGAAGAGTAGCAGAACCCTCGAGCATTTCAATACACAGCTGATTCAGCAAAACCAATACACATTCAAATGAAGGCTGTTACTGAAAGAGAAAATCAGACAGCTTAATCAATAAAGTGTGGAACCTGTCCTGGTGCAGGCAAAGCAGCAGCTTAACAAGCCAAACAGAAAATGAAATAGAAAGAAAATGAGTCTGTCCCTACTGCTTTTGCTGGGACCTTGTGTCAGGGGTTGGGGTAGTTGTCTCAGGAAGACAGCATGTTTGTTTCAACAAAATCTACCCTTTACATCCCCTAGAGGTACACACATAATGCCTCACACTTTACGTGACATTACAGTACTTTTCACTGTGAGGGATCCTGTCTGTGACACCAATTTAGTGTCAGGGTCAGACTGGAGAAAACCCCAGTGCCGGACCCTGTTTCAGTTCATGATCCCACGAGTGAAATTAAGATGCAAATGAGATCAAGTACTGTAATCAATCAGTTTGTTTGTTACAAATTACAAAAAGACAGTTATTATAAAAAAGGGAAATTGTTGTAATAAATGGGATAGTGACAGAACAGACTGGAAAAAAGGTAGAAAATGAAGCAAGGATTCGGGGTGCAGAGAGACAGAGAGATAGTTACCACCGTGGATCTAGTGGTGTCCCAGGGATTTGTTATCATCGCCATTGGTGGTGGGAGTTCTTCAGGGTTTGTAGTCGGTTTTGGAGCAGAGTGTCCTCCAAGAGTCCGTTGGAGGTGGGTGCCCTTGCGGAGGCATCCTTCTGGAGTCCCCTTGAAGGTGCCCTTTTTGGCAAGGTCTTACTCCCCCTTTATAATGAGCTGGGGGGAGTACCTATGTTCTTCATGTCACATATTCCTGTTCCTGGTGAACCAGTTTCCCTGGTCTTGCAGCCAGCTCTTCCAACTGCACCTGTCTGCACACACGTGTCTGCAGCAATTCTTGGGATAATGGACAGCAATTCCTCACACCAGTCCTCGAGGTAATGGACAGAAGAGTCTTATCTCAGTTCTTTCCCACTCATCCCTCAGGCAGTGGAGGGTTGAGCCCCATCGAAGCTTCTCCTACCAATCTTTGAGACAATGGACAGCAGAATCTGGTTTCAGATCAGTCTCTCACACCTTGCAAATCCCAGTGGGAGCCATGTCATAGACTCATAGAATGGTTTGGTTGGAAGGGATCTTAAAGCTCATCCACTTCCAACCCCCTGCCATGGGCAGGGACACCTTCCACAAGAGCAGGTTGCTCCAAGCCCCATCCAACCTGGCCTTGAACACTGCCAGGTATGGGGCAGCCACAGCTTCTCTGGGCACCCTGTGCCAGTGTCCAGGAAAGGTAACACATGAAGATAGGCCACTGCCACATGCCTTCTTGGGACTAAACCTTGCAGTGTGGGTCTAGAGGAGCTGAGAAAACAAAAGATTCTCTTTCACAGGAAGTGAAATATTTAATTCGAGGTTGCAAGTTGATTATTTTTACCTAGATATATGTTGTTTTCTTATAGCACATGGATGTATTATTCTCTGTGAACTATGCAGAAGTGGATTTGATTCACAAAAATGTTTTACTTCATTGAATGCTTTGAAAAATTGTATGGCAACACAGTGCAGCAGAGAAACTGTTGGAGATCCACTTTCCCATACTCACATCCTCAGCTGCCACAAAGGTTGGGCTGTCGCAGTTGCACAGTATTGTTCCCTGTGCTAGCCTAGATATCGGACATTGTGTAAGGAGAGGAGGGCTTGCTTGGAGGTGCAGTGTTTGTCAGTACCTGTCTCCTTGAGGTTTGAACACAGACAGAAATTGCTAGTCCATCACTTTCCTGTCGGCAGAGAAATCTGCTCAAAGAAACCTTCCCACAAGAACAAACCTTCTTCACAGAAAAGTAAACAGGAAAGGCTGGGAAAGCAGCTGATTAAATGACATGGCAGTGCACATTAAAATATTTGCTAAATGCAAATATATTGTAACACTGTGCTGCCAGCTTCGGTTCTGACTCACATGAAATGTCACTTGGCTCCATATTGAATTTTGCGGTTAATAACCTCATTGCTTGCCTGCCAAATCTGCCCAGAAGAGAGGACACTGCAGTAATGCCACACACTGACTTCTGCTTTCTCAGTCTTGTTTCTTCCATTCTCCATTTCCATGTCATATTGCGGTAGTTATGATCTGAATAAGGCAGGCTCCAATACTGAGTATAACCTGAAAACCTAAAAAGCTTTAGATTTAATTTCCAGTGTTAGGGAAAAGCCTTGTTGAAGTTGATTAGACAAAGATCATATGCAAGATTTTGCCATGTTTTGCAAGTTTTCTGATCAGCACAACATTGCCATAGATGAAGAAGCTGGACATCATCACTCAGCAGCCTGTGAGCAATGGACAGATAAATCTTCCCAAGCAAAGGTAAAGCAAAGCTAATAGCTTGAACATGTAACTGAACATGAACTTCTTCCATGAGAAAAATGTCTGCTCACATGAGATAGACATTCAGGACTAGTCAAAAATAACTGTAAAAATAAACAGAATGAATACTGGCTTCTGTTGCTTGATTTTTGGTTGCAGTGTTTATAAGGATAAAGATTAAAAATTCCCCCTTGCTGACTGAAACTCTTTCCCTTTGGATTACTCCTGGTTCAAGTGCTGGAGAGATGTTAAAAGAGAAATGTTTATTTTAAGGGGGTGGGGGGGGGGAGGGGAATGTTGGAAGCAAATCAACAGAAAAACAATGCTGCCTTTCCAATAACAAGGAACTTGTGATTATTGTTCAAATCATGTTCATATTTGGAATTGTGTATTTAATCCAATAAAATATGTGGTTTCAAGCACCTAAAAAATCCCCATTTTTAAGGGGATTTAATTTCACTGCTTTGATGGGATAGTGATATTATAACAAGATAATGGTAAAACTAAGTAACTTCTATCACTTAGTGGTATGTATTTATTTGACTTCAGAGTTTAAAAGGCCATGTCTCTTATAGTACTTATCTCACCACCCACTTACTTTTAATGTGTTTCTGAATCTAAGAAGGGTGCTCACCTTCAGCAGGACAGGGATATGGTTTCAAAAGATCTGATCAATATTAACACTGCACACTATGTTACCTCTATTTTGCATACACTACATTAAAAAAAAAGCTAATATGTAATTTATGCACAAGAACATATCTGCATCCTTTCTGAATATGGGTTTACTAATCTTCCATTGTTTTTAACCTTCAAATTGTTAAAACTGTTCATTAAATATATTGTCCATATGTCTTTTTCAACAGAATTTTGTCAGTGTGTGTGAATTATGCATAAAACCCACAGTGAGATAGATGCATAAAAGTGTAGTTTAGCTAGGTAGACATAAACATTCAGCAAATTTTGCTTAATTAGTCACTAAATCAGCCTGTATGTCTTTGTTGACTGACTGATGTTTTTAAAGTATTACTGGCTCTTCTTAAAATGTCTACCTCTGTTATTTGTTATTTTAACAAATATTTGAGGCCATAATCTGGTGCTTAAATACCCACTATTGTAATTCAGTGTTAATGGCAGTGCTGAGATGACAGAACTATTAAACTGGATACAGAGCTGTCAAGCGTTAAGACAGCAAAATACTCATCTGTGACACACAGCATGTGGCAGAAACCTGAGAAAATCATCAGCAGTTAAGAATAAGCAGAAAACCTGCATTCCCTAAAAAATATAATCTGACATGCAAACACGGATAATCTTGAAATGTACTCGACAGTTTGTGATTTGAGTCAACAGATTATAACATCAGAGGCATGCAGCATCACATTTTCAAACAACAAATTAAAGCATGGCTCTTAATGCTGAACTTGGTGTGCAAACAAGCTGCTTTTTCTATATGCTATGTAAAATCTTTATTAAAATACTACAGCTAATTATACTTCAAGCATTTACAGTCACATGTATTTATTCAACTGGGATTTTTGGGTGCCCATCTCACACTTAAGCAATTTTGATGTGCTGTGCTTAAAATGACAGTGTTTATTAGATGCTTTACTAAAGTAGTTACAGAAACAGTTGTTCTGCCTATACAAATAAATCACCCAGAGCTGCAGCATATTTCCTAGCTCATGATGTGTGTTATCTTATGTGACACCTTAGTTATCTACTCCAGTGATCTCTCAGGGCTAGAAAGGCTCCCTAAGGGTGCAGGAAACAACTGAGCATTTTAAACCATTTCATTCCCCACATCTTGCATGCAGGTCAGGGATGGGGTCCCATTATAGCACATGCATAATGTGCGTAATCAGTGTCGTCATCTGGGAAAGACCATTAATATCACCTAACTTGGTTGCCCCTTGAGAAGATAAGGAGCTGTTTCAGCTCTTCATTAAGACATTTTTAAGAAGTCAGTTTCCTTATCTGACATTTCGTTTCACCATTATTTTTCAAGCCTCATCATAGCAGTACAAGTTATCCAAGAGTTACACAGTTTTATATACAGAAACAAAGCAAAGATGGATTTCGGAGATTTTAAAAGAAATCTGATTATAGTTTCCTGCAAGAAGAGTCACTAGAACAACTCTGGAGCAGCTGCTTGTTCCACCCAAGAGACTCAGTGCTCCAGTGAGAACCTCTTCCCTGCTCTGTCTTTATACTCTCTGCTGGCTCTGAGCAGACCCAGACACACACCAAACTCTGTTGGCTAACAGCTGATGGATGTCTTCAGCTGATGAATGCAGCAAATCAGTTTTGGTACCTTGATGCTGTGTTTCAGGTTCAGTCCAGTCACACAATATCCCTCCTGCCTTGCAGGGCACAATGCAAAACAGATGCAGACCTGCACAACACATTGTTCCCCATTCAGGAAGATGTTTCACTATTATTTAATCCTGTACCAATTGGGCCCACCCCAGTATTAATTAATAATTTAATTGAAGACTTTACAGCATGAGAAGGAAGCATTCTGCCTCCTACCATGCACTTCTTAGCAAACACAGATTAGAAATGCAATCCCTACTTGTGCAGGACTGAAAGCAGATGACTGAACTAAGCATCCCTCAAACAGCAATTCCCACAGGAGCCAACATCAAGACCATCACTGGGAGATGGTGCAAGAAGTTCAATTACTAATATTTACCATCATGTAGGGCGGTGCCTAGCTTTTGGTACAGATGTTTGTTCTAAGGCAGGAAAAGAGCAGGGAATGCTACAGTGTGCCACGAGCCACCACGTCTTCCCGGTTTCCTTACAAAGATTTGTGTCGTTTAACAGGGAAGTCTAGTCACATTTACACTAAAGCTTTTACTACTGTTCTGGGAGCATAAAAACATCTTAAAATTAGTGGATATCACTGTTCCATCAATTTAAAACCACTTTTGTCTGTCAAAACGGTATAAAGAAGTTTTAGTGTAAATAAGTGTGGCAGTAATCTGATCTTGTATCCTTAGGGGTGCTGATTCTTTTCTCATTTACATCAGTTTTATTTTCATATAACTCCATTAGCTTCAGTATTTACTTTTGCATGAGTGACAGCAGAATTATGCCCAGCATAATCACACATGAAATGTAAAAATACAACTTGACTGATTTCTAAGTATTAGCCACAAATGCTAGAAGCCAAAGCTGAATCTCGGGGAAGTAGTCTCCCAGTCTGCTCTTATTCTTTTTTTCCCCCTCCACATCCAAACTGGACACGCCCGTGAGTTACTGAAAGTAGTATGAAGAGAGAGCCAATAAAAAGTAGTTAAGACAACCTAGCTTCTACTCAGATTTAGTGTTCAAATAAAACTGGATTTGAAGAGACAGCTTAGGAAATTGTATATTCTCCGTGGAGTTCTGCCTTGTTCTAAATGAGAATGAATAATGTCAGCACAGTCTAACAGTGTCTTGGTAGGGAAAGGAGTTGGAAATAGTTGTTCAACCTTTCAAATGGTGAAACTCTCATGGAACATTTTGCCCATCTCTAGTTGCTGTTGGTTAGTTTGAGATTTTATAGCTCTGTATATGATGAAGACAGCTCAGGAAATGGCAAAGTTTTGGAGAACACCCCTCCAAGCTATTATTCGTGACAGCAAAAGATGCAGCTAGTGATTAGGAATAAGGAAGGTAGCCACAACCACATTTTGGTACTGCTGCTGGGAATAAAAGGGGACCAGGAACCATGGTATACCACCCAAGGTAGGGCTCTGACCTTCCTCTCAGCTCCCAGCTTTGTGAGTGCCAGTCTCAGTCTAAAGTAGCACAAGCAGCAATTTCTCATTTATATATTTATTGACTCTTTTACTTAAAGTTTTAGGAAACAGGTAAATCTAGATAAAATTGAAGAAAGTGCCACAGAAATAACCTTGCGCTACTGACTGAAGTAATGGCATATTGTCTTTAATCAAGGTTTTTTTGTTTTTTTTTAATCCCTTGCTTTCAAAAGCCTGCCCTGCTAAATGAAAGATAAAGTAGATGAACCGTGGTGTGGTTTCAGTTTTGAGTGCTCAATACACCTGAGCAACAAGTGTTATCTTTTCAAGCATGTCAGGAAGAAGCAGGGGATACAAAAAAGGACTGGAGGAAAGCAACAGGAAGAGGCAGAAAAGAAGATGGGAAAAGAGGCTGGCCAAAAAGAAGGCACAGAATGGAAACTTTAGAGTATTAAATTGTATTGGCACACACCGTTGTCTTCTGCAAAGCAACAGATATTTCTGTGATGAGTGCAGAATCCCAGTGACTCACCTAATGGGAATGACGAAATCTTTATCCCCTCCACCTACCTGAGCACTTCTTTCCAGCTCCCATTTGTATTCCTTGTAAGTGCAATCACTGGACATCTTTGAAGTGTTACAAATTACATGGCGCTTCTTAAATCAATCCATTAGGATATCAGCATTTTCCTTGCCAAGGCAGTAACAAGCAGCTCTAGCTCTCTTAGTGAAATTTGCCTTATAACTGCCTTGTACCACTGAATAATAGAGCTATTTGACAATTTGTCATGATCTTTTTATAACAAAAAACCAGCTAAATTCGTGTTTAATTAAACAATTTTCTTGATAGCTCAGGTGGGGGGGTTGAATGCAGAACATTTCATTTCAGTTTTTGTCACTTTCAATTTACATTCAGTTTTCCCATTTTAATCATAATAATCATAATTTCTAAAATCAAACATAGTGAAAACTAATTACTAAAACCCATGATTGATTACAAACTTCAGAAATCCTTACATCTATTTTATGGGGTATTTTAAATAATTCAGAGTGAATCAATTTTTTGTTTAAGAACATAAATTGTAATTTAAATTAATAAAGACATTATTTTTTCTCTCAGACACACAGTCTTTATGTGCATATATATATATAATAAGAGATATAGATGGTAGGAAATATGTAGTCATTTCAGAAGGAGTAGAAAAGCACATCTGTATTTGGTGAATTCTTCAAACATCTTGGCATTTCATTCTTTGGCTTGCCTCTTCTTTCCTGCCAATACCTTCTTTTTTGTTTTTGAGAACAGCAACAAAAATAGAATTACTCTAAAAACATCTAGCTCTTTTTAATGTTTTATTAATATTTACCAACTCTAGTCCTGTCTTTCTGCCATGTGATGTGTCAAGATTGCTCTGTGTACCTCTGCTAGCAAACATCATTTTCTCCAATACACTACTGGGTTTTGTTACCAACAAACACAAGCCTTTGAAACATTCAGAATGGTAAATTTTATTGGTCTTTGAAATCAAATGTATGCAAAATGCTGCAATAGGCAGGGGAACAAACACTCATTTCTTGTTCAGATAAAAGATTTCAATTTTTGCTTTTAGAAAACATTGCATGAAGTAACTAGGTCAGAGCTATGCTAAACCCACACCTCATTTATCTGATACGTGTGCTGCATAACAGTTCTATTTAGTAGTTTAGATTTGACCTAAATTAAGTATGAAGTTCAAAAAGATGATAAAACAATAATAAAAGATCTGGCTTACCATGAAGCCAATGTTTCCACAATAAGTACATGGCCATCTTCTCCTCACTGTTCAGTTCAAGGCAGCTCGTGGTGCCCATATCCACATGTGCTGCAGCCACTAGAGTCCTTCAACTGCAGAAACCTGCATCTGGAAATGCCAGGCTGGGACAGACACATCACGTTTGTGAACAGGAATGCTGGTTTTCCCTCACTGGGTTTTTTGCCATAAGATTTCAACCCAAAATTGTACTGAAAAGCAGCAAGCCTCAGTACTAGCTTTATTTCTGGTAGACTTACATCTATTATTATCTGTCGTGATGCTTGAAGAATGTATGCAGCAACATTTCGTGCATGGGCTAAGAAGTCTGGAAGCAGCAGCAGACAATAGCTAAGTTCAGGTGTGATGATGGCATTGCCATTACTGCCTATTTGAAGTCACATATATAAAAAGGAACGGCATGGAGACACACCATGCTATCTGGAAGACACTTGGGTCAGCAAATGCAGGCATGTCCTGAGGATAGCCAGCATGCAAGGGGCATCCAGTCCCCATCATGCATCCCCTCCACTAGGAAGGGTTCCCCCACCTTGATCACTGTAACGAGCCACTGCCAGTATAGTTATGCAGAGCTCACTCTCCAGCTAAAGAAATAACACTTAGACTTATAATTTCCAAAGAAATCAAAGGGCACTTGGTGAAGAATTATAGCCCTTTCTTTGGACCAAGAAGAGGGACACAGGTGAGGTACACAGCTCTTGTAAAAAATTCCTCATATAGACTCACACCGAGGGTGAAAAGTGAATTACAGTTTAGTCTCCTACTGTGCACCATTTCTGAACGTGTACTTGTACTTCCAATACCCAGAAAAGCTGCTAATTCTTTCCTTTCTGCAGTACCATGAGAGGCAACCTACCCTGAGGCATCAGAAAATAAAAAAAACAAAGAACAGATCCTTTTTTTTTGGCAAATGATTCAGAAATCTTTAACAGCAAGTACAAAATGTTTTGCTATACATGGAAGTGATCTGAAAAAAAATGCATGTAAATAGTTGATTGTATTAATTATACCACCTTATATATTGGGAAATTATGTGTTTCCTAGGTTTAGTAGCTGCAAAGCCCCTTTTCTGTGCCTTGTACATGGTTCATTTCCATGAACCATCTCCTCACAAGGTGGTTCCTTCCCAACATCTCTCACCAACCTATTGCTCCATGTCCCAGACTGTAAAAGTCCCTGCAAATAAAACTCATCAGACATTTTGTAATTAATACCTTTGTGTGAGAGGATAAATGGGTCAGCTTTCAGCTGTCAAACCAGACCTTTCTTGCCACCAATTTCCTCTGCATTTTGAAGATATTTCAGAGACATGTAAATCAAGAGTAGGGTGGAAGCATGCAATGACTGCTTGCATTAACATAGCTGTGACGTGAAAAAAGGAATAGGAGCAAAAGCAGCTTTGCTTGCTTACCAGAAGTGAATTGGAATTGAATACATGAACTGTGCAAATGGCCTCCACTTTGTTCCAGCCAGGGCAAGTGAACAAAGTTAGGAGCCCACCAGGCTCCTTATGTGCCACCTTTATTTATCTGCTTGGCCACACCACCAAAGAACCTTTTGCAATGGCCTTCAATGAAAAGCAAAGAAATCTACTTGTGGGTAAGCAGGATTTGGTTCTCCAGCCTTGAAGATCTGAACACAAGCACTGCAGACACAAATCTGCTTTATGTAAGAAGAAAACTGCAGTAGTGGCATTTTCCCTTTTAATACAGCATCTCCAAAATGAGGAAATAAGTCAAGTTGCTAATGTCCTTTTAAATGATACATGCTTATGTGTTATATAATGTATAAGCATTAAAAAATACTTTCTTTCCCATTCTGAGGGAGGCACACAGTTTTGCTTGTAATTCAGATAAGTTTACAGTTTCTTCCCTAACACTTAAAGTAGGAATCTGCAACTGAGAGGAAGGGGAAAAACGCTCTTCATATTCTGTGATGAGACATTTCTGAATTCATCAATCTCCACTGTGGTTTTGATGGACTCATTTCTTACTTTCTTGCTTACAATTAGCTGAAGTTCTGCTCTGAGTCCTAATCCACGAGTTTCCCCAAAGAAGAGTAATGAAATACCTGGGAACTGAAATTTAGCATTCTCTCAGATGCTAAACCCCAGCAGAGAGTGATTTGGAGGTACAGCTTTCCCAGCTATCCTTTCCCAGGCTCTCCCTTTCCACTCCCTAGCCGGCAGGGGCTCATGACCTTTTGTTGGCATCCCCAGATGCTCTTCTATGGCTGAAAAGTTTACCTTTTCTCTGCCTAATTATCTAGGTGATTATCATAAGTTTTTAAACACTACAGTTCACAGGTTGAGCTAAACTTTAATTTTATCCTTTTCTTTGCCAGCCCTGCAGATGTACTTGCATATTTGAAAGCTTGTCCATTTTTTCCAGTCTCTATTAGCGGGTCGCATTAAAGATATTAGCTATCTCCTCAAATATGGCCTTATAACTTTCTTTTCTCTGACACTTCAGGCTACATCCAGTGGTCTGTGTGTCAGTATTTACCCACTCTTTCCTCTTTCTTGCCTGAAAGTGGCTTCCTACTCTCCCTGCTATTCTGAGACCTTCAGAATAACCACTGGTTCATGAAACCTGGGCTGAAAGTGGACCTTCTGAATACAGTTTTTTGAAGCCGACACCAAGATTAAAATTTAATTATGAAATTACAGACCAGCCAGTCTCACCTCTGTGCCTGGCAAAATCTTGGAGCAGATTCTCCTGGAAGGCATGCTAAGGCACATGAAAATCAACAAGGTGCATGGTGACAGCCAGCATGGCTTCACTAAGGGGAAATCCTGCCTGACCAATTTGGTGGCCTTCTATGAAGGGGGTACAGAACTGATGGACAGGGGTAGAGCAGTTGATGTCATCTGCCTGGACTTGTGCAAAGCGTTCGACACTGTCCCACATGACATCCTTGTCTCTGAATTGGAGAGACATCAATTTGATGGATGGACCACTCGGTGGATAAAGAACTGGCTGGATGGCCGCACACAAAGAGTTGTGGTCAATGGCTCAATGTCCAGCTGGAGACCAGTAACGAGTGGTGTCCCTCAGGGATCAGTGTTGGGACCGGTCTTGTTCAACATCCTTGTCAGTGACATGGACAGTGGGATTGAGTGAGCCCTCAGCAAGTTTGCTGATGACAGCAAGCTGTGTGGTTCGGTTGATACACTGGAGGGAAGGAATGCCATCCAGAGGGACCTTGACACGTTTGTGAGGTGGGCTGATGCCAACCTCATGAAGTTTAACCATGACAAGTGCAAGGTCCTACACCTGGGTCAGAGCAATCCCAGGCACAGCTACAGGTTGGGCAGTGAAGTGATTCAGAGCAGCCCTGTGGAAAAGGACTTGGGGGTGTTTGTTGATGAGAAAATGAACATGAGCCAGCTTCAGTGTGTGCTTGCAGCCCAGAAAGCCAACCGTATCCTGGGCTGCATCAAAAGGAGCGTGACCAGCAGGTCGAAGGAGGTGATCCTGCCCCTCTACTCTGCTCTCGTGAGACCTCACCTGGAGTATTGTGTGCAGTTCTGGTGTCCTCAACATAGAAAGGACATGGAACTGTTGGAACAAGTCCAGAGAAGGGCCATGAGGATGATCAGGGGACTGGAGCACCTCCTGTATGAAGACAGGCTGAGAAAGTTGGGGCTGTTCAGCCTGGAGAAGAGAAGGCTGCATGGAGACCTCATAGCAGCCTTCCAGTATCTGAAGGGGGCCTATAGGGATGATGGGGAGGGACTCTTCTTTAGGGACTGTAGTGATAGGATAAGGGGTAATGGGTTAAAACTTAAACAGGGGAAGTTTAGATTGGATGTAAGGAAGAATTTCTTTACTGTGGGGGTGGTGAGGGACTGGAATGGGTTGCCCAGGGAAGTTGTGAATGTTCCATCCCTGGCGGTGTTCAAGCCAGGTTGGACGAAGCCTTGGGTGGTATGGTTTAGTGTGAGGTGTCCCTGCCCATGGCAGGGGGGTTGGAACTGGATGATCTTAGGGTCCTTTCTAACCCTAACTATTCTATGATTCTAAGTATGGCTATGAACAGATTATGATAGCAACAGTCAAGCTTGCTTTGTTGAAATGTCATCATTTCTTCTTTCCAGTTAGTAGTGACTATTCAAAAGTCAAGCTGGATAATTCATTGGGATAGTACATGCTGTTTCTTCACTGAATAAGCTCATCTTAATTAAATCAAATCCCTAAGGACTTACCTTAGCAACTTTCCTAATGAAATAATTATTGGAATCACCTTTCAGCAATAGGAACCAAGGAATTGCAAGGCTGATGGGTTTGGGGTTTTATTTAGTTTTTTTTCCTGTAAAAAGAAAAAACACAAAGAAATAAGAATCTTTATAGAAGCCAATAAATGATTAAGGTGAGTAGCTATCGGTACAAAAGACCAACAAAATAGGAAGATGTAATGTCTTTCTGGAAACCCTACCATAGTCAAACACAAGGTGTTTCACTAAGAGCAGGAGGGCTGGATTGAAACAGGTAAGATCATACAATTCTGTGCTTCTTTCTAGCTCTAAATGCAATTCATTTTCTTATATAAGATCTGAGGCATTATCCTAGAAAAATATGTCATTGTCAAATTAGCTAGGATCAGCACTGGAATTTAATATTCTTGTCCTTAGGATAAGTGTGATTCTCAACATGTGGGAGTACTCCAGAAATTCCTAAATCAGTGCCTGAGCGACAAAAATTATGCACATTTATAGCATGTATAGGATTTTTCATCAGGAAATACCAAATGGCATTCATGAACGAAATATGTATGGTTAACTCCATCTTACAGATAGGGTAAAAAGAGGTTCAGGGAAGCATACTGACTCTTTAATGGCTACTCTACCAGAGCTACTGAGAGATCCACTCCCTGTCCCTGTCCATTTTAGTCTCAGAAGATCATTCTTCAAGTTCACCAAAAAAAAATTAAATTAAGAACAGTCATTGTATGATGATGGCAAAAGATACCAGAAAATCACAGTGAAATTAAGATGCGTGAAGATTGACAGCAAACAAGTGCTAAGGAAAGGTCAGTAGATGCTTTCTCATGTTTTTTACAAGATGTCTGCTTCCGCCAGTCCTCAAATCTGATAGTACTTGTTCCTAGTTCAAACTCCTTCCATGATATTTGATTTGACCACAGCCAGCAGATTGCTGCATTGCCTGAAGCACATCCGCTCTCCAGCTCCCATTCTTCAGATTCCTTCATTGCAGATGAAATACATTAACAATGGACATTCCAGTTTATCATTTTTTTCTGCATAATCATTTTACTCCAAGACAACAGCTGACAACTTGCACACTTCTCAGATGAGGAGCTCTCTCTGGTATAGGAGTTCCCCACTTTGCTCATGTACCATCACCAGGGAGCGATGTCTGTGTCTCCAAATGTTCCCAATTTGCAAACCCCAAATATAATCTATTTCCCTTCTGGCACATGAGAAATGTGAAACATTTGTGGATCTCTGGAATCAGTGAGTTTTAAGGATGTCTACTGAAGACACTCTGCTCTGCCACTTTGATTTCTCTTTCTGGATGAAGCTGAGTTTCCAAGAATTTCTCAGGCGCACAGTGTAAGTCTGACTTCAACAAAAGATACTTTTGTTGGCCTTGTATCCAATATTGTCCTCAACATAAAAAGGACATGGAACTGTTGCAACAAGTCCAGAGAAGGGCCACAAGGATGATCAGGGGACTGAAGCACCTCCTGTATGAAGACAGGCTGAGGAAGTTGGGGATGTTCAGCCTGGAGAAGAGAAGGCTGCGTGGAGACCTCATAACAGCCGTCCAGTATCTGAAGGGGGCCTATAGGGATGATGGGGAGGGACTCTTCATTAGGGACTGTAGTGACAGGATAAGGGGTAACAGGCTAAAACTTAAACAGAGGAAGTTTAGATTGGATATAAGGAAGAAATTATTTCCTGTTAGGGTGGTGAGGCACTGGAATGGGTTGTCCAGGGAAGCTGTGAATGCTCCATCCCTGGCGGTGTTCAAGGCCAGATTGGACAAAGCCTAAAGACTAAAATAAAGCAGAACAGAGCCTCTAGCTCACAGCTGTGTGCATGAAAGACAGAGAAAGAGATATATGCAATAAAATAATTATTCATCCACAATAAGTATATTTTTAAAACATAAACTAGAGATCATCATTACAGCACTCCTGCTTCAGGTGTATTTCAGACAACTAATAATTATTAAAAACCTGCTTATTGATTTAAGTTACTTTTCATTAAAACATTCTCACCTATTGGGCATTTAATTAGCACATAATAAATTACCCACTTAAACAGCAATTACTTTCTGTAGTCAGGTGCATTAGAAGCAGTTATTTATGGACTCTTGGTTATAATAGATCCAAGAAACTCACAAAACTACAGCATATGCATGTGTGTGTGTATATCATCACTGCTAAAGTAATTGCAATTACAAAAGGCCAGTCAGCAAAACACAAAGTTTTGATGAAGTTCTCTGCAAGACTTCCAGCTACAAGATTTTTCTTGACAGCATATGGCTGGTCTGGTTTGCTAGAGGAATGAGAGTTGACGGGCCAGCTACTGAGGTGCTGCTGAAGGATAAGTCAAATATCCTGGATCTTATAAATATATGGCATGAAGGGCAACAGTTACTGAGAGCTGAGTGGGAAAATATGATAAAAGCTGTAGCAAGAGATTTCCAAGTACAATGCCAGAAGCTGGCTGCCTATTGGAGCAACATCCCACACTGCCCCAGGTGCCCAGATGTGCCAGGCAAGAGGAACGGTGCTGGCTGTCCCCTGTCATTGCTCACCATGCCATGTGAACCTCTGGCTGAAGTTGGGAAACAAAGGGAGCCTGTGCCACACAAAGCTGCTGAGCCAAAATATCACTCTTGTTGTCATATTGTTTTTGTCATCCTCTGGCAGCTCTCTACAAAAAGAGGCAAGTATTTATTTATTAATTTATGAGGAAAGATGAGGCTATAATTACCTTTATTTAGGCCTCTACTCCAAGATGAAACACTACAGGCTCTCAGCAGGTGCTCTGCTCAGAAGATGCACTTTGAAGCAGAGTACCAAACGTGCATGAGAAGAGGTTACACGAGCAGATGTAGGCAGATGGTGTTATGGGCTGGGCAGGAGGGAGACAGCTGACGCTGCAGCCTGGACAGGGCAGGAGCATTCAAGGATAGCCTTGCGAGTGAAAACCAGGCAGGCCATGTACCTGGAAAGACAGTGTTGGTTCTGTGGCTGCAGCAGATGTTCTCCCAACAGGCAGGCAGGGGGAAATGGCATGAGAGATGGCATTTCTTCATCTTTTATTAAAAAATAGACATGCTAAGGAATGGGAGGAAAGGCCCAGCCCACTGAAGGCACAGTGGCACAGGGAAACTTAATGGCCCCAGTGCAGCACACCAGGATGCGTAGGATTCAGCATGGCTGTTTGCAGGCAACTCTAAGAGACTCCAAACATCTCCATGGGGATGAATGTCATTCTGAGAGGTGAGCTTCAAGTGAGGACTCCTAACAGTTCATTCCTAGAGCACAGCGCCAGGCAGAAAACAGCTCATGTAAACAGTTTAACATACAGCAGTGACAATTACAGAAAGTCCCCTTAGCTCAGGGGGTCTCACAGAAGCCTTTTGTTTTTTTTACCTTAACCCCTTGCCCAAGTTTAAAAAGCTGGCTATGATGTTCAAAAGAAAAAATCAGAATATTTAGACCAGCATAACATCCACCAGTGCCAGTAAAGTTAAATGGGTTTATACCTCTCTATCTTATCCCCATCTCCAACCTCCACGCTTCAAAAGCTGAAATTAAGCTCAGTGTATATATGCTGTTTGCACAAGCAGTGTGTGTCTTATGCCTCCTCCTTTAACCTAACACACACCCAGCCAGGTCCTGAGCTGTCAATAGCCGATAACACATGTGGCTCTACACTCTTATACCTGCAGGGAGCAGGAGTGAAAAGCAGGTGGTCCAAGCTATGCCCAGCACATCCTTTTACCTGCAGATGAGAAGACCCTTTCATCTTAGTTGTCTTCCCATGTTTACTTGATGAAGTTGTAAAGTTTGATCAGACTAAAGCACCCCCCTGGAACAAATGTAAAGTATAAAAGAGCACAATGGCTAAGTACCATATAAACAACAAGCACACAGATTCACATATAAGCAATTTGGTAAAGAGAAGTATTTGAGGATCCATAAAAATAAACAGGCCCAGAACAAGCCACAACATAATTAAATCTGTGAAATGCAATATCAAACATTGGCAGCCCACAAACACTTTGATGATGATAATGATAACAATAATAAGGATTCAGTGAACGAGAAGAGAGAAAATTGGTCCATTTAAAATAATGGTGAACAAAATGAGGACCATGTGATGGAGAAAGGGCATGTTACACAACAATTTTATAGTACCGTCTTTTTGTGAAAAGGAGAAAGACTTTCTGAGGCAGTCATTTCTTCTGCATCACTGAGGGGTAAAGTGCCAGCCTTGGAAAATTCAATATCTCTAGACAATAAGCCAGACTTTCAGCCAGGCTCTGAATTTGGCACATCTCCTTCACTTACTTTCAAGGAGGTACATTAATTTGAAACAACTAGGGAGCTGGATCAGTATATAAAATCCAGAATATGGACCATGTACTACAGCACCTGTTTATGCACTGAACAAGCAGTTCATGGGCATTTTCCCATCTGGGAATAAGTATGGATTGAAGTATAATGTGGGTTTTTTTCCACTATAAATATACTGGAAATAAGTATGCATGTAACATATATTGGAGATAGAAACAATGTATGCTTCCTAGCAGGGCCAATTAAAAAACTGCCAGTCCAAAAATATCATCAGTGTGTGAAATTTATCCTGATGAAGTGCATAACTAAATAGAAGTACTTGAATGAGGAAGTACAGACCTTTGAAAATCAGTGTTTGATTGAAGACTCATGATGGATTCAGGTTACCTTGCTTGGCTAAGACACATTCTTGGAATGCCCTGGCTATCCCTTCTTGATATTTATATTATTCCTCTTTCCATTCACAAGCTTTCAGCAGCTGCTTGGCATATAGACCTGGGAAGCAGCTTCAGCATCAGTCACAGAGACCCCAAGTTGGACAGTGTAGGAGGGCTTTACCTCAGGGGGTGCACTTGTTTGCTACAGCTCTATGTACACATTTTCCTCTCCTAACTAAAGTACTGTGATAAAAAAGAGCATAGAAACATGGTGCATGGAGATCTTTCTAAGGTGACAAGGAATATACATCATTTAACCTGATACTTAGTTTTATTCAGCTCATCTACCATTTGGGATTCATTTGGTGTTTCTGATAACATAGAAAGCAAATACAGAAGAGATTCTAGCTTCCCTGCTAACATACTCAAAGCAACATGAGATATCATCATGAGTGTGCTGGGGTGAATGCTGTTGTTAAGGCGTCAGGATGGAGATGAACAACTCAGATTGCCATTGGCAGCTACAGTAGAAAGGGAAAAGGCAAGCTCTGACTTCTGTATCCCTCATCTTTTCTGTTCCTACTCTAACTTCGTTCCTCCCATTCGCAGCTATTGGAATGTAAATCATGGCATCATGTCTAACATCTGCAACTGAAATGTCAGCCAGTGTGAACTGCTGTTGCTTTGCTAGACTCAGTGGAGACACACTGATTGACACTCTCTTAGGTTCTGGCCTTGGTCTTCGAGAGGCAGTCTCCACTGTGCTAATTGCCTGTGCAGATCCTCCTACAAGGGAGTATAGAGCTTTGAAGTTCTGTTAGGAAGATACCAGCATATTAAAAACAAGAATAATGTTAATGTATATTATATGTGATTGTGGAATACCTGAAAACAGCAAAAAGATGACACAACATCTGCTTCATCAAAGAATGAAGGAGCTCTGTTAAAAACAGCTGTTTAATTATCTAGCAGTATGCCATGTAACGATTCATATACCATACTTATAAATCCCAAATCAGCTCAGGCAGAGGATCTGCTTTTAGGAACTAAGAAATAGAACTAGCACAGCCTTTTCTTGAATTGTCAGCTTCAATATTAAAAAATAAATAAATCTAAATAATATCTGCATTTTCTTCTTACCTTCCAAGTGAGATACTCATTCTGAAAATTCCAACATGCAGCATTTCTATTCAAGCTAGTCAAAGCAAAGCAACACCATCTTTGAAACATTTACTTGCAGTAAATCTGTTTATTGCAACTTAATGAAGTCTGAATCGTTAAACTATCCTTTTCAAAGTTCAATGCAGTAATTGCACTAACTCTGGGTACAAGCTTTGAACTGATTATGGAAAGTCTTGATGAAGCCCTGACTCCAGAACACACTCATAGGTTTTTGAATAGTCTTTGATGCAAGGAAGAAAGTATAATTGATTAATGATCCAAAGTATTTCCTAGAAAAGCATTAAGAATCACAATATTTTTCTAATTTTTCAACATATTTTTGTAAATTTCAATGACAGTAAGTGGGAAATAGATCCATACAGCAGTCTTTATGTGGGTGATGCAGATGGAAGATGGGCACCTCTCATGTTCTGAAATATTGCACATGGTCAGTTAGGAAAGGTCAGAAATTCACCTTATCAAATAGTTTTGTTGAAAATTATCATCAGCGAGTCCAAAATATTTCATGTGGAAGATTTCTAGATCAACACTTTGCTGTGGGATCCAAACCAGCCAAAAGGACGATCCTGGCAACAAAGCAACACAGACAGTTCAGGTGTGATGCTTGGGAATGTTCCTTGGCACCATTTAATTTATTAGTAGGAAGATAGCCTTTGAGTCCAAGAACTGTGTCACACAGGTCTTTGGCTTCCCAGGTTATTCAAAAACACTTAGAGGCTGCCACTCAGCCTGTATTTGACCCAAGGTAGCTGAGAATTGGTCAGGGGAATAAATCATGTAGTAAGCTGCAATGCTACTGCTTTTGGCTTCTGAGAAGTCACAGGAGCTCACTGAAATGAAGTCTCAAACGGGAGGCTTCCTGGTTCTGTCTAGTCACATAGAAGTCTGCAGTTTCTACAGATGGGCTATTTTTCCCTTTACTGTGCTCTGTTGCCCAAATGTATTTACCCCCTATGTACTATTTACATAGCCTTGTCGTTTCAATCCCCCTATACTCTCTTTCTTGCCCTATCCCCTTCTGTAATTATTCTTTTACACTTATTGTCATCTGTACTCCCTTATCTAAATCCACATTAAAATAGCATGAAACTAATATGTTTACCTGAAAATATTTGATACAAATATGCCAAAAGGATCATATTCCCTGTTTTGTCTGTTCCCTTGAGGAAACAAACTCATTAATTTGATTTCTAGCTTTCATTTTTTTAAAGGGAACAAATGACAATTATTGCTTACTTTGAAGTGTGATATTCAGCATGAATAATTCCCCAAAAAAAACATCTGCTTCACAGATGACTTGTCACAGTAGACAGTACGTTTCCATATTTTGCATTCATATTTGAGTAGCAAGAGCTGGGACTGGGACTGACTGTCCAGCATCACACTGCAGTCCCAAGAGGCCAAGAACATTTCTCAAGAGTAAGTCTTGGCTTTTGGGACTATTTTGTAACATTTTCTGGTGATTTAAAGTACGGTTGGCCCTGATGCAGCATCTTTGTGTCTCAAGGAGGGCATAGGCACATGCCAGCTACCAAACATCTCTTGGCCTTTTAGGAGGTGCCTAGCCTTGACATGACCTGCTTGTATGTCCAAAGGCCCTGGAAATAAATGTTTTCATGCATTTTGGTTTTAGCTACATCATGTACTTCCCATTCAGCATGTGAAAGAGGTTTTTGCCTGGCCCAGCAAAGCTTGGCTAGCAGCCAATTGATCCAGCTTGCTAAAGTTACTGTCTGCATACCAGAAAGGATTTTAGCAACAGCTGGTCCTGGCTCAAAAAGTATCATCCAAATTCAATCCTAAACTTATCCAAACCTTCAGGGCTTTTAGTGCCCTTGGCTGATGCTTTCTGATTTGGCTCATAGAGGGAAGAGAAAGGAAGAGAAGGTAAGGGAAAGATCCTGTTCTTTTATCTGCCGAATAGATTGAGTAGTAGCACACAGAACATTCAAGATACATAACAAGAAAAATATCTCACAGAAAGGGATATGTAAGAAACAGATTGCCCGGAGGCAAAGTGGTCTCCATCACTGGAAAGCTCTGAAGACAGGTTAGACAGACAGCTGTCAGGACTGGTGCAGTTATCTCATTTGGAGGAAGAGGGCTGGATTTTCATGATTTTTCTAGCAGCATCTCTCCCTGTGCAGGCACTGGAGAGAGAAGTTCATATGAAAACATCCTCCTGCAGGAAACTCCTCCTCTTTCCTCCCTTTTGCTTTAGCTTAAATATACTGCTGACCCTTGGAAACCATTGCTATCTCACGACTGATTATATATGGGAGATTTGTCATCATCTACTGCAGAAGTGAGATTTGATCTCTAGCACCTTCTGCAGCCTACCAGCCCCCAAAACAAACAGCCTTCCCATCCCACCCTGTCCCCCAAAAGGGACTTGGCAGAGGATTACACAGTTATACATTTCAATTTTAAAAGAAAGAAGGAGAAAGAGGAGGAGACTAGGTGGCATTTATCACATGCTCTTCCCATTTGACTGTGAGTGCACTACCTTAGATCACCTGTATGCAGTGTTGCAGCTGTGGTAAGGAGTTTAGATTCATGATAAAGCTATTTTCCTCGACATTTCTCAGCACTCCTTATATGAACATCCGCAGCCAAAGCACATCTCCAGGACTGTGCAGTAGAGGAGCCACTGAGCCCTACAGGCTTAGCTGAGAACTTGTAAGAGCTGGAAAGCCCCCGGCTCCCACGGAACTCAAGTGGGAGCTTGCAATAGCATCTACTTCACCAGCATATACACAACATTTTTTTTCTGATTAATACTTCCTACTTTTTCCCTCACTGTTACCAAGAAGTGGCTATATTTGCAACCAACTATGTATGTAATAAATAGCAACATGTTAAGGTAGGAAGTTAATAAAATGAGGGCATACAATATATACAAGCACACTCTTACCCTTTATTAACAAGATGGAAATTGTTCATTAGCATATATTCCTTATTGTCTCTAACAGGATTATAATCTTCCTAATTTATTTGGCTGCATTTCATTCAGGATTTTTGGTTAAGAGACTAGGAAGAAAATCTAAATCCTGGTGGTTTGTAAAATGCTCTGCCAACAGAGGGAATTGCAATGCTATTTGAAATACACATGAGCAATTAGAAAGCTGTTGAACATACAGATTAGAAAATGTCTTTTTTAATGCTCCCTATGATTCACAAAAGCCCATTTTCAATACAAAGCCACCATTAACTAGGTATTTCTATACACTCAAAGCACTGTTAGCAGGTGTGTCATGGAGCTGGATGTTCTTCATCAAACTACAAAAATTATCCTCTCTCAGAAAACACAAGCAGCAATGAAACACACAAACCATGTTTACAATCTGATAGCAGAGCACTTTGAGATTCATCTGTATGAGATTTTGAAATTCAAATGTCTAAACTGTTGAGCTGTCTGAATATTTGATGTTACAGGCAGATGCTGCAGGAACAGATCCTCTAGCTGGTGTAGCTCTACAGACTCCAACATACTTATTTACCAGCTGAATTATTTACTTAACATATTAGCTGAAGAGCTTAGAACCTAGTATATAAGGTTACTAGCACTGTTCATATGAAAACGGAGCGTATCTATCGATTTCCCTGGGAACTGAGTCAGAAACAACTGGAAAACCTCTCTCTGTTCACATCATCCTCTCTCTGTGAATTCCCTGTCCTGGCTGTACTTTACTTGTATTTTGTTAAGCTTATTTTGCATATATTTATTTATTTATTTAGCCACTTAGTGGAAGAAATACCCATTCAAAACAGAAATGAAATTACATTGTAAGTATTTTGTGTCATTAATAACATACAAGGAGTTTACACATAGTTAAATCTCATCTGAATTGTTCACTGATGTATACTGAACAAGAAAGACCTGATCCAAAGCACAGTGAAATCATTGGAAAACTTCCATAAGGTTTAGATCTGGCTGCGTAGGAACTACATTGTCCTCTGTGTCTTATATATTTTGATTACAAGAGAAAGAAAATGAAAATCTGATCTGATCAGAACACGTTTGTATAAATATGTACATTTGTATTCATATGTCCTTTTTTGACCCATATGTTCTTTTTTCTCTGTAAGAGTTTGTTACTCAAACATCAGGGTTTGAGTTTGTTATTCATTTTGATAAAATCTAAGCTGGAAAACTGCAGAGAATTAAATGTTCTTCAAGGACATTTACAATTGTACAAAAACTAGAGAAGATGTCTTTGCAATGTGACTAAAACCAAGTTTTTGAGACTATTATAGATACCCTGAGCAGAATGGCCTCCCACAAACTAACAGCATCAAAAACATCTATGACAAAATTCCACTGGGTCTTAGGGGGAAAAAATAGCATTTACAACTCCAGCAGAAAACTACTGGGACACTTTGTGCCTTTAAGCAAAGTAATAATTTAAAAAACAGCAAAATCTGCAGTGGGCTCAGCAATCACGTCTTTACCAATGATAAGTCTAGTGAGACCATTTTCCAGGGTGAACTGAAGTCAGGGCACTGCCAAGTAATTGTGATAAGGAGCTGCACTTCAGCATTTACATGCTCACTTTATTGTTTTATTAACCCATTATGCAAAAAATAACAAGGCTCTGTCACAGAATATATTGAGTGTGATTAAAGGTATGCTCCATGAAAGCAATAGAAAAGCATCAGAGCCAAATGGATAAAGAACTAGTGAACCAGTCTCCCAAGCTTTATATAAATGGCAGTACCATGAGAAAACCAGATCTGGGACAATTCACTTTACCTTTTTTTGTTTCAGTTTTCTGATCTGTAAAATTGAAGATAGTGATACCTCTGCATTGCAGCTCCCTGGATCCTGGATGAGTACTACCTTGGGTCTGGCCAGCTCAATAAGCAATAAGATCAAACATGAAGGTGTCCATCTGCCTACTGCCTCTGCAAGGGCAAACAAGACACACTGAAATATCTCAGTCTTTTTAGTGTGAAAGTAATAGACACAATAGTAAGCAACACAGCAATTCTTTTTTTCCCCTATGCTACACACTGAAGAAGTAGTTACTTCTTCAGTTATAATACTGTGGTTTTCAGCTCTTTCACGGTCTATTTATTCACTCTGTTTCTCTGAAGTGAAGAATATGACCAGTAGCTTTCAGGTATTTCCTGGGGACTGCAGCAGCGTCAAAATGGATTGTAGACAATCATGAGCTGATTTTAAAACAACCAGCTCTAGTACCTATTATAGGCTAAAGTGGTGCAGGTTGCTCAGCAGCTTAAGTATATTTTACTTTGCCTTTAGAGTAGATTTTGTCACCCACATTAACCTCCGTGCAACCATGCCTTCAGTTGTCCAACCTAGCTAATTTATAGCACTTGCTGCAATACAGAGATACCCTATGGGAACTACAGACAAATGATCATTAAAAATCTCTCACTCATGTTTAAGCAGAAATGACAACTCCTTTCCCTCTCTCAGTCTTCCTAACTCTCTAAGGCTGTATGTGAAAAATATTTAAGTAAAAGTGGTCACTTGGTAAATGGGAATTGTCAGATTTCTGAGGCTGAACCTCAGGTAAAAACTGTCCAAGTAGTTTTATTAGCAGCTTTGAATTCATTCTCACAAACCAACCAAGTTGCCTGTGGCACTGACACGAGCTGTGTCTGTGGTCAGAGCTGACTTATCAAAAGGGTTATAAAAGTCTTTATTAATGATTAAGTCATAGAATCATAGAATAGTTAAGGTTAGAAAGGACCTTAAGATCACCCAGTTCCAACCCCCCTGCCATGGGCAGGAACACCTCACACTAAACGACGTCACCCAAGGCTCTGTCCACCCTGGCCTTGAACAGTGCCAGGGATGGAGAATTCACAGCTTCCCTGGGCAACCCATTCCAGTGCCTCACCACCCCCACAGTAAAGAACTTTTTCCTTATATCCAATCTAAATTCTCCCTGTTTAAGTTTGAGCCCGTTACCCCTTGTCCTATCACTACAGTCCCTAATGAAGAGTCTGTTATTGGCCCCCTTCAGATACTGGCAGGCTGCTATGAGGTCTCCACGCAGCCTTCTCTTCTCCAGGCTGAACATCCCCAACTTTCTCAGCCTGTCTTCATAGGGGAGGTGCTCCAGTCCCCTGATCATCCTCATGGCCTCCTCTGGACTTGTTCCAACAGTTCCATGTCCTTTTTATGTTGAGGACACCAGAACTGCACACAATACTCCAGGTGAGGTCTCACAAGAGCAGAGCAGAGGGGCAGAATCACCTCCTTCGACCTGCTGGTCACGCTCCTTTTGATGCAGCCCAGGATACGGTTGACTTTCTGGGCTGCAAGCACACACTGAAGCCGGCTCATGTTCATTTTCTCATTGACCAACACCCCCAAGTCCTTCTACGCAGGGCTGCTGTGAATCACTTCACTGCCCAACCTGTAGCTGTGCCTGGGATTGCTCTGACCCAGGTGTAGGACCTTGCACTTGTCATGGTTAAACTTCATGAGGTTGGCATCAGCCCACCTTATAAGCATGTCGAGGTCCCTCTGGATGGCATTCCTTCCCACCAGTGTATCAACTGAACCACACAGCTTGGTGCCATTGGCAAACTTGCTGAGAGTGCACTCAAATGGCCGATGATGCCACAACTGCTTTTGGCTCTTGTTCCCCCAGCATATTTCCAGCAAAATCAAATGTAGGCTCTTATGAGCACAAGTTGGAAATCATCCTGCCTCACTGAGCCTGGACCTCTTTCAAGTAGGACAGGACTCTGCTGAGACCTCGTGCCTGGAAATGACTGTGGGCAATACTTCCACAGAACCCTGAAAGATAAACTTGTGTAGTTAGTGTCTCTTTAGAGAGATGAAGTTAATTGCTACAATTGCTTTATTTATGAATTTTATAATTGATTTTAATCCAGTCTTTTAACAAGTGTTCAAGGCATTTAATTTTATGGCTTTCAGGTCCTGAGCCCTAGAGAAAAAGATCTATTTTTAACTTCTGCCACTTCAATCATGAATTTAACAACTTAAACAGGTAATTGGTAGAAGCAATAGTTCACAGGTCACAGTAAATCCCAGACACACAGTGAAAAACGATGCAACAAGCAAAGACAAGGCTACTCAGGTAAATAAAGATGACTTGGAATTAACTGGTTGGAATGAAAAAGTGTTTCAGAAGAGTGAAATTACAGTGCTTTGTAAGACTCAAAGTCCATTCTAGCACAAAAGAGTGAACTGAGTGACTAAATTACTGCTGGTGAATATCAGTGCAACTTCATGAGGAGCCAAATTCTGCCCTCTAGCACCAAAACAGGCATTTTCACTGGTTTTACTGTTAAAATTGGAAGAATGAAGAAGGTGATGACCAAAAAAAGACTGAAAGGGTGAAATAGTTTGTAATTTTGAAATGTTTGATGTATTGAAGCTTTAATAACTTTTATTATCCCTGTATTCTGCAAATATCTTCTTTAATTAATAGACTGACACAAGCAGTCTTTCCAATCAACTGTAATACAAAGCTTTCAGGGACTTTAACATGTAAGTAAACTGCATATGAGAGAAACTGTTTCCATCTGTACCAGGTATCCCTCTTCAGTGGGTTTTCCCTATCTGAAATATCATATACCTGTCTTTCATGCGATAGCTGGGCATAAACCATCCTGAATCAGTTTAAGTTCAGATCCATAGTTGAGCTTAGCAGCTGAATTTGCATGCAAAACTCAAAACTCTTGAGCCTCCACTGCCTCAGACAGGAGAAGCAACTCACCAGCCCCAAAGAATACTGACTCTATCATTTAAGAATTACATTATTTAGGAAACCAGCTATTTTGGAGGTTTTAAACCACACCATTCATTCAAAGTTAATTATGAGGAAGCACAATGGGATGAGTAACAGGAATAAGGATAATTATTCGGGAAAGTGATAGCAAAAGTGGCAACAGAACCCCAATGAGGTCCTTGGTGGAGTACAAGGACTGCTCCAGACAAAGGAAGAAGAGTAGCAGTCTTGCAGACAGACGAGAGAGGGATGGAAGAAGGTCCTGCAGGTCAATGGAATTTGCCAGTGTCAACTGGGAATATGAGCCTGCCTGTGTGTGAGACAAAACCCTGCAGACAGAAAGCATTGGGTGCCATTTTGAAGGTGAGAGCAAGGTCTGTGAAACAGGATGAAGCCATAAAGTACTGTGAATATGTATGCAGAAAATATGAATCAGAGCAGCAAGGAACGAATTTGAACTGGGGGACATGAAAAGCATGGAGCTGACAACTGACTCTCACTTCATTGTGTGCTTAAAGTCGAATTCATGCTTAATTGCTGCAATGAGCTGAGCCTTCCAGAAGGATAATTTTCTAAGCAGCCAGTAAGGAACATTGAACTCCCTTTTATTATATATACACATGATCCCAGAAGGATAAAGAAGCTAGCATTTCTTTCCAAGACTAATTTTGTTCTCTCTTGAACATTTTTGTGGTGTACAGCTGTCCTGCCAAAGCCACAGAAGAGTGGAAAGCCACAAATTGCCAGGGCATTAATGTGGAAAGGGTTTTAGCTGACACAGAAATAAGTCCTATCAAACAAAAGGGCAACTTTTGATCATGCCTACTGTAACCTGTAGGTAAGCCTCAGAAGCCATGAATCACATAGGAAGATGAGATGCTCTTTCATTGCAGCTAAATCTTTTAAACCTTTTCTCGTTTTCTTTAATATCTTTCAGACATTATCCTTTGTGTTTCAATAGCTTCAGAAGCTGTTTTGAGCATATCACATCCTGTTCATGTCAGAGCTAGAATGAAAAGAAAATCACATGTTAAAATGATGCTGTATAAAGAGTAAAAGGTTATGCCTAGCCAATTAAGTGTCATCTAATAAAGATTAGCCTAAAGCTTCAGAGATCTGGATGCAAGCTGTTGCTCTGTCACAACCTTCCAGTGTGTTTATGCAGAAGGAAGAATTTAGCCAAGACAAACATGCATCTCTTCAGTCAGTATTGGATAAGAATATATTACAGGTGACATAAGACCAGAATCACAGATGGAGACTGAACCCTGCAAAGGGCATACTGTACTGGCCATGCAACCCACACAGACAGAGGGCTAGTCCTCCTGGACTTATGGGCCATGGTCTAAAAGATAGCATAGTGACACATTGCATTTAGACACAGTTTCTTCACTGGAAATTTTACAGTACAATCTGTTCTAGTGCCTCAGGATAGGCTCTTTAGTAGAAGCCAGTAAGAGGCAAGAACAGTATTTCCATTTGCCCTTGCAGCCACGATGTGAATGAGAAGCACGTATCTGTGGGTAGCCTGTAAGTCAACTGCCACTGGCTTTGCCAATACAAGTGATCCCATGCCAAACCCATGAACATGCTGATTATTGACGAATTGACTTCCATGTGCTTCGTGAGCAGGCAACACTGCTTGGAGCACACCTGTCCCATACACTAACTGCAGTGGGATTGTTTCATTTTGGAATACTTCTGTTAACTCTTCCCTTAGACATATCACTCCAATAATCTATGCCCTGCCTGACCTCCAGCCTTAAGCAATTCAATGATTTATTCTGATCCTTCTGCACCCCCACTGAGGACACTTATAAATTAACATTGTGTTTAGCATTTAAAAATTAAATTAGCATTGTGTTTAGAGTACTTGGGTTGATTTATAAAGATGCCTACAAAATAAATGCCCTTGCGGACAGACAAGTTTTTTACATATTTCCATACATAAAAGAAATTAACTGCGATGCTTTAGAAAACACAGTGAAACTCTAGTCAAAAAAAAAGGAGAATAAAATAAGAGTCCTATTTACCAGACAGCTCACATGTGCAGATTTACTTTTGTAGATTAAAAACACAGATGCAGCTTTGAGTCCTAGGCTTTCTATCCTGTAAGACCTTGTGATGTTAGCACACATAAGGTATATCCACTACACACAAAATACACATTATAAGAAAAGTATTTGCTCAAACCTGTCAAGATCTGAGACTCAATCAGAAAGCAAGCTTAGTTGTGCATTTAATGGAAGGTCTCACTCAAGCTGGGCAGGTTCATTCTCAGAGAGCTACTGGAGAGATGAAAAAATAGAGAAATGCCAAAACAAGTATGATTTTAGAAACACGACAACCACAACATCGCTGAGTTTCTCATGAATGACAGCATTATAGGACTGACATTTCATGTGCTTCTGCAACGTGTGTTATGCTTCTATTTAGAGCCCTTATAGAAGTTAGTTTCTGGATCATTTCCTCCACCACTATTCCCAGTCCCCCAACATTCTCTTCAGGTTTAATATACCAGAGCACAAATCAAGTATTGGAAATGAGCTGAAGTCAGTTGGATTGCATGGGCAGAATGTCAAAATGTTTTTAATGATTCACTGGCTAATGCTGATATAGAAGAGGGTTAAAGCTATTCAGATCTACACTCATATTTCCTCAAAGTTTGAGAAATTGTTTTTGTCGACTCCAGCTTATGATGTGCACCCACTTCCCTTTAATAGAGTGCAATATATTAACAGGTAAATAGCATCATCAGTGAAAGCCCTTCACTCTTGCTCCATATTGCTCTAGCCTCCCAGTCCCCACTTTCTTAATTCACATACATCCTTTATATTGGCAGTTACTTTATATATTGAGTATAGAATTAGCCCCAGTTGTAGCTTTTGCATCATCTCAATGCATTACCCTATCTTTTGACCACTAGTCAGTCTGCTGCCTGATGAAACAATAAGGAGAGGAAGAGATTTTGATGCCTAAATGCGTAAGGAGTACTCAGGCCTCTCCTGCTATTTTTCACTGATAGCCCTGTACTAGGAGGCAGAGGAGAAGTACAAGGAATTCAGAGCCAGGGCAGCCCTACATGGGCTATCCATGGGCCAGTCCTATTCTGGACTTCAGAAAAACGTGAAGCACATGGATAGCAATGTGGTTAGTACCCAGCATATTGAAATACATCTGTTCCTGTGCGGTGACTCCATAGTAACCGTTTCCCTCCCTTAGTAGGAGATGGGAAGGTTGAGCAGTTTTTGGAAGTTAAGCAGTTGCATTAAAGAATCAGATCTACATTGGGAGGGAGGGCTGAGAGAGGGAAAGAAATCATCAGAGGCAAAAGGAGCCATTTCTCAAGTTTGTCTTTGTAGTAACTGCCTACAACATACCTCCGTGAAAAGGCTGGCCCTTCTGAAAGCAATATTGTCTGAAAGGAAAGTGCCTACCCATGACATCACCTTCCTATAATGCTTACCCCATATGAAGGAAGATCTCACTGTGCCCACTGGGTACACAAAGAGAGGTACCATATGTGTGAGGGCTGGGCTGGGGCTCCCTTTTTAGTCAGGTGTTCTATATGAGACATCAATGGCATTCAAGCTATAGGACCTTGGGCAGCTTTCCGATGCCGTCCCAGCCTGGCTCATTTTCCAGATTTTGTCTTCCAAGGCTGCTTTACAGAAAACTTAAAATAGGAGGTTTCTATTAAAAGCAACTCTCTTCAGTTCAGTTTAATGATCTATTACCATTTATTTTGCTAAGAACTCACGTTCTGAGCAAACAGGAAGCCTGCTGTGGATTGATTTGAGAAGGTGTCTTTTAAAACAAAGTCCCTATGACAGATATGATTAAAACACCAAAATATTCACCAAATATTTACGTGTTTAAGTAATGAGCACTATAGCACGTCTTACATTCTTCTCTAATACCAGCTGAACCAATGCAAGAGATTAAACAGAAAATAGATTGAGATTAAACCAGCAATGAAATCTTTCATCAAAAAAACCCAAACCATACCAAATAAAAATTCACTAGGGCTTTTTTTATATTGGTGAACCACAGAATAATTACTGACTAGAACCAGTGCTTGGTGCTTCCTACTACATCAGTAATACCTACCAAAAAGGTACGTAATAACTAAACTTCTAGTTAAAGATTGCTGCCTGGATAGGTGTACCTTCAACTACTAATACAAAAATTCAGGCACAGTTATTTCTAAGTGTTGAAAGCTATCCACAGATTGAGCTTTAGGGAAACAGAGGCTCACAGAATTATACTCAACTTCCAGGGAAGTACTTGCTATGGATGTGAGCATAGGCATGTCTCTGTCTCATCTCTCACAAGTTTTACATTCAGATTTCCCAGATTATACATTTTCCTTTGTCTTGAAGAAGCAAACAGAGACCTTATGCATTACTTAAGCACACTAAGACACCATTACAAGGACCATTGTATTCTAGAATATAATTTGTCATATGTGATTGGTAGATCCTTTTTTTCAGTCATACAGCTCTGTCAAAGACACAGATACTTGATCATTAGCTGTTCGCAATGGTGGGTTTAAATGCGTGTAGTGAATCTCACTCCATGCTTTTAACTTGTAAAGGAATACAGTAGGGTAGTGTTGGAGAAAACATCTTTCTCATACTCCTCAGCAAGAATATACCTGAATGAAGTCCTGTTTTGAGAGGAATAAGTAGAAACTCTCCAACAAAAAGAGTGTCTTAAAGTATAACCACTACCTGGTACTTAATAACCTAGAAACATCATTCATTCCTTTATTCTAAATCCATAGATTGAAGGAGAGGTTTCATAATGGCCAGGATCTGGCCAAATTTAAATTTAATTGTGAGTTGGTTACCTTGGAAAAATAAACCCCTCTTGCTGACTTGCAAGCTTGCAAAATTTATGTTCAAAATAGCTCTAAAAGCTTGTAAACTCAGGGCAGATATAATTAATGCAGCAAGTTTTGCTGGAACATCAGTGTGGCTGCATAGATAAATTGATTGCTTGGGACAAGTGAGCAGGACCAAAAGTTAGGCCTGCCACCAGCTTTGCATGGAGGGACAGTTCCCACCACACAGAGAGACTGCTGCACCAGTACATGCAACCTCTGCAGACTCTATGGACTGGGGTTGCTATAGATGTTAAATCATAATCTCTTTCTTTGTATATGTATTTGGCATTAGACAAATGCTACTGAATATCTATCCTACTCTAATCCCAGGAATATTTAAAAACAGCTATATGGAATTCATTTCTGCAGGTAAATGTGGAGAGCCAAAGTAGAACTTGTTCTAGGAGTGATTAGCAGATTTCTTAGGTCTGTAACTGCTTATTAAAAGCTGGGAAAGTCTGTAGCACAAAAGCTCTACCTGGCGGGATTCCTCTGAAAATCTCAATCAATCAACAGAATATCTATATTAAAAACCAGAAGAAAGAATCACACTACAAAAGCCCCTGTCTTTTATACTCAAAGCAATGGCTTTTGGCCATCATTAGGGACCATCCTGTATGATGCTGGCCAAATCTTAGTCTGAGCCAATACCTTAGACACAGCATCTTGTTCTGCTCACAGAACAGAAGACTTTTTAAATGAATGTTCCAACTCAGAGAAAAAACTGAGTAAGCAGTAGAAAGATAACTATTTTAGACAAAGGGAATCTGGGACAAAGATCAAGATTAACACCTTCTGTAAACATGCAAAACATATTTCTTTAGAAGCCTTCATTAGACTTAACATTCTGGAGGCATCATTAATGGTACAAATGACATGCTGGATAGTAAAAAAGGAATGATGTCCATCTCAGTCCAAAACAGGCATGAAATCGCTGTCAGGCACGTTTTTACTTCAAGCCTAAATACATCAACAGAAGTATCTAACTTACCATTCCCAAGAAATCAAGATTCCTCTAAGCCAAATATCAGATCATAGCCAGCATGGAGTACTATGAAGAAATAATCTCTAATCTACACAGTAAATGAGCATTACATGAGGAAAATTGAAGAATGTTTTCTTGGTCAAAAAGCTATATTAATTTTCATCCTATTTGTGTTTTCCTTTTCATTTAATTGCTTCTGTTGCCATCGTATGTGTTAGATATGTAAGCATATAGCATTATTTATTTAATTCCTTGTTCTAGCAACTTTCTAAATTACTGTCTTCTTAATACAGCCAATTCCCTCATTTCAGAACTTTTTTTATTATTCTTTTACTTCTGCTTATTCAGAAAACATAATTAAGTGGTCTATAACAATATGATAGCTTTTTCTTAGGGTTTGCAACAATTTTGAGCACATCCTATGTACAAGCATTTTAAAACTCTTTCTTTAATTTCTATTGCTTTGGATTTGCCCACCATCTAGCATCAGAAAAGATGTATTTTCTCTCTATAGCTTGCAATAACCTGCATCCTCCAAACTTAAATTAAGTCCAGCCTCAGAAAGTTTATCTGTTTTAGAGACTGAGTTGTTATCTCTTATCAGTGAACATGCAGTAGGGTGTGCATATTATCCCTGTTCCCTACAAAGTATTCATTTTCTAATTTGACCTATTAAAATTATTTCTGTAACTTTTACAACCTCTGTGTTTTCCCCACAGAGCTGGTCATGGTATATTATTTTTTCATTAGAACTGAATTCCTAAAGTAATAAAAGATAGGAATTGTCAACATTTTTCTGCTACCATGTTTACAATAGAACACCAAAATGTAATCTCCTTCACACTCTTCTTCCTCAAATGTCATTTCATGCCAGGATAAGCTTTTAGGCATAGCACAATCAAAATTTAAAACCAACTAATTTTTAAGTTCAGGAACTTGAATAATTCAATGAGCATGATCCATAAATATTGTTGAGTTTATAAAGGCATTCAAAATTAATAGTCTTAGACTTAAAATAGATAAATAAATAAATCAAAGCATGGAATTCTTTTTCCACTGCTCACTGCCCCTCTACTTCAAGTTTCTTCAATATCTCCATGTTTCAATGTGCTCCGACACGTTAAGAAAAAGCTGTATGTAGGATTTCACACAGACCTTCTGGAACAAACTTAGGGAAGATTTAGGTTAGAGATAAAGAATATACATACATACATATATATATATATATATATAACATTTTTACTGTGAGAGTGGTGAGGCGCTGGCACAGGTTGCCCAGAGAAAGCTGTGGCTGCCCCATGCCTGGCAGTGTTCAAGGCCAGGTTGGACAGCGCTTGGAGCAGCCTGGTCTAGTGGAAGGTGCTTTTGCCTGTGGCAGAGGTTGGAACTGGGTGAGTTTTAAGGTCCCTTCCAACCCAACCTATTCTATGATTCTGTGATCTTACTCGATGGTGGATGTTTTCAGGCTTTCATATCATGTTAGTGTGCTCAGGTGTAAATCCATCTTTCAGTACAAGGTTTTCAGAGTCTTTTTCCCCTCTAGAGACCTTCTGCTCAGCATGCAATTCACAGTAAATTGTCAGATTTATATTTTGACGTTATACAGTAGGATTTGGGGGTTTTTCTAGACTATCTCTGAAATGATGAAGCACAGAATACAGAATCACAAGACAGAAGGGACCTCCAAAGAATGTCAAGGCTTTTCCCACATCCAAATCAGCTCTGTCTAACCATTCCCAATAGAAATGTGTCTGGTCCTTCCTCTAGGAAAAGATCTGTAACCTCTTCCACAGTCATATACTCCACTGTTTCCATATCATCGCTGTAAGAAAGATAGCTGTCCTATTCAAACTGAATTTCTAACCTAATTTATTTAGAGGTAACCCTGAATAGTACAAATGTACTCACAAGCATTGGTATTTGATTTCTTACAAGCATGGCTATATGCTGTGCCTTGGTAGCAGTGCCCTTCGGAACACAAGCACCATGGAAGAGGCTGTAGGATGGTCCTCTAAGGGATTTGATCTGTACACATCCACATTCAGATTAAGGAGTCACTCCAATAAACATTTCAATCAAGAGTGATATGACAGGGATTATCTTTAGCAAAGTCACACTTTGATAAGGCTTTCAAGGTTTTTTATTACAGAAAGAATTTCATCTTCATAGCATCAATAAACTACCAACCCTCCAACTGTGCGATCATGAGAAAATAAAACATGAGGCAATGACATCAAGAAGAATGTGAGAAAATGCCTGATTACCATGAAGCCAACTGAAGACAAAAATAAGCACATCTTGGGGACTCAGCTATTTATGAGGCAATAGCTTCATATACTTCAATGTATCATATACAGTTAGAGATTATAACATTAAACCATGCAGACTTGCTAACTAAAAAAAAATCTTCCCCCTGAGAAATTCTGTCTAAAATCGTCTGTTTAAGGTGATAGATAGCATGGATAAGAACAGCAAAGCAGGATGAAGCTAGCAACCATACATGCACATGAAAAAGATGCACCAAAAGTAAAGCATGATTTTCTGGCAAATCTGGCTTGACGGTAAATTCCTGTGACATAAACATAAGGGTCTCTGGTTGCAAAATGATCCAAGAGTTAGGAAAGACTTAGACTGCAGGCTTGGATTGCGTTAAGGCCTTATCTGTCTGAGGCTTCCCAAAGCTTAATTTGCTGAGGCACCAGGATAACATGGTGTCCACAGTAAGAACCAAGGAAAAAGTTGGAATGTCACTTTCTCAGAAGTGTGTGGGTGCTTCTGTTCTCAAACAGCCAAAGTAAGTGTAAATATGCGGGTAAAGCCCTTTCCTTGCTGGTGCTGGAAGCAATGCCTGCTGGCATCCCCAGGCCTCTGTCCATGTCAGTTCCCCAGGGCAGCCATATCATGCTCCCAGCCCCACCTCTACCCACACTCATCTCACAGCCCAGCCATACGCATCCAAGCCATCCCTTGCAGCACCATGTAAGACCCACGCCCTGCCAGTTCAGTGCTCAGTTGTTAAGCTTGAGCTCTTCAGCAGTTCTTTCATTGCTTTTTCCTCCTCCCAGTCTCACTGCTGCCCAACAGCCCTGGGGTCCGCAATCCCAAGCCTCACACACACATGTCTCTCTATTGTCTTTTCTCACCTCTCCTCTCCCTGTAGTAGATTATCCTCTTTTTAGCTCACAGAAAACAGAAAGAGCCATACAGTCCTCGGAGAACTAAAGCCCAGACAACCCAAATGCCCCAGCTGCCCTGACATCAGGAGCATGCCTCTTTTGTCATCTGACAGCTTTTACAGGAACAGCACAAAGCCAGGCAGAAAAAAGGGACACCTCAGAATCTCCTGGAGAACATCATCAGGGTGATCAGGGTGCCGGGAATGTGAGTAAGCATGGCCAATAGAGGAGCCAGTGGGGTAATAACCAGGAAATACAAAGCACTGGCTTTGCCAATTATCCTGACAGTATTAGATGCATAACACAGCTCATCTGTGATGCTGGAATGAGTGAGATAAGCTTAGAAAATTACAGAAGAGAGACATTGTTTATGGTTAATACAATCTGAATAAAAATAAATGGAATGGTAAGTTGGCCATGAAGTCCAAGAGGACTTCATCTAAACACTTACATGGTAATGGTTTACTCCCAGCCCTTCTACCTCTCTTAAGTGAGGAACATTCACAGACAGGCACATGTACTGCAGTATTCAACACAACACTGCAAATTCTCTCTGAGTGGGGAATCTGAGGGATCTGCTGCAATAGTTTGAATATTTGAGCAGCAGAATACTAAATGGGTTGTTTCTTCAGAAATGCCTTACAGACAATAAAAACAATGTTTAGCTTTTTAAAAACAAGTTTTCCAAACATTTTTCCAAGGTTCTTTATATAGGAAGATATTTATTCCATATTCTGCCAGATAAGCACGATGTCTGAGAGCAGAAATAGATCCTTTCAGCAATGATAAATTTATAATGGCATACAAGAGTTTTGACTGCTTGTGAAGTTCCCTAATTAATTCTTATATAGAGTTCCATTGGCAATAAAATTTATGTTTTGAGATAAAATGAAGCTCAAGGGAGTTACTGAATGCTCTGTAGATCTTATGTTTAATGTCATGTATTGTTAATCTCTTTGTTTACTAAGGGGGGGGGGGGTATCATTTATCACTCTGGTGACATAAACTGGCTTTTATTATGGGAAGGAATAACCCTAAATAAAGCTCACAGCTGCCAAGTGGCTGCACACATCTTAGATATGCCCTGAGGCTGCAACCTAAAGTTTGTCATTAACCCCCACTAGATCTTATTTCAGGAAAATCACATCTCATGGATTTTCTTTAGTCTCCTTTGAAATTGGCCTGGATAATATTGTGGCCTTGATTTTGCGGAAGACAGAGCTTTAGCACAGAGTTGTGTGTAATTCCCAATATTAGTCTATAAATCAAGACAATGAACATTTGGACTATAACATTTACAGAATATGACCCAGATGTGCCCTGTAAATGAAAGATCTAACACTGCCCTTCGACAATGCTTACTGTGATGACTCCAGTAATGCCTATGCTACATCCTGAAAAGGCAAATCACCAGGATTCCAGCTTAAAATCTTAAAAGTTTCTCAAATAGATAGTTTAAGCACTTACCTAATCTGATGTGTGGAAATTATGCCTTTCCTCATTTTCACTTATAAGTCATGAAATTTGCACAGAAAAATGGTGGCCCAATCACTTTGCTCAAGAAAATTTCAGCTAAGATTGACATGCAAAAAAAGGTATTAATATCATGCACATTTAGTGGGAATTGTATCCTGCAACAATCAAACCTTTTTTTGGTGCAGAGAGATTAAAAGCTTGACAGATTTTCAGTGTTCTGTTGTAAGACAGAAAAAAAAATTATCTGTGGCCACTAATTCAGGAGAGGATACCAAATGCAAAGACTGAACTCTGCAATGACTGAAGAAGGTTGTTGTCAAGAAGGAAATAATCAAACTAGGAAGCCCCTATCTTTTTTAAGCATTTAGCAACTGGAGCCATTTCAACCCCAACTCTATCAAATTAAAACACAGGAAACAAATTCTGAACCCACCAGCGGTGCTCACTTTAGCAAGCATTTTCGTGTGGATTACTCCATTTTATTTTTCAAAGCTCAATCTCCTTCCAACACAGTGAGTGTTTGATTTAAAATAAGTAAGCACAATTTGCAAATTTAAAGTGCCTGGGTCCTATGGCCTGATCCAAACTACACTGAAATCAAAGACTTCTTTCCAACTTTAATGAAGGCACTATCAGACCACATAATTCCTCTTTTCTGGCTCCCAGGAACAGCTCTAGGATTTGGGAGCCATCTTGAAGAAAGGGAAATAGGGCCAAATAGAGGGTAAGGGGAGGCAGGAAGGTTTGAGGGAGAAGGCTAGTAGCTTCTTGATCAGTTTAGGGGTTTCTCTTTTATTTTTGGTGAGTGGATTAAAATGTGGTCAGGAAGGGTTTCATCAGAAACTGATACAGTTTAATGTGGTAGTGGCTAATGTCAGCAACCAACACTGATGGCCCAGGGAAGACTGCAACAGAAAAAACACATGGTGATACAACCCCTGGATTCCCAGCCAGAATCCAGCAGTCTGCAGCTAAGCCACCTTGAGCCAGAAATCATGTATTTAAAGGAAGAAAAAATAGCATTAGTGGGGAACTGTATAATTCATTTTGAAACCCATGTCAAATTTTAGCATTCACGAAGCATAGGGGAAAATTTTAAAAGCAGAAAAGTAAATAGCTGAAGTCTCAGAAATATTGCTAAATGACCTCTAAATTTAAAGGTTCACATTCTCCCCCAAAGTTGGGTTGTTGTTTTTTTTTTGTTAAATGCAGCGGTTTTATGACTGAAGCGATGGACACGAAGATGAAATCCAGCAGAATGCCAAGTTTCCTATTAGAGGATGATGCAAATATCCTGATAACATCCTTTTTATACTACTTTGTCCTCAGTGCCTGTGCTATTCAGACTGCTTGACCCAACCTACAAAATCTGCCCAAAATATCTGTACACATTTACATATAAAAAATAAAGGAAGGGCTAATGCAAGAAAATCAAGCTGACCTGCAGATGGCACAGCTAATTCTCAAGCTACAGCCTGGGTTTTTTGGTGGGGTTTTTCTTTAGCAAAACCACTGAGGTCAGTTCTAAACTTTCCCACTGCTGTGTGAAAGAGCATCAGAGCTAATAAACTTGCATTTCCTATAGGTATTTCCTATTTTCCAGACTATCATTTTGTTTCGCCATTTTTTCACCAGTTATCACATTTCCTTCTGATTATGATGTCCCTTAATATTTCTAGAAGTCTTGTGCTCTCCCCCTAGCAACAACACTGCCATTTGCTTAGCACATTCCCTAACTACCAGCCAGGCAAATGCTACATCTCCTATAGATCGTCTTTCCCCAAGAAGCTGTGATCTCCAGGTAGAAAACAGAGAAAGAGGAGGTAAAGAAAGGTGCCTTTAAATGAGGGAGTTAATGGAGCCTAATCAGGTTCCTAATATTGCCACGGCTGGCATTTACACCTATCTTTTCCTTAGACAAGGGGCTGAGTCCATCACTTTCTTTAACATCCTTCCGTCAAACTTCTCACTAAAATGAACAGAAGCAAGTGAGATATTCAGCAGGCAAAAATTTTAGACCCAGCAAGGCCATCTTCAGGTATCAGACTCTTCATCTCCCACCTTCCAACAAGTTGCCAGAAACTGAACACTGAGAGTGTGTGCGTGTGTGTGTGTGTGTTCAACCATGGGTGTTACCTGCTGAAGCACTGAGATTTCAACAGGTGTGCAGACCAGCAAACTGCTCCTTGCATCATCCATACCCTCCAAAAAGCTTTCCGTGAGGCTTTCTTTGATACTTACACTTTGCTGAAGTTTCTCATTGTACCTCGTGCACAGTGAGGCCAGTAACATCTTCTTACTGCAAAGGGGACACAACATTTCATAAATCTGTTCAAGACTGATTCTCCAGTTGTGGTGAAGAGGGAAGATACCCAACAGAAGCAAATCTGACATGTAGCCAGGATTCTCCTACTGTTGGTAGTATGTCTTTGGAACATTGCTTGTCCTTCACCTTCCTTGTGCCACAGAAACTAAACATTATTCACATTTCTTTGCAAGGTAACTTTGAGATGTCTAGATGGAAAACATTTTACAGGTGAGAATACACTCTTTTACTTGCCATCGTTAATTTATAAAATTAAATGCATTTGCCATTAACCAGCTTTCTTTAAAATGAGATTGTCCCATTAGGTTTCCTGCATGCTCAAGGCTCATTGACAGTGTTTATAATACAAGTGCAATTTGAAGGGTTTGTCTCATCTTGTTAAGTTGCTTGGAAAATAGAAGCAGAGGAGATGGAACTAATTGAATGGCTATAATAACAGTGTATGGGGTTTGCTTTTCAATGCAGAAGACATAACAGGCATTTGCTGCAATGAAAAAACCAACAGGCAAAAATAGTATAACTATTTCAAATTCTGCTTTCCCTAACAAAGTAGTTACAACATCAAATTGTAAAATATAAGCTCACATTTAGTCCTTCTTACAATTCCTAATACTTTTCTATGACAAGAATGTAAAAAATATAGCCCATGAGCCAGACTGATCCTTCTAAGTACTTTAATCTGGTCTGCAAAATCCACAGAGCATCTTAATCCAGATCTGGCCTGCCAGTCAGTTCCATGCTCGCCGTAGTTCTACAGCTTCACCAAGAGTAACACAAACAAGTAAGAGTGGGGGAAGATCAGAGTGTATTTGAAACAAGCAAGTACCTGCGACAGCAACACCAAGCACCGTGACATTGTCTCAGTGCAGCTCTGGGACCCAGGACCCTGCATCCATACGGAGGGTCTCCCAAGGGGCTTGCTGAAGGAGCCCTGCTGCCCAGCATCCTGATTGCCTGTGGAAGAGGGTAATCATCTTTCCTGTGCTATGTAGCAGCCCAGCTTCCTTCTCCATGCTACTTTACTGCGAAACGGCTGACCGGCAAACCACCAAAAAAAACCAAACCAAAACAAACAAAAAAAAATATAGCAGAAGGAGCTCTAATGCTTTAAAAAAACTCACTTGGATCAAGAGCTGTGAAATCTGAATAAGTCCAGGGCTGCATGAACAAAACCATACATCAGCAGAAGCTGTGTTATGTAATAACATAATCACTGCAGGAATAAGTATTTCCACCCTTGAACGGGTGTCACTATACAATGTTAATTGCCATTGGTACTTCTCTAAATTAGCAGACTATTAATAGATTGCTGAAGATAGTTACACTGGAAAAGCTTTGAAAGGAATCCTTGTGCCTACTGGCTATTTAAAGAGTCAGCATTCACGCTTCAGACACCTAAATTCATGATACAAGGTGTCAGCAGATGCAAGACCATGGTGCTGCTGAATGAGCAGGCCTGCCCTTCCTCTGCTGCACAGGTGGAACCTGCAGAGCATCACCTCTTCCCTTGCACAGGGTGAATAACCACTGGCAATGAACCCAAAGCACAGATTTATTTTCAGCCAGACCATTAAGCTGCCCTGATTCACTTGAGAGCAATCCAGTCAC
The DNA here is from genome assembly GCF_033815535.1 of Pezoporus flaviventris. Classification (NCBI taxonomy): domain Eukaryota; kingdom Metazoa; phylum Chordata; class Aves; order Psittaciformes; family Psittacidae; genus Pezoporus; species Pezoporus flaviventris. The sequence continues at coordinate 4,867,755 of NW_026892626.1, read as the reverse complement.
TAAAGCAACATGTATGATGGAATGGGAATAACAGACAACACAAACCTGTACCAGATTACCCTTCCACAGTAGTGTGTATTTAGACTACCACAAGGTGACTGGCAAATCCTGCTCCAGGTTAGAAGCTCATGTGGAACCACGCACCTATCCCTCCCTAAGGGAACGCATTGTGGAGGTGGAACTCAAAACCATTGCTCTCACTGGCAGTCAAGTTTCAGCATGCACATTCAAAATGCAGCAGGACATTTTTGGATCTAGCAATGCCATATTTCTACTTCCCCAAGTACTTGACTAGCATTATTCAAACTTTCTCTCCCATTCTCATTTAAAGCATGTGAAGTTAGGATTGAAAAGTAAGGCAGAAGACAGTCATCCAACTTTTATCAGCCCTTGAGTTCATAAAATATGTCAGAGAGAAAGCATGGCTTATAACTAACAATAGGGTTGGTTTACCCCCCCTTTTTCTCCCCAGATGTCTCAGGAGATGTCATTTGGAGGTGGTTAAAAGAAATAAAATAGGTTGTCTCTCCATGGGCAAAGTAGGAAAAGTAGGTTTCATGTGGGGGTGCTGAAAAAAGAACAAAGGCAGAATATCTGCTGAATCACCACAGTCTATCCACTACATTCAAACAGCTCTAATTCTCCTGAATTTGCAGTACCCAGCAATCAAGCAATAGTGCTGCTGAGAGGAATTTTAACCAGCGCTGCAGCAATCAAACTAAAGCAACAGTAAAGCAAACTAGCTCTTCCAGATGACATCTACTGCTATCATTCAGCCCCAAATAAATTTGTTAGCATGCAGTAATAATCATGACATGCATCTGCTGAAAGTCAGGACAGAGTCTTTCTGCTGATGTAGTAAAGAGATTAATTCCACAGTAATCACTGCAGGGAAGCATTTCAGAGATATCAAGTAAGAGAAAGCTCTTTGTTGGTATTTTTAAGATGATGGAAATGAATACATACGAGTGTGGTCAGGAAAACAACAGTGATGGGGAAAAGAAGAAAACAGAGGGGCTAAAGGGCGAGGTTTGCCATTACTTACAAGAAGGTAATGTTTTAGATATCAGCCATGCAGTGCTCTCTGCAAAGCAACAGGCTCCCATCCAGCCTGACAAAATGAGTTACTCTTTCTACAGACTTTACAATTGGTATGAAAAACTAAGAGTAGCAAAAACATCCAGCTTGTTTAGTTAACCTGCAGGATTAGGAATAGTGTTATAGTATTTGAAGACATATTTTACCTCCCTCTGGCTATGGAATGACATACAGCAAGGATTTTTGTGTGGGTTTGTTGTTTGTTTTTAAGAGAATGATATTGGTAATTAATTACCTCCTCCTCTTCCAGAAGAGGGGAAACGTTGCATGCACTGTGAGCAAACACCCACATAGACCTGACCACCTCCAAAAATGATAAACTTTCTAATTTCTTGCACCTCACAGTTCTTGGTCTTGCAAGTTGCCATCCAGCCTTAACTTCCACTGACTGCAGGGAGTAAAGATATATGCTCAGCACCACACAAGTTCAAAATCTTAATTACCAAACAGAAATAGCATGTATGTGAAAGACTGCTTGAAGAGAGAATCTCACTCTCGGGAATTATCAGATTTACCTGTGCAAGGATGTCAGATTTTTGCTTCCCTGCCCCAGCTTTGACAGAAGACACACCTATTCTCATTTTTGCATTCCTTCATGGCTATCAACACTGCCTGTGCCCAGCCTCATCTATGCAGACATGCGATTTTTAGTGCTTGCATTTTCCATGCTGGAATCAGACCTGTCTCGCAGGCACACTAAGGCTGAGTTTAACTAAGTGGATAACAATGGCAAGAAGTTCAGCCTAGACTTTATGAGGATATTCAGGACTTCAATGCAAATTCATTCTTCCAGTTTGAAACATTTGAGCAGAATACTTAATTTAGGAGAACAGTCATTTTGTACTCCTTCAGTAGTAAATGCGGATAGACAGACACCTCCAGAAAATTAGCAGATTGGAGACTGAGTCATATTCTGGGGGTGTTTTTCTCTCCAGCAACATAAAGGAAACCAAGGTTTCACTCCTAGCTGGCAGTGATTACCTGAGCAATACCACCAGTAAGGCAACACAGGCTGCAATGAACTCACCCCACAAATGGGAAAGGCTGAACTCCGTTCCTGAGATTCAACTGCTGCTGGTATCTGAGATACCAGTATAAACCCGGTATCTCAGATGATGTCCTGGATGATTCTGTCCCGCCCAGGGGATGTTTTCTCAGAGACTCAACAGCATAAAAAGTGACATTTTCATTGCATCCCTGGGATGGAGTTTCAGAGACAATGATTAAGCAGACTGAAAAACAGGGAAATCATTTTGTGATAAATTCTTAATTGTTTTTATTTCCTACCTTCATCAGAACTTACATTCGTTTTCTTAGTATTTTAGTTGCCTGGTTTATAGGGTTTTGCAGAAATTATTGTACATGGGAAATGAGGTAGCTGTGAGCAGTGATAAGGAAATACAACTTTATCTTAAGGTACCAATCCCAGCATGGTAGAAACTGGCTTTTACTGTTCTGCCACATTTGTGAAGAAGAAGTTGGATACAGTTTTTACTTCTTCACAGAAGGGTTTCCACAAGAGCTGGCCAAGAACCAACCAAAACCTCAAAACCATCTACTTACATTTGTAGTCAGACATAATGCTGAGGGATCTTTGCATCCTTGTTTCTGTGGGTTTGACAATGGAAAAGTGACATTCCATTTCCTTTTTTTTTTGCTGTTTTTAAATATAGGAAACACATTTCTATGTTATAACAGCAGGATCATTCCCAACACATTCAACTAATCACACATACATACTACTTACAAGGGAAACTTAGTGATTAAATGTGTATTAGTGATATGCTACCAATTTTAATGGAGTCAAGAGGTCTCCAATGAATACTACACCTCACAAAATAGCACCCCCAAAAAATGAGGTAACCACCAGACTCCCAAGTAAGCACACTATTCCTACTATAACCTCCGTCCCAGATCTACCAGCACTCATTTTTTATACTTTCACAGACCTTGGCTTAAAAGAGTAACAACCTCCCTAGGAGAATAAAATCAGTTCTCCTCCTAACTATCTTTATTCAGTACCAAAGGCAATATTTGCTTTTCCAGAAGGCAAAAAATAAGATAATACTGAGCTTGGTGTCTCTTTTGCACATTTCCCACCTTCTTTTCAGTCACAGTCCAGAAGTGTGTGAGCATTTCCAGTAGCGTGGACATGCCCACAACAGGGTTTTCATAGTAGTTGGAATAAAAAATCCATATACTATACAGCTGACAACTCGCCACAGAAGAAAAAAAGCCACTCTTTATAGAAGTTCCTGCTTCAAATGAGCTATCACAACATAGTCATGGAAGCTGTGCAAGTATAGATCGCATAAAATTAATAATACATCACAAATAATTGGTGATGCAGTGAAACAGTAGCAGAAGTCCAGGGGGATCTGAAGTACTGCTAACAAAGCAATACACTTTGTGATTCAGCAAGAAGGAATTAATGACTGCAAGCCTGAAATAGAAATGTGGTCAGCTGGCATTAAGAAAAGTTTGATTCTCTTTTTTGTATAATGCTCTGTAAAGGCACAAAAAAATTCAACAGTATAAAACTTTGCTGTGTGACTCAATAGAGAAACCAAAGTTCAAAACTTTAGTGAACTTTACTGAAAATTTTACACATTATTTTGCAAATAGATTCCTAGTTAGTGCCAGCCTTCCATTCAGAGAAGCAGTCTCGTTTAACTCAAGACATTTGTAAGCAACCACAACTGTAAAGCCAGCTGAAACCAGGGACAATTATTTGCCTTGTATGTTGGAACATAGCTCCTTTGTTGAAGCTTTTACATGCTACAATGATATAAATAGGAAATAATAATAAAAAACACAGCTTGATTTAAGTAAACTCTGTTTTCCCAGATTTTAACTGAAGTTAAATATCCCAGATTTTAACTGAAGTTCATATCTCTGTTACCATATTAAACACTGATGTCCATTTGGTATTTCCGGAAGATGTATAATAGATTCATGGCATCATTTAGTAAATAAATTCATTATGTTTTTCATAAAACCATTCTAAGGGGAAAAGGGAACCTTTCTCTATTATTGAATCTCATGGGCAGTCCAGCATGAAATTTTTTATGTGTTTTTTTTAAAGTCTAAAAAGTTAAGCATAAAAATGTATTATTGATTGTACACTGCAAAGTACAGTATACTGCTCATCCAACACATATATTATTGATTAAAACACTCGACAGTTCTAACCTTTTGCTCAGTATATGCAAGGTAGTTAGTTTTATGAGGATGTCAAGATACTGTACTTCCCAAGGAGTTTGGAAAACTCATGGAGCAGCTACTGGAGTTCTTTAAAAATACTTTGTCAATAATCTTGGAGTCCATACATTCAAAGAAGGAACCAGTTTGGACAGAAAGACACCCTGCATCTCACTTGCATGTTAAGTGGAAGACATAGCTGATGGAGAACCCAACCCATATTAGCCAACAGAAGCTTTGTAACTGATTAAGGACACAGATATCAAACAAGGCTCTGCAAATACCAGTCCATGTGCTAAATACAAAAGCAAATTACCTGACTTTGCCACCACTATGCCTGGCTCAAAAGTTGAATGAAAAGGCAATTTATGAGCCAGGAAGTATCTCTGGGATCAGCATCTCAATGGTTTTCCCAAGGTCTGGAACATGTTGTGCATCAGCAAACTGTCAGATCTGAAAGCATGATTGGCACAAATGAGGTCAGATTTTGTGGTTGCCTCCATGTTGCCTCATGGATTTGTCTTCTAAGACCCTAGAAAGCCAACCATATCCTGGGCTGCATCAAAAGGAGTGTGGCCAGCAGGTCGAAGGAGGTGATCCTGCCCCTCTACTCTGCTCTCGTGAGACCTCACCTGGAGTATTGTGTGCAGTTCTGGTGTCCTCAACATAAAAAGGACATGGAACTGTTGGAACAAGTCCAGAGAAGGGCCACGAGGATGATCAGGGGACTGGATAACCTCCTGTATGAAGACAGGCTGAGAAAGTTGGGGCTGTTCAGCCTGGAGAAGTCTGTGTAGAGACCTCATAGCAGCCTTCCAGTATCTGAAGGGGGCTTATAGGGATGCTGGGGAGGGACTCTTCATTAGGGACTGTAGTGATAGGATAAGGGGTAATGGGTTAAAACTTCAACAGGGGAAGTTTAGATTGGATATAAGGAAGAAATTCTTTGCTATAAGGGTGGTGAGGCACTGGAATGGGTTGCCCAAGGAAGTTGTGAATGCTCCATTCCTGGTGGTGCTCAAGGCCAGTTTGGACAGAGTCTTGGGTGAGATGGTTTAGTGTGAGGTGTCCCTGCCCATGGCAGGGGGGTTGGAACTGAATGATCTTAAGGTCCTTTCCAACCCTAACGATTCTATGATTCCATGATTCTATGGTTAGATTTTCATATTGCATTTATCTCCTTTATAGAAGTATTTAAAATAAAATATATATCTTTGTTACAAGGATATAAAATACTGGATGATTAAATTTAAAACACAGAGTTACTCCAGAGACTCCCTGCCCAAACTGATTCAAGGCTCAGAAGAGGAAGTGAACGAGAACTTGACCTTTCTGTCCTGTGTTCTGTAAGCAGAAAAAGCATCTTCTAGACATGGATAATCAGTGGAGATAGATTTAGCACAAACTCCTTTCCATAATGATCAACACCTTACTAGCAGAAATCCTATTGGAATATTCTAGTCTGCCACTATAATACAAATCTAGCTCTAGTTAAGGACAGAAGTGACCAAAAGAGCCTCAACAGGGTGATGGATATTTGATGGATTTCACAGAATGATTAATCTAATGGAAAAACATTAACATTGCAGAACTGATGAAGTCTCTTTCTTGAGTATATCAGTTGAAAAATGCCTCTAAATAACACAGGCTAGCAGCCCACTCAGAAAAAGCCTATAAATATTTGTCATGATGTATTTCATGAATGATGTGAGCATTTTAAACTAAACTGAAAATTACTCTTTTCAATTTATTTGCTTTAATAAGAATTCTAAGATAGGACTATCAGAAAAACCAAGTTAGAAATCCTTGAAATGCAACTTTTAAAGTGCCTTTTGTATACATTTGGTGCTATGGCTTTTATATTGGTGGAACCATGCCAAGATGAAAAACCAGGAGAAAGCAAAACAAAACCAAACCAATTTCCTAAGTACCAGGCGAGCATCACAAATCATCTCTGCACAGACTCATCAGTGGGGTTTGACGTGCATGGATTGCTTTGCCATCCAGAAAAAGATTACTCCAATGCAGGGCCAAATAGCAAGCTACTCAGCAGATACAGTATAAAATACAATTAGAAAATTCATAGAAGTTAATCTGCTCCATGGCCTTGCTACAGAACTGTCACTACCAATTGTACATCTGGGAATGATTTTGGAGTGAGTGCTCTGGCATTCAGTGATCCTTCCTCTCTGCTTAGTAGTGGTAAGGCCCATTTCTGGGCTTCCCAGTACAAGAGAGACACAGATACACCGGAGTGAGTCCAGGAAAAGGCCATAAGGTAACTGAGGGAATGGATCATCTCTCATATGAGGAAAGGCTGAGAGAGATGGGACTTTTCTCAGCCTGGACAAAAAGGTTGGAAGGGTCTCCTTAATGTGCATGAATATCTGATGTGAGAGAGTACAGATGGCTGAACCAGACTCTGCTTGGCAGTGCCCAGTAGGAGGAAAAGACGCAATGGGCACAACTTGAAAAACAGGAGGTTCTGATCACTCACAAGAAAAAAAACCCTTCTCACTGCAAAGGTTATCAGACACTGGCACAGGCTACCCAGAGAAGTTGTGGAGTCTCCGTGCTTGGGGATACTCAAAACCTCACTGGTCTGAGTACCCTGCCCTAGCCACACATAGACAATCTCCTGAGACCCCTTCCAGCCTCAAAGATTCCATTATCCCATGATTTCACAGTTCAAACTAACTGCACTGAAGATGATGAGGCAGGCAGAATGGAAGGAGAGGCGCAAAACCAGCATCAGAATGAAAATAAAACATTTAAGAGTCTATTTCTTCCTTTACACTGAAGTAAAACAGGGCAACCACAGCAAGCACAAGGCAGCTGTACTGCAGCAGCAAGCAGAGCAGATGCAAGCTCTAAAAGATTAACCAGCAGCTCTTGGAACAGTACATTCGTATCTGTACTGACTGATCTGCAGTTTCTGCTTGCTTCAAGGAGCAGGTACCTGGAGACCCACATTCCTTTATATTCCATGTTCCTAGCTGTGCCTGGAGACACAGTGGATGAACCTGAACAGAGAACGCAGGGATCCAAGGCTGAGTGTGCAGCCCTCCTGCCCATTGCACACACAGCTATGAGAGGCTGTATTAAGCACTGAGTACAGAGGCACCAAGGAGGTTACTGTCTCACACAGCCAATTACCCCTTTTTTTAACTACACCTCAGGTTTTCTTTTTTTTTTTTTGTTCTCAAAAACATGCATAAAGAATCCGTGTCCGGCTTGGAAGCATGACCATATACTACAACAAGGGATGTATGTCACCACTGCTGCAGGGCATTGAAGGAGTACCTGTTTTAAAGTCAGAAGGGAATTTTGCCAACCAGCAATCAGGACTGGCTTTTCATCACTCTGCTCCTCATGTGTCAGAGAGGCAGTGCTCTGTTAGAAGCTGGGGTTGCCATAAGACAGGTAAGATATGATTATTTGAAGAATCATGGCAGTCAGGTGAAGTACCCAAAGACTGGAAAAAGGGAAATATAACCCCCATTTTCAAGAAGGGGAAAATGGATGACCCAGGGAATTACAGACCAGTCAGTCTCACCTCTGTGCCTGGCAAAATCTTGGAGCAGGTTCTCCTGGAAGGCATGCTAAGGCACATGAAAATCAACAAGGTGCTTGGTGACAGCCAGCATGGCTTCACTAAGGGGAAATCCTGCCTGACCAATTTGGTGGCCTTCTATGATGGGGCTACAGAACTGATGGACAGGGGTAGAGCAGTTGATGTCATCTGCCTGGACTTGTGCAAAGCGTTCGACACTGTCCCACGTGACATCCTTGTCTCTAAATTGGAGAGACATCAATTTGATGGATGGACCACTCGGCGGATAAAGAACTGGCTGGATGGCTGCACACAGAGAGTTGTCGTCAATGGCTCAATGTCCAGCTGGAGACCAGTAACGAGTAGTGTCCCTCAGGGATCGGTGTTGGGACTGGTCTTGTTCAACATCTTTGTCAGTGACATGGACAGTGGGATTGAGTGCACCCTCAGCAAGTTTGCTGATGACAGCAAGCTGTGTGGTTCGGTTGATACACTGGAGGGAAGGAATGCCATCCAGAGGGACCTTGACACGCTTGTGAGGTGGGCTGATGCCAACCTCATGAAGTTTAACCATGCCAAGTGCAAGGTCCTACACCTGGGTCAGAGCAATCCCAGGCACAGCTACAGGTTGGGCAGTGAAGTGATTCACAGCAGCCCTGCAGAGAAGGACTTAGGGGTGTTTGTTGATGAGAAACTGAACATGAGCTGGCTTCAGTGTGTGCTTGCAGCCCAGAAAGCGAACCGTATCCTGAGTTGCATCAAAAGGAGCGTGACCAGCAGGTCAAAGGAGATGATTCTGCCCTTCTACTCTGCTCTTGTGAGACCTCACCTGGAGTATTGTGTGCAGTTCTGGTGTCCTCAACATAGAAAGAACATGGAACTGTTGGAACAAGTCCAGAGGAGGCCATGAGGATGATCAGGGGACTGGAGCACCTCCCCTATGAAGACAGGCTGAGAAAGTTGGGGCTGTTGAGCCTGGAGAAGAGAAGGCTGCATGGAGACCTCATAGCAGCCTTCCAGTATCTGAAGGGGGCCTACAGGAATGCTGGAGAGGGACTCTTCCTTAGGGACTGTAGTGACAGGACAAGGGGTAATGGGTTAAAACTTCAACAGGGGAAGTTTAGATTGGATATAAGGAGGAAGTTCTTTACTGTGGGGGTGGTGAGGCACTGGAATGGGTTGTACAGGGAAGTTATGAATGCTCCATCCCTGGCAGAGTTCAAGGCCAGTTTGGACAGAGTCTTGGGTAAGATGGTTTAGTGTGAGGTGTCCCTGACCATGGTAGGGGGGGTTGGAACTGAATGATCTTAAGGTCCTGTCCAACCCTAACTATTCTATGATTCTAAGGAAGTACCTGCTCACAGCTTGCAGTCTGATGTGGTGGAAACCCAAACAGACTGCCAGAAACAGGGGAGATCTTTCCATTAGGAGATTTATCTACTCTGGTCACTTCTGCCTCTCAAGCCCTTCACACACACAGGGAGGAAGCAGCAGAAGGGCTAAGAGGATCCACCTCACATAACTTGCTGAAATCAACTTTTTAACCTCACTTGAACTAATTAAATCACGAGGTTCAGGATGTGTCTATATGTAAAAGCAAAGGTGATGCAACTAGAATGGTAGGACATGAGTACAGCCCATCTGCCAGGTTGCTGTTCCCCAGCTGAGCTGCAGGGAAACAGGAGCTGCATGCAACTCTACAAACTGGGACTGGGTAGACATACAATGGCACTGTGAGTGCAGCTCCAAACCAACCAGGAAAAACTCAGTGAACATGGATTAAGACAACAAACAAAACTACCTACAGTATTATTTCCTGTAGTGAGCTCAGACCATCCTCCCACTCCCTTTCGTCTCAGCCTTAATAAAGAGATGTCAGAGTTACAGGATCATCTCTCCTGCCTCTGCGTCAGTGAAACTGTACTAGATTTTGCAAGTGAATCTCCCAGATAAGAAATGCAAATCAGTTTGTCTCTTTTCTTCACTGTGCCGGTACCCAAAATATGCTCCCTGGGATTAAGTAGAGGATTGGCAGGCTGCACGAAGGATGCAGGGGAGAAGGGAGCAGGCAGAAAGGGTGAAATAAGGGATAAAGAAAGGAATCTGTAAACCCAGAGCACCTTGTGAAAATGAACTGTGCTTCATTTCTTCACAACATCTTGGAATGGAGATGAAAAAGGGTGAGCACTGACAGGGACATGGAGCAGAAGCCACCACACAAAATACCCAGGTGGCATTTTCACTGCTTTCAGTTTTCAACAGTAAAATCTCCTCTTTGTGATTCATTTCTGTTCTTTGAAGTTTGAAGTATTTTTGCTCTAACAGTCACCAAGGAAATCTTCCACAAGAAGAAAAAGAACAGGATCCAAAGGAGAAGCAGAGCAAGGAGATCCACATACACTTCCAGATGATTTTTTTTTCTCCAGAAATATATAAAGGAAAAGAAAAATCAAAACACAACAACAACAAAAGAAAAAGAAAAAAGAAAACACAAAGAAAAAAAAAACAACCACAAACCAAACCCAAACAATGTGTCTCTTCTGAAACAGCTTCTGCATCCTGATCTTTTGTCTTGCAAGACAGCAGAACACCTTCCTCTTACTGAAGGTGTTTAGTGGCTCCAGACATCTCAAAGATCACATGTGCTGCACCAGCCTGGAGCACTGCTTTGCTTGTTATGTAACCTGGTATGGCTAAAGAAATGACAGCACCTAACAGAAACTAAGAATTTAGCTAAACAAGGTTAGAGTGTTGCTTAAGTTGAACCACAAAAGATACTCTTCTCCACAAAAGATACTCTTAAGTTGAACCACAAAAGATACTCTTCTCCTCATCCTCCCTTTCTTCTGGAACAAGCCAGATCCTAAAAGCCTCATTTATTGTCAGTTATTCACTGCTATTGTACTGTAGCATCAAGAACTACCAGTCCAGGGGGTATTTAATGAAAACCTTTTAATAGTATATAACAAGAGAAACAACACAGCTGGAACCCAGTAACAACAAGATAATAGAACAGTTCTGATCAACACAAAAAGTACTAGGCAAAGTTTTTGTTTGAGAAGAGGCTGATAGAAGAAAAGAAAGGCAAGGGGGTAGTTTTCATTTTGCAGTGTATAACATTCCCATGCATGACTTACATTTTGCCTTGCTTTACTTTCTATGAAAAAAAGTATAGCCTCTCCGTCTTGTGGAAACCTATTCTGTGAGGACATGAGAGAAACTCCCAGTAAAATGTGAAGCACACATGAGCAGTTTAGAAGTTATTGCTAGAAAAATCAGAGGTATTTAGCACCCTTTGCTTCTTTAAGCAAAATTAATTCCACATATTTCTCATCGGCATATACCAGCACAGTATGTGGCAGGAATGGTGATCTTTTCCACTCAGGAAACCAGATTTTTATCTACAATTGCAATAGAAGCTTGTCACTTCTTTCATCTCCCCACCCTTCCCAAATACCTGCTTTAGGAAACAGGTCAAACTGCTGGGTCAGTCTGACTGCCTTAGCCTGCATTTCTAATCAGCTTCCCATCATATCTAAATGCTTCGTGCTCATTACTTCCAGGAAAACTGGGTAGGGGGGAACACACCAAACCAGACAATCAGAACTACCTAGAGCAGCATTAGCATCCCAACTGTGTTAATGATGTGATATAAAACACTGGGGTGAAGAGAAGGTATGCACATCATCCAGAGACAGAGCTACAGTTATAAGCTGATTTCTATTCCATGTTGTAACTTTGGGGAAAGACAGAGTACCAGAGGACTAGGAAAACTCACGTTTTATTTCTCAGCATAAAATACCTGTGTGAGTTTTACAGGTTACTGACAACTGCCACATGGGTTTGGAAGGGCCAGGAGCACTGCAGATGGTAGCAGCCAGGGTTCTAGCTGGGCAGAGTGAAGGTAGCAAAGATAACAGACTGATACAGCTAGACCTGGTATGCACCCAATGGTATGAGCAGCACAACACTAAAATATCATGAACATTAAATATCATCTACCCTTGCACTTACTGGCAAATTCATTATGTGACTCCTCCAGCCCAATTAGACAGCAGCTGCTGACTGATTTGCATGCACCACCACTCAGTCCATGATTACTGCTGACATGCCATGAGCTGTATAAAGGGTTCTTTCAGGAAAGGATTGTGTAAGCTGAATAAAGGCAGTTGTCTTTTATTGTAAAGAAAATGCTGTGCATCAAGTCTATTAGATTTGCATTCCACAAGAATTGCTCTAAATAACAGCTGAATCTTTAATGCTGCTACTGAAAAAAAACCAAAACCAAATATTAAAACCTACCAAACAGGAAGGTAAGGTCAAATAAGAGGGTAATGAAGACTTATTTGTATTAATCAGTATTCAGAGGGCAAACCACAGGTTTTACTAAAATACTGCTTATTAAGATAATTTTCCAGTCAAATAGCTCATTGTATTTACCCAGCAGTGCAAAGGTGCCTCCCAGGTCAGCTGGAGAAGAGGTGCTCTTAAACCTGCCAACTAGTCCAGGCTATCAAAAAAAGCTTTGCACCTGATCTAACATCTCTGGCAATAAAAGGGACCAATCCCGAGCCCACTAAAGAGCAGCAGAACTATTAGCCATGCTGGGCCAGGATTTTAATCTGGTTTTAGACACTGTGGTAAGAAAATATTCCTGTTAGATACAGAGGATGCCAGAGAAGAAGAAAGAATGAGCACAGCTCGCCCTTAGTTTCACAGTGCAACATTCAGTGGACAGTTCCCAACCCCTGTGGAAGAAAAAAATGAGCCATGATACCAAAAGTTTACCTTTTAAGCAAAATAAATAATGTAGATTTAGGGCTTTCTTGGCAACATCCCCAGACTGTAAAAGCCCATATGGGACTTTAAGTTTGGAAGGTTTCTTGATACAGTTTATAATCAAGAGAGACATCTAAAAATCTTAATGGCTTAAAATGAATTTCTGGATAGGCAAAACCACAAAACATCTAAGCAAGTTATATTACATGCTACTGCGGAATTAACAGTGATTTTTCTGCAAATGCCTAAATCAAAGTGTACCCCAACAGGGTGAACACAGGTATTTGCCACGTGCTTGCTGAGGTGTTCTCTTAAACACAAGGTGAGACTGTAGAGGAGGGAACATGAGAGAAGCTACTTTGCCAATTGACTTCTGACAAATGCCAAATAAGAAGCAAAAGAAGAGGCACCCTGTTCAAAAGTGGCTAAATAAGCCTGCTCCAACAGAGACAACTTGCAAAATAATAGTCTGATTTTTGGCCATGTGTTGACAGCACAGGCATTCTGAATGAAATGAAGTAAAGATGGATGGAGTCAGTGTTTTAACATGGTAATTTAATTTCAAGCCAGTGCTCCAAATAGACACAAGCCTCAACTTTAAATATACATTTAGGCTAAACAAACTAATCACTGTCAGGGATTAATTGGGATGAATTGCTTTCAGAAAATGCTTGTCTGATTAAGTGACTGGAGAAATACTCTTTAAAAATCTCTGTTTTAAACAAATTGTCCTCAGAGTTATACTGGTACAACCTGTTGAGGAAGTAAACCAGCAGCCATGATCAGCGCTGCTATCAAGACAAGCATCAGAAGATCTGTGGCCTCAGATAGTGGGGGATAGTATCAAAGGGAAACAGCTTCTGATATTATAGCTCCTTAAGACCATTTATGACAAGATTTGGTACAGAACTATCAGCCAGTTTTATCAACAGGGAAAACTGGGTATTAACTATGATTTGTCTTCAATCAAGACAAATTGGGCTGACTTGGTGCTTCTAGAGAAGCGAGTCTCCTGACCACCAGTCTGGTGTCCAAGTTGTCCCTTTTATAGGATAGCTTAAGAAACAAAAAATAAACCAAACCAAACCCAAAGATATGCAAATCTTCAACTTATCATCTAATCAGCAGGGGCATTTAAAAGTAAAAAAAGCCACAGGATTTCCTGTGTTCCCTTCTCTCCAGGCTTTAAATTATTCATACCCGACATCAGAGAAAAGGGAGAACTAAACATTCAGAAGCTGAAAAGGCCAATAGGGACAGTAGCCTACATGAAAATTAAAGGGATTTCTGCTCTCCTTCAGCTGGAAATACAGACACTGGGAGCCCATCCAACAGGAAGGACATCTGGGCTAAAGAGAACAGGCATATGAATTGATCTGTGCCAGTATGGGTAGTGCCAGCAATGAAAAACAGCTAAAGAGAAGGCACAGGAGCATTAATTGGTTTGTTACTGTCTGTAGAGATATACCCCAGGAAATTCTTGGGTTTTTGCAGTTGTCTCTTACCCACACAGCGTGGGAGCACAGGTAATTTTGGCATATTGACACACATGGGAGGCTTATGGCTCAAAGATTCCTGACACCTTCAGCACCAGTGAGCTCAGAAAACCTGAGGAAAGCAACATGGGGACATCCAGCACAGTGGGCTTGAGTTTGACTGCCGTCGCCTCAGTGATACGACTTAGTGGTGGTCTCAGCAGTTCTGGGGTAATGGTTGGACTTGATGATCTTAAAGGTCTTTTCTAACCTAGTTGATTCTATGATTCCACAACACAACCAAATCAAACAGAAACAGAATTAGGACAATATTCCTAGCAGTTCCATCTTTTAGTTCTTCCCCTTTTGCCTGTTTTTACTTCTCTAAAAGGAAAAAATCTTAACTTAGAAAAAAAAGAAGCCCTTGTTCAAGGCTTAATGCAGTGCTACCCACTCTGCTAACGCGTGCCACCTCCCGCACCCTCCTGAGAGTCTGTTTCACAATTCAGACAATCGTCTGTTGGCAACTCCAGCACTCACAAAATCATGAGTCAGACATTAAAATCTATCAGATTGTCTAATACTCTATATCACTAAATTTCTATTTTGCATTTGGATATGGATTTATTTCAGCCATTAAGCTGCACAGAAAACATACCTTCAAGTTCATGTTCTTAAATAGGAGATGAAAAACTAACCCACCATTTGATATCATGGTTGGACAGACTAAGAAGGGAGCCATAAGACAATAAAGTCATAGCAGTGGGTCATGCTGGTTGCTCAGTCACTCCCAGTAGCTGGGCAGTTCCAGGCGACCTTTTTGAGGTTGCAATGTGCCTGTGCCTTTTGCCAAAGGACATTCCTGCCCATCTCAACAGTAAGACAATGAAATATTGTTTGTAGCCCATTAATTACTTATGCATTCTCTAGTAATAGTTTAATGTTTGTGCACATAAAAAAAAATTAGAAACTTGCCATCTTTTTCTTCCCATCAATATTTTCTTTTGACACCAGTCCTACTTAGAGACCCTCGCATACAGATTTTTAGTTGTCTACTATAAATCATTTAATGTGATGTTTCAGCAAATAGAATAGCTTTCTCTTTACACCCAGTAGTATCAAATACATACATTGAGAAATTAGCCATAGACATCTGGCTTGGCAGAGCTGCCAGTGCAGTACCCAAGCTTTGGCAGGGAAAATTCATCATTTGGTCACCAGCACCCAAAACAAAGCCCAAAATCATCCTAGTTATACTAGATATCATGATGAGAAGCCAATGCAAAGGTGTGGCTGTAGGACACTGGCACCTCTTTTGCAATTAGGTACTTCTATCTGGTACCTGGCATCTTTTATATATATGCAGCTCACTGCTATGTGATTCACAAAGACATAATTAAAGCATAATCTACTAGCAAAGAAAGAACTAAATGAGTCACACAAGTGAAGGCATTTATGTTACTACCTCTCTCTGCACTAACTGTATGTTAGCCTGTTTCTTTTTTTGTTCTCAAATAAGATTGTTTTTATCCTTTTACTTTATTTCTCTGCTCCCCAGTGCTCAAATTTTTTGTTCTAATCTCCTTTTTCTGCTTTTTTCATCTTGTATCTGCAGTTATCAGTGTTTGATGCCTTCATACAGATCAGTATCTAGCCCCTCATAGCATACTTACTGCGCTCTAAGTCAAGTTGATAGGATTTGTTTGGATACAGTACTTACTCCATAATTCTCCTTCACTCCAGGACTCATATTTTGTTCCCCTGTCCCATTAGCCTACTGGGAGTTACTTTAGTGCTCTAAGCTTTACAAACATCATGCTCTGGTCTGTTCCCATACAATCTTTTGCCGTGCAGAAATAGACAATTACTATTGTTTCAACTTGAACTTCCAGTCCTCTTTCTATCTCTGTTTAATAAGCCTTAGCCACTGAAGGCCCTTTCCCAGTCCTTAGAAAGCTCCTCCCTTGGGTTACCCGTTGCTGCTGTTTCCCATTTTTTTTTTCCCCAGCAGCCGAATAATTCTATCTCTTTCCATTGCCTTTTAGAATCTTTGGTCATCCTACATATTGAGGTAGGAATAAGACTCTTTCCCTTCTCATTTCAATTAATTTACACCCTTAAAACCACCCTAGAAGACCCCTTTTCTAGCAGGTCACCTTTGTTAGGGAGCAGCAGAAGTTGGGCCACCTCAAAGATGTCTCCGTACATAGTCTCTGAAGTACCTGAGTGGAGCTAATACAGCAGGCCTAGCAATAGTCCTACCCTCCGCACACGTAGCAAGAGAATGAGACAGATCTCAGGGTCAATCCAGGAAGCCCAAACAGCAACTTAGGAGACCAGGCTAGAGACAGGAACCCCACAACAGAGCACTGACCAAGCCCTGAGCTGGAAAACTTGGGCCGGGTGAGGCTGCGCAGGGCAATTAAAGCCCACTACTGCCTTCAGGGCTCTAACAATCTCCTTCCCATTAACAAAGCAACCAAAGTTAGTTTAGTTGTTTCTAACAACATTATATATGACCAAGCACCATACTCACTGTACAGTGACAATATGGATGGCAGCAACACCTCTGTTATGCAGCTTGGAAAGAGTTCATTTCTAAATTACCACCACTGATCACCAGCTGGAATGTTTTCTATTGAAAAATTAATCAATAAGAGGTGGAAGTACAACATTTGATTAAACTGGGTCAGTAAAAGCAAACATCAAGAGTTTCATTAAACTCTCTGGGGGGAAAAAAAATGTGACATTTTAGAGAATATTATCTTTTCAGATGGTTTGCCAAACAGTTATTGTTTTCGACAACACATTTCAAAAAGTGCATTACAAAAATGACAGTACTTTATTATCCCAATCTTTGAAGAACATGTAAGTAGTCTCTGCTGGTGAACCTTCTGACTGAGAGTTTGTAGTTGCCAGCCTCTCTAGTTAAGTGCTGGGAAGAGCACTTCTTACATCTCTAAGACCTTACTGGTGACAATTAGTCTCTATAGCTCTGGAAAATTGCTGTTAAACTAGATGAACTGTCTTGTTTGTCATCCTTGTTAGAACTCTGTTAAATAATATCTCAATTTTTAGAACATGAAAGTTAATATTACAGTTAACTTTTCATCAAAAACAACCATGAATCCACTACAAGGGAAAAAAACTTACTATTTATTGCTATTCATCTCATGCTCTGCTTGCAAGCTTATTCACTGACATCTAGAGGAAAGTTCTCCTTTTTTTCCCATTTGCCCCCTGAAATACCATTAACAGTTTCCTTTTCATAGGCTCATAGACTGGTTTGGGTTGGGAGGGACCTTAAAGCTCATCCAGTTCCACTCCCCTGCCACAGGCAGGGACAACTTTCACTAGAGCAGGTTGCTCCAAGCCCCATCCAACCTGGCTCCTTCTTGGTAAATGGATACAGTCCAGTCCTGCTTAGTAACCCAATGATACTTGTCTTTAAGCCTGTTTCCAGCAACTGCAAACTTCTCTCCCATGATTTTCCCCTTCTTTTCTCAAAGTGATAATTCTTTGCTGACCAATCCTCCACAAATATACCCTCTTTCATCCTCATATCCTTCCCGCTCATGTCCCTGTCTTCCCCCTCACTCTGCCTTTTCTCACTCATGTACTCTTCCCTTCTGCACCCCTGGAGAGACATCATCTCTCTCTGACATCTTTTCCAGAGGGAAACCTATGCCAGTATTCATAGGGTACATTAGAAAGACTAAAAATAAAGACTAAAATCTTGTGAAGATAGTGCATACAGCTTTAGCAGTAGGAATTACTTTTATCGTAAGAGGTTTGGTCATTCTTTGCAGGAAAATGCACCACAGTTCTCACATTCAGAATATGTCAGTGTTTGATAACTTAATACGAGATTAAGTTTTACTGGTCCTCTGCAGACTTTAGCAGTTTTCAACTAAAATAATTGGATAAATGGAATTATGAAAAGGAAACACAGAGTTTATGACTTTGCAGGAGACAGGTATTTTTTAACTTGCAAACATTCATTCTAAAGCTTTTCATTTCTTTCATTTTCTTTCCAGGTAGTTCACATCCATGTAGTTTTATATTCT
Organism: Pezoporus flaviventris; assembly: GCF_033815535.1. NCBI lineage: Eukaryota > Metazoa > Chordata > Aves > Psittaciformes > Psittacidae > Pezoporus > Pezoporus flaviventris. The sequence goes on along the minus strand of NW_026892626.1, from coordinate 4,849,582 downwards.
GCCTCAAAAATAGTTTGTTGATATTATGTTGATTTTCTCTGAGTATGAATAAGGTGAGTGTGAGGCACAATTATAACTCTGTATTATAACTCTCCTACTCTCCGTGAATAGGAGACCGAAATATAAGGATCAAAAATCAGTGTGGAAAGATATTGAATGCAACTACACCAAGTAATTATCTTAAATTATTGTTCCCTTTTTCAAGCACTTCACTTTGGCCTTTTCAAGCAATTGCTAGGGGAAATCCCATGGGCAGGGCTGCTTGAAGGTAAAGGGGCCCAAGATAGTTGGTTGACATTCAAGGACTACTTTTTCCGTCCTCAAGATCGGAGCATCCCGACACGTAGGAAGTCAAGGAAGAGGGCCAAGAGACCTGCGTGGCTAAATAGGGAATTGCTGGGTATGCTCAAGTGGAAGAGGAGAGTTTACAGGTCATGGAAGGAGGGGCTGGCCACTTGGGAGGAATATAAGGCTGCTGCTAGAGGATGTAGGAAGGCAGCTAGGAGGACTAAGGCATCCTTAGAATTAAACCTGGCAAGAAGGGTCAAGGACAGCAAAAAGAGCTTTTTTAAATACATGGCAGACAAAACTAACACCAGAGGCAATGTAGGCCCACTGATGAACGGGATGGGTGCCCTGGTGACAGAAGATAAAGAGATGGCAGAGTTACTGAATGCCTTCTTTGTCTCTGTCTACTCTGCTGCGGGCAGTCCTGAAGAGCCCTGTACCCCTGAGACCTTAGATGAAGTCAGGTCGACGGAGCGGTTTGCCTTAGTCGACGAGGAATGGGTTAGAGACCAGTTGAGCAATCTGGACATCCATAAATCCATGGGTCCAGATGGGATGCACCCGCGGGTGCTGAGGGAACTGGCGGAAGTCATTGCTAGACCACTCTCCATCATCTTTACCAAGTCTTGGGAAACAGGAGAGGTGCCTGAGGACTGGAGGAAAGCAAATGTCACTCCAGTCTTCAAAAAGGGCAAGAAGGAGGACCCGGGTAACTATAGGCCGGTCAGCCTCACCTCCATCCCTGGGAAAGTGATGGAACACCTTATCCTTGGTACCATCTTAAGGCATATCAAGGATAAGAAGGTTATGAGGGGCAGTCAACATGGCTTCACCAGGGGGAAATCATGTTTGACCAATCTCTTAGCCTTTTATGAGGAAATAACACAGTGGATGGATGATGGCAGAGCGGTGGATGTGGTCTACCTTGACTTCAGCAAAGCATTTGACACAGTCTCCCACAGCATCCTCACGGCTAAAATGAGGAAGTGTGGACTGGATGATCAGGTAGTGAGGTGGACTGCGAACTGGCTGAAGGAGAGAAGCCAGAGAGTTGTAGTCTATGGGGCTGAGTCTAGTTGGAGGCCTGTGACTAGTGGAGTGCCTCAAGGGTCAGTACTGGGACCGGTATTATTTAATATATTCATCAATGATTTAGATGAGGGAATTGAGTGTACTATCAGCAAGTTTGCTGATGACACTAAGCTGGGAGGAGTGGCTGATACGCCAGAAGGCTGTGCTGCCATCCAGCGAGACCTGGATAGGCTGGAGAGTTGGGCAGGGAGTAACTTGATGAAATATAACAAGGGAAAGTGTAGAGTCCTGCATCTGGGCAGGAACAACCCCAGGTTCCAGTATAGGTTGGGGAATGACCTGTTAGAGAGCAGTGTAGGGGAGAGGGACCTGGGGGTCCTAGTGGACGACAGGATGACCATGAGCCAACACTGTGCCCTTGTGGCTAAGAAGGCCAATGGCATCCTGGGGTGTATTAGAAGGGCGGTGGTTAGTAGGTCGAGAGAGGTCCTCCTTCCCCTCTACTCTGCCCTGGTGAGACCGCATCTGGAGTATTGTGTCCAGTTCTGGGCCCCTCAGTTCAAGAAGGACAGGGAGCTGCTGGAGAGAGTCCAGCGCAGGGCAACTAAGATGATTAAGGGAGTGGAGCATCTCCCTTATGAGGAAAGACTGAGGGAGCTGGGTCTCTATAGTTTGGAGAAGAGGAGACTGAGGGGTGACCTTATCAGTGTCTATAAATATATAAAGGGGGAGTGTCACGAGGACGGAGCCAGGCTCTACTCAGTGGCAAACAATGATAGGACAAGGGGTAATGGGTACAAACTGGAACACAAGAGGTTCCACTTAAACTTGAGAAGAAACTTCTTCTCAGTGAGGGTGACGGAACACTGGAACAGGCTGCCCAGGGAGGTTGTGGAGTCTCCTTCCCTGGAGACATTCAAAACCCGCCTGGACGCATTCCTGTGTAACATTATCTAGGTGTTCCTGCTCCAGCAGGGGGATTGGACTAGATGATCTTTCGAGGTCCCTTCCAATCTCTAACATACTGTGATACTGTGATACTGTGATACGAAAAATAGGGTGTAAGTAGGATGTTTGTCTTATGGTGCTGAGCATGCAGGCATCCATGTGATCCACAACTAGTTGCATACCTTTGAATTCCTTCTTTCAATCTCACAATCACAGCTGAATCCCACCTGAGACTGCAGCTTCTCCAAGACAATGCATTAAGCAAGAAGGTATAAACAGAACTCAGCAGAAGTTACTTCTGACCTCTACAAAATCCCTGATGTGTTAAATCAAAAGGGAAAAACAGAGCCGCCACCACACGAAAACATTTCTTAAAACATATGCCCTCTCACAATTCAGATTATTTGGCCATGAACATCAGTCTTAAGTTGGAAAGCAGAGATTTTAGAATTTGAGAGAATCCATCTAAGCAAAAAAGGTCTACTAGTTAAATAGAGAGTAGTCAACTAAGTATCATTAATGTCTTTAGAGCTTTCTTTTTAAACATCAATAGCAAGCGTTGCTTTGCCCTCAAGTAAAAAACTGAGATGGTTGCATAGGCATCCTAACATAAATTTTCAGAGTTCATTTAATAAGAATGAGAAAGAAAATGTCTCAAAAAAACTTCTCAAGCATTACAGAAATTAATTTACCAGGATTTACCCTGCCAGAGCAGTAAAATACTGAAACTAACTACTGCATGGGTGATCCCAGTGTAACGCCTTAAATGCTAATGCAGTTAGGGCAACCTTAACTACCAGAAAATGAAAATTCTCATAGGATTCATTTTTTTAGCTACTTTCTCTGACTACTAGTAGACCGGTTTTGCATGCTAACAACATTCAGTCCCTTGTAAGGAGGAAGGTTCTTGTATCCAGTGGACAGGATTACACCCAAATGAAGGATCTCGGAATTACTGAAGTTCCCCAATGACTTTTTAAAGCCAGCCCCCAAACCCTTCAGCTTCTGGATTTAATCCTCTGCATGCCTCTGGAGGAAAAAAAGCCAGCAGGTTTGAAGCAGGCCATTTTCAGTGCTTGTGTAACTGAGCATGGTTTGTTAAGAATTGGTAATTCCTACTGCTGGAGTAGAGTGAATCCCTGGTGTTGCGGTGAATGCTCTCCCAATGAGCTCATATGCAGTACTGCACCAGCTCCTTGGTGGTGACACGCTGTCCCATTTCAGCTGATAACCTGGACCCTGGTCACAGATGTTTCTGTCAACAGCAGTCCTCTCTCAAGCTGCTTCTGCCCTGCTCAGAAAAATGCTCTGGTTTGCTGTGCTTACCTACTAGAGAGGAGACAGACACACAGGGGACAGAGGAAGAGAATCATCCAGAGGAGAACAAGCAGCGATATTAGACTTCAGTTAGGCATTTAGTAATGTACTGAAATATTGGAAAATGGCATTTACAGCCTTAACTGCATTGTGCAATTGGAGTAGCGTGAAGTGAATCAATAATATGGCTGGTTTATTCCATTTCCTTTTTTTGTTCTTACTGTCTGAAGCCTTTCAGCATTAGAAAGAATTTTAGCACTGAATATTCTTGTCCTTACTAGTTGGGGTACGGTTGGTTTTTTTTTTGATAAATTAATAAATATATTAGAACTACCAGAGACTAAAATTCAAATCCACAAAGTTTGTGCAGTGTCCTGCACCTCAAACATTGCTGCTTTACAATTCTGTGAAGCAGTAACATCAAACACAGTGAAGCCCTATGAGCATAGGGTACCTGTTTATAGACAAAAATGAGGAGATGCCAACTGAATAGAGGAAACAGAAATAATGAACAATAACCCTTAGCAGATTTAAAAGGAAAGCCTGTTGAGCAGTACACAAATAGCTGTTATTTAACACTCATACACTCCTATTTATCAAAATATATTTAAGATACTTTGAACTATTAGTTGCTTTTATTATGTCATTAATTAAACATGATACGTACAGATGCCTGCAAGTATTCAACTGCAGTTTTCTACATTAAGTGGCCTCTATTTACAGTTACCAGCTAGCCAAGGAGTTTTTGACCGGCTCAGCTAGATTTTATTTTTGCAGCAAAATGCCACCTCAAGCTGGAAAGATTACAAATAAAAACTAAAGGGCCCAGCACACCACTGTACTATTTCCAAAATATACCAAGATAACAGTATGAGCTAGATCCCTGCCTTAGCTGCACATTCACATGTACACTTATTCTGGCACTCCTACAAGATTAAGTCTCGAAGAGATTCAAAACACGTGATTCTCTAGATGGAGGCAACATAAGGTGATGACTCTATATCTGAATATCAGAGATTTTAATAACAGTCCCACCTTATTTCTGCATGTGATTATCTTTCCTGCCGTCTATCACTAACAAGCAAGTGGAAAGCAGCTGTTGGTGAAAAGCTGTTTTTACCTTCTGTTTCCCTGTAGGAGACTACCAGCATAGAGACCATCCTTGGGTACTCATGGCAGATGGCTTTAAGCCAGATAAACAACTGATCATCACTACAGCTCCATGAAAACTGAGCTAATACATGATGTAACATGATCTGTCTTCCTTGACTTCAGAATAGGCATGTTAACTTTAGCATGTATCTCTTCTGATGTACAGGGACCAGGGATGTTTGATGAATACAGGCAAGTCGTAAGTCTCAGAAAAATCATCTCCCACAGAAGAAAGATTCAGTGCAACTGAAGCACTATATAGTACTCCTGTATCTCAGAAAGCCATTCCTAAGCCCATTTTAACATGTTTTACAGAGATAAAGTCAGCACACAGCTCAAGAACAATACTGTGAATATTCCTTCTTCCGCTGCTCCTCATTAAAACTGAAACACATAGTGAAAATAAGAAAAATCACAAATATTTTGTTGGAAAGACACCAGGGAGCATACAACTGTTTCATTGTTATTTAAAAATCCATTATTACATGAGTTTAGCCTGTTTGCATTCTTCATCTCAATATTCAGGTATATTTCATTGACAGCAATTTTTGCAGAAAAGAAATGCAGCTGTTGTATCAGTGGAAAATTACATAGATTAGATTTCACATGCAACCTTTTTTTTCCCTAAAATCCTGTTACACCTAATAAAGAAATGAAAACAACTGGCCTATTTTTAAACAATAGCAGACATTCAGTTTTAAACTTGGACTTCAAAATAGCTCTTTTTCTAAGCAATGGCAACCCTTTTAAAATCAGACAAAAGAGTTTGAATTTTTACTATTTCCACACAAAGTTTATTGTTGGAATAATATTACTTCAATACATTTGATAAAAAACCCTAATTTTTTTGAAACTGTGACATGTTCATGCTTACTCAGACAGCAGAAAAAAAAAGGATAAGAAAAAAAAGGATCATGATCCATCAGATAAAAAATTTAATGCATATCTCAAACCCAACATTTCAAGAGACTTTTTTAGCATTCCCCTTCATAGAATCTGTTAAATGCGAACAACTTCTCATGGAGTTCCCAGGCAGATTCACCACTTAACACACAGTTTCTTTCCTAAGTTTCCCTTCTGCTAGCAAAATATGCTCCAGCTTTTCAAAATCCACATGGAGAAGTGATGTGCATTTGTATGTTTTTGAACCTTTTACACTTTCCAAATAAGAAGATGTGAATTTATGTTCTTGATTTTCAGAGGTAACTTTTTAGGGGCCTAAAATAGCAATAGCCCTGATTGACTTCTGCCTGCCAAATGTGAGAATCCCTGTCATTCCCAATGATAAAAATAGAAAATAACAAGAGATCAAAAAATATCTCAGGAAATTCCAGCTACTCTCCAACACGCTACCATGAGTAAAGCTGTAGGAAAAGAGTCCTTCTCAGAGGTAGCAGCTTAGCACTACTAATACACTACGTTCACTATGACACAGTTGTCACTATGTCACTGTATCACAACTCCTTTGCTCTAAAACCTGTTCCATAGCTCAAAAATAATAATTTAAAAAAAAAAAATCAAAGTGAATACAGCATAATCAGCTCTAGCTCTAAATCCTGTTATCAGTCAGATGCTACCCATTCATTTTGGCCTCTCAACTGTATTACTCCCATGATCTCTGTCTCCTGCCACAACTCGCTGCTCCTGGAAGCGAAGCCAGGCATGTTCCATGCATCCATATCATTGACTGCAGGGGATTTGTAGCTGATATCCCCCAGCCCATTCCCACTTGGAGGTGGAGCTTCTTTACCCTGCAATGCCATTTTGCAGTTATGGAAGAAAAATCTGTGCCTCTGGTGCATAATTCTATACCCACTTCAGGCACATACCTTTAGATAAGATGCATGATTCTGCAGAAGAAGAGCAAATTTCTTTCTGTCTATCAACTGGAAATTTTGTTGTTCCTAAACTGGTTGTCTTGTGGTGACATTATTAATATCCTTAAACTAATTTTGCCTGGAATTCAAATGACAAAGGGATTATTTCCCTTTCTACTAACTCTGGCAGATTACACATGTAAATTTGTCCGGGGTTAATGGTGTTTCATAGACTAGCATCAGCTGACAGAGCTTAATTTTGAGTTATAGAGCACAGCTGCTGCTGTAGGTGAGCTGTTTCGGAAACATCCCTCACCCGGTGAGTTCATAACACCCGGAAATCTTGCACCAATAATTAGAGAAAACAGCAACGGAAAAAATGAACTAGTAAGTAAAAATTCTTTCAGTAGTGTTTAAGATGTTTCTGTCACTTCTAATGGCTGAAATAATTTCTGGTAGCAACCCTAGTTCCCTTATTTCTAGGGGTATTATTTGCATCTGTAATGATTTCCTCCTCTGTCCTTTCCTAGGCTTTCCCTGTCAGAACTTCTTGACAACAAAACCTCATTGGGGAAGAACAGTAGTTTTTATTCATGGCAGCACTATGCTTTTGCATGCCATAGTTCCACTATTTCGAAATGAATGTCAGGCTATGAAGTTCATCAGACCATGCAAGAAGAGATAAGCAAGTTCCATTTACATTTATACAGCCCTAATTTAGAGGTTTTATCTACATGTAGAAGTCATCATTTTTGTCAACCATAACTCCAGTCTCATGCAGCAACATTCACTGTAAGTCATAAACTCCAAACAGAACAATATATTTTGCCTGGTTAATTTCTGACAAATAAAAATATTTACTTCTATATTTATTTCCCAGTGTAATGACTGCTATAGTTTCACTGACCTACATTTTTAGTTTGCAAACAAGTGTAGGGGAGTGAATTATTATCATAATGTGTGCTATTTCAGTAAAAAATTCAAATGCAGGTTTCACAGGGTCCACATTACAGAAACATGCACAGTCCTCACTCCCAGGATCCCACCTGTTTTAAAAGCCAACTATGAAGAAAGAATTCTGAGCCCAAGGATAAAGTCTCATTTAGACAGGGCTCCACAGCAAGCCAGTGACAGAGACAGAAGAAGGAACACCTTTTCTACTACTTTATGATCATTCCTGGTGTTTTAATTTCTTTTTTTCTCTTATTGTCATCTAAATAAGAAAAGGTCAGTAGACAGGGTCTGTAATTGGTGTGTGAAATGATGTGTGAAAGCAGACACAAATTTTGCAATCCATAACCATCCTACCATGGCCTCCAGCAGGGCCTTCAGCTACCTCCTGCAGAGAGCTCAGCTTCTGCAAATACTGAATGATCCCTTTGCACTTAAACTGCTTTGTCACTTTCCAAAATTGTCAATGGCAGACAAAAAATATCACACAAAGCATGAATAAAATCATAGTATTAAATTACCTTCAAGTCCAACACCCACAGAAGTTCCTTGGAAAACTTGCTTTGTCCTGTAGCCTAACTAGCCCTATCTACAGAATAAATCATAGAATCACAGACTGTTTTGGGTTGGAAGGGACCTTAAAGCTCATCCAGTTCCAATCCCCCCTGCCATGGGCAGGGACACCTTCTACTAGACCAGGTTGCTCCAAGCCCCATCCAACGTGGCCTTGAACACTGCCAGGCATGGGGCAGCCACAGCATCTCTGGGCAACCTGTGCCAGTGCCTCAGCACCCTCATGCAGGGCAGAACTTCTTCCTAAAATCTCATGTCAGTCTCCCCTCTGTCAGTTTAAAGCCATTCCCTCTTGTCCTGCCTCTACAAGCCCTTGTCAAAAGCCCCTTTCCAGATTTCTTCTTGGTTCCCTTTAGGTATTGGAAGACTGTTATGAGATCTCTCTGGAGACTTCTCCAGGCTGAACAAGCCCAGCTCTCTCAGCCTGTCTCCAGAGCAGCGGTGCTCCAGCCCTTGGAGCATCTTTGTGGCCTTTCCTGGACTCGCTCCAGCAGCTCCGCATCCCTCTTGTGTTGTTGCCCAGAGCTGGAAGCAGGACTGCAGGGAGGTCTCCTCAGACTGGATTAGAAGGGGACAATCCCCTCCTGCGACCTGCTGGTCACACTGCTAGTGATGAAGCCAAGGACATTGCTGGTTTCCAGGTTGCAAGTGCATCTATTATTATGTTCCTACTAGCTAGATATGCTTAACTGACTGTTTAGCTCTACCTAGGAACTCAGAAATAAGCATTACTCAGCATGCACAGGGATTGCAAAGCAGGCTGTGCTTTAGAGATGCAGGCTACAGGTCCATAACTAAAGTCACAATGAACTTAATTATATTCAAAATATATTCTTTGTTAAACAATGTCTGACCCTCTAAAATTGCTGGATGCACAGTTGCTGCAGCTGCTTCTTTGTGAGGCAGCCAAGAGAGGGATGCAGTGAACAAGCATGTGGTTTGTAACACAGAGAAACTAAAAAACCCTGCAAGTCTACCATGAGCAGGGGAATAACTCTGTCCTGGCATTACCTTTAAGGAACACAGCTGTGTCCAGTCTTTAGTGGAGCATGGCAAGGACTTTGGTACAAGTTTAAAAACAATCGTACGGGTTTTGAACATACTTTTGACTCCCTCATCATCAGTGAGTCTAGAAAAAATGTCTTGGAAAACAAGATAGTTCTGTGCAAGGAGATCTGTTAAAATATTGATTTAAGCCCTAGGTAAAGGACTTAAAATAAACTGAGCAATAAAATCTCCTGTTCAAGGAAAAATCAGCAATAAGAAGTAATAAAGTAAAAATAATGACCAGCTTATCAGCTTAAAAGAAGCAAGGTTCAGACATTAAAATGGTGACTCTAAGGTAAAGAACATGGCTACATGTCGTTGGGCCAGGCAATGTTTACCATTTAATGTTTGTCCTGGATAGGCAACACACAAATCTTAAGTCTTTTTGGTTTAGAAAATTTAGTCATGCTGAGATGTAAGACTGTTTAACTTTGTGAAACCTTTTCTTCAGCTTTATTATCATAAATTCTTGAGGCAACTTGGCTTAAAACACTGAGCTTCTCTTTCCTGCCAGATTAGGTCTTAGCAAAACTACTTTACAGAACAGTTGACAAATAGGAATTTAAGGCAGTATTTGCTACAGATCTGGCATGCATGCATTATCCATGTAGCCAATGCCTTTTTTCATTGTTGAGGTGATGAGGCTGGATCCTACTAGTGGCTGGGGAAGGAAGGCTGATTTCATCTATGCAATTTTCTACTTGAAATTCCCAGGATGAGCTTTACTAGTAAGACTGTAGTGGTCCCTCCTCAACTGCATTTCACTCAGGGACATTCATGCCTCCTTCCCAGAGCACCTGCCTAACCTGCTATTCCCAACCTATTGCACAGAAAATTGTCCATACCCAAATCTAGCTCTTTTTATTTGTTCTTACAGAAACTAGCTTCTCCCACTCATCAAGCTTTTTGTAAATGTTAAACTTCTTCATACAAGCCTTCACATTAATATTACCTGCAGATTTGATGAACAGACTCTCTTCTTTGCTCCAGGCTGCAAATGAGAACATTGAGTAGTACCTGGGCAGCCCACTGGGGAACTTTACCTTCTGACAGTCATTTATAATTGTTCTCTTAGACTCATTCCACAATAAGTTTTGATTCCATCTAACTATTGTTATCAAAGCGTATTTCTCTATTTTGCTTACAAGAAGTCACAGGAGACAGTATTAAAAATCTAAAGTCAAGTTATGTGACATCTGTCATCTTGTTATAGTAGAATGTTAAACAGGTTTAGCTCTGGGAATATCTGTGTTGACTTTTACTCAGGTTCTTATTGACTATAATGTGCTTTGCAAACAGTTAAACCTGTTCCCTTGTTCAAATAAAATATTTTGCAAGCATCTGGGAACACCACAAAGATATGTACTGATTCACCTCAATTTTTATCCTGTGTACTAGAAAATACAACTATGTTATTTCATCACAAAGTCGTGAAATACCAGACCTTGAAAAGAAAAGCTTTCAGGTTCAGTCCGATAGCCGTCTCCTCCAGATGATGACAAATTCTTTGACCTTCCAATACACAATTGTCAATAACTAATCTTCTTGACACTGCTGTTAATTCTCCCCATTCATACCTCTCATTTTCACACTGTAATCCTCTCAGCCTCCCTTTGAATATTAATAATTTTGTTAGCAGTGAAGAAGAGGGAAACCACAAAAGACTTTGTTTCATTCTAATCAAATAAATCTCAGCTTCTAAAAACAGGTTGTAGCCAGCTCCAGTAATATAATTCTTATCATGGTGGAACACTAGGAGTTTGCTATCAAAAAAGATAAATAAAAGGTAGTTGCTTTATGATTGCCTGTGCTAATGCATATTTCACTGGGCTGGTGCTCTTCACAAGGCAGGATAATGTCATGCATGGGTATGCCTAAAGTATTAACAAACTCAATCATTCAAAAACACAATATTCAGGCCAGGTAGGAATACAGCATCATACCAATATAAATGTCTTTGACAACAATAAAGATTAGATCAAATTGTTACAGTTACAGAGGAAAGCGTTGGCGGCCACCAGAAGAAAGATCCTAACTTACATGAAGAGCAAAGCTGGCAAAGTGAAGCCTAAGATGACAGCAGCCAGAGGAAACTACTGGCAAAGGAACAAAAGACTACAATCTAGCCATTTTGACTGGACACCTAAAATAGGTTTCTGACAAGCAGGATTATATGGCTTTAGAATAGTAACAGTGAAAAGAAGAAACAGCTTAGCACGGAGGTCAAGCAATCTCCTACCAGTGAAGTGTGCCAAGCACACCTGTAAAAGCAGGGGGCTAAAGCTGGTAACAGAAACACTCTGCATCCACATTCTTCACATTCAGCTCTCTTTCCTTAGTGTACATACTTGGCCTCTATGGATTTACATGAATTTACACAAGCTTAAGATCCAGAACAAAAAGGTTGTTTATGAAGGAAAGGTGATATTTTTTATCTATGTGGACAACTTGGGCCCAATTCCCACAGACAGAATTAAAGTTCTGAGTTTACAACAAAAGCAAATGATGCTCTTCATGCTGAAATAGTTACTTGGCAGCAGTTGTATATACCATTTACAACTAACCAGCTTAATACCTGAATTCATATTTTGCATACAACTATGCCTTAATTTGTATCATACTGAATTTAATTGACAGTTATATCATTTGCTAATATTTTTACACTACAACTACCACTGTATCTGCCTTCACTCATTACATTTAACATCTTTCATAAAACATTCACTACACACAACAGCAACTTTAGCTCTTCATTACTCAGTACACATGGTATCTTACCTTACAGCAGAAACAAAAATCCTGCTTTAGAGCAGATTAAGTGATGGAGGGGAAGCCACTTTAATACAAACTTCAAGAATAAGCTCATTCTTCATGTTAACTGTTTCAGGGGCATTTATTTTCTAAATATATAAAAAAACCAATGATGATCAGTGTCGTGGTTTAAACTCAGTCAGCCATGCAGCCACTCTCTCACTCCCCAACCCCCTTCCTCCCATCCCGCTCCCGGAGGGATGGGGAGGAGAATCGAAAGAATGCAACTCCCACAAGTTGAGATAAGAACAGTCCAGTAACTAAGGTATGACACAAATCACTGCTGCTACCACCAATAATAATAATGATAAGGGAAATAAGGGAAGAGAATACAACTGCTCACCACCCACCGACTGATACCCAGCCCAAGCCGAGCAGTGATCTAACCCTTCTGGGTAACTGCCCCCAGTTTATATACTGGGCATGACATGCTGTGGTATGGAATACCTCTTTGGCTAGCTTGGGTCAGGTGTCCTGTCTCTGCTTCCTTCTGGCTTCCCCCCCCCCGCCTCCATGGCAGAACATGAGACTCAGAAAGTCCTTGGTCAGAGTAAACATTACTGAGCAGCAACTAAAAACATTGGTGTTATCAGCGCAGTTCCCAAGCTGAAAGTCAAAAACACAGCACTGCACCAGCTACTAAGAGGGAGAAAAATGACTGCTACTGCTGAACCCAGGACAATCAGGTAAACTGGTTACAGGTTTGAATGCAAAATTATGTGACAAAGTTCTTGCCTTTAACTACACACACACACACATGCATTGTACATCACCTTTGCAAAGACATCACAGGCTTATTCTGCTAATCTACTTGCTCATTACAGTAGCAATCTTAGGAACATTAATCTTACTGTACTTCTAAATAACACTTTCAACTCCAGCAAAACATAACTTACCACTGTGTGAACAGAAGGCAGAATATGCAATATGTTCTTGAATATAGTGCAAGGTGTCCCTGCCCATGGCAGGGGGGTTGGAACCAGATGATCTTAAGGTCCTTTCCAACCGAAACCATCCTGAGATTCTGTCATACATCACATAACTGTGGAATAAAGGTTCAGCCCTCTGATGATAAGAGCAACTTAAAGGCTTGAAGATTTTGAAAAAGGCTATACTGCCTATTCCTAGACAGAGATGTACCTACAAAGTGACCATTTTTGCTGCTAAATGAGCTAACAGCTAATTTCCAAAATACCCAGGTGCCTGTGTGGTGGAAAAAAATACCACTATTTAATAGCAAGCACATTATTCAAGTGTGCCCCTGCTTCCTCCCACATCAGGTACCAGAGAATGCAGTGTCTAAAGGAAGAACTGGGGTTTAAAAGACTTGAGCTACAACACTCTGTGGCAAAACACAAAATCAAATCATCATCATTTTAGGACTTATTTCAGGATGTTTAAATGTGGTTTTATATATGTATTTATATACATATTTTTGTATATACAAATATTTTTTTTTATCTGTTGCTCAGATCCCATTTTAAATACTACAGAAGGGAATATAGGCAGTGTCCCAGTGAAAAAGTTTCTGCCTGATAAAGTACTGAAAGACAGACTGTGAACACGTATCCTCTTTCTGCTTAACTGCTTGAAGGCGTGCTGGGGAGTGTCAGCTGAAGGATGGAAGCTGTTCTTTTTAGTGAAGTATTTTCATATTTATCTTGCCTATTTGCTGTCGTAGTTTAAGCCTAGCTGGTAACTCAGAACCACGCAGCCACTGGCTTACTACTCACTTTCCCCACCCCACTCTGGGCAGGATAGGGAGGAGAATGGAAAGAACGTAAACCCCATGGGTTGAAAAAAGAACAGTCCAATAACTAAAGTATAATACAAAACTGCTACTAATAATAATATGATAAGGGAAGTAACAAGGGGAGAGAATATAAAACTAGAGGGGGATAGGAAAAAAAACACCACAGAACCAAAAAACAATAAACACAACTGATGCACAATACAATTGCTCACCATCTGCCAACAATACCCAGCCTGACCCAAGCAGTGATCTGGGCTTTTCGGGTGACTCCCCCAGTTTATATACTGGGCATGACGTGCTGTGGTATGGAATACCCCTTTGGCTAGTTTGGGTCAGGTGTCCTGTCTCTGCTTCCTCCCAGCTTCTTGTGCCCCTCCTCATTGGCACTGAAAAGTCCTTGATCAGAATAAGCATTACTTAGCCACAACTAAACCATCAGTGCGTTATCAGCATTGGTCTCAGACTAAAGCTGAAACACAGCATGGCACCAGCTACTAAGAAGGAGAAAAATGACCGTTACAGTTGAACCCAGGACCTTTGCTCAAGATGCTTTAAAGGACTAAATTGCACCTTTCTCACTACCTACACTTCTAGAGTAGGCTGTGGCTGCAGATATACCCAGGCTTACAGGGAGGGCTGCATACATCCAGCACTTCCCAGAAGGGCACCTTTGGAGAGGTGCAAGTTCCCCTTCCTGCAAGACCAGCCCAAGGCTGACCATGGTTCAAAGGCTTCTCTCTGAGGCAATACTCCATATTGCCAGGGCAGCTGTTTCTACAGACCTTTTGTTTCTGTAATATGTCCAGAGTATACAGGGTAGGTTTTCAGTGGTATTTGAGCTGCTAGCACTCTTACACTCCCTGGAAAATTCCAGTCCAATGTCTTGACCTTTACAGAATTTATTTCATTCCATGACTGTTTTAGAGCCCAGGGAGTTGGGTTTGTTTGTTTTGGGTATTTTATTTTCAGGAAGAACACGATATATGCTAAACTACCAGTCTCATCCCCTTGCAGTTTGCCTCATTACAGTTTGCAGGAGCAGACCTCATACACCCTGTAATGTTGTCTCCAAAAGTAACAGAGCCAAGAGCAAAGGGAGAATTTTATGGTCTACAATTAAAACTTCCTAAATGCTGTCAATTCACTAAATTAAATTTGTGCTACCAAGCTCGTCTCCTTCTATAAAAATGAAATCCATCCTAAGTGAGTATGGTACCTTTGTGTTGAAAAATACATTTACTCTCCTGGGTGCTTGTGGAAACTTGTGGGCCATAAAAATAGATGGTAATTTGAAGTATTTTATTGAAATAGTCTTTTAGAACATTTACTACAAATGCACAGAGATGTACCCAGCTCAGACTGCACTCAGCTAATTATCAGCTTTTTCCCACAAATTTGCAGATGGTAGAAACTATCCCTGTATTTTTTACATCTTGTATTTTTTACATCTTGTATTTTTTACATCTTGCCTGTTTGCCCATGATACTGATAGGAAGTAAATTTCGTCATTTCTCTTATGACATTATTACTGTCCTTGCACCACAAGCCCTAATCAATGTTTATTAACTAAGCAAGGGACCAAATTTTCTGTTTAGTAACATGGTTTCAAGGTCTGTGATCAAAAAACCCAATGACTTAAAAGATCAGAGAAAAAAAACAACTTAGTAACTAACACTTGTGCATACAAATACAATTTAAAGTTTCTGTAGGAAGTCTCTCATGGTGGGAACAGAGAGACTCAGCTTGCTGTTACTGAGGGCTTCTGCATTTGTTTCATTTTTGTCCAAGGCTGATTTTTAAATCTTGGCATGTCTGGTCATCAGGGGCTTATCTTAGTGGAGACAAACTAGAAAAGTTTTAGAATTGAATGCCACATGTTAGAGGCATGCTGAGGATGGTAGTAGTCGGTGTCCAGATGAATTTCAATAAACCTTCCTAGGAGACAAGCCTTCCTAGATACTAGCAGCACTCACAGCTTGTCTTTTCCCTTATGGATATCTAATTCATCCCCTATCAAGGGATGATACTCTTGATACTGATCATCAAACTTACTATTTCAAGCAGGTTTAAAAGTAAGATCCATTCACTGACACATTTAAATAAATTCAGATTTTTTTTTAAAATAATTGGTCACTAAATAATAAATTATTTCTCAATCCCTTCTTTTACATATCATAAATCAATATCCTGATTACCAAAATGTCTGATTTCTATACATTTACAAAAGTCTTAACTGATACAATGAGACAACTAACACAGCTAACTGAACTCTGAGTTTGCATGTGTTGATCACCACTCTCTGTTTGAAATGCAGTACTTAAAACTCTTCAAGTTCTTGTTTGGTTATTTACAGACCAGATCCTTTATAACAAAGGTTATTGGTATACATGCATGTTGTGGGTTGACCCTGGCTGGGTAGCTGTCAAAGCCACTCCATCACTGTTCTCCTCAGCTGTGCAGAGGAGAGAAAATACAACAATATTTTCATGGGTCAAGGGAAGGCAAGGGAGATATCATTTACCAATTGCCATCATAAGCAAACTAGATGCAAACTTTGGAAATTAGTTTAATTTATCAGCAATCAGAGTAGGATAAGAAATAAAACCAAATCTTAAAAACACCTTCCCCCACCCCTCCCTTCTTCCCGGGTTTAACTTCACTCCAGGTTTTCTCTACCTTCTTTGTACCAGCAGCACAGGGGAACAGGGAATGGGATTGTGGTCAGTTCATCACATCCTGTTTCTGCCATTCCTTCCTCCCCAAGAGAGGACTCCTCATGCTTTTCCCCTGCTCTAGCTTGGGGTCCCTCCTACAGGAAAGAGTTCTTCATGAACTTCTCCAACATGACTTCTTCCCATGGGCTGCAGTTCTTCACTGACCCTGGGGTCTGCAGAGCTGTTTCTCTCACATATTCTCACTTCTTTCTCTGACGACAACTGCTGCTGCACAGTAATTCTTCCCCCTTCCTAGATAAGTTACGCCAGAGGCACTACCACTGTCACTGATGGGCAACGGGTCCATCTTGGAGCCGGCTGGCACTGGCTCTATGGGACATGGGGGAACTTTCTAGAAGCCTCTTACAGAAGCCATCTCTGTAGCTCCCCCACTACTGAAACCTTGTCATTCAAACCCAATCTGTCATGCAAACATCTCTACCCTTAGCTAGCTCTATTATAACAATTAATTAGTAAGTTGAATATGTCATCTTCTCATTATTTGTTACTTGCCTTATGCCAGCTATGCTTTTATATGGTAATACTCAATTCTTAATGGCTCTCCAGCATATTTGCCACATGGGATTTAGCCTCACACTTTATTTGTGCCACAGGCAAGGCAAAACATGTCCTTTACTCTAGTCAGCCTAGCCAGAAGAGGTTCTGTAGATTTGTATCCTTTCTTTAAATTCACTCTCCCTGACATTTCAGTGTCTTTTACTATAGTTGTCTCAGGAAAATATCCTCTCTGGAACATGGTCTGAAATTTATATTTTACACCTTTACATTAAAAATTGATAGTAGAACTAGTGTAACATGGTATCCAGCCATGACATATGCACCACAGTAGCAATTTGTATTCCATAAGCATCCCATAATAATACATTTTTCAGTGTACAAATTCCAAGGCTATAAGACATTTTCTGTTAAACTGCCTGACCACCTCTTTCTCTTCCAAGATGAAAAGCCATGTTCCCTCAGCCTGCAGAGCCTCCTTGTGAACAAAATTCAAAGCTAACTGATATTTTTCTTATTTACACCCCACAAGGAAAAATGAAATCCTCACAGTTCTCTCTAGTCTGCTCTGTCCCCATCCTGAACCCCAAGGATACACACAGATGGAGATGACAAATCCTGAACCACTGACATGAATGTTCAAGTTCAGCTTTTGACAAGATCACAATTTGTAATGCGGAAGTTCTGTAGGACAGAACGCAGTTTTGTCAGGACGCTGTTCTTACATTGTGTTTCTGTGTCTTTCTTGCTGGCCATCTCACTGTCAGGACAGCATCCCACCACCCTGACTTGACTCCATGCCTGTCCTAGTTTAACCTCCTGTATTTAGGCTACTCTATATCTAAGTTACCTTCATCTCCAAAGGGATTTTATCAGAAAAGACACACAACACACAGAAAGAACCCACACTGCACAAAACTGAATCCCACCTCGTCTCACACAGTGCAACCTCACTTTTGCCATAAACAGTAATAGAAGCATAGAATACCAAGTTGGAAGGGACCTCAGGGATCATCTGGTCCAAAATTTCTAGGCAAAGCATGACCTAGGGTAGATGTTCTAGCATGCTGCCCAGCCAAATCTTAAAAGTGTTCAGTGTTGGGGAACTGAGCTCCCTCCTTTCAGGTCTTCTGTATCTCATTACCACTTGGCTTTGTGGGTAACCGAGTTTACCTGTCTGAAATTACCATGTTTGAAAAATTGGCTCTAAGAGAAAAATTTCAGCTCACGGTAATGTTTTCAGTTCCCATTTGGTGCATGAAAATTGTTAAGGGACATTTAAAATGTCACTAGTGAAATCACAAAGATAGCGTACGAAAAGTAAAATAAAGTCCCTTAATTAGATATTAGATTAACAACTCTTAATAAACTTACATAAAGTTAGTCAATCAATGCTATTCTCTCTCAGTATCCCCAGAGCAATTAAAATTCAGTGCTCTGCAAGATCCATTTAATGATTTGGCAAGGTCTGTTTTGGAGTCATGAGCACGCTATTAGTATCAAAACATTCTACAGGAGCTTATATGCATTATACAAGATTCCTACTGCAGCAGGTGTGCAGGTCCTTCAAATAAAATGACTTACCAAAAGATGCATCTATTAGATCTTAGATGGTAATAGGAGGTACAACCAGCAGCTTTGAAGTCACTCTATGTAAGTGACATAACGTGAACTAGATGATTAGAATGTCCATCAACTGCATGATCAGTCTGATGGTGAAGACATTGCAAGAAGTGTGGTTGTGAAAGCTAAAATAAACATGGCTTTCTTTGCATGCAGATACATTTTCAGAGGTCACAAGATTGCAACATGTCCTTTTTCAATTCTTGGCTGAAAGGACAAAATAATTCAAACACGCTTATTTTATCTGTCCCTCCAGCAGTTGCTGTATGTGTACAGCAATTACTTTCCAACATTAAAGTGCTTAAAGCAGAATTCATAAGTACACACTGGTCCTTTTTAAAGCAGGTTTGAAGATAAAAAGTTCTTGAAATTGATGTAAAGCCATAATTAAAAACAAACTCAAAGGCTAAAGTAGTTTTAGGAAAACAATTTTTAACAACCATATTCTTGCCAGGATGTGTGTGTGTGTAGTCCTTCTGTGTGACTGGATGATTATATTTTGGAATTCTGTTTACATTCATTTACTGCCTATTAAAAGAAGTACTCAGCAATTATTTAAAAAAATGTAGGCTTTATGTGAAGAACACCTTATCTGTCAGTTCAGCTCACAGGAAGCCTGTGAAGTTCTATGGTGGTCAGTGATGAAGGAACAGTTTTCTAGCAGCCAAAAGATGTTATGGCAAAGGAAGCACCAACTTAATCTACAAAAATGTGTTCCTCACCCTCAGGAGGCCAGAACTACCAGGAAATTTGGTCCCTAACAAAATAATTTGAAAAACAGAGAAGGGCTTGACATACAAAATCATTCCTTTATCTGCCAGTGGGGAAGATGCTGGATGCATAATTACTATTGTCCATGCCCTGGTGCCACTTCAGCTCCTTCATTCCTGCATAGGGAAGGAATAGAGCCATGGTTATGAAGAGCATTTATTTACCACTGAGTACAATGACTCTGAACTGAAAAATCAAGGTAGGGATTTAGTGATAGTTTGACTTCCTCTGTAGTAATATAGGGGTTTATTTGGTTTAGGCTTGTTGTTGGGTTTTCTTTTGTCTTTAAACAACATAGTTCATGCTATCTGAATGCTTTCTACAGCTCTGAAGGTCTGCGTTATTAAAGACTGAGGTCTGAGGAGAACATATTGCAGTCCAGAATCTAATGGCTTCTAGATGCAAAGTAATAAAAAGTAAGTGGTTATTTCCTAGCAATAAATCATGCCAAACTATTTCAGCATTTAGTGTAATCTCAAGAGATAAGCACAAATGGTGATTTGTTGATGCCTGACCCAAGACACCAGCCACAGGAAGTATTTCAGAACTTTTGGTTCTGCAAAAGAAGATGATAAAATCATCAAAAGAATCACACATAATCATTTTGTGCTTTGCCAGTATCATCTGAGTAGTGTTTTCATAACAACAGCATTTTCCAAAGGGGCTGTTGTCCTAGTTCTAGAATTAACTGAAAAATTACTTCCTTTTGTCTAATGTCTATAGCCTAATTTAAATAGGAACGCACTTCAGGTGTATCAGTTAAGAACAGAAAACAGTTGAGAGCAGATCCAACAGCATTAAGACAGTGAGTCTATAGGGAAAAAAAGAAATTGACTCATAGCTTTGAAACCACAGGAAAACTGCTGTCTTGCAAACAGACATGCTATTCAAATTGTCACTGTAAGGGTTGGTCTTGCTGCACTCTTAGAGCTTTGTCTCTTTAGCTGATTCATACTCACAAAGACCCATAGGTCCAGCTCCTATTGTTTCATCTGTACCATATATATTTAATCCCTTGAGCATTCAGTCCACTCTACGTGATCCAGCAAAAGCACTGTGATTTTTTTAGCTTTGAAGCCATCTTTTTTTCAGCAATACATGGTTTATCTCTAGGAAATAAGAGTTCCTTAGGATCCAACACATGAAACCAAAGAAGATAGTTTAAATAACAAAGATCTAAGATTGCTGTGCACAGAACTATAATTCCTTCATAAGAGCTGCAGTATGAAAACCAGTGTATTGGAGTTTGAAATGTGCACAGTCATAAAAAATAAACCACTGACCATATCTTCAATTACATTTGAATCACTCTAACAGACGTATAAATTAAAACACCTTTTGGAAGCTCCCTAGAATGACAAAACCTTTTTCTCCCTTTTTCAATTAAAAGTACAATCAATCTCTGCTATGAATCTCTGTATTTTTCCTAGCTTTATTCAACTTAAAAAAAAAGATGGCCATTTAACTTCAGAAAAAATCTCATTATTTGCCCCTTCCATTTAAAACCAATGCTTTAGGACAAGGATGTTTTCCTCTGGTTTCTTATGATCAATGTCTAGTTTAACAGACCCAAGATCTCCACTGAGATCATGAAAGTATTAGGTAAGAATGCTAACACCATGTGAGTGGGTTAGCTAACAAGCCATACAAGCAGTAATAATTTATATGACCTTCTCTTCAGCTGATACTATTAGCTCAGTTCTCACCCTTCACTCTCTTCTCTGCAGGGACTTCAGAAGTTATTCGTCTCCTACAAGTTAGGAAAAACCTTGAGCTTTACTCAAATACACCAGGGGATCTGTGAAAGTTTGTCACAGATCATGTGTTGATGTAGGCACTGTTATGTAGAGGGTACATTATTGATAAAAGCTAAATATTTCATCTTTCTTCACAGTCTCTAAACAAAACTGGCATTTACTTACCAGGAGGCTGAAAGTTCAGCCTTTTCAATATTAGAACAAGGAAACACGCTGGTAATTTCTCTCTGAAGCAAACAGATACCATGGCCTTTCTGCAGCTGTAGCAGAGGCAAGCCACAATGTTCACTCCCTTCCCAAACAGGGGTTTGGAAAACCAACGGGGTGCCCCAAGAGTTGCGCCTTGCGGCACACTCCTCACACACACTGGGTACACCCAAGAGGGAGGAGGGACAGTTTCAATAATATCACTCTTATAGGCCAAGTCCAACCTATCCTATTAACTGCAGGCAGGTGTTTCTGAGTGTGTTTGTGCTTTAATTATTCATAACATCAGCTTCATATTTTATGGATTATTCTGCATCAATTCTGGTACTTGCCTCATGCATTATGCATGCACCTGAATCTGTTCTGATGGTAGGCAGAAAAGATACAAAGCATGTCTCACCTGTATGCTTCTGATTGGAAAAGAGCATTTCTAACCCTGAGCCTGAATTGAATCCCAAATATGTCCTCCATTGTCCCAGAACTGCACATCCTCCAATGAATAAAATGTGGAAATTTTTTCTTTTCCCTCACTCAGTCTCCTAATTTTGCTTTCTGGCTAGTGTCAGCTTATAGCAAAACTATTTCCTATACAAAATGCACTTTTTTCAGAGTGCTAGTTCACAAGTAGCATCTACTAGAAATCACAGCAAAGAGCTCTTTAAAAATAATATCTCTGAATGAACCAAAGCCATCAAGTCTAAAGTCTCAAATCACACACACTGCACACTACATTGCTGTTTTACGCTAACAGGCATCAAAGAAGACAAGGGAATACATAGTTCTGATCATACTAATGCAGCTTACTGTTTAAAAGATGTGACAAATTATTCATAAGTTTGAGTAGGAACCCAAGTGAAAGTTATTGGAGTTCTTTAATTACTAATTAGTACACCCTGAATTAGTGACTCTCCATTCCTTTCCTCTCCTTTTCAATGTCACTAAAGGACAGACCTTCTTTCCCACAGGACCCCAACTGTTTAAAAAGCAGAGACATTTTTCAAAGCTGTCCTAGCCAAGGAGGAAATGATATTATAGAGTCATAGAATCATAGAATAACTATGGAAAGGACCTTAAGATCATCTAGTTCCAACCCCCGTGCTGTGCACAGGGACACCTAACACTAAACCATGTCACCCAAGGCTCTGTCCAACCTGGCCTTGAACACCACCAGGAATGGAGCATTCACAACTTCCCTGGACAACCCATTCCAGTGCCTCACCACCCCCACAGTAAAGAAATTCTTCCTTATATCCAATCTAAACTTCCCCTGTTTACCTCCCATTACCCCTTGTCCTATTACTACAGTCCCTAAGGAAGAGTTTCCCCCCAGCATCCCTGTAGGCCCCCTTCCGATACTGGAAGGCTGCTATGAGGTCTCCACACAGCCTTCTCTTCTCCAGGCTGAACAGCCCCAACTTTCTCAGCCTGTCTTCATACAGGAGGTGCTCCAGTCCCCTGATCATCCTTGTGGCCCTCCTCTGGACTTGTTCCAACAGTTCCATGTCCTTTTTATGTTGAGGACACCAGAACTGCACACAATACTCCAGGTGAGGTCTCATGAGAGCAGAGCAGAGGGGCAGAATCACCTCCTTAGACCTGCTGGTCACGCTCCTTTTGATGCAGTCCAGGATACAGTTGGCTTTCTGGTCTGCGAGCGCACACCGAAGCCGGCTCATGTTCAGTTTGTACCACTTCATGGTACAAGGAACACAGAGGTTGGATGGGGGAGACACTGGTGTAGAGGGACAAGGGCTGGCACTGCTCCTGCTCAGGGAATGGCCATGCCACCTCCACTCACTTGCCTCCAGGGAATGGGTCTAACCTCCATCAGCCCAGTCCCTCACAGAAGGTCCTTTTCTTTTTCCTCGAAAGCTCATTTTACAGGAAAATTGCCGAAATAGCTCTAGAAAGGACAACCCAGGAAAGATTCTTCAATGACACAGAAATATTTTAAGAAAAATACAGCAAAATTATGTAAATAGATTTAAATCACAGCCTCCTGCATTCTTGATAATTGTTTTGCCTCCTACACCAACAGTACTGAATTCTGAGCATGGAGAAGAGCCTCAAGCTAATTATAACCAACCAACATCAGTCTTTGGTCCAAACAGACACTAGTCAGCATCCTGCATTCAAAATACTATGGGTATTCAAAGCAGAGAGGGCACTGTTTGGTTTGGAGAGTTCGTCTTCCCTATTGCCTTCAGCAGGACTGTTAGCTGCCTGCATTAATGTGCCCACTGGTCTCCAGACAGAGATCTTGAAGATAATCTAGCTGTTACATGTCTGTAAAACATAAGAAAATTGTGTCTCCCAGCAAGTTTCAGGCCCTATTTTTAATCCTGTTAAAATAAATTAACCTCACCTGCATTCTCTGTTCATGCTCCCCTATTTATCAAATGGAAATGTAACTCCATGTGGTTTCATCAAATGATTGATTTTTCATTTGCTAATGTATATAGTCTTGTTCTAAATGTGGCAGTGGTTTGCACCATCTTCCACCATAGACACCAGCTCTCTTCTCACAGTTTAAGCTTGCTATCACAACACCATGAGAGGCAACCTGCCCTTCAGCCTTCCAAGGCAGCCATGGTCTTCTCTTACTGAACTACTTTACTATTTTTTCCATTAATGATACAGGAATGCAGTGTTTAGATATTCCTACCCTACCAGTTCTGACTTTGGGCTGCCAGCTCCTATTTTCAGCTATAAGCTTCCCTCCTGTCACTTTGGACCTATCACTTATACACAAACAGCCACCTCACCATGTGGAGGTGGTCCATTGTACATACAGTTTGATAGAGACTTCATCACTTTGATAGGTGTGTTCTAAAACACATCCATACCTTTGCAGCAAATGTTTCAGAAGAACTGGGGAGATTTATGCATAAAATTAAAGGTAAGCACATAGAAACATGGAATGGTTTGGGCTGGAAAGGACCTTAAGATCACCCAGTTCCAACCCCTTGCCATGGGCAGGGACACATCTGACTAGACCAGGATGCTCAAGGCCTGTCCAGACTGGCCTTGAACACTGCCAGGGACAGAGAATTTACCACTTCTCTGGACAACCTGTTCCAGTGCCTCACCACCCTCACAGTAAAGAACTTCTTCCTTATATCTAATCTGACCTCCCCGTTTCAGTTTAAACCCATTACCCCTTGTCCTATTGCTGCAGTCACTTATGGAGAGTCCCTCATGAAGAGTCCCTCTCCAGCACCCTTGTAGGCCCCTTCAGATATTGGAAGGCTACTCTTCTCCAGGCTAAACAGCCCAGATTTTGCTACCTTTGAGTCTTGTGCATAGTAGGTTTTGATACTTGTTTGCAAGAAAGGTTTTTAAGTAGGGGAAAATTTTTTAAGCAGAACATTTTAGGAAGAACATGACCTATTCTAGAAGGCAAAATCTAGGATCCTACCAAATAAACCTTCCCCCAGAATACATGAATTGGATATTTTCTCCCCTAATTTTCTCCTGGCTGAGAAAAGTGCTATGTGCCAGCAGACAACTGAGAATTATGTTGACAAAAGTGACACCTATGGAAACAACTTTTGCTATGTTGCATCTCCTAGCTAAACCTGAACAGTTCCCGTAACACACAGAAAAAGAAAGTAAGAAGAGCAAGTGAGACTTGGTAGAAAAACAAATACTTTTCTTTTGGAACTTAATCTCCCCAGTGATTGCTCATGGCCAGCTTCAGGAGATGACTCGGGTACACAAGCTTCTTAGCCATTCAGCAATGGTTTTATAAGTTCCCATTAATTCTTGCTAACCTGCCCAACAGAAACTCTTCAATAAAAAGGAGGTAGTTCAGGAGAAGTGCTTTCTTTTCTTTTCACTTTCAAAAGGCCATATTGATATATTTTTTATAGCACTGCTAACATGCAGGAAAAGCTTACGCTTGACTTCTTTCTTTTCTACAACCATCTTCTTTCCTCAGTCCCTCATTAGACAGTAGATCTTCATTTATATAATTGCATGAGGTAACAATGGTATCTGCAGCACTCATTATGTCATTTTAATTAGCTCGCCAAATGTTCCAAACATTTGTTAATTAACATATTTTTAGGTTGGAGCTGTGTACTCATTACCATGCAAATGTTTCTATAGTGTGAATTTCCAAAGCAGGTTGAAGTGAATGAAAAGACTTTCATAGAGCTCAGTAAGTTTGGAGTGGATTATTTTACACAACATATCACAAGTATCAGAGACCTGCCTTTCCAGATAAGATGAACCATTTCCCAGCCCTTCTGTATCTAACTAAGATAAGGCAAGGATTAAACATCCTACATATAGAGCACTTTTTATCTCTCAAGTGCTTTGCAGGCACTAACTACATAATCATTAAATATTGATATTTGCATGATTAATACTTTCTTTTTACATTATATGAGAAGAAAGATAGAAACCTTGAGAGAAGTAATCTGCCTTGGAAGAAAGCCATGAATTTGTGTATAGTAACTCTGAAATTTGTTGTTTCAGATATGTTCCTATTAAAAATTTGGCAGCTTTAGAAATAGAGCAGTGGATGTAGTGATCCTGGTACAATATCCTCAACTTCATTTTACCCTGTATCAATAATTTGGCTGAAACTAAAACGTTATGCCGAGAAGGCCTATTCCCCACACCAAGAATTCTTTGAGGATTTATGCAGCAATGACTGATGGGCATCAGGTCAGCATCCTGATTTGGGGATTTTATGGTCCCTATCTGCATCAAATCTGTAATGTTTCCTTTTGTACAGTAAATTGTTCTCCTTTGAACAACCATTAATGAGACATTTGTCCTCCCTCCAAGCTTACACATTTCTTGCATGTTCTATTTTGCAACTTTGGACATAATATGTTTTTTAGTCCACTGCTTATAGAGGCAGAAAAAATACATATATCAATATACATTCTTCACTTGACTAGTCAGTTGCTTCCTTGTTACTTAAAAGAGAAACACATAGCTGCTCCAAGTAGGCAAATTATGAAGGGCAGATCCTCATTTGTTAGAATTTCAGTACAACTCTGCCAGAGTTAACCCATTTGCCACAGCTGAGGATAGGGGCCCAGAGGGTGTCCTTGTTATTTATTTCTCTATTACACACATCTTTGCTAGGTCAGAAAGTTCCTGGTTTTCATTAATACAGTTCCTGCAGGAGTTACACAGAAGTAACGAATGAAACCCAGGAAGATTCTTTCTAATCTAGCTGACCTGGTTTATCCAGTTTCTTTCTCCTCCTAATATTCCTCCCAAGACTCTGCATAGAAGAGCCCATTTCAGCTACACACCACTTGAAGAGATGCAACTGACAAGATTATTTTTTTTTTTCATTATTTTAGTTTTTAGAGCTCCTTGTAAAGATTGTTAATTGTGAAATACAAGCGATTGTGCTGGTATTTTTAATACTTGGCCAGAAAGAAACTGTTCCCTCTTCTCAATGACTTTATAACAGATTCTGAAAGTAGTAAGAACTACAGAATGCAGGAACACAAATTAAAATTATAATTTTTAAGCTTATTTAGATACCAGGATATTGAGTGCTCCCATCAGAAGTGATTGGGAGTTTTTGCAACACTCAACCTGCAAATAGGTTTACTAAACGTACCTTACCCAACCCAGAGATTGCTCTTCCCTGGGAAAGCTTGGAGGTTTAGCTCTGGGACTGCATAAACGGCAAGCCACAGCTCCCAGGACGCCCTGCTGCGTGAGGAACTCTTGTCACAATACTGTAAAGGTTGCTTTTACTTTATTTCTGACATGAACTCACTAGCTCCCAGTTTTATGCATCATCCCTAAATATACCCTCCATATTCTGGATGGAGGTAATAGGTGCATTTTTATGATTCTGATAAGCCATTAAAATGTAGCACAGCTAGTAGAAAGCTAGACACAGCCACTAAAATAATCCAAGAAAGAGATGGTAGCCAAGATACACTAGCTCTATGACATACTATTCTTTAAATACCCTCTGATGTAAAATTCTTATATATTTTTCCTTTCTGTCTTAGCTCTGCAGGATTGCAACTGGCTTACGAGAAAGCTACAGGCTTCCACATGCTGTTGGAGAGGTTTTAGCTGGTGTAAACAACAGGGCAATGACAGAAGAGCAACCTCATGAAGTTTAACCATGCCAAGTGCAAGGTCCTACACCTGGGTTGGAGCAATACCAGGCACAGCTACAGGTTGGGCAGTGAAGTGATTCACAGCAGCCCTGTGGAGAAGGACTTGGGGGTGTTGGTTGATGAGAAAATGAACATGAGCTGGCTGCAGTGTGCGCTTGCAGCCCAGAAAGCCAACCGTATCCTGGGCTGCATCAAAAGGAGCGTGACCAGCAGGTCGAAGGAGGTGATCCTGCCCTCTACTCTTGTGAGACCTCACCTGGAGTATTGTGCGCAGTTCTGGTGTCCTCAACATAAAAAGGACATGGAACTGTTGGAACAAGTCCAGAGAAGGGCCACGAGGATGATCAGGGGACTGGAGCACCTCCTGTATGAAGATAGGCTGAGGAAGTTGGGGATGTTCAGCCTGGAGAAGAGAAGGCTGCATGGAGACCTCATAGCAGCCTTCCAGTATCTGAAGGGGGCCTATAGGGATGCTGGAGAGGGACTCTTCCTTAGAGACTGTAGTGACAGGACAAGGGGTAATGGGTTAAAACTTAAACAGGGGAAGTTTAGGTTGGATATAAGGAGGAAATTCTTTCCTGTTAGGGTGGTGAGGCACTGGAAAGGGTTGCCCAGGGAGGTTGTGAATGCTCCATCCCTGGTGGTGGTCAAGACCAGGTTGGACGAGACCTTGGGTGATATGATTTAGCGTAAGGTGTCCCTGCCCATGGCAGGGGGGTTGGAACTTGATGGTCCTTTCCAACCCTAACGATTCTATGATTCTATGAAAAGCCTTTGATCTGTGCAGTAAGGAGGCATACAGACACAAGTAAGACCTACTTACTTCCCAGCAAGTAGAAAGTTCAATAAGTACTCTCCTGGTTTTCCAAGCACTATAGGGTAGAAACTAGTGCTCAAGAAGATTTATTTCAAATCAGAATAGAAACTGAAAACTCAAATGGCTCATAAACACTGAACAGTTGCACGAAATGAACTTGGGACTACACTGGAAAAGCAGCCCAGATATATAATATTCTTTGAGACATACAACAAAGGAATAGCCAGTCTCCATTGACTCTTAAGTAAGTGCAGGCTTTTGAATGCATTCTCTCTACTGGTGGCTTTTCAGGGCAGCAGAAGATATGCAATGATTTTTTTAGATTTACATATTAGTTTTAAGTAATACACAGATTTTTCAGTCTCTACCATCATTCATGGAAAGGCTACCTTGAGCAAAGACTATTATCTATAGCAATGTGATTTGGTTTGTGATGATGCCCATTGGGAACTGGCCTAAATTTTGTTTACAAACACTCATATCAGTTTTGCACTTGATAAGGAGATTTCTAAATGCATATCAACATCCCAACAATGACAAGCTGCTTATATACCCAAGGAGTTCTGAAGGGCACAGAGCAGCATTTCTCTACTTGCAACCACCACCAGCACTATCCAAACAACTATTATTATCATTCTTATTCAGTCACAGCATCAATTCCCTCCAAAAAACATATGACATTATATCTTGTTACAATCTTGTCACCACTAGATTGTGCTGATGTTACTTTTGGCTTGATAAAAAAGGCCAAGGACAGCTGTAGCACAATCCTGATCTTTCTGATATTGGTGACAGGACACCAATCTGTAGGTATATAAGACAGAAGAAGATACCCACAGGCAAACAGCAGAAACCAAAAAAGAACAGAAAAGCCCACCCTATCATATACCTTGGGGATTTTTGGGAAGACCAGTGTAATCAGATATGTATATTCCAGTGTAACAGCCTAATAAAAATAAACAACCTGTAAGATTTCCTTACAGGAGTTAGGAGAGTGTCATTCATGCTCTTGGGAAGACCAATCGGCTGCATGTTCATGCTGTTAAACTGTAAAGTGCTGCAGCAAGCAAAGGGTTAGCAGGACCCTGGTCATCACGTTTTCAGGTTGAAAGAGCCTGTAAAAAGAGTGTGAATCTACTTATAAGGGGAAATTGTGCTCTGAAAAGCTGCACTGACAGTGATGTGAGAAGAACGAGTTTATTCTTTAAACTTTTGTGGGGCTTTGTGATGTTTTTGTTTTTTGTGGACAGCAAGAAAGCAAGCTTTGGGGAGAGGGCTTTGGGAAGGCTGGCTTGAAGCACAATTTTCCTTCCCTGAGAGACATGTTAGAGGCGCGTTTGTCAAACCTGCTGTTCAACCATTCCTTTATGTCCCTAAACAAGGCATTTCCTCAGAACCCTGCAAAAGTCAAGACTGCTGAACATACTTTATTAGCCTATCTTGGATACACAGGGCATATAAATCATCCCTAGACCTCATAGACTTCAGAAGGCAATAGATGGCAGGACAAGAAAGCCAATAAGACTGTAAAGCTTAGCTGCTTGAGGAATATTATCTAAAATAGGCCTCATGTTAATGCCAACAAGCTCTACTTAAAATCCAATTCTAAACTTTCCAAGAGTTGTTTTGATCTACAGTAATTATCATTCATTCATTAAAATTCATTATTTACAAATGCGCACGTTATGAAAACAAGAAAGTTGGGCACATCAATTGAAAATGTTTCATTATAGAAGAGTATTTGTATTGGTTATCTACATTTGACCTCGTATTATGATTTTCTCCTGTTATCTTATTTAAGCATAGTGTTCATTTAATTTTTATAGCACACTATATAATCAGACACCACAGCTGTGGGAATCTATTCTATTGCTGCAGATTTACCCTGTGGCTCTCAACAAAGACCTGGGACTGTAATACCAGGATTTGTTGAACCCAACCACTGTTTGACAAAGTGGATACTCTTGTGACATGTGAGCCTAATAAAGAGATTATAGCAAAGAGATTCTTTATTTATTTTTCTTTGGATCACAACGTAGCTTTGGGGCCCAAATATTTTCAATTATTATTTTCGTTCTGGTCATTACGTTTAGGCTTCATATGAAGAAATTAAAACTGGATAATCTTTTTTACCTTTTGCTATCTCAAAACCAAACAAACAATAAAACACCCAAAACCAAACAAAACACCCTCATCCACAATTTTTCCTAGAAAAATATTGGTTGGGGAAATATATTTTCATTTCTCTAAAACCATTAAAAACAGCTGATATTTTTGCTATCCCCAGTGATAATGTAGATTTCTTCAACTTCCATTTTATCAGGTTGCAACAGATTTAGTATTTTGCCTACTACCTAAACAGTGTTTTAAACTATTCCACAATCCTTTCACAATTTATAGACTTTTAGATGCTGTTTTTTAAAAAATATTTCTTTATAGCTTCTTTATATTGGGCCTCTACTACAGTGTTTACTGCTTGCTGAAAATAAAACAGTAACATCAAATAAAGGTCAGATAAACCCCTAATATTTAACATAAACTGACATGAGATTAATACCGCTGGCTGTAGACATAGTAAAACAGTACATTGTTAGAACCTCATTTTGAAGAACTTTGGCATTTAATCTTTAAATCTCAGTAAAATAAATTATGTTTATATATGCCAAAGCAATTATCCCTTCAAAAGAAGGTGCTTTCACACAGGCTCAAGTGTAACAGTGGTAGGCTTTTCATATTTTTCATACAGTTGGAATCATTTATTTTAGCAACTATTCAACAGGAAAGAAACACTTCATGCTGCCATTTCCAACATCCTTAAAGTATTATTTTTAAAACCACCTAAAGAATTCAAAAGCGGGGGCACAATTCTCTGTTGATTACATTTTCTAAGTTGTTATAAATTTTTTATAGAAAGGAATTGCTCGCTATTAAATACTCCAGGGTTTAAGTTATTTCTATAGAGCTATTTTTAATTTATACACACATACACACAAAAATAGCTATATTAAAGGACGCAGCAAAGTCACCCAATTGAAAGTTAGCACATGCCAGAATTAGAGAGGCACAAGAAATCTTCCTTCTATCTGTTTCTATGTGCAACTTCTGTACTGAAAGTAGCACCACAAACACAGGATACCATTGCGGAGTTTGAAATTGGATCAGAAAAGCTGGGGGAAAAATTAAGGCTCAGTGGGCAACGATAAATGTAGCAATTTCTAAGTTTTGAGGGCATGATGACAAATCCATTTTCTCTCTATTTACAAGACTGTGATTATTTTCTTTTATAAGTTAATAAACAATTTGATCATACTGTTACAGTTCCATTTCCTTCACTTCAATTGCCCACACTGCCACCGGAGGATCTTGCATGTGTCAGGCTGGTGGGGACATGTGCACTGGGCAGGAAGCGTATGGGTGGGATGAGAGCCAGCATGTGCCCCTCAAACTGGGATTGCTACTTTGGTTCTGCACCGTGTGCTTTATGTAGCATGCAGTGTTACTACTGCCACTTTGGCTAAATTAAGTTTCAGTTCTTCAGAGTGTTTCATATTCTTATATTAATTAGACTAGATACAATAATTTTCTTGGGAAAAACAAGAATATGGAAGAGAAATTGCAACATGTAATACTTTACAATCCAGTTAACTAGCATATAAGGGAGAAGGAACGGTGGCTTTTCTGCAAACCCAGGGGCTTCCAGTTAAATATCAAACACCATCTATGAAAGTCAAAGACATTAGACATAGTTTATAAAAATTCTAAAGAGTCTTCACTACTGAAAAATGGCTGGGCAACCTCTGTTATCAGGATGTTTTCTGCAGGTATTAACTTCACTCAAAAAAAATTCTGAGCAAGTTTCCTCATTCCACACCAACTGTTCCATGCTCTTGCTGAAGAACAAAAAAAGCCCAGACTGTAAAAATCAACTACATGAGAACCATCTCCATCTGAATTCCCCCACATGCAGAGCATGCCAATACCTGGCACAGCAGTCAGGTTGCGATTAACATGTACCCATGACTGCAACAAGATCAAAATCAACATGAAAGAAAACTTAATTCAGCTACACATAGTTGAAACCTTAGCAAAGTGCCTTATCATGTACTCCAAACCAAGGAAGAGCACAGTGCAGTCTGGAGAAAAGAGGAATCAGACACTTAGTTTTATGAACAGGGACATGTGTAAGATTAAGATGCCAAAAAATAGCCTTCTTCCCCTCTTTTTCCTTCCCTCTTTCCTCTAGTTTTGCCTTTGCTGTTCTAATTTATGGCATTCTACAGAAGACAAAAGCCCAAAAGAACTCAGTATGCTGGCACTATGCCTGGAAAGGTGACATATTGCACATATATTTTTCATATGTTTTCAAAAATATCTGTGTGGTGGGTTTTTTGCATGAATTACAGTACGTGTTTGGCAGAACACCCCTCCCTTTATCCTGGGCAACTACACAAGGACATTCTGCCTTCAGCTCCTGCTGAAACTTCCCACAGAAAGTGCCTCCTTCAGAAACGCATCCCTTGCTCAGAGCAGCTCTGAACTATTCTCGTAACTGTCAGCAAGAGCTTGAAAAGAAGCAGTGGGAATGTGCTGTTTTATAATAGACTGGGACCCGATGTGAAGCTAAAAGCAAGTACGGATTTCACAGTATGGTTCAAATCACAGGCAGAGCCAACAAACAATACAGTCCATGGGTACAGAAGTATCTTATCCTTCTTCCTAATCCGCCTTGATGTGCTAACATAAAAAAAGGCCTTTCTTAAATAATGGCTGCATCTCCATCTCCACATAAAAGATTTTTAAGCAAGTGAAGTAAAATCCACCCGGACTTGAAAATGAATCTAACTTTAAAACATGTCTGTGCAATTTTTTTCATGGCTCTGTACTTCTCCTGCCTGCACACGAGTTATCTGAACATCTGCCAGCCTTCATCAAAAGACATTGTGCTTTAGGGCAGCTTTGTGAGCTTGTTTGAGTGTGGTGCTAAAACTTCACTGCATTCCCCTGGACTCCACCTCGGAGCTGTCCAAGCTGCGCCATATTTCGGTGAGATGCTGCAGGCAGGCTGAACCATCTTTACACAGATGCTCAGTTGAGGACTCCTGGGAAGGTGTGAAATGCTCATTTATTCAACGCAGTAATTCAGAACTTACGTTTTATACCAACCATTTTGATGTAGTAAGTACAAAAAGTCAGTCAAAAATCCCTCACTGAACATGGGGATTTATGAAATTCAAATACTCAAGTTTCTGTTTGAATGTCTGGAAACATTCTCCTGGAAAAAAGGTTATCTACATTTTTCTTTGTTAAGTCCTCCTTCAGTTTGCACTTCAGATGCTAAAGAACAATATACATCCCTCTATATTTCGCTTAAGAGCCAAGATCAATATTGTTAAGGGTATTGACCTCTAACTTGGTGAAACTGAAAACTGTCACTAAGGTACTGAAAGGAGAAAACAAAGCTAGTGTAATAGATTTCATGCAGACTTAGCGAAGTGTAAATTTAAGTCCATGTAATTCCAACGGCTTTTTCCTCAGTGTCCAAAATTTTTATCCATAAATGCATAAGAGTTTAAAATTCTTGTATAAAGCTATTAGGACCTAGTGCATTTTCCTTTATCAAGCTTAGCCTTATGAATCAGAGTTGTAGATAGAAGATACAGCAGACAAAAATAGTGCTTGTCTCTCCTCAGCTATCCAACAAGACATTTTTTCTCCTAACCATTGGAATTATTCCTCAAAATCAGTCTAGAAGCTGGTACTTTCAAGTTTTTGCAAATATGAAAATGTCTTTTCATTGATGGCAAATGTTGCCACCAGGGTCAGTCAGTTTGGGATCAGACGGTGCAGGCCTCAGCAGATATATCCTGAAGGTAAGAGAAGGATGGCCAATGACTTATAGCAATGCTAGATCCTACCCTTTACAAGTAATAATGAAGAAGGTGGCTGCAGAGCGTAGGACAGCAATCTGCAAGGTTTGGATGCTCCTGTAGCTTGAGCACTAGTGGAGAGAGCTCAGTGTATGCTCCTGATGCTCCAAACCCTATCAGACTCACCCTATCCTAAAATCAGGCTTTCACTCTCAGGTTTTGTTCATCCCACAGTCCCTTCTCAGGCAAGGAGTCCAGTTTGAATGGCAGATGCCTTCAGGAGAAACTACCTTCCTGCTTGCCTGGCCCTTCAGAGACCTCTGTACAGACTTGGGAAGGAAATGGGGAGCAGGAGGTTTTGAGTTAACACGTACACAGAGATAAACCAAAGAGGATATTGCTTTCCCATGTGAAGATGCTTCCCACTTGCTTGCACTGAATTTTAGCTGCTATTTTATTGCCTAGTCACTCAGTTTTATTTGCTGTACCCTCATATGCTAGGTCCTGTATCCCAGGGTCTCTATACCTACTATAACTGTATCACTGTATAACTTAAATCTCAGGGAAAAAAAAATATTAAAAATAATATAAAAAATAATAATAAATTTTGAAGTCACAGGCAGGGTTCAGAAATGGACCTTACATGAATCCTGTCAAAAATTTACCACAGTTTCATACGGGCAATACATTCCTCATTTCCAAGGAGATTTATATTTCTTACTAGTATCCTTCTATCTAAAGCACCACTCAGTCTAGCACTGCCAAAACTAGAGCCCTATGTTTTTCTGACCACACCTTGATAAAAAAAAAACTGACTGGATGTGAGCAAAACCTCCTCAGCTGCTGTGGACTGCAAAAGGCAACAATGACTGATTTGACAGTGACCCGAAAAGACACTTTACATCTTTTATGGACTTCATTGGGATCTGCCTGACAGAGAGTAGAGACTCTCAGCAAGTACAGCCCTACTTTTTCCTCAGCACCCACATGAACACTTCTCTAGGGAGCATCTTCCAGGGGCCTCACACAGCTGGCCTTGCTCATGAGGCCATGCACCCCTCATGAGGTATGCCACCTGGAGGGGCAGTAGGGCCATGGCAGTACCAACCCTCCCTGGCTTTGGCGTGCCGAGTCCCACAGATTCTCCAAGACCACTCTGCTGAAACTTCCAGCACCTTCAGTGTATTCAGTTCACAAGTTCAAAGAATTCATACCAGCGTACTGGCCCCAACTTGAGCAGAAATTTATTCTAACTGCTGGGGCAGTGTAGGCTAATAGAACAATGGCATAGTTCAGCCCAAATTGTCCCTCCTTTTTAACACCTTCTTCACAAAGGCCCTCTTTCATCTGAACAACTTAATTTCTTCATCTGGAAAAATACAGGGAATACTGACTTAAATTGTCTGGGAATTACACCCTTCCACCATACACCCTAAATGCAGCCCAGGCTGTCACTTGAGAAATCAGTTGGTTCTGACAAAATCATTTCTCCATTCACCTGCTGCAGCATGCAAAGTGCCTAACGGACATGAAGCAGAAGACTACTGGGTGAGGAAGAAACAAAACCTTTACCGAGGAAAGCAGAGCATATGGTAAAGTTCCATTTGAACTTTTCAGTGCTACATCTTCATTCCCTAGAGATTTTGCAATATCTGCCTTTCCATTTCAAGAGAGAGACACACTACTTTTCATGGTATATTAACAGCCACTTTCACATTAGGCTTATTACCAATGTTTGTTATTCTTACCTAGCTTGCACAATATATGCTTATATACAAACAAATACAAGGAGCAGCCACATTTTGTAGTTACAGGTTTAAAGAGCTTAAAGGGATTTTTTGTATAATGGGGAACATATGGCACTAAGAAAATAACTGCACGATTAAAACCATCCTATGTATAGGAAAAGCAGCAATTTTAACTCATTCTGACAATTTAAAATCCTATCAGAGTATATATAGTCAAAATGCCAATTTCAAGCATTTAATTGTTCAAAACATAAAGCAGACCTCATTCTCCTCTTGTGGCAATTTTTGCAGATGTAATTCCCATTACTTAATTGAAGTCACTCCTGATTTACATTGATGTCAGTGAGAATTTGGCTCCATTATTCCTACAAGACAAATTTCCTGACTGGATGACACTCTACTGTTCCTGTTCACACTAAATACAGTCTATTAGCAACCTTGGTGACTTCCATATGATTGACTCCTATTTCAAGCTTAAGATTCAAGTCTTAAAAACTCAAGCATTTGAATTTCAATAACAGCAACTAAATGCTGGGGCAGAAAGGTTCTAACA
Source organism: Pezoporus flaviventris (assembly GCF_033815535.1). Taxonomy (NCBI): domain Eukaryota; kingdom Metazoa; phylum Chordata; class Aves; order Psittaciformes; family Psittacidae; genus Pezoporus; species Pezoporus flaviventris. The sequence goes on along the minus strand of NW_026892626.1, from coordinate 4,813,210 downwards.
GATGCAGAATGTATTACATGTATGTTTATATATTTGTGCATAGAAGTAAATTACATGGTAAGGAACCAACATTCAGCCCTCCAAATACTCTCTTGTGTTCTTTAGTCTTGCAAGACTCTTAAGCTCACTGTGGACTACAAGGAGCTTCTGCATTTCCAGGTCAGTGGAGACCCCTCTCAAACACATGCATTGTCACTTATAGGACTGAATTAAAGAACCTCTTATCGTAGCTCTTGGCACGCAGGCATTATCACAGCATTAAAACAAAACAGCTTTCTTTTTTATGACATGGCACACAATGAGTGTCTATATTTCCCAGGGCAATGGAAAGTTCTCTGATACATGTTTTTGTTCCCTGTAGAAAAAAAAAATAGGAAAACCAAAAGCTGATTATGCCTCTGTCACCAACAGTCAAGTAACCAAGTTCTATGTAAGAGATACCAGCTGCTGTAGACGTTTTCAACAAGAGCTTCCTGAGAAGCAAAAAGGAAATGAGAGGCTTTGGCTGTGAAGGGAAATGCAGGGCTTTTAGTTGCAAGCTCTGTTGCTAAGAGGAACAAATGTTTCTGTCCATGATGCCAAGTATGGAAAAGTTTGCAAAAATACAAAGCCGAAAATATCCTATTTAAGCCATTTAAAGGACTATTTGTGATGGTTCTAGATTCACCTTTTGAGATTTCAATAGTTTTTAATTAAAAAATGTGTACCTGATATATAACTAATGTGCCTTACTGACTGCTCCTAGTCTGAGAAGCTGCTTCTTTTGCTCTATTTGTAAGGATTTCCACTGTCAGATGAGCCTAGAGCTCTAGAATCAGCCAAGACAAACCAGAGCACGCCACACAGGTAGTTAGGAAGATGGAAAGCACGCAGCAATTGGGTGAGAAATGGTGCACTACTGCATTTCCCTTTCCCCTCTCAAACATTTCCTTTAAGGAGGCCTCATACTGCTTTTGCTTTTCATCTTTCATAGGCAGAACACCAGATACGTTACATGCAGGAGAAAACTGCACTGAGACATATTATGCTTGACGTGTTGATGCTGTCATGAAGTTAAATACCTAATTACTGTTGTTTGCATCTGATTTGTTTGTCAAGAAAAAATGAAGGGCTATCATTCTACTGAAGTAATAGTCTATTTAATAGCAGAAAGTGGTGTCATTTTATTTTCTTTTTAAAGATATAGTAATAGCTATGTCTGGCTGTACTAGCATAGAATTTGTAATTATGCACAAACCTGGAAGAATGCAATAGAGACAACTCAGATGAATGACCTGTAAGTCCCTTAAGTCCCTCAATTTATACTCTTATATAAATAAACGTGTCTTATATAAATAAACAGTCTGCTTTTTCTGGCTGTCTTCTGTCAGTAAATACATCTCCCCCCACCCGCCCCAGTCCCCACCAGCACTCTGGCTACAGCAAAATTCTCTTTGCACATAATCAGTTTCCATTTTCATCAGAGTTGTACAAAGCCTACAATATGTACCCTGTCTTCAAAATGCCAGGAACCAAAACCCAAAGGAGCCTTCAAAACCAAAGGAGAATAGCTTCCTTTACCTGATGTGCACACAGCCCTTTGGAGGGGCTCTGCAAAGCACAGCACATGCATGAAAGTACTGTTGCCAGTGATAGACAGGAGCACTAATATATGTGTATTTGTTCTTCCTTATAATTCATTCTACTTTCAGCCCAGTTTTAGAGTGTATTTAGTTGGCGAACAAAGGGTTAGACCTTCTGCTCTTCTGAGCTAAATGTGTTTTGGCTGTGAACCCCAATGGCTGACATTTGCCTATGTCACACAAATGCTATGTATCTGTCAAGATGGGCACCAGATTTTATTTTGATAGCTACGGCATTACTAGAATACTCTCAGGCAAAACTATGGGTGTCTGGAAGCTTGTTTCTACTGTATCCAGTTCACAAAATCATCAGTTAGCACCTTCCCATAAATCTCAAACTTTGATAATGTTTCAAAAGCAGAAATACCAGATTTTGGGTAATCATTGAACTAGCGCATAAGCAATTTTCTGTACTGTAAGGCAGGCACAGGGAGCAAGCCATTAAACTAGAATGACCAGACAGGATTGGGACTGGTTTATCTGAGTCTCTCAGGTTATTTCCATGCGTTGAGCTGCATGCAGGTTAACTTAAGGTATTTTCTTAATCTAAGGTGTTTAACTTAAAACACTGATGCAGTAAATGGATTCCAGAAGTATATGCACATAGGCTACACTGCCAAATTTCCCCAAATCAAAATTAGGAAGAAGAAAACACAGCTTTCTGTTATAAATTGCTCTTAAGACTTTTCACATTTTCACCTTTTTCCCAAAAGGTTGGGAAGTTTCTAGTTAAAAGACTTAGAGGAAAGCAAAAACAATGTCACACTGAAGCCTTGAGAGGATGCTGTTTTCCCTGTTAGAGTCCTCTAGTAATGGAAGAACTGCAACTCTCCCTGTAATTTGTTACCTGCTCTTATGGTAATGGCAGGTACTCCACTGAAGTAGATATCCTTTCATTATTTATGATGGCTAAAAATTGTATTTACCATTTCTGGGTGAGATTTTAAGTGATTTAGAAGAAAGCAATGTCAGTTGGAAGCTAATTTTTAAAAACAGCAAAAATATCACTCCTCCTCTTTAGTATCTTTCCCTGTCCTGAGAAATCCTTCAGTTACTTACACCAAAATAAATTTAAATGGAAGAACTAAAATAATTTCTATTTTCCTGAGTACTCCTGTTCTTGTCTGAAAGTCCAAGCAGAGGCCAAAGCCATGAGGGATCCAGGAATATGTACCCCCATATTTAGGAAGCTCAGTGCATGTGTGGTTTAGTTACATACAAGGATTGAACATGGGGCAGTAGTATGGCACTAACCCAAAGCAAGCACATGTGCCAGTATTTGTGCAGTATTAATTTTACTGTAACAAACCCATTTGCCCTGCATCAGAGGACACCAGCCTGTGCATTTTGAACTGCTTCTGCCCAACAGCATCTCATGGGCAGCTCCTATGCCAGGGTATACTCCATGATGTCCAAGTGCAGCAGGGCTGGACTAACACAGGAGCTCTCGCTTCATGTTCTTCCACTGGAAAAGAAAACAACCCAGAGGGATTTACATTAGCAGGATCTCTTAAGAATTAGCTTTCTTAACCTTACACCTAACCTAACATCACATGAAGCAGCTGGTGCCCTGAGCAGCTGCCACTTTTTCCCACCTATGAGTTATTCCCCTATGAGTATTTCTCCTTCAACTAAGTATGTGAAATGCAGAGCTCTTCCTCTGGAGGTTACAGATACAACCAAACCCATTTCACACCACATACCCTGCCCAGGAACACAGCAATCACAAACCAAAAAAGCCAACCAGTGCTGACTCCTAACTCCCAACACAAACAGACAAAAAACCCCAGCAAGCTAAAGCTGTATAACCTCGTGTCAGCTTACTGTTGGTAAAGCAGATCAAACTCTTTTTGATTCAGTATCTCTAATCCAAGCCAGCAAGCACAGATGTCATCTAATACATCACTGAATCAGACTTTGCAGTTCCTTTTCCAGGATGCTGACACATGGCACCCCAGGGAAGAGTCTAAAAGAAGTAACTGTAAACTTTAATATACTGCCACATTAAGTGGCATCTGTGCTCCCTGTCTGGGCTTGTTTATTTATTTATTTATAACTGCATTCTTACAGCATTGCAGAACTCTGTGATAAAGGAAACCCTTTTCTTTTAATCTAATTGAACCTAAACAGCAAAGCTGCACTTGAAATTGGCAAAATTTGAGTAATTTCAATATTAAAGCTGCTGTCTGTTTGTATTCCTACAGTTTGGGTATCTGTTACTTGTTTACCTCCAAAAATACAGCACTCACTTTTTCCCAGAATATTTTATTGGCACTGTCTGGCTCAGGTTGTTTTGTGTCATGGATGCAGCACAGTTTAAAACTGAGAATTTCAAGAGCTTTCTGGAGTCAAGGGCAATGGAGGATTCTCAAATTTACCAGGGTAGTTACACCCATAACTACTACCGCTACTACTACCTTTTTCAGCTCTAAACGATGTATCATTAAAGCAGAATACGTCTACAGGCCTTTAAAGGCAGTATTCAGAGCAGAAAACTTAGCCAAAGTATGCTTGGGAGTACAGCTCTGGAAAGGTAATACATCTGCTACTGCCCCATTGCTCACTGTGCCTCTTCAGTGGAATTTAAGATGGGTGATGTGCATGAAGATCATAGTAGTGCTGCAGAGATTTTTGCTCTTATTCCTCCTAGGCAACAATTCAGAAACATTACAGTCTCTGCAACCTGAATAATACTAGAATATTCCTTGTCACCTATAAAGTGTCTTTGTGCCCACAGTGACTTTAGTGGTATTTCAAAATTCCACATTTAAACATGCAGAGTGATTCTATTTCTCTTGCTATGTGTTGTAAAAACCTGTGTTCACAAAGGCAGGAAATGACACCACTCCCTGAACTACTAATTCACAAAAGGACAACTGGTCTGGAGATTACAACATCAATTATTCATATAACACCAATATTATTTTTTAATTATTCTCTAGTACTCTGGGAATGACACAAAAAAAAAGGCCATGTGTCATTTTAGGTTGTTACTCCTTTATTACCCTTTATTATCATTTGGACACTTTGGAGAAAGCAGACATGATGCCTAAGGTACAAACACAGAACTAAAAAATAAACCATCTCCTTAAAGAGCTATGAGATGATACCAAAACACAGAGAAAGCAAAGTTGCCCCCCCAAGCTGACACAGGTGAAGCTAAATGTCAGTCTTTAAATGTGCTAAATATCCTGCAGTGCTTCCCATTCACTCCAAGCTCACCTTGAAAACCTTCATTTTGCATGTTCACACTTTACAGAAGTGAACTTGACCTCTAAGATGCACCAAAGTGCAGAAAATAGTATTATTTTTAATTTTTTCCCACTATGAACAGATTTATTTTTTATCAGATTTCCAGCTACTTTTTTTAACTGCTTCTAAAGAAGTATTTATTTCTTGGTTATTTCCTGGTTACTTTTAAGTCAAATCAGTACTTTAAACCATTATGAATGCTTAAATGATGAGACAGCAATAAAGACAAAAAGTTAGTACCTCTGGATGTGCAGTGAGAAGGGAGCAGGGGAAGAGCTGACACCAATGTAACCAACAAAGTCCTATCATTCCAAGCTGTGCAAAATACCCCAAAAGCAAAAAAAATTCAAAACCACTTCCAGTTAATATTAGCTTGCACATTTCATGAACCAAATACTTTTTTAATGGAAAAATATCCTTGAAATTGAGGAATGTTGTTTAGATTTTTTTCATAGAGTCACAGACTTCTTTGGGCTGGAAGGGACCTTAAAGCTCATCCAGTTCCAACCTCCCCTGCTGTCGGCAGGGACACCTTCCACTAGACTGGGTTGCTCCAAGCCCTATCCACCCTGGCTTTGAACACTGCCAGGGATGGGGCAGCCACAGCTTCTCTGGGCAACCTGTGCCAGCACCTCAGCACCCTCACAGGGAAGAATTTTTTCCTAAAATCTCATCTCAATCTCTCCTCTGGCAGGTTAAAGCCATTCCCTCTTTTCCTGTCTCTACAAGCCCTTGTCAAAAGCCTCTCTTCAGATTTCTTCTTGGTCCCCTTTAGGTATTGGATGGCTGTTATAAGATCTCTCTAGAGCCTTCTCTTCTCCAGGCTGAACAAGCCCAGCTCTCTCAGCCTGTCTCCAGAGCAGAGCTGCTCCAGCCCTCAGAGCATCTCTGTGGTCTCCTCTGGACTCACTCCAACAGTTCCATGTCCCTTGCACTGCTACCCCAGAGCTGGGCCCAGGACTACAGGAGGGGTCTCACCAGAGGGCAGCAGAGGGGGAGAATCCCCTCCCTCAACCTGCTGCTCATCTCTGGGGATGCAGCCAAGGACACGGTTGGTTTCTGGGCTCAAGCACACACAGCTGGGGCATGGTCAGCTTCTCATCGACCAACACCCCCCCATGTCCTTCTCCACAGGGCTGTCTCAATCTAGTATCCTCTCAGCCTGCAGTTGTGCTTGTGATTGCTCCAACCCAGGTGTAGGATCTTGCACTTGGCCTTACTGAACTCCATGAGGTTTGCACAAGCCCACCTCTCCAGCGTGTCCATGTCCCTCTGGATCCCATCTCTTTGCTCTAGTGTGTCAACCGTGCCATGCAGCTTGGCACTGTCAGCAAACTTGCTGAGGGTACACTTGATCCCACTGTCCATGTCACTGAAAGATGTTGAACAGAATCAGTCCCAACACCAACCCCTGAGGAACATCACTCAGCACTAGTCTCCACTTGGGCAATGAGCCGCCGACCACAACTCTGAGTGTGACCATCCAGCTAATTCCCTATCCGTAGAGCGGCCCATCCATCAAATCCATGCCTCTCCCATTTACACACAAGGATGTCGTGCAAGACAGCGTCAAATGCCTTGCATAAGTCCAGGTAGATGACTTCAGTCAATCTTTCTTATCCACCAGTGCCATGGCCCCATTATAGATGGCCATCAAATTTGTCAGGCACAATTTATCCTGAGAGAAGCCGTGGGGCTTTTTAACATTAAACAGCAGAGAGGTTTGCAGAGGAATTTCTGCAAGTGGTTGTCAGACTAGTATGCAACACAAAAGAATAGCAAGTACCATGGGTTTAGATTCCTGGGGTTTGCTCACATTAAGTAGATGTGAATCTTGTAAAATATTCAGCAGTTCTTCAGAATTGTGTTATCCAAAGAGAAAATGGCCCTGAAATTGTTAGAACACTAGCCATTGCAAGCAGTTAATATAAACTCTGTATCCCATGTACCATACTGCTGTTTTCTTGTGCTTAGTGTGGTGAGTGGTTCTTTGATATGGTAATGTAAGATAGCAACAAAAGCAGTGTCAAAATAATCTGCTTAATAAAACCTTTTCCAGGAAGCCTAAAATAAAAGGTACTCTCCAACTATATGATATAAATCAAATTTTCTAGAACACATTCATTACCATGGAAATGAGAAGATTCTGTACCAACAGTTAGCTCATCCCTTCCATTCTGATAAATAACTTACATTTGCCATTACTGCTTTCCAGGAGAAGGAATGTGAGCTGTCATTTGGATTATGTTTTTTAGTTACTGCTCACCCAAACATATGCACACATGGACACAAATACAGAGACTGCTGTGGGGTTATCTTAGCAGAGACCAGCCAAAGAAATGCACTGCAGTCCTGACAGTGCTTATTTCATATCTTCTGCAGTGCTCACCTCCTAGAAAGGCTAACTGCCTCCCAGATGGGAATGCCTTTAGGCCAGAATTTCTGTGGCTTTTTGAAAGAGAACAAGTAAGTATTAATAAAAAAATAAAAATAAAAATCAGATAACTGTCTAAATCAACAACTACCACATAAACCAGCTATTACTTGAGACTATGCTTCATCAAGGGGAAAATAGGAAAACTGCTGACAGAAGACACACGTTTTTAAGGGCTCCCAAAAGAAATATTATCATTAATTCTGCTCATTGAAACTCCACCTTGGGCTCAGAGTTAGACAAATGCTAAATTTTCAGGAGTAGATTTACATTGCTTAATTTAATGCCTCTAACAGGAAGGGTTAAAGCTAGAGAACCAGGCTTTCTGGGTTTCTCGCAGAGAGGAAGAAAGAAGGCTCTCCAAAGAATGCTTTAAAGTGACATGCTGACTTAGATTCCTACCTGCAGGTGGTGCAGCCTCAGAGCTCTTTTTCTTTTAGCTGCAAGGGTTTCACCCTCCACATCTTCCAACATTCACTTATTCATCACATTCCAAAATCAATATTCCTCAATTTGGAGGTATCTGCCAGGTTTCCTAAATAAGGTGTGTGCGTTCCTTGATATGAAACCAGTTGGTTGTACCACCAAACCTGGCAGAGGTCTCAAAGCACTGAATTTCTGCAAATATTTTCAAAGCACATGGCTAGGCAGAGGAGAGAGCCTCTATTACACTACATGCTGTGGCATGAGTGCCAGCATTTCTTAGACTTTAATGGCTCCATACACGGACTCCACCTTCAAAGCAAACTCAAGAAACCAGGGTTTGGGGTTTGGATGTTAAGGAACCCAGTGCAACCAAAGAGCTGGACTTTTCTCACACCAAGAGAGGAAATAATAATTAAACCTCAAATTCAAGCTGGGGACTCTATCTTGCTTTATCTTACAGCTTTTTTTTCGCTTACATATCCTGAATTCTGACTTTCAGTTATTCTGAGTTTATTTCTTTCAAACTGTACTACCTACCTGAAGTAAGAGTCCAGTAAGACCTTCAATGCTTATTTCCAAAGGACTTCAAATCTTAGGGAACAATGGCTAACTTGGCAACAAAATGTCTCCCAGCTAACCTTACAACTTGGAATGAGAGCTGTCATTTATTTGATATGACAGTTCATCTTAAGAAAATAAAATAAAGCAGAGAAAAGAAAACAAAACACGGAAAAGACTGAAAATAAATTCATAATTTCCATATTATTCAGTTGAAAAGGGAAAAGTATTATTTGGGTCTAAACTAAAATCTGTGCAGGTAGGGAGAGGCTTACTTTCACTCACCCAACTCTGGCCAGGTGAATTAACATTCAGTCCAAAGCAGTACAAATTGCTATAAAAAAAGGTTTTATCCAACTCAATTTGGGGCAAAACCATCTTCTCTCTCTATCAGCCTACAGAATAGGCCAACAATACAGTAATGTAGCTGAACAAATTGAAGAAGTTTTCTTAGGAGATTCAATTTTCAGTTAATGTATCTTCTTTCTACTCTGCATATACTCAATAAGCAGGCAAGGCCAAAGAACATCACACCTGTGTTCAGCTTCTTTTGCCTTTGTCTTAAGCTTCACTTCACTTGCTCCCTTGGCAGCACATCTGCCTGCTCTTTTCATGAAGATGTCACCTTTCATAAAGGACACAGAAAAGCCATTTGTCCTCACAGGGGGAACCTGTATCTGGTATCTAGTACTATTCTCTCACCCCTATTTGATCCCAGATTAAATGCAAGTTATCACCTGCCATGGATGGGTTTTCTTCACTGCCTGCATCTTCCTGGAGCACAGCAAGAGGACAGGACTCCCTGCAGCTCTTCACTCCCAGCAGCTGTAACAGGATGTGACATCAGGATGCTCAGAGCCCCTTGATTGGGGACTTCTTCAGCTCTGCAAAGCTGTAAATGTTTCTACCCCCAGCTTTCTACAGTAGCTCCTTATCATGTTCTTTCCTTTCAGTATCTCAGTTTGTTGCTGGGGATAGGTGAATGCAACAGCTTTCCACTACTTTTCAGTTTTCCTCTTGGGTGAAAGCAAATTCCTTTGTCTTTCTCAGGCATTTCAATAGCTTGAGTTGAACCTGGAAAGCCTCTGAAAAATCAGTTCATTATAACTAATCAACCAAAAGATTAGAAACTTTTTGAGGATTATTCCAAACCACAGGGTTCAGCTTTTAGTCTTTGAGACGTCTTTCTCCTGAACAACTCTCTTTCCCCTTTAACCTTATCTGCTTTCTTTCATGAGCTCTGCAGCAAAGGCAAACCTACAGCTTCCTCCCTTCCTATGTTTCATATTCATTTCCAGAAGGAACCCAGGTACTCTGATGTTTGTGTTTAACACAACTTCATGTGCTCTGCCTTGGAGGGAAGCAACACTGGTAAAAAAACCCAGAGTAGGCAGAATTGGATTTTTCAGCCGCCCCCACAAAAGCCTGACCAAAACAATTATTGGAAGCAATAACACAAATCAAAGCAGCTGAGTTAAACTGTTTACCTGCTGGGAAAGACTGTTACATGGCAAAACATTACTTGCTTTCTTTACCTAAGAAAATCCTACTGAGGGGCAAAACTGCTGAATGATAACTGAGATTTTTTTCTAGGTGGTGGCCAATACCTCCACCTCAACAGAGCTGCTGAAAGGAGAAGCTGCAGTGCAAACCTCAGACTGCAAGCAATGCCTAGACGTTTCTCCTGGGACAGGGGCAGGCAGCAGACCTGCCGAGGTGTGCCCAGGTGGAGGACATCTTGCAGCAGGCAGCTGAGCTGCAGGAGGTGGTGAGGAGGCTTCATAACCTCAGGGAGGCTGAGGAGGAGCTAGACAGCTTGTTCTAAGTGCAGCCTGCAGTGGACCCACAGTATATAAAGCATCTAATAGCAACCTGGATTTCTGGTTCACTTCACTGATCTCACAGTATCACACAGTATCACAGTATGTTAGAGATTGGAAGGGACCTCGAAAGATCATCTAGTCCAATCCCCCTGCCGGAGCAGGAACACCTAGATAATGTTACACAGGAATGCGTCCAGGCGGGTTTTGAATGTCTCCAGGGAAGGAGACTCCACAACCTCCCTGGGCAGCCTGTTCCAGTGTTCCGTCACCCTCACTGAGAAGAAGTTTCTTCTCAAGTTTAAGTGGAACCTCTTGTGTTCCAGTTTGTACCCATTACCCCTTGTCCTATCATTGTTTGCCACCGAGTAGAGCCTGGCTCCGTCCTCGTGACACTCCCCCTTTATATATTTATAGACACTGATAAGGTCACCCCTCAGTCTCCTCTTCTCCAAACTATAGAGACCCAGCTCCCTCAGTCTTTCCTCATAAGGGAGATACTCCACTCCCTTAATCATCTTAGTTGCCCTGCGCTGGACTCTCTCCAGCAGCTCCCTGTCCTTCTTGAACTGAGGGGCCCAGAACTGGACACAATACTAAAGATGCGGTCTCACCAGGGCAGAGTAGAGGGGAAGGAGGACCTCTCTCGACCTACTAACCACCCCCCTTCTAATACACCCCAGGATGCCATTGGCCTTCTTAGCCACAAGGGCACAGTGTTGGCTCATGGTCATCCTGTCGTCCACTAGGACCCCCAGGTCCCTCTCCCCTACACTGCTCTCTAACAGGTCATTCCCCAACCTATACTGGAACCTGGGGTTGTTCCTGCCCAGATGCAGGACTCTACACTTTCCCTTGTTATATTTCATCAAGTTACTCCCTGCCCAACTCTCCAGCCTATCCAGGTCTCGCTGGATGGCAGCACAGCCTTCTGGCGTGTCAGCCACTCCTCCCAGCTTAGTGTCATCAGCAAACTTGCTGATAGTACACTCAATTCCCTCATCTAAATCATTGATGAATATATTAAATAATACCGGTCCCAGTACTGACCCTTGAGGCACTCCACTAGTTACAGGCCTCCAACTAGACTCAGCCCCATAGACTACAACTCTCTGGCTTCTCTCCTTCAGCCAGTTCGCAGTCCACCTCACTACCTGATCATCCAGTCCACACTTCCTCATTTTAGCCGTGAGGATGCTGTGGGAGACTGTGTCAAATGCTTTGCTGAAGTCAAGGTAGACCACATCCACCGCTCTGCCATCATCCATCCACTGTGTTATTTCCTCATAAAAGGCTAAGAGATTGGTCAAACATGATCTCAGAGGGGCTGGATGCTGCATAGGGTAAGATGGAATTTCCTGTACTAAAGATAACTATTACACATTTTTAAAAAAAAGGATTATTAGGCATTACCCAGGTTAAACTAAAAATGTTTATAGTCTATTTCCATTATATGTGGTTTAGCAGAATCTTCCTTTCCCCCTCCTGACTACTATGCATTTTACATCAGTGGATAAGACCCTTGTTTTAACAGCAAGGCTAATGACTGACAAAATGTGGCTTTTCTATCAGTGTTCCAAGATGATGAGCTCGATCAGAAAACAGGAACTCCACCCAAAATGTTAAGATTTCAAAAGCTTTCAACATTTTTTACTTAAAAGGAAAGGAAGGCACAGAGAAGAAGAAGACCTGGGGATGATAATCAGTGCAGAGATCTGAATGTGGGTCCCCGCTAGCTCAGTTTGAATACCTTGGACTCTAAGCTAGTGTCTGTTCTGAGATCTTCCTCCTGTCTTCTGATATTTTCCCACAAAAAGTTTTCACTTTGCCAAGGAGAATTTGCCAAGGAGACAGTTCTGCTGAAAATGCCCTTACCAGCTTTGTACCCATCTCCATGGTAATTCACATGTTTGTAGTTTCTATGCTGGCACTTTTCTGAGCAGCCATCACTGGTACCTGCTGCTACAGAAATAATTCTGTCTGATCCCAAAGTTGTGATGCTCTTGTGTTACCATTTGTTCTTCAAAAGCCAGAGCTCTTCTCTGACAGGAGAGTCTGGGGATGTTTAGCTAAAGCTGGAGGCCTGTGATCTATCATCCCTTCTGGGCCTGCTGTTGGGACATGCTTTCCTGCTGGGGTCTATCAAGGGCCAATGAGTGGACAGAGTAGGCTGAACTAGAAATCATGGCATGCGTAGTAATAATTGTAGAGACTGGCCAGTTTTCCATCTGCTCCTAGGGCCTAGACAGAAGGTTATACTGCAGAGGCAGCATGCTGCTGCTTGCTATTCCACAGTGAGCAAACAGAAGCTGAAGACACCATCTAAGACTGTCATAAGTTCAAACAGGAAAGAGCTGTCAGAAATTAGGAATAACAATGCCACTCTGGACAGTTATCACATAGAAAGGAATGGAAAACGTCCAAGCAAGAGTGGCAAAAAGATCAAAAAGTAAACTATTGCCAACAAGAGAAGAGAACTAAATTCAGTCCTGGTATTCAGGATTGATTAAACACTAGTTAGTAGCTCCAGGAACTAGGCAAAGCAAACATATCAAGGCTAAAAGCTTTCAAATGCAGTGAGGAAGTGCTAGAAAGTGTCCAGAAAATCTGCTAAATCGAGCAAAGAGCAGTCCCATCCCTTCAGCTTTGCATCTTGATTCAGAAGTTCCCAGAGCCCCCTTTAGGCAAATTACACATTGTGCCCAAAACTTTTGGATTTGGAAGGTTTACAAGTGGATATTAATCAATGTGTCAGCTACTAATGTTGAATCACTGAGGAAGAAGTGCTGTGCTCAGCACAAGAACCTTAGATCAAGGTAAAAAAGCTGGAATAATTTTACCTTTATTATATTTTTGCTGCTAGAAACTAAACAGTAAGTTTGGCGATACAGTAGGAAATTAAGATATTAAAAGCCAAGAGATAATAAAAACAGGGAAATAGGTACCCATCCAAGTATAAAGACCCCAAATTACAGGAAGATGCTTATAAATAGCATAAGAATATAATGTATTTGCATGCAAAGTCAACTTATCACAAGCAGAGCAAGAGATGTTTCTCTCTAAGCTTCATGCCAGGCTGGACAAATATCTGAAACAAG